>NC_091484.1:12047409-13364908 GCF_947461875.1 Haliaeetus albicilla | reverse complement strand
TGGCACCCATTCTCCTTTTCAGCTCTGCTGGATGAGGAGGCTCTGGAGCTTTCCGATTCCTGCCTTTTGCAACTGGAAGCTGACATTTCCAGTATAAGAGTGCCTGGCCGCTGCAGCAGGAACCTGAACTGTGCAAAAGCCTGTGGTAGTGCAGCAGTCTGTACTCACGCCGCTCTCTTTGGTCCATGGATCCTGAGGACTCAGCACGTGTGTGAACAGAGTTTGTGTAACTGCATTTTGGAAGGGGGAGATATGAGGAACTGTATGGAGGAAAAACTTAAAGAGAAAATGTTGAGAGGAGTATGATGCTGGCATTTCTGACCCCAACATCTGCACACAGAGGGCAGCAGCAATATTGCTATAAAGTAAAGGAACAAAGCAACATCTGGCGTGCCTTTTACCCAGCCGGGAGGGAAGCTGCCGGGGAAAGCAAAGAGAAGAGGGTGAATCTGGAATTTCAAATACAAAATGAAGAATGAGGCCAGTTCACACAGATAGGGTGCACTGCAAATGCCTTTCTACTTACCTCCTGCTGGCCGTGGTGAGCAGGGAAGAGAGCAGCAGTGAGGCTGCTGTAATCTGCAGGGGTGGTTTGATTTGGTTCGTTGAGCTAGTGAACCTCAGAAAGAGTGAATTATGGGCAGTTTTGCGTAAACCACTTCAGGTGAAGAAGGAGGCAGTTGTGATTGATGCCAAGAACTTACTGAGCTGAGGTGAAAAATGTTTGCGTATTTCAATGTAGCATGACATATAAGCCCTTCCAGTTACAAGGTGCTACCTAGCATAACCCTAGCACAAGGGTTGCCTTTTCATAATGCTGACCTGTGATGATGCAGGTTTCAGCCTGATGTAAAGTCTTTTGGATTTTTCATTCTTTTTCCCAGCAGGGCTCTGTTCCTCAATCTTGGCATGCAAAAATGGTGGTAAAAAGCCATAGTCTCTCTTCACCTCGATATAGGCTTGGCATTTACTGCAAAAGACTGTTCAGCACAGCTTTTCCAAATCATGCCTCTTCCCATATTATCTGCACCTACCCCTAAACACATTAGCAGTCCCACTGACTTGTACAGCTATGCTTCCCAGGTCCTTCCCCAGCTGCTGAGCTACAGGCAGAGCTAGGTCACTCTTCAGTCAGGACAACACTCAGGTGTTCCCAATAGTACTCTCCCACTGGGAAGGAAACTAACAGAGCTTGGTGGAAAAACATGCCCAGAAAAGGAACCTGCCCTTTTTCTTATTATGAAAACAAGAAAACTGTGGATTTGTTTCATCAGCATAACACAAAAACAGCTGACGTTGAGATTTTGAATACCCAGACCAAGGGGCAGAGGATACCAGTGCAAAGGAGGAACAGCTCACAGAGGCAGAGCTGTAAGCCACTTCTTTAGCAGAGCATGCTACAACATATACTTCCTTACTATCAGGTTACTATTTCCCAAATAGTAAGTTTTCCTTCTAGCATGTCATTTGAAGGCTAAAGACTGTAACGTGGAAGGTTACAAAACAGCAAAGAGAAAAATACAGAACTACCTCTGGACGTCCCTACACAAGGCATTCTGGTTAACTGTGATTAGATAATAAATCCAGTGTGATATATGCTGAATTCTCAAATTTACAGACTTCTATTAACCTGTGGGAGAGACAAATGTTTCAACATGCTTTAGCAATGAGTCTGAAAGATGAAATTCAGCTCCAGCCTGGAGTGTAGAAGTCAAATTCCCTTGGATGCCAAGCCTCCGCTGCAAGTGCAGCTCCTAGCACTTTTAGATACACCTCAAAAATAAAATTTAGCCAATTAGATATTTCTCCCTCTCAAACAAAAAGTGCTTTGCCTTTGATGCAAATAAAGATTCACTTCCTTAGATGTGCTGTTTTTACACTCTTTATGACAATAACTCAGCTTTCACAAGACACTGATTCACAAGCCTTGGTTAGTGGTCTCCTAAATACATGCTTTACACATCTGAGAATTATAATTCTTCCATCAGCTTCCCAGTATAAGCTAGGAGAAGCACAGGTTATAAAACAAGCAACCTGTCATCATGTTATTTTCTGACAGGTAACATTTCTTATGACAACTGGTAGATTTTTTAGTCTTTCTTTGAACTATTATGAAAATATTAATATCTGACCAATGACATCACATATTACTTATTGCTCTGAAAGCATATCGGTGCTTCAGAGACACACTGAACTATATTTGCTTATGTAGCAGTGATAGACAAGATAAAGACTTTTTTTTCTGTAAGTTTTTTTGTTCAAGGTCCTTCCATTTTTCACTTTTTTCTTTGTTTGTTTTGTAGATATAAATGCAGTTGGCATTGGTCAAGCTCTACTTATGGTGATGTACAGAACAATAAAGTCATGTTGTTTCCTGAGAGGACTGAACCAGTAAGCAGAAAGAAGCTTCATCATTGTTGTTTTGAGGATGTTATCCCAGGGAAGGCAGTTCTAGTTTGCTGAGAAATTTGCTTCAGGGTAAGTAAATGGATAAACACAAATTGGGTTCCACTGTATCTCCAGATCTTTTGTCCTTTATGCCTGCCTCACTGATACTCGAATATTAATTTTCACTCTGTTGATGGCCAGGGTGTCTGCTGCTCCCATCAGTCATGAAGACTTGTGTGCCTGCACAAGCAATACTCTAACAATGAACAAAGCCTTTGAGTACAGAATATTAAAACATGGATTTTCACTCCTCTACAAAAGCATCTACAGTAATCATGCACAAAATTAAACATGTCATAAATTAAGATGGCTATTGGATATCAATGCCTCTCTTAAAAGTGTATCTGTCCCCAAAAGGGGAAAATCTACTTATTTGATCTTATATGATATTTCCATTTACTCTGTAGAGCAGCACTGGTGGAACTCATGCATATGATTAAAATCAGCTTCACTGGCGAAGTATTTAATATAAATACAGTGTTTCTAAAACCAGAATTGTCCTTAAGGAAAGAAAAAAAAGTATTCTGCCATAACAGTCAGGTCGAAAGAACTTTTTCTTCATATTTGATCTAGAGATTTTGAATACATGAATGTGTGAATGGAGGACAAGAGCCCCTCACAGACTAATCAGAGCTAGAGGTCATGCCATAAGTTATTGGAAAGGTAATTTTTTCTAGAGATGTAATATGGTTTTGAATTTGACCTATGACTTCTCAGTTGTTACCCATGACCCCAAATAATCCAACTTCAGCTTCTTGAAGGCTATTAGGAGTTGAAGGTCATGCCATATGCTTCCACATTTTCAAGGTAAAGTGTTAGGCCAAATTACAGGCCACTCAGAAAATCTGTAGAAAATAACCTGGTGAACAAAGCATTTCTTTCTCTTTCCCATCTAATAGGATGTGATTTCAGATTAACCTGTGGTTGAACAAGCCTCTAGCAGATTCTGCTTCCTTATTTTTTTTGCTGAAGAGATGATAATTAGCTACTAAATGTTATTATAGTTCTAAAAAGTCAGATTTTTTTCTTAAGGAGAGCCTGTTACTGTGATCTGTGCTCATACAAATACCCAGATTTTTGTATTTTTCATGTTATTTAGCAAAAAGGTGTGAGATTCACTTTTCCCAAACATTCAATGTAAATACCTAAACCATAAATGTCTAAACACCTCCATATGAGCTAGTCATGTAAATTTTCCTACAGACTATGGAGAATAGTCAACAGTTCCAAAACACAATTAATTTCATCTTGATGTGTTTAACAAAAATTGGTCATTAATCACAATTTAGAAATCCCTACTTCTCTCCATTGACATGACAGTAAATGAATCATGGATGACTGGATCACACACAGTTGTCCCCACTAGAGTTGTCTGGAGTCAGGTGAGATTACTCCCTCCCTAGGTTTCTAAAGAGATCCACGCCAAAGACAGATCTCTTCTCCAGATGAAGCTAACTCAAAGCTTCATGAAATTTACGTTTCCTTCAACTTTTGAGGGAAGTCTGGAATAGGAAGGTTGTTTAATGCTCACTTTCTTTCTCTCCTCTGTTAATTGTGTGTATTGTGATTCTCTTCAACAATTTATTTGTAAAGACGTTAGCCTCTTCTCAGCATTTGCTGCCTTGGTTATCTAATAGTTTACATAATAATTTCCTTCCTAAAGAACATTGAAGAGTATCTGCATTCAATGCTCATGGTAAATTACAGTAGTTGGCAAAGGGACTTTTAAGATTGTAGTTCTGGAGCCCATTGTTGCAGATCTGCATACACTAAAGCTGAGTTCAGGCCACTAGTTGGGTCAGGTAGGAGCGGTACCGTGTCAAACTCCAGTTCCTTGTTGCTGTTGTGAACCCAGAGTGATTCTTCGAGCAGAACGTCTACCAGCAGTTACACTGGTGTGCCTGAGGGCCCAATCTGGCATCTATGCAACCATAAGTATTTGCTATTTTTCAAGTAAGTTTCAGCTAGATGAGACTGAACCATATTACTGGGAGTGACTGAAGCACAAAAAAAAAATAACCAGGACCTTCAAAACAGACTAAACATTTTGGTATACCATTAAATGAAAAGTTGGAAAACTAAAATGTCTTTTCTAAAAACAAAGTTCCCCTAAAGGTCTCAGAAATATATAAATTCCAAATTGCTAAGTTTTCAAAATCTTAAACATCATAGCCTTTGAATGCTGGTTTCTGTTCACTGGGATTTATCAAACTTATTTTGTTTCTTCCACATTTTCCATTCATTTAACTTCTCTTATCCCACTTCCCAAAAGCCCAAATACTTAGTTTAATAAAAGCAACGATTACTTCCATCTATTTCTCCTCCAGGCGAGACCCTTCAAATATACACTTTTTGTGAAACTCCACTGTCTGATAACTAAAAATGCATGTGAGATGAAACTGTGCCTATCCCTCCATGTGACTTCTGATGAACTGAGAGAAGTGAACAGAGATGTGAAACTCTGAGGAAAGAGGAAAAAGGGAGGCAGTTGAAATGTTGAATGAGTGGGTCTTGTTGCCTCATTCTTGCTCATTTGTTACCATCTGATGACTCAGCATCACAAGGGGAATAGTGACTCTGCAATTCTTGTAAACCCTGTCTAGTAATTCCTTCCACATATCAAGTGGTGGTGGGGTTTCTTCTAAAGCAGCTAAAATTGGTTCGACATCTAACTTTGAATCCTGCATATGTGCTGCCCACAGTTTGTGTTTTTCTCCTACAATGTGGAATGATAGAATGTACCAAAACACAGACATCTTTTTTTCTGGATGTTCTGAAAAAAAAACCCAAACCCCTGCAAAAATTAATTCTTTCCCTCAAAGAGTTTGCAGTGTAGGACAAACGAGTGCAACAAGCCATACCATGCTGAGGAATAGCTTTGTGTTGTGTTGCTGAAACCTTTTTTCCATAGAGAAAAAAATGAACACTCCTGGGGAAGTCAAGCCAGTTTAAATACACAGTGCAGATCTCACATGATGACTGCTACGGTTTCTTGTAACTCTTGCTAGTGCAGAGAGCACAGTCAGCAGAAATGGTGTACAACCAGAATACCCTTACCCTCAGCTTCAAAGTTGAACAACCTCTGAAACACATTACTCAATTGTGTCTTATGAAATTTTTTTAATTGTAATATTAGTTTTGATCATTGCCAGCAATATGGTCTGTAGGATGTGTCTGATACAGAGCTTGGAAATGTTGCAGGCTTCCATTGCGAGGTAGCTTGGAGAATGTGCTTCTGCACGTGCATTGCGGTCAACACTGCTGTCTAACAAAATATCTCTGCACAGATGCTGTCAAGCCATTTGAAGCCAAAAGGTTCAATAACAGGACATCCCCTAAGTCAGAGCCATGTACTGTAAGCTGTTCCATCAGCTCCTGATACTATTCTTATATTTTCTTACAGCCTGCTTCTCGCAGAAGGACTTGGCATTTTTCTGTGCAAAACTCCATCTTTCACACCCACCATATGAACTCCTTCAGAGAGATATGTCTGTTCTCTTGTAAGACGTGTTCCTCTCCTGTGGGCTGCTGACCCACCAAACCAGGATGGCACATACGGTCCTTTCACAGAAGGAGGAGAATACATCTGAGCTAATATGTTTTTGAGCAAAAAGAGGATAAGTGGCAACTTTTATTTCAGAGGAAAATGAAAAAAGAGCTCCCTCAAGCAGCATTGTACTAAAATAGGAAGAGAAGGTTCTTCTACCCTAATCCCTTAGGTGCTTTTCAAGTTAGTCTCCATTCACTACCAGATTTCCCTTCAGAAAGTGCCCTATCTTGCCTTGATTCTAAGATAAAATAGGATGTCTAGCGGTTGTTTCCTGTTTCTGCAGATGTGCCTCCAGTATTCAAGTCCTCCTTTTTAATTTGAGTCCAAATCCCTGAGTGGTAAGAACAAGGTTGGAAGCTCATAGGAAGTTATTTTGCTTAACTAGTCTTGTGCTTCTTAGTTACACCAACTGCTATAAGTAGATGGAGAGCACTAAGAGAGTAAGGAGTTTCAGCTGTGCCAGACTGCAATGCTTCTAACCAAAAGTCCAGCTTCTATTAGTACTGCAACAGCGAGACACACATGCATGAACCCAGCAGGGTGTCTCTGCATGTGATGGTGCCATTTTGGCCAACACTGGGGATTCAGAGCCACACGTAGATCAAAACCGGTGTATCTGCTGTATAGCGGGATCCAGCTGTTAAAACCTTAAACAAGCAGAGGAATCTGAGGGCTCTGTTGGGGAATAAAGAGAATAGTGGGAAAATGCCAAGAGATTATTAGCTTAGCCAAAGATTACACATTTGCACTAGTAATTAAAGTATTTTGCATTAGATGCAGGCTTTGGCAAGTACCACTGACAAAAGATTTCACACATGCATGTGTGCATGCAAGTACACAAGATCTTTCTCACACACACACAGAGGCAAACAGAAAGAATGAAATAAGCCATTAAGAAATATTTCCGCATAATGCAATTATTACAGCTGTATAATTGAATGGAGAAACCATTGATCTGTAGTAGAAAGGAAATTGCTCTTTTCATTGTGTTCCTATGAATATGTGAACATTAATCTCAATCTATAATCAACGTTCATTTCAAATCTGATTGCGTGCCACTAAACACCCGTAGCTATGCTAACATTATGTTAATACGGTTCAACATCATAGCTCCCAGCTTCACAGCACAAATATTTTTCTTTGGCAATCAATAGTAATTTCAGCTGAGTGGATGGAAGTCACGTTTTAATGGTAATCTTTCCTCCAAGCTTCCAAGTGGAAACTCGACTGGTACCTTAACACGGCTGCAGTGCATTGCATGTAATCAGATAAATTAACCTAAAAGAGAGAGAGAGAAAACACAGATCAGAAATAAAAAGCGGCGCCAAGCAGCTCTACATTTTCCTGATAGATTAAAGTGCTCATTACCATGTGAGAGAGAGTGGATTTCAAGAGGGGGAACTGAATTCCCTTGGCTTTGAGCCGTGGCTGTAGAGGCGGCAGGTCACCGTACACATGGTGCTTGACACGGTCAGGGGATGCCTCCGAGGAGGGGGATGCGAGGCAATTCAGGACACGAGGGCTGACCTGGACTCCACTTCTGAGAGCCTGGCTAGCCTCAGGGCACCAGTGTTTGTCCAGGAATAAGGAATCTCAGTTTTAACACTGCGGTGCACTGCAGGCTTCCCGCAGGACCTTGGGTAAATCATTTATTCTACCTGTGCTTCACTTCCCTAGTTTTGTAAAAAGGACATAATAGTGCTTTGCTCTCCCCTGGGGATGCTGTGAAGATTTTGGGGTGATTAGTTCCTGGGAATGGGAGCTACAGAGCTATGTTGCATTAGTTAGATCTCTCTTGGCTTTGCTGTCTCATAGAGGTAAAGCGCAGGAACTTTTATGCTGCTACTATGTTATATCAAACTGCTTTACTTTATTTCCTTAATGGCATCTATTTTTAGGTATTCCCAAAGATTTTTTTTTTTTTTTTTGGCATTGGAGGGGCCAAACTGCTGGACTCAGTTCCTTAAAATCTTCCTTCTTTCTAAAGTAGAAAAAAACAGTGGTCATTGCAAAATCTAGACAAAAAGTACTACATACAGACCACTGCCATCTTCACAGTTACCAGGAGCTCCATAAATTATTACCTCTATAAAGGTATTCAGACATAAGAACATAAGGATAGGAAAACATCTGTACTGATTCGGACCAAGGCCTGCTTAGCCAGGTATCCTCTCCTTTAAAGTGGCTGGATAGCGGGACTCTAGGAGAGCATGGGAGAATGATCAGACATATAGAGATTCTTCCCCCATAGCACTCTCCCAGGATCTGGTGGCTCAGGTGCTTCTTGAGCTATGAATGTTATCTTTACTCACAGTAAAGTGTTTTGTTTGTTTGGGTTATTTTTTTAATTTTTTTTTCTTTTTTTCTTTTTTTTTTTTGATTGGTGTATGTGTATTTCTAAGAAATCCCCAGGGGTGTTTTTTGTACAAGAGGTTTTCCAACCCCTTTTTGAACACTTTCAAGCCTTTTGCACCTTCAGCTTCCTCTAGCAAGAATTTCCTCAGCTCTGCTGTGTGCAGGAGCGAATTGCTTTAAATTCTACTGATCTTAAACAAGACTTTTCAGTAGCAAATATAGACTGTGGGTTGCCTTGCTAGTACTTATTTTGTTTCACATTATTTTTATTCCCTACCTTGAGGCAGCTTTTAAAGAACCTGATCTATAAATCTGTTATCTCTAAATCTACTTCTTCTTTGAAGTCTGGTCCCTCCTAGGTTCCTTAACAGATTTAGGTGTCTTGACTTGTGTACCCCAAAAGACTCTCCAAACAGTGAGTCACTTAAAAAATCTTATCTGTGTTATTTCGTTTAGTGCTGGATAAATTCCCAGTGTCCCATTAAGCCGGGGTTACCTACAAAGGTGTTCTCTTTGGGAGGCAATCTTCTTGGTTGTTACTCCAGGGTCCTGGCCAGGGTCTAGCAGAGGTCCTTGGGACTTTGCTCCAACCCAGAAGACCTCCCTGCTTTAGTGGACACATTTTAGGGGAACAGGGCACTCCTGAAGGGCTGCCATGTCTAATTTTGCAGACCTTCATAGGAGTCTTTCCTCTTTTCTAGTTCCCTCAAAGGCATTGTCTTCTAACAACCTGCTCAAATTTAGCAGTGAGGAAACCAGAAGCAGAAAGACAAACTCTGAAATGTGTACAGGTTTCACATGAACAGGCTCCTTTTGTAATAGTACCAATTTTCCCTGCTTTGGGCCGAATCAGAAATCCCTCAAAGTATTTTATCCTTGCAACTTAACCATTCTGAATTTTCACTGTGTAAAACCAGAAATTCTGAGTAGTGTGAACTTTACTGTCACTACTGATTCAAAGTTTTCTTGGTTTTGTTTCATGTCCATTCTCAGGTCCCTCCTTACACACCCCTCAGTTTTCTGCATAAGAAACTTTTAACCACTTGCTAAGCTTGCATTACTAAAGGTGTCCAGCCAGACTGCATTTGGTTCAATAGTGCTTTTCCGCTGCCTGGGTGGGAAGTGTATTGGAATATGGGACTTCTAAATCCAGCTTGGCTAACTTGGATATATCTAAGGTAGGTCCTTAAAAACAATGTTATTTCAAAATTAACAGAACATACTTGCATGTGTGTAAGGAGTGAGGTTACAGCAAAAAGCAGTCCCTTCCCTCCTCTAAGCTGAGCCAGAGTTTCAGCTGGCCTCTGGCTTTCCCCAAGATCAGGAAGCTGAAAATGTGACTGAGAGAAAACTCTCTCCCTTCTCCTATTTGATTTCTGTGCCCAAGCCACTGTGGACCTGACCCTAGGACCTCCTGGCTCTAAAAATGGATATTGTACTGCCCAAGTGGCTCCGGTAAAGTGCAGAATTGGAAATGCAGTGTTTGTAGCTGTAAAGATTTGCAGAACAGCTGGGTCTTTGGAAACAGGGAAAATTGGCTGCCATCACCTTAGTGGCTTCCCTATGTGGTCCAAAGAAAAGAAGAACCAATATCTCCTACTTGCTGCAGATTATTCAGGTCTTCTAGCTAATGGGCCAAATTCCCACTGATGTAAACTGCATTAGCTCTGCTGAAGTCAATGGAGCTGAGCTGTTTCACATGCTGGCTTAGGTTTTCTTCTGTTATCTTTGAGCATGGGTAGAATAAAAACTGTAGTATTACAATTAAAGTCCATCATATGTTGTGGATGATAATCCATGCCATTCCTTGCCCTTTTGGAGCCGAGTAAAGTTGTCTCAAGATTATGAGCCTTAGATGTTTAGAGCAATTTTGACTGGATCAGAGGTTATAGCCTCTGCTTTTTAACATTCTGCTTTTATTTGCAGGCTATGAAGTGTAATAGTTCACCATTTTGGTTTAAGTATCATAATAAAAGTCAGTGAGATGGAACAGGCAATAAGCAGCCGTTTTACATCAGTGCTGCTGAGACAGAGTGCTTAAGTCTTCATTAACCTACAGAGGAAGGAGTTACAGAAAAGACACTTGAAATAAAATACCAGGGATGAGACTCAGATCTCTTCTGGATCTGCACAGGCAGGCACATTGGAAGTCTGCTCATCGGCATGAATGTCTCTTCATGTCTGTGCTGTCATGCAAAAAAGTGGGAGGGTGAGGACACCCTGCACTGGTGTGGCAGGGGCAGGGGTGGCTGGCTGTGTCACCGCTGATGGACACCAGGAGCTGAAGTGACTGTATGCCAGACAGGATATAATGCGGGGTTTTAATAACTCAGGGATGGCATTTCTGTCGGGTGCATTTGCAGCATCTCTTTGTTCTTCATTAGACCCTTTATTAGAATTATGAAACTGCTGGGTCTCCTTCTGACACATGGCATTCTGTTAATCATCCACGTGTTTCTACCTATAGTCCAGGAGAAGGTGGGGAATGCAGTAGTAGGTAGACAAATTTCAGATTTCTAGGTACCAAAACAGCACAAGAGTATGGCAATGTCAGTTAGCTCAAGGCATGCTGCTAATAGTTCTGAAATATGTATTATTTCACTACTTTCCAAATATTTAGAGCTTTCATAACATATAGTCACTAAACTTACAAAATACTGCTTTAACAATTTACAGAAAATAATGCTTGGTAAGAGAAAACTGGGGAACTGAATATGAATCTATAAATTTTGTTGAAGGTTCAGGTGAAATTGTCTCACATTCAGCAATAGCACAGCTTGTCACTGCTGGAAACATGGCCATTTTGACTACACTTGATGGTAGAAGAGGTAGGCCAGCTGTGAGATAGTAATAAATAAATAAATAAATAAATAAATAAATAAGTCTCCCTCCCTTCCCCTGGGCAAAGTTCCACCACCAAGAACAGAATGTAATGCTCCTGACACTGGGCTGCAATCTGGACTGAAATCCTTTTCCTTCAGACTGAGGCAGTAAAAAACTGTGGCTCAGTTTTCTGGGCTAGCGTGTGGATAACTGGCACAGAAAGCTACTGCAGGGCTGTGGCTGGTCATCGTGTAGGGCTGTTGGATGGCATGTGCGCAGGGGTGTCCCTGGAGGAGCCTTGCTTCCCTCCCAAGCCCCTTGGCTTGGTGGGTTGTATCTGTACTGCTGGTCCTAACTGGTGATGGAGGAGCGACTTGTGTGTCACCCTGGGGAGCGCAATCAATTGCAGTGAACTGTCTCTCCTGTGAGCAAGTATGGGGGAGCCATAGGCAAAATGTAGCTCAAAGACTATATTTTGAAGGCAGGAGGACCTATGTCACAGGGGAGGAGACAGGCATCACAAGCTCCTGGGCTTGCCAACAAATACATTTTTAGAATCCTGGAATCACAGAATGGTTTGAAGCAACCTTTAAAGGTCATCCAGTCCAACCCCCCTGCAATAAGCAGGGACAGCTTCAACTGGATCAAGTTGCTCAGAGCCCAGTCCAACCTGACCCTGAATGTTCCCAGGGATGGGGGATCGACCACCTCTCTGGGCAACCCGTTCCCGTGTTTCACCATCCTCATTATAAAAAATTTCTTCCTTCTATCGACTATGAATCTACCCTCCTTTAGTTTAAAACCATTACCCCTTGTCCTATCACTACAGGCCCTGCTAAAAAGTCTGTCCCCATCTTTCTTATAAGCCCCCTTTAAGTACTGAAAGGCCTCAGTAAGGTGTCCCTGGAGCCTTCTTTTCTCCAGGCTGAACAACACCAAGTGTCTCAGCCTTTCCTCATAGGAAAGGTGTTCCATCCCTCTGATCATCTTTGTGCCCTCCTCTGGACCCGCTCTAACAGGTCCATGTTTTTCTTGTACTTTACCTGCTATCAGCTGAGGCATAGTTGATGGTCCCTTATGTTAGACTTCAGACTTATTTTATGAAGGAAAAATCACACTTTCCCTACATCCCAGAATCAGGAGAGCCCAGCTTAGATGAAGGTATTGCTGCTTTCCTTCTTCCTGAACCAAGTTTTCTCCCTGGTCCCAAAAGTGCAGCATCCCAGCCCTGGGCCTTATGCAACATACTTTTTTGCTGCTTCTTTAAAAGGTCTCCTTGAGATTGCCTCTATTTACTTTTCAGTAGAATGAAGATAGTTTCCCTTGGCTGCGGGAAACACAAAGTAGAAATGCTGAAAATTTGCTATTCTGGCTTATTGCTTAAAAGAGATTTTGCTGTTCAGGGGCAGAGCTTACTGTGCCATGCATGTGTCTCCTCCTTGTCCTGGGTTTTGCAATGTATGAGTACTTCCAACATCTTTTGCAATCTCTGCAGGATCTCTCTGTCTGCCGGGCTTCTGTTTGAAACCCGGTACAACTATTACAAACTTTCCAAAACACAGTCTCTGCCTGTGTTTGTGATTCACTTTCCCCCCATTTTCATCCTAAATTTGCTCTTTTTTCAAGCAAGTTAAACACCTCCCCCTGAATGCTGAACAGAGAATGATAATGTGCATTTTTGTTTCCTGAGATAAAACTGGGAAGAAACAATACACAAGGAAAACACCTCTCTTAAAATAGATGGATATACCTGTCTACTTCATTTATTTTACTGCAGGAAAACACAAAAAAATTAACCAGCTGTAGGGTGAAAGGCAGGGTTTAGAGTCTGCTCAGCTTTCAGCTTTGCTACAGGCTTCTTAAGCCACTTATTTATGTGGAGAAATTAAAAGATATCTACCTGTTACTCCAAGCCCTCATTTTCTGTGGTGTTACACAGAAAATGGCTGGTTACAAGTAATCTTTCTTTCAATTGAAATTAGACGTAGTAGTCTTCTGGAGTACATCTGCTTTGTCAATCTACATTGCCAAGTGGAGGTTCACAGCTTGGTGTAAATGAAATGGAAGCAATATATTAACATCAGTGTACGTGAACCTGGGCTACTTACCTATACGGGCTGGCCACACTGTATGGATATTCAAATCACGGCTTCAAGTCCCTCATCTTATGCAAGGGCAGAAAAATACTTTATTTGCATGACACCAGCCATATATTAAAGATAAGAAAGATTCAGGATAAATACTTTAAAGATTATGAAACATTTCAATGCTACTGCAGTGAATATAATATAAGTAACTAAGATAAATGGATGGTTAGGAATAAGTAATAAAGTAAATAAAAGTAGGTAAGTAAGTGCTTCGTAAAGCTCTGCTGTTTCTTCAGAAAACAATGAGCTTTCCTGGTGTCCTAAGGTTAGTAGGTTGTGTGTGATTTTAGTGGCTACCAAAATTCATGGGAGAAACTGAACAAATCATAAAGGTCTTACCTAATGTTGTATTTGTATTTTTAGGCCTCTGAATTCCCATGTGTGGCCTTGCCCTGAGAGGCAAGGACGAGCTAAAGCTGTGCTGGAGTCTGCATGGTTTTGAGCATAGACTAAATGAAGCACTATCAACTATCCAGCTAGTGACTCAGTGTAAATCTTACACACTACTTGGAGATAACATCTGAAATAAAAGTGCTTTTTTCCCTCTCTTTTTCTCCGTGGCTGCTGTTGTCCTATGAGAAAGGGCTTTCTGTGTATTTAAACGTTGATGAACTCTTAAGTAAAGAATCAAAACAAAGGAAAAAAAAATAGTCCCCGGGAGTGTGTGAACAACAAGGGCTTCTCTGCCTTTGCCCTGATTTTTTTTTTTCCCTTCAAACAGCTGTAAATCTTCATGATCTCTCTCCTTGTCCACCGACTCTGCTAGAGGCAAGTGAGCAGGAACATGCACAAATATTCAACCCTAGAGAGAGAGGAAAAATGCTGAAATAATCCCTATCTACACCTCACCCCCCATTTACTCTCTCCCCTCTCCATGCAGCCATGCCAGCGCCAAGATGTGTCAGCACATGCAGGGGTTTTAACTGATGCCTTTTTAGATCTCTGCTATTTGCTTGCAGGACTTAAGCAAGTGAGAATTTTATAACGGGCTGATCAAGGATGAATACAAACCTACTGTTATTCCCATCTCAATTTTCTGAATAACAGCATCTATTTCTATCCATCAGGCTTTGGAAAGGGGACACTGCCTCTCAGAATCCTTTTTTTCCTCCTATTTTTTTCTCTAACTAAAAAAAGGATAAAATCCATAAGAAGTGTGTAGCAACACCAAATTGGCACGATCTAGTTTGTGCCTGGGAGTCCTCCTGTAGAGGTCATGGCCCATCGCATTCACTGGGAGTCCGGGTAGCGTCACTGGGATGTTGCATTTATCTCACCCAGGGACGTGGCTGAGATATCCACATGCTCCTCTCTGCTCTCAGGAGCATTGGCTGTACAAATCTGAGGCAAACACAGTGCAGGAATGACGTATCTGGTACAAACCATACCTATAACTATGACAATTATAATGTAAATAGAAGCAAACAGTGACTGAATGAACTTTTAAAATCTTCAAGAACTGACACTCTAGAGGACTGGGTCTATGTCACTTTGTGTTTGGTTTTGTGACAAGGTTACTCTTTCTGTCTCTATGTCAAAGTGATTTTTATCATTGCCTTTTAAAGAAGTGTAAGTTCAAACAATATTAGGATGTCAGTCTCTTTAGCCCTATTTGATTTTTCTATATGAAGTGCAATGAGAGGCAGTATGTCATGCAGAGACTTAGAAGGGCTTAAGAATTGGTGGTTTTCCATCATATTAGACATCTACAGGCCATCAAGACCTCACCTAAATAAGTATTTAGCCAGAAATCCTAAAGCTGCTTAAATTTTTGGCATTTAGCACCTGGGGACCTGGTGGTTGAGTCTCAGTGGTGGATTTGAACACACAGCAGGACTGATACAGAGGTGACTCCATATGGTCTCTGATGTAGCGATATAGAAATGAAGAATCCCTTATGAGTTTTTGAGTGCATCATGTGTATTTTAATCACCAGTTAGATGGTCTGTGCAGTGAGCACAGCCAGAACATCCTTATTATTTCTCTCGGAGAGAGCTCCTGTGCCTTTAACCGTGTGTGACAGTTCCTTAGCCGCCGTGCCCCTCACCAGAGGTTCATTTTCTTCCCCTGGGACATCACTCAGAGTAATTGTCCCCAGTAATAATCAATAAATCCAAATTATCTTGAATAAAGCCAGATTTATTTAACACAGTGTAACAAATAGAAAACCAGAAAGAAAATCCATGTAAATACAATTTAAAGAGAACAGACTTGTCTGAGACTATAGACTACGTAGTAAGCACTCCAGCTGGCCAAGATACTTTACAACAGTGTGTAGAGACCAGCTTATTAACTCTTTTTATTTAGGAGAGTAGATTTCTGACCCGGGAAGACTGCAGGCTGCATAGGACCTTCTTTTCTAAAAGACCCTCTCTTAAAAACAATTTCTTAGCTGTCTGCTTTATTAACCTGCCTGGTAAATAAGAAGTACTAAAGATGGATGCAGTAAAAGACTTTCTTTAACTGGAAAGTCCTTTTGGATAATGCCACTCTGGAACTTCTCATGGAAATGCCTTAAAGGTTTTTTCTTTTTCTTCCCTCAGATGGGAGGCCAACAGAATATTCTCTGAAATCATCTATTGGACCTTCAGCATTTGGACTTCAATGACACTAGGATCAAATTCGTGCAAAACAATTTTTTACATCATATTTCCCTCCCATAGCTTAGAAAATAAAATACCATTATTGTTTTTCCATCAGCTGTTTTTTATTTCCTTGTTCCTAGAAGACGGGTTCTCAGAGGCTGTGATTTCAAAATGCCGTTTTCCTGGGACCGCTGGCTTCCAGTGCTTCTTCTCTATTTCTGTGGTGACAGAAGTTTCTCCTAGAGCAACACTGCTGAGGCTTTCTTTCTCCAGCTGATTAAAAGTTTATACCTACAATTTATGTATAATGTTTGGTCTTTGCCTCCGTCACCCAACACACATTCATAGTGGGGCAAGTGGGACTGCTCTACCCCTGGACCACTCCTTCAGTTTCTCTTCCCCCTGAATGTCCCTTTATTTAGCTTTATTTTACTCTTCTCTATTAAGTGCAGTGAGAACCCGCATCATTCAGAAACTGAAAAGGGATTTCAGTGGGAGGTTTTGGTGCGTTTATTCTTTCTTTCATTCTTTCATGGATTGGGTATTTAGAGGCTAATTTTCAAAGCTGTCCATGTAAGATGATAGTGCTGTGATGCCATCTTCCAAGTAACGTGCTGGAGTCCCAGAGATCAATTGCTATATAGACAGCTTTGAAATTTTGACAGGTACTTACTTAGAAAGGAGGCTTCCAACTTTGGTGGTTTAAATATGATTTTTTTGTTACAGCTTACTGTAGTGTTCAAGCAAGTAATTTCATGAACTTTGGGAAAACAATTTAATTTTATGTTCTTGTGCCTCCAAGTTGAGATTCCATGTGGATTCTGCACTAAGGTATCAGTGCACACTGCAGCCTTTCCCTTTCCTCTGAAAACTT
Organism: Haliaeetus albicilla; assembly: GCF_947461875.1. Lineage (NCBI taxonomy): Eukaryota > Metazoa > Chordata > Aves > Accipitriformes > Accipitridae > Haliaeetus > Haliaeetus albicilla. Next base: position 13,348,126 of record NC_091484.1, on the reverse strand, counting down.
TTAGAACCTTAATAACTTTGAGAATCATACCTCTGCTGAACACAGTTAACATTAGCCAACTGTTTCAAAAGTTTAGTGTGCTTATGCACATACCCAGAGCATGAGTGTGTAAACCTTATTCCCTCAGAGAATGGAGCTAAAAGGAAATTGGCCACTATAGTTGAAATTGATAAAAGTATTCAACATTTTTTAACAGAGCAAATAAAGACTGTTCTTACCATGTTCTTGCTTTTTTGCAAAAAATTGTAGTGACCCACATCCTTATATTTGTTTATGTCACTGAATGCAAGATTGTGATAAGTGAAAAAGTATGCAGTGATGAAGTATACCCCAAAATAGCTGCGGATGCAGATAATTCCCCCTCTGAAAACCTTGTTTGACCAGATTATTGTGCAGTTCTCAATGTGTGTATTTAGAATTTGTGGGTAGCTTTTAGCATGCACACAATTCTCTACAGACACATTCCTTCTCACGCCTGACCTCCGTTTTACATGATTTTCCTCTTAACGTGAAGCTATTCCCAGTGCATTTCAACAACATATTTAGCATGCCATTAATTTTTTTTTCCCTTCAAATCTCATTCCATCTGATAGCCTGGCAGCTCTGACTATAACCAGTTTCCTTCTCATTACCAGTCCTTTAAAAGAGAGGAAGAAGACACCTTCAGGATTTCATTACCTTTCTTCTTTTCCATTGTGAATTTCCTACTTTGTCAAAAAAACGCAGATATTGTTGTTCACAGTATGCATCCCACTGACAGAGAGAGAAATAACAAAACCATAATGCTCAAATTGAATCAAATGCTGTCATTGTATTGCAGATAATTGAGCATATTTTTAGAGTCCTCCTCTGTGGAGTTATTTTGTTTTTCTGTTGAGTCATCCTCTGTGCAGGTTTTTTTTTCTTTGGGGGTGGCAGGGAGCTGGGGGAGCAGTTGGCCACAACAGAGGTCCTAAAGCCAGAGCAAATGACTGGACCCAAAGATATGCAGAACGTGACCTGTTTTCTCAAAAAAAAGTGAACTTCCCTCACTATATACATTAGTCCCGTAGATTCAGCATAAAGGCAGTTGAAGGTATGGCTCAAAGACCATTAGCTTCTCAGCGATAGGGCTTCAGCAAGTGCTTCACTTCCAAGACCGTGTGGTTCTGCACCATGAATGTGCACGAAGCTCTGCTGAGCAGGACTGGGCTTAAGACCGGGCCTCGGATTTTCACAATATCTGCATTATTTCCACATGTTCTTTTCAGTCTGTGCATCTCTCATACTTCAGTCTTGCACATTCAGTTCCCCGATGGCCTGTAACAGCTCAGTTTCTGAAGCATCAAGCACACCAATATTAGCAGAAGTCTAACACAGCCTTTGCTGCTTTTCTTAGGTTTTACAAGTTTTTGCAAGGGAGGTCTAGTCCTGTCTCTACCCCCATATTCTGGTAAGTGTTAGTATCAGCAGAGACTTTAACAATCAGTTTTGTGTCTTGTTTTCCTTCCCCAAGAAGAGGTGCAGTTTGGCTTGTTGGTTCCCTTCCCATCTTTTAATAGAGTGACCCTTGGAAGTGGAGTCAGAAATGAAGTCTCATCATACTAGGCAGAGATAACATCTGTTCAGTTATGTATCTTCCAGAGGAGAAGTTGATTCATTGAAATCAAATTTGTCTGAGTGAAAGGGTAAGTTTTAGTTTAAATTTTTCATTTTTAGGTGTTTCACAAGGATTTGCTTTAATTGCCAAAACCTTCCTTCTGTCTTATATTTTAAATAAAAAGATTCTGGCTTTTGTTCCAAAGCGATTCTTTGCATTTTTAAAATCGCCTTTCATTTTTAGCAGATTTTACACGTTCATTGGCCAGATCCTGCATTAGGGGAGACTTCCGTTTGTAAAAGTACTTGAAGAGAGTTGTTTTTATATTGTCGTCCTAGTTTTGGGTAGGAAAATATTTCAAAGCTCAAAATCTGATGGCATGGAAAATGCTTTCCTTCCACTTCACTTTTTTGAATAACTGCCTCTGTTGAAATACTATTTTGCTTCTTTTTCTTTTTCCTAGTACCCATCAATAATTCATTACATTATTAGGAAATGGATAAAACTGGAATAAATCATTTAATCTCATATTTTCCAAATTCATATCAATGTGAGCTTGACTGTGTGGGATACAGAAGGTGATTACCATTTTTGTCAAGTAAAAGAAGTAGATGAACTGTACAAAATACTCAGTAACTGATATAACCTTGGAAATACAGCTTTCTGGCTCCCTGGACATGGCACAACCCAGATCACTAAAAACTATAAACATACAGACCCAAACACTGTTCGATGTAGCTGTGTACGACTGCGCTGTGAATTGCTAAAGGATTTAAAGATGGTCCAAGGGCAATGGCTACTTTCTTCCTGAAATATTAAGTGCCGCCTCTGACATTGTACATCATCATGTAAAGCAAGACAGTTTCTGCCCCTCACACCTTTCATCTTGCAAATATGGAGCAGTTTTTTAAATAGAACTCCTGGCTGGATCCTCAACGTGGAACTGCACCTTTTTAAGGCCCATAGTCTGCAATGTTAATCAGCTAAGTAAAATTTGTGCACGTGCTGAAATGCTTTGCTGACGGGGAAATGCAGGCTTAAACAGTTTACAACCTGTGGAGACCTAAACTGGGACCTGAACATGAAAACCACTATAATATCCCCTCTCGCAGTTAATTTCCCCACCTATCAGTCTTGATGAAGGAAGACTGCAAAATCTCCCAAACATGCAGACTCTACCCAGAAAGCTGATTGGACCACAGCCAGTGCTCATGGACATCACCAGGGGCAGGGAGCAGCATGGGGTGCCTTCGCAGGCATTTAGGCATTGCAGAGGGAGCTAAGCTGAGACTGGCTAGTTAACTAGAGATCAAGTTTAATTGCTATAAAGTAGGGCTACGGGGAGAAGGGGTTTAGTTAGTTTCTCTACTGCAGCTATCAGAAAAGCAGCCACTGAGTCAGCTTATTTAACACTACCTTAGGAACATGTGGGCTGTACGGCAGACATGCCCATTTTAAAACATTTTGGCCATGGAAGTCTATTCCTGCTTGATTTATAGGAAGGTGGAACAGGTAGTTGTGCGGCAAACCAAATTGTATTCCTTCCATGCTCTTTCCCCAGCTCAGTTAATGGTATTAATAAGGATTAATGTAGGCTTGAAAGAATTAGGAAGGCATCACGTATGTCAGCCCTTCAGCAAAGCCATGTCTTACATTTATCAGGTTTACAAACCTTCCTCACCAAAAAAAAACCAAAAAGAAATCCAAATAAACCCTCCTGCAAGCTCAGAGCTGGTGGCAGAAGAGTTCTTAAGCTTAAGAGAGGTGGAAGACAAGACCCAAAGACAAGCAGAGAAGAGAGGGGCAGCTCAGCCCCGCTCCAGAGGCTAATGCTGTTTGAGCAGAGGAGCTGGCAGGGCTGGCTCAGCCCCAGTGCCAGTGCCGTGCTCTGACGTGTGATCCAGCTGGCAACTGGAGCTGCAGAAACACTGCCTTCTCGCTCAGCAGATCTGCTCTTAATTACCTGCCTGTAAATCAGGATTCATTTCATAGGTCTGTGGAACTGGATGGCATGTAGGCTACAGTACCTGCAAGCTGAATTTCTCCTCTCTGTGTATGCGCATGCTTCAGCTACTATTGCGATCACTTTTTCTCACAAATTCTACATTTTGCTTTACAATCCAGAACTAAAATAGTCTTGAGACAATAAGTTGGGTTCATCAGAGGTGCTGATTCTAGCTGAAAACTCAAGAGCTGACTCCTTTAGGTACATTATGTTCCCTTTACATTTTTTTCATGGTTGTGGGATGGCATATTTTATTTCAGAAGAGCTGAATGTGAGGACCCTGTTTTGGTGCCTTTAGAAATGTGTTCAGATCAGAAAATTACTTTCTTCTCCATTACTTTCTGAACCCTCTCAGAATTAACCCATGCAACTTTTCACTCCAGAGCTTAGCCAACTTTAGACCACTGTATCCCTCCAGCAGCAGCCCTTTGGCTTCCGTAAGGGATGAGTGACTGGCTGTCTATCACAAAAAAAGTGAGCGTCTTCCGTCATTGTCTTCATTTCTAATTTACATCCACTGGCACCTCCAGTTATATTCCTAGGTTTTGGCTCTAAGAGGGAAACTTTTCATACGTTCATCATTAGCAGAATGAGCGAGTCCATCAAACACAGGAGAGCTCTGGGTAGGGAGGAGCAAGGTCTAAGTCCACATCTTTGCGTTCTAATTTCAGTTCAATGGTGTTAAAAAAGATCATCCTTTGTGAAACAAGGTCAAGGCAACAGTAGCAGCCTGGCTGCAGAGCACTCCCATATGCCCAGCTATTAATCATCCCATTTCTCAAGTTGTACCAACCAGCTTAACTCTGGAAATATCATTAAGAAGTAGCTAAGTGTTAAATTGCCAGGAATTTCCAGAATAAGGAGGGAAAGGGAAGAAGAACGAAAAGAGCAACTTTCTTTTTTTAAAAAAGTCTCTTTTTTTGTACTCCAGCCAGATGGAATTAGGGCAATTGTTCACTTGCAAATAGTATGGAGATTAATGAGGTCCAGAGGCAGAGCCATGAGAAAATAGAAACATAAAAAAGTGAAGTTTCCAAAAATACAGCCACCACGATACCATAGGGATGGATCAGTTTGAATGTTTCATCTCACAGCCTGACTGGGCAGGCTGCCTCACGTTCTTAGCTTATTAAAATCCTGAACCCTTTTTTTCACCCTCCTAGACCAACCCCTGTGCAAACGGAGCTCATGCTCACAGACTTGCATGTCTCTACCCAAAGAATCACAGGCCCTAACTCTGCCAAATGTTTAAGAATACACTTAAAGTCATCTAAATGGTTTAGGCTGTTCTATTTGCATTTCTTTGGTGAGCTCACTTTGAATTAACTTGTGTAGCACTGACAAAGTGTTTTCTCAGTTTTATGAGAGGGAGGGAGCACTGGGAGGTTGCAGTCATTAAACTGGGGACTCAGATGCAGATCTGGGCTTCCTGACTTGGAGCACTTAACTGAGGTATGCTGTGAACCCAGCAGAATATACAGGGACCCTTAACTTATCCTACTGCGATGGCTCTTTGGTTAGATGCTTACAATTGATTGGTATGTCTGAAACTCCAAAGGGTGAAGTCCTTCTCATCTTCTTCTCCAAGGTCAAAAGGAAATTTCCACTCAATTGTAACTTGTAAATGCCAAGATTGCAACCTCAAACTTTATTTCTGCCTGTGTTGGGAAGTGCAGAGAGTGTTCAGCTACATGGCACCTCTCAGCTTCCCAAGGCATGACGTCAGGATAAAAAGCTGTCTTGCAAATGGATTGTGCCACACTCCTGCTTGCAAAGTGCATTCACAGCAGCAGAGATGATGTGCAATAGAAAACAGTAGTAATACACCTGCTCATAGTCACCTCTCTGGAAAGGTGTGAGAGATCTTTAACACGTGTACTTGTACACACAATACAGCCCTGATGAGAAATGTTAGGAGGCAATTGTTGCTCACTTGAAGTTGTCAGTTGCTCTAAGAGGCTGCTACGTCAAGCCATTGGTACAAGAATGTCTGCAAAAGAGTTACACAGGTTGTGGGTCCAGCTTTCTTACATACCCATGGTCAATATAGCTACTTAGTCTTAAAGTTGTGTGTGGAGAAGGAACGGGGAGAGGGGCTTAGAAAATAATACATTTAATTTTATGCCTTGTATCTTTTGGGTGTTGCTTTAAACAGTTCTTATTTTGATGATAAATCCAAAGACGGGCTTTATTAGAGCAGGAAATACTGTTTAAAAGCATTGCTTTAAACCATTAGACGTGGTCTGAACCTTACTGTGTTAACAAAGTGTAGAGAGGAAAACTCATGAGGTTGCTACTGAAAAATTTCGATACTCAATGCATGGGACAGTTAAATTTAAAGCAGCTTAAATAACTCTTGTGTTTTACCTGCTGTTGCTGCCACACACAGATCTTGTCACTTTAAATCTTCATTTGGCAATTTTCTGTTCCGTAACTGTAGGGTATATACTTGGATCCACAGTAGTATAATATTCTGACAGCTGTTTCCTTTGCTAGCAGTTTATTTAAGCACATTATTTGGTGCAATTTAGACCTCATTCAGAACTGCTTCAAAAACTTAAAAAGACTCATTTCTCCCCCCGCTTGTCTGTCTGTCTGATACCACTCCAGTCTTCAGAGCTTCCAGTTCACAGTATCTTTTCAGCCATAGTTAATCAAACCTAAAGAGGAAAGGCATATGCTTTCAGGCTAGATTTAACCTTTATATGGGTGCCAGAAAATCTTTGGACATAGAAAGAAATAAGAAAAAAATGCTTCTGTTGAGAATAGCAGGAGTGTATCACTTTCATTTATAGGGCTGCTCCAGAACTTGGATTATATGGAGCAAATTAACTGATTTGAATGAAATATGATTTGGTTTAAAATTCTATGGGAAATTCTTTTTCTTTATGTACTAGCCCCTGGAGCTCAGACACTTGCTCTCAGAGCTGCAGATATCCTCAGGTACCTGAGTCCTGTTGAAAACAGTGGGAATTCAATTCCTCAGCACAATGAGTAAGGAGGGTTTTTGGAGTGAAATGATTTTACAGGAGCAGATGGAAAGAGAGGGGTTATCCACAAGGCATTGCAGAGATTTGTGTGATGGGAGACATGGCAGAGGTGTCCCCTGCCACGCTGTATTTTCTGCCCAAGTACTAGGAGGCAGCAGGGTGCCTGATGTTGGCTTCTGGGGTGACACAGCCCCCAAAAGTGGGGAAGGCAAAGCTGGATTCAGGTAGATATCGTAGATACATGTGCCATTTGATGGCTCCCACTGGAGTTAGGTCAAACAAAGAGCCAGCCCAGTCTGGACTCGTGCCCAAAGTTTCCGGCGGCTGAATAAGCACTGTGTCTTGTTTGCTGTTTGAGCTTCTCTGCTGTGCTGGGAGCTGACAGGAGCTTTTGCAGGCGGCGGCAGACAGGGAATCATGGCAATGAGATCATTTCGCAAACAGCGCTGAAGGAAGGTCATGCCACATTTCCAACCCCCCACCCCACAGCACTAAATGAGACAGAGAAGTCCAGGTCTGTGCCTCGAGATCAGAGTTTCCATCCTGGTTCCTACACCCTGGCAAAAGGCAGAAGCCGTGCGCCTCGCCACGCATCCCTCCTGCACCCGCTGACCCAGCTGGCTGCACCGCCTGCGCCGGCCCTCCTGCCCGAACCTGCGTGTGCCGCAGGAGGGGCTGACATCAGTCTTACTAATGTGGCTCAGCAGCCAGAGATATCAATCTCCCAGAAGTAATTAAATTAACCAGATTTACGCAGGCATTCACCACATACTTTGGATTTTCCAGAGGGTTGCCAAGATGTGGGGCTGAGCTGCCTGGCGGGAGGGATGGGAAGGGGGACGGGAGGCTGGAGGTGGCCGTCCCGAGCAGAGCACGGAGGAGATGTCTCTGCCTGCTGCCTCAAAGCCCTGTCTGCCTCTTCCCAGGAGCTGGCAAAGGGCTGCGGCGTTTCAGGAGGGCCCTGCCCTGCTGCAAATCTCTAGACAATCTTTGACTGGGGAACAGGTCTTTCCAGGTTAGGGCTGCTCCTACCCTCCCTGTGCTATCAGGCTGCATCTGATGTGGGAACTCTTCCTGAGTTATAAACTAATTTGTAGCGGGCAGCAGAGTGTTTGGTGGTTAGAGGAGGGAGGGTAGGGAGGCATCCCTGCATCCACCAGCTGATCCAGGATCCAGACATTTCAGCTGGCCATCGCAGCTCAGCCTGGCAGATTAAAACAGCTGATCTGCTGCTAATATCTGAACTAGCTCATTTTAAAGTGAGTTTAAGTACATCTAATCTACAGTTCAGTCACAATGCACTGTGCGCGCTCAGGCATTTATTCAGTGCTACATCTTTCTCTTCATAGTGATTTAACCAGACCCGCTCGCCATAAGGAGACTAATTGCCTGGATGAGGTGCGTGAGATTTAGCCAATGCTTCAAGTATCTGGGCAAGTCATTTTAAAAGCAAGATGACTCAGTTTATCCATCTGTGTAATGGGGCATTCCCTTTGTCTCAGTGCTGTTGAAAGGCATAATGAGATCTAGCAGAGACGTTGGGCTGCAGGTATTCAGCGTCTCTCAGGGCTTGGTCATTAGGTCTTGATGAAGCCAACCTTGCTCATGAAAGGAGAGGCAGAGACTTTCAAGAGTCCAGCAGGACTGCTCAGATGAGGAAGTGCTTTCAGCTGGAGAATTTACTTTGTGAAGCGCTTTGATGCTCTTTGGAGAGAAGCAGCTATAACATGAAAATTCTTGCCCTTGCCTATTTTAATGAAATATAACTGAGTTTGTTTTAGTGGGTTTTACTTCAAAATGTCCTTTTGTGTCTGAAGAAAACAAAGCGACTTTGTCAGCTTTGCTTGTGAGGTAACAAAAGTGTTATATTTGAAATGGAGCTGCAAAGGAGCAGTCTTTTAATTTAGTGGCATTTGGTATCATTCAATAAATGTTTCACCAGACTAGCAGCAGCTAGTGTTTGTCTCGGAGTGAATGTTTGGTGCAGATTTCTCCAACCTTGGAGAAAAAAGACACTGAAGAGTAAAGTTCATGAAAATCGAGGCCAAAAAATTCCCTGACATGTCTCTGCTGTCACAATTGTAGAAATGCAAAGCAAGTGGGCAGCGGATGCTTGCCCTGGAGATGTGAGTTACTGCTCTCAGTTCTCCCATGAGCATGGGCAGCTCTGGTCTAACTCTCTGTGCATATGCTTCTTCAGTCTGTTTCTGTTTTGCCTGCTTATATGACAAGCACTACAGCAAAGGTCTGCTTTGTCTTGCTCATTTTACATAGCTTTCCAAAATGCCTGGCCCAGTTAGCCCTGGCCTTGTTCAGAAGTGCTTGTCCTACCGCAGCACTAATTTTCACCATGGTGTTGGAAGATCACATGGTTTTAAAGAGCTGGAGGGTGCTGTCAAATAAGTGGGCACCAGCTTGGTCCCTCAGCCAGAATTTTTGAGATCATCCAACACCTTTGCCTTAAGTGCCCTTATGGGATAACATTTCTACCCTTACAATTGCCAGGTATGAGACAAGGGCAGTTTTCACAGAAAAAAAATAAATGCAACACTAGCCTGGCACAGCTCCTGAGCAGCACAGCTTAATACAGGGCAAGGAAAACCCATCTGCCTTGAAACTTTGTCCATTCACCCAATTCCCCACCTGGCAGGAAAGGTGTTCAGTTTGCAGATGTCACTTTGTCATAACACTTTGTCCTTTGCTGTCTACTAAATTTTATGCAATGACAGTCATTGTGGACCAAAGTTTCAAAGTCCTGAGGTCCAGTTCCAATCTCATGTGAGACGATACCCAGTCTTTCCTGAACATTTTAATTCAGTTCCACATCTTGAACAATTCAGCACATGTTGGCTTGCAAAATTTCGGGTTTTATACTAGGAAGGGGAAAATAATAAGTAGCGCTTCACATCGTTCACACTTGTCCACTAACTGTGATGAGAAAGTTCGTTCTTTCAGCATCCGAAAGAGTATAATATAGCCTGGACCCACCTGTCGGGTTGTCTCTTTCCCTATTGCATGTCCAAATATTGTGAAAGCAAGTAAGCATGCATGTCCAGCTTGCTTTCCCATTAGTATCTTCATGTCTTATGATCTTCCAGTCTCTTCAGTTCAGGTGTACCAACAGGTTAGCATGCAGTGACTTAATGACAAATGAGCCCCCTTCTTCTCCTAAGCTGTCTCCACATCCCCTGTGCTTCTGCAGTTGCTGGAACACAGTTCAGGATCTGTTGCAAATTGTTTATTTTATATTGGCCTATCAGGCACCATTTTGTATGGCCAGGATTAATCTGCTGCCCAGGCAGAGCACTGGAGAGGAAAAAAAAATACTTGGCTTCTGAATAGAAAGGTGACTGGGAAAGAGATTGTGTGAGTTCACTGAGCGTTACTGTTACGAAACATCTGTGCTGTTTTGCAGTATTGTGCAGATAACCAGAAAGAAATTACTCTCCCAGAATGATGAGAAAGAATATACAAGATATTTCTATATCTCTCAGACTCAGGATGTTGTATCTCAACCACTGATACATCTTTGGGGATTTCCCTTTCTGACCATAGTATCGAAGTTAAAAATAGATCAGAAAAATGCCTCTTTTAAAATGAGATCTATTTTGCGGGTTGAGAGAAAACCATTGAAAAATCCCAGATCATTCTGCCAAGCCTATGAATTACAAATAACAGACATGCTGGCTCAAGAAAATCCTTATTTGCCAAATGCTTACCGTTATCTTCTTTGCGATGTTTCTTTCAGGTGTCAAGCTGCAGGGAGCTTAGCAGACACCACTGATTTCAGACACCTCTGATTTTCTTGGACAGGCTAATACCTTTCCTGAGAGACATCTTTACTCAAGAGACAGCTGGAAACAAATGTGTCCTGTGTCTTCTCTGTCATAACTCATCTGTCCAGGAAGGCTCATGGAAGGACTCCATGCTATGACTATTTTCTTATTTAAGGCAGGAGTAAGCACCATCCAGTGCTAAGGTCTTTCAGCTTCTTCAAGACCCTGGCTTGTATCATGCAGGAGTCTTCTTCTGAGGGGCCATTTCCCTCTTCATCCTGAATGTAGAGAGTCACTCCTCTCTGGCTGCCCGCCAGCTGTGCCATTGTGCCTGAAGGGGGCTTGTTCCTTATTTCAGAAGGACTACAGTTAGACCTCTGCCCTGTCTTCTGCAATATGTGACTACCACAAGCATTAGACTTTGTTCACTCCTGTTAGATTGAGAAGGATGGTTATGGGCAGTTGGGGTTCTGCAGGTAAAGAGCAGCTTTCAGCAGTACCTATTTTTACATTTGTACCTGAGTGTCTTTCAAGATCACATCCTTCTACAAGTGACTGAACTGGCTCCTGGGTACTGTGCCTCTCTTTTCTCCTACTGTGGGCTTCTTTTGCCCAAGCTCTCTGCTCTGGGATATACTGATGGGCAAAGTTACCTGGCTTACAACCCTGCTCTGTTCTGCTGCATTACGTTCTCCTGCAGGAACTGCTGATGCAAGCAATTTCAGAGTGGGACCCTCTACAAGAAGAAATCTTGCACTTAAAAATCCCCTGTTAACAACATTCAAAATATGATCCGTTAATCAAAAGCATATTGCTAAAAATACTCCCAGTGCTTCTTGTGTTAATTCCAATAAAGAATAAACTTTCCTGGCAATCTGTAAGTCGAGTGAGTTTTCAGTAAAAATATACACAAAGAAAAGAAAATCTATAACTTTTAAGTAATTTAATCAAAAGGATACATTTACAACTTGCCAAGTATATTTTGGGAATGTTGTTAAACTAATGAATTCTGAGGAATGACACCATTTAGATTCAACATGATAATAAGCACAGAGACATCCCTTGTTGATCTCAGTTTCTTCCCACTGGGAGCCTTATTAAGCCTGGTAGTGAGTCTTAGAAAGTTTTTGCTTGGAATGGGCTGTTAAGACCAAAGGACTACTATGCCATTAGAGTTGGAAACAGGCAAAATATTGGTGATAAGCATGAACATTTTGAGTAAGTTGGGAAATCTTGAAAAGACAAAGTTCCTTTTGAAGGGCAAATCAGAGGAATTCTTAGCATAAAAATAGGCTTTGTTTCATGTTTTGTTCAGCCAGTCTAATAAATAGAGAAATCATATAACTTTAGTGACCAGCACACAGCTCAGTGGAGAGCTCTTGAGCAGAGTCCTGCTGTGATCTTGTGGCAACCAACTCCGCATAATTTGTTTGCACCATTTCCTTACTGGAGAAAAACTCAAGAAAGGAGAAATCATTAAAAAAAAAAAAAAATCATGATATGTTCATGTAAAATCTGTGAGTAGGAAAAAAAAGAAGATACATTCCTCCATAAGAAAAAGTTCATAATGAATAATTCAACTTGCTATACTAGTTACTGCAAGTCCTGCCCTAGTTAGCCAGGCTGCAGAATGCTGAGTTAATGAAAGCTACTGCTCTGACAGAGGAGGAGAAAGAGTATGATTTCAGTAGACTTACATACATATCTCTCTATCTATATTTTAAACTTCATTAAGTGTAGTTAATAAACTGAAAAAGCACATCCTTAGTGTGCAGTACATGAGTGCTCCCATTAATTCAACTATTGTTTCTTATGTTTAGAGTTAAGCAAATGCTTTTAATGATTTGCTAAATCTAGTGTTTGCTCCTTGGACTGAAAGTTACCTTTGCATACATACTGCCCAAACAGTCAAGATATGATAAAGGAAAACCCCCTGAAATTAGTAAGAGCTTGACCTGGGCGTCTGCATAATACTCATAATAATAACCCTTTCGTCATCAAAGAGAGTCTTGCTGAAGCCTGGGAGGGTGTAATTTTCTCGGGGGCCATTGTGCATGCGATCCACAACACTGCCTCATCAAATAATCAAGTGCTATGCTGCCGCTGGCATGTGTCAAGTTACACAAAGAAAATTATGCTTTTTGTATGTCCATAAAATGGGAGTTCAGGGGGGCTTTTTAGCATGGGAAGCATTAAAGAAAAAAGGAAGAAATATTTTCCACCTCCAAATGTACAGCTAAAGAAGAAAAAAAATCCTCTTCCTTTCTCCTTAAATAACAATGATCACAAGCAGAAGGAGACTACTGTGAAAAGAGCAGAAAAGAGAACTCAAGTGCATGACTCCAAAACAGACAAAGGGTAATTACAAGTTAGACATGACATAGGTGAAATGGCTTCTGCTTTTAGAGGAAAACAAGACTGAGGAAAGCAGTATAGTTATTTCTTTCACCCACCCAATCTCATCGTAACTCCGAGCAAGGAGTGGCACAGAGGCATCACAGTCTGGCACTGTGACCCCAGTTGAGCAAACTGCCAGAGGAAGTGCTTGTGTCCCATTAGTGTGGCATGCTAAATGTTCACTATGAGCTTTGAGTTCTTTGCTGAACTTGAGGATTTTGACTATTTTAAATAGTGTTTGTTTAGAGCTGGGTATTTTTAATACTGTTAGTTATTTACTGTTAGAAAGAGGTTTGCACCAGTAAAATGTGGACATAGCTGTATGCATGCTAATCTGGTCCTTACTACTGTCACTCTCAATTTATTCTGTTTTTCACTTTAATATGAACAATATTTCATTTGTTGCTTTTATCTTCAGTTAGACTTTACGCTCTTGGGTTAGGGAACTTGTATGTCATATCTGCAGTTACTTGCATGTTATAAGCATTTAGATGGAATTCAAGAAGTGCTTAGCTCCAGACCAGCTCTACTCTGCTGGAGCTGATAGGAGTTTTACCACTGGTAGGGTGGGTGGGAGAAGTAGGGTAGATCTTGGTGCTTCAGAAAATCTCCTCCACCAGTGCAAATAACTCAGTAACTCATTTTGGCAATGGCCAAGTATGTTTTACTTTTGCCCTTGTTAAGGTAATGGGAGTTTGGCTGTTGGCTGAATCCAGAATTAAATGTTTGCATTTTTAGAGATCTCAGATTTAGTTCTTGTTCTCAGTGCACAGGGAGATTCTCTTTACTGTAAAATCTGTAAATTTGGTGTGTGTCAGATCATCTTAATCTGCTGAGAAGCAGAGTTTGCAGCAGCCTGTGGCTTGAGAACCTGTCTCTTAAGGTCAAATCAGAGGTCACTTTTCCAACTGCTAGTTGAAAAATCACTACAGCTGGGCAAATATTGCAAAAAGCATTTATCTAAGAGCGGCCACGTGTTTGCTTCACTGATACTTGCTTTCTGCAAACATTCATGTAAGCAACCTTTTGTTTGCTCAGTAAAACAAAGTATTGCAAAGACCATACACTAACTATGTTCACTTGGCTGTTTTGAAAGGTCCTTCAAAGGTCTGGACTGTGAAGCTTACATATGGACTAACAGAATAAAAATATTTGATTATCATGAAACTTCCTTGACCATCAGAAATGGAAAAGAAAATCTCAAAGTACTGCAGGATTTGTGCTAGAATTATGACAGCTGATAACTAGATTTAATATCTTTATGCTTTTTGATCTTTGTAAAATGGAGGTAATACTTCCTTAATGCAAAACGGCTGAATACAAGGATGAAATCATTTAAAACTTAGAGGTTCTCAGCTTTTGAACTGGCGAGGGCTATGTAATAGGTAGACAGATTAAAATGTTGATCAGTTAATGGACACATCAGTTAATACATAAGTTGTTCATAGAATAAAAAAGAGAAATTTTGAAAGAAATTAGGTTTGCCACTTATAGATTGCAGCGCTAGTGTCCAGAAGAGCAGACAAGCCCACTCACTGTACAACACTCACAATCACAGCTTCATCCTACCCCCAGAAACCTGTATCCTCCTCTACCTGGGGGGGGATTTTTCTGCTATCACCTCACATCCTATTCTTGATCACCATTTTACAGAAAAGAAACAATCCCTCCTGTCCTTTCACCACCTCTTTCATTTTGAGCCATTCTTGCATTTTCTACAATTTGCGTTGTGCAGGGATGAGTGTCCATTAACCTGCCTATCTTTAACTCTGTCTCCACACATGTGATCTCCCTGTTCTTCTCTTACAGTTTTGTGTCCTCTGATGACGTGCACAGTTCACTTCCCATCCCCCTCTCCAGTGGGTCACTGATGCATGAACAAGCCCCCCCCCCCGCTCCCTGCGGTACTCCACTTCTCACCTCTCACCGTTACCCCATCTGTATCCATTTATCACCACTTTCCAACTTGTCTAACCTCAGTTACCAAGTCATTCTTTTTTGTAGCCAATTGAGAATTTCACTATCAATGCCAGACTTATTAACCCTAAGTCTTTTATGCAGTATTGTATGGGAAAAGAAAAAAAAAAAAGCCTTGTGGAAGTCCAAGTCAATTATGTCTGCTGCTTCAGCCCTGTCAGCTCTCATCGTCACCTCCGCTCCAAGGAGTTAATCATATTTGCTGAGGATGACCTACTCTTCGTAAATGGATTCTGCTGACTGCCCTTGCTTAGCTTGCCATTGCAAGAGCCTGAGTGGCATCTATAATCTTTCCCAATACTAGGGGATATAGTATACTAATTCTCTGTTTTTTGTCATTCCTCCAGCCAACTGCCCCCTTATACCATTACTTTTGTCACCAACAGGAACTTGAGAGTAATTTTTCCCCTAAAGGCCTCTACCAAAATGACAGTCCCTATAATAGGCACAAACACACAGAGCGAGATGATGGCTGACGAGCTGCTTAACTCCAGAGAGAAAGAGTGGAGAGAATTTGCAGGCACCCAGGGTGAGCAAGAAGATGCTCAGCCATGTCCCTGCCGCAGGTCAGGAGCAGAGCTGGGAACAGAGCTGGGTTTATGTCCTTGGGCTTTGCTATGGCTCTGACTATTTTTATCTGGGAAAAAGCCCCGGCAGTCTCTTTGCAATGGTGTCCTCCAATACATGAGGAAAAAGGTACACAGCTACATGTATATCATTCGGGTATTTCTGTTAACAAAGGCTAATCAAGCAGCAGATTGGAAAAGCAGAACTGACACATGTGATGAATGTACGATGGGGCATAGGGTGATCGTATGTAATGAAATATGTCAATTCAAGTCATAATAAAAACAATGAACTGAAGACCTGACAGGGAGGGTGGAATCCATCTCAGCTAGCGTGAGCTGTCTGTGCTAGTGCCCACAGGCTGGGCTGCGCCTGGCATCAGGGGAAGGAGACACGCGTCCCCAGAGGATGACCCACCACCCGTCACGGGCACTGAGCTTAAGGTGACCTATCCTCCAGAGGGGGTTGTCTTTCCCTTTTGATGAAGAAGAAGCTTTAGTGGCTGATTTTTAGACTTCTAATGTTAGGAAATGGTAGAGAGGCTTTTCTAATTATGAGGTTTGATGTAGTTAAATGCTCCTTTGGCTTTCTAAGAATAGTTAAAGTACCCCTTCTCCTCTCTACCCCATAGCGCTGTGGTGTTGCCTATGGATTATGATATTAACATCAGGGAAGCGGTTAGACTGAGCCTCGTATTCTTACTCCCAGGTTATCCGTAGTCCCAGATAGTGGACTGAGGACACGGCCTTGGGGAGCAGGGAATCCCTGCACCTACTCACCTACAGCATCCAGCAAACACCACAATCAACCTGCACCACAACTCCTACAATTAACATTTCTTAAGCGTAACTTAGTTAGTCTTTTCAGTTATTATCTATGGTTATTTTTAGAACTGTAGTCAAACCCAGGTTACAGTACAGTCAGCAGTAACAGCAGTTTGAAAAGTCCTGCACATTAAGGGAAACTGAGCTTAACCCCAAAAAAACCCTAAAAAATCCATCCTAAACATAATCCCTGTAGAGTAGGTTTGCACACCTTTGTCTTCAACGGGAAGGATTTTTATATCAAAACAATCATTCTGACAAAAAGGGCTGTTAAGTGTCACTTCTCGCTAGTTATCCATGAAATTGTCCTTAATATGTGCAGATATTTCAAGTACCACACACGTCACTCCACTAGCACAACTTCTCTTGTATATCTGGAACTCAATCTAATTGTTGCATTATGTGAGGAGCAGCCTAATAATTAGATTCTCATTGTAAAATGAGGAAAGGTTCACTGTAATTCACAGGATCAGATCCAAATAAGAAGTACTCTAATTTTATTGAAAATGGCATGGATCCACCTGTTCCATGTTAACTAAGAACCTGAGACCTCACTAGATCTTCATAGGGTATGTGAAATTTGGGCTTCACAGCTTCTCTGTATCTATTTATACAAATTAGGAGGCTTTGTGTGAAAAAAGTTTGTGTTGATTTTGGGGTATACTCAAATACATCTCCTCTTCCCCACTCCTAGTAACTGACTTCTAAGTAAAACCTTTTTTTTCTTCTTCTTTTTCTCCCTCATTTCTCCATTTGTGTGTAGTTAAACGTAGAAGCCATATGAAGTCTGCGTTGCCTTCCTCGTGTTTTCACAGCAGACTGTTATTGTAAGGGAAGCTTCCATGAAGAGCCAGAGACCACGCACTGCATTAGCGTCTGAGCAGGCAGTGTAAAAAATCAGATCTGATTCTGCCTGTGGAAGATAAATGAGCCAGAGTCCCCAATGCCCAAGATTTGGTCATCTCTTTATGAGTTCTGAAGTACCTATTAGCAGCTTTGATGAGTGCTAGGGGAGATGAAGTCTACCTTGAACAATGTTAGAAAGCTGAATCAAATCACTCGAAATCTCCCAGAGGGAGAAACAGCCTGAACTGGTTACAGACACTGTATCCTTTTCCTCTCTTGCCTATAAGGTTTATAGGAGCACTCTGATGGTGGGAGAAAAAATAAGCATTTTTTTCAGCAAAATCTCCCAAGAATTTACACTTATCTATAATAGCTACTTCTCCAGCAATTTTATGTATGTAGTTAGTCAGTTTTGCTGAAGCTTTTATCCTCGCTCTGTGCCTTTTTTTCCACAAAGAGATGCCACCTGCTAAGATGAAGCAGGTGAAAATGAACTTTCCATTGCACGTGCTCCTTGGTTCTGCCAAGGCGTGTTCAAGGTGGCCCTGAGGAAATATTTTGGGACAGCACTATGTATTTCCAAAGCACTATGTGATCAAGGATTATGAATCCTGGGCTAGCGTGGGAGTTGCCAGACACAGAAGAGTACAGCCATGCAGTTAAAACTGAGTTAATGTGATTTAGCAAGTCACCATGTGTCAGTGGAGCCACAGTAACTGCTTTTGGATTTGTTTTTAGCAGAGCATGATTGCTTAAAATACCTTCAAGATTTCAGCTGGGTGCCTGCTTATTCCTATTTAGAAATGGGCTTGTCTTTCTTGATAACGGACCCTAGAAGCCGTTTGCATAAACTGTACCCCAAATTTCTCTGTGCCAGGCACATTAGAATTGGAGTCCAGCACTCCTAGAGTTTGTTGGGATTTTGTATCTGTGTTTGGGATCAGAAACCAATACCAGAGCTCCCAGACATTTTTGCCAGGCGTTGGCAGTGGTGGCTGTGGCAGAGAAGTGACAACAGGGAGGCAGGGACAGCCGCCCTGCACCCTGCCTTAGGCTGCATATGGTCTTGGTAGGGCTGACACCTCTCCAGCATTTGGTGCTGGGGAAGCCTTTGCTTAGACTGCTCATCTCTTCACTGGAGCACTGGGAGGCTGCAGGGAGTAACAAGGTCCCCTGGGCTCAAGCCCACAGACTGTGTGGGAGAGAGGAAGAACTGATGCATCCTTTGAGGGGGGGAGAAATGGAGCCACGGTGGTCCTATGGCCTGACCGCTGTCACAGAGAAGCTTGTGGTGCAGCCGGTATTTTACAATCCCAGAAATTAAAGTAAGACCAGAATAAAGGGATTCCTTCCTTTTGCAAGCAGTTGTTGTCAAGGCTGTCCCCATGCTTAGTTTGACAGAAAGGCCAAAATGAGTGAGGTGGGAGGAGCTGATGTGTTTACAATTGTTGAAGATGTGGAGCACACTGATATCCATGCCCTAACTCTCTGTTTGCATCAGGGTGCTCCAAATCCAGCCAATTTGCTGGCAGATAATAACCCTCTCATCCCCCAGTATTACAACTTGCATAGTCACTCAAGACCTTTCTTTAAAATCTTGGTCTGGGAGGATGAACTGAGATCCAGCTGAATGCAGTTCATTTTCTTTTTAATGCATTCAGTGGATGCTCTGAAGCAGATTTTGATGCCAGACATCTGTGCTGCTTGCACGCACCCAGGAAAGGCTTGTTATGCCATGGCAGAGCTTAGAGCAGGATTATTCGTGCCTGATACTGATGGTTGGTAGCAATTCCTGAAGCCTTGAACATTGCATAGCATCAGAGGCTGTCACTGTCAGTGCTTTCTTCACTGCAGGGAGCTATGTAAGTAACGGTCAGCCTAATTTAGAAGAAAAATAAGTTGGATTTGCAGCAAGAGTGACTTTTCTACGGTAGCCAGTGAAGTGGTGCTCCAGGCAGTGGTGAGAAGATCCCATCTGGGTCTGTGTGTGGTAACTGTGGGGCTTGGGAGGAAAACTGTTGTACCTAATGGGCAGTCACAGAGTTGGTGATGGCAATGCCATGTAGCGGATCACTTGCCAGCAGATCAGACCGTGCTTTATGCCTCTCTACTCAGGGCTCTGCATCTGGGGAATTTTTTTTTTTTTTTTTTGCCAGGTGCAGGATAGTCTGTCTAAAAGCTATCACACTAAATCCCTTAGAGTCTCTTTGGGCTTCTCCATTGCTTGATGTTATCGTAACAGGTGCTTGCTTGTGCTCTCCCTCTGGGCCAGTGTGGGACGTGTGACAAGTAAGTGCTGACACTGTAGTACTGTGAGTCTATTTTGATCTGAAGAAAAAGAATCAGCCAATACAAAGAGATTTCAGCCTCAGAAGATACCAGCTTTGCCCTCTTCCTTTTTTTCCTAATTGTGCGGAGCAAATGGCCAGCACTGAGTCGAACTTTAAGCCCAGACGAAGAATTTCAGGCATATAAAATGATTTGATTTGATTTGAAATCTTAGGATCCTTACAGCTCTGCTTCCACTGTGGGAACAAAAGAACTTCAGAAGCACAAGGGGAAGCCAGAAAAGCTTAGTTAAGCCCTAATGATTGCTGAAGGAAACCAGTAAAACTAAAAGAGGAAACAAGTCCCAGTATAAACATACCCACCCGCTCCCACCTGATGAGGTTACTTTGTGGGCTGTGGTTTTGAATGCCTATGATTCGCAAAGACCCCCTCCTGCCCCCACCCCAGAAGGGGACATGGTGGCGGACGTTTTGCTGTCTTTTGCAGGGCAGCGGGACTGCTCAGCAGAAAACGAATTTTCCCAGTAGGCATTAGCCAGGGAGAAGAACTGATCACAGAGTTTCCCACAACTGGGGCAATGCAAAACAAATAATGCAAACATCTGAAAACATTCAAATTCACCACCCTTTTGTGGCACCTGCTGAGTGCACAGGATGTCACTCTGAACTGATGCCTCAGCTTGTTACTCCCATGACAGGAGTTTTGAGGTTGTGTCAGATAGCCACTGGTGAAACTCAGAACAGGGATGTAGCAATTGAGAGCAGAAGTAGCTCTGCCACTGTGAAAGGAAATACAGACTGGTGGGAGTCAGCTACACAAGCAGAAGGTAGTAGGTCCTATCCAGTTGGAGTAGATCCTATCTGGTTGGAGAAGCATGACCCCTTTTCTGGATTGCATTGCTAATTAACAGCTATAACAATCAAGGACTGTTGTACTCGCCCCAGGACCAGATGGCCCTATCATGATGCAAAGAAATCTGAAGGCGATTAATTGTGCGCTGTTACGTGCCCCCGATG
The DNA here is from genome assembly GCF_947461875.1 of Haliaeetus albicilla. Lineage (NCBI taxonomy): Eukaryota > Metazoa > Chordata > Aves > Accipitriformes > Accipitridae > Haliaeetus > Haliaeetus albicilla. Next base: position 13,327,860 of record NC_091484.1, on the reverse strand, counting down.
CTGTCCCATCCACAGCTCAGTACACACCACAGGCTGGAATCTCACTTGTCCTGGGGGGTTGATGAATAGCTAGCTATAGGGTTCTCTCATTTTCCTTTCTCTGTCTGCATATGACTGAAGAGTGATGAAGGCAAGAAAGTCCTGTAGAGACTAGTCTAAACGTGTACTACAGAGGAGAGTGAAAGAGGAAAAGGTTTATGGGCTGCAGTGGCAGATATCTAATCCTCTACAGCATTTTTCCATAGAAAAGCCACATGGGCTCCCTAAATTTTTGAGCTGCCTCAAACAGCTTTTATTAGACCTCCTTTGCCTGCTTGGCTCATGTGTATTCCAGATGTTCGTGGCTTGAAGGATAGAGGGAGGTTCCTAAGTCTCAAGCCTGGTGTTGTGGGGTCCCACCATCCACCACTTTTGCATATTTTACTGTTGCCTTGGGTTTCTCAGCACTGCTGCTGGGATTTTCATTAAACTGTGTGCTCTACATGCCTCTTCCCAGAGTATCCTGCTTTTTCGAAGAGGAAGTTGTTTAGAAGACATCTTCTGTACCTTCTTCATGAAAGCACATAGCATTTGCCTGTCTTTTCCATACTGTGGTTATCACAACACTTAAGCTCCCTGCAGGGGAGCAGTGATAAGTAGCTGTTGCTGTTGCTCAAAATCCAGCAGCAAGCCTTCCCAAGATCAGAGTATAATAAGGAGTTCAGGTAGATCCCATTCATCCTGTGTTATTGTAACTCTTCACAGTGTTCTCTAATCTTTATTATTAGTAAGATAACACTGCAGATTTTGCAGGTAGACGATGCCTTAGGCATGACGCCAGCAGCGAGAGGATTTTAGTAAAGTAAAGAAGTAAGGATCAAATACTGTTATCAACTGCTCTAAATAAGAGTTACAATCCTTTGGGCTCCTCAGGCACAGGCAACTGAATGCCCCATCAGGCTTTTACACCTGGGTCTCCCTAAGAAAGGAGAATTAGTGGAACAAATGCAACTTATCTGACATACGGAGAGGGAGCTTTAGGGAAGTTATTTCTCTGCTATGTTATTAAGGGTACAAGTGCTTGTACTTGAAGCTTACTAATATTAACAAAAGCCCTGAACAACAGGGCTTTATTATTGCATTAACAATCTTGCTTCTCCCCCCGCTGCCTTTCTCCCCTCTCTCTTTCTTTCTTTGTCTTTTATTTTTGGTCCACTCTTTCTCATTTTAGTTGATAAACAGAAAAGGCAACAGCGCTAGAACAGTCAGTGCATTGTCAAGGGGCCTGCCTTAATCCCTTGAAGTCCCCAAGGAATAGTAGGGCTGTGTTAAGTGGGCTTCAAAACAGAAGGTGAAATGAGGTGTGATAGGAAACCAGCTCTTACTAACTGGTTCACTTCAGGCTAGCTTTAAATAAATTGCAGCTCTGAGCTGCTTGGACATTGACAAGAGGGCTGTGATATTTGTGGCTGCACTACAGAGAATTTCAGCCTTTTAAAGTAGGAATGGGGAGAACCTGAAAGGACTTAAAGCTGTGAAATTGTAAAGCAAAAACAAAACAAGCCTCTCTGTGTGGAGGCTCCCTGGGCTCATTCCTGGATTGCTTCTCTCATAGACAAACTTTACCCGTCTCTTAAGAAAACACATGCTGCATTCCTTGTTATTTTGGCTTGGTTTGGGGAGTGGCTGAGCTCTCTGGCAGCAGCTTTGGGAAGTGCCATAGATGGACTTTTCGGAAGAACTCAGGATAATGGGAACTGAGTTCTGGAAAAAAATGCCATTTAGCACCAATTTGGGAGTCACCAGCAGCTGAATCTCTGGGAAAAAAAAAAAAAATCTGAACCCCACATTAGGCGCTCTGAAGTGAAAATCTAAGTCCTGAAGTGCAAATTCAGCACTGCCAAAGCAGTATGTGGACCAGTTAAGGGTTCACTTAGGTCTCCTCATCACCTAGTATTACCACCATAGATGTTTATGGGTATAAAACTGCACACAGTTTATCTGAGCCACTAATAGTGGAAGACCAGGGTGGACACCTGATGACAGCTGTGGCCTGATTTTTTTTGTTCATGCAGACTAAGTCAAATCATAGCTGCAGCTTATTCCCATCAGACTCCTAACAGCATTGATCAGGCTCCTACTTTTCAGGTTTTTAGTCACAGTTTAAGTATTATATTCTCTCTTGCTCCCAGCTGTTTTTCCACTCTTAATCACCACCAATAGAGATGCAGATTGCTATTGATGTTGGTATAATAGCTGGTCCACTGATATAAATCAACACAGAGAGCAATGGTATAATGTAGATTTATATCAGATGAGGCTACAGTATGCTTTTAAAGGCAAAGTCTTGAAAAGCTGAAGTGACTGTTCAGAATCTTAATTCATCAATAGCCGCTACATGTGAGGAGGCCTAGAATGGAGAACATAGTTTTATTTGGTTAAATAATATTTAAGGTTACAGGTCTGGCAGCTGGAATACCTTCATTTTTAATATATTTGACTCCAGAGAGATGCTGATGGAGGTGAAGAGCTGTCCTCCACTTAGGTAAAGATGGCTGGCTTGCCATTCAGCTGGGTGAGCAGTGTCCTGTATTGCATTTTCCTGATTCTGCTTGGAAGAATATGGATGGTGGGGAATCCCTGAGAGCAGCTACACCCTCATCTGCTCCAACAAGATCAGCAGGAGCAGACAAATGAAATCTGACCCTCAATCTCCATCAGCATTCGTTCAGGATAAAGTAATATAATCCCCAAAGGAGGGGTAGCAACAATCAGTTTGAACGATGGTGGAAACAACCTAAATTGCTATCACAGCTTGGAAGGGGGGAATATAGTTTTAGCTGTAAGACTGCTTTTCATTGCTCTGATAGCATAAAGGGGCCTTAAAGTGAATACAGTCATAACTTATGCCTGCTCAAAGACTGATTTGCATTCAAAATGGTGTAAATAAGCTGGTTTCTGTGATTGACAATCCAGTTTCCACATAGTAAAAAGTACTATGTCAGTTGTATACACTCATTTCTCCAGCCACAACCATTCTTCAGTTTGGCTGTCCCATTAGAGAGGAGAAGAGGCCACTCTAAGCCAGCAACGGTCAGACTAAACCCCAGCAAACATAGAGCTGGGGACAAGGGGAAGGCCAAGGAGTAGAGCAGTGAATTAAGTAAACATCATGGAAAAAAAGCAAACCTCACAGTGGTCATTCCCACTGGATTTTCACTGGATGTGGTGCTGCGTATAGTACCTGCGCTGCACTTCCCATCATGGCTCGCCTCTCACATACAGGCCTTTGTTAACAAGACCATGACTCAAAATGAGGTAAAGCCACAAGAAGGTTCAATCAGAGACCAGCAGGAATTAGTGAAAACATGGGGAATCAGCAAACCGAGCACCAGCAGGCAAGCAAAGCACACCTTCCACATGGTCAGACACCATGGAAAGCTCAGGAGTCTCAGGCAGGTCTCCTTTGTCCCGCAAGGCTGGCCTTTTTCCACAGCCGCTCTTCACACATCCCTGCTTTACCGCCCAGCTGTGCTGTGGGAAGGTTGCTGGGAGGTGTGAATACAGCTTGTTCAGCAGCACCCACTCGTACCATTCCTGAGCAAGATGGGGCAGGCAAGGACCCGGCCGGCAGAGCTGGCTGAAGGGACAAAGCCAAGTTTAGTCATGTGCCACTTGCGGTTCCTCAGAGGCTCATGAGCTTTCGGGAGCACAGGCAGCAGCAGCCAGCTCCTGGCCACCATCCTTTCCGTGAGGCCCTCTCCTAAGGAAAGGGCAGGTCGCCAGTAAAGTCAGCACAATCAGTCAGGCATGCCCGGGAGGTGCTGCACGTACCATGCGTGAGCAGACAGACTGCACGTCAGTGATGCACTGAACTAGGCCATAGGAGAGATGTGCAGAAAAGCCAGGCTGGTGGGGAAGCAAGGTCCATGTCCTCTAGCCCAGGCTTTGCAACCAAAGTGGCCACCACAACAGGGAAATAGGTCTGTGCTACCAGTGCCCAGAAGCTCTCTTGTATGCACTGAGTGATGTCTGTCAGTGCCTTAGTTGTGTTGAGAGAGAGCACCCAGGTGACAGCGATCCCCACTCGTAGACAGGGACACTTCATGACTTGACTCCATCTCTCAGATTTTAGCTTAATTTAGAGGGAAGAAAAGTCATTCTGCTTCCAAGCATTTCTGACAGAAAAAAAAAAAAAAAAAAAAAAGAACAGGTTACCCTCCAAGACAGGAAGACATCCCCCAAAATATTCAAGTTAAAAAGTAACTTCAAATGTCAAAGAAAAGTTTGGGCTTTGATTCTTTTTGGGGGGAGAGAGGAAGAGAATATATATCTATATCTATCTATCTATCTATCTCCATAGAGATATAGAGAGATAGATAGATAGATATAGATAGATAGATAGATAGATGTATAGATATATTTTGTGAATGTATCAAAGATTCAACTAAACAACTGTTGCTGAATCTGCAGCTTAAAGGAGAATTGTAGGCTGCAGTAATGTTGTCCAGTTCAGACCCACCGCACTGCCCTGCTGGTATTAGCAAACCAAAGGAGAAGGTCAGAGCTGCAGGCAAGTGCTGGCAGGGAAGGGGGCAGCTAAGGGACGGGCCATGATCCTGCAAGTCATAGTCTCTGCCCCTGCTCTGTTCCTGGGTAAATGCAGCTACATGTCATCCCATTCAGGTCAAATTGCAAGGTACAACCAGCCCCAAGGACTGTCCGCGTCTCAAAGCTGTACCCTGCTCACTGTCTGTTTTTAAAATACTAAGTAAATCCTGCTGCTGCAAGAGTGTGAATGTTAATGACAAAGAAAAGCAAAGTCACAGAGCTGTTAGACCACACAGTGTTATCAATGCAGATGTATCCTTCCTGCTTGCATGCTTCCAGATGTTGTCCCTGCCAGCTGGCAGAGTTCCATCCACCAAGGATGGCCTTGCAATTATGCAATAGGTGTATCTGCCTGCCGGCCCAGCTGAAAGCTCCTAAGACAGTGGTTGACCAAGACAGGAATAGCAAAACTGTATCTTTCAGGTAGAGCCCTTAGTGAAATTCCCATTGATTTTTTTGCTAACAGTTCCAAGTTTTCAATATCTTATGAAAAAATGAAACAAGAAAGGGAGCTCAGGATGGATGGATGGAAATCCGGTATGCCATTGACGTTTAAAAAGCTACCTAATCTAACCCAAATATTCATATTTAGGGGTCAAAAAGGTGACAAATGTACATGTGATGACATCTGCAATGCAAGGACGGTGACCAATGCTGTCTCCATGACACTGGAGGTCTAAAATGTATCCAGAGCAATTCCAGTTCAGGCCAATTGCAAGTAGATAATAGAGTTTACTCTTTTTAGCCCTTTCTAAGACTGCTTGTCTCCTGAAATCAAGTCATTGAAAAATACATTTCTGAAAGCCATAGAAGTATTTATCCCTTTGAGAATGCAACTTGAAATTTGGCTTTGGATACAGGCTGACCCAGTTCACTGCTGTAACTGCCCAGCTTGCTCCCCTGCAGAGGCAGGCTGCCTGGCTCCCATTGCCTTGACCAAGCAGAGCTGTGGAGGGCCTTCCACCTAAGAACATCCGTGCTTTGGTCCTTCTAGCTTACACTGGTAGTGCAGGCTGAATAACATCCAGCTGTGGGTTAATGATCAAGCCTTTCTGCCTGCAGTCAAGTGCTTGGTGCTAGATCTTAGGCAAGCTGTTGATGTCTCTCTACAGTTCAAATTGGGCAGGTACCTACATCAATTGGTAGTGTTAGTAGCTTCCAAACAGAAAACTTCTTGGAGATTAATGGTGAGGCATGCTGCAGTCAGAGAAGGCGGCCTTTCTATCATTTTTCTGTTGACCAATTACTGTATTTCATTATCCAAGTTTTTAAACTTGCACTGAGAGGTTGATCCTTCTGCTTTGAAGCCAATGGCAGTTTCGTCATGGTCTTGAATGAAGCCTGAGTCAGGACCAGAATTAACTTTAAATCAAGGGACAGATAATGTTATAAGAGACAAAGAACATGAATGAGAAAGAGAAAAAATGGTGTGTTGGCTGGACATTTCCGAAACAGGTTTGTTTCATGCTTCTGAAATTGCACAACTTTTATTTTGCGTAAACCACTAGTAATTTCCCATTTGGATGTATAAAATTTATTAGAAAGTCCTTAAAAACAGACTCAAAATTGACCACAGAGGTCTCCCTCCATTCATAATAAATCTGTCTTTATTAAAATTAAAGTGTTGGGGAAGGCAATCTTCCAGTGTCCATTTTCAGTTGTTTAGTTACTAGCCTAATCAGTGACAACTTGAGAGTTTAAGGTTTATGACATAACAAAAATTAAATATATCCTTTTCTCAGAAGATTGTTCTGGAGAGGGTAATTACACAAATACAGTCTAAGCTTATTATCTTTCTTTTTCTTGTGCTATCTTCCCTCCTCCTTTTCCTTTTTACACTACTACATTTCCTACATGTGTTCAGTGAAGCTGAAAATGATATTTTGATAATGGGCATACAATGAACGTTTAAGAGGGCTGGCTGACAATGTGAGACTTTGTTAAGGAAAAGAGGATACAATGAATAGCTATAATGGGAGTCATTAATGAAGGGACTGCTTTTTTTTTTTTTCCTGAGGAAGGCTACATCTTAATGCTTCTCAGGTTTCCTTCTCTATTTATACAACACTGTGGAGGTCAAACCTAAAGTTAGGTCTTTCTTAGTGATGTGTAATGAAACTTAGGTCACTAAAGAATTTGTTGAGCATTTTTTAACCTACATGTATTCTGCCTGCAAGAGATTCCGCCTTCCTTTTTGAGGATGTTCTCCTCCAGAACTCTTAAAGTAATTTGCAAATGAAAAATGAAATGAAACTATCAAAAATGTCATCATAACCCTGGTTGATTTAATTTGCATTCCATAATATCTAGGAGTCTTAGTCTGGGACAGCACTATGCGAGGAGATGTATAAACGCATAAATAAAGATAATTCCCATCTGCAGAAGTTTACAATCTATTCTTTATAAAACTTTCTCTTTTTAATTTTAAAATGGTGCTAAGGCTGTTTATCCTCCTGATGTCAAGAGAGCTATTCTCATGAAAAGTGACCTTAAAATTTAGAGCGCCATTTCAGTTAAGAGAAAATCTAGGGGGTTTGATTGCAAGTTTGTCAGAGCCGGCTGCTCCCAGCAGTGATACATCTGTTGCTTTCCCCTTCGTTATCACAGGTTTTCCCAAGAGCAACAGGAGCAGCAAACCTACCTTTTCATTGCTCCCTGTTCCCATCTCAGCCCCTCCTATGACAGGGTCATCCTGACACCAGCTTGGTCTTGGGGACGTTCATTATTGTGGTGGCAAAATCCAGTTCCAGCCACATTTCTGAGAAACTGTGAAGCTGCTGGGAAGGTTTAGTATCTAGATCTGCTTTACTACTCCCTTCCGTGTTTAGTAGTTGTATTAAACTATTACCCAAGTGGCCATGCAGTAGATATACAGTGTGTTTCTGTGTCTGTGGTGAAGGAGCATACCATGAAGTAAGTATTAATTTTCCTGCTGAGTGCTGGTGAATTGTGAGCCCAATGAGCAGGTGCAGGGCAGAGAGAGGAAGAGAGGGAAAATTTTCTCCTTTAGCAGCAGCAAAGTGTTAGTAACATTTTGCCTTATTGCTGAATTGCTTTTCACTAGAATAGCATGCAAAGGAAACCCACGCTTCAATATCTCCATTTCCTTAATGGTGGAGAAATCCTGAGATGAGTTATTCAGTGTCCACATCCTTCCTGTTGTGTGCATCCTGTCTGCAGCAAAGGAGGCTTCTTAATGAAATAAGTCTTTTTTCTTTCTGTTTTTTTTTTCTTGTCCCCTCTTTCCCTCTACACTGCATGTTGTAACTCACCTCTTCTGTCTGCCCAGAGAGGAAGAGGAGGAGGCACACCTTGCTCCACAGCCCATTAAGCTCAGAAATGCCATTCCTGAGCACCAGCACCCTATGCCTTAGAGATTCAGCATCTGAATTGCCAGTGTGGGACATTACAGATGAATCTGATATGCTCTTCAGGTCAGGGTCACTGAAGCTGACATTATTTCTTTACTGCCATTGCTGTTGAGAAGAATCAACCAAATTCCAGCCTCAGTTTCCCTTGGGTAAGTCAAGACTCCAATCCACTGACTCCAGAGGAGAAGGTCTGTTGCTGTAGCAAAGTGCTGCACTATCTGTCTCTTTTAGCAGGTTTTTTTTCCCCAGTTTCTCTTTCCTTATTTATTTAACATCATTCATATTGTGATAGAAGCTGTCCATGTTGACACAATAGAAGTAAGGCCAGCATATACACTACAGAAAGGGAAAAAGGAATTTTTTAATATTTTTTTTTAAACATGCTGGATTTGAGGTAGTTTCCACACTCAGACATAAAGTCATGGCTATCTAAAGAGCAGAGTGGTCAAGATTTTTTAATAAATCCACCCACTGCATCTAATTAAATAGCTTCAAAAGATGAGAACATTTACGAGAACAAATAACCACATGAACAGAGAAGGGATGCTGAAAAAAAAAGTTGCCAATCTTCAGTAAGAAGGGGTTTTTTTATTTTTAATGTAATGCTATATTACCACATATGGTTACACATGCAATGTTGGGGAGCTAGCTCTGAAAACACTTCTTTTACTAGCTTTTAATAACACCAGATGTCTATGTGGTGAGAGGGAGGAAAGGACTGCAATTGAACTGGGAATTGGACCCTGTGGACTAGTTGAGCCCCAAAGCTGTAGCAAAGTCTCTTCCCTTCATGCAGCACCACCTGTATTATTAACTGGCATCTAGAAATGGAAGATGTTCTGGGTTTTCAGATATCATAATTCCCTAGCCATCTGTTTGATGTGAGGCTAACATTGTGATACTGCTGCTTATGCGACGTTGAGTGTTAAGTCATTACACAAATATTGTAACAAAACCACTCTGCTTTCTGTTGTTGGTGGTCTTTTTCTCTGAAATAGCCAAACACAAGTATTTTGTTGTTCCATCACAGAAGAAGACACCAGATGGGCTTGAGAGCCAGAGTGAAGACTTTTTCTCATGATCTCACCAGACCAGGGGCAAAAAGCATGTCAATGTGATTGTCCACCTATAGGGATATTGTTGCACAAGTCAGTGATGGGATATAGGAGATTTCTGTACTTCAGTGTAGTAGAAATTCATCCATACATCTTCATAATAATACAATATTATGTACTCACAGTATAATTATGTATTCATAGTATAATTCGACTCCAAAGTGAAATAATACTGTGAATAACCCTGGCTTCCTACCTGCTGTGGAAGTTGATGCTAATGATTACCATAGTCAGAAACAGCACAACCTATGACGCACAATCATGAAATAACTGTCATAGCCTCATCACTCTCCTCATTCGTTGTGTCTCTTCCAGGAGGGCTGGTAACATCCAAACATGCCTGTACAGGGACTTCTACCCTACTCAGGAGCTTACCTTTCCCTGGCCAAGCATGGGAGCTGGGATGTAGCCTGTTGCAGAGAAATGGCTTACCAGGAGATCCTAATTTTGATAATGTTGCTGAGATTGGTATCGTGAAGTGGGGAGGAGGAGTGTGCTGGCCTGGGGGATCTGCTACTGGAGGACCCTGTTTCCACAGAAAATTGAGTAATCTTGCAGATTTAACAGTTTTTGATATGGGGCTTTTAAAGACACCTTTGAGAGTTATATCTTCTACCTTGCATGGCTATTGAAGGGAACTAGGGACCAAACTGGTTTTGGATGTGTTCTAAAATCTCAGTCTCTGTATTCAACAGGTACAAATTTACTAGTTCACTCACTGCTATGACTTTTATGTAACAGAAACAAAACTCTAGACAACCCTAACAGGGTGTTCTGGCCACGTGAAGGCAATGATACTTAAGTCTGCATCCTAAAAGCCAAGGTAAGGAGGGATTCCTGCCATACCACCGAGGCAGCTGAGCTGGTATCCTAGTGATGGGAAAGGAGTGTGACTCGAAGCATCTGCCCCCTGAATCATCCTGGTGAGAGCCAATGTCCCTCCATCCACTCTGCCGGGAGTCCACAACACTCATAACTGAGGCACTTTGATGAGATGTATGGAGTTAAATGTAAATCCCCCAGCACCTACTCCCTTCCCCAGTGGCACCTGGCTGGTGGCGAGTGTTTGACAGCAGGAAAAACTGTCTTCCAGACTGGGAGTGCTGTGGAGCAGCTCAGCTCTGTCAGAGCTATTCTCTATCCAGAGAGATGCTAGTACTGATAAGTAAGTTGATTTTATTGCTAAAAGACTGTGAGAGTGGTTGAATTCTCTTTATATTTTCCTTTGCTTTCTACTGAAGGTTGCATTCCTGACAACCTGGTGCCCATGAGAGGGGAAAACATGGGTGCACACAGCTGTGGTCAGAATGGTGGGACAGGCTGTGACTGCACCAAGTGGTGCACCACAGCAAAGCGACTCCGCTCACCTCTCCTGGTAAACTCAGTCTGCGTAAGGACGAATGGTTTCTGTGCACCTCACACTTTTCTTTCTTTTTCTTTGGAGGAGGATGTGGCCTAGAAACCTCTGGTACGCACAGTGTGTGAAAGGGTGTGCACCAGTGCCACTGTGTGAGTCACAGGATAAAAGGTTGCCAACAGTGGTGCACAACAGATGCTGCACTGTTTCGCTGTGGTCCATCAGAGGGTGAAAGGTGAACAAGTCCCAAACACCCTTATGTGCACTCACTCCCATCGAGCTGGTTTGTACGTGCCTTCCAGTGGGCTGTCACAGCCTGCCAGGCCATTATTTATTACACATCCTCTCCCTCTGGCTTTGCCAGCATCCAGGATCACCCACCTAACCCATTAGCAGGTTTGGTTTGCTTCTTCAGAAAGATTTTGAGGTTCACAGAATAAAGAATCACTGGCAAGCACTAAACTGGAAACTGATTTCTCAAATTTTTAAAAATCTGGAAACCCACCCTTTCCAATTCAGACAAATATTTTGCAGCTACTTGGAAAACCAGTGCTCACACTGTCAGAGGCTTTTTGGGTGAAGGACAAAGCACAACATCAGAGCTGCTCTAGGTTGTGGATGGAAATAGGCTGGTGCAAGCCACGTGTAAAGTATATGCACAAAGCTTTCATACGGTGACAGGCGGGAAACGCTGCTGGATACGTGCTGCCTCCTTCACTTCTTCATGAGTTGCTTCCCACTCCCAGGACCAGACTGTTCACTCCTTCTCCCTGAACTTAAATTATAAGGAGAATAAATGAATGCAGAGCAGTAAAAGCGCATGAAGGCAGAAACGGGGACATCCTCAACCCTCTTCTATCTCCATCATATGTCTTCTGGACCCAGGGGCTTTTTGGCCTAGGTGCCAAACACCCATCCACCAGAGATTTTCATTTTTGCTCTTGTGCTCTGCTTTGCTGTTAAGGTCTAAAAAGCATATGCCTTTAGGAGCCACTATTTGGGGGCGGGGGGGGGTGGTGGTGAAAGAAGGATGATGATGACACTTCTGCACTTTTTCAGACTGTGCACTTTTTATCCCCCCGCACAGTTCGTAAACAACAGGCTATAAAATACAGAACAGCAGTCCTCAGACGTAATAAATCGAATATGGATTCGATCCAGCATTTTAAGAAAAGATAGTTCCACTTACTGCAATGGAGAACAACGATGCCAGGATGAGATACAAATAGCTGTAATAATTTTTGTGTTTTTAAGACTTTAGCAGAGAATAATCATAAATCAGGCTTTGGAAAACTTGGTATTTTTACCCACAGAAAACTATTCTGCAGCAGCAAGAAGACCTGAAGGGAGATTACACAGCCAGGGTTTCGTTTATAAAGTTACTGTCAAATTTCAATCTAAATCCTCTTACACGTACCATCTGCAATCACATCTTCTCCAGTCTGTCTCTGTGTTTAAGGAAGCAACTGTACAGAAATATTATGACTTAGCCCTGTTGTGCGGAGAGGCTACACCTGTCATTTTGCCTTCTTCACTTTGATCCTTTCTGCTTATCAATGGCTTGGGATGAAGGTTCATCCTCAGTTGTGCATTTCTTAGAGCTGATGCTCAGATCGGTATCTGAGGGAGGAGGTAGAGCTCTGATTCTCCGTTGCTCTGCAGCTGGTTTAGTCATTTGACCAGCGCAAAATGGACACAAACCGCCACTCAGGCAGAGCGGTGAATGGTTATACAAGGTGCATTGGCAATGGAGAACGAGACACTGGGAGTATTGATTTAGCAGACTATGAGTGAGTTTTCATTGTTTCTTTTAGAAATGTTCACAAAGTTTGGCGCCAAGAGCAAAGATAAACATATTTATCATCCAACGGTGGAAGAGAAAAAAAATCACCACTCTGGAAATTCCGTTCTACAAGCTTTTGTAATACTAAACATAAAGGGATAAAGAAGCAATATTCATTTTATTCCTTGCTATGGTGGTGGACATATATTAGCTACTGGAAGCCTCAAAGCATTACTTAAGGGATTACAAACTCTCTACATACAGCTCAGCAGTCACTAAACTGTTGCCACCTCTAGGCTGCAGTAAGGCAGTCATTAACATGGCCTTGAATACTGATTGGGATTTTCTGGCAATTATTTTAAATTGAAAAATACCAGGTGATGGAAATCACAGGTGGTGATCTGAATGTCTTCCTGGGCGTGGGGGGAAGCGGGGAGGGTGAATTAAAGAAGAATGTTTTTGCTTTCATTTATATTTAAAAAGTAAACATTTTGAAATTAAAAGAAAATATTTTAAATTTATACGCCAAAATACTTTTGAAAAAAAAGAAAATTCAGAAAAATTATTTGGTTGATATGATCTGAATCCTTTTAAGTTTCAGATTTCTACCTTTCACACAGTATTATGGTGGGAAAACTCTAAACTGAGAATTGCTTGTGGATTGAAAAAACTGTTTCCTGCCCACCTCTCTTGGCAAACCACTGTTTCTGTTTTCTGCTGAAACTTCAAAAACTATAGGCAATGGCTGGATCAGAGTTGATCTTCCAGCGAATGAGAAATCCTCCCAGGATATATATTTGTTCAGTAGCATGTTCATGGCCATGGGAATGTTTTGAAAGGTGAGGTTTCTGTAATAACTCCTGTGGCTTCTTCACCGTGGGAAGGTAAGCAAGCGATAAACATGCCCTCTTAGTCCCTTTCCACATTTGTGTTTACTTTTCTGCAGGAGGAAAACATTTGTCTGACTGATTTTCAAATGGGAAATGGCCATATTGTTGCAGCCATGTGATGCGGCTGTGGGGACTTACAGTACACTGTGGTTTTGGGTGCTCTCTACCTTCCATGATCTCTTGGGTCTGTCTTCACCTTATTCCCCTATGAGGAAGAAGAACTCCTAAGAAAGTTCAAATCTAAACCCATACCAAAACACCTTTTCTGACAAAGTCTAGAGAACCTATGAAAAAGCGCATTCAGAGGAGGTGACCTCAAACCAGGACTGTGTCTCCACTATCTGCAGAAGAAAGCTGAACTCAGATGTCTGGATTGGTGCTGAGAAGACCTCAGCAAAGCTATTATTTCTAACCCCAAAGGTCCTTTGGAACCAAAACCAAACATATCTGTTCTTTGCTCTGAAAGGACTGAATGAGGGTCGTCTTTGCACTTACTTAGTCATCCTGCCATTATGGAGATGGCCCTCACTAGTAGAGTATCAACATGCTTCACAGCTCTGAATAGGAAAAAGCGAGCAAAGCCTTGGCACCTGCCTTGAGTTTTGTTGCAGCATCTACCATCACAGTAAGCAAAGGCAATGGCCACAGTCATCTTGGGAAAGGAACAAATATCTAAACATAAGAAAAACAATAATATAGTTCTTTTTGATGAGGAAGAAACTATACTGGGAGCAGGGTGGAAAAGGAAAGTTCAACATGGTCCTTTGAGCTCTCTAGTCTCCCTAAAGAGACTGAAGAGACAAGACTTCCTCTTCTGATCTGGGAAGGTCTCCTTTTCTTGAGAAGACATTTGACCTAATGTCAAATACCTCCAGAACCTAACGTGTAGATTTCTAGAGTTCTTATTCTAGGCTTGATCCTCAGGTTTTAAGTAATTTGCACAAGATGCAGTCCCAATCTCTTTATCTGTAGACCAGAGTTGGAAATGCACATTTTCTTTAACAAGGATGTTCTAAGTTTGCAAGACACTCAGGAATGGGGGGTCTGTACAGTGCAGAGAAACCAGGCGAGGAAGGGCTTCCTTCTTCAAATGGAGTGTGACACCGACCTGGCTGGCTCAGAAATCAGGGCCGTTTAGCCAGTTAACTTGTCTGACTGCTGATCATATCAGAAGAGATCTGTACTAGGAGATGAAAGAAAGCAGTGCTTTATCAGGTGGTTTAATTTCTCATTACCCAGAACCAGTTCATGCGTGCGTCTTTGTTCTCCCTCTGCCCCCGCAAGTGCAGAAAGGATAAATCCCAGATATATTTAGAATTAAGAAGGGTCTTATTTTTTCTCTCTCTTGCCATCCCAGGCTTTCAGACTGGGGGAAAAGTAAAGGGGGATGCAGGGTGTCAACAACAATAAGCAGGAGGGGAAAAGATGCCTGGCACTCAGAGAGTTCAGGCTGGGACAGTTTGATCTCTCCCAGAGCACTCTCAGTGCTTGAAGATCACTGCTTTTGACACGTTTCTCCGGCTGCTGAATGAGAGGATTTACTTGGGTGAAATTTAGGCCCGAGGGGGACATGAAAATCATATTCATAATTTGAAGTGACATGTGATTCAGGATTAAAAAGCTGGCTGGCAGAGAAAAGAGCTGAGGTTATCCTTTTGAGCTGTGCTAATGCAGAAAACTGTGTTTTTAATCCTGTTTTAAAAAGGCCTAGAAGGTTTCCAGCTGGGGCAGTTAGAATATAAAGGAGCACTAAAGATGAGGAATCCCTTTTTCAAAAGGAGGGGAAAAAAACCCAAAACAACAACAAAAGATCAGGTTCTGCTTTTGTTTTTCTATGATAGCAAGTGGTTGAAAGCCAATCCAGGAGATTTTTTTAACCACCCTTCCTTTGTCTGACTCCTTAAAACACCACATGCAGCAAGAGCGGTCAGTGGGTCAAGGCAGAGACGACTGCTAAAGGAGACACCGGTGCTCAGGGGAGGGCTCCTAGGAGCTGGGATTGCAGATTTCCTCAATTTGTGCATTTCTCTGGGGGACTGGGGTCCAGCCGTAGCTTCTCCTTTCCCATCACTGCCCAGGAGCACCTTGTCCCTTGTACTGAGCACACAGCAGAAAGGTGTCCCCCATCCCACTGAGTTTAGGGGTGTGTAATTAATCTCTACTCCTTTCGATATCACTTCTCCCGAGAGGCAAGTGTAGCAAGAGAGTGCGCTGACATCACTGCTTATTGTGCTTATTATACTAATTTTAAGGCTTTAGCTGATATTCCTCTAGATCCTTATTTTTATTTTTGTCTATCATTTTAGCTCTCCTTCCTTCTTTTCTGACAATATTATTTGACTTTTTTCTTTAGAGTAATTTTCAGTACCATGGGGCAATAACTCACTTTTCCGTATAGCTGCTTAAAACATAGTAAATGATGGTCCATATTTCAAAGAGTATCTTAAAAGCATGACATACTTGAAGTTAGTAAAATGCATCTCAAGGTAATGTGTAGAATGAAGAGCAAATTGCACAATCACCAATTAACATGTTAAAAATGTGTTTTTTCCATATTTACCTCAATAGTTTCTGAAATACTTAGGTTACTTCTTCTGTAATTTTGCAAAATTACATTTCAGAAAGGAAACTTTAGGGTTAGTCGAAATGTTCTGTTTCGATATATTTGAGTTGATTTGGGTGAGATTTTTTTAGCCTTTCTATCTTTTACTATTTCACATAAAGTCCATTTCAAAACTTATATTTGAATAAAATGAAAAAGAAAAGTCATTGTGCTCTGAAAAATGTCACATTATTTTCCTGTTTTTCAGAGTGGACTTTCATTCTTTCCTCTCCTCCAGAAAGCCCTTTTTAATTGAAATAGCATTTTCTAATAAAAATCAGCACTGACAAAAATAAAGCAAACTTCTGCCCAGCTCTGTTCAAAGTCTGTCACTGGAACAAATCACGTGAGACCACGGTTTCAACTTCCCTGTCCCTCAAGATACAATTATTTCTTACTGTTCTTTTCTTCCCTCTGGAAAACTCCTCAGCTAAGACAAAAAGAAATGATCCAAAGCTAAAGGAAGTCAATGAGTCAATGAGAGTTCTTCTATGTATTGACTTTGGGTTTGGGGAAAGCTCTGGATCAATAGGGTGCTATTATTAATCTAATAGCCTATATATAGAATTTAAGTGTGCCATCATATGAGGTTTTTAAATCATCCTATACAATTCAGTAGAAATTTATTCCACTATATTTTCATGACCGAAAAATGAATACTTACTATTTTTAGCTCTTGCTCACCCTGTTGAGGCGATATCGCTGAGGCAGGCATGCAGTCCCTCTCTCTAGCATCATCACTGGGCACTGAACTCCCATCATGTAGACTTGTTCAAATCTTCCTGATAAATATGAAACTGAAGGAGAAACAAAAAGATTAGGCACTGCAGGGATCTAACCTGAGGATATGATCTGGCCTATAAAAACCTTTACTGAAAGCAGCGCCACATGAAAGAGCGAGCTTTGCTGGATGCTTCCATGGCCATTTCTAGCTCCCAAGATTAGCAGTCAGGGCAGAGGGAAACTACACCAAGACCTAAACCTCTGTCCCAGCACTGTTTTCGCTTGTAAGCTGAACACATCTGATATACTGGATCATTAAGAGACCATAAACATGAAACCAAAAGATGTTATTTTTTATCGAGACACTTTTCAGGGCAGAAGAGCACTTTCAGTGTGACAGATCTGGCTGTAGGCCAGCAGACGACACAATCCTCCAGGGACTTTCGTTACCATTGCTGGGTACAATAAGACTACATAATGCATATTATACATAACCAGGGAAGCAACTTCTCCCTTGGGTTCCTAATAGAGTTTCCTGCCTTAACGGCTTCATTGGTAATTTTTGTTTGTTTTCTTGCTTCAGGTGTTGGCACATCACAAACCAGACATATTTGCCAATCGCTATCTGCATCGCTGTCTCCAAAAGACACCATTTGGGGGGACTGAAGGGAAATGACTGATTAGGTTGTATAGTCTAATTTTCTGCCAAAGGAAGATAGCGTGTACTGCACAATGCTGTGTTGACTAAGGAGATCTTACTGTAGGTGCTCAGCCAGCAAAGTATAGCTGAAAATGTTTGGAGCACGGTAGAGGAAGTGCCATCTTCCAGTCTGGATGTCTAATTGATAGTCTGCATGTACGATTACCACAACTGTGGTCACAATTACAGTAATTATATGGGCAAATGAAACATGCAATTGCCTGTGCCCAGTTCTAAAAAACTGGGCACAGGTAATTGCCAAAGACCACAGGGAGACTCTGCTCAGAAAAGGAGATGCAGCATCGTCCCCAGGCTGGGCTGGAGGATGGGCTCACCTCCTGCCTGGTGCCTCATGTTTTCCATCTCCTCATTGTCTATCTTGGAGGAAAGTAGGCTGAATCCTGTCCTGAGCACCTCCTCCCGGGCTTGCATACCTAGCCTAAGTATTTGAATTGCTTTTGAAATCCAAAACAAAGATGAGGCCAGCCTCTTTGGATATCATTGTATGGATCTGCGCAGGGAAGACACTATAAATAGTATCATCACACATTATTAACTGCATTCTCTGAGAAACCCAAAACCAACTGAGATCATCTTTATTTATAGGAAGAAGTCCTAGGCATATTTGCAGAGCATTTCCCTAGGTTACTCTGGCCAGTATTACTTAACAGTTGTCATTTCACTGTGTGTACAAGAGTTGACTTGTTATCTGACAGCTTCAAAAATGAGATTGAAAAGTTAACTCTAAGATATCAGAAGTATCCAAAACTATCTCAAAATAGAAAGGAACCCAGAAGCTTCATAAAAGTCAAATATAAGACTTTTTAGGAATAAAATTTTGTGAAATATACTCACAATTCCACTGTTAAAAATAAATTTGACATTTTTATCTTATCATTAACATTATCTGAGTTTATAAAAATTGCATTAAATGTGATTTTAAAACCCTTCCTATATTGTGTTGGCAATTCAGATCAGAGTGTAATCATGCAATCATTGCAAAAAAATTTCACACAGACACACACACACAATTACATAAGTATTCAAAACCAACCATGAATCTGTTTGTCTGTAGATTATTTTAAGTGTCCATGGTGATCAGAGTGCAATAAAGCACAATAAAAGACCAGTGAAAAATGATGACATAAAAACCACTCTGCTTTTATAAGTAGAGTGTTATGAGAAAGACAGACTATTTTCTCTGAATATGTAATTTTTATTCTGTCTCTTTAATTTACATGAATAATTAAAATATTCAAGCAATCCTATGCTCCTATGGTTTTTCAGGATTAGAAGAAAATGTACTACAAGAAAAGACTAATGAATGAAATGCTGCAAATCATAATAGGGAGCCTGATTTGGGAGAAATGACTAGCCTGATTTTCAAACAAATATTGAAGGAAGTACCTGAATGTCAATTTATTTTTCATCCCAAACTTTGAATTATACAAATATCTAACTTAAATCTACAGTGAGGAGAAAGAATATGAGGGGTAAATATCCTAGAAATTCAGATTTAAATCCTAATAATTGAGCTCAGCTTTCAGAGCCAATAATGGTTTCAAAGTGAATGTTTTTAAACAAGGTTAGATTTTTGCTGTGCGCTTCATGAAATATCTTGCAGATATTTAGAAATGTAGCAATATATGTTATGTGCATACATATACAACTTAATTAGACTAATGAATTGATATTTCTTGTGGCCACCATCAGGTATTGTAGTCTAATGGAGACTTCCAGGAAAGCATTTTTCCTCATACTGCTCGTTTCTCCATCCACCCGTGTCCCTCTGGCCAGCTGCATGAGGAAACATTTTGCATGCCCTTCTGGGCTCGAGGAATAGCCTACAGACAGCTTTTGTGTAGGAGCATAATGTGAAATAACTGGAAAGCAGCTCTTTTGTATGAGATGTTGCTGGGGCACTTGAGCGTGCCCAGCAGTCCCACCAGTGTTGCCTACGGTTGGACAGCTTCGGCTGTCTCTCCAGAGTTTGGGATGTACCAGCCTGGGTGCCTCCACCTCACCTCGTTTAAAGATGCTTCTCCAAGCTTCAGGAAGTCTAGACTTCCTCTAGAGGACTATTCTCCAAAGTGGATTCTTCCCATCTATTTCATGACAGGATGAATCATGCTTTGGAAGTGTGCACCCCTCCTCTTTTGAATTTGCATAGGTGAATAACTTTGACTAACTTCAAGTAACTCGTAGACAGTGAAGCTGGGGAGGTGAGTCCCAGCCCAGGGACAGTCCTGTCCCTCTCCTTTCCACCTGCTGAAGCAGCAGTCAGACTCCCTGGCAGAAACCAGGGCAAGGGGCCATACCCACCCCTAGCCCTCCAGTACTGTCTGCGAAGGAAAAGCACCACACGAAGACTGAAGTAAGTCACTTTATTTGATGTTAGAACCTGGCCTGGTTTTCTGGCACATGACTCCTCCATCCAGCCGGAGCTATGAGTCACGAGCTAAGCCCTGAAGTTACTAATACAGCTCCACGTACAATCAAGTTGCATATTTTGCAGCATATTATCCTTTTTGGGTTTGGCAAAGCGAAGCGTCTCCGTCGCAGGCAGAGTAGAAATTATGATGAGCTTTTCCCAGCTGGACTTCTTGTAATCATCGCAGGGATAAAGAGTTCCTCGAGACTCCAGATCTTTCCCTGTCAGGCTCTAAGCCTGTCTCCAGCTCTGTTGAGCTTGTCAGGGGTTTTATTTACAAGATTCAGCTAAGAATCTGTCCTGCCAGACTAAGCCAGGCTGTTTCTGCTTGTTCCTTAATCTCCAGGCTGCCTCCCTCCACATGTTAAGGGACACTTAGTTTGTTTAAGGCCTGAGGCAGGCGTAATTACAAAATTTAGGCAGAATCCTGAACTGACCCCAAAGGTCTTACTGCTCAGACAGAAATCATTTGTCATAATGAGCCTACTCGTAACCTGCTGACCCTTGGAGCTCAATTAATTTCACGCAGAAAAAGTGTTCACAGCCTCTGGACCCTGCTGCAGGAGGGATTTGCACGGTGGCGTCTCCCACTCACACAAGCCCATGTGAGCAAATGGGCTTAGAAATTTCTCCAGAGAGAACAACGAAGAGTGATAGGGCATTGTTTTTAAAGCAGGGTAGTAAAACAAGGTATTTCTGTGTTTGGTTGCAAAGTAAATGTGTGTTCCTTAGACAAAATAAATTAAACATGCAGAAAGGCATATAACAGCTTGTGGACACATGTTTTAATCTTGTGTCCCTTAAAACTCTTTAAAATACAGTCACCTCTGTTGAAGAGAGAAGCGATGCATCAAAAGGGCCTGATTTGCCAGCCTGCTGCAGCAGTGCTGTGCCAGAGCCCACTGCACTGGCAGCTCTGCCAGGGTACATCACTGGGACAGGGGATGGAGCTCCCCTAAGGGCATGGGAGATGATATGATTGATCTGCAGTGGAAATAACTAGCTTGGGCAAAATGCTGCAGCAAAATGGCCATACTGCTTCCCATAGGCAGAGCTGGGGCTTTTCTGCATCACACTGCACTGGGTCCAGCAAACCCAGAACACATTTTGGGGTTAGACCTTTACTATCTGATGATGAACTGCCTGGATTTGAGCTTTTGCTCTTTCTCAGCTGCTGGCATAATCCCTGGATTTTTATATTGTTTTTCCTAAGTAACACACAAATTAGAGCAAGAATAGAGCTTTAATCTGATTTTTTTAATGTATGTTTCCTCGTCTTTGTTGTCTCAAATACTTCAAAGGAACGTCTGTGCAGTTCAGCAAATGAAATTAAGATCTATCTAAACTACCTAAAATTAGCTGTCTTGTGCAAGCTGTGTGGGGGGATGACAGGGAACAGATTAAAAAGGGGTTCAGATCACTTGGATCAGTGAATATACAGCCAGATCCTGTAGCAGGCTGTCTTTTTGGTAATATGAGAAAGTCGCACTGGACCCACTTGTGTTGGAATAGATCTTACTAACCAGAATAATAAAAATCTGGCCTGTTCTATCTCTTGGCATGGTCCAGCCAGCCTATTTAATTAAGATGAAAAGCACAGTCAAGAAGATAATTCAAGAGACATCAGTCATCTCAGACAATATGAGGCAGTGATTTTTTTTGTATCAAATCACTGAACCTGCTTATGCATTTGCGGGAATGCATGTGGCTGGACTGGATAATCCAAGAGGATCTTTCCAACAACCATAACTATTTGCACTTACATAGCACCTTTTGGCCACGGATCCTGATGTCTATAAATCTCTAGGCTCATAGGTGAGAGCTCAGTAAGGAATTTGAGAGCCATGTGATAAATGGTGTTTATTATGCACTTTCCTTATACAATGCTCATAATAGATTTTCACTAGAAACAAGTCCTGGACTGTGCAAGCTTTGTTGTGAGTTCAGCTGCTTTCATCTCAAGCAGCCAGAAAGCTGTCTTAGGGAAATCCCCAGATGGCACAAAATTGGCATTCCCAGTTCTTTACCACACAGCCTTTTGGCATAGGAGATAGTAAGAGGGTGAAGCACAGTGCATGGTGATTAAGCCATGGCAGTCACTAGCTGCAATCACTTTCTTTTGGAAATTCAGTCAAACTTCTCTAAGTTATGCAAGAATGGGCTTTGGATGCTACTGAGCTCAAGCCCTCTGAGAGCCGGAAGATGGAAGGGAATTGCCTCTCCATCCTCTTCTTCCCATTTTGCACAAAGAATAGGCTCACCATCTAAGGACAGAGCCTCTAGAGTTATATACAGCATATTAAATACTGCAAGTCTACAACAGCTTCAGCACAGACCACTCTCCCTGGCTTGATATATGCCTACTGTTTAGATTGTTTAACTGATGACACACTTTTTCCCCTGGTTAGTGCACAGTCTGACAACATTCAGGAACTGCTTTTCCCCTAAACTGTTGTCTCAAGTGCTTTAACTCCTGAAGATCATAGAAGATAAAAATAATGCATGTTGAGTGTATATAAGTGTGTATATATATGATACATGATTGCTGAGCATTTATGACATTAATCTTCACTCACAAAGACAGAAGAGATAACTCATAAGTTATCCCTCCGCTCAACCATGAATATAAATGTCAAGCTCCTAATGGAGATGTTGTCTAATGAAATATCGTGAATTATTGAATCTTCTGAGCCATGTGCAAATTTCATTTCTTCTTCCCTTTTGGGTTGAGATTGGGTACATTTGAGGTGATGCTATCAGCACTGTGAAGAGCAGATAGAAAGATTCTCAATGTAGCATTAAAGATCTAATCTCCATACTGCAAGATGCCTAGGGGGATGCTGGCTGCCCACTCCCATGGCATCCATAATTGAATTTACATTAAAACCAAATATTTTGGAGACCTCTTCCCTTATGAACCCAATTCGAAGGTGAAGCTAAGGAAGTCTAACGCTATAAGAAACAACAGCGTGGTCTATAAATCACAGTGGTGTAATTAAATCAATGTAAAGTGGATCAACTTACTTTGGTGCCAGCTCAACACGCTTAAAATGGTTTAAGCCTTGTTTAAATAGGTTTAGCTTCATTTAGTAAATTAGTATAGACAAGCCAAAAATTCTTTGTAATTTACCATTGCTTCTGGCCTCATCAGCTTGTATGTCACACTGGCTTATATCATCTTCGAGACACACTTACCAATGTGTAACTTACAACCTTATTCTTCCTTTTTGCTTTGGCCTACAAGATGGGGGGGTTCACGAGTGGTACAGTTTGCCTACAGAGAGAAAGCTCATTCAGAAGCAGTGCTGTGTCTAAGGGCAGATGTGCACCATGGAAACCTTGGTGGAAGTTCCTAGGAAAGCTTCTACCTTTCTTCCTAGAAACTCCCAGCTCAGACGAGCAGTTGTCACCAACAGCAGTCTAGTGTGCTCACTGACCTGCTCATGTTTTACTCCCAGGCCCACTTTAGTCTAAATTGCACTTGTTCATGCTACTGTGATCAGAGATTTTTGCTCACTTGACCCATTTGAACTGAAAGAAGTCCATACGCCTTCCCACAACCAGCTCTGCTGGCAGATCTAAGGCAGTAGAAGCCTCATCAGAAGCAGCGGCTGCTGGTACTCAAAGATTCTTCGCTCAGTTTAGCCTATCCCTCTTTATTTGTCTGCTTGAGAAACACATAATTTAATTTTGCTGAACCCCATCATCTCCTGCAGGGCTGATCTCTTACTTTCAGTGAAGAATTGTAACTTGCTGCAATCCAATCACTGTGCAGAATGTCTTGGTATGTGTAAAACCCGTGACAGATAACACTGAAGTTTCAGCTTAGTCTTTACAAGGTACAAATAACCAGAGATGATCATTCAGAGGGCTATGCGGCTCACAGGGAGTGCTTAGGGACAGTAATCCCTCTAGCCCACCAACACATTATGCAATAGTTGCACTGATACCATCATGCTTATCCTCACATTTGCCCTATGATGTAGAGATGTGTTATTATCCCACTTAGAGCTGCAGCACAAAGGATGAGGGTAGAATAAATGACTTGCCAGAAGGCAGATGGGGACTCTATGGCACAGAAGATTATAGGAGCCAGGTGACCTGTGTCTTGGTTTGGCTCTATGCCCAGAAAATCTCCTTTTTTCCCTGTAGTTATTTTGCCTTCCTTCTGCAAAATGGAAACCTCTATTGAAATCTCTAGCCCTTTAAGGCTACCAAAAAAAAAAAATCTAATTCCTGAGTTTAAAAAAATACAAAGGAGCCCTTACTTACCCTGTAGGCCTAGGCATATTGCATGATTGTACTATATTTAAGAAATGACCCAGCATGAGTAATGCCTGTATTGTGATGTGGCGCAATTTTGGCCAGAACATTACCACCGGCCTCTTTTTTCCATTGACATGAGTCAGCTCAGTGTTGTACATCCAGGACACTGATGGTGTTAGTGGGTGCTGATCCTGATTATCTGGAGAAACTCGATAGATGAGGCACACCATTTGTGTATCAGATTGCCCGCATGGCATGGCTGCCCTGCTGCTCCCTGCAGCAGAGATGTTTAATGGCAGAGCTCTGCAATACTGAGCAAGAGCTCCATCACATCATCATCATCCACTGACACAGGGTCTGCACTGGGTTGTTAAATTCCTTAAGTATTTATTGAAGCCAGTAGTGCCTCAGGCTCCATCCCCCCCTCCACATACCTAGCTGAAAATTACTGCCAGCCTTTGCCACTGACCCTTACAGGAAGCATTGAACCGATCCCCCCTGACAAACACAGAGCAATGGCTCAGCCTTGCCGAATGACCCCCGGTGAGGTCGGCTTGACACTGTAGGCAAGGATTGATTGCAGGTAGCAGGTGAGACCCTTTCACTTGACTGCCTCTGGGACTTGGCCAAATGCTCTATGCTTCAGGCAAGACACACCGTGCATGGGGATAGAAGCCCCAGCTACTTTTATTAGGGCCGTCTGGCCACTGATTACCTTTTTAGGTTTAGAATTGCTGGGTGCGTTGATGCTTTTCCTTGAGCACAGTTATTGGGGAGCAGCAGAAGTGTTTCGTGCTTCCCTGGGCAAAAATGGAAATGAGCACAATCTCTCTGCTTATCACCCCCCCTCCTCCCTGACTGCCTGTGCTGTGGCTCCATCGATCTGCGGTGAAGATACTCCTCATTTACACCACTGTCCAGAAAGAGAGAATTTGATTTGAGGTAATTGTTGTCCGATGCAGTCGATCAGGCCTCTATCCAGCGCTTTATGGGAGCAATATTACAGCGGTAGTGATTTTGCTGTTGCAGTGGATTGCATCAATATACACTGGAACTGATGTGTTAGGATCAGGAAAGTGACATTTACTGCAGTAAAGGGAGTACGTATTTGGCCCCAAATTCAACTTGGAGTTGAGAGACATAATTCTATCTTCAGCTGGAATCATTTATCCCAGCTCTGAGTCTTGCCAAGATAAATAAGCGCTTCTTCATGCTCACATGTTAATGCTGTTGCGATGAGCAAAGGGTTCATTTATTTGTTATCACTGTTCAAATTAAGCTGTTAAAATCAGGGAGAAACCCAAAATCTAGGGACCTGGGTATGTGTGATATAGTTCTTTATCTGCTCTTTGTAGATTTATATTGGGGGCGGGGGGGGGGGGCGGTACCCGTCTTCCTAATTTATATTAAAATTAGATGGAGGACAAAGAAAAAGAGAGGAAGAAAATGCCTGGTCTAAATCTGGTTGAGGTTCTGAATCCCAAATCAAAGGAGAGAGGCATCCTTCGCAATAAATGTTTTATGAAGAGCACACACAGCATGGTAATGCCCACAGAAATCCGACAGTTTTCTGTGCTTTCCCTCTCTCTGCTCTACTTTCCCGTCCGTGCCTTGGGTCATACAATTGAGCCTTGTTGCTCCTGTCCTTGCCTGTGGTCCCTGATTCATCACTTTTCAGACATCACTTCGCTGTGTCTGGAAGAAGCAAGCAGGAGAGACACAACTTTCCCTGAATTTCCTCCTCTCTGTTTGTACTTCTGCTTCCAATTTACTTGCTGCTCTTTTTCACTTCTTTCACCCTGTCTCTCCCATTGTACTTCTTTTCTCGCTACCATTTCATTTAGTTCTACCCATTCATTGGGTAGAAAATGACCCTGCAGTGTGTTGGGGAGAAGTCCTCATACTGCTGAAGTGGTTGACCCTGACCTTGGCTTCCCTGGACAACCTCTGTATGTCTCTTTTGCAAAGGTCCATACATTTGTCCCTGGTACTGGAAGTTGTGGGTTTCAGGTGTTTCGAAATATTCTCAAGACTCTGAACGCCTCTGAAAACAGGGCTTAGAGAAATCCCCCATGTTCTTGTTATTGCTCATGGTGAGACTTTCAAGAGGGAACAGCTCTCTGCTTCCGTGGAGCTCTGGTGTATTATTATCCAGCAATTTCCTCGCTTTGTTTAGGCATCTGGGGCAAACCATGGCTTTGTTGGCTTTCAGCATGCTTTTCCAAGGCCCAAACTGCTGAGGTGGTTTTTTTAAAAATCACCCACTGTTTTGTTTCTTGTTTTCAATGTAGAGGATAGCTAGGGATGAAGAATCTCCCCATCCCTTGGTAGATGGGTCGTGTGATACATTGTCTTTCCTGTCAGAAATGTGGTCCTGTTTTCATATTGGAGTAGGCCTAGTCATAGTCATAGTCATTATTTTTAATCTTAATTCAGCTTTATAGGAACCCTTTCATCACAACTAATTTAAAAAGATGAGGACTCTCTCCCAAGTTTTTCCCTCAGACACTTACCACACAGTGTAGAGTGGCAGAGCAGAGAGGATTCTCCATTGCAGTTCTGCCCTTTCTTGAGTTTTGCTTTAACCCCCTTCCTTTTCTGCATCAGAGGAGGATACAGATTGCATAGACCAAGTTGCATATAAACTCTTTTGCAATGGACCTACTTTTGCCACCAGGCCAGGAAATGAAGGTCAAGTTGTGAACACACCTTCAGCATGGCAGGGTCCTGTGTCACAACCTGACCTCAGCTCCCTCCCCAGATGAGATGGTATTTTCACCCAGCTGCCAGCAGGATTCATGTTGGTGCAAGTGTAAGCCAATGCAGCCTTCTGGACATACTTTTGCAAAGAAATAAAAATTGAAATTCAGTATATTTACTGCAAATGACAAATGAGAGTATAAAGCTGAGTAGAGAAATTACCCAGGAAAAAAAAAGTATCCCCCCAGGAATCAGATCATATTTGAGACTGTAACCGAATCAGACAAGCCACAGCCAGTGAAACTAGAGGAATTCATTGTGCACTGAAGAGCTGCAAAATATAGACCTGTGGCTGCTCTACCCAGGCTCTCCTGCATACTCTCTCCTTGGCCTCAGAAACATGCATTGTGCTCTCCTTGGATTTGGAGTTAGACCAATTTTAAAGAAGAGGCAGCGTGAGTATGCTTGTCCTGAACATTGCTATGCTAGAAATGGCATGTTATTGTGAAAGTGTATTTTCAACACATGGGCAAGGTCTGGGGCAGCCTGTCTAAACGATTTATTGACAAGTCAACATTTCCACAGCCAGCACTGCAGAGTGGAGGATTCTGAGGCTATTGAATATTTTATATTCACTTGATGAACTAGACTTTGCATGAATTATGCCAAAAGGATCAACCAACACCAGTCGGTGTTAGGTTCTCAGCTCTGCCTTGAGATCTGCTCTGTGAGACATTTCATCTCTCAGCTTCTCAGCTCTATTTTCCCAAGGTGAGGCATTGATTTTTCCTTTCCTCTGTACTTTGTCTTACCTGCTTGAATTGGTCTGGACTTTTACAGTGTTTCGTGTGAGTATCAACAAAGTGTTGTCCCATGTTCTGTTTCAACCTCCAAAAAACCCCACAACAAAATCTCAATAATAACTATGGGGGTAGTTTTTGCCCTCTTAGGATTTTTTTAGCTTTTTGCTTGTGTTACTCATTATTCTTCATAAGAAATCAGTGCCTTATCTAACAGAGAAGCTACAAATATTTTTACTTGTAGTTGTAATTAATAAAAACTATGATTTATATGAGCAGTACTCTTCAGTGATCTGGTCATGCGATTACAACATGAGCTTATGGGGCCATGGGCTGAAGAAGCCTATCAGCAGGGCTATGAAGATAGAGGAAAGTGAAAGGCAGGCAGTGATTGCTGAAACAGAGGAAGAAAAATTTGTGTCCATTCTTTGCACCAAGACCCATGCCAACCCTGGCTATTTATCTGCAAGTCAGATGGGCTTAGCAGTTTGCAAGCAAAAAGGTGGGAAGGTCCTTGCAACCACAATGCACAGCAAACCCCAAAAGAGGGTTAAGATTGAACACTGAAAGTGCACAGGTGAGCCATGAGGTAAGGCTCGTGGAGGTTTCCCTGGAAGAAGTCCAGGGAAATTTAAAGTCATAGTCTGTGAGAGAGAAAATGAAGCATTATGGAAGGTGAAGAAGTGCAAAGAGGATAGGAAAAGTGAGATGTCAGGTATCCAGGAGGTGGGAATGCAGGAGATAGGATCACTAAGGGACTGCAGATATAAGGACCAAACTTTTAATTGATACAAAACACGAAAAGGAAACAAAAGGGAAGAATCACAGAGAAGCTGGGCACAGATTAAAAAACAGTGTAAAAAGGTTTGAGGGCATTTTGACCTAAATGGAAAGCGATAAGTGAGAAGTCTGAAGAGAAGCATGAACCATCCTAATTCTTCTCCCTGATTTTGTGCTTGTACAATAGGCTGACTACAGATGGGTTCCTACAAAGTGTGGGTATTGGTTTTATCTGGAATTTATGAGATTTTCGACTTACTGTCAAAGCACGATTTCCCTGTGCTTTTTATAATTTTTTTTTTATTTTTTACTTTTTCTCAGAGCTGAATGGGTGCATGAAGGGCACATAAAGGTTTATTGAGTAAAAGCCCTAAATGCTTGCAAACTTTTACTATTCTTCCAGGGCCTATAAATATTTTTCTCAATCCTTCTCTTCAAGGCAATAAAAAATTAGTTTAGAGGTTAGCTGTGGGACACTTGACTTGAGTCTGGCTCTAATCTCTTTTTGAGGTTAAGGAAAGAAGTAGAACTGAAACAGCCCAGACCGCCAAAGTATTGAAATAGATATTAACATGCTCCTGTCTATAGGCCATACGTATCTGTGGCATAGCAAGTTGTATGGATGGTGAAGAAACCAAGTACATGTGCATTAGATAGGTGCTGTCCTCTCTCACAGGCATTGCTGAGGTTTGCATTTTCAGTGGAGTGACCTCCTTTTTAAAGGGCATGGTTTGTAACCCCCAAAATGGCGGCACTCTGGACAAAGCTCATACATGCAAGTCTCAACAGTGCATATTGCTGGGTCTCTGGGATGTAGCTGAGGATCTCAGAAGTTCAGACACTCAGCTTTGGAGGCAGAGGTTATTTCTGAGTGCAAAGTTATGCAAAAATGAAGTTTTAATTTACAAACAAAACAAAACAAAACAAAACCCATTCTCCTGTACTCATTCCACTGGCAACAGGTCTTGCTACTCCAAAAAATTGACAGTTTAAGGAGGTACCTTTACACCGAGACTATTTTAGTCACATTGCTCACAATAACTTGATTCCCACGTTTCCACCTCTGTCTGGCCTCTGAGTATCTGTAGAATTTGCTATGAGCCTCCAGTTAGGGGTTTGCTTAGTTGTCTATCCTTGGGACAACTTTAGGAGATATTAGGAAAGCAACTAAGAAAAGCCAGTCTGTGGCCCAAAGGTTCAGATCCATTGCACCAGGCCCTTCATTTCCGTATGAGGGATTTATGTGATGGGTATCAATGTGGCATCTTGTACATACACACTCAGCATGTAGCTGTGCTAATTCCCTGTCAGGGTAAAGCAAATGAAATAATGCATGTTGACTTACAACTATTTAAAAGATGTTCCTGGTCTGACAGCAGACGTTTTTGTCTTCCTTATTCCCCTTCCTTCTGGGTCTATACCTTCTTGGTTTGCAGCCCTAGCCCGGCAGAATGGGAATTGTCCTTTCTGGCTGGCAGGTGACCGGCAATATTAGAGGTGTGGCAGGTGTAAAGCTGTCTGCCACCACCAGTGGGGCCAGGAGGCTTCACTCAGGTGCCTCCAAGAGAGAGGGCTGCACTCAGGATGGGGATCCGCCAGTTGGAAGCGAGCTCAGTTTTCCCCTGATGTGTAAGTCAGCAAGTACAACTCCCACGCAGGAAGCAGAGCTCTTCAGCAGAGCAGCCGTGTGAAACTCAGCAGTTTTGGTTTGCGAGGGTACATATGAAAATATTTTTGGTGTCAGTTTTCCTGGACGATTCGAGCTTGTGAAAATTGAAGGCAAGCACTAACCTTCCTCTTCCGGAGCAGTTGTTGCTAGAATGTCTGAAGCTTCTCATTTCATCAGCATTTCACAAAAATACCCTGAAAACAGGAGAATTTAATGGGAATGCTCCTGAGGTCCCTCAGCCTGGAGGTGGTAGGAGGCTTGCAATAACACATTCATTCATTTAAAAGATTGTTTTGGAGGTAAACCCATTTCCTATGTAGATGTCTACACTGAGGCAAAAAGAGGAGAAAAGTGTTTACCTCACAGGGAGGGGCTTTATATAAGAAAGCCCAGTTTTAGTGACAACATCTCCAGTTATCTTTGAGTACCAAGCATTCCTCTAGGAAAGCTGATGTAAACATACATAGCTGTTAAAGATTTAATGAGAACCCACAATTTATCTAATAAGATCACATAGGTTCTCCTCTCAGCACCTCCTCCTATACTGAAATCAGGCACCTTCTCTGCTCTAACTAGGCCCCCAGATTAATATTGCCTTGGTGTAATTGTTCATTCAACACGACTGCTAATTTGTCAGTGGAGCTATCCCAAGGTCTTGCTCCAAGAGATATGAAAACAATAACCTTGTGACCAAGAGACAGGCCTAATGTTTTCACTGCTAAACTGTTGAAAGGGTGTTTTGTGTGAAGGAGAAGGGAATGAGTCATCAAGCAAGGGGGTACAGGGTTAGTACTTCTGAAAAGAAAGAAAAGGAAAAAAAAGTTATCCTTCTCTAATACAAATCAGAAAATTAATAGGGGAGAAAAAAAGCAAGTATATACAAAATGTACTAGAGGAATGCATCAGTCTGCAAATCACACAAATTCTGGGCATCATTATTAAAAATTTTGTGCACTCACAAACACACATATGTGCATTCTTTGTCTTCCACACATGCATGCATCACTAAAGCACTGATGTGCAGCTTCCAAATAATTGCCTTCTAATAACAAAAATGTGCCCCATCCCAGTAATGACAACTGCAGCACAATCCAAACCAACTGCAGCTAAAAAACAAAAATCATATTTCAAAGAAACACTGAAGATTAGCCTGTGGCTTTCACTAAACTGTGTCTCTCTGATTCCTGCTGAGTGACACAATGGGCTGGCTTAACGCAGCCTGGCCTCTGAACTCAGCTATACAAGCCTTGGTTCCTTGAAACAGCACCCTCACTGTCTATCAGATTTTCAAAGAAGCTACACATATTCTGCACAATATAAAATATCCTTTTCTTTCTCTGCCCCATTTGTCTGTGGCACATCTGTATGCCCCATCTCCCTACTTTTTATAAAAGTCCTCAGAGTCTTTTGTGCGTGTATTCCTTTCAACATCTGCAAAAGAAATCATTTCTCTTAGAAACAGTGTAAGGGTTGGGGAGTACACACAATAGCTGGAAATACTGTTTAAGGCCCAGAAGGGAGAACTTTTTTCTGCTATGAAAATGTGCTGTTGCAATGCAATGCAATATTCAAATTCAATCCCCTTCCATCTTACCCACTCTGTGCCCCCCCCCCAAGAAAAAAAAAAGGCACAAGGTGGAACAGGCTTGTCTAAAGCAAAATATACTTGAGAGAACAGATGTGGCAAAACAAAACCCATAGTTTTCCATGAAGAGCTGCCAAAAATAACATTGGCTCGGCAGGCATGTGATCTTCAGAGGAGTTTGCTACTTGAATGAGTCAGAATGGTGATTCCATTTTTACCTCTTCAGTGAACAGTGCTCTTCCATGAGCACCAAATTCTCCTGCAGTGGCCCACTTACACTGGATTATGTCAGTAGGCTTTGCAGGTGCTGAGAAAAAGTGGAAAGTGTGTAATGGTTCCCTGTAGTTTGAGAAGTTGTGCTTAATTGAGGCAAAACCCAAAAGGTCATCTAGAAGTATATGTAAAGCATATACGTGTGTATACATACCTGAAATGAGGAGCTAGAAGAGAAACGGGGAAGTAATCTAAAATATCCTTTTCCATAAAGAAAGAACTGGGCTCTACCCAGAAAATACGTTTTATTCTAGGATGCAGAGCTTGCAAATTTTATGAAAAGAAGTCTATGATGTGGCTGATCTCATCAATCCAGCATGTGTCCTTCAGCTGATTGTTCTTGAATGAAAATGCTTTGGGTTACGTTTTTTACAGAGAAATAGAGTGCCAATGGCCTCAGAAAGTTTCAGGGTTTGGTATCCAACTGTCAGAGGCTGGGACTCTCCAAATCAACATTTATGTTCTAGTTGCTGAAGTTTTATTGTGAGGAAGCAAAATATATTTTCATTTCCATGTCTCAGGAGGAGTTTGCAGAACTTTTTTTTGAGTATACCATCCTTTGTCCTATAAAATTAGAAAATGTGGAGCTGGAGTTGATAAGAAGGATAAATAAGAAAGCCACACAACTGAGTCTTTGCAGTCTCTTTTTCTTTAAGAACTGCATTTAAATGAAAAAAAGAGAAGGTTCCTTGAAAACCTGGTACTCTCTCAAGTGCCTTCCATATCACTAGCAAGAATAATTTTAATTTTGCAATAACTGAGCATATGATATCCTGACTCCCCTGAGGGAACCACAATGATCTTATTTGCATCTTCCCATTCAAGTATTGTCAGGTTTTCTGTGACATATTTGGGAGACACTTACTGATGTTCCTGAAAAATGTTGCACACATTGTCCAATCCAATACCAAAGAGTAGAATGAAGTCCAATTGTAGAGCTGGTTGTTTGTAGACCTGGTAGATATTTAACCAAGAACAAAGATACACTGGAAGTTGGGAAGTATTGGTCAGTTGGGTCCTGGGAAAATTACCTCTCATTAATAAATAAAATTAGTATTGAAGTATCTTGGATGCAAGTACTGAAAATAGCAAAAGTAATGGATCATATGCCAACTCCTGACAAATGCAGTCTCTCATCAGACATCTGAAGTCATGCTGTTTCTGTTGGAGATTTCAATAACCTGAGTTGAAGTCTATTGCCAAGACTTTCAAAACTAACTGTTGGGGAGAGGAGTTCAGAGGCTTTAGCAGAGCCCAATTTTCCCAGATTTTGGGTATTGAGCAGTTTCTAAAAATCAGGCCAAGAAGTTTTCAAATTGAGAAAACACATCTGACAATTCACGACTGGAAAATGTGGTCAACATCGGGCTGTAGGTGCTCACGTCTTCAGAAAATCAGTCCAAGGTTCCCTCAAGTTAGAAACCTGAAGTTTCCAGAATGAGAAGTCTCTTTGGAAAATGTTAGCCTCAAACTCTGTTTTAGCTTTTCTAGCTATTAGCATGGGAAGAAAAATATTGTATAATGACTAAATATGATTATTATGTAGTGGCTCATTGAGCTGAGAAAATGGAATAATATGTGGGAAATAATAGTGTCGTGCTAGAGGTGAGGCACAGTTCATTTGTGAAAAGGCAGTGACAAAGTTGTCTACCACCGGCTTTCTAATTTAAGGCAGCCTCTTGATGCAAGAAATAGTAGCTGTTCTGTGACACTGTGACTTTGCATCTCCTTATTGCAAGATCTGTGGATTTGAGTTACTCTTTAATTATTTAAATACAAAGCTAATCTTTCAGCACTCAGAGGAGATAAAAGAAATCAGAAAGCACCAAGGATTTCCAAACTGGTTAGTCCTTCTTGTCCACAAAATTCTGTTTGAACTTAATTTCTTCTTATTTTCTTTTTTAGATTTAAGAACTGACTTCAGTTTAAAAAAAAAAAAAAAGAAAGGCCATTTCTCTCAAAATCTAAGTGATCAGTATCTTCACTGCAAGATTTGCAAGATTTCATATCTAAACAACATAAATGAAACTTCCCTTCACTTTGATAAAGTGCCTGGTAATGAAGTCTGTTCTTACTGAGCAACTCATGTGTCACAAAACACCAGTTCTTTCATAGTTTCCATGGTCTTGCTTTTAAGTATTGGTGCACCTTTCCCTTTCCATCCAGCACTGCCCAAACTGTTTCACTGCTCCATCACTGTGTCAAAGCAAACAATACATCCTGGACATTTTGATAGACCTTCATTTAAAAAAAAAAACAGAAGCAGCAGCAGAGATCAAAGACCAGTCTGCTCTGGGGAAAATACACCACAGTTTGTGGGCTTCTTAGAAAATTTGTGACCCAGCATCTTCCTCCTGATCATGATCTGTGGGAGTGGCTTACAGGAGAAAATACAATCAGAACACCTATATACACACGTGATTTGATAACAGGATCGTTCATTGTATCTCCAATTTCCTCCCTTTTGGTTTAAATTTAAAACAAACCAGAAAGTTGCTCTGTCTCCTAGTTTTTCAAACACAAATGGGTGTTGTAATTAATTCCTGCACATTACACGACTGCTGAGATATTTTTACACAACATTAAAATTATTACGTAATGTTCTGACACATAATGACTGATTCTTCACTGGTGCCTAAGTACATCACTGAACACTTGGGTGGCATCAGCTGATTGCTGATACACTCAAACTCTTAATTAATTTTTATTTTTTTTAAGATAGATCCTTTTGGTTTATGCCAGGGCTTTGGTTCTTCTCTCACCTTTAGAGGTAACATAGCTTTTTTATAGGTTGATTATTCTTTGGTCTCCCCTGTAAAAGAGAAATCTTCTAGCAAAACATTTTCTATTAAATTTTATAGCCCCAAATCTTGGCAACTTCAAGGCCATATTTTGCCACAGAAATTAATCAAAAGAGGACTGAGAGATGACCCAGAAGAACAGACTCCCAAAGGGCTGCTATCACAACAGGGAGTTAGTAAGACCTGTTTTCCCAGCTCTGGTGTAAGGGTCTGTCTCCAGTCAAAAGTTTTATTATTGTTGGTCTTTGCAGATCTTTGAAAGCTCTGGTTTTCCTGTCCCTATACTACATTCACAGAAAACCCTATGGGTATGTTTTCAGAATGTATCACTATAAGGTCAGTATATCAGAGGACATGTATATCATGTATCCAAATATACTATTTTTACATTATCACGGTATTGAAGAACTGCATTTCTCTCCTCTTCTAACTGCATGCTTAGTTGCAGACCACATGGCAACTGGATGGTAGATGAACTTCTGGGTAGCCAGAAGGAACTGCATTCCTGGAAAATGATGAAACCAAGGATTCATCTTTCATTCCCACCACTCTCATTAGCAGATAGCAGCCACTTTTATCACTCCAAATACATTAGTCAGAAGGCTCTCACCACATCGGGGCTTCACAGTGCTGGATGCTGTACAAACATTCAATGTGTGCATTCCTTCCATGCAAAGGACAAGAAAATCATTACATCCTTGCCTCAAGCACCTCCCTTTTCCTAAGCCACCCTCTCCATTCCCTGTGTGCATCTCCTGTTAATCATGCCACAGATCTCAGCGACTGGTGGAAATTCAATAAACACAGGTCTGATGCACGTTGATAAGAGAGACTCACAAACCAAAACAAGCTGAGAGAAGAAAAACTCTCTTCCTATTTAACCCCCCCACAGCTCTCCTCAAAGGAAGTCTCATACGCTTGATGATGCAATTGCTTTTCAAGTCCCAACAAGTAACTTTTCTGCCCTACTGTGAAGTGAAAAGACCCCAGCACTGTTCACCACATAAGTTCAACCAGCATGAGTCAAGCATCAGAAAATCAAGAGTTGTATTACTACTAATAAAAACAAGAACATGAAATGTTTTATTCTTTTCTTTCAAAGTTTTGAGGCCAAAGTGACATTAGGAACTCAACAGTAGGGCTGGAAAATTGAGGGGGAGGATTGCCTTTTTTGCTGGAAAGCTGAAATTCCTTTGTAGTTAATTAATTATATCTCTGCGAGCCAGGGTTAAGCCAAATCTGCAGGTTAATGCAAGGCATATCCTCAAGTTGAGGGGGCTGTAATATGGAGGGTTTCATGCAAGGAAAACTCCCCTTCTGCTCATAGCAAATTTGCCTGGTTTAACCCCAGAAGGTCTGATTTGCACAACGTTGCCTGCTAAAAATCAGCCACCTACTGCAGCTGCCCTTTTATATCCCTCCTCCGGGAGGAGACAGACCCAGACATGTTCTGGGAGGAACAGGCTGCTAGTCTGTCTCTGACACCTCCCTGAAATACAGTGCTTCAATAAGCACCTACGCCGCAGGGCATGGCTGGTTTTCCCAATTCAGCCAGCACGTTCTAGGAACGCCACACCCCACCCACGGGCTCAGCCTCTTCCAGCACCCACTGGTGCCACCCAGGTAATTGCCATTTCAGAGATAAGCTGACTCTTATCTGCCACTCAGGCTCCTCACGCTGTCTACGGGGCGGGGTGATGCCTGTTCCAGGGCTTATCCATACTGGGAAAGGAGCTTCTTGTGTGTTTTGCCAGTGCCTCATTTTAAAAAACAGGTATTTGCTTGTATTTCCAGAAGGGAAGGACAATAGTGTGGGAGCTAAGGAAGCCAAGGTTTGGTTCATCATTCTGAGAAAGCCTTCCTGGGTGACCCTGAAATGACATAGTATCTCTACCCCAATTTCCTACCTCAAAAAAGAGAATAGTAGCTGCCTTGACTGAGAGGTGTGCTGGAAGGACACAGAGTAACATTTATGAAGTGTTTGAATACCACAGTTGGGAAGGAAGGGGAGCACAGAAGCACATTCGATGACAGATTTACGTTTCCTTTACAGTTATATGTATGAGCTGTTCTTTGTGCCATGCTTCATCTATTGACCCCAAGATTAAAAATTCAATGGGTGCATCAAAGGAACAAGACTCTTTCCTAAAATGAGTAAGATGGCATGCAATCCCTTAATAGTCTGGCTCAGCATAGTATTGCACTTCCTGATGGACAAGGCAAAAAAGCAAGTGGAACAAGTTTGGATGTCACCAAGCTATGATACAAGTGATAAAGGCATGTGTGACAGTGTCATTAAACAAAATTGTACTTCCAGAAGCTCCACCTGGGGTAGTTATACTATGGGAGGAAAAAAGAAGAAATTAATTAAATGTACCTAAACCTGCAACTTCTGTATCTCCTGGGAGCAATCAAGCTGCTGGGTTATAGATTGATCAGAGTGTATGTCTTTTTTTCAGAGAGATGTTGAAAAGGTGTCAATTTCATTCCAGCAAGAAACAAAAGCAAAAATAGTCATGAAATGAAATTCTTGGAGTTATGCCAATCCAGATTTTAGAGGTTTTGGGAAGAATAAGTTCTCACAGGGAGGCCAGCAGGCAAAGATCAGCTGTAAGTGATAGAATCAGATGTTACATATATAAAATTACCCTTTGAAAAACAGAAACATCCCATTCTCCGTACAGCTTTGCCATGATGCATCCTGACAGAGGCCCAGAAGCATCCTCAGCACAGGGCAAGGCAGCGCTCAACAGAAGTGCACTTGGCCAGGAGGACAGAATAATTTTTCCTTGATTTCAGTGGGAGCTGCATCCACT
Organism: Haliaeetus albicilla; assembly: GCF_947461875.1. NCBI lineage: Eukaryota > Metazoa > Chordata > Aves > Accipitriformes > Accipitridae > Haliaeetus > Haliaeetus albicilla. The sequence goes on along the minus strand of NC_091484.1, from coordinate 13,290,608 downwards.
TGCAGCCCGATAAATCTGGTCCTGAGTAATGCAGTGTGTATGGCTGGGTATGCCTCTCTTGTTCTCTCACACACACCTACGTACACAAACACAGGCATTTGCCCGCTGACTCACCGGCTTCCCAGCAATCAGTATTCCTTTACTAGTTAAAACATGCGGCTGATATTCTCTCAACCCTGTGGATTAACCCCTGTCTCCTTTATACACCTTCACCTATCGCTCGGCAACAGAAAATAGACCCTGATTTGGGCCTGATGGGCACTCTTAGTGGTGATGCATGGAGACAGACAGATTTTTTTATGAGCTCACTTGACCCTTCAGGGCAAGAAGTGGAAATACTTGTTGTGTAGTAAATTGAGCAAACATGACATGGACGGTAAGAGAGAGAGACAAGGAGACAAGGCACAAATAACCGTGAGGGCTCTACTTATTCCCATGTAGCAGGAGGCTGGGATGGCACCAACAAAGGCAAAGAGTCTTTTTTGCGTCACCCAGAGCTGAATTTATACCTGCAAAGACAACACACAGATATGAACAAAGACAGCTGGTGATCTAAAATAGAACAACCTCCAATCCAGTTGGTTTCCTAACATTCAGTTGTTCAAAAAAGCAGATTTTACCCCTCTTAATGGCACATGGGAGTGTTTTCATGATTTTGTTTTTTCTACTTTGGGGTTGAGAGGAGGGGAAATATGATTTATTGTTGTTTTCCAGGTGAATAAAATTGCAAGATCCCCCAAACCCCATTTTCCTAGTGCAAGAGAACCTGCAAAGTATGTTTGCAACATTTGCCAGGGCACATAAATGGCACAGCAGTCTGCTGTTATTGCACAAAAGCAAAAGCGTATCACTGAAATGTATGACAGATACAGGATTAGAACTTCTAAAGCCCTTTGAGTTGTAACATAATCAAACTCTATCCTATTTTACAGATGTAATGTTAGATTATACTACTTCATTCTACACTTAACCTTGCTCTTGCATATAAGGCAGACATCTCTGCTCATGAATCCACATTAGAAAGAAGTGTCCAGAGCCCTTCAGTTTGCAGAAACAGGGTCTGGCCATGTTCTGGAAATGGACTTCTCTGTCGTCTCTTCCCTTAGGGCTACAGAGCATGTGGAATTTTGTCCTGATAAATGAAGTTTCCAAAATGGGTGTTATTTCATCTTGGTGCCTCACCAAGAAGCAGGAGGTGGGACTGATTTGAAGCTGTTATGTTCAAATCTCCCATTACCACACAGTTGCTCCATCTTGAACTTCTCCTCTTTAATAACTGGTTTAACACAAAGGGAAGATGGTACCATCTAGGTCTATTAGCCTGTCACTAGTCTATGGCACTTCACACATCAGGATACGAGCAGCCCAAAGTTTTATTAGTAACCTTGGTGGTTTGACAGGGCAGACAAGCTGCTGCCTTGGAAATGTCTCAGTGAAAATTTTGTTCCAGAGTTTAATGTTTCTGTGACCATCTTCCTTCAACACAGAGGGGAGATCTGCAATTTCCCAGGGCTTAAGAGTGAAGATGGGAGAGGTTCCATTTCACAGACTGCCGGTGCTGGGTTTTCCCTCTTCGTGTTTCATTTGTGCTGACATTCTTCACCAAGCAGCAGACCTTCTTGCTCTCTCTTTCTGGAGCACTGGGTGTTTACACCTCTGGGAGATGCATTCAGCAGATAAAGGTTGCAATCCCACATTGTGCAACGAGGTAGAGCTTGGCCTGACAAGCAGGGAGCAGGTTCACCAATACAGACGGCTCAATCAAAGCATTTCTGTCCTCACCTAAAACTTCCCTCCATCACCATCACTACAACCACACATGCATCCCTGCCCTATAGCTCTAGCAACTTAAACTGAGACTGCCCATTAATCTAAACTGGTGACCATTATAAGATAATCCGCTCAACCTGGAAGGTTAAGTCTACTTTAAAGGGAATTGTTTGTCCAGACATGTAGACATAGCTTCTACTATGATTTTTGCTACACTGGTTTATGACAGTTTCCCAGAAGAAATACATTTTATTAAGAAAGGCATTCTTGGGGGAGTTTCTGACAGTATACTTGCATTTACCTAGGACTGTTGTGGAATGAAAACACCATTGAAGAATACACCTCTAACCACCCTGACTGTATTATCAATAGATTGTAGACAAGACCTGGCCCAAAGGGAAATTACTTAACTTGCCAAGGCTTAAACATATTTTTGAACCCAAGTCTGCAGAAGGAGAGAAGTTAGTGATTTAATCCACCAACATCATATCAGTCAGACAGATAAAAGGCCTGGAAAGACCAGGACAAAGTAATCTGACTATTTCATTCCCATTGAACACCAATTTCCAATGGCCAGAGACAAAAGACATGGAAAAATATCCTCATGTAAATTGGCATGGGAGCCAGAGCACAAGCAGTTAATATTAATTATGTATTACCCAAGCACTATAGACAGCACCAAACAGGAAGGGGAAAAACTCATAAAGCTATTAATAACGAACATAAAATTTGTAAACTCTCTGTGAGGAATAATTTGCATAGCAATATAAACATGTTCTCTAATGCTGAAAAGCTGGAAACTGTACTCTGGTAAAAAAACCCATTGTATTATATGTTTAAAACTATAGTTCTATTTATTTATTTATAAGCACATACTATGGTCTCTAATTCACAGGTTCCTGACTGTGTGGAACATAACCACTTTGCTACTGCAGACATTCCCATTTGCTGGGCACATGCAATAACAAATCTGGATCATTTGCTTTGCAATAGTCTCAGATGAACAGTAATTACTAGTGATACTTGTGCTTGTTTGAAGACATGGATGGTTCAAGAATACCATAATCTAGAAAAGCTGCTTTTTTACTCTGTCCTTGTGTTTTAATTTGCCTTATAAGAAGTCATTGCATTGGGTTGTATCTTACCAAAGGAGTCAGATCTCTGTTAGAGTCAGCTCTTAGCTTCTCAGTGAAATAAGGAAGTACTAGCAGCAACCTTCACCTACCCCATCTCCTTGAAGAACTCACATGGTTGGCTCCAATGGCATGTCATCCTGAAGACTGCTGGAGTGACTTTAATCTTCAACACTTTGGTGGGGAGAAAGATTCATTCATTATGTGTAGAGCCCAGTTTGTATAATATTTTAGGGGCCACAGTATCTAAACATGGTGTATGGATTTAAAACATATCATCAGTTACGAGGGGCCAGCAACATCCTGACCTAGCTGTGCTGGAGGTCTTTACCATGAGCAAGATGCTGGATCTCTCATTACCCTTATGACTACCCTCAGGCTGTTACATTTTATCATGGGAAAAGGATGCCAACTTGCATTTATTCTAATCAGAACAGTTCCAAAATACTCAGAATTATTTAAAACACGTGAAAACAAATGCCATTTTTTATACAATCTGCGGGGTTCACCAGGCTTCTCTGGAACTGCTCAGGCTAATTCAGGAGACTGCAGGAGCAATACAAAGCACGATGACATTTGTCAGACCTAGGAAACCACAGGGTTAATTTATGTCCAGCAGCTTCAGTGAAGCAACCTCTTTCTTGCTTTCCCCTGAGCCTGAGAAGCAGAGTGCTGGTAACCTGCACCTCAAGATATGATAGAAATTTCCCTGTAATACAACAGGACAAAACATTGAGTGGGTTAGCACCCAGGGTTGGGGTGGGGTCCTCTCTCTCCTTGTCTGAAACTGGTACATGGCAGCCTTGCTCTGCTTCCACACCTCACCGGAGAGCACACCTCTGAGTCTCAGCTCTGCCTACTCCACTTGGCTGGGGAAGCTTCCCGCGAGCTGTGCTAAGTTCTTCACAGCTGGAGGTAGCTTTTGCATATATCACAGACACCTCTTGGTGGGCTGTGATTTGATTTTCCAGAGAGGCCTCCTGGGAGTGTGTCTCAGGAACAGGGTATGGGGGAGGATGGGGAAGGATGTGGTCGCATGCTTGATCAGAAAAGCAATAATGAAAAGTGGATGGAGAAGGGGAGAGAGCAGTGGGAGTTTTCTCATCAATCCTGGGTCCTGTTGGGCCAGCAGCCCCTCTGGTATGTTTAGGGATGCTGTGTGCCTTAACAGCCTCCATTTACTAATGCAGTAATGACCTGCTGAAGGAGGATTTGGCCGCTGTGCTAATTGCATTCCTCCGCTGCACAATAACTTAACACATTATTAAGATTCCACAGAAGAGGGTCAGGGAATTCATCTCTCTCCAGTGCTCTCCTGACCCCAGCACCATCTCACACACACACACACACACACGCAAAAATCCAAATGGATGTTTTCAAAAGCTGGAAAGGAAACATTCCATCATTTGTAACACTGGTACAGTCACAATTTTTTCTTCATATTCAACATTTTATGCCTAATTTTGAATAGCTGCAAGGTCCAGCTCTCCTGCTTCACACTGTTCTTGCAGAGCAAAAAGGCTTAGAGATGGACTCCACCGAGTAACATGGCCACAGCTTCAGGTGGTGCAAGTCATTTGTGTTGAAGATAAGACCTCTTTTACCACAGCTCAGGTTTTTACAAGCTCACCCAGCTCTGAGGGATGGACCAAAGCACAGTAATGGGATTTTTTTCCTTGGGAGTTTTGGTTTGGTTTGGTTTATGGTTGGCTATTGCACAATCTGACCCAATATTGTTCCTCCATTGGATAAAAGACTGTCAGAAAAGAATGTAAGGAGGTAATAATCAGTCCAGTGTGTACATTTATAGCTGCTAGCTGGCCAAGACAGTACAGCCCTTGGCTCAATGCAAAGTGGAGGGTTAAAACCCTTTGAAAATTGCCAAAACCAACAGGCAGGGGGGTGGGAGCATGAGAATACAAGGGTAGCTGAATCAATTTGGATTGCATGGCAAATAAGAGTGCATGGTGGAGGTGAGTGCTGTCTGCAGAGTCTCAAGGACAGCTCTGAGCCTGATTTGCTGGTGCAAGGTGGGGACCTGAACGACCTCCTCACTGCACTTCTCATATGCCACCACAGTGATGGCAAGCCAGTGGCTCATCTTGCAGCCTGGCATTAAAGGTGCTGTGGATTGCCCATCACCAATTTCCTCCTCTTCCTCATTTTTAGGTCCTCTCTCCTTTCCTCCCTGCCAAAGGATGAGAGATCAAATTGCACCTTCTTCAGAGGCAATATCTCTCTTGCATGGCAGTCTGGGTGAACAGGCTGGATCCACCACACTGGATTGCCAGTGAAACCACCTACTTGGCTCTGAGCATGAGTCTGAAGGCTGGGGCATTGACCCAACTCACCGGTGAGGCAGAGACGAGCTCTGCTGCTCCCAATGCCTGCCCTCAACCCTGTCCACCATTCCTCGTCTCCCCTGCTCACTCCAGACTGTGCATCTTCAGCCTGCTTATATGCCTGTAGCAGCTTTCCTATTAATATATGTCAGCATCCTTCAATTTCTTCCTTCAGAAATCTTCTTAAAAGTCTCCACTGTACTACACCATGTTCAGGCTGTAATGATTTTATCAGCTCGTGCTAGATCTAGTTAGTGTCCTGCCACTTTTAGACTATTGGATTTGGAGGGGGAAGAGATTGTTTACTTCGTTGACTCTTGTCAGAATAACATGTACGCTCAGCTCACTAAATAAGTTAATGGTAGTAATAGTCATAAATAATAATTATAAATGAAAGTGTGTGCAAGGTTAAAACTCACTTGATAGAAGCTTTCCTCTGGCTCTGACTGGTTTGAACAACAATTTGTTTTATAATCTAGTTGCTTCTGCTTTTTCTTTGTTTGTGTGTATCCTTACACATCTATGTAAAACAGCAAATAGAAGGCAGCAGGTTAGGCTTATTTCTACCGCCAAAGTACCGCAAAGCTCCACCGAGGCACTCACCTGGAACGAACTCAGCACAGTGAGCTAACCTGAAAGCCAAGCACACCCCCATGACGGTCCTCCGAAGGCCCCCCCTTGCAGCGGGCTGCAGGGAGGCTGGGAGCCTGCACCCATGCAGGTGCACTGATCCCAGCTCACCACCACCCTTCCCTCCCGGCAAGGTCACAGCAGACACGGTGCCTGAGTCATCCCGTGGGCTGGATCCAGCCTGGCGCACAGCAGCTCTCGGAAAGGGTTACTGCTGTCATAAATAAGAGGCTGTCGAGTCATCAGAGTGAAGTCAAACTTTTTGTTGTTGTTGTTATTTATTAAAAAATCCCTACAAGTGTTGGGGTTTTTTTCTTCTCTGCTACTAGGAATGGGCTGGTTTGAATGCCACAAGTTCTCTGCTCTAGTACAATCATGCTCAGGTGCAGAACAAGTTGGGTTTGGATTTTCCCCAAATAAGCTCACTAATGTATTAGTCACAAACAGACTTCAAGGACACTTGACCTCAGTGTCTCTGCTTTCCTCTCTGATCATCTTCCAGCTTCTGCTTCAGCAACAGAAAACTACAAAGAAAGAAATGGCAGAGTCAACGAAACAAGGGAAAGCCAAAGATTAGGGCTGTGGTTGGCTCAGCAAAGCCCAGCCTGTGTGCCATGCTCCTCGTAACTATTTCCAGGTTACTCCCATGATGTAAATCCAGGTAGTTACATCAGGAAAGATTTTGACCCTTCAGCTGGATAATTTTTTACATCATCTCTCTTTGTGCAGGGTTTTAAAAAGTTGTGTTTAGAAGTAAAGCACAGGCATCTTAAATTATTAGTATTTTAGTGAATGATAAATAATGCAGCTGGGAAAAGTCTGAGAAGCAGATAGGGTAAACAGTGAAGAAGGACATACAGAAAGAAAAAAAAAGAGCATCAGACAATATAGGAGAAAATAGAGTGACTTCTGAGCTGAAATTTTTTAACAAAGAGCTTTTCTTCTGACTTCCCAGCTCTGCCATTCCCCAATTGCATTAAAGTGGTTGGCAAGATGAATAATATTTTTAGATGAAATATACTGGCAGAACAACAGGAACTGCAGCCCCTTTACTGTTCTGCTGGAAATTTCTGCTGCTGTTTCTGGTAAATATGGCTGGTGGCAGGACCTGGCTTGTAGCTTTAACCGCATGTGGGAAGTTCATGGGGCAAAGATGCCAAGTCTAAAATTAACCCCCTTGAAAAAAAGATTTTAAAAAAACTGCCTGGGGCAGGGTGAGAGTGTTTAGGTCGTTATTTTTAGTCTTTCATTATATTAAGACATGTAGAGATTTGGATTAATTAAGGATAAAAAAAAATAAGATCTCAACATTTTCTGGACTGAAATGAATAAAGCATTTGCATGAAATACTGGAGCTTTAAATCCTTAGACAAGAACCAAGTAAGACACAGAGCGCTAAGGGCAAAGGCTCTCTGAAGCTCCCGGTATTGCTGTGGAGAGTGGATCTAAGGTGTCACCAGGTTTTACTATAAGCAGCACATTTCTCTGAGCTCCATTACTGGGACCCCACCGATTTTTGCAAAGACCCCAGAAAAGAAAAAACTGCGTGTGTGTCACCCTTGGGCTTGTGTAGAAGAATTCCAGAATGTAACATGAAAGGATCAAAATCTGTAAAGCAGATAAAAGGTGCAGCACCAAAACATATTGGTGTTTCCTCATTTTTGTGTTTATTTTTGTTTCTTTCCAAACTTTTTGAACACGACTCCTGATTTAAGGGGCAATTTAACCCCTGAATTTTGAACTTAAGAGTATGATGTCGCAGCTGACGCTGGACACACCGGTAAACATTTTTTAATAACTTCGTTAATATCACCAGTATCATCATCAAATCAAGGCTAGCCTCAAAATAACCACTGCTCCATCTTCCACCCCATGCAAAGTATTGGGATTCATCCCTTCTTTGGAAATAAGATGGTTTTATCTAGATTTCATGCTTGGCTGAGTTTTCTATTCCTTGCTTTAGAAGACAGTCCATTGTCTCAGCTCCTAAATGCTTTGTTACTTTTCCTACTTTGTTCTTTGAAACAAAAATCTTATGGGAACAGCTGCTGTAAAGTAGAGGTCTGTGCTAATAAGGCATGGTATGGAGCTAGTTAAGTACATTGTATTGCAAGGAAATGTTAACATGGCACTACTGAGAAATCAGTGTTTATCAGTTCCATCATGAATTCCCACCTTTAGAAATGATCAAAAATAGACAATTATGCATCTCTGCATATATTTTACCACTTTCTTCATGTCTCAGTCCTCCATGTTACTCACCTTATGGCTTTTCAAGCTTTACTCAAAATAGTGGTGTCAATTCGCAATTTTTTTTTTCTTTTTTTAATTATTAAGCCCCTGCTAAATCTTTTCTTCTGTCAGCAGATATGGACATTACTGTACAAAGTACTATATATAAATCTTATTAGAAACAGCACCTGCTCAAAAAAAATTGTGGACCATATTAATAACTAAAGAATATCATTATTTTTGCCAATTTACAGAGATGTCAGTTTAGGCACAAATATTTCCCAAAAGTTACATAAGAAACTCGTACAGCTCAGAGTCTGAGTGCAAGTCTCTGAAGTCCTTGCTCAGACCTCAGCCCCTCTTGTCAGGTAGCAGACTTAGGTGAGGAAGATGGAATTAAAAAAAAAAAAAAAAATCCATCTCAGCTAGGACAGACAATATGGGAATCCTCTGTAGAGCATGTTGTGATTGAGGGAGCCTTCTGGCAATGGAAAGATGAGAGAAATAATCCCCTTCTTGGGTTGGGGGTTCCTGTTGTCATTCAGTAAGAAAAATCATCTTAGTGGAGAATTCCTGGAATAAGACAATGGTGATCAATAACGAATTCCCAGTTGTTGCTGGAAAAGGTTTCTGAGCTATTGCAGACAGGACAAAAGCATTCTCAGTACCATTACCAAAGCGAAGTTTTAGACCTGAAAGCTAAAATGAAACAAAGCAAGCTTTCAATTAACTTCTCAAAGTGCTTGCAGTTCCCAGGTCAGGGCAGATGAAAAGATAAATATTGAACAAAGAGGGTTGTTCTGTATCTGAAGCATCTTAATGAATAGAAAAAGTTATACAACATATTTGAGGAGTGCTTTTGCCTTATATCAGCTGTTCCTTTCTCCAAGCCAGTGATGAGATTATGGCCCCTCATGGGTGATCAATTCTTAAGAGTGATATTGGATGATTTATTGCATGTCCAGAGGCAAGCTGGAGTTTCCCCTTGAACTCTGGAAAATCAACATTGTAACTGATATGAGAGGGAGAAATTCTCATTGGAAAATCTGTAGTTGTCTGAGAAAAAAAAGAAAAAAATATCTATTACTAGATGTTTTTATGACTTTTACTAACGACTTTTGTGACATGGGCAAATCACACAAGTCCTTCCTCCTCCTGTCTGCTAAAGACTGGCAAACCCCTTCTTAACCATTGTGAGAAATGCAGAGGTACTGTAACTGTTAACTTTGGCATTACACTAGTCACAATAGTATTAGCAATGTTGCTGCTTGTTAATTGTCAGTATTATCATCACCCATGGTCCCATTTTGACTACCTAGGCAAAAAAAAACCCAAACCTGATTGCTAAGAAAGTTGCTGTTGCTAAACAGAAAGACCAAGATTTTTCAGAGTCTGAATAAGACATCTGCAGCTTCCCCAAAGGTTATTCACCTTCTGTCTGTATCTGGCAATGCAACAAACTGAAGAAGAAGGGGGGGGAATTAAGTGCTTATAAATAACATTTGAGACCGTCTTTCTAAGGCCAGAGAGGGATTACTGTAAGCAGCCCCAGTTACTGCAGGTCCTGGGGGTTTAAGGAATTCCTTAGGTTTTGCTTTAGTAAATTATTTGGGGGAAAATGGATTAATCCTCTTCTCTTACATGGATTAAATAAGCAATTTATCTATGGTGTATTCTGATATAGTGTTACAAACACTTAAATATTGCATAATGGAGTCATACCAGTTCAAATAGGAGAATCAGATTTTTGTGAATCTGAGCCAAAAGCTCATTGACATCAACAGGGAAGCTTTCTACTGATTTCAGTGAGCTGCAAATATGACACCATAAATATAGGAAAGCTTTTTTATGGCTAGTCCTGCAAAACCAATGAAACTTAGGAGAACTCTGGTTTGTGTCTCATGTATCATTAGCACACTCATGAGCTAAATTGTGACTACCACTAGCCAGAAAGAGCATGGCTCAATTTCTAGATCCCCAACTGTTTGCAGGGCAGTCACAAAAAACTTTTAAAAACTGATTTGGGCTTGAGATCTGCAGGGACAAAAGAAATACCACACCCTGTATCTCTCTATAACTTTTTAAACTTGCAGCCATTGTTTATTCCTTCCTAATGACCAAACACACAAACCCAATATTTTTCTTTAATATACACTAAGCTTCAAAAGACTTGCAGAGTACAAATAATTCATGGCACTAAGATGCCATGAGCTGAAACCTTGAAGCTGTGGGAGTTTTGCTACTGACTTCATTGGGCTAGAATTTCACCCAAAGATGATTAATTACCACAACTTTCAATCTCCATAAATGCTATTTTGTAATGTTGAATTGTCTAAGCCAGCTCTTACAAATGAAGTAAGTAGAATGAAAATTAGAAGAAGTGGAAACAGAAGTGGTGGACAACAGGACAACAGTAACGCTTTAACAGTTATGGTTTTAGGGGCAACCCTCTAAGACCTAGTATCTACATGACAGCCTTGCATGCAGTGACAGTACAGTTTTACCAATAGTACTCAAACAAATCAGATTTTCTTCATTTTCTTTCTGCAGCAAAGTGTCCCAAGCATAGCTACAACCAAGGTATGACACACTGACCACAAGAAGAGAAAGAATGACTCTGCACTTTCCTCTCACGTCCAGCCCATTCCTTTTCTCTCTCAATGTAACCATTTCATTTTGTAAGAATTGGAAATGAAATCTCACATTGTGTTCATACTTAAGTCCCTTCGATGTGTATGTGCAAGACACTTCTCTGTGTGTGGGTGCATACAGAGGTAGATCAGGAAATGTCAGCTTCTCTTCCTTTTACTTGTTGTCTTTTACTCTTTTTATTTTCTTCTTTTGGTTTAATGCTTTGCATGTGAATCTTTCATGTTTTGTTCCAATGAGCGAGAGTGAAAAAGAGAAAAAGGGAAGGATGTCGAGATCACTTTTAAAATATCTCAAGATAAGCAACAAATAAAATCCTCAAGAAAAAAAAAAAGAAAACAACACAAACCAGCTCACAGCTTCATACGCTGCACAGGCTGCAAACTGGAGCTCCTGTGTCTACTGCTGGGTCCGCTTTCCCATCTCACAACAGAAAGCAAATCTTATTTACAATGACCAAACCCAATCTGGGTGCTTAAACCTAAGCCAGCACTGCTGGGCTATCCAAATCCCATTAAAATCAACAGAAACCCCTTGTCTAAAGTAACCTTCTTACTAGCTTTCCAACCCATGCCTTTGCTGCAGCTCATTTTACTTGCCTCCTTTTCACTCAGTCTCATCTAAGTTTGGGTTGCATGTTCGAGTCACCTGCATGGGGAGCCCAGGTTCTCCTTTTTTCTCTGCAGTAGGAGCCTGCTGCTGCAGATCCCCTGCTCTTCGATCTCCCTATTTTATAGAGAAAAATTAACTCTTATTTCTACATGTTACTTTGCCCAGCGTGATGCCATGGCCAAAAAAGCAGCCCATGTAATCACAGTTGGATATGAACAGTTCCTGAATGACTTAATGTATTTTGGCACCATGAGGAGCCTATGTAATGATCAACACCCTGACTCTCTTTTTGAGGGGCTGTACTAGCACAAAGCAAAAGACAATCTTTGCCTCAAAGGGCTCATGGAAATAGTAAACAATGATATCTGCATATATTTTATAGCAGCAGTATTGCCTCCACTGGGCTGATCCAAGCAGCTTCACGTGAAATGAACAGTGATGAACCTCAGAAAAGAACAAGGACCAAAGTTCTGTATCAGAGACCACCTGCAAGCAGAGCATCCTGAAGCATATCCCAGGGCTTCATGGCAATTATTCTCTTTCAGACCCTAGTACGAGTCTGTATGCAGAATATAGGGGAAGGGGGGTGACAACATTAATTGATCAGAAATGAGACAATCAGTTGACTCGAGTGGCTACATGATTAATTGTCAGAGTCCAAAAATGCCATTAAAAGCTGCAAATGATGTGAAAATTTGAAGTGAATTTTAAACAAGTATACATTTCCTGACTCAAAGGCACTTTAGCCCTATAGCCTGTAGCTTAGAGACATCTATCTGGCTTTCTTCCGTCAATCGATACCATTAAAGCCCTAAAAAAAAATCCTTTCTCCATATAGTTATAAAATATCAATTACATACATTTTCATTAGCTGAATGCAGTCATCAGGGCTGATACATTGGTTGTTTGTTTCTCAGTGATACGTTGTTGGCACTCTCCCAGTCACAGTCTTATCCAGTGGGAGCATCCTCTAATCACGCTGATGGGGACCCGTACTTGGCATTGCACTTACCCACCAGCCGTCTGCCTATGACCGTATCGTGAGCTGTCAGTCACAGAGCACAAAAGGGGGGTGCTGAGCTTCAGTTTCTCCTGCCCGTCACCCCTACAGTGCATTAACCACCAGTGCCTGCAGAGGATATTCTGCTGCAGGATTTAAAAGCTCCAAACAGACATTAATGAGTTATGCTAAACTCACTGACACTCTTGTGGAAAGTACTATCGCCTCTGTTTCACTGATGTAGACGTTTAGATAGAGGAAAGATAAGTCACTTGCCTGAGGCCATGTACTGATTGAGTATCAGAGACCAAATTAAACTCTGACATTTCTTGGCCCTTAGCTCCATGTTGTGGAAGTTCTGTCTCCTGAAGAAACTGTTGAAAGAGAAACTAAACCACATCGTCCCTACATTAAATATGCCACCTACTCTGTGCTCACCCATTCCTTTGCTTTTAAATGCCACCCTGTCAGTACCAGCATACAGGTATCTCTCTGTCCATGACAGCCTATCTTCCTCCTCCTTTTCAGCTTAGCTCTTTCACATGTCCACTAGTGTGCATTACCGTCCAGCTCACCTTCATGTGGGCCAATGCTCAGCTGGAGATCTTTTCTCAAAAAGGCAGGAACTGAACATGTCTAGAAGCGTAGAGATATTTTTAAACCAAGCAGAAACGTGCATGGCCACATTGAATGTGGTTTTGGAAAATGCAGCTTTCTGTTTTCATTCAGCACTTCTTCTTCTCAGAAACAACATGAGAAAGGGAAGGCAGTGGAAGAAGGCTAGGTTTGTTCTTCGGAAGGAACACGTTAAATGACAGCATTAATTATTGCTGGTTTTTATCCTCGGGGGAAAAAAACACATAAACAAGTAAACAAACAAAAAAGATGACACACCTTTCACACAACTTGCTGGAATCCGTAGCTCTGCATCTCAGACGTCCTCTGAATCAGAAACCATCAGACACGTCCTGGATATTTTCTAACAAAATGAACATACATACCTTCCTGAAGAACTTGAATGGGGCTAGAAAACATGAGGCTCTGTATAAATTCAATAGACTCCAAGTCACCCACTCTCATTTTCTTGTCTCCTTTCCTGTCACTTCAGATTGGTAGGCTCGTGGGGTCAGTCTCCCCATTTGATAATTTTTGGCTTTGAAGGACTACCAGGTTCTCTCGGGTTATCAGAGCAAGCAAACTAAGCACTTCTTGCCCTGCATTTCTTGCCATCAGCCACCACCTCTGCTCTGTAGCAGAGGGCAGCAGATGCTGACACCAGTGTTGCAAGGTTGGTGTTACAAAACAGCATCACCTAGAAAACCTCCTGCGAGGGAGCTATGCCTTACCCCACACATAAAGGTGCCCTATGCAAACTTCTCATGCTTGCACAGAGTAGCACACATAAGAGCACAAGACGACCTCATTTCCAATGATAACCCTCTTACTGGCATGCATGCAGGTAACCTACTTTGGAATAAAAAGATCTCTCTAGTCCCCAGGTCTGTCCTATGTGAGTTCAGAATTGGGAATTGGAGCTAAAATCCTAATGGGAAGGGAGAGGAGCATAAGCAAAACTCCACAGAGGGAAATAGAAAACCTGTATTTTACTGCTGTAGTGCCGGACACAGAAGAGGTCAAGAAAACATTCCCCCACTGCAAAACTGTTGAGTGTGCACAAACTAAAAATATTTTTTATTGCAAGAAGAAAAATCCATTGATTATTTTTTTCCAGTTTTCAGCAACTAAAGAAGCTATCCAGTTGAACATTGCAGGAAATATCTGCACAACAGACTGCAGACTTCCACTTTTCAGTTGTTAGAGAAATGTTTCCCTAGTTGGCTACTGCAAACTAAATGCTTTCAATTACCAGGGTTTTATTTCTTTAGAAGTAATTAAAAACCTGACATTTTTCCTTGAGGTTTCATTCCATTTTAATGATGGAAAAATATATCTAATGGTAAGTTTCAACTAGCTCTTCTTCAGACCTCTCTGTAGCTTCCATGATCACCAGACCTACAGGCAAAACACATCTTAAACAGACCCAAGAACTGCTTCCCCATGCAGTTATACGTGAGGTTCTACTAGGTTACACAGCCTGTGTCACCATGGGCATGTGTGCTCGAGATTTAGAGGTCTGACTCTGGGAGGAGCGAAGTCCAAAATAAAATGGACCACCCGATTGCAATCCAATGCTAACTTGGTGCACAGTCACCCAGCAGTGCTGGGAAATGCTGCACGGACAATGTGCGTGGCTCTTCCACACTGCCCACATGGTCAGACGAGGTCTTTCCCCAGTAAATCCATCACTTCCAGTACTTGGCTCACAGGACAGCATATGGCTCTGTGCCTGCCAAAACCAGACCTGTCCTCACCACTGCTCAAGCACCATTGAAGTCTGCACTTCAGTCCTGCTTAACTATTCCAGGAGAGAGTGTGGTTTAAATCTGCTCTGTCTCTTGGCTTCTGCTCTGCATCTGCCAGGAACTGCACATGCCGGGGTTACATCCACACAGGGATATGCATTTATAGGCAAGCCCACTGCCTAGAGCCATAAAGGAACTGAGTCAGCCTGGTCCGCTGGATCTAGCCCTCCAAGGCTTGCAAGTTCTTCCAAGCCCACGTCTCACTGGAGTGTTTTTGGCCAGATGGGAAGAAGTGAGATGTTTAGTGGTAAAAATGACACCGCTTTTGATTAAGGGAAATGGTGAAGTTTCTCTCGAGGGCAAAAAATTGTAAATTCCCAATATATCTTCCCTGTGAAAACTCCTAACTAAAAGAAAGCAGAGTTTTACAGGACTTTTGTTTGCTAAGGAGCTGTGCAGATGTGACTCATTTGCTCTCCCCAGGCCAAATGTTGGTTGGTGCCTAGAAAGAGGCTTAAGCCTCCCTACAGACACACTGAGACTCTCCTCTAGAAACAGCACCACAGGCCAGGTTCCAGCTGAGAGAAACCCTCTTCACAGCTTCCTTGGGCTGTCCAGTTAACACCAGGGACAACATGGGCAGAGGACTGTCTGCAAAGCTCATTGCACATCCAACAGAAACATAAGCGTTCATAACACCTTCCTCCCTCCTGGTCTGTGTCTTGTGGACAATCAGTTTATGTCTTTCTGGAAACATGTCTTCTATGGGGGTTGCAAGAAACTGAGTGCTTGTGGCCAACTATTACACTCTATCTCTCTGCCTTTGAGCCGGTAGCTGTGTTCAGTTAAATTTGATGGAGGGGAAGAGAACTTGAACACATCACATTTCTCCAAGGTTTGCGAAAAGACTCCACCACACTCTTGCCCCAGTCTGCTTTTGCACAGGGGAAAGAGGGAAAGTTTCCATTGTGGGGGATTGCCTCCTTCCACTGTCACCCTGGGTTGGGAGGTATCAGGAACCTTGGGTTCCCTGCTCACAGGCTGCACCCAGGTCAGGGCTATAAGAGATAGGGAGCAGAGGGTTCTCAAAAGACACACAGGCACACCATTGAAATCAGAGCATCGTGGTCATTTTTACAAGCAAACCAACTCTGGACCAGATCTAATTTTTTTTTAACACCTAACTTTCTAATGATGGATATTATTTTATGACCAGGAATAAACACTTCATCAACATGCCATCTTTTCTAGGAAAAATAAAACAGGTCTTTCATGAGATGTATTTTAGAGCTGATTCTTTGTCTGTATAGTCCCCTTACACAATATTTTTATTATTAAGATTATTATTATTAATATCAAGCCCTGATACTTTTATCATGCTCTTTTGAGTCTGGATATTTTCTGCGCTTTGTCGCGTGCTTTCTTTAAAATACTTCCAGGCAGCTTTAGACAGCAGAATCTACCTTCTTCTCTAGCATGACTGTAAGTTTGTTAGAAAGCAACACTTTTTCCCATATGGAGAAAACTGCATTCCTGTTACCTAGGCCATTGGCACATATATTTAATTTCTATTAGAGGTGACAGCAACAAAACTCTTGTTGAAAATGCATTATGCAATCCAATATATCGGAGCTTTGCTTGTTCCTCTTATAAGAAAAGGGATTATTTACTTATTGTCCTGAAATAGCAATGAGGACCATAGCACAGAAACATTTTAATCTAGTGAGACAAGAAGTTTGACATCCTTCTTGTTGCTGCTGATGAAGATTTCATTTCTCTAGAGCCTTATTGCTGTTGGAAGCATTTAATATTTTGGTTCTGAAAGCAGATGTGATCAGACATTTGAGTCTGAGGGCTTCAGCTAATTACCAGCTTTCCTGGTAGTTTAGTTGTCTGTTAGTGTTGCTCTTCCAGTGTGAGGAGGGTAAGGCATCTGTCTTGGTGCTCATGCTCCCACTCTGGCTGGCCACTATGAATCAGAAGATCTCAAATCTGTACTTCACTGCGGTCTTCCTAGTCAAGACGAAGGGAGAGATAGGCAATGCATTTTGTATTTGACTCAAGTGCTTAGGTGGGTTCAGCAAACTCTAGAACACAAAGCACCATTGGAGCAATCCTCTGAACAGTGTAAAACTGTGTTTCGTCTCCCCTTTGCTTCCAAGGAGGGTTTTGCAGCCTGGATGTCTTGAGATGAGGATTTCTGCCAACTGTGACTCAGGAAAAGAATTTAAATATGATGGCCTCAGCCTAGTCCTTGGTGGAATATTTGTCCACATCATAAAACCACTGGACACAATATGGAAATGCAATTGACATTAAACCAAATGATATAATCCCATCTAATGGTATTATAATGAATCCCAAGTGAACTAAACATGATTGGGCAAGTATTTCAAAGTGTTACTGAAACAGTTTTTATAGCGTAAAGGTCTGCATTTGCCAACCAGTGGCCAGACACACAGAACAGACTCTAATAAGTTAGCCAATTCCCACCCTGTAAACCTGTGGCTGTTTCTTAGAGAAACATCTTTTTTTAATTAGTGCTTTTACTTTTTGAACGATTCAAAGGAGTTTTCTGAAATGTGTTTCATTTTTTAAAATACATTGCTCCTATTCCCAATTAGCTATTTCTGGTCTGTAGTGAAATCCCCTGATGAGTAGAAGGGGATTAAATTTCTGTAAATCTACCATTTATGAACTTGGGAGTTGCTAAATGATGTTGGCCTTTCACCTAATGGCTGGTTATGCCTTACGTGTCTGTATGGTTTGCTGTGTTATTCCTTTGCTCTAGTGTAATTGTTTTTACTAATTTTGCATAAGGTACATTCTGGCATGGTTCTAAAAACCTGATCCAAATGGTATGTGAGCACAGCTGACCGTCTGTTGATTGAATGTCTTCCAAATGCAATTTTCAAATCTTCTTTCCTCTGGAGAAATGGGGAGGGAAGAGAGAGAGCTTTCCCTCCAACCTGGGATAGCATCTTCATTTTTGACCAGCTTGAGAAATTCATCCCTACAAAAGAGAAATGTCATTTCCTAACTCAAGAGTCTGGATGTTCTTGAAAGGGTGAGCTGCACCTGAAGTCCCTCTAGATCACATGAAATACTGAATAGCATTCACAAAATTTTGAGATTGTGTGTGTGATATCTTATAACGTGTTTCACACACAAACCTGAAATAAATGTAGAAGGTTTTCTTTGGATTCAGCAACAATTGCAAAAAGCATGTTTTGCATTTTCTCTTTATTGATCTAAATAGCCACACAGCATTCAAGTTGATAGAAAATGGAGGTCTGTATAACTGGCCTTAGTGCAGCTTCCATTCTACTGATAATTACTAAATATCTTTCATTAAAGTTTGTCTGGAGACCCTGATTGTCCAGAATAACAGGCTTACTGACAGCATAGTAGTTTCTCCGGTTATATGATACTCATGTACAAACTTCCACTAGTGACCATCTCAACTGTAAGTCAACTAAGAGCCAAGGTCCCATTGAGTTTCTAATGGAGTCAGGGGCGTTTCCTCCCTTCAGGCTCTAGGGCGGACGTACTTGATTCCCATTCAAAGCTTTCCTCTACTCATGCCAATGCTATGTAAGAGCAATATAGACAAGGCTATTGTAGTAAAAGGTATGTATGACCTGACCTGATTTGGGTAGGGCTATGCAATGGTCAACATTGTCCTTGAAAGTTTCTTTTATGAGCTCTGCGGAACAGCCAAGGATCGTGCTCATTCCAAACAGCCTGTCACCAGTGATGTTTGCTGCCTGTTTCCCCTTATTGAGAGTGGCTCTTCCAGAAGGGGTGCTTCAGACACCCATAGTCTGAGCACTTGTATACTTCAAACAGAAACATAGCACAGGCGGTACTCTGCAAATGTAAACCTAGGTACAACAACAGAACAAAGCCTGTTCCAACCTGGACTGCAGCTCCCAGAGGCTTTTCTCTTTACCTCTGCCTGAGCTGAAGGAATGTCCTCCTTCCCTTTCAGGCCTTCTGCTCTGAGCTTCCTCACCCTATTAGATCTCTGTAGGGCTCCCCTAATGCTCACCTAACACCTGTCCACCCTGCTATAATACTGCTTGAGTTCCTGCATGTTGCCTCAGGAGGAGGTTATAACTCTTGCATCTTCATTGTGGACCAAGATAGGTCTTCTGCTGCCTCTGCTCAAACTTGGTTCTGGGACAAAGCAAAACAGACCCACCCAAAAAATAAGAGGCTGCCCTCTGTGAACTGTACAGAGCTGTGTAATACACTGGAACAAACATGGTGGTAGAGCACTTTTAAAGCATTTTCCCACTTGATTAAGATGGTCAAGTTTAAGACTTGCTCTGCAAATATACTGGAGACCCTGAGCTGATCTAGCTGAGGTTAGCTGATGATAGGCAATCATTTCTCCACACGTGCTCAACCACAGTGTCCTGCTTTCAACAGGTTAACCTACCTGGACCCTGGGCTTAAGAAGATTAAAATGCAAGGTTCCAGAGTCAGCTATCAAAATGACCTGTTGGCCATGAAACACAATAATTCTTCCACAAACTCAAACGTCCTTGCAGCTAGCAATGGATGAGAAATGTCTCTAGCAGGCACAGCAGCAGGCAGCTTGAAATAGTCTCAACAAAACTTGCATAACCAGTTAAGTTTCTATACCAGAGTAATACCTTCACTAAGAGCACTGGAAGTCATCTGAGTGCGTAGCTATTTATATCCAGTGAGGATTTCCCCAGAAAATAGAACACGAAAGATGATCTTGTTCCAAAATGCCTGAATTCAATGGAAAATGAGCAATGAGCATTTTTCTCTGGAAAACAAAGGATTTGCAATCTTTGCAAGCAATTGGGGTCCCTTCATGATCTATTCAACAGATCATTTCTGGTCAGGTGTTTTATAATGCTTTTGACTACTATGATGATGTAAGTGGTAGAAGACAAAAACAGATTGATAAATGTATTAGCCTTGAAAGTAAAATTCATCCCTAGTCACCCTGCTTGCAAATTTCAAGAACAAATTTAGCTACATTTGTTGATATTTAAACTACTGTAACAAAGAACACAGCATAATGCAATACCAAGCAAAATTTTAAGGACTGCCTCCTGAATCTCTGTTTGTGAAAGGACAAATTCAAAGAACCTTACTTGTTTTTTCCTGATTTCAGTGATTCATTGGACTTCTGCTTTGTTCCTTAGAGTACAAATCCTGTATATTTTAGTGGGAGAGTAAGCAATTTTCAAGGGCACTTTTCCACCCTAACTGAGGAGGAAAGTGTGTGATTACTCACAGATATATATCATGTTACCAAAATGTCTGCCATTGCCATAGGGTATTGACTACCCCATGATTTTCACCTGTGCCTTATGGGTTACTGAGTCTGTATATGGAGGGGAGCGAGAGCAGCTAACCATCACACAGCAGCAGTCTTTTTTTTTTTTTTTTTTAAAAAAAGGCATTCTGCCTGAGAGGAAAATAATAAACCAAGAGCGGGCAACAGTCAGAAGGTTTTAGCTTTTTCTTGGGTAAAGTGCTGTGGATACAGATTAACTTTGTTTGTTCAATATTTACTGTATTTTCCTTTTACCTGCTCTCTAACGAGGACTGGAACCACTTTGCTAAATGGATTGAAATTATCCTAGCTTCACAGCATGCCTTGTAAGTGCCCTGGTACTGTCTTTGGTTATGCTGTTTTGCAGCTACATAGAGCAATACCCTTTCAGGGGTTTCCATAGATTCCCCTGCCTCTGCTATGGCAACGGCACACTCTCAGCTCTGCTCCTCCTCAGCACTGGAGGTCTGTTTGCATCAGAAAGATGTTGCTCCTTGGGGAATCGGGCCATCCTGATAGGTCTGAAAGCTCAGACCTGCCCGGGAGCAGGGTCCCCTCAGAGTTCATGTGACCCCAAAACAACCACTACCTGCTGCTAGGTGTATGAGGTGCCTGAACTTTGGCATCTCATTCATGAGGCCAAGTTTGCCCTGGGAGTAAGGGAGCAGGCCACCACAAGTCTTTTCGTGGGACTTTGACCACCTGTGCCACTTTCCTTTATGCAGCATGTTCTTCAGAGAGGGGTTTCCTTGTCCTAAAAAAGGCAGTGCAGACACCATGGAAGTTGGAAGAGATATTCCAGCCTCTCCATGGCACAAACTCTACTGTTTTCAGTGGCAGAGGCAGAAGAACTCAATGACCTCATGTAAATCAGATATACCTCTCTGTTCATTTATTGTCTCAGCTCATTGATTTTAGGATCCGGTAAAAAAAAATCTAAACTCCAGCCATAGACATTTTGTCCACAGTCCCATGTTTCTAACAATTTTTCAGATTTTTTTCCGTGTCTAAGACTTTTAATTATGGGCTGATTGCACAGCACCTGTGGGCTATTACCTCCTCCATCTTCCTATGCTGGCAAATAATCCCTGTGAGCCTTTTTATGGGAATCATTGGCAAAGCACTGCTGATATTTTCTTACACTGTGGAATCTGGTAGATATCTAAGGGAACAACCTGCACACCTGTACACTACTCTCCATCCCAAATAAATGGAGAAAGTCCCCACCTAATGCAGGAGGGCAGGAGCAGGTGGTGGGAGACCTCATTGCTGTTGCAGCCATGCCTTGTCCTCCTAGTAACTTCTGTACGGTTTAGGGCCCACAGATGGAACAACTTTTGCGTTCACTGAATTCTAAGTCAATGTGTATAAATGTCTGTTGATTTAATGTTTCTCTTTAACATTATGTGGAGGGAAGCTGCCTGAGGCAAATACAGTACTTAGAGGTGCAGTGTTACAGGAAACCTGTGGCCAGGCAGCCGGGCATAGACCCGGGACAGCATCCTCCCCAGCAACCATCTCTTACTTCTTTTTCCCCTCACTGCCTTGAGTTTGATGTGAGCTGTCCTTGTTTATGGTATCAGAATCACTGATGAAGATAAATATTGGAAAGAGGAGCTGAGAGAGATGCAAAGGTAGCATTTGGCCGATCCTCAGAGAGCCTACACCTTCCCTCCGACCTTCACGCAATATTGATGGTTTCATAATGGACATGCAGGAATATGGGATCAAAGGGAATATCTGAGTGTTATTGGTTCTAACTACCCAAGCTTAGCCATGCTTTTAACTTTAAAAGCCTTGGAGAAACAGCTTCTGCGTTTTTTTACATTTCATCTGATACAGCTTGCCTTAGTAGCCAATTAGCATTTCGTGACTGCATGTAATAATCCTGCGTGCTCAGGCTGTGTGCTCTGTGTGTTTCTGAATGCCGTACGTCAGGTTGAGGTGTCACACTGGAGACTATGTTCCTGGCCCTGTCATCTTCAAAACACGATGTGTTAGGTCATCGCTGTTAAGTAAGGCTTCTGGTGTTCAATCCAGTACAAGTTGCTTTTTTTGGTTTTATTGGTTTTTTAATTACTGTATTGAAAAAAATAGGATCTTCACTCTGTAGAGGAGATCTTCTAGTAGAGGAGATACTGAGGGGTACAGTTCTGTTCAGACCAGAAGCTAAGATGCTTTTGTAGTCATGGATGGAAGAGAAAAGGGAAGAGGAAAAAGGTTATAGCTTTGTTATTAATCTGTAGCTTGTAAGACTCCATTTTGTGTGTCTATAGCAGTAACATTTGAGTACATGTTTTATTTTACTGTCATCTCTCAGTATTATAGATACTGATCACTAAATTCTCCAGAAATTACTGTAGTTTTCTAACCACTTACGAAGTAGTTGTTGAAATGCACAAGCGATAAATCAGCAAAAACATGCACCAAAGAGAAAAACAGTGTTTATTTCTGCTCCTTCAGTTAATTCCTTTTCCCTGTTCCTCTTGCTACAGAAGATGGTGGTTGTGACGGATACCATCTGCATGCCAGGAGAAAGGAGCAAGTCCCTAAATCCCAGGCTGCAAAGTTTACACGCAAAAAGTGTCTCTCTCCCCTCTCGTTCAGCAGAGTTGATTTGTAGCTGTCAGCCAGCCTGCAGGACGGCTTGTACCCCCAGAGCTGGGAGCCTGTTTGCTTTCCAGCTGCTGCCTGCCCTCCAGCACGCTCGCTGATGTGCCCCAGCAGGCTTTGCTCCTGCCAGTCCCAACAGGAGCGGGGCTCGGAGCTGCCAGGTTGCATCCGCATCGCTGCAGGTGGGTAAGCAGCGCGAGAGAGGGGGGATCCCAGGCTCTCCAGATAAAGGCAGGAAATCTAGACAAGGAGGGGAGCACAAATGCAGGCTGGAGTACAAATGCTGGCCCCAACTGGGAGGAATCAAAGGGAAGCAGCTGTTTTGAATGGGGAATAAAAGAGCAATGCTGAAGTGGTTGTGAAGTGGCTTGTGTTAACTGGAGAAGTGAGTAACGCTGGTTGCAGGCGGTGGCAACTTTGCAGGCTCCACAAAGCAACTATTTGCATGTTTTGCTCCCTGTCCTTTGGCATGCAGAATAGCTCTGTGTATGATATCTTTTTTTTCTTTTGTCCTTTTTTTTTTTTTTTTAAATCTCCGGGTTTGAACCCATGTCAGTTCAGCCTGTGGCAGTCTCCCTGCCTGGAGGGGTGGCTCTGAAGAAGGACTAAAAACCTGGTACTTGAGTTTCCAAGTAAGCAAGACAGTTGGCTCCCTCCAGACATGAGTAGGGGTGTAAACTTTCACAGCGGCAAGGTAAACAGCTGAAGGGTTTGGGGAGCTGTCTTGGAGCATGAACCTGACCCCTGAGCTAACACAACAGCAGAGAAGTCCCCAGGGACCCTTGTAGGACCAGATGTCAGTCCGTGGAAATCAGTTTTATACTGATTTTCAAACATCTGCAGCATGTCTGGCTAATTGCAAGCGGATGTATTTTATGCTTTTCAGGCTACCTCTTGTTACAGTTTCTTTATTTGGCTGTATCAATACGGAGATGGATATGAAACAAGCACAGATCTCTGCAGACAACCTGCCTACAGGTAGAAAGGTTAGTTCAGTTGAACCCCTACCTTGCAATGAATAATTCAACCATCCATAACTATATCCCTGTTTAAACATGGTTACCACTCTTACCACTGCCTTCTGTCAGCATTCAGCTATTAAAAATAGCAACAACTTATAGTAGTTTGAGCCAGCTTTATATTTACCTGTGTGTGGTTTTTAAGAGATATGTATTGAATGGTTTCTGATGGTCAACAACTGCTGTAAATAAATATCAAGTTCTGTCTCATTCATGAACAATTATTAAAAATCATTGGTTGGCTTGGCCTGAACCATGAATGAAAGAGACTTACTTTT
The DNA here is from genome assembly GCF_947461875.1 of Haliaeetus albicilla. Taxonomy (NCBI): domain Eukaryota; kingdom Metazoa; phylum Chordata; class Aves; order Accipitriformes; family Accipitridae; genus Haliaeetus; species Haliaeetus albicilla. Next base: position 13,266,647 of record NC_091484.1, on the reverse strand, counting down.
TGATCTCCTGAATACTGTTGTGTGATACAGTACACTGGCTCTTTCTGGTGCTGTCGCTGTAAGACATCGCTCTCAGCTCTGACAGCTCTGTGCAGAGAATGCTTTACCTAGACACATGTGACAGTGCACGGAGGTGCCTCCACGTTAAAATGCCAATGCCACTGACCACCAAGCCAAAGCCTGCTGCAAAATCTGGTGCTGTGCAGAACATGGATGGTTTATTAGCAGCGCTGTGCTTTTATAGAAAGGGCATTCAGGGAAAGTACTTTTAGCTGGTATTTACAGAAAACCTGGGAAACAACAGGGCTGCCTGTTCATCGTGCACGGATCTAACAGTTCCCTTACCTGAGCTGTCTGAGTGCTGCCGAGTGTTATCTGGTGCTGTTCAGGGAGAAAAGATAGTGGGTATTCCCAGGGCAGTACCTGGAAAGCCACTGGACATATAGGATAAGACAATCTCTTAGGAACCTCTCAGGGCTTCTCTTAGGATAAGAGGCATTATACAGATAGAGTAATGTGTCCTTCCTCTTAAGCACATCCCATAGTGTACCCTAAGAGCAAGGAGCTGAGGTGAGATCTATATTTTACTTTTCTTCCAGCTTACTGTGCTCCTTGACCAAATAATATAACTTCCTCATATTTCAGCTCAGCTATCTAAAGAAATGCCTACTTACCAGAAATGTGCAAGAGCTTAGCTACTATGCACATTTAATTGAAGCACTGGTGATGAATACGATACTTAATTTTACACCTTATACACATACAGATTTAAACTAACTGCAAACCAATTTTTGGAATAGTGCATGGGAAACCCTGTTCCAGAAAACACTTCAGATTGCTATCAGGTACCTGATTTCCTCATACTTCTTCTAGACAACAACATCATGGAAGTTGCTAGTTGCTGTAGTAAAGGTTGACAAAAATGAGTCTCAAATGCCTACTGCTAGTAGAAATAGTAATAGTAGAAATGTTACTAGTATTTCTATATTTTCTACTAATAAAACTAAACAAATTGACAAGATGATAGTTTCAAATTCTGTGTAGAAACAGAGAATCCTCCCTCTAAAATAAGTTCCATTTCCTATAAGAAAGTTTAAACTCACTTCTGTGTCTCTAGTTTATTCTGCATTTCTGCTCCGCTCTTAAATACACCCCTCTTTCACCAAGCTGATAGCTGAGTCCCTGTGCCTCCTACAAAAAGAATGGGAGAGCATCCTTTGCCATCCTCTTAGTGTATTTTACAACAGCTAAAACATGCAGTAAGCAATTTCTTCAGCTTAATCAAAGGCCAGTTTCTCCATTAATACTTTCCTATGACACTGAATGAAGTAGAAGAGTTTTGAAGGCTTCTGAGGTATACATCAGGAACAAATGCAAAACTGCAGAAGGTGCCTTGCTCCTTGCAATATCGATCGTGAAGCCTTTCAGAGGGAACATTTCCAATTTTTTTTTCAAATAATTAAAGTATAATATTTTACAGCCTGATAAAATTTACAGGGACCCTTGGCAAGTAATTATAGTGCTTCTTTAAAAGAGACCCCATAAAAGATGCATGATTAGAAAGTTAAGGATCTGGATAGAATTACAACGATGTGACAAATAATTTACAAGCGATAAACCATCCCAAGGAGAGGGGGAGGGTGATTAAAAGAAAAAGGGGGAAAGACACATTAAACTAACCAGTGATGAAGCCTCACAATTAAAATAATAAATTTCCCCCCTGTGTTTAGTGTTAAGTTTTTTGTAACTACAAGTTGCTGTGCTTTGGCTAGAGAAAAGATTCTCTCTGGCTAGAAAAGCTCTAGCTTAATGTTGATGTGAGGCATTTCTTTTCATCAGAGATTGTTCTGAATTTGGCGCAGTAGCTTTCATTTTATTACATGCTTAAGATAAATATTCTGTATAGACGTTCTGCAGTACTAATGATCCCTAAGATTGTGGAACAGTAGCTTGGAGGATTTTTATCTGCCTCCAGATGTTGGCTGAACTCATTTTTTATAGAGCACATTTATTAGGTTTCAGCTGAAAAAAAAAAAAAAAAAAACAAAAAAAAACACAACAAAAAAACCACAACTGATGGATTCCAGCTCAAAGCACCCCCAGATTTGGGGAAAATGCAGGTTTGCATGTGGATTTGAATTTTGATGGTAGGGCCCATATTTAGAGGAGATGAAGGGCAGCTGTGACAGAATGAATAAGGGGGAAAAAAATCTTCCTCATTTTTTTCTCACCTTAATCATTCCCCCTTATAAAAATATCGAGGTCAAGGAGCGTATTTGTCCCGGTGCTAACAGTCATTACCAGCACCAGACCTACAACAAGCGACTGCTGCAACCGTGCCAGGTGAACATCAGCTGTGCTGATCCCAGCAGGTTGGGCAGGGGTGGGCCCAGCTCCCACAAGAAGATGGAGAGCACATGTACAAAATGGGCTTCCCTCACTGGGGAAACAGAGTGACATTTGCCTGTGTGAAAGCCTTTTTACAACACAGGGCAATGCAAATAGCGCCTTAGACCAGGCTCAAGTGAGCAGCAGAGGATCCGTGTGGATTTTCCCACTCACTTTTCCCCTCATGTGGACAGCAAAATAAGTCATAACCCAATCTGTAAAGAAAACTTAATTAATTTTAATTCCTATGTTGCCTCTGTCTCCTGGAGCAGCAAGACCTTCAAAGAAAATAGCAACATGTTGTTGTGGGATTTCTAGCTGATTTACAGAACATGGGGACTGATTCTTCACCAGATAATCAGTTACATCCCTCTTTGCTTTAACAAAGGTGTATCTCCTTTGAGGCAGTCTATATTTTTATATTATATAAAAATATATTTGTATTTTTTATCTTTATATGTTTATGTTTTATGTATATTTATATTTACCTTTGACAACTCCAATTAATATCTAAAAATCTTGAATAACTTTGTGAGAAAGGGATTTTTCTGCCCTGTTAACACATGAGATAGCCTGCAGCCTTTTTAAAGGTATTGCCTTTTTTTCTTCGTTTGTAGTTGTCTGAATTTGCAGCCCCAAATGGACACGTTTAGTTAGTGATTACTCCACATCAGATCATCTGAAATGCTTCATGTCCTGGCACTGGGGATTCTACTCTGGCCCTCTTGTATCTAAAGAAGTTTCACAAAGCAAGAATCTAATTCAAGTCAGGTTGAACACTGAAGGTGTAGGAGCATAAATTTGACACCGGGTTGATTTTAGTGCACTGCTGATTTATCCTGCAGTAATTGCAGAATCAAGCACATTAATCAGATTGATTTGTGCACATCTGTTTTTCAAAAAAACAGATGTTGATCAGATGAAAAAGAAGTGCAATTCTTCTTGCACCAACTGACATAAATCAGAAGTTGAATAATTGAAGGTACCTGCAATAGATGCCCATGGCGATGAGAGAAGAATGATACCTGAGAACTTGTTCCTTAAGAACCCCATTTTGGGGCTCACTTTATTTTATTAAATCACTCGTGTGAGTCTCCCCAACTTCTGTACTTTATTGGTAGCAGAAGGGCATTCAATGGTTTTGTGAGCTTCCTGGCAAGACCTAACCATCTCTTCTCGTATCCTATAATGGCAAAAGCAGAAAAAATATTATAAAATCTTTCCCTTCTGAGCATATCTGATCATTCCTCTTTAAAATCCTTTATTGGGGCAGGCTCTAATTTATTCACAAGTAACAATTAACAGGAATTGGAATAAAGTGGATTTTTGCAAATAAAAATAAAAATGGCTCCACTTCTCTAGAACTAGCAAAATGCTGTGGGCTTAACACCTCCTGAAGATGAACTGAGGAAATTATTTCAAGGCCTTAGTTGTCACTTGCAATATCAATCAGACATTACCTTCCCCATGGCCCAGGTGTAGTACAGTCAGCAAATAAAATCAGAAAGAGAGAAACTACAGGAGAAACTACAGAGATTTCCCAAAGAAACACCTTTTCTGCTTCTCTCATTCTAGCCCTAGGATCCAAACGTTGTAACCCTGTTGCCATATTCTTGCGGTTTGTTGAGTGGAAAATGCACATGTGTTCAAACAGCTGTATTGTTAGAGGCTCAATCCTAAATGTAGTGCAACATCTGTAGGACAAGGAGAGGTGTCAACTGAAGTGTATAAACCTCGAGCTAATGATACGGTGCTGTGTTGACAAAGCCTTCTGTTGGAGCCGAGATTTTCCTCAGCACAGAGTGGCAGGCGGTTCGACATTTTCCAGACGTTCGAAGGGACACCTTCTGTGGGAATTCTCATGCTTTCATGACTGCACTTCACACACTGAGATCACTGGGACTTGAGAACTGCCTTCTCAGTCTCTCCGCAGCAGCAGATTGCAAGATCTCGCCTTTTGGGGGCTGTTTGTTAGCACTGTGTCTTCTGAGCAGCTTGAAAGTGGAATTTTGTTATTCTTCAGTCCTTTCCTTTTCTTTGAAGGATTCATACAAGGGTGAGCTCAGGAGTAATGCATGCCCGAGGAGCTCTCTCATGGTGCCACATTTGTAACTCCTGCACTGAAAGGCACTGGTGGCCGGAGCAACGGAATTGTGTCCAGAATTTTTTGAATGAGACAACTGTCATGCTCTGAAGCCAAAAAGCCTCCTGTGTATCCAATAGGCAAATTTAAAAGAAGATGCTTTTCCAGTTGAAATATGCACACACACACATCTTTTTTTTTGTTTATTCTCATTTGCAAGAACTGGAAAGGTACAACTGCAGAGCTAACAATGCACTTGTTAAACACCAGCTATAGAAGAAAACAAAGAGTAAGTTAACGTAAGAACAGTATTTCGTGCTTGGAAACCTGTGCTTGAGATGATCCCAGCATCAAAGATGAGGTCTGAGCTTCCTCATATTCTGGGAATGTTCTGATCCAGGGTTTGGCTCCAATCTTTGTGTAAGTGAAAGCCATGTGCTAAGCTCGGATCCAGACTGGAGTCTTCCCAAAATCTGAGGAAGTTCAGATCCAGGGTTTTGGCTTTAGCCCACGTCTAATTCAAACCAAACTGTCATCCAGATTCCAAGTGGAAATGAGTCAGAAGGCCTCATCTTAGCAGCTGATGACATGTCCGCACTGCATAATCACCACGTACAGTTTGGCAGCCAGCAAGAGCCCTGACTCAGGAGTGGAGATCACGGCTGCACCTGTGGCTTGCAAAGCTTTCACGGCCCTCTGGACCCCTCTGTGTGCTCAGCACCCACACCACAAGGGGTACACCTTGGAAGAGGTGATGCTTTGGCCCTCTCAACACCTGGACTTCATTCAGGTTATGAACAACAGGCCTTAACATGTTTAAATGAGGACTCTGTCATGAAGACCTCCATTACGTGGCAGGGACACTTTCCTCCTAGAGTCATGCACAATGATCAGTTACTGTGTGTTCCCACCTTTTTACTGGCTCTACTTTCTGGCTGCTGGGAGTCTCCTGTCCGAAGCTGTCATCCCTCAGGAAACATCTATATTCCAGCATGCTGAGAGGACTTGATTAAATGAACAAGATTCCCCTGCATGGCAGTAGGGAGTTCCATTATGCTGTTTTCACTGTCAGATTTGAGAGGAGTGCGTACCCTGCCCTGTGGCATTTACTTACTGCGTCCTTCCCAGCTGGGGACTCCTGTAGACTTGCAGTGGGACCGTGTCTCTTAATATGAAGGAGGTTTTATACTAAACCTGGAATGAATGCATTAAGGATTGCTTCCATACATCCTCATTTAGATTTCAGAAGCAACTTTTTCTGAACACCACACTGTGCGCACAAAGAATTTCTCCTCCCAGTCTCCATATACTTGGAAACAGCAATAGCCAATTTTGCCATTCTCATGCAGTACCCAGTAACAATTTCTTTCTGCTTTCATTATTAGCAATATTTATTATCAGCACTGCAGTAATACAATCAGACCCTTGCTGTGCTAAGTGCTTTGCAAATGTGCGGAGAGACAGTTTTACAAGCTATTCACCCCAGCGTCCAGAACCTGTGGTGGTGACAAACTTTAGTTGGGCTGCTTTCTCCCAGTAGCAGAGAGGGCTTAGGGAGGGAGAGAACAATTTCTCCTCTAACTGCCCCTGCCCCAGTATCTCTATTCAAAGAAAAGGAGGGCAAAAGCAGTGCTGCAAGAAGAAAACATACACTTGATAGAGAAGTTTAAAGAGGACAGGCCTTCTCCATTTTATGCCCCCCCCCCTCCCCCCCAGTACTTCAACTTTTTTAGAGAGAGAAAAATCTGTTCCATCCAAAACTCTGTTGCTCCCTTCACGGACTCCTAACATATATAGGACTAATAAAATGCCCGTCATATAGTTTTAGGGGAGCCAGAGTGTACTGGGCTGGCAAACAGGCACCATGAGGTCAGTGCTGGGCTCTGCTTGTGCACAACACCTTATCCTGGAGGGCAGGGGCAGATTTCTTTAGTGCATCTGATAAAAAGCAGCATAGCTCCCTCACACAACTGTGACCTGTGGTGTAGCCGTGCACTGCTCTCTGAGACTGTAGCCCTCTTGGGGCAGAGAAACCACCCTGGAGAGTGCCTGGAATTGCCCAGCACGGGTCGCATAGAGAGAGGGTCACATACTTGTGGTTTTCAGTGCTTTCCCTCCCAGGAAAGAGTTAATGAAAAGTAGCCAGGCATAGAGTGGTGTTTCTTATGGAATCACGTGTTGTGAGAATAATGCAAGCAAACTACTTTCGCAACGATGCTGAGGTCACTCGACCACAAGCCTCCAGCTCTATTATATGCAAGAGAGATACTGGGACAGAATTGTCGGCAAAAGTTCTCATTCGTGGGAATCCTGTCAAACCTCTACAGGCCTTGGAGACACCTGGAAGAAGATAAGCATGATAATTATTTTCTAAAATAAGGGGCACTTTTGTTCTTTCCCTCCACCCGCCCCCACCCCATAGCAAGTCAGCAGCCTGTTGTGGTTTTGTTCCACATGATTCCTTGAAGAGAGACAAAGAAATGCAACATCCTATCAGAGTGAATCACATAACTTGGAAATGACCTGATTCACACGTTTTTTCCATTCTCTGTCGCTGATGTGAGTCTTAAAACAAAAGAAGGAATAATAGGTTCTGATGTTTAGTCTGTGAGTTGTTGGAGTCTGTGCTCCATTTTCCAGCTCAAGTTAAGACATGGGAAAACACTTTGTTTTTCTGAAGAGTCTTCTTTTCAGACATGGCTGAATGCCTGCACAGGGCAGATGCTTAAAGACATTTCAGGGGTCAGAAAAGCAAAAAGTGACACTTATGTCATTGTGACTCCGAGATGTGCTCAAGCATATCTGGGCCCTGGTTCCCCTTGAAACAAATGGAGGAACTGTGATAACAGGGTGCAACCAGAGAGTTTAACACAGGTTGTGCTCCTGTCTGGATGACTCTAGCAACCTGCCTTTCTGCCTCAGCCTCTAGCACGTATGACCCAGATGAAGCCTTTGTTCCCTGAAGGGATTTCATCACTACACATCTGGTTCAAAGAGACCCTCTTCTTTGCAGATCTTATTGCCGCTTTGAAAAGTTAGCAACAAGAGTCAGACTGGGCATTTCTTTGGGGCAGGGACTATCCTTTTTTCCCTTTTCATGATGAAGCACCAAGTGTAGCCTCAGTAAAAAGATGCTCCACAGAATAAATAATAGATACAAATAAGAAAATGGCATATTTCTGCATCTAATGGCATAGGGAAATCTAAGTGATTTCTTATTGCACAAAGAAGTCTTCCTGACTGTGACCCTGAAAGCCAAATGCTTCTTGTACCTGACAAATTTATGACAAAATACTGGTCTTCATAATCAGCCGAAAACTTCCTACTGGCTAAAAGAAGAAGGACTCGGTGCTCCCTGTAGCTAAAATAAAGTTGCATAAGGACGTCATTAAAGGAGTTAGCCTGACATAGTTACTGGACACAAGATCTGGACAACATGCAGAGTGCATGCTAATTGCTGCCTTTGCTTATCTTGGTTTCAGTGGCTCACTTAGCCATTCAGACTGACACATATATATTTTATATACATAAAAAAAATACAACTTTCAAAACGAGTGGGAGCCCCGCAGCTGGCATCTGCCCAGGTCCAGCGTGCCAGCTGCTGCCAAGTTGCTCTTTTCATGGTTTATTGGAGTCAGTTACACATGGGTGGGCCAGGAAAAGAGGAGGAGGGAGCAAGGCGGGAAGAGAGAGAGCAGCATTTCCCTCCACCCTCATTTTCTTCAGTTTGTTTTATATTTGTCATTATTATATAACTTTGTTTTGGGCTTCCAAAGTTGTTGGCACTGAGTTTGGTAGCAGCCCTGCCTTCCTTCCGTGGAAAAGCCAGAGGGATGGTCCTGTTTTGGGGGTTTTTATTATTATTTTGTTTTAAAATACTTTCTTCTAGGACATGTACCACATGTTTGGAGCAGTAATTGTTCCAGATGTGCTTGAGCTAAAAACCTGGGCCTAAATTAGTTGGAAACTTGGAGAATTTGATATGCGGCTTTGCAACCCGTCTCTCAAGAGTTTTTTCTCCCCAAATGGAAATGCTGTCTTCCAGATTCACTTCTGTGTCTGATTGACCTTTTCATTTTAGAGATCACCCAGGTCAATATGGATAACAAAATCACCAGGTGCTTGCTACAGCCAAGCTATGCCCAGGCTAGCTGAATAGACAAGAGCTGGATGGAGAGACAAGGAGGTAAAAGGGTTTGTCCTATGTTAAGGGGAAATGGGGACAATCAAAAAGACAGTAGTATCTTGGGTATTATGACCTACAGCCTAGTGGTCCAGGCGTGCTGTTTCCTACCCAAATAGTCATTTTACATCACTGGCAGACAGAAAGTCCCAGCAGATCCCATCTCTCCCAGGGCACCACTGTAAATAACTCTTGGTTTGTACTGAAACGTTGACATTGCATGGGTAAAACTGAGGTCAGACTTTTCAGTATTATCCTAGATTGGACACTTCCTGCCTGAAATCTGCTATGCTACAGAATACAAGCTGTCCATTCTGTAATATCTGGATACTCCTTGCTTTAAAACTAGGAGTTCTTGCTTGTGTCAATGGATTCTTGGATCCTTGCTGCATGTGTGGTTCACATGTTCATGTCTAAAAGAAAGAAAACAAAATAAAGATACATTCTTTTAAGAAAATAAAGCCTACAATGAAGTAATGAATGAAGGGGGCATAGCATCCCTTGCAGATGACTAAGAGTTTATAGTTAATGTGTGGTGGTTTACTCAGCCCCCAAAAATAATACCTGCTGCTTCCCACAGAGAGCAACAAAAGACACATTGGTCTAGACCATAATCAGCAGTAGGCAGGTTCCCACAGTGTCTATTGAAATGCCCACTTCAGTGCAAGGGGAAGCAGATACACAATGGTTGTGTCTTCTCTGAGGTAGGGACACAAGTTTTGTAGAAAATAACATTTCCTGCACGGTCATGCACCTGGGGGTGGCAGAGTAGGCATTCTCTGATATGCGATGGGATGGGATGAGCAGTGGCAGGCAGTTGCATTGGGAGCAGATTTGTTGTGTTAAGTTTAGGTGTAGCTAGTCACAGTGATGAGCCCAGTGTTTAGAGGAGAAAGCACTGTTCATTCAGGACAGCACACAAGATACAACTGAAACTCATGCTGTCCTTCAGGCAAGCCTGGGGGAGCAGAGGACTGAGAGGGAAAATGCTGTGTCCAGCTCTGTAGCTGACAGAGCTTCACTGATTTCCATGTCTGAGGCCTGGTTCAGTCTCTGCTAAGGTCTCATGGAAGAAGAGGAGCAATAGGCAGCTGAGTGCAACTGGTTAAAAGGAACAATACAACTTGTTCAACTTCCCCTTGAGAGCAGTATTAAATGTGGACAAATTACCCAGAGAACCTTTTAGAGACATTAGATAGCGCCAAGAGGGTTTGGGTTGTCAGTCCTTCCTGCTCTGACAGACTGTGGTGTGTGTGGCTCTGGGGACTTATATTTTCATTCCAGGTATTTGTGTTTACTTTTTTTTTTTTTTTTTTGCAAGCACTTTGGATCACTCAGGGAGCTATTTGTGGGGCTGAAATAACATCAGATCAGACCTTCTCACGGTTCTTCAGTTCCCTAAGAGTCAAAACATGGTGGAAAGACCAGATCTCACATTATTTTTGGCCACACAGATTGTACTCAAGGGAAGGAAGGGTAGAAGTCCATTAAAAAACATAATCATAAAAATAAATAATGAGATATTCAGGTTTGGGGGAAGTTCCTGTCGAGTCTGAATACACAGGTTAAGGATCAAAGGCTGATTGCAATTACTTTCCTGGTTCCATACATCTTACCTGCTGTTCCCCAAGCTTTATGCTGTGTGACAGAGATCACCCGCCACTGCAGTACTAAAAACCACTAACTCAAAGCTAGCTTGCATTTGTAGGCAAACCCCTGTGAGAAGCTGTGTGTCACTGGGTCCATGTGGCTCAGGAATACATCTGTGCTGTCAGGTAAGTGTAGGTTCACACCTGATCCCAGGATTAGATCCTTCCATCCTTCACGTATTAATGCACATACCACATAAAGAAGAGTGCTTAGCCCACCATCGCCGTCAGTGGCCAGACCAGCCACGGTACGTGCTGGCCTCAGCTAGATAACTCATAGGGAGCAGGAGTGAACTGTGCATGCTCGCTGCACCCAGTGGATGTCTCCAAAGGTCTAGTGACCCTTTGTTTAAAAGCTTTATGTCCTGACCATGTGCAATATCTTTCCATGTGCAGGTGTCCTCCTAAGTGTAGCTGGGGTGGAATTCATCCCATTAAACTTCAGATATCTGCTGCTAAGCTAATTACCCTGGGCTCTGTGTATAATCAAGGGAGAGAGACTAGCATTTCTACGGTTACCAACTATCTCCTTCTAAGAAGGGCATCCAAAGGAGGTCAGAAGAGTCATGCTTTAGCAGTGCTCCTCTCTGCCCACTAATAACAAAGCCACACTAGCCAGCTAGCTCAGGTGTCATGTCTACACAGAGGTTTACATAAGTTACTCAGACATATTTAGACACAGGAGATATCTACAGCTGTGGGAAATGTTTCCTATACTACATGACTGAGCAGTGTGGGTGGAACATGTGCAGGGCTGGACACGACATGCCTAAATCTGTTGTTAACTGGTGGTATAGACCTACCCCAAGCAGTTCAGTTCCTCCTCTGCTTCCTCCTCCTGCAGACGTGGAGCATCCTGGCCACCCCACAAGTGTGCCTACTTTCCTCTGTCACCTTCGGCTGACCCAGTACTAACGGTGCTGCGTGAAGGAAGGGAGAAGTACAGGCACAGCCTATTTCTTCTCTTCCAGGTCCCTGCCCAGGAGCTCACCAGGTGCAGCACTGACCTCTAAACACAGAACTACTGTTTGGGAAAAGCCACTTGGCCTGAGAGACAGCAACTACTGCATCCAGCCTTTGCACAACATTCAACACGTATGCAAGCACTTTTCATTTGTGCTGAATTTCCATTTGGAAAAACACTCTCTTTGACTTCTCTTTCACTTGGGCAGGCCTTGCCTCACACAGGGAAACTACCTTCAGCATCCTGTGTTTCATTACTGTTGTTTACAGCCCAAAAGCACACTGAAAGGTACTAATTATGTAATGGACTTCAACTAAAAGCATATTTGCAGGGAAGATGTGATGGAGAGCAGCTTCAGTGTAGGTTTCTAGGAGGATCCACTGTCTGCTTGTCTTAGCTTAGAAGGGGTGCTGCAAGGGTTTTTAACCCCTTTTTAAAAAAAAGAGCTTCAACTTGCCTTGTTTCCAGTCCTTTCAGTGCTTTGTTACTGAATAAAGCAGTAGGTAAGGCATGGAGATGCTTTTGCGTTTCGGGTGCAGGCTCAGCTGTGTGGATCCAAAAAACATAAAAGGGATGGAGGAAGGATTTTAAGTAACATGCAGTGAAGTGGTTCAAATAAGACATTAAATTTTAAGGCCCATGGGCATAGATCCATCACACCAGAGAGGAGGGTAAGAAAGCAAAGACTGAAACAGAACAAAACACCTTGGGCAGTAATTCCCTAAAACACCTCCTGCACTGGAGCAGCTAGACCAGGGCTAGCAGCACCAAGCACAGCTTTGTACAGCTGAAGGGGGCTACCCTGTGGAAACTTGACATCATTTTGCAGCACTGAAACAGCACAGAGGGATTTCATATGTATGGAACAATGGAGAACCTAAGCTTGCAATGCAATGCAAACTTTGCAATGCAAAAACAACTCCAACAGTTTTAATACTGTATTTCTGCAAAGTAGATAGGGCAAAGTAAAATAGATTAAACAAAAGCAGGATTGCTAGAATTAGATGAGGGAAGATGAAAATAGGGTAAAAAGATAAGAGAGGGTTATTGCAATACTGAAAAAATACAAGCATGAAGGTATTGGAATTAAAAATGTTTATTATTTAGGTCCTTTTATAGAAAGTGACTAGAAAAATTTTAAAAGTATAAAGAAGGAAACATTATTAAGAGACTGATGAGATGGGCTAAGAGGAAATCATATAAGGGAAAGGAAGGTAGGGGTGTATCAGGCTAAAGAAAATTTGAGGACTCAAAGGCAATTCATGGCAGAGAACATTTCAGTTTCAAATTGTTCCTTTTCAGATAGATGCCACTAAATTCTGTAACAACCAGCCCAGCCCCGGGCTTTGGTCTTGGCACTTTCTTTTTTTTCAAATTTCATTATCCTTAAAGGTCTCAGTAGCCAAAACCACCAGAAAACATTTGCATGTTTCTGCAGTTCTCATTTCACTGAACATGTGAGTTAGTTCAGGATTGCCCCCATTTGTGAAAATCTTACCTTGACCTTCCCCAGGGACAAAAGTGCTTCAGCTCTTATGGACCTCTCATTTGGTTTTGTCCTTAGGTTTTACAAGCAGGGTGGCAATTAAGTTTTCCTCTCTTTGAAGGCAGTATCTTTCAGGGCAGGAGCTGAAGCCATAATTCACTTCATACCAGCCTGATGAGAGCCATATATTAATGGCTTTGACCATGTGGCATAGCCACGCTGAGGACTGAGAAGAGGTCTGGAGAGCTGTTAGATATGCTGTGAAGCCATCAAATTCTCACTTCTTCTCAGTGTTGTGACATTTCAAGTTACTAACATTTTACATCACTGATACAAGAAACAAAAAGCAAAAGCACTGCTCTATTATTAAGCAGCAGTTAGAAAGAATTGAACTGAAAAGTTTTCGTAAAACTCGGGAAATAACTTCATAATATCTGTTCTTAAGAAACTTCTACTAGAGTGCAATAACCCGCTCTGTACCCATGCTCTGATCTCCACAGAGAGCTGACATGGGCAGAAAAACATACCATGCTGGAGGAGCAATGCAAAGGAGGCAAATCTTTGGGGTGAAACTGCTAGTGATGAGAACCTGACCTCCACATTGTACATGTTTGGGGGGCTATTTTGCTGTTGATCTAGTTGAGTACACTGGACTGAAAGCTCATTAGCAGTTGAAGCCCTTTGAATGCACATCTTTTGGTTTAAATTTCCCCCAAATAATCTAGTTTGTGCTCTTCAAGACTGTTGTGCGCTTCAAACATAAGCATAGTAAATGAAGACATTTAAGAGATTTCCTCCAAAAGGGAATTATGAAAATGCTAAGGTAGATGCATCTATTGTATTAATATCTGGCCAAGAATACAGCCCAAATATACACAGGTTAGAAAAGGAAGGGTCCAGTAACGAGTGCACTGAAGTCCCCTGGCTTCCATAGCTACAGAAAAGAGCCTCCTTTAAATGCCAAAGGTGTGTTTGTGAGAACACAGCCTCATTTAACAAGATCAGGTTGTGCATATAAGTATGAATAATCACCAGTCATGACAACAGTACCTTGATCGTATTCCTTACATGCAGAAATGCTTGTTTCAGGCCTCATTCACATTGTGAATACACTCATGATGAATAACTGTTAATTTAATTGTTTCTCTAGCAAAAATAGAAGACAGCTTGGTCTCTTCCTTGTTTATTGAAACAAGTATTTCCATGAGCAAGAGAACTAATGAATTTTGGTTTCTCATGATGTGCACCATGTGGCTTCCTGACTTACTTGAAATCTAGGAGAGCTGCAGCATCAATGCTTTCCTTATTAAGTATGTATGTGAGAAGGAGAGAGTTTTAAGATTCTTTAAACAGGGGAGAAAAATTTGTCAGACACCTATAAGGGAGAGAAAACTTCACTGAGGAGTGGAGTCTGTTGTCTAGGACTACAGCTGAGCCAAGATTGAGCCTTTTGTACTCTGTATAGGCACTAGCTGGGATCTCTCCCCCTCCTCTATCCTCTCCCTGCATTTTTACAAAACCTGTATGAACCTAAAACCTTTGAGACCTCTACTGTTTTATCAAGTTCGGTTGCAATCGACCGATAAATTCAAGTGTTATTAGACATGGCTGACAGATGGATACTGTACAGAGCAAAGATTGCATAAGCTTTGTATTGTTTGGGATGTACATGGAAAATAATCCTGAAATTTTCAAGTATGTGTGGGGGAGTTAGACTCCCTGTTTCTGGGGAAATAAGCACTTAACTCATTTTAGACTGCTTCGGAGATTACAGTTTGAACAAAGTAACTGTCCTTTTGCACTGAAGCTACACAGATGCTTCTCCATCTGCCCATTGTCATGGCACCAAAAATGGAAATTCTTTGCTACAGTCTCTCGCATGTTTACTCACCCTGTGCAGCAGCAGAGCGTTAGCAGTGCCTTTTCAGATATGTGGATCAAAGCAGGAGGTCATTGCGGTCAGCAAGCAGCCTTGGTTACCACCACACCCAGCCAAAGCATTCTTCCTTCTCCTCTGCTGACAGTCAAGGCTGACTCCCTGCATGTGACTCCCCCACCATCCCCTCCCCACCACAGGTTTCTGGTCTTGCACAACTGAGACTACATATTGCATGGGCAAATTTGTCACACTGCAGGCTGAGAGTCCCAGTAAACATTTCCCCTTTTCCCCATCCTCTCTCAACCTCTCCCCCAGCACACAAGTGCACCCACCCGCTAGCAGCTCTGTTGTGATGCTGGAAGCTTTCCTAAGCCCTGCTTCTTCCAGAGATCTACGCAGCAAACACGTTAAGAGATATTTTGCAAAATCAGAAGGCTAAAGGTGGTCCCCCTAGATTTGTCACAGGCAAAGAAACATGAATTCATTTTTCCAGGAGTCCTTGAAAGCTAAAATGAGATTATATATAATTTAAAGAAAAAGAAAATTGGTGGGAAGCAAATAGCTCTTTGGAAAATCCTCAAAATGCAATGGATATCAACAGAATGTTTCTACCAGTCTCGGGAAGTACTGCCAGCCCACATCTTTCTGCTAACTCCTAATGGGTCCATTAACTACTCCTAAATAATGATGGAAACCATATGGGTGCACAGGTGGTCTCTCAATAAATACCAAATGAATTCAGTATGATCACCATTAACACAATTAATACCCAGCCAATCTACAATGATGGAACTATTAAAATTAAGCGCTACTATATTTCCTCAGTCCCATGGCAATTTTACAATTGAAACAAACAAAAGGCTAGAATTAACTTGCTTTTTTTTATTACAGTTATTTGATTTTATTTACTTACAGGCGGGTTTTAGGCTTCTGTGTAATCTGCAGTGTCTTTTCTCTGCTCTGTGCATCTTGAGGTAAGTTTTGACTCTGAGAAGAAATAATGTGGGGAGAAATAATTAAAAACATCTAACTAAAATAAATATTTGTTTATTTTGGGGGGAAAATTACATGTATTCGGGTGTTGAAGCAAAGTGCTTCCTACTTTCTGTAGAAGGCTGTAAACATGAGCAATGAATATGAGATTGCCACAGCTGCTCTTTTTATCATCTACACTGTGAGTTCATCACTGTTCCCTGATGGGACTATTAGTGTGGTCGGGATTTTAATTTTTTTTTTTATATTAGTACTGTTCCAGCATATATGGTGGTCCACCCAATTGTCAAAGGAAGAGGAACATGTTCATAAGTGACCTTTTGTAATGAAATGCCTGATGTAGGCCCACTATTGATATGATGGTTTGGCTTTCTAAGAAGGAAGAATTAGGTTTTTATTTTTTAGAACCCGACCAGTAACCTAGGTTAGTTCAGATTCAGTCTACATTTTCATGTTTCCCTTGAAATCAATAGCTAAGCTCCCTTGAGTTGAGCAAGGCAGTATCAGTTCCAAAGTCTGTGTGGTTGAGCACAGGTCAAATTGAATGCTCTGGCTTTTATCCATCTTGACAACCGATGAAAAAAAGGTGCTTTAAATTTTGCAAAATTTTGTCTGTTTGGCTCCAGAGGCTAATTTATATGAATCACTAAAGCCTCGTTTGTGGGAGAAGATTCAAAGATAAAAATTTTGGATTTTCTAAATCCTAATAAAGTTGGCCCTATTCTGCAGGGCAACAGGGTCAGAGAAACATTGTCGATCACAGCAAAAACTGAGTATGGCAAAAGTGTGACTTGAAATCAATGCATTTCACCACTGGGGCTTTTCTTAGAAAACTAATGTCTCATCAGTTTCATAGGGCAGTTCAATGGGAGTTTCAGGCTTGTGGCAGCTAATGCCAAGTTAATGGAGAGATTTCTCAATGTACGGGTGCAAGTCCTGTTCTGAAAAACACAAAAGACTCCTCTTTGGTGCCACAGTGAATGAGATGGATCCTTTATTCTGTGGCTGGAGAGATCCCAGGACATCTTGAGTTTCAGGATGGACTTTTGGATCCGCTCTGCTAGGCGGGACCAGGATTTCAGCCTTATGCTGTCCCTGTGGTGTTCAATTTTCATAACATCTCTGTGCTCAGACTGAACCTATCTGGCAAAATCAGAAAGACCCATGCAACCCCAAACTATCTATGATTACGCTCAAGTTTAATATTCTCTGTGTCCTTGAACATCACACCCTTATTTCTATTCATTACACCAGATTTACACCCAGGGAAGGTATTACCTAGAACAATCTGTGTGAGGTTTGGGTAAGTTGTGTACTTGAAACTTCCCTAAACTGCAGTTCTATGAAATATGTTACATGTGGAGCACAAAGCTCATTTCACAATTTCTTGCTAACTTTTCTTATAAACTGACTTGCATATAGATTGCTCTTGAGTGTTTCTGATTAACTCCAAGTATCGATGCTCTTGTTCTTGAATAGAGAAGTCTGTGTTTCTAATTTGAATAACATAATTTCAAAGTGTATTAAGGTAAATAGCGACAATACACTCTTGTTCCAGAACTCCCATGCCCATGAAGTTATTCATCAATCTCTTTTTCATTTAAATTCACACTTTACCTTAATTTGTGTTTCAAATGCAGATGAGGCCTTAATTAAATAAAAATTCAGCAGATGGTTTCAAATTGTCTGTTCAATTTACATTTCTTGCACCTTTCTAAATGCTGGACTTTATCTTTGGAGCCAGAAGTATTACCATTAGACCTCTTCTTTTAAACAAACGCATAATAATTAGTAGGCTGGAGCTGTCTATACAGGAATAAATTAAATATTGATTACCAAATCTTAAAAGCCTCACATTTATGTATATGTTTTGATAAATACCCAAAACCTTGTCTGAACCTTCAGAGATTAATCAAAACTCAAGTATGTACCAGAGGTCTGGTTCTTTTTCAATTTAACAAACCAAAAAAAAAAAAAACCCTAAAAAAATTGCAACAGTAGGCAGCCTTTACTCCTATGCTTTATGACAGCTTTGATCACCGATGGGTCCAAGAAGTTAATTTGATGAAAATGCTGAATGAATAGGGGAAAAAACCATTAAACATTTTTGATCTCTAGAAAAAGTTGCTGTATAGTTGTATTCAAGCTCAGCACAGGAGCTGAGTGGCTCTGAGTGTGTTTCGTTTCATCTGAAGTTGTTCATTATTGAGAAGTGTGAAAAAGTAAATGAGAGTGATAAGCAAAATTACAGGGAAAAAAACAAACTTCTGTTATCTCTGAAACAGGACTCTGCCTATTGAATAAATAAATGTACCCCATCTTTCTCAGACTGTGTGTTTGGAGAAAATCACTTTGTTCTATAGCAGTTACCTCCTTCAGAGGAAATTGTGAAGGAAAGGAAAACACCACTTGTCCATTTATGTTACCTTTGAGGTGTAGGTATAAAATACAAAAAGCTGCCTTTCTTCCCCTGTTCTCTTTTTTTTTTTTAATGCATCTGCTGTTGCCCATGACCTTACTGGATACACACTGATAAAATTAGGCAGCTTTTCTCCTTCTCACGTTAGTTTCCCGTTCAGCACTGATTTACAAGCCCACGTATATTCACTCTGTCATACAGGCTTTTCTCCTCTGCATTGCTAACCATATCACTGTATTACTCAGAGCTAACTCATAAATTGCTTCCTTTCAACTTCCTTCCTTTGCATGTTGTGCAAGGGGAGCAGCCCTGCGGCATGGCCGTAGATGGGGATTCCAATTTTACACCCTGCAGCTGTAGATCTCCATCACTACCCAGCCTGCAGGCTTCATTTATATATTTTGAAATAGCCCCAGCAAATGTGACAATGTTTGTGTATTTCAGCAGCCTGGGGAAAAAGAAACCCATCCAGCTTCTCCTTTTAAAGAGATAGCCCCTTCTGGCTAATAAAACCTTTATTAAAAAGTCAGTTGATGTTTTGCAGATGTCCCCAAGAGCTGAACACTGGGTGGGCATAGTGGAACTAACAGGTACAGGGAAACAAAATTTGGGTCTGAGAAGCCACTTGATGGCTGCTAGAATTAAATATGAGTGAGAAGGGTGTGGGCAGGATCCAGATGGGGTTTGCGGTTAGGCAAAGATGCAGCATTTCAGTTGTGTGGCTGAAGCAGGGCTCTGGCTTATGTTTGCAGTTACTAAAATGTCCTTATTTGTTCTGACTGGAAAAGTATTCCCTCTGAAGAGTGGAAATGTTATCAGCTCAGTTGTCCTCGTGAGATTTCTAGTATCTGTGGGTATATATATGCAAGAAAACATTTCACAAAGCAAGTTCCTCTTTGGGGATCATGGGATTTGACTTGTCTTCTGGGCCCCTTGATGTTCACAACATCTGTTGGCTGAATGTTTGAAGTTCCAGTTTGGACCTGCTCTGGGCTCAGATAAAAGAGGAAGAGCATGATGTTATACTGAAGGAGGGTGCCTGGCATGAAATCTTGAGCAGTCACTTGTAGCAGGGAGCTGTACTTTGTCCCTGTCTTAAGTGAGAGGAAGAACACACATTTTGGGAGCTCCAGGACTCCAGGTTTCTCAAATGTCCAGATTTCTACTACTGTCAGAAGTCTCTAAAAATTCATCTCCTTCCTGAGCCAGGATGCATATAACAGCATCATCTTTGGTTTGGGGGGAGCGGGGGGTGGACAGGGGAACTTATCAAGTCTTGTTACTAAATTGCTTAAATGTAATAAACACACAGCAAAATAAGTGCTTGCTTTAATTCCAGCACTCCTCATTTCCCAGTTACCACAGGGCAGGCACACTGAAAAAAAAAAATCAATGTTTTCTTCTTACAGTGACTGTATTAAGAGTACAGGCAGGCAGGGCTGAGGGAAAGCTCACAGACAGTTGCTGACAACTGTGCTGTATGCGCTTAAAAGAGGATCAAGACCTGGCTGAGAAGTGAAATATTCTGCTGCTCCTTGTTCAATTGGGAGAACATCACTGCTCTGCATGACTAGAAATCTTCCTCTCTCCAGCACATTTCTGTTTGGGTTTGTGTTATTTTGTTGCTGAAATGGTTCCTTTCTCAGTTAAGGCTGTAAAATCCTTAGGGACTAGTACTTTATTCCCTGGCACATAACTGACTGTAGTGATGGGCCACATTACCTGGTGGGGTAGCACATGCATTTTTCATTGGCATTTCTTTCTGTGTCTAATTTTTTTTTACTTGCCAACATTTTATGCCTTTACAATGCTATCAACTGTTTGAGTTTTTTGATTACGTGAAAGGAGAGGAGGAACCATGGGTACGTTCTTGTATTTCTAAAAATAAAAGAGGTCAGTTACTGGTATCTTTACCAGTTTTTATTCAGCCCTTGCCAGCTAAAATTCTAAGCAATTAAGTTTGTATGAAAAAGGAATGGAGGAAAGCTGAGTGTAAACTGACTGATCTTGCTCAGTATGGGCCAGCTTAATTTTGGAAAGAGAGGCATGAGAGCAATTGTGATGCCAAGAGAGACTTTCTGAGATGAAAGTACATAATTTTTTTCCACTGAACTTTTTCCATGATCTCTCCAATGATGAAAATGTCACCATTTAAGAAAAATGAGAGCAAGTTAGTTGTTTGACTCTTAAAGATGCCATCAGTGCAGACACAGTTAAATTTGCAGGGAGCTCTGTTACAGTAAGAGATTTTGGGAGAGCCATTGATCTATCGAAAAGGGGGAAGTGAGGATATTCACTGCTGGATAAAAATAAGCTACTTGAGCAAGCGATGGCACAGTCTGTTGTGGTTTTGCTTTCACGTGATACCTTGAAGAGGAAATAGGAGATGACTTAGAAGAGGCAAGGTAGGGCAATGCCCCTCAGAATGATTCATGTAACTTCAAGGCGACCTTTTTTTCTCGCGTGCAAATTTTCCATTCTGTACCACTGACACGAGCAGAGAGGAAGAAAAGGGACAGTCCACCTTGTGCAATTCCCCTGTGCGTAGAGCCCATGAATCAAAAAAATGGGCTTTGTTCTGACTTCACACAGCCACACTGAAGTATTAGCCTAGGCTGGTTCAAATGTTTTTAACCCAGATTCCCTACAATATATATATACACAAAACTCTTAACCACCTGCCTTCCCTCGGTTCTTCCAGAGGGAAAAAATTCTGTAGTTTAGACATCTGAGTGGGAAAGTTCCCTTAAAGCATGAAAAACCATGACAAATTATCCTCAAATATGTGAGGGCAGGCCCAGAAGCAATGAGGACACATTGACACCGGTGGGGTTTGCCTGTCCCCTTCCTGCCCTGCCTGTGAGTGCAGAGCCACAGATGACAAGGGGAAGTTCTGGGTGTGGACTTCATGGAGTGGAAAGGTAAAGCGTCCTCGATTGATGGAAATGAGAAGAAAAAAGGAATCAGGAATTAAGAAGATAAAAGTAATGCTCATAGAGACTCAGCTGAGTGCCCACACCTGGAATCCAATCTTCAGTAACACTGCAGCATAGATGGACACTAATCTGATATAAAAGCATCTCGGTAAGGTTGAAGTATTCCTGGTCTTCTACCGGAGCATCAGCAGCAGTATTTCAGACTCCCATTTTCTTTCTGATTTCAACCAAGGGGGAGGGGCTCATTCTCTTTGAAAGTCTTTTTCAAACAGATTTAGTCCAGTGGGTTACTCGTCCACATGTCTGTGGTTTGTGTGTGTGCGCGCATGTGTGTTTGCACGCATGCAAGCAAAGACACAGGAGGCAGAGAAGAAAAGAGGGCTGGAAGGAAAGTGGATCCAAAGTAGGAGCTGTATCCTTATTAAAGACATACCAGAGACTGTGAGTAACTCCCAGTAAACTCTCAGATCACCACATGATCTATTTATCTCCCTTAGAAGCAACAAGACATAAGCCCTTATCCTGCTCCCACAAACTCAGAAGCTTATAATGGTTCACAGCGAACTATTTGCCTTTAGAAGAAAAGGGTTCGAGCATCCAAGGGCTTTGCCTGGATGGGGCAGCCTCTTGCTCCACCGTTCACTCGACTGTGAGTCAGCCTTGCCGCAGGGCTTTTGGCCTGGCATTAATTAGGAGGCCTGCAAATGACATTGCTTAAAAATCAGAAGGAAAATCCAAGATGGCAGCTCGGGTGGCTTTGTTGGGCGAACAATGCTCGTCTCAAAGATACTGGCCAAACAATTAAGCGGTGGCCTGCTGTTTTCAATATCCCATTCCTCTCTCAGCAGCCGTTTGCTGTGGGTCTGCTTTTACTCTCAGCTACACCCATGCTGGCCCATTGGAGAAATGAGAACAAGATTTGGTGCTCTAGGGCTGATCTGTGTGACTTTTTACTTACTCTTGTGAAAGGATTATCAGCCCCAGCCTTTCAAATATCACAAAATACTGAGACTGGTTTAAAAAATACAGAGGTTTTTTTCCCCAGTTAAAAAAAAAAAAAAAAAGAAGAAAGAAAAGAAAAGAGGTTCCACTTATTTGCTTATTTTTTCTGGAAACCACACAATGACTATTTTGAAGTCCCTCTCTGTAGCCAAAACAACCTCCTAACTTAACTACTGAAATAAATGAAGGCTGAGATTTCTGCGTAGGTGCAGGAGCTGGGGACTATCTAAAAATGCACTGAATCTCACAGCTGTTGTCAGCACCACTCTACACGCTCCCAAGCATCGCTCCTGAATCACATGGAGCCCGTGCAATTCCTTGCACTGGTTTGCATGGCTCTGCAAAATCCTTCGCACAGCCATGCAGCCGGCAGAGAAGGAGGATGCGATAGGAAAGGGCTGTCACTGGGAAAGCAAGCCTGCACTCAATGCCAGAAATGGGGCCGTTACCTCTGCAGATTAAACCCTGCAATATCAGCAGCAACAGTTCTCGGGCACCAATCTGCACCCTCAGCCCCGCACTGCTGTTCCTCTGTCCCCTCTCCATCTGAAGAAAGACAAAACTCTTCACGGTTTTTTCTTCTTCTTCTTTTTTTCTCCCCCACAAAGAAAAACTTGCCAGGTCTGCATCTTTTTCTCTGAACCATTTCCTCTTTCTAATGTTAAAAGCATATGCCATACAGCTTAGTTTCATGCTGAGATGTTAAGTCTTTTTCAATATTGGTTTTCATGTCACTGCATTAAGGAGTGGCAAGAGCTCAAAGGGCACTACGGGACTTTGTGGCATGGAAACTGTGTCTGCAAAGAACAGGGCAGCTCTGCTCTGACCAGGTGAAACTGGAGGCTGCTTTGCCAAACTCCCATACACAGCCCAGCATAAGCTCACCCACAGGAAAAGTCACAGCAAACCTTCCCTCTGGGTTTTGTGCATTTATTAAAGAGTTTGTTGGCCTTTCGGTTCGGCACCAAGGGTTTGTTTGACCAAGCAGAGAGGTAGGTGTTTGAGCTGGGGCTCTGCACCTTGCTGACCTGCTCACTTGGCTCCCAGATGGGACCTAGGTCAAGTCCTCTTGGCTCAGATCATGAGCAAAACACAGCCAAGTTTGTGCCCAGCACCTCTCCCAGTGTTTATGGATGATGCATTTGCAGCAGCACCCCATCATCCCACCGGGGCGCCTGTGACTGGTGCTGGAGTCGGGCACTGAACAGCAAAAGAGGAATGAAAAATGGTAGCAGCAGGATTCCCCCGACCCTAGTGAAGTCAGCTCACCCCTTTTAGCATGGGGTGATTCAGCTGTAGATGAAGTGTTAAAGTTGTATTGGAAATAGCTTTTGTTTCCCAAATAGATGTTTGAAGTTTTGATTTAATTTTTTTCCCTCATCTAAATCAGGATGAAAGGAAAAATTTGAAATTTCTTTGCAGATCAGTGATTTAAATATAAGGGGAAAGGTCAGGTCAATGGAACAATTTCTTTTTTATGTTGACCCTTTATTTTTAAATTACTGTTCATTAATGTGAATTTCAAACACAAGATTCATTTCAAACAGAAAATGGAAATTTTGCTTTTTGAAAATGTAGAAACCACACCTATTGTTTTCTTCTAAATATCTTTTTAAGACAGGAATCAGAAACCAGCCCTTTCCCACAAAAAGGTTTTGTTTTCACTAAATTTGCATTTTTGACTGAAAGCCTTGTTTCAAAGTCTTGAAACTAGATCATGGTGAAGCAGCATTTATATCTAATTGGCCTCAAGGAAGAAGAAAACTCTGTGGGTGGGATTCATCTCACCTACTTATAGGTGTTTAGTCTAAATTATTCGTCAATAGTCAGTGGCACCTCCAAAGGGCTATTCTCTCTGTGCTGGTCATAAAAAGCACCTAGAGAGGTAGCCTGCACTTGATACCCGCTTGTTCAGTGGTTAAAACTAGGTGAGAGAAATCCTATCCTCACTATTCACACTCTCGGCTGAGGAGAGAAGCCGAGCATCACAGCTCTGATGATTTCAAGCTGAGGCATGTTGGGAGAAGAAAAAGGAGCCGGGTTCCTCATCAGTTTTTTAGAAAGAGCCAGATATATTTAGGTGACAGAAAATAGAACAGTTTTATGGACAACGAGTCAGCTGAAGGAACACTGGTTATTTCCATGGTCAGGTAAAACTTGAACAATCTAATTTTTTTTTAAATGTCAGTAAATGATCCTGGGTTGGGGGTTTTTTAGTAATTCCTTTGCAATTTATCTCTGATTGTAGAAGGATTTTCTTTTTTTTACTTTACAGAGCAATGTTTATTTTGCTGCTCAGCAGAGTTCCTTCCTCTTTTTTCTAGCAAAGTGGTTTAAATCCATTTGTAATGCTGCATGCGAGACAGGTAATATCACCTGTAAAATCCCCATGTGTGACTGAGGTAACTTGGTATGGAAATCAAAAGTGAGCACAACAGTGCATACATTTTGCTTTTTTTAACTGCTACTGAAAGGAATATGCTTTTTTTATTGTGGTTATGCCTGTCCCTTTTTGCAGGGGTAGTTGGCTCCTGCAATGTTTGTGCTCACAGAACAATTTGCAAGGGGCAAAGCTGTAAAGCCATTAGCCCTTTAATTTGAGATGCAGGTCCAATTTATAAACAAAAATCTGCAGATTTAATTTTCAGACAGCTACACTGGATGAAGCTGTGTCCTGTCACTGGAACATTATGGAAAGCATATGTAGAAAGTGAACGGAGCAGACTGTATGAGGAGCAGACATTTATGTGACAACCTTTCATAATCACCAAGCATAAAGAAGAAAAAATACAGAAAGAGCCCATTGACCAAACCCTGATTACTTTGATGATCAACTCCCTTGAAATTTGTAGGGATAAATACACAGAGACAAAGAACAATGTTATGTGACAGCTCAGTAAGGGCCTTTGTACACACTTGACCAAAGAAGTAGCTGGTGGAAATAAATCTGACACTACGGTGCTTTCTGACACCGCGTCTGATGCAAACAAATCTGGGGCTTCCTTGTGTATACTTGGAGTCTGATAGGGGATGTATTTTGTTAAGGGTTCCCACAGGGAAAAAAAAAAAGCAACTGGTAAACTACAGACAGTGGAGAAGTTTCTGGTTTTGTTTTTGTTTGTTTCAAAGAAAAGAAAGCGAAAGAATATTCCTCTGTGTTAAAAAAAAAAAAAGGTTTTCTGTAAATGTATCTGCTGAAATGAGCGGGGTTTCTCATTGTGTTTATTTGGACTGCTCTTGTTTTCCATCATGGCCACTTTGTTCACAAGTCCTACAGCTGCTCAGCTTTCAGAGGTGTGGCTATATTCCCGTATCAGCATTTCCAGCAGGCACTACTCAAAAGCAGGAAGATTTCAGCACCCTGGAACAGCTGTGTGTCCAGTTGCACTGTGCCTGCAGTCTCTACCAAAGTGTGCAGATGCACAAAGGATAACCCAGAATGGGTCATCCATTCTCACATTTGGCCTGTGCACAAGACGCAGCAATTAGCATTGCAATTCCCACTTAAGTATGGGGAAGGGCTTTAAAAACATTTTGATCCACTGCAGAAATCTTTCCTATTCTACATACCAGCGTGCAATTGTTTTTACAATAACGCCTCCAGTTCTCTTTCAGCTGTGACATGGTCAGTGGGAAGGCAGCTGAGCAGCCCCTTTTGCACACAGGAGCTGATGTGGGAACAAAAGAGATGATGTAAAATGAAGTTTCCCTTCACAGGCAAAGAGATTGCAGCTCTGGGAGGGGTCAGGGCTCCTCCAATGGCAAGACTTACTGGAGTCATGACTTGCAGGACTACCAGATGCCTGGTCCTTGCCTAAGAGTGACCATTGCCAGGAGTTTGCAGAGTTTGGAAAACAGACTGGTTTTGTCTGCTGGGATTCTCCTAAAAAGTATAGCTGAAACTTGGTAGGTCCGGTCTGTTCATGAGCTTGGAGATAAATGCATGGAGAAGAGTGTGAGGCCTCAGAATCAAACTGAAAGGCTACCTTTATTGATATATTTTCTTGACAGGTTATTTTAAAGAATGCCTCTCTGCAGCATGCATGCAAAGATTTTATTTCTTGGGAACAGGCCTATCGTCCATTCTCTTTTTAGGGCAGACACGTAATTCCCATTGAGGTTAATGGGAAAGATTCTCCTACTTCAAGAGAAGAAGAGACCCATTAGAGATCTAGAATCTAATTTTAGACCCTTTGATCTCCTAGAGCAATGGGAGCAGGTGGGGTCAGTGTCATAGCTGTTCCCTGCTGGTTTATTAGCTCCCTGATTCAGCCCAACTGCATAAATCTTGCTGTGGTACAAGACTGCGGTGGGTTTTGACCTTGCATTGTATCAACCTGTGAGAGGGTTTGTTGGATTTTTTTTTCTTAAGGATATCTCAGTGAGCTGAAACAGGAGGGGTCAAATCTGCCAAAACCAGGACTGCCTCCTAGGGGAGAGCCCATTGGTGATAAAGGCAAAGTTATGTGAGTTTGAGACCTGGCATGACCTACTTACTAGGCAGAGTTATGAGAATCCATGTTAGGACAGTTTGTTTTTCAGCCTGGTTTCTCATGGGAACGAGGCTTATGCAATCGTACTGTCTGTGCGTCTGTGTCTACATCCTCCTCCCCTCCCCAATAACTTTTGGACTCATTGCTCAATTTCAATCTACTTTGGCGGGGGGTAGAGGTTCCAGGGGTGCTGCCACTTCTGCAAGTGTTATAAAAATCAGCAGAGGAGAGTGAGTCTACAGGTGTCCACTGTGCCAAGAACTGCTGCAGCAAGAGTTTGTGTGGCTTCAGGTATGAAAGTGCCAAAATAATAGGATGGTGGGGAGCAGCCTGCACAAATGGCCTAACCCGTGTACAGCACTACTTAACTCCTTCCCTAGAAGCCAGGAGACAGAGCTCATGGCAAACCAGGCTGTGGGAAATGCAGAAACGTTCTCAGTGCTGGAGCAGAGCTAGCTGCCAATGTCACAGTCACCGCTGCTGGTGGTGGGTCCCCCCAGCACTGGGCTGTCCCGCATGTCCTGCCCCTCTCTTTTTGATGCCGAGTCACTCACAGGTGAGCCTCTCAAACCCTATTGCCTACTTTGTTTCTCTTCCTGTAAAACAAGATTAATTTGGGAGGTTTTACTATCTAAGAACCCTTTAAAACACACTGAGTGGTGACAGAGAAGCATGTCTGTTGAGATCTGATGCAGTAAAAGTGAGGTTACAGAAAGTCTAGGGTGAGGAGCTCAGCTGGGCTCAGGAACATCTGAACTGAGCAGGAATTTCCTTCGCCAGGGATATGAGCGATACAACACTGCTGACTTTTGTCATCGTAATACTCACAAACCCAGGACAGTCCAGACTTCAGGTATCAGCACAAAGAAGGGTCTCATACAGATCCTTGCTACCTCACTGCCTTCCAAAAGATACTTTGCCAGTGCTGCCATGTGAACTCAGTTAATTACAGGGGAGGAAATTATGGCCCCATAGACTTCACAGAGAATATTCAGTATAGGTAAAGCATTTAACGATATGCAATTAAAACACTATATATCTTACTCCTAAGAAATGGTGGGTTTAGAGAGGTGCTACTTACAGTGAGCAGGTGATAATGAACTCCCTAGGTTGCAAAGGCATCATTTCAAAACTATCGAGTGAATTTATTAAACATGCTATGGAAGACAAATGTTATTATATGAATGTACAGGGAAAGACACTAGATCAGGAAAAACCCTTGGATTTCTGGTTCCATGTTACATGCATGACAGCTTCTTTTGGCTCATAAATAACAACGGAAGAACATACCTAAATATTTTCAGTGATCTGTGATCTCTTCCCCATAAATTCTCATTTTTGGGGAAAACTGTGTTGCATGACTGCTAAACAGATGAGAAGAGAGAGTGTCTCCATTTATTTCATTAAAGTTTCCCAAAAGAGCATGAGAAACCAGTATTTTAAACATCACATAGACAGTAATAATTACTGGGGTTTTTGCAGTTACTGTGGAGGAAAAAAAGACCCTTCTAGGACACAATGCAGGACTGTGATGCCCATGGAGATGGGTGTCAGCAGGCTTTGGGAAAGGACGGTCTCAAACTGCTAATTTCTTGTAGAGCAGAACTTGCAGAGTGAAGGCTTTACAGAGAAAGGATGCTTGTATATCTCAGTCTTCTTTGTTGTACGTGTCTGTGTCTTTCTAACTCTAGAAATTATAGCCAAAGGTCCAGGCTGCATCCCCTTTGGGGCAATGAGTGCCTCAGTCAAAGCTGGATCACCTGTAGATGCTTCTCCTTTTAACTTAAAACTGGTTTCTAATAAAAATATTCCCTCCTCTCCTGAGTGATGAATTGCTCTATTAGGGGCTCTCTTCTCTTCCCAAGTTGTGCAGACTTGGTACAGTGCACTCCAGATTGTTTTCTCTACTTCTCAACCGGTGCATCTCCTTTGAAGTCAAAGGAGCTACTGTGATTTTAGCCCCATTGAGATACTCACTATGGAAGAAGTATATAAAAGACTACGGCTCACAGGGTGGGAGCTGCTGGTTTCCAGTTTCTCATTAATTTTTCACTTGTCTTTTATTTCAGTGGGTCTACACTATGCTCCACCTTTGGCACAGACACAAATACTATTTTTTTATGTGGTTCAGTGGGAGGAATGGTTTTGATCATTAAAAGCAAAGCAAAAATTATTTCAAGCAAAATTCCAGAGCCTCTTCTGCATCCATTTATCTTTGCATGGCTTCCTTAAAGCATTGCCTACTTACTCTCTGGGGATATGTGCTCCAACTGTGTTTCACCACATTTACAGGAGCAGTCACATATGACCAAGGCTAAAATTTAACCTTAATTGCCCACAGGCTGCTGCCATTGAACCCTGTTGGCATGTAAGAGTTTTAAAGTGTTGAAATGGGCCCAGTAAAAACAATAGGCAAGACAAAAACATATTTAGTTGTGAACTATCTTTAAAAATATTAATGTGCTAAAATCCAAGCGATGAAGGCTCACATCTCTTGAAGGAATGTGTAATTTCCTGTAATCATCTCCTTAGAATATTCTTGATTGGGACTTTGAAGCAGTCAAAGAAGAGAGGGGTCTCTGGAGAGCCCACCACTGCTCCTTGCTGAGACAGGGCTTTGGAAAGTGAATCACTGCTGCGTAACTGGATCCATGCCATACGCAAAGGATCAATAAAGTTTTATGTACCTTACTCGCAAGCCTCAGGTTTTTGATTCCAGGTGTTCACATTAATCTGGGACACAATGGAAGGAAGAAGTTGCTATGGTTGCATGGAGATGGCAGCGCAATCTGGACTGACTTTAGTCAGCAAGTGCAAGAAGTTTAATTGTCTAAAATAATTGCACTTCTTGAAGCCTTTTATGCTGTTTGCTTAAGTGCACTGCGCGCTGGTACCATATAACTACTCCAGATACCTGAATATCTGGGGTCTTCAGTGATCAGTAACTTTATGCCCTATGAGGAAATCTTCGTGTTTGTGCCTCACCATCCCATCTCTAGCAGAAGTCAAAAAAATTAACAACCTGGGTACAGAGGTGTTAAGGGAAATCATAGGAGGATAGTACATAAGTTCATTTTAGATCTGAACTTCAGAAATGTGTGATCTCAGAGAGTGAAACTAGCCCTTAGCTCTTAAGAAAAAATCCCTCCTAGGGACTGAAGAGTTTGCATGCTTTTGTAGGTTTAGGGCATCATTTTACCCCCCAGCTTGCGGAAACTCTGTTTAATGGCACCTGCAACCATTAGAAATGATTACAGCCCTTGGACTGTAGTAATTGGGGACCACAGTTTGTGCTGCAAGCGTTGCTCTATGGAGCTGCACTTTCCAACCAGAACTCTTCAGTCAAAGGTTACTGAGAGCCACCTCCCATCTCCATGATGATTTCCCTCTCTGTAATGTGTCCCTTTTTGTTTCATCTGACATTTCTATCACC
This sequence comes from Haliaeetus albicilla, assembly GCF_947461875.1. Lineage (NCBI taxonomy): Eukaryota > Metazoa > Chordata > Aves > Accipitriformes > Accipitridae > Haliaeetus > Haliaeetus albicilla. The sequence goes on along the minus strand of NC_091484.1, from coordinate 13,236,739 downwards.
TTTAGGAAGCCTCATAGAGAAGGGGCCATGAGGTTTGGATGTAATTGGCATATGGATGGAGCTTAGGTTTTTTAATACACAGTTTTTATAAGACTGCTTTTATGTTTGCCTTTGCTCTTTGATCTCCACTTGAAAAACGTTTTTCATGGAGTTTGTTTGAAAGCACAAATAATCACTTACCACAACTAAGGGTTAGCAAATAGTTCTAGAAAAGAAAGAAAACCAAAGAGAATCCATGAGCTGACGGAGATGCCTTGAAAGATGTTTTAGAAACAGCTTGTAGCGGCACATTTTGCAGGACTGTTCATCAAGTTAATTCTCCTGTTGCGTTGGCATTCTTGGATATGGTAATAACAACAAGGAAGGTTGTAATGGATTCTCAAATGGGAGTGTTTTAATAGATTTTAGTAAATTACATCGTATTCAATACTGTAGTGTTGTGATATGACACACTACAATGAAAGATGAAGTCACTTGCGGACATATCTGTGGTTCAAGAATAAGTATGATGATTCCCATGAAAGACAAGATTTAACTAATTATGGCCCTGGAAAGGGAGAAGCCCCAAAAATGGTAAAACAAAGCTACTCTGGTCTGAAACACGGGCAGCCACAGTGGATGGGGAGAGCTATTCCAGCTTTTTTCAGTGCATTTGTAGCAAAAGCCACTCTTGTAATGGTAGAAGAGCTGTAAATTGAGATACTCTAATGAAGGAAAGTCGGCTAAGGGTGACTCAGCTTGACTAAAGGTATCAAATGCCTTGAAGCAATCTACATGTGGGGAGAAAGCTGTCCTTATTATCTTGCTGATCTTGTGGATCTCCATAATAGTAATGTGGTGTGCAGGTGTATGAAAGAAAGCTAGCACTGAGATAGGATTTCTTCCGTTTAAAATCTCTCAGGTCTCGGAGAAATCCCCTTGGCAAAGACAAACCAAAATGCAGAATATTTTAAAAATGTTAAAAGTCAATTCTTTCTGTCACTAACATTAAACTACTGTAATGTAGACCAGTTAATGATGGTGCTTCATGAAATAAGACATTAATCTCCACTTGTAATGCAAGAGCCATACAACTTGCTTCAGCCTTAATCTTTTATGAGTTATGGACTCTTCTGTGATTCATAAAACAAATAAATCACACCTCTAAGGCTATCATCTATTTATTACTGCTTTTTAAATGTTCAGGATAGTATAAAAAGGGTCTCTCTTGCATGCCAAAGGTTCTCAGCTACTGAGTAACATTTGGAAACCAGAGTCCGGATTCTGCATACAGCTGGACATAGGGTTTGTCTTTGTTTCTGAAGACAGCCAACTCCACAGAAGTGCGCCCATGGGGCTGGGTGTGCAGATTTCATCCCATGCTTTCAGGCTATGTTTATAGTGAGTGAGCCAGCTGACCTAAAAGATGACAGAAAGTCCCTGGCCTTCCTTTTTAGGAAGAGACAAAGGCTAATCAGTAAATAGGACTTGCCAAGTTATGAAACCATGGGGAGAAGAAGGGAAAATAATTTGGAACAGCAAAAATCAAAGTAGAACAAATATTCAAATTATTGGGAGATTTATTCAAGCCAGAAATCACAGTTTCACTGGTACTTTACCTTTAACATGCTGTGTGTTCATTTCAATATTATTCTCTTTGCAGCAGAACCATAATCCCACAGTCTACATAAGCAAGCTGCTGGTCCAGCAGACCTGGAGGGTTTTGTATGCAGGCTGGCTGGCTTGGCTCTTCCCAAATCCTGCTGGTGTCGGCAGGGAATGCAACTCCCTCCTTCCACCTCCTGCCTACAAAGACCCCAACAACTCCCTTTGCTGACCTTGGCCTTCGATTTCAAAATCTCAGTGACCCAGAGGAATTACTGAAGTAAATAAAATAAAACATATGCCTCTAAACTGCAGAAGGCTTGAAGTATACCCCCTTGAAACCATGCACATATTTGTTCCTGCCCAAATGGGGGTTTATGGATATACAGATGTACTTTTTAGCTCTTCTTATTTGTCTTGTCTGTGATTTGTTTGGAGGAGTTGTAAAAATACAGATCTTCCAGGGCACTTCTTGTAAGTTGTAATGAAAGCTTGGCTCATTCTAGCTGTACTACGACTCCAGCACAGATTGCATTACTTCAAACCTTGGTCTGTGGACTTGGAGAAAGAGCACAGTAATTGCATGTCCTTTCCAAGAATACCAAAAAACATATAAATACTAACAAAGTGCAATCTAGCATTTTCTCTTGTCATATGCTGCATATTCCATTAGACAGCACTCAGGCCCTGTGTCTTATTTGGGTAGTTTCTTTCTGTGAAAGGCAGGTGGAATTGGAAAACTGGAGGTCAGTTACCCAGATGATGCAGACAATAATTTCTGCTCTTTTTGGCAAACAAACAAAAAAATTTTTCTGTATAAAAGAATACTATAATAAAAGAAATTCAAGAGGCATACTAGTAAAACACAGACCTTCAAGAAAATAAGCACTTTCCCAACCAAAGAGGAAAAGAGACAGAATTCAGCAGGGTAATAAACACTCCTAAATCTCAGGATGAGTAAGTGACTGCTGCTGATTATGTCTCCTTTTTTTTTTAAGAATTGAAGTTCTTTTTATATAATGGTCATTGCAACTTTAATTTCAGTTTGTTTTTCCCTTAGAGATGTTTCCTCCCTCCAAGTCAGTGGTGAAGCTGTCTGGGGGAAACTTCCACTATAGGTGCTGCACAGATGTATTTACAGAAAGAATAATACTTATGCAATGCTCATGTTAAAGCACCTATGTAGACTCACATGCTTTAGAGCTAGAAAATGAATTCTAGTGCAGCTCCTTGTTTTCAAAGGAGTAAAATGAACAAGTGGAAAAAATCTGGTCATTAATGACAGCAGAGCTTCCTATGAATGATCACTGTAGCATACCTCAGGTTTCTAAAGCAGCTGTTGATAAATGACACCAGAAGGTGTCTTTTGGCTAGGAAAGCTGCCCATTTTCATAAAGATTGTGTTCTGAAACCCCTGCAATTACATTATACTGCTCTTGCACCACTCTGTGGAATTTTGCTTTTTATTTCCTACAGCTTCATGCAGACTCAAGCAGTTTGGCCTCTTTATTAAACATAAGCATCAATCTGTAAAAAGCCTCTTGATTGTCTAGACAACTAGTTGTGAAAGTCAGCTTTGTTTCGTTGACTCTGCGTCCCTGGGGATACGGACACTGCTCCTTCTGTTCTCGTCTGTCAATACTCTTCAGCCAAAATTTTGGATTTATTTTTTTTCCCCCGTATCTGCCAATTATTGTTGTTTTGGAATCCAACTGAAAAATGTTTCAGTGCTGTTTCTTAATACTTTTTCTTTTTTAATAAATAAATGCCAGCAGCCTGGAGCTTATGAGCAGCCCTACAGTAATAAAAGGATGTACACAGCAGGCAGTACTCAATTTGCAAAAGAAAAACAGATTAACATTTCAGGTTTCTGAGGGCTTTTTGTCAACAACAGTACATTTAAAAACATCAATCTAGTAGTAATTGCATTATCAGTGCATTCTCGGCTGATTCTTTGGCTGATTCCCTTAATATCATGGAATGGAGAAGTAGCTATGGGAAGTCTTTTTAATATATATAAAAAGTGAAAGCCTGGTTACAGTCAAGTTGATTTGACTGTATATAATTCCCATTCCTGGGACTGGAACAAAGTGAATACATGGGTAATGGTAGGAGACTGAACACCCACAGCCAGGCCCACAACAGCTACAAAAAACTTGTACCAAGTCCTATTCCTGGGCACTTTTGCAGAAAGTACATTGTAAGCTGACAATGAAAAAGAGCACTTAAAGGAAAAAAAAAAAAAACCAACACCTCAGGAGAGACTTTAAGGAAACACCATGGGAGTATCATTTCACCATTTCTTTAGCAGATACTCACCAGTCACTTTTCAGGTATAATACCGCTGATTGCATCCATGCAATGAACAACATGGAACAAGACGTTGCTCTCTTTCTCCGAATTCTCTACAAGTCTTCGAGAGCTATCAGAAACTGTGTAAGAAATACCCTGAATGCAGAAGATAATCAGCTCCTGGGACCCTGCTGCTCCTGAATACCCTCACTGAGCGCCTTCCCCACCAGGCTGCCGGCTGTGCCAGAGAATGGTTGGGTGTAGCTCTTCCCTTCAGAGAGCTTTCATTTTGTACAAATAATTGCTGGGAATTACATGGGAATAGAGAGGCTGGTTCCACACTGGACTGGGCAAAGGCTTGAGTATTTTCTTATTTCCTTCTTACATAGTTGCCCCAACTGATGGGCTTTTAGCTGTGCCAGTCATCCCCTCCAGATGTCTTTCACCTGATGAAGAATAGACGCTTCTTTTTAAAATTTTGTAGTATAGAAAAATAATCTTGAGTCTGATTTTATGCTAATTCATGTAGACACTTCTGATAATTTTGTCTTATGTATATTTATTAAGGTGGGTTTTTTTCCCTTCTAACATCATTAGATTTGTTTTGAACTCAAAGGTCAGTTCCTACACCAGTATAAATCAATGTAACTACATTGATTTCAAGGATTGCAGCATCTTTCATTAATTCCTATTGCCAGGGATACTGTAGCTCTCTCTGGGGAAGAAGATATATATATTTTTATGCATTTTGATTTAAATCACAAAGAAAAAAGAAACTTCTGTGAAGAATTTAATTCTGTAGCATGCCATTAACCATGCAATTAAGGCCTAGTGGTGCTAAATGATCGATACAACAGAATCTCAGCCAGCCACCTCCAAAGATCTCTTTAAGTCCTTCTCCTATGCAGTTCGCACTCTATCTTCATAAAAGAGAGCCCTGATTCTTGCACAGGAGACCCTACCATCTTTTTTTTTCTTACCAAGAAAAATATGGTTTCTTTATTTGGATGTACTCCATTAGCAACATAAAGGACACATTCCCAGGTAAAACAACCCAAGTGTTGGTCTTACTCATTCAGATTCAATCACTCCGTAATAAATTCCAATTGCTCATCTAATTATATTTCCCTGGTTTTATTGGTCTGTTTGTGACAGGGGTAGTTACATGCTTTCTTTGAGTTGTAAATTAAATATATATGGAGAGGGAGAAAGAGCATTAAAATTATGCAAAGTGTTTCAATGTTAAAATGAGAAGTTATGTCTTCAAAAATAATTTCTGGTGTATCTATGGTTATACATACAACTTTTCCCACTTTACAGGGAGTTCCCAGTGTGTGCAGTTCTGTAGCTTCTCTTCAGTGCATGCAAAAAGCAGCTTCACATGAAACTGATAAGTCTCTCCAGGGAAAGAGAAGCATTGCCTATAGCCAAAATATGTTTTATTAAAAGCAGAATCTTCCTTGTCAGGCCACATTGCTCCTGCTGAACTTGAGGGATGCCAAACAATGATGGCAGGTTTGCCACATGCTGATAATGACATCCATGCCTGGTGCACAGATAAAGCAGCAAGAGCACCTGGCCGATGTCTTCCTCTGCAAACCAACATTTTCTCTCGGTTTTGTGCAATAAGAAGGCATCAGCGCTGATGGTTAAAAAACGCTTCAGAAAATGAGGTGCTGCACTTGATAACAACAACCCTTCACAGGTCTGTAGGCTGGTGTGTGGTAGAGAAGAAGAGGAAGTTCGGAACCTTAAGAAATGTTTTAGATAGATACTTTTTAAATGTTAAATGTAGCATATATGCACTACTTCTTTCCATACGGATTGGCCGTCGGTGCAGGTCCCAGCTGAGGTTGGGACTCTGTTAGTTGGGACATCTCCCAGCACATCCCTCTCCTGAGCCTCCAGACATAGGGGTAAGGCAGACAGCTAGCAGACACAGACCAAAAGATTTTCTGAGCCTCATATTTGAATGGTGGAAGTAAGGTAATGAAAAGGAAATCATAATCTGGCCCTGAATTAATTACTTCACAACACATGGCATTAAAAAAATGTATTCCAGTAAGTAGACGGCTTTGCAGCTATATCCTGGAATAGGTCTGGTCTTTGATTCTTCTGTCTCCTGTGTTCATTCCCCATAGCCCCTTCGTAGCTTTGCATCGCTACAGCACTTTGTAGCTCACTACACTAACTGGCTGCAGTACCTGCAGCTCCCAGTGCAGCACTGGCAATGTTGCCCCTCTACCATGACTGGAACAATAACTACAATGCCTGATCTTGACAAATCATTGAACTAACTCTCTCCCTGCTTAGTGTGGTTCTCTTTCCTTGTTGCAAACAATAGTGGAATCATGACACATGTTAAGAGACCAAAATAAGGGACCTTAGGTCACCACAGAGCCTTGGACTCCCAGTTTGGGAAAGTATTTTCCTTCTTTTTTTTCCCCATGTTTAGGTTTAGACATATATGATGTAACATCAGTTGGCATGGTGACAATCCCCTGTAAAGAGGCATTGCTGTCCCTTGAATTCAATGAATCAACTTTGCATAGGAAAGAATATTTGTTTTGATCTGGTTTGCTCTGTTCAGGTCCACATTTTCAGTCCCTGGAGCTAAAACTGGTGAGTGACTTAGTCGTCAGTAGTCTTTGAGTTGGAGAACTGGGCCCATCATAAAGTTTTCTGCCTCCAGTACTTTTTCTAGGAAAACTGGGCTGTCATTCTGGAAGTGCCAGAGAGAGAGAACTATTGGGTTAAAGTTGCACGAAGAATAGTCAACACCAAGAGCCTAAGTTGCTATTCATTTTTCCTTTAGTGCCTTTAACCTCAGGATAATAATTAGAACCATAATGTGGGCATTAATTATCAGAACACACATAAAGATCTAAATAACCCCATTAAGTGGATGTATTTTACAGCACACCTCATACCAGTTCCTAAGGAAAGGGTAGGCAGGACAATTCTCCAGTGGTTCTGCCCCTGCAATCTAAACCATATTTCCCAGATCTCTGTGCTGGATATTTAGCCTAACGTTTTTGGCAGTCTTCTGGCAACTTTTAAATCTTTACAGGTGCTATTATTGAGGTGTCAGTTGTCATGGAGAACAAGATTATATTTCACGACATAAAAATACCCCATAATCATTTCAGATGGTTGATGATATTGCTGCTAGGCATAGTCGAACTCTTCTTCACATCACTGGAGATTGAGGCTTTCCCTCTGCTCCACGCAGGCCAGCTATAATCCCCTCTGATTAGAGCCTTTTCTCTTTGATGCTCCCCTTTGTCATCCACACACTGGGAAAATTGCTCTGTATTGAGTTACATGCTTTGTGCAGTTTGCGTAGTTGTCTTTTTTAGCATGGAAGCAAAGCTGTCTGTGCCTGAGCAATGATAGGATTCTGACTTCTAGTAAATCTTTGATTAATGAATCTCAGGTAAACAGATTAGTCATTAACCTTTGCTTCTCATGATAAGATTACTTATTGATGTAGAGTAGTTGTGCTGCTCTCATGCTGCCAAGGATGGGAATCTTGCTCTCCTTCAGACTTCAAGAACCTTCCCGCCATCTAACAAGGCCTCCCTTTTAGCATGGGGATATTAGAGAGCAGCTGCCTCTGCAGGGAGTCATCTATTTCCTATAGGATCTCTGCATCCAGGGCACTTAAACGTAAACATTAATAGGCACTGCCCAATAGTAGAGTGTGCTATTCATATCTCTTGCTCTATATTTTTGCTAGACAGCTGTCAGTGAGGGCAACTCAGCTGAGACAGAGGGGAAATACGCACAAAGTGAGCCAATTTTTTTAAAAAATGGTATGCTGTGAAGCCATGGCTGTTCAGGACAATTGCTTAAACCCATGACAAAGGCCAAGTCTTTGGTGACAGACCAGGAAACCATTGCTTAGTATCCATGTCTGTAGACAAACAGAAGGCTTTAAATCCATTTAAAACTGGCTTAATTCTGGACTCCATCTGCTCTACAGGTCTCCCAGGATGGGCAAGAGCAACCTATGAGCTGAGGGCAACAAGAGAACCAGGGACAAGTAGTCTTTTATTCCTGCCAGCTCCACCAGGCCTTTTTACTTGTAGTCATGCTACTAATGGCCTCTGTGAAGGAAATGAACAGTCTTCCATCATCATGTAAGGACCGTTACGAATTCAGCTGTTGAAAGAAAACTGCTGAGCACACCTTTGTGACTTTCACTGCAGTGCTGCTCATCTGGGTAGCTGACTCCCACAGCTAGCTCCACCAGTCTCCATGGGTGCAGAGATTCATCTACCAAAGAACTGAGCTAGATCCAGAAGAGGGTCTTGTCTTTACATGATCTGCAAATTTAAATGTGGGAAGGTTAGGTAGGACTAAAGAACATAAGTGGCCTATGCCTACCTGCAGCCTACAAAAGCAGAGAGGCAATTCAGATTATACACAGATCTAATTCATTGATCTTTAATATAATGGAAGATATTTAAATCTGCAGACCTTTACATTGCAGTATTGAATGCAAAAAGTTACAAACAGAATAGATAGCTGAAGCTTCATGTTTTCTAGCTGATCAGCAGACTGACCTTCATGTTTGCACATTCAGTTTTGCATCTTGTAAACCCCTGTCTTCACTCCCATTTTCAGTCCCATGATCCCCTGTGCACACAGCTATTAGCAGATGGAAATCTAGCAACCTGATCTGTAGGCCCAGTTGGGTAATCAAACATTTAATTGCTAACAATTATCCATTAATGCTTATAAATTAGGTTGCCAAACTACTTCGACAGACTACAAATATTTGCATCCAGACTTGTCTGCAAAAATTGAAGATGCATGTGAAAAGCTATACCACAATGACCAACGCTGCCATTTTCATCTGGACTCTTCAGACTGAAACAGAAAATGCAGACATTTGCTGCATCAGAAAAGTAACTAGAAAATTGGAAGTTGAACTTGAGGGAATCATGCAAATCTGGTCCTAAGTCAAATTCCAGGCTTGCTTCATTTCTTTCTTATGAAGACTCTTCCTCCTTTACACCTTTCTGTCTTGCTTTTTCCTCTGGACTTCCTAGCATCTTGATTAAACATTTGCCTCAACCATATGAATTTATATTGGTCCAGAGGGCTCATTTTATTCTGAATTACTTCCTGGTGTTAATCATGATTTTTTATGACCTGTCGTGGATCTAGGAATGCTTGTTTATTAAAATAAAGTGTAACAACATGATTTCAGGTAACACTTCAGAGATGAACATGTGCTTTCTACTAACACTCCTAACTAGGAGAAACTGTAACCCTCTCCAGTAAGAATAAACTACATTGCTATGCAGAAAATGTAAACCTATTCTATAAAAGGGTTCCAGTTCCCATCCTGTTATGTAAGTTTTGCCTTTTTATAATTGCTTGCTTTCTACTGTCTGGTTTATTAAAGTGATGTGGTTATGATCTCGCCCATGTGACCTCTCCCTTTGCTCACAAGGGAAATGTTGGAGTGGTATTGCAAGCATTGGGACTTCAAGACTACATTTAAATTAGTAAATTCAAACATGTCTGGAAGCATTCCCAGGACTAGAACAAAACTGTTTATACAGTCAACTGCTAAGCTGTTCTCTGGCATGAATTTGGCCCATTCCAACTCCTTCTCTCCCTGAATGGTTCGTGGGCACAGCATGGCCAAGGGACTGGTCCCGGAGGCAGTGCACATGCAACTCCCACTTCTTTGGAGGATAAAAGAGTTTACTAGCATAAATGCTGGCCATTGTCCACCAGCTGGCTTTGGTGCTTATTCCTGGGTGCATTTTATTTACCTGACAAGGCAGAACCATACACCTTGAATTTAGTACCCAGGCAAACAATTTTTTTGCAGAATCACATTGATTTGAGGCAAATGTTGTACATGGCAGGGAGCAAAATTAGCCACTATCATGTACAGTAAAAGGCGATGCATACACAAAATTAAGCTCCCAGTCACAATCCTGGGTACATATCAGTTGGGTCTGAATGGTGCAAAAGCTGAGCATAATAAAGACAGGGGAAGCAAGGCCCTCAGCTGAAAACTAATGTCTCTTGTTGCAGTATCAGGCTCAATACTCTGCCAAGGAAACAGTGCCAGAGGAACTGCAGAAAGAGGAGGGTGTGATGGTTTAATGGGGTTTTAGTAAAATATGATATATTTTTTTTAATTTTCCTGAGTGTTTTATTCTTTTTAAGTAACTCTGAAGGGATCATCTAATTCTATAGATAAGCCACGTATAGTCACCAGCCCAACACACTGTTGCCAAATTAATTGAAATGGCTGCTGAACACAACATTTGCTTTTATTGAGAATGCAAGTTGTTCAAGGACTACATGCTTTCTCTCTTTCTCTCTTTTTCTCCCTCCCCTGGGGTCTCTCTCCCCTCTTTTTCCTCTTCTTTTCTCTTCCTTGATGTCCAAGATGGTTCCATTAGTCTTGCAAATATTAATTCTCAATGCAAACAGAATGTGTCAGGTACAGGAGGATGTAAATGGAAAATTAATTGAGGAGCAACGTGTAGACTCGTGTTATATGATGTCCTCAGCATGCATACTCAAGCAGAAGCCAGCCATTGACTTGCTGCCCCTTAAAAACCCTCCCACACACGGGCTGCTGGAGACAGAAGATGTGCACACTAGCTTTTTAAACAGTGCCTGATAATCAATTATTCTTTTTTTGGATTTGTTGTTACAGGTTCCCTGTTACATAGTAGGGCTGACTGCCTAGCTAGAATGGAGCCATTGCCCTTCACTTGCTCAAGGCCTGACCCAAATACCACCTCAGGAGAACCATGAAGCAAGGCTTTTTCACACTCCTCTTTATAAGGCAATCAGTCCCGTGGCAAAGGCCAGGCTATCTTCAGCTGGAAAGTTGCTTTTAACCTGCTCTGGGTAGTAGCGGTCAAAAAACATTATTGACAGCTCTTCGTTGCTGTGCGTAGGATATGTTTATCATTTTTGGAGCTTCTTGCCGATCTTTGACAATGCACAGTACGTAAATTGATCGATGAATTTTACTGCTTTATCTGTTTCATAAATTGTCCACAGATTATGATGCTGTTCAAATCATTTGCTACAGATGCTTTTTGAAAAAAGAAATTTCTTGAACAGTTCATAGCAATTATTTGTAACCTATGTTATTTTGACTGTTGATGACATAGTGATTTTTTTGGCTCATTGATTAGAAGAGGTTTAGATTTCTGAATTATTATATTTGTAGGTAAGAATTCAGAATTTGGTTTCAGTTAATAGACTTTCAGTCCAGAAGAGATAATAGTTCACTCACTCTACCTCCTTGAATAGCACAGGCCAGAGGTTTCAGGCAGTTCTTTCCCCCCATACTTTGATGTATGAGTACATTGGACAAAGCTTTATCTCCTAGAAAATTATTCAGTCCTTCTTTCAAGCCATATAGAATTCTCCTGCTTTCAATAAAAAAAACAGATGTTCCCATGACTTCCCCCTCATTAAAATAATTTGCTACAGTATTCCTGGGAAACTAATAGAAGTAGCTGAGAATATGAGCAGAATTTGTAATGAATTTTCACACACTTTTTAATATTTTCCCAACAAAAGTTTCAAACTTACCGGTGGAGGTTTGAGCTGTTGCTTCTCACTTTTATCCAGTCTCATTATACCTGGTTTAGTGACATCAGTAGTATAGACCCTTTCTCTGCTGTTCCAGGTGTATTGTGCTTTCCAAGGCTGGTCTCTCTATTGACTGCAATAGGAGGCTAGAACAACCAGTGCATACCTTAAGTTTCCCAGCAAGATATTTAAATTCAGGTGGGAAATACCCTGGCTCTACCTGCTTATCCTTAGGGTTGGTTCTTGGAGAGAAGAGATGGGGCAAAATGCTGGAATCATGCAAGGAAATCTACCACTGTTCTGTCTCTGGCAATTCTTACTGGTCTTTTCTGGTAGCACTGAGGTTTATTTTAAAGAATCCATCAGGCTCAAGTTGTTTCCACTCTTACTGAAATTATGCTAACTCTATTTCTCAGCTATATCATCAGCATCCTGAGTCTCTTTATACTTACCAGGGAAAGGAAGAGGCCAGATCTTTGACATGCACAATATTACTTTCTAAATCCTACTTTATTTCAGGATTTACGTGACTAGATAATTTCTGTTTATTTTGCACATATTCTGAGATCAAGTCTATAGAGATTTCTGGAGGAAAGTACAGCTGATACAAAGGATTTTGCTTTTTTCTCTTAATCTCCCCCGATCACCGACAACAGTCTTTCTGAGATGACTCTGCCTTCTTTCACATTTCCATTTTCATTCTTCCCTTCAACACAGTTTCTCTACACTCAGCAGCCTGCAAGCAGTGCTGTAAAGTCTTCCAGTAAATGTCTCATTTAAAGAGTGAGGAAGCCTGAATTAAATAGGGCAGGGACTCTTGCTGGCCCGAGTTAATGGAGATGTCTTTTAGTGAGATGTCAGCTCTAGACAGTTCAGCTCTGCCAGCATCATGACATACCTTCCCCCCATGGTTTAACAGTATATGAAGAATGATCCACTATGAAGGTGTGTGATGGCCTTTGGGTTGGGCTGTGGCTCATTTTTAGGTGTTTTTTCTTAAGTCAGGGCTACAGCTTATGACCTTGTATAAGTGAATGAGAACAGCAAGAAAACCGAGTCCTGGAACCAGGACCGGTTGTCTTTGGCTCAAAGGCGTACTAGAAACCCCATCACCTTGGTCCAGTCTTGTTAATAAATGATGTTATACCCTGAAACCAGTGGAAAATATGGATGTGTCTACATGATATATATAGAAGACAATCTGAGAAGTCTGGAATGTGAAATAATTCTAATTGGTGTAACTGAAGCCAGAATTTGGTACAGTGTTGTCCAGTAGCTGGAAATTTCATGATCATAATGGTGGTCCTCTCCGGTCCTTAGAGAAAAAACATCTAGTAGTGGAAGATGATGTACTGGTAGTGATACATTGCAGTTATACGGCTGGAGCTCTTAAAAATTAGCACTGCTCTTGAAGCTTCCAAAATCATGCTAACTTGTACTATGGAGCAATCATTAGGGTAATGAACAATTTTTCTTGGGTGGTATCTGCCATCACCTGACAGTTTCATAAATGGGAACATTTCAGAAGTGACAAAACTTCCATCCTTGCTGGAAAAAAAAAAAAAAGTTAATTAAACACCAAGCTTTCTTTTCTGAAGTACACACTCTCAGAGCATCAACATGCACAAAAAGTTTTGCTACTAATGCTTTTCTTGGTGCAGCAAACCATCTTGTGTTTTCACATATACTTCCAACACTAGAAGTTTCCTCATTTTGACAAAATGTGTTCCCTATATTTTTAGAGATGCGTTAAAACTTCATTGCTGAGGAGATGAGACAGGGCAGTCACACAGCCACTCCCCGCAACGTGATGTGGAGCAAATGTCAGAAGTGCTGAAGCTAATGGGGAAGCGACAGTGCCCTTTGCTTCCCTGCCCCTGCGCTCCACTTCTCCCTTCCTCCCTGTGTCTGACCTCCTGCACCAGGAAACCTGCCCTTGCTTTGCAGATTGTTCTGCTGCTATCCTGCCTGAGAAACAAACAAACAAACAAACAGAAACTCCCATCTGTACAGAGAAGATACCGTTAATATGTAACCATGAGGATCAGAAAAACTAGTGAGAGCGCAAACAAGGGCAAGAACATGTTTGCAGTGTGTTCAGGATGGATTGCCCAACACTGAGGGAAGCAAAACACGAAAGTTACGCTTCCGCCAGACGACATGAGTGACTTGTCAAAAAAAGAGGTTTAAAGGCTACACTTGCCTTCCCTCACCTGCCTCTGTTTTCCCCCAACTGCTTTCCTCTTGTCCAGTACATAGGTTGCAATTAAATCTTCCAAAATAGGAAAGATGCTACCTTTATACATTTCTCAAAAAAGTAAATAAATGTCATTGAAAAATGAGGATGGCTTTGCAGAGGATAAGCACAGAGGAGGAAGAGCTTCCCAAGCCTGGGCTGCGCACAGGGGTGGCCACAGTTCACGTCCCACCACCATGAGATGGTTCAGGACTTTTCACCTGGAGGCGATGGCTCACGCTGCACTGAGCAATGGGCAAGGTACCACCCAGTATCCTCCTCATCAGGTTTCATCAAAGAAGCAGGACTAACCCACATCACCATCCGTCACTGTATTCCTGAAAAGAGTGGGTTAATACTTCACAAAAATCAATAAAAGATTGCTGTGATGGGAGAGCCATTCTGGAATAACTGTTTTTTCCTGCCAGCAATACTCTCACATTTACTAAGAGAGCAGAAGCTGCCATATCTAATTCTGACTCGAAGTCTACTGTCCTCCACTTCCTCTGTTAGGTACCAAGCAGTTACTTTTCTATCAAGGCTGTAGCTGATGGTAAGGTCAAACCAAACAGCCAGGACTGTTCTTGTGTCCTGGGCACATGCAATGGAGAGGACAGCAGGGTTCATGCTCCCTGGCTGAATTTCCTCCGTGCTACCACCCAGCAACAACCCATGCAGCTGATTGCTGCAGAGTCCTGGATGTTGAAACGCACCCAGTCTCTCAGGGCTTCCCCCTTGCATAATCTGTCTTTTCACTCCTCATCTTTTCCTGCCTGTTTTATTTTTTTTTTTTTTCTCAAATGATCTCACTAGAATATACAGTGACCAATATTCTTTAGGTCTACTAAAAAGGCCATAGACATAGTTTATATCCTCGCTTCCCATTTCAGACTACTTCAGGAGCCAATTTTTTAAGATTGTCAGAGCAGTGTCCCACAGGTGACCAGAGTTCAAAGCTCCCTGAGACGGTCAGTCGGTCGTTCATGATTTGCACAAGCTTTCGCAGTTAGAGAGAAGAACATTATCACAGCAAGAAAGCAGGATTAAGACCTGACACTTCTGCTTGAAGCTTGACTCAGCAACTTTGAACCCACTGACAAAGCCTCCTGATGCTCCCACATAGCATCATCACCTTTGCTTCAGCCCAGCCCTTGGCTCCAGCACTGCTTGCTCCAGTGCATGCAGGAGGGTTTCACTGGGGAACAATAATGGAAACAACATAATATCGTATTAACAACACATATGCAAATATACACTTTTGGCTATATTGTTCTGTTGGGCTGCTTTTACCATAGATCTAATCTCTTCACCTTTGGCATTGAAAATGTGTTTTAATTAACCCACTAGCAAAACATTAGGCTGAGACAGTCTGATCATTTTTAACTTTATTTTCCTGAATGAAAACAATGCTGGCCAAATTTACTGTACACTGTCACCTTAATTACCTGTCTTAGACAATCCCTTTCCTACTCACTTGCAGTTTATCACAGTATAACACAAAAACTCTTCCTCTAAAAAAAACTTTAAATGCTTCTGAGATTCAAACCGTAGATTGCTTGTGCAGCTATAATCTTAAAAAACATCTGCTACATTTGTGTGGTAAAGGAAGTCTCTTTAGAATACAGCCTTTGATTTCTATAAAAGACAAATCAGGCCACATGTTTTTGTTTTGAATGCTTCTCATCACAAGAGGAAATTTTCTGCAGCTTGGAATTTTGAAGGCATGAAAAATGTATTTATTTTTTTAAACAAAGAGCGTACATAAGTACATCAACAAAACTCCTCGGAAGTGTTAAAAACCGTTCCTCTATCATGTTTAAAGAAACACTAACAACTGCCTGACCCACATTTTGATCTACCTTTCTGTCTTAAATTTATCTGGGTCATATCGTGTCCTTGATCCAGGCATATAACTCCCACTGACGTCTCAGACCTTAGGAGGTTCACCCATCATTAGTTCTGAAGCTGCTAATAGCCCAGACTAGCAGAATATTAGGAGGTTTCACTGGGCTTTTTTTATTTGTCTCTTGGAGAAAGTGTGTTGATAGTAGTGGTTTGACAAACTGGGTTTGACACCAGTGTGAATTGAAGGTATGAATCGATGGTACTTTGTGGCCTAGTGAGTCCAGAACAGATTTTTTTTTTGACTGAATCTGAAGTAGCTATTTTTTAAGAAACTACTAAAAAATAAAAGCTTCTGATTCTTCATGGGGAACCCTTCATTTTAGATTTTAAAACTGTTCTATTGCTGCCCATTTCTTCCACCTATATCTCCTCTCTCTTCTTCATGGAGATACTAGAAATGCCTTTGCCAATCTTTTTCAAAACCAACCACACTTGTAGAGGTTCATCTTTTATATTTACCAAATGCTTCATACACTGGCACTCTTCTCTGCTCCTTTCCCCAGAAACTGATGAGAAGCTTTCAGCTAAAATGGCCCCTGTTGTCCTTCCTCTCCCCAACCACTGCAAACTAAGGGTCAAATCCTGCCTAACGCGGGCTCTTACTCCTCAGTGTGGAAGCACATGGTTCGATGCTTCCCTCGTTCAGGGCAAAACGAGTTTGCACCTTCCTACTGCAAGTTGGGGACGGGAAGGGAGCAGCGGGGACATGTTGCAGGAGCACGGCTCAGCTCCATGCAGCCAGTTGGATCAGTAGCACACCTAGAGTAGTGCAGCTCTAAACCACAATCTGAGTTGTCTTTCACTGATGGAAGATGAGCCAAATGAACAGCCTGTATCTCCCCTTTGAAGAGTTTCTGACTACCAAGATTATTTTTACTTTGCACACTAGAAAGATATTTTTGCCATGATTTGAAACGCAAAAGCTAGCGTTCTGCAAAATGAAAACACCAATACAGAAAAAAAATTAAGATTAAATTTTTAAAACTCAGATCACCAACCTCATAGCAAATCCCTTACATTTTTGGAGGTCTGTCAGGCAGGTATGACTAAAAAGTATCCTGCTGATAGCTGCTGTGACCTGGAGCACATCCTTTTAAGTGATAACTGCTGTCAAAGTAAGGAGACAAGCAATGAGGGCAGAAAGGCACTTCAGTTGTAGCAGCTTGCATAGCTCTCATATAATTTGTATTTTCACTCAGTGGAAATACTTCATTAACTGTCAATTATTTTTGTTTTGTGGAGGAATTGTTTTCAGTTCACTCATTTTTCTTATAGTCACTCGGTGTTATGCAGGCTTTCACTCATTCCATGTTTTAATGCCAAAGAAATTTCAAAATTCATATACACAAACCCCTGCCAACCTTAGGTCTTGTCCAGAGCTCAGTGAAGTCAATAAAAAGATACCATTTACCTCCAGTTTAGGGTCCACCTGTTTGTGACCTGTGCCTGTGGGTCTCTGCTTTTCTTGCTGAGCCTCTAATCAGATTCAGCTTTAATATTCTGTGAAATACAGTATCCTTCTAAAAGGACAGTGGACTCTGTTTCATCTGAAGATTTACTACGAAAGGGGATTATCATCCTTTTACATGTGGAATGGAGAAAGTCTGTGGAGATAAATTTTGGAAGGTTGGGAGGCTTTGTCGTGTACTTGATCACGTATGGCTCTGACAGAAGTTTCAGGCCTTAAGCAGAGTGGACAATGGATCAGACCTCTTCCTGATCTCCCCACACCCTATTTTCCCTGTAGAAATCCTTATCTAGTCAACAAACCAAGTTCCTTCTCTCCATGCTCCCTGTGCATTTGTGAGAGAGAGCACAGTGCAAATGCACGTTGGAGTCTGCTGGTAAATAATGGCAGATGTTTTTCATTACAGCAAAGGAGCCTCTTGTGCAATTAGAGAGAGAGCTTTAAAATTTTTTTTGCACAGAATAACTGTGTATTTACATAGTTGTGAAATTGCTTTTCTGATAGAAAATCAGATTTGCAAAACACTCAGTGCATTTTTTTTGTCTGTAATCTTGTCTTTCTCTTGCTCTCAGATGCAGTATTCCTCGTAAACAACTGTCTCCTCTCCTTAGCACCCTCATCTGTATCATGTATGGAAAAAAGATCTTGGACTAGTTTTCATTCAAGCATTTTTCCAGAGTCTACAGGAATGCATGGAAGGATTCCCAGAGGATTCACTGAGTTTTGGATTGGGTACCAAGCTCTGGGTGCAGTGCACACACTGAGTAATCAACCTGCTCCACCCTGACGGGTTTCACCTTTGATTAATGAATGTGCAATTTAACAAAGATTCACTAAACCTTTCAAGCACACCAGGGCTCATTTTTGACCAAAGTTTTCACTGTTTCATGCAATCTCTGTAGAAAGATACTGAAAAGTTGGGGCTTTACCTGAAGCTGTGAGAACTGTACTCTGAGTTCAAAACTAAAATTTGTGAACGGAGGGGAAGCCAAGCCCCAAACTGAGTCTTGAGCTGAATTTGAGAGTTGTACAACTGCCTTCTCTTGTGATGTTTCCTACTCAGTTTCAGTCCATTCAGAAGTTCAAGCAATTCAGGGAAGTTCAAGCATGCATTTCACTTTTATTGAGGCAGAAATATCAGCTACATTAAAACAGCAAGTAGGCAGGATTCTGCTTTGCTATGAATCTAGATCCCTTTTAAAATCTCTGTCCAGATTTGAGGAAAATTCAGACACAGATTCACATAATGCCATTGTAGTTAGACTTTCGGCTCTTCTTTTCAGTTATAACACTGAGTTATAATGTACTCAGCCTTTTTTAATATAAATAATTTTGTTTCTCAACCATAAAGCAAGTGCAGCTGAGGGTGCATTGCCTGTCTGGGTATCACTGCAGGATTAAAAGAGGGAAAAAGGTTTCTGCACTCCCTCACATTGGACAAAGTTCTGACCTTTGTCTCCTGTGTTCAGAGATGGAGAGGACAAGAGCAGCTCTTTTCCAAAGAGCTCAGCTCCCAGTAGTTCCCATTATAACACCATGACTCAGCACCTAACATGTGATCTCTGCCCCCGACACAAGCAGGGTGAAGAAAAAAAGAAATATCCGATGACCCTTGGATCAAAGTGTCTTGCTGACAGTTAATTTGCCAACAGCATTCTGTGGCTTTGTATATTAATTAAGTAGTAAATTAATTCATTAATGTTGCCGACTCACAGAGATCAGAACATACCTTCATTTCATAATGTCTAATTCCATTATCAGAAAGCTAAATTCAGCCCTCAGCTTACCTACATGATACCACTCCTGACTTCAGCAGATGCCACATGAAAACGTCTAGGGGCAGGTTTTGGCCTGATGTGTTTCATTGTGTTACAGACAGCCATGGGGCTTTTTCATTCCTGTAAGTAAATTTTCCTTCAGAAGCTTGGCAAAGTAAAACCTCAGACACTTTTGGGCTTTTTGCCCAACTTGAGAACAAGGGACACAAAAAAAGGTCCATTTTTCTCACCAGCTACAGATTTGATTGACATGGAGGGCTGGTCCTATTAAGCTGAGATCTGGCCTGGGTTCAATGTATTTGGAAGCCTAGTTACAAAAGCATTAATACAACTTTAACAGAGATTTTGTCAACCTATCAAAGACAAATCAAGAGTGATTTCCCTGATGCCTCTGCTGAATTGGGTAAATTTCATTTATTGACTTCAAGGACTGCGTGCTGGTAATTTTTCTCTCTGTCTTTTCCTCCAGAGGAATTTGACATGATCAGATCTACTCTGATGTTTCATAATCACATTTTCTTTCCCCTTCCTCTCTCCTCCTTTGCAGGGTGCTTTGAGTGTTGCTACCAGGTATGCAATGTGCGTACACATTGGTGTGTCAGAGACAGAAGTGTGCTTAACCAAAACTAAATCAGAGTCTCCTTTAAGCTAGCCTGCCCTGCACTTTCTTTGGCTTGTATCACATACAGGCCCTCAGAGTGGCATCTACAGGATTGCCCAGGTGAAACAAGCTATTAAGAATGGATTTTATGGGACCCAGAATGGACTAAACCCCTTCAGCTTGCTGCACTTGCAGCTTGATGCACTGCAAGTTCATGGGATGGGGGAGGAAAAGGATGTGAGCTTAAGTGCAGCATGGAAAGGGGTATATGTGTGTTGGTATAAATGTCGCTTCAGGCAATACCAATCAACTGGAGGAATTTTTGCTTTGGGGGAAAATGGACATCATGTAGTTGGGGGACACTGGATTTCAATGCATGTGCAATTAATCTGAGTAGGGCTGTCCAAAGGATTCCCTGCAGTACCAGAAAGACTCCTAGGGCCTCGTCTGGGTCCAGAGTTTTCATTTTTATGTCATACTATTTTTAATTTGCATGGCACACACTTTGAACTGATAACCAGTGATACTTCTCCCCTGGCCCTGAGGAAAGGCAGAGACCCACGCATGGGCTGCCAGGCTCACTTTTGGGGGGAGAAACTGTTGCAAGCACAAAGTTACACCAATGTCCTTGACCAGTTTGCTGGGGTTTGCGTTGGTAAAGCTTGGTGTGAGTGACATAGCTTGGCACATTCCTCGGAGTTTGCAGTCACATTTGCAAGGATTTTGAATGAAACCAAGTGGGCCTCAGTGGCTGCAACTCTGCAGTGGCACTGATCTCATGCAATTCAGCCTTGAAAGAAACATTGTCCTACACAGTTTAATGCAAATATGTTTTTAAAGCCAGCAGCAGTCACTTCCAATGACTGTAAGAGCAGAAACAGACTGAGCCCTTCCCATGTAGAGCCTTTTGAGCTCCTTGTGCACGTGCAGAGCTGGCCTGGGGCTTGTTAGCAGGAAAAACATGCAATGGCAGAAGCAAAGGGGCAACAGGTTCCAAGTGCCCAGAGGCACCCCAGGGTGAAAACGGGTGTTGCCCTCACTACAATCCTTTGTCACCAGTCCTGAAGATCAGTCAAGCGAAATGTGGTGCTGCCTCGGCTGTCCTCAGAGAGCATCCTCCCAAACGCACCTTCCTCTCCCTTACCCCGTGGGGCTGCGTGGAGCTCTGGACTGCAGGGCACTGGTTGCCCTCTGCAGCTGCTGCAAGCCAGTACCTACTGTGGCTCTGCTTAGAGCAAGCCTGGTGCACGTGTCCTTTGTTCTCTCCCCTTCCTGGAGGACAAAACCAAAGCTAAACAAGATTTAAGTGATGTCCTCAAAGTCAGACTGTGATTCAGTGATCAGCTGAGAAAGCAGACGTGCTGTGCTAGCCACTATTCCTGTTTCTTCCAAGTTAATGTGGATGGATTTATTCAACGCATATTTATTTCGGGGTTTCTTTTTCATGACATTTCCTCAATTTCTTGACTTACAGTTTTCATTACTGTGAAATTTGATTACAGAACCAGGCAAAATCGCAGAGCAAGGCATGTTTCCACCATGCAATTTCACTCCAAACTAGCCCCATTTCAGCCTAAGGATTGCACGGAGAGAGGATCGATTCTGAGTTTGCCAAGTGACATAATCACAAAAAATATTCTGATCTTATTTGGATCCCACCGAGAATATTTCATACACTTGAAATGCCTGCTGAATTTTTTTTTTCTCCTCTTTTCCTGATGTCCCGCATAGTGAAATAGCATGGGAATGAAGGAACGCTGCTTCTGAATCCTCAATAATACAAGCTGCTTTGTCGTTTGCTTTCTGTTTCTTTCTCAGTACATGCTAGTACAGATATACCCTGATCCAAGCAGGGTATGTAGGATACAGAGATTCTCACAATGTCAAAATGTAGCATGCTGGCCTGGAGCAACTCTTCAATTTTTCACATTTATGTGACACTATGAAAGTAAGTAAGAGCCCACTATGAAAGTAAGTAAGAGCCATGATTTTATCTTGTGCCCTAGCAGCTAGAATTTACATAAACTTATAGAGGTCTTGAAATCACAAATGCAAAGTGAAGTATTGTGTACCATTAAAATAAATCACTGTCACAGAAGCCTAAAACTTAAATAAAAACTTGCTTTCTAGAATCAGTCTGTCTGGTCATACAATGCAACCAACAAACAGTTTTGTGTTCAGTATTATGTAGATCATGTAAATTACATCAATCTCTATTTTTATTCTACAATATCACATTTAATATCATGGAGTTACCTCCTTTAACTATGTTTAATTTGGCTTTATGTTTGTTTATTTTCTTTGTCATGTCATTTTTTCCTCTTGTTGTTAGTTTTGTTTGGCACTTGTATAATAACACTTTGGAAACATTAACTAATTAACCTTCTTAATACTCCTGGGAGGTACTGTAGACTACGTAAGCCTTAACCTGCCTCCCACTTCATGATGAAATAAGCAGGAGTTGTCTGATTTGCATAAGGATGAAAAGAAAATCATCTGAGCCAAGATGCAAATCTGGGGATCCTAGTTTGGATTTGTCCCTTTCCCTTTTATAGTGGAACTATTTTACAACTCTTTGGCAGTTCAGATTAAGCAGAAATGGACAAACTAAGGGGTTGTACCCCCTTCCCTGAGCTCCTTGTCACTTGGTACGGGCATTTGGGGCATCCCATAGCTAAACCCACAGTGTTACCATCTCCACCCAACAGCATCACTACTGCACAAGGAACAAAAGCTAACACTTGTATGACTGATCCATCTGGCATCAGTGTTATGGTAGTGCCTAGAAATGCAAATGAGAGCGAGACCTTTTCTGGTGGATATTAAGCAAACCTCTATGAAGAATGGTCCTTATCTTCAACAGCTCACAAACTCCTCTGTATATGCACCTTCTGGCTGAGGACTGAACCCACTACTAACTGTCAGAGAACTATCATTCAAATATGGCTTGTCCAGAGAGACAGAATCGGAAAAGCAGTCTCTCCAGAGGATGGCTGGAAGGGTAACTACCTTTGTAACTTTATACCTGGGATGTGCAATAAATAGGCTAATATTATCAGAGGGAGGAGTGAGAAGATGGTTAGGTAAGTCAGCGCAATCACAGGAATGAAGGCTACCCCAGGAAGCATAATGGCAGGTATATGCCTCAGGAAAGGGGAGGCTGGTTTGTGCAATGGAAAGTGGGAGAAGCAGTGGGAAGACTGAACCCAGCGAAGGCCCTCCAATGCCTCAGGCACCCTGTGCCTTGTCCCGGGGACCATGTGGCTCTGAGCAGTGGGGTGGCTGCAGGAGCAGGGAGGTGAAAGCATGAAATGGAAGGCTGGAGGGGGCCAAGTCCTATGTGGAAAAGCAGCCTGTGTGTAGGGACTGCTCAGCCTTATGAGAGGGAGAAGGCAATGCACAGCCAGCTGTGCTGAGGGAGCCAGCCGACCCCAAACCATGAACCTGGGCAGCCCTTCACTTCCAGCCAAGCTACTTCCACTGCAGGCTTTGCTCCTTGGGATGAATATGGCCTCCCTCTTTTGCAAACTCTTCCAGTGAACTTGTGTGTGAGCATGCATAAACATTTCAAGAGCAGCCCTTAGCTGCCAAGTCCTTGGGTTTGATGATCCTCCTACATTCACCTTTGTGCCTATGGTATTACAAGCCAGTCAGTGAGAAATGCGAGTGCCCTAGTGCACTGCAGCACTGGACAGATTCCAGTGGAGGGTCTTTTACAGCATAGCTGAAACCAGAAAGGCTGAGAGGAGCAACAGCACGGACTCAACATGTTCCTTCCAGCATCATAAGTGTGGTCGACTGGATAGCCATGTCTATCCAGCAATGACTCATGGCAATAACCCAGTGCATGCTCAGGCTGTGCTGCCTCATGTGCCAGCATGCATTTGTGCAACGTTCATGACTGTTTGGATTGCATCGAGAGCAATGCAGCATGCTGCCCATTCACTGCTGCAATACTGCTGTCAGGTCTCAGCCTCAGCAGTCCCCAGCTCCTCAAACTGGAGTCATTTCTGCATGTGAAGACTGTTCTCAGACTGTTCTCTGTGTCTGCCTTTTCAAAACAGGAGGAAGGTGAACTGGGGATCACAGGGGACAAAAAGGGTTTTGATGGAATATATACATGTGTATAAGTGGAATACACAGCTGTATAATGGAAAAGCACAGTTTGAAGTGTTTGTGAAATAGGCCAGTGGTGGGCTGAAATGTCAGCACTTATCTCCTTTTTATGTGGTAGTAGAATAAGATTAAATTCCCCTTAAATGCCGTAGTGGCTTCTGCCTTATTAGAATCATCTCTCATAATATTTTTAGAGTATTGTGTGGAATCCACTTAAACGAATCCCCATGAAATGAAGAGAGCTGTTAGAATTATCTGGCTGTTGTGCAGCAGGCTCTGCCCTGCACAGCAAGGTTTTGCTGTATGCTTGCAGAGCGAGAGCAGGGACCAGCTTCCCAGCTATTCATATTTAAGTATCTCAAAAGGCACCGAGATACTTGCAATAACATTGTATCATACTGCTATTTGAGCAAGGAGAGAAAGAGCTTTGAATAATTAAAATCAATTAAAAGGCTAAAGGATAGGGATTCTTCTTGTCTTCTGAGAACACTTTACAGCAGTGGGTAAATGTTTTCTTGCCTTTCCCAATAATTATCTCTCTCAAACACACCTACCCACACATGGGCTTGTGCAGCCACAGTCTCCTGGTTTAGATTTTAGAAGATCTCAAGGTCGGTTATGCGAGCGCTTAGCACCTACGGCCGAAGCCCTGCACGCAGCCCAGATGGTGGGTTCCCAAGGAAGTCAGCTCCAGCTGCCACAACCTGGGCACTGCCGAAGACCAAAATCCTCTCTCGCAAGTCTGTGCATTCAAATCCTTCTGGAAATATGTAGCTGCTAGCTGAGTTGGGCTGAAAGTGCCAAAAAAAAAAAAAAAAAAAAAAAAGAAAGAAAAGAAAAGAAATCCTAATGCCTTAGTTGAACAAAAAATGACAGTGCTTTCTGTGTATATGTGTGTCTCGTTTAGATTCACAAGCTGGGAACAGTGTAGTACAAGAGCACTTTCATCTTGCCAAGCTGTAGTTTAGGAAATTAAAGTCTTACATCTTGGAAAAAAAAAAACAAAACCCCAACACAAAACAACTAAAACTTGATCTGTTCAATCAGCTGATGTCTTCTCTGACTCAGGGCATCTCCACCTGAACACCCACTGATCTCTGCTGTTCCTGGTAATGATGCAGCCCTGTGAAGCAACAACATGCCGATTGCATTATCTTCTCTGCGTTGTCTTCTGATGAGGTGGCACTCTGAGCAATGATGCAAACAGCATAAACCCTGAGAAGCTTTCTGCCTCTTCATCAGCCTTTACATGCTCCTCTCCCTGCTATGTCCCTCTGCCTCTCCTGAGAGCCCCAACTGTTTGGTTTTCTCTACTGCCTCTTTCAAAAAACGCCATCATTTCCCATAGCATGAAATCTCTGTAACAAAAAAGAATAAATTGCTGGCTGACACATGCCCTGCAATAAAACAGCAGCTTGTGAACAAATACATAAAGAAGCCTTTGGGTTTGGGTTGGCTTCAGAATATGTCAGTTTATTTCTGCTGTGATTTGGGGAGTACAAACATCTTTACATTAGCAAACAGCACATGATGGGATCTGTATCACGGTGAGGAATGTGCGGTGCTTTTTGGAAGGCCAGCTCCTACCTTGGCACTGCCCCATGAGGGAAGAACAGCCCTGCACAACCATACTTATTCCCCAGAAAATTATTATAAGGGTTTAATAGTTAACTTAGCCTTTAATAGCCCTTGTTGCCCATCAGCACCCTCTTGCCTCCTTCTCCACTTCACTGACTAAATGGTTTAATTGAAATATGCAGCGAACAAAATGACATCTTTGCTTTTGGGTGAGAATGCTTAAAATTTGAATTTTTCTGTGGTTTTCACAGGGAAAAATTCTGCTTGCTATTTTATGGTGGTTTTTTTCCCCCAGCTGAAATGATATAAATTTGAAAATATATGTAAATAGAGAGAGAAAAGCACCAGAGTACATACCAGGTGACATGGTCTCTGGAAGAGAAAGCTCCTGTGCTGCCCCATGGGCTGCCAATGCTGGTTGCTGTGGGAAGGAGGGGAGGACACAGGTAAGTCAAGGATTCAGGCTCAGGCTGACTTGGACGACTGGAAACAAGTTCATCCACTTCTGCCCATGACCCTGGCAAAAGCCAGATTTTTGTGCAGGGCACAGAGAGCCATCACAACAGGGGACAGGTCAGGACAATCAGTGTAAATCGATTTAAAAGAGTTGGCAAGAACGTTTTCTGGAGTCCTTACTTAAGAAGACCTTTTAGCACATGATCCAGAATTGCCCCGTGTGTTCTTGGTTTTTCAGAAAAACATGCACTTTTTTTTCCCTAATATTTTTAGCTCAGCTCCCTTAAGAAAGCACGGACAAAGCCATCTCCCTCCTCTCTAGGTTCCTGGATAGCAACAGCATTGAGTAGTTTTCTGTGGTTCAGATGTGTTTCAAACATGGGACAATTGCCAGGATTTCATTAAGTGAACAACATGTGAATGTAACCACATATAGTACTGCTTACATCCATATACTGCAGAGCGCCTTTGCATGAAAGCAGATGTTATGGAAACAGCCCAAGTCAAATAAGCAAGGGAAGATTACCTCCATAATGAGCTAAAAATTAGTTCTGCACCATCTTAAAGGGATCACAAAAAAAAAAAAGTTTTCATAAAATAAACAAAGTATTAGTGGCACAGACACATGGGCAGGTATCAGCAGGTGTAAAAGCATTTGGTCTCTCAGTGTCCCATATATAAACATTTTAAAGATAAATTCAGATGCAATCCTAAATATATCCAAGTGAATCTAAATGGATATAGATTACTTCTTCCAGCATACAAATCATACCAAATAAAAATTCTCTGAATTTCTTTGCTTCTTAGACCCTGATTTATTATCTGGCTACCAGGAAATGCTGTCATCACCAAAATGTTTAGACAGATTAACACAAACTAATTATAGTCTATAAAATGATAAAGGCTGAAATATCATTATTTTACATATTTGTTATTTTTTTAAAAAAAATCTTTGACATATATATAACACGTGGCGTATGTATTCATTTGCCTATACAGGGTATTCCCTCCAGTTTTAATATGGAAATCTCACACACACACCCTTTTTCCCCTACATCTGCCTTAAAATACTTTTCTCCCATCACTGCACGTCACTGTCCGACAGCCGTTGTGCTCTCACCAGTAGTGGTGAAGGAAAGGGACTTGCCATGGAGGTGATCAGCATTTAAATTGATAATTCCTTAGTCAGCATTAATCTGGAACCAATGTTGCTCTCATTATCATCACTTCTGATTTGAGCACAGGCTTTTTTTTTTTCCAGTGGGGAAAATGAAGGGATTTATTGGGAAGAGGAGGGAGCCAAAATGAGAGTCAGTGTTACTGGGCAAGAAGCCTGGGGGTTTTCCCCATTTTCTCCTATGTTTCTACCCCTTCCTAGCTTACTCAAAGGCACAAAAGGAGAAATGTTCAAGGGAAGTCCCTTCTCGGTCATTCTCTGCCCACATGGACACTTTCTTCCTCTCACCAGCCCTCATTCCCCGGTGCTCCATCCAAGAAATACAGGGAGGGGAACGCGGGGAAGGGGGGCAATGTAGCTAGTTTCAAAGCAAAACTTTTTTCCTCATCAGCAGTGCTGAAACGCTTTGAAAAAGCCTCTCTTTCTGCACAATATGAACAGCTATACACACTGCTTTAACTTCCCCTCTCTTTCTCCCAGGAGGAGAGAAGTTAAGAACCTGAGAGAAGAGGTTTTTTATAGCTCTTCATTACTTCAAAATGAACACTTTATTTCAAATTTCAGCACATTTTTTGGTCTTTTTTTTTTAAAATGAGACATTGAATAAAAGGACTACTTTATCCATTTTTTGTCTAAATATTTTTGGGGGTGGGGGATCATTAAAACTTACTGACTAGATACATGAGCCTTTCCATTTTGCAGTTTGGCATACATTGAGTAATAGTTATTTGTCTGAGTTAAATTAATGTTGATGGATTTCTTTCATATTTCTTCCTCACTCTGAATAAGATTTACTGAATGTAGCTTTTAAATGTCATTACATATGTGGAGTTAATTCACATCTGCATTTTTGTGCTGGGAGGGGTAACCTATTTTCTGCTTCTACTCTCCATAGCAGGGCTCGCATGTTTCAGGGGCTAGTTCTGCCATTCACTTCTTTCAAAGAGCCCTGATTGGCTTCAGTGGGAGTTAAAAGCACTTCAGGGCTTTAAGAAAGAGGTCTGATCAGTTTTTAAAGTGTTCAAAGCTGAATGGATTTAACAATTATCTGCGAGTTTTCAAAAGTTTCTTTCAGCGACAATATGATCCTCAGTGCACTTAGTGTGATTTTTTTAAAAGGATTTGGTATATTGTGGCAATAACCGCAGAGCAAATGCTACCTATAAGGAGTGGAAATCAGTTGTTCATCCATCAGAAAGTCAGAGTCTATCGAAGTGACATGAGAAGGCTCGGCTGGGAGACCTTGGGACAGCCATGCATGTCAGCTCGCGGGCACGCTGGGAGCTGGAGCCCCGACGACGCTGATTAAAAACCTAAGACAAATTCATGTCATCTGCTCAAACCAGGGGACCACCCTGGTCCATCGAGGCAACCATGCAGTTACCCTTCTGCACCTGCCCTTGCCATCCCATTTGTGCCATGCCAGCCTGGTTTTGCCAGGGAGAAGCAGACGTCTGCTGACATGGATCGAGCTGGAGGATTAGCATCTGTTCCCTGGAAATTACCAAAATGCTGGAAAGATATGAAGAGCGCTTGACAAAGCACCTTAGATTTGGGGTTTTGAAGTATGACAAGCACATGTTCTTCCATGTTCCTGCATCACCCATGTGATCTATCACAACACTTAAAAATAAGCACTTCTCAGAGATTAAGTACCTGCATAAGGCTTGGCATATGGTTAAGTGCTCGGCTGAAATGGGGCAACCATAGAAGTAAAAGCCCATTGAGTCCAAAACTTAGCTAATGGAAATTGGAATAGTGCCACTGATTACAAGGGACTATCCTAATTAGCACCAGCAGAGAGACGGAGCTTTATGAAGCATAAAACACAGCTACGCAGTACGTCCCACCAGAACTCAGCAGCCTTAACTCTGACCTTTCAAATCATATTAGTTTGGTAATTCCAGTCACAATAGTAAAGTGCTCTTAAAGAGATATGGTGAACACTGAAACTTACATGTGTGTTTAAATAAAATACATATATTTATCAAACTGACAGCTGACTTTTAGTTAATTCTTGATAATTGTGTTTTCTTGAGAATATTATTGAATGTCTGATTTGAGGGAAAAAAAAGCATAACCGTGTTGATTTGTGGCAGAATTATGCATGTGTATGGCTTTGCACATGAAGCTGATCAATATGTGTCATTAGTGTCTACATACATAATTTTTATGGCTCTTTTTAATAGGGTTTGCTTTATGCTTTATTTTGAGATTGCTAATGAAAGACAGCTATTTATTTAGAGGTCGGCGTTAGGCTTGTTGTGATGAAATATGTATTTTGCTTTCTTTGTACTTGATAAGAATAATGCATGTACGTTTATTAAGTCAGCAGTGTAAGATTTATGATATCCACCACTATTAATGTCTTGGCTTTTCAGTGCTTAGATTTTGTAAATGAGCTGATAAGTAGATACACTGTCGTTACTTAGCAACCTTAATTGAAGTTTTTAAACAAAATGCTTTCATTTTGGAATTTCCCAGGTAATTTTTTTGGCACTTCTTTATGTGTTTACTTTCTATGTTCCTCCATTTGTTATAAGGAGATACCTTGACAGTTTTTTCCCCCTTTTTTTTTAATTAAAAGAAAACTGGAGAGCTGACAAGGAGAGCAAGTTTCAGCCAGCGATCCACAGCTTCTCCCTCAGTCCTGATTTTTCTCCCTAGCATTTGTCAGCAGAGTTTTTACAAGAAAATTGCACCGTCCTCTCTCCATGACCTTTTTGCAAGCTTTCAACAGCACATAAACCTGCTGCACAGTTTATTCAAGACCTGTTGCTGTCAGGCTACTGCCCAGGACCAGGGGCAGCCCAGTGCAGGCAGGGCAGGCAGGGCAGGCAGGCAGGTGCTCCGAGGGGGGGGTCGAATAGCGGCCCCCAGCCCCAAGCAGCACCCAGGTGACCAGATACCCACTGTGGCTTTCCCCATCTGCATTTCTAACCACGGCAGGTGATCGGTCCCCCACAAAGGCATCCGCCACGCACTCCCCCACCTAAGCCTGTTTTCAGAGGTGCTTGGCACAGTGTTAATGTTATTGCTATTAATGCTTCTCAAGTGATTTTCTATTTTATTTTTTTTTTTTAGCCATAGGTTTCATGGCAGCTGTCAGGATGTCCCTAAGTGCCTTTGAAAACACACCTGTGATGCAAAGTTAAACATGCTAAGTCACACTTCAGGCTCCCTGGTTTGCCATTAGGGAAAAAAAAAAAAAAAAAACAAACAACCACCAAACCAAAAATCTGACAAACCGACCAAAATCAAAAAAATCCCCATGCTCCCACCTTAGCACTGAAATTGATTTTCCTTTATCATTTCCACAATTGTCTGAGTCTTCAGGTGCCGTATGAGAGATCACACCCTGTAATCAGGGCTATGATCCTTCAACAATTATTCATCCTCTTCCTCCTCGAGCTCTTTGTGGGGGCACAATGTTCACGGGGGTGAAAGACCTATATCAGTTTAATCCTTCTGTCTCTTCCTTTCATGCTTTGGTGCCTTCAATACTTTTGTCAGATGTAATTATATCTGGGTAAGGAGGAGATGAGTTCTGAGCCAAAATTAAATGGTTACAAGGTGTGTGAGCTTGTCCCACACACAGAGAGAGGCAGGAATTACAGGCGGAGGAATAAAGTTTTCCTTGTGAGTGTGATCTGAGAGGTGTCAGAGGAGCAACAGCTAGCAAGAACAAAACAAGTCCAGGGCTGATTTGACCTGGCCCCATATGATGGCAGAAAGCACCTGGGTCTTAACAGCTGTTTAGAAGAAAGGTATATAAAAAAAGGAAGAAGCAATACAGCATGTCTATTCATTAAAAAAAAAAAACAAAAAACAAACAAAAAAAAAAAAACAAAAAACATATTTTTAGCAGAGGCCACAACTTAGTAAAAATCGTCCCTACCTAAATTGACAAGCCATGTAAGTAAATTCAGGAGGGGCTGGAATATATTGTCTGAACACCACAATTGCCCACCTCACCCCAGAAGAGCCTCCAAGACACTGGGGTTGCACCAGATTTACACAGGCAGCTGAGAGCAGTCACTCTGTCCAAGTAAGCGCTAGGCTGGTTTTTATAGCTGGGTTTTTTTTAATCCCCTGGTTTTGTGTGAATTCTGCTGAAGGGGAAAGGGCGTGGAGGAGTCAGTGCTGGAGCTCCTAAAGGTGTAGCATCCAGCAGCTGCTCAGGAAATCTCTGAAATCCCCACGTCACTGAGCTGGGAAGGGCAGCAAAGGGAAGTACAAAAGCCACTACCTATTCACTGCAGCCAAAGGTGTTTCCTTTAGCTCCTCTTTACTGAATGCGAGGGGGAAAGAGGTGGAAGGAGCAGCCAAAAAACCTGAGCAGGCAGTGTGATGCTCACTTTAAGAGAAACCACTTTCACAGGGAAAAAGGAAGCATTAACCCTTCAGCTCGCGGGATGCATGCTGACACCCCTGAGTGTTTGGAGAGGAAAGCAGCATCTCTGCTGGGGCCAGGACCCCTGCCTGGGGGTTACACACAGCTCTGTCTTCTTCCAATCCCCCCGCCCTGTGGGTCTGCAAGGGTCCGGGTGCTGCAATTGGGCAAATTTCCAGGATTTTGCTCATTTAAGAATTAGGGCCATTGCTTACTTCAGGGTGGTTTTAGCAGGTCACGTCTTGCCCCTCTCTCAGGGAGAAAAAGTGAGGGAGTGATTTACTAGAAAGGATGATAAAATCTTCAGTGTGATCTGATACCTGACCTGTCACCCACAATACTGCTGCTGGCATGGGCTGGAAGTGTGTCTGAGTAGCACTAGAAGGACACAAGTGGTAAAAAGAAAAGTTTCACTTGGAAGTAAAAGCCTCAGTATCCTTAGAAATCAAGTATTCTCAACAACAACAAAAAATGCATGGGTATTCATATCATTCATTCCACATCCTCTTGATTTCACAGAAATGTCAGATTTCTCTCAAACCCTCCTTGCCCCCCCAAAACACTTCACTGAACTAAAAACTTCAACCCACTTTTACTCCTGTTCTCTTTATTGGGGTAACTTTGGAAAAATATGGTTTTATTAGGTGGTCTCTCAGCAGCATCTACGTCACTCATTGCAGCGAGTTCCCCAGAGTATGTTGAAACATGTTGGTGCTGGGGTGGAAGAAAGTTTTATGAAAAAGCAATTGTTTTTCCCAGCTGGATTCACCCAAGTGCAGCCAGGATAAAGCTCCTCACTCATATACTTTGGCTTTTTGCCTGCGCAAGGTCTCCAAAATACCCAGTGGGTGGGGAACGGGGGCTTTTCCTTTCCCACCAGCTGACCCATCATAGCCAAACCACTCCAATTTCAAACTATTTTAAAATCTGAAGGCAATCCAGCTGATGACATAATGATTGTGGGAGCGATGCCACACGGGGCACCTGGTGAGACAGCTAAGAAAAAGCCCAGACAGTCCTCTGAAACCCTACCAGCATGAGGAACAGCCCCAGGGGAGCTACACAGGGCGCATCCCGGCTGCGTGCGAGCACCCATGCGGCAAGCGGTGGTCTGCACCCCGCTCTGCCCTGCGGAGATGCCGGCCCACCTCCTGCTTCCTTCCCTCGCACAGCCAGCAGGTTTGGCCCCTTTGCTGGGTTCCTACCAGGCTGCCTCAATAGAAAGCTTCAGAGGAGGGTATGGCCATTTGCAGCATTGCACAAGGACTGGAAAAGCTGTGCTGGGGAGAGGACTGGGGAGAGAAGGCGATCGCAGTGGCTGCTTGGGTCTGGGTTTCAGGTTCATTGCTTTGCTGTTTTGTTGTTTCTCTGGGGACATGTTACAGCCTGTGGGAGCATCAGGGTTAGTCCAGAAGGTATGGTCAGTACTGGACTGAGAAAGCAGCTGTAACTGTCACAGCCTGGCCGTGCTTTTTAACATGTCAGAGATATCTCCTGGTGTCTGACAGTCTCTTTGCCCAATGCATGCAAGTCCCACAAAAAGCATTCTGTTATAGAGGAGAGCAGACCTCCTTGGGGTTTCTCCGCCAGCTTCAGAGATGACACTGAGCTCCAGAAAAGGATGATGATGGCTCTCTGGCCATAACACTTTTGCCATAAATCCCATGGTAATTCACTCTTGTGGGGAATTATAATAACACTAATTTTTTATATAGCTTTTAGCAGGTGTAGTTTGTATATTCTTTTTTTTTTTTTCCTTTGTTAAGACATTTCCAAGTGGTCTGCTCTAGCCTCAGCACACAGGCAGTCCAAAGCCTGTGCCGCTGAAAGCCATGGGAGGTTCTCCACTGACTTTAATGAGGTTTGAGCAGCTCTCCCATTATCGTATCCACAGCCAGGTTGCTTCTGAAGTGAGATTGCAGGGGTGATATTGCTCTGCAAAGCTAGGTGCTAGAAATGCAGGTGCCTCCTTGTTATATTACTTCATTGGAAATGTTTATAGGAACATTTGAGGGAAGGAAGGCTTCAGCCCTCCAGTTACTGGCAGTTGCTTTCTGTCATACAAGCCCAAGGCCTGAGGGTGCATCTGAAGCAAAAGGATCAGGAAGAAAGAAGCAGGAGTGGGAATTTTTTTAAAAAGCTTCAGTAAATGTAAATGTACTTCATTTTTCCCCTAAAGAGTGCAGTCCCAACTAGGCTTAATAAAACCCCTTGAGACTTAGGGATGAGGTAAATACAAACCAGAGTGATGCACCCCTGTATCTTCTTCAGCAGCAGCAAACACCCGTGGTCCCATCACACACCTTACACTGCAAGAAGACACAAGAGAATGGTATATCTTCACCCATTAATGAGTATATAAGTGCCTTTTTATTGTGAGCTGAATTAAAACAGATTATGATTCAGGGACACCAAAACTTCAATAGCCTGAAAAGGGTTTTCTGCCCCTGTCCCAGCAGCAGCACCCTGCATGGCCAGAGCATGTTGCTACAGTGCCTCTCTCCCCTTCTTCTCCCCTCCCCTCTAGCCTCTTCAATCTCCCTCCCAAGTGATGGGTCTCCCTGTTAAAATCTCAGACGTGCAAACCCGTTGTGCTGCTCAGAGCCGCTCAGACTCCCTACATCGCTGTCCATGCTGTGGCCCCGCCTTGGATATGAAATCAAAAGTATATGGTTTATGTAGGGACAGAGGGTTCAAGGAGGATATTGGTCCCTTTCCCAAGCCTGATGAAGTCAGGGAAAACTCCTCCCATCACTCCTACAAGGTTTAGTAAGAGCTTTTCACGAGCACGGTCTGTGGCATGCTCCTGCCTGCTCGCTGGCCGCTCTGACCCGACCTGTGGAGGGCCTGATGTCCGGGCACTTTGCTTTTCCCAGAGTGTGAAAGGGAGGATATGAAAGAGGATGTTACAGAGTCAGGACAGTAATTTTGTGTCTTGGCATCCTGCTTTGATAAGAGGAGGAAAAAAACTGAAAAAAAACTAAAAAAAAGCTCCAACACCATAACTAGCATTTTCAAGACAAACTGCCTGGCAACAGCTCTAAAAAGAGGAGGAAAAAACCCAAATGGCTCGTTACGATTAGGTAAAAGAATTTAAAGCCACATATCCTCAGAGCCAGTGAAAGCCCAAATGCTAGGCAGGACACACGGCTGTGGAGTGGCCTGTACTTCCAGAAGAATAAAACCCTGAATAACGCTGTGGTATCCTGGCAGCACAAAGAATAGTAATTTGGGTGTCCTGGCTTTTAGAAGCCGCTGTCCTGGTTGCTGGTTTCCAGGAGGGAAGGTGGCTCTGCCCCAGGTCTCAGTGAATTGCCACTGCCTCGGGTAGCCACCCTGTGCCCCACTTGCTCTATAAAACTCTCTGTTTGGTGCAATGGCTAAGGAGCCCAAGGATGGCAGCAGGAGAGCTCAGGCATGTCCCAAAATTGGTGTGCCTGACTCTGGAGGGGCAGGTGGCTGGGGAAGCATTGCACGTTTGTGGGAAAGTCGCTCCTTCTGCAGCTGGGTGCTTTGAAGGGGCTGGCCGAGCCCCTGGGCACAGCCGGGGATGTGGGGCTGGCATGCCAGAGAACCCCAAAGGCTCTGCTGCTCCTCTGAGTCACCGTGGCTCTTCCTCCTCGCTCAACGGTGAAGGAGCACCCATGACTTTCCAGGTTACCCTGATCAGAAATGAAGGCAATGCCCACATCACGTCAGCTATGCCAGTCTCTGCTGAGGGCAGGCAGTGCCAAAACTCACATGTTTCAGGGCTGGGCACGAGCGGCTTTGCTTTGTCTTTTTGCTTTCACCTGCAGAAGCCAAAAGCATTAGTAACACCCGGCGGGGAGCACAGGGCAATCTTCCTTCTTGGGCAATGTACAGGCCTACACCAAACATCGGTGTCTGAGCTTGCATGGGGTGTCTCACCTGGTTACCAAAGAAGGCAAGCAATCCTGCATCAAAACAACACAAACAAACAAACACCATCTTTCTCTGGAGCTTTGTAGGTGAGCTACAAGTAAACAGCAATACCCATGATCAGTTAGACAGTCGTGTTTAATGAGATCTATCTTAGAGATTAACTACAGAGTTTAAAACTCATCACGCTGCTGCTATTCAGTTGGTCTCAAAATATTGTGGAAATGAAAATAATAAGGCTGCAGGTTGCAGTAACTGTTAGGAAATAGTGGCAGAACAATGAAAGAAATGTTGAAAAGAAGAATTTCAGTATGAGGCCTATGACATAGTAAAAATCATTGGTTAATAATATGCTAATCAAAACATCATAGAAAGTTGCAATTTCATATGGAGAGGTGGCAGAGAAACCATACTTAACTAAATAAGGATCAGACAGTGTTAGCAGAAGTCAGAGACAAATCCTGAAATGATTGAATGAGTAAATAGCAACTGTTTCCAGTGGTACTGCCTAGGCATATGATTTTTTTGTTTTCATGGAAAAAAAAAAAAGTGTTAGGTTTGTGCAAAAATTAAAAAATGGCATTTTCCATTGCTTTTTTCATGCTTGAAAAGGGGCTGTAATAAAGAATGATTTAAAAAACATTCCCTTGTTCAGGAGAAGCAAAATAAAAAAATGTTGTCCATCCTGAGTCTGAGCTGTCCATCCAATAGCCTGAGTTGATTAACGAAGCCCACACCTTTCACAATAGAAAACGGCAGCATGACTGGCCCTACGCTCCCTCCTCTTTTTATCCCCAGGGAGATTAGGTCATCAAAGCTCCACTGAAATGTTGTTTTCCAGGGATTCTGCAGGCAGGTTAGTCCTAAAGGTGAAGCGCATTGATTTCAAGATATAAGGACATAGGGAAATTCAGAGTGTTTCACTTCCCTAGCTCCACTGCAAAAGCTGAATGTGATGCTTCCAAGGGGGCTCTCATTGTAACCCTAATGGCACTGCCAGGAGACACAGCATTATTTTGCAGTTTTGGCTGGAGTTACCATCACATCCCCCAGGAAATCCTCAGATAATTGTTCTGGTATTTTGTTACTGATCTTTGGCAGTTCTACGTAGCAACAAGGGACTCACATGAGTCTCCCCGGGACCTAGGACCTGCAAGGAGAGGACACTGCCAAGGGCTTCACCGTCCTGTGGATTAACTGAACAGTTGTGAGGACACCTGCCAGCTTCTCATAACCAGACTGGAAAAGTACAAGCCTGAAATTTGTCACATCTGCCCTCCTGTGTGTCTAATTATTTGCCCATATATTGCATGGCACTGCTGGGAAGTCCTGGCAAGCCCGCGAGACGTCTGCTCCTTCACGGCTGCTCAGGCTGGAGACTCACAGGGAGCGGGATTGTGTAACATAATAAAAGCGATCCTAGAACAGCGTATGTCTGATACACCTGGATTGGTTTGCAAAACAGGTGTGTTTTTGGCTGGGCAGGGTGGATCTGGCTGCACCTAGCACATCGGGTGGCATCAAAGGAGGCACAAGGTTGAAAGTGGGTGAAGGAGACAAAAGGCAGGGTTGGGAGAGAAGCTTGGGTGGAGGACGAGAAGCGGGAGAGGTGGCAGATGAGAGGCTGGAGTGTGGGCCACGGTAGTGTTATGCTGTACTCTGCAATGCTGCCTAAGGAATTAGCTGGAGAGTGAGTGTGGAGAGAAAGGCAAGAGTTATGCCAGAGCAGAAGCGTTTATTAGCTGCAGTGAACAAATGTGCCACCCGTGCCCTGGGTGTGCTCAGGCACCAAGAGCCTGGCTCCCCATCACCAGGGGCTTCCCTGCACCCAGGAGTGCCCAAAGCACCTCGGTGCCCTGCACCTCCGATCACCCAGACCCCTCCCCAAAAGCTCACTTTCCAGCTTTTTTCCCTGGGCTCATTTTCCCTGGCAATGCAGTTTAGGAAAGGCAGCAGTGCTTGCTCCTGCTTGGTGTGACAGAGGCAGCCTGAGCACGGACAGAGCACAACTGGGGCTTGTCTGGGTGCAAGGGGTTGGCAGGAGACAGTGAAGGGATGATTCGAGGACTGGCACTGCCTGCTTCCACCCTGAGAGGAGAAGGAGCTCCTCCACACACGATATATCCTGTCACCCCAACAGACTGACTTGTCTGGACCAGTCGGTGGCCTGTGTACGGCAATTAAACTTCACTGAAATTGTAAAGCCAGTCTCTATAAATCCAGATCCAAACTGAGTATTTTTTATGATGGAGGCCACAGCTTAATATAATTAACTGTGACTTACACGCTGGTTACTCTGGTGTGATGTCAGCTTCTTCACACTGTTTATTTTAATTAAAACAGAAATTGTAGGTCTTGAGTGCTGGTAATTACAGCCTGTGGACTCAATTTGCCAAAGCCCCTAATTAACCTGCTATGTGTCTACCTGACTTGAGGTGTTAGTTGAAACATGACTGGTGCAGTGGCATTATGTTGTCTGCAGTGATGGAAATACAGTAGGAAGACATGACAGGCTCTGTGATGGGGGATCCATATTTTAAGCTATTCTGCATGACATTCCTTTCACTTTTATGTAGATTACCACTTTCTTACCTGAGACTTTGTAAGTGATAGACTAGCTGAGAAAATGGATTTGATGAGAAGTACCCCTTTTCCAGAATAATTGCCTCCTGTATATGCTTAGCAGGGTTTGGAAATCTGGTATCTTTATGGCAGCAGATTGCAGGAGGGCAGGTGGACAGGGCATGTTCTTGTGAGGATGTCTTTGCCTCTGGAGAAAGGCTGGTCATCTTTCACCTTAACACTTACAAATGCTTCTACCCAGCCTTGGCAGCTCCCTCTGCCTCGAGCCACTTTAAAATGCAAGTACTTCTTTCCCAGTTCAGCCACAAACTCACATCATTCAAGTCCCTCTAATTTTCCATCTCGTGCCTGCTATCACATTTAATGTATTCATTCCCCCAGTAAAGGCTCTGCATATTCTCTTGTTCCCATATCTCCATAGCTGCTCTAGTTTCTCTCTTCTCGACTTGTGCAGACCAGCAGATGTTTCACCACCAGTGCAAGAGGAAATTTTGCCATTGCCTATAGTGGCCCAGATCAGTGCCTGGAGATAGACACGCTGCTGCTTTTTCCAAACTCAGAAAAACACAGCTCTCCATTAGCTTGGAGCTGCACTAACTACAAAGAGCATTAATTTAACCTGTAAACTGTATGCTTCCAAAACTGAGCTGCTTTGCACAGATCAGCCTCTACAGAATTTGAGCTTGTGGTTTTGAGGCAAAATATATACCAGGTACAAATTAGGCAGCTATCTGCTTAGATTTGCTATTTCATTGTCTTTTCTTATAAATTTTTCCCCTTACTCATTTCTGTCCTTTGCATGCAGTGATTTTGCAGATAACATGTATCTGAGTGATTATTGAAGTAAACAATGCAAAGAGATGTGCAGGGCCAATATCAAATGCAGCTTCTTATTGGCCTTGACGTACCCATCCAGCTTCAAAAATCTTTGTTTTCCGTTGAAACCCCTCCTCTATACTTGAACTTTTAAAGGAAGTCAGTCTGCTGGTTTAGGTACAAATGTGAGCCATGGTGCCTTAATTTGCCCTTTAACCGGGTGACATAAAAAATGCAAGAACTTAATTTATGGGCTATATGTTTGAAAAGAGAAGATACTTGCCATCCAGTTTATACTAGAGAGATAGAGATGTGAAATCTTTTCCATAGGCTGCTCTTCTTTTCAGTTAGAAGTTAATGATATAGGATATCAAAGTTTCCTTAACCTTTTTAAGCCCTTTGTTTCCCACAGATTTCCCCTACATTTTGTGGAGAGAGGGAGCGTATTCCTTGTAACCTGTCATCATTCAAAGCTGTATTAGTCCACGAGAAGAGAGCAGAGGGAAGGAGAGGGGGGTGGAAGGAAAGGTACACTGTGCGTGCATGATACATGTAAGCCAACATCTCGCAACACATTAATCTTCACTCGCAAGGAGAGACAGGCCAACTCCTCCGGGCTTCGCCACTATAACCCTCTCCTCTTCATTCATGAAGATAAATGCCCTCAGAGTGATCAGCCATCATGTATTCTTTATGCATGTGCCAGATGGCTGTCTTGTAAGCTAGCCAGAGAGAAATCCTCTCTACAGAGAGCAAACAGGCAGGATCGCTAGCAGTGAGCTTCCCACAGGTGTGACATCCACCCATCTGTCCGTCCATCCCTGCAATTCTGTGTGCTTTTGTGTGATTAGCTGGCAGGTCGTCAATCCTCACCACCTGGGCGGAGCCAGGCTGGGGGAGCCCCGTTCCCTTGGAGATTGCTACTGCTTACCCATGTGCCATTAAGGTGTAAATGACAGGGTTTTCCTAAATCCATCCCCCAGAAGCGTCTCACGTAAGGCTGGTGAGGAAACAGCGAAGAGTAAAATGGGTGTGGAGCTTTCTGGGGCTTGAGGAACAAGCTGTGACAGCACGTTGCCTGGCATGATCTTGTGCTTGCTTTCTCTCCTCCTCCCTTCTAGAGGTCAGACGCTGGTGTCCTCACATCACCCAGCAAAGTCCCTGGTGCCACAAGTACCTGCACTGATTCTGGAAGATGCCGAGCAGGAGTTGCTTTTCCCAGCTGCAGGGCTGTTTGGAGGGCAGGGGCTGATTTGGAGCACACTTACGCCAATTCCCCCATGCCCTCTCTCCCTCTCCTTGTCATCCCCCAGACTCACTTCCTTCTGACTTTGACATACCCAAGCAATGGCCAAAGCAGGGAAGCAAATATTGCAGATGGAGTCCCTGAGCCAGCTGTGAGGCTGGACGACACCAGCGCTTGCAAGTCTGAACAAAACCTGATCTGTGCATCCTATCGGTCACTGCCTCCTCCCACCCCAAGAATCTGAATTACCAGCAAGGACAGCCTAATCCAGAATAAAACATAGAATTAAAGAGAGAGAGATTAAGTTTGTTTGAACAGCAAACTCTAAACTGTTTGTAATAGGCATGAGTCTTCTTGTACAGAAGGAGTGGAATCTTTCTTTTCCTTTGGAAACTAATGGCCAAATTCCCATCCAATGCCTCCAGGATTTTGGCCTAAATTGTTTCGTATATTAGAAATTATTCTAGGTAATTACATTGCTGTTGAATCAAGGGAGAGACAGAAATGTTAACACTAAGTATTTTTTTTATTATTATCGCTGACAGTTGCAAGGTTCTCCCTAGAATGGGAAGCTCAAGGTGTCTTAAGTTGACATAAATGAAAGAAAGATCCATGGGCTCTCAGCATTATTTTATGTCTTGAAGAAATACCCAGGAAACTAAACACACAATTAGCAGAATGCTATTAGATCATTTATAATAGAAAACCCACCAGATTCATTAAAACGGCCAGTTCCAGCTGTTTGCAACGCACAGGGTTAACAGAAGGATTTCTCCTGCAGTGCTGTGGGACACTGCTTGACAGGATGCTGTGTTAATCTTCACCCGATATGCACGGAAATCGCTGGGCAGGTCTTCATGAACTGGATCAGTCAGAGAGCAGCATCGGAGCTGGCTGCTTCACTTGGCTGCCATTCATATATATGCATGCCAGGGAGAAATAACTTTGTCCTAAGCTGCTATGTATCAATGCATCAGCTTGTAGACATGTGCTAGACAGCTTGAGGAAGAGAGTGCTGTGAATCAGCCATATGAAAGGGGTTGTGTTTTTTAACTGGGAGCGAACTGCTCCAGGCTCAGTTTTGAGCCTCAGGTTCCTGCTGAAGACCAGCAATATTTATTTTTCTCATTTATCTGTGAGACCCACTGTTTTCCCACAGGTCTCCCCACCTGCATGTGCAAGTACCTGGTCTGGTACCTCCTCCTGGTTGGGCAACGGGTCAGTAACACCATTGCTCAACCACAGAGCCCCACTGCACTCTGACATAGACCAGTATGAGCTCTGAGATCCCCAGAGTCAGGAGGCTCAAACACCTCTAGGTTACAGGTCAGGAGTCAACATACCAGTATATTTAGGTTGCAAGCTCCTAGCAGCAGGGACCGTTGCTTTGTTCTGTGTTTGGATAGTGTCCTGCCTGTGGGGCCGTGACTCCAGGTTAAGGCCCTGCAATGCCACACTAATACAGTGAAATTAAATAATAAAATAGCAGAAATAACCATAGTAATTAGCACTTGCTTTGACTTGTTGCCACAGACCCACCAACCACAAACATTAGTCAGGGTTTATGATTATGTCTTCCAAACTGCAAATGCTTGCAAAACACCTACTGTATTTTCACACATGGAGAAGGGGGAAAAAGTCAGAAAAACAATTGCCTACAACAGATCTCATCACCCAGATTCCTCTGGGTTGCCAGTGTTTTCCTCTAGCTGTAAAAAGTCTCTCCCCACTCCAGCTCTACCACGTGCATGGGTACTCGTCTCCGTCAGGTAAGGTCCTACACTGCATCTCTAGTGGGGAAGCAAAGGAGGGATGATGCTCAGCTGGATTTCTT
Organism: Haliaeetus albicilla; assembly: GCF_947461875.1. Lineage (NCBI taxonomy): Eukaryota > Metazoa > Chordata > Aves > Accipitriformes > Accipitridae > Haliaeetus > Haliaeetus albicilla. Next base: position 13,195,189 of record NC_091484.1, on the reverse strand, counting down.
CTGTCTGTCATTGAGTATCAGCCACAGCATGAGTTAAAATAGGGGCATAATAGGATAAATGAAAGGGAGTGATTGAGAAGATGTGGGCGACGTGACAGACAAGTAAGCTCCTTGCATGTTGATGAGAATGGCATTATCCAGGCGATGGTTGATTTCTTTTTGTGTCTTGTTTAAAGGGGCAGCATCTTTGAGCAGCCTGGATTTCCTGAAGGATAACAGTTACATTGCAGAAAAATCCCATATCTTCCCAGTGAATCAAGTCTACATTCATTTAACCCAAAAAGCCCACAAGGCAAATTAAAACAAACAATTTCAAAGCAATCCAGTATGGGACAGGAAACCTTCATATGAGTTGTCAGCCCAACACACAAAGAATGGCTCCGTGAATAATGGTAACCCATTGTGAAACAAGCTGATATTTCAGTGAGGTTTTAATAAACCGGAGCATCAAAACAATGGAAAGTCTGCCAGCACTCACAAACTACACGTGAGAAAGCCTCTTGCAGTCTCTGTGTTCATCTTTCATTGGAGATGCTTGCTAGTGCTGTCACATGATTCTGCTTTTATAGTATATGCTTTATACGCATGCATTGTTCTCAGGCATTTAGTGCGGCCCTGCAATTTGGAGAAGTAGAGAACACTGAGCTCCATAGAAGGAAAACGCGTAGATGGATTCAAAAGCAATTCTTGCTGAAGGAGCCTTAAGGCCTAGGTGTGTTTACAACCTTGACAAAGTTACAGAAAGATGAAAGAGAAGGGGCAGGAAAACATATAATTAAAGTAGCGTGATGTTACTGTATACTTATAAACACAGAATGAATATGGAGTGCTTTTATCGCGAGAGATGCTGTTCTGTTGTCACCAACTTTCCCACACAGAGGTCAGGTCATTCAGACACAGAATGGCCAAAATGAGACATCGAGACTGCTTCTGTGCAACTCACATCTCAAAGAGGAGTCCCATTAAATTCAGAAATGTAGTTTGGAGACAGCAACAATAATGAACAATTTGGTTATGAAACAGAATACTCTGGAGGCAGTTTAAAGAAGGCGGTCCAGGTCAAAGCTGTTGTGATGGGAAAGAACTTTTAAATTGCTCAGGGTTTAAGGGGACCCAATGTTCCTTCTGATTTAGAAATCAGTTCCAGCTGGAGATGGGCCAGCTTAGGATCCACGAACAGGTACAAACTCAAACTGCAGGGGAGGATAGGAACTGGTAGTTAGGATTAGACTTCTCATGCATTTTATGTATTATCTTCATAGTGACAGCAATCCAAACCAGATAACTCTGAGACAGATAGAAGAAGCCATTTCACAACTATTTAGGGATAATTCCTTGATTCGAGGTTCTAGTTTGAATTGTAGTAACAATCAGTGAGAGGAAACAACTTTAATCGGGGTGATGTTCACAATGTCATAGTGTTAGACACAGCTACTGCTATTACCATGATGACTATTTGCTCTGTAGTAAGTATATTGCTTCCCAAAGGAGTCCAGTACGTATCACAAGCTATACTATACTCCACTGTTACTACTGGGAGTCAATTCTCTCATAAGCCAAGAGCAGCAATGTGGCAGCACAGTGCCCATGAGGAGGGAAAGGGAAAATGTTGGTCCCAGCAGTGGGACAAGCTGCAGCTGTCTCTTTGTGCAGAAAAGACCGTACCTCACACTCCCACAGTCAGCCAGTCCAGTCCTCTGCTAGCATTTCATAAATCTGTGCCAGCTTCATGTATGCCCTCCAAACTGGTCACACACAGATATGTACAGCTGTGTTATCCTTCTGCATAGGTTAGAGGAGGTGCCATGGCCCAGTAAGACATCCAACCCCTCGCCAAAGCCTTTACCCAGTGCTCCACTGTCCTAGCAGCTGTGGAAGTGACCTGCTTTTGCCAGCTTTTAGCTTTCCCTGTGTCAGTGCTTGACCCAAAATGATACTCTGGATGCTTCCCAGCAGTGACAGCAAACCACGGAACCTCATGTGATCTGCAAGTGAAACTCACTTGTCTAGTTTTTGGCTTATACCCTTCTGCCACAGCACTTCCACCCCCCACAATACCCCTGCCACATGTCTCCTCGTCTAGACTTGGCCACTGCCGCAGCACGGGGTCCTGGAGCAGAGCTGTAAGACCGTCCCTGCAGCCACAAGCTGCCATGGCCATGGCTCTAAGGAACAACATGTTCCAAACCACAGCTGAGCACAGGGAGCCCAACCTCTTCCATGCACATGTCAAATGCCAGCCTTATAACCTGCTGTGGGAGAATCCAGAACTTAGGGGTTCAAGCAGTACTTTACAGGGAAGCCACCACAATGAGCTTGGGAGATGCTAGGAGCTGTGCAAGCTCTCCGGGCCCTGACAAACTCACTGTTTATATGACTAAAGAAGAAGGGTAGTCCAGGGAATTGTGTATTACATTGATTCTTTGGGGAGCTGGATCTAGATCTCTATCATACCATGGATGTTTTGCAAAAACTTGTCATTGCCTCGGTTTTCCCTCTCTGAAATCACATCTTTGAGATATTCAAGAGTAAACAGTTTTCTCATTGCCATTGGGAGCGATAGGGTTTTTGTGTTCCTTACTCCCTGACTGGAGCACATACCGGTGATTTCATGGGATCTTTTACTTGCCATGGCCAGCGGTGTTACAAGGTGCTATTAAAACTGGTGAGGTGCTCACACAGGGCAAAATGATATCTGAAAGAAATAAAAAGTTTGGGCAAAGGAGCGGAGGGAAACTGAGACCGTGGGGTGGTGATCCAGCTTGCTGGAGGCACAACAAAGGACAACAGCAGGGCCAGGAACCAGAGCCTCAGCCTCCCCAGGGCCAAGCCATCCTTCCAACACAGGTCCGGGTCTCTGCCAGGAGGCTTTGTGTCCATACCAACGATCTCATTCATGCCCTAAATTAAGCAGGAGATTTCCTGTGTCTGCAGAGATACTGACAACATCTTTCAGCTGGGTGGAGTCCCAGGTATTCTCTTGTCTCAGATGCCATCCAGAAACATCAGGGATAAGAGCGATACCACTGCTGAGTGGCCCTAGCTGTCATCAGTGATGCTATGACTATTCCTTGTGTGAGCAGGTTACAGCTAAGGAAAGACGAGGTGTGAGGGCTGTGTTTATTTCACTGTATTTTAATGAAGAAATTGGAGCTGCTGTCAGCATTACCCGTGGGTGCATCAGCTACAAATCAACACTTAAATAAATGAACTAAATGATGTGATGTCAACTCCATATTCACAGCAAACTACTTGGTCAGAGCACAGACTGAGCACTTTATAACTCTAAGCCTATCCCCAAAATAACCCTTTGGGTAAAAGCCTGAACTAATTAATGAGTAGGCGTCCTGTTCTGAAAGGCAAAGAACTCAGGGGACACGAATGTTAATATTTAGTATCACCGAAACTAATCAACACCAGAGATGTCTACGAAAATCTAAATCTGGCATTCCTCATCCTCGCCTCACTCCAGCTGGAGCTGCAAACACCAAGAGAGCTGTCAGTTGCTCCCCTGGGGTACCTGGTCCCCCAGCGTGTGCCGGCAGCCCAGCCCTGAGGGGATCCTGATGGGAACCATCAGCAGGAGTGTTTGGTCGGTGCCAGCCCCAGCTATGGAGCCAGGAGAGGGAGGGAGGTAACTCAGGAGCCCTCCCATCTTCAAGAAGTGAGAGTCGGTGCCATCACAGGTGACTAAGGCACTAACACAGGTGCCTGCGACAGATGCTGCAGGCCCTTTGCTCCCACCACCAAGTCCTTTCCTGGGATGCTGGGCTGGGTCAGTCCCTCAAGCAATGCTGAGCTGCCCCAGTTTCTTTACCAAGGGACTGTTGCAAGAGGGGCAGTTTTCCCCCAAGCACCAGGAGGGATTGCTCTGCCACTTTGGTGCATCGATGCTGAAGACAGGCTCTCCCATTTGTCTGGGAGGGCAATTTCTCCCAGACCTTTCTCATATCCCAGTCATACCTGTGTCGTTGAGCACCAATATTTATACATGAAGCAGTATGCTGGCTGGACTGGCAGTTTTCTGCTGAGTGGTAGCAAACTTTGGCTAAAAATAATACTAATTTAGCCTCTTTGGCCTTCAGTTTAACCACTCAAATGTTCCATTTCAGGGAGGTGACAGCTGCTTTGATCTGCTTCAGTGAAGGTGGATAGAAAGTTTGAAGCTTGCTGGAAGGCAGCTGTTTTTCCACTGTGGCCTTCTGGGAAGATCTTGTGGGTACGAGAAGCATTAAAACACAGGTGACGCCTCACAGGACCTTAATCAGTAGAGGGAAACACTTTGATTGGTGTATTCTTTGACTGCCTCAGTCAGTTAATACTACCTCTAGGTCCCACGCTGCTTCTGCACAGTCACCAGTGCAACCGTCCTGGGTGCAGTTCCAGTCTGCTGGGGTACAGAAAAAGATGAGTATGGGTCATGAAGAGCTGGAAAATACAGGATCCTTCAACTGTATCTACGTTTGGCAAGGAGCCTGCTGAGTCTACACAGTCCCATTGGTTTTTATAGTCTCTGTCCAAGGAAGATGATCTCCACCATGAAGGAGAAGCATGGAGTTTGGGTGCCGCTCTGCTGGCTGTAATTAAGTGCTACTTGGCTAAATGATCTTGTCCAATTTATATGTAATACATTCCTGGAAGGCCATTAAATGCATGCTATTTTCCTAAGATAGAGGCTTTTGAAGCTATTCCACGCTTTCATATAAAGATGCATTTAGGCAGTTGCAATAAATAGGAGGATGAATGCTTTTCTGTGAGTGCCATGTGAGGCCATCAGAGGCAGATGGAGAGTTCTCAGCACAGCTGTTTTTGTTTTTGGTGACCGGGTTTGTTCCTCTTACAGGGATTCTGCAGAAGTCCAATGGCTTTCACTAGACACTTGTGCAAAACTGATCTAGTAATACAAACCCTTCTTGCCAGGCAATCAGGGGCTTTCCGTAAGTCCGTATGACATGAGAAATGCTATTTTGAGATGTCTCCTCTTCCTCTTACCCATCTTGTCTTCAGTGTCTTTAAGTATTGAACGGGCTTTGTTCAGAGCAGGTCAGAGCCCTTTCTCCCAGACAGACACACCTGCCATTCATGCAAACCCATGCACAGATGAAAACTGCTCAGGAAACTTGTGGCATGAAGGACACCTTAGGGCATCCAGATGGACCAAGTGTGGTTAGGTTGGTCTACCCACAGATGTCTTCTGTTGAAGTCTTCCTCAGCTCTTGCAGTACTTTCAGTTTATAGCATGGGCAAGCATCAGTCAGCAATGCAGAAGAGCCGTGATCAAGACAGAAAGCAAATGGAGGCTGCTGCAGTTGCTCTTCTGTTGCATCTTTAATCTCTGAAATAAGTAACTAAATTGGCAAGGGCTATGGCCAAAGCTGGACTAGTCAGCTAGTTACTGCAAAAAGTAAAGAAGCCACTGAGTGACAGCAGCCAGGCTTACTTCTTTCTTAGGAGGGAACTTCAAGTTCTCTTGCGTATTTAGAGATTGAGAGAGCAGCTTTCTGAGGAACTTACACAGCTCATTTGATTTCTCTATGCAGAAAAAGCTATATAAGTTTGAATCATGAAACGCAGGCTGCAAACAGTGATGTATTCTGGGGACTGAGAAGGCATCTGAAATTGGATGCTGGTTCTGAAGTAGGCACATGCCCAATCTCCAGGCATCCCCAAATTCTGATGTGGGAAGAGCTGGTTCCGAATGCTACACATGGTCCCCAATTCTATTAAGGTCCAAACTGATCTTTTTTATTTTTTTAATTTGAATACCACCTCATACATGGCCCACATATCCCTAACTTATGGATGCTTTAAAATCGGGATCAAGTTCTCCTCTGTCACTGAGCACTGAGGAGGGATTCAAAAACTCAGGAGGAGCCTATTAGATATTTTAGGGCAGGTTGCCAGTTCTTTTGCCAGCACACAGACTACTACAAATTCTTACACGCACATACATAGTTCAGACTCGCCCTGCGCAGTGACACCAACCGCATTTAATTCCTGTGCATACCATCTCTCTTTGCCAGCCTCCTCTCTGACGCTTTTTTCCCTGTTCTCAACAAACACAATTCTAAATTCAGATCCTGAGTTTCCATTAAGGATGAGCAAAGCAGAGCTTTAAACTCTGAAGCTGTTTTAACCCATTTGCTCCTGGATCAAAAAGCTTCCCAGTTTTGTTCCAACAACTCGGGAAACTTTCCACCATTGAAATAATGAAAAACAAAGGCGGGGGGGGGCTAAAAAGGAATTAGTTTTACTAAGGTGGAGCAGTTTCTTTCTCTGGTGTGGTTTTACTTGCAGAAGTGTGAGTTAAAGGACTGATGGTGAATCCAATCTTAAGACTGATCTGAATCTTCTGTGAATATTCCTTTGTAGAGCACACTCCAGCGTATTCTGGTCTGTACTTGTGGTTGGTAGTTCAAGGTCACATTAAAGAGGCTGACAGTGCAGCTCAGATCCTGCAGCACCTGCTCGTGCCTTGGCTCTGATCATTTTTCAGGAGAAAAAAAAAAATGTACATGAATAACTATAGGAAAAAAAGCTCCTGACATGCCATGTGGTTTCATTTTGATTCTATTGTTCATATTAAGAAAGGGGCATTTGCTGGAGCACAGGCTAGGTGTATCATTTGGCACTGATGGAGTTAATCGTGATCCCTATCCTGTGGCCATCCACCACTGGGTGAATGTAGCTGCATTGTCCATGATCACAGCGCTGTGTTAAATGTGCTGCTCTTCCTGGAGCCATAATGTGAAATACTCAGGGCTGTACTAACAAAGACCTTACACTCCATTTTGCGTGTGAAAACATGGAGCTTTTCCATGAGCAGTTCCTGGCCCCTCATGGCATCGTGGTGCAGTCTGTGCTTTTACAGTTCAGAGAGCTGCCTCAGGAGATCCACCATAAATGCCTGTTTTCTAGGATTTAAAATTGGGCTGGGAAAAAAAAAATCTGTGGGCTGAAACTTGGCATTTCAAGGCTCATCTGGGGAGTCAGTTTCTCATATTGCGCCAGATTCTGGCATCTTCAAAGGGTGAATTTCTATTTCCTTGTAACTGAAACTGCTAAGAGTAACCAAAAGAAAGAGTGAAAAAATCTGAGTATTAACTTCAGATCAGGAATGTTTTAAATATTGAGCAATGAGCACCTTGTGTATACATATGTGAAATACATATTTCCCCAGCTAGGAATTAGTTATTGATAAATCCACACTGTGATGTAGCAACAACTTCCAGTGTTCTGTAAGATAAGAGCTAGTATTTAATCAACCAGGAGAACAGTTGAAATGGATACCATATAATAAGCATTATTCTTGTGGAGGTGACAGCTCCAACCCAACAATTTTAAACTGAAGCTTGCTGATGTTTCTTGCCACTCTGATCTGGTCTGAGCTCTGCACTCTAAATCACCATTACCTATTACCTGTGAAATCATGGGGTTTCTGCTCTCTGGAGTAGCAAAAAGGGGGCTTCAATCACTCTGCACAAGCCTGTTGTCTCCCTCCCCATGGTGCGTCCCTGTGTGGTCTGCTCCTGCTCCTTCAGCCTCTGTTTCCACCAGCACTACCTCTCATCCTCTCAGCTATTTTGGGACAGACACTACCGAGGCACTTCAAGTGAATGTATGTCATTGACTGGCAAATGGAAGATTTTATAGCCTTGTTTGATCTTTTGATTCAAGCCTTTTGAAGAAATGATCCACCAACACAAGAATTGCCTGTTTTGTAAAGAATTTAATTCTCTCCTGTGACAAGAAATGTCTTAAAGGTCTGCTTGCCTGCCCAAGTTTTGCTCTGCTGCAATGTTGTTAATACATATGTTTCACTGAAGCTCCAAAAGTGCTGGAGCTGGCAAGGTATGAGACACCTAGGCTCAGACCAGTATAAGGTACATGTAAACCAGAATATTTTGCTGCACAAATGCAGAGCATCTAGAGTCAGGGCTTGCACCTGTGTAATTACTTTGATGTAGTCATACTGGAGCAAGGAGAGGAAAAAAAGCAATGTAGACGAAGCTTTCAGCTGACAGAGAAAATAAAAACACAGCTTGTGGTTGTGTGAACTGATCTGTGATAAAAATGTTTGCATAAAATTACATGCAAATGACTGGGAAGTACAAACATACCCACAAGAAAGTCTGTTCCACTCAGGACCAGAAGCAGAAGTGCTGGAAATATAGGAAGCAAACTTGACCTCAAGAAAGTTACAGAGTGAGGGTGTGAGCCTCTTTCAGCTGAAATCAGTGATAAAGTACCCAGTTGTCTCAGTGGGCACGGGATCATCCCCTTGTTTTGCAAACGAAGGGATTCTGTCTAGCTCAGAAAAGATTTAGGTAAGCACCCAAATTGCTGTTGTTTTTACAGATCTTACAGATATATGAAACCTGTAGAAGTGCACCTCATGGGGAGTATTTCTTTGGGACCCCCATCTGCCTATTTGGAGGTGGAGGCTGGGACAGGCATTCAAGATGCAGCAGAGGAGGCATTTCCAGTGGTCTGCCCCATTCACTTTGCCTAGATGGGATCATTCTGGATCTCAGAAATCATAACTCCTTTGGGGAATGAGGACAGCCCCAGCCAATATGACTGTAAGCTTCAGAACAGTGCTCACCCACTCAAGACAGTTCCTCATGTTGGTGTCTCTTGGCTGCTTCTTGAAGGAGGCTTTGCCTTTCTAAAAGTTTCTGTCCATCATCTTCTGTCTGCAGGTGGCTTCCTCTGTGCAGTGAAGGCTGCATCTCTCCTGCTTGTGTGCTAAACCATCTGACTGAGCCACCAGCAATTTAACCAGGGTCTTCCTGAGGTAGTATAATATATGGACATACATTTTTTTAGGGGTCTGATAGGTCAGAGATATACGTGTATATATATGTAAACGTGTGTAAATAAAAAATTGGTTTTCACCCTCATTTTAACCAAAGATAAGAAAAGTAATAATTATAAAATAAATAGCATTGATGCAAAATCACAACAGTATTTTGCTTATCTGATTTCATCTTTCCTTTGATGATCTGGGTTACACAATGATTACAGCGAACTCTGCAGAGGCTGGGAGATAGCATAATATTGCTCATAAAGGTTATCATCTCACTGCTTCTCATCACGGCCACACTGTTGTTAATAACCCAAGCTTGAGTTTAAACAGGAATACTTATCTTTAATATATATTTCCTGCTCCCATATATTTCAGGGAAAAGCATTGAATTTATTGGCAAGAAGGACAAACAAAACCAGACTCTCCCGAGATGCTAAGCACATATAAAAATCCAGATGTTTCCAGCATCAGGATTTTTTTTTTTTCCTTTCTTTTGGTCTCTGTTTTCCTGCCAGGCCTACAGGAAAGCACACACAGAATGAAACTTCTCTCCAATGGTAGCTTTGAGAAGCAAACTCTACAAACAAGAAAAAACAAACACAGTCAAAATCAAGCATTTTCCTTCTTTGTCATTTGTTTGGCTGCTGCTGCTGAGACCCAGGCTCATACCTGGGGCAAGAGTTTTTCCTGTTTCTTCCAAGGCCCTGCTTATGTGACCCAGGGACTTCTAAGGCTGGGAAGGAGCGGGGGGGGGCCACGAGGGGGTGTCTCATCTCGCAGATCCTTCCTGCAAGATGTCTAAGTGATGACTGCTTATTGATCCTGAGCCTGCATGTGGCGGTGGAGATAAAGTTGTGTTTGTTGTACATCTTGCTGTGGCCTGGGCATCCTTATCTCTGCTGCAAATCGGGGGTGATACAGCTTCTGTGGGTTCTCAGGGGGGCTGGGGAGGGAAAAGACCTTGTGCTTGGGACAAAGGAATTTCCCTTATTATCTGATTAATCTTTAGGACTTCCCTGCCTTCCTTCCCCTCATCTTACAATCACACTGTGTATAGGTCTGGAGGACTCCTGGGAGTTTGAAGGACACGCTGATTTATTCATTGTTGCATTACTGCATTAATGAAGGGCAGTAGCCTTTCCAACTCGGTGGGTTCTCTAGACTTGATAAAACTTGCATAAAAACACTGGGAGTATTCCTCTACTACATTGCTGCTACTCCTCTGCTTCATTAAATAGCTGCTGCATTAGGTACTCTGCAATATATTAGTGCAATTGGTGATTTACATTTATATAAATTTGATAGTGACCTGCGATAAGAGAATGATACTATAGCATCTTGCTGATGCTACTTTTCTTCTCAGAGTATTATTTCCCAATATCTTACTCCATCCTGACCTAGCAATAATGAAGTCAATGAAAACTTTTCTTTTGATGTGAGAGGGAGCAGGAAGAAACTCACCCTCAGATTCCTTACACAAGCCTGGCTCTCATTAAAGTTACTGGAAAAAATATATGTGTCCAGTTTGCATACGGAAATTATGTTGATTGTCCCTTCTGGCTGTAACAAAAAAAAAAAAAAACAAACCCAAGAAACAACAAGCAAAATAATTTAGGAAAGAGAGCATAAGTCCAGCAGAGAATATTTTTCCAGTGTATTAAGTAAGTACCATGTATTCCATGGTTGTGCTTACTGCTCAGTAGGGGAACTCATTTTCAATGGAGGATAGCAAAGTTAATCCTGTTCTGTTTTCTCTTGCTTACTAAAAGAGGTGAAAGACAAGCATTTGTTAATTGTATGTACAAAAAATGCACATGCAGAGCTCAGTTTAATCCCCAGAGTTATAAAGATTCCAAGAAAACCAGTCAAAATTAGGGTGGAGAGAGAGGAAAGAGGAAATTCCCTCTTTCTTTTTTCCTTCTTTTATCAAAATTTTTTCAGATTTTGTTGGAAAAACCAAATGTTGAAAACATCCTTCAGTTACACTCTGTAAATCTGGGACTTTCTGTCAGTTCAACATATCCCGTTTCATCAAGCTATGGAAAGAAGTTCACTGACGGGGGAAAAATGTCTTTTTTACACAGGGAATTGTTTGCTTTGCCACTATCAGTTGTGCTAACAGCAACTCCCAAAACATTGTTAGGATCTAACTTTTCAGCCAAGTTTCTTCTGAAAGAGCTAAGACAGGTTCTCTTTAGACATATGGCTGCTGCCTGGCCACTAGGCTTACCAAAGAAAGACAGACAGTGGTCATGTTGCATGACAAAATGTACGTATTCTGCCAAGCAGATTTGCGCGGTATAAAAGGCATCTTCATGGAAAAGACCATGGTTTGCTCTCTGAGCAGCTGCTGGATGCCAGGACAGCCCTCTCTGCATTTTTGTTGCCTCTCTGTCCAAGCACAGCACAACACACGCAACTAGCAAAACTGATATTTGCAAAACTGGGAGTTTCAATGTAAGGCTCCAAAACCAGCAGTTAAGGAAAGTAATTTTCCAAATATCTGAGTCACCCAGTGGGTGCTGCTGCGTGCTCTGCCCTTCAGAGAACCAGATCACTTCTTGAGCTGTTGCAAGCATGAGAGTAGCTGGCGATCTTAGTCACTTCTCTGTTGAAGTCTTGCCCTCACGTCATCGATGAAAGACTTGATCTTTTGCCGTTTTTACAACAGGAACCCTTCTCTCATCACTTCCCAACGTGCCACAGCAGAATAGAGCTATGACCCATTCTCTCATATTTGCCCTTCTGAGGCACAGAAGGCTCTTTCAAAGGCACAGTCCCATTTGGCGTTTCTTTCCTAAGACTCAATCCAACAGCCATCTGTTATGCTCTCTTTGTTGCCCCATAACAGGGCACAGTAAATCTCACTTCTCCCAGCCATGGGTACACAGTGACCAGTACCTACCTCTTCCCTAATTTTTTTTAATTTTTTTTTAATTGACTCTGTGGTTACAGTAGCCAAGCCCCCCCTTGGGTCCCTGAGAAGTCCCATTGCTTCCTTGACACAGAATTGCCTCATGAGTTGTCTGTAAGAACAAGGACAGGCAGCCTTCAGCACAGCACCCACACTGTGCATTGGCTTCTCCCCTTGTGGATGAGTTTCAGAAATCTCAACCAACTGCATGACTTTTCCCTTTTGTTTTTAAGAGCAACTGGTGTGTTTACATGCCCAGAGACATTGACAGGCATTGATTCATCTCAAGAGTCATTCTATGTCTTCCAAGGATGGTTAGTAGTTGTTATTAAGGCACAGACTGTCAAAAGGTTGGTGTCTATTTCTGAGGCAAAATCAATGGGAATTTGACTGAAAAGACCCAATATTCTCGTTAGCTGCAACGTTCCTGGAGAACAGGGGACTCCTGGTATCTTGCTGAAGATTTTCCTTTGGGGGGTGGCATTTCCTCTGCGTTTCCCTCTCAAATTTTAACCCTCAGAACTGGTCTATTCCCATAGTAGAAGAGCTAAAGCAATGGGGAACCCAAGACTGCTCCTGCATCCTGCAGGAATGAGGATCCAGATCTTGCAGAGGCTGAGAGACAGGACAATATTGCTTGTAATGGTTATGGTGCTGCTTCTCCTTTGCACACCCACACTGTTGTCAGTAAGCCAACAGGAGGAAAAAGGTCCCCATGTTGCCTGTGTCCCTTCCTCCAAATCAATTTTGTTTTTTTTTTTAAGTATGTAAATAAAGTAGGTTCTTAAAGATGTGTAATTTCTATGTGATCCACCCTAAACATGCACAAGAAACAGCATCCACAGAAAGAGGTTGGAACCTGATCTCTTTAAGCATTTATCACAACAGTCAAACCAGAGAACAGCCCAGCAGACTGGTCTCCATCTCTGCAGTCATGCTGCTGGGTGGATGAGTTTTCATTAAGCAATTCATGACTTCCTAGATGTACAGACCCCTTTACCCTTCCCCTTGACTTTGATACTTTTTGCCCAGCTCATGTAAGCTTTTCACTCAGTCCAGAGATACGGGAGTGGAGGAGGTAAACCCAGCACCACTGTGATTCTACAGGTCCTGCTGGGGTTCCCCCAGGACCAGCTCATAGGTTCTTCCCATTACCAAGAAATTTTGAAGGGAAACAAGTATTTGCCCACCCCTTTGGCTGACCAAGACTTGGCTTGTCCATGGAGGCAGCAGCCATGGTCAGCTGGATACGAGAAAGGGAATAATTCCTCCTACGCACCCAAAGACCACACTCTGACCTGGTGAGCAAAAGGCAAATATGGGCACTTGGGAGAACTGCATGGAGACCACCTTATCCAGAGCCAGAATCAGAGCTACACTGTGGGTGGGAGCTGGAAGGCAAACCGGAGGGGAGAGGGAGAAGAACACAGCCAGGAGAATAAGAGGGAGTGAAAGGTTCATAAAATCATTAAAAAGGAGCCTTCTTATTCCCTCCTTGTTGACTATTGGCACTGCAGACTGGACACAGGCATTTGGCAAGGCTCTGCCTTTGGGATGCACACAACAGGGATCTACCCCATGCATTGCACACACTGCAGTCCTCCCACCCACGAAACCTCTCCAGGGCCCTCTCTGGGTTTATTTCAGTTTGGAAACCCACCACACCTCTGATGTCATCCCCCACTGGGGCTTGAATTCATTTTAAGTTGACTGATCCAGCCCAAAAAACTTTTTTTGTGTATACGAGGTATATCTATGGTTCATAAAACACACAGGACTGAAGTGGCTAGAGACTAAGTGATAAACTGATGCCAACTATCTATACAATTGGTTCTGAAAAGGGATTTTTATTGACTGAATGCATCAATTTTTCCCATTACACTTTTGGGGCTACTTAAAGCAACTCTGCTCCACAGACTGAGGCTCCACATATTGCACAGAACTCAAGCTTGGAGACCAGGAGGAAAATTAAGAGCCAAGCTAATTAATACATACAGTCTCATGTTTATTAGATGCCTTTTGAAACTACTGCTTGTTGCTTTTAAAAAAAGACTGAAGGCTCAGTCATACAAACACTCTGTCTGTGAAACTGCTCACAGTCTAGGAGTGAATTATTAGTTTTACTTGCATGAAAACTCCATAGAAGCATTTGCTTCATGGCAATTGATGAAGCATTTTAGCATGTCTATTTTATCATCAAATAGAAAGAATTTGAGAACATTTTAATGCCTACAAGAGCCTTTGTCAATAAGAAGTGAATGTTTTGTCCCAGCAATGATAAAGACCTCCTGTATAGCTCTTGTCTAGGACTGGGCTTTGAACTTTAAAAGTAACCAGTGCCGATAAACAGGAAACAATAGATTACAGTTTGTAGCTTGCATTAAATTGTTCTCTTGGGGTTTTTTTGTCCTCATTTTTATGTTTTAGGCAGGGACAAATATAATGTTTCATCAAAGTTGAGGTCACAATTTGTTTATTTATTGGGGTTATTTTGCACTTTGCATTGCAAGCCGCTGCAACTAAAAGAAACATGGGTTGGCACAAAAAGGGGAGGAGGAGTGAGAGCTATAATGGAAGAAATGTTACCCAATAATTAAAATTCAGTGGTACTGTAAATCCTAATGGAAACAACAATGTGTCTTTGTGTACAATTAACTCTGGGCTCCAGTTCATGATAAAAATTCTAGCTTGTAAAAAGCCTTGACCTCAATACCGACAGCTCAACAGTGGTTCACAGATCTGGCTTAAAAAAAAAAAAAAAACTTTCACAGAGGGGGAACAAATAATAGCTGGACTTGGTTCCCTAAATATGCTCCAATTATTCAGGGTGGTTGAAGATAAGAAGATACAGGAGAAGTAGCAAGGGGAAAATAGTCCCATAGCTTGAAGAAAACTACAAAATGTTGTTTGATGTCTAGAGAGAAAATTCACCCTCCCCCTCTCGTTATCCCAATCATACATTCTGTGGGGCACCCTGTGTGTTAACAGCGAAGGCCTAGAAAATCTTTATTATTATTAGTTTAATACTTTTTTTTATTGTTAACAAAGCAGACAAAACGAGTTGTTCATTACAGTGAGTGACTGACAGGGAAACATGGAGGACTATTCATTAAGTAATTACTACTTTTAGGCAGAAAAAGTTACTGTGCTTAAAAGAGGGGAAAAACAGTACAAAATCAAATTGTCTATTCTTTTTTTGGTGGGTGTGTGTGGAAGGAGTAATGTCTCATGGAAAAGACAGTTCTACAAATGTCAATCAGTTTGACAAGCAATTATCAATTTTAACATAAGGACGTAGACTGTGGGTAGAGTACCTCAGAGCAAACTACCTCAGTTACCATGCAGTGTAATGGTGGATAGAGTGGGACTTATCCAGAAAAGTGTATCTACAGCTTATCTGTAAACCTGTTGAAATAGGATCAAACCTCATAATATTTTCTAACCAACTATAGTTCAATTTGCGGAGGACTTTTTTTTGTTTCCCTCCCACTTCTAAAGAAGGACCACACAGTGCCTTATGGAAGGACAATGAATTCAAAAAGGTATTTTGGAAACGTTTTTTGTCAGAGCTCAGACAGGCTGGATTCATACTTGGGCTTGGGGTGTTTCTCTGCAGCAGTGGATTCATCAGCTGCAGCAGATGCTTCCTCCAAAGAAGGTGAGAAACAGGATTCTCAAAAACATTGAAGTGTCTGAAGCCCTCAAATCCCAGCTGTAATGTTTGCTCCTGAATCCCCTTGGTTCTCCCTGCACATACATCTACATTTTTTGCCATTATTAAAATGGTCCAAGAATCCATGTTTAACCATCTGAGGGCTAAAATATCAGAAATGCCTGCTTCACTTCCTTACACTGGAAAACAGGAGAAAGGCACTCCACTTACCTGGCACCATGCACTGGTAACAAAGTGCTCAAAAAAAAAAAAAGAGAGCTGTGACTTGGTTCTGAGAGTAACCTACACCCCCTTGGTTTCAATAAGAGCTGTGGGTGCTGGGATGCTTTGATTGCAAGGCTATTTGTTAGGTGCTTAAAATACAGATTAAACAGAGAGAGATGTGATCTCTATGCTTGTGGAAAGCTATAAAAAGCAATGATTCTGCATTTCAACCACTATCTTTTGATCCTTAACCATAGGTAGATTTAGGAAGGAACTTGCTTGTGTACACTGCAGTGTGTTGGCTCTTGGCATCTGGATGGCTTACAGAAGGAACAGAGCAGCCTCCAGCAGAAGTAGCTGTTCATGGTAAAAATGAAAGAAAGCTTAAAATGGGTGGAAGTGTGGAAAAATAGCACACTCATGCAAATAATCTTTAGAGCGAAGAACTCCATCTGCTCTGGCCCTGTGCATTTGAACTTATTTTATGCTGCACTGAGATATATATCCACGCAGATTCCCTGGCAGATTGCTTGAAAACATAAGTCCCCAAGCTTTTGTATGTCTACATATATCGTTAGAGTGTCACCTAACTCCATTCTCACCTTAGCCACGAAAAGCCATTGAAGTTGGTGGGATTCCTCAGGAGAATCATTTCCGAGGAGAAATGTCGTTGGCATTTGGTCCATTTTAGGCAGAACAGGAACATGTGCGCTCACATCCCAGACGGTTGCGCGTGCTGAGAGCCGGTGACAACAGTGACAACCAATGGCACAACTCTTACTGATCCCAGTGGGGCAACAGCAAGTCCTTAATCCCCGTGTTGTTTCCAAGCTTCCTGTTTTGAAATTGCCATAATTAAATTCTAAAGACTGAGAAAGCACCAAACAAGTTGCCAAGTTTATGTCAAGCTTTATCAGCTGATCTCATCATAATCCGGTAAATAGCATATCATGAACATCAAATCTAATTAAATCCTCTTGAGATACGGGTTAAAAAACAGACACAAACAAGAATCAAACATTTAAAGCCTGCCATTGTACAATCAGAATTAATCCACAGGGAGAAGTGAATTTCCTTGAAATCTGGACAAATAAGCCTTCTATGTTCTCCTTTCCCCGGTGGCTCATACTCTTTCTGGCTCACACAGTCAGAAGGAAAATGCAGTTACTGGGTTTTTACTCTCAACATAGATTGCATGAAATGCACCTCTAAAGTCTGTCTTCTGGACTAGAATACAGGATGAGGCAGAGTAAAGGAGACATATTTTATTTATGTATTTATCTCCAATATTCTCAGCAGTACTTTAGGTGCTGTCCATATGTGAAAGAATGATCTCTAGCCATGGGAAGCACAATGAAAAAAGCTCTAATGTGAACTCAGAAATGCAGCAGTGAGTTTGTTTCTCTTAAGTCAGCCTCTTGATCATCACATTATCTGCCAGGCACCTTTCAAAAACCATCTCAAATGCACCATAGGTGTCTGTGTGTGTGCATAAGCCCTTAGGGCTACACCTATGCTGCTAGTAAATTAAACAGGGGCAGGTAATATTCCCAGGCATTGGAATTTGATAGTCTATATTGTTAAATTCCTAGAACCTGCCCTGGCACATTTTTGTTCTGGATCAATTAGCGCTCTCCCACACACGTCCCAGGAATTTAGGAGTTAGTGCAGCCAGAGACCTTTCCCAAGAGATGCCGTGTGTTCAGTCTTCCTGTGTGGTGACTAGAGGAGCTTCATAATATGGACATTCCAGGTCAGTTGGCCTCATTGCCAGAGAATGGCCCTAACGACACCTAATTTTCTAATAAGAGCTGTTGTTTGCGTGACCATGTCATAGCCTATATCTGCTGTATACTTAATCTGGGTACTTTGTAAGAGTGCTCTACCCTGAAGCCAGATCACATCAGGGCTTTCTGAAAGGGCAGTGCAGGACTTTGTTGGATGACTTTATGAACTACAGCTTTCCTACACTTGGGCATGACCTGCTCTCAAATCCAAATTTTCTACTGAGTTTCATTATGTTACAGCAGAGCTGAATGTGGTAAATGGGCTTCTTCATTCCCATCCTTCTTTCTTGATATGAATTAGCACATGCCAGATATCTCTGAAAATCAGCAAGAAGTTGATATTTGCATCTCTTGCAATCCTTTAATGAACTCATTCAGAAGACCAAGAATTCATACCCAGCAGTATAATTTCAGTCTGGCATAAAATCTGTCCTTTCAGCTCCAGGATCAAGCTAAAAATCAAAGCTCTAAATGGATTTGCCTCAAGTGAACAAAATAGCCCCTCTGGTGTGGAGTCACCCTACCCAGCTTTAGCTATCTAAAATAAAACCCTGCTTTTCCAAGGCTTCCTCTGCAGCCAAAGGAACGTGACACCAGAACATGATTCAACCCATCTCAGACCTAATGTGTGTCTCCACTAGTACAAGGAGCATAGGCCAGCAATAGTCATCATTTCGGCATTTCAAATTATCATCTTTTACCTGCAAACCTGCAGTGCTTCTTGGTCTGCCTGCTTTTGACAGTGACTTTCAAGTCTTTTACAAGCCTCACCAACTTTTGTTTGCATTTTCACAGGAAAATAAAAAGAAAATTAACAAGCTCTGTCCCAGTTGCCGGTTCTAATAGCAAAACCTGCTGTCAGACTTTCAGGCCAAACCTGATTCAAGATGAAGTTCCTGTTCTTCTCACTCTTGCTCACTACAAAAAAAACTTAGGTTTCATAGCACCAAGATGACCCTGACTGAGAAAGTGAGCCAGCTCCCTTGCATAGTAACTGTTCATCATTTTTGGTACTTTCCCATAATTGTAATTTCACCTAAAGCAATGTTGACTGGTCCTACTACTTACTGAATTCACAGATATCACCAGGGTGGATGCTGGACTAAGAAGTTCTTCTCCTGCCCAGGCTTTAATGCCACTATTCTGTATGTTGTGATCATTCAAAACCTCAAGCAAAGATGAATGGACAGCTCAGCCCTTGCTTCCGCAGCACAAGAATAACCACTTAAATTTACATCCCCACCAAGCATGAGCTGTAAGGGGCCTGCTGCTTCCAGCTGTATGGAGGAATGGAACCCAGACACTTGTATTGCAATACTACAGTCCACTTAAATACTGTGTAGTGATATGGAGAAAGGTTTCCTGACTGCTGGTGCTTGCAGATCTCAAAAGGTGAGGAAGAAGCAAAAAAACCCAAACAAACATTTCAATCAAGAAAACTGCAGTTTGTACCTGTGGCATTTGAAAAGTGCTTAAAACAGGATTTTTCTTCCCTGTTCACTGACTCCATTCGTTAAAAGAATTGATTTGTGTCGCAGAATCTGAATTTACCTGCCTTTTTCTCTTTGGAAATGTTTTAGTGCTGGATGTTGTTCAAAAGTTGCAATTTGTGATACTTTGCGATTTTGTAATACCATGACTTTCCTGGTCCCCACCTGTTATTCCTCCCTCTCCACATGCCACTCAAACTGCCTGTCACTCTTACAGAACAGCACATGTTTCTGCAGACTATGTCCTAGAAGACCACCCATCATTCTCAGCATATCCATTAGCATAATGCACCTTTAATTCACCCTCTTTTCCATGAGGTCTGAAGTTAAGTATGCAAAGGCAGCTTCAAAATGAGACATTGCCAAGTTTATTTACAGAGCGCTAATGACAGAGAAACAATGACAACTACAAAAAAAAATCAATTCACCTGGCCATTTGGCAAGGAAGGAGTACACATTCCCCTTCTTTCCAAGGTTTTGCTTTAGGTCCAGAGGGAAAGGTCTACTGTGTTCAATGCAAATAATACTGCTTATACTGAGTATCAGAAGAGCCAGAAAAGCCAGTGACCTGTGATGTCTTTTAAGCAAGATACTATTTAGTAGCTTTAAAAGGAAGGAAACTTTAATCTTTGAAGATCAGACGTTATCACAGCAAAATATATTATCTGCCAGTGTTATTAATAGCAATAAATAAAGGTAACACCTTGACAGATTCAGTTCACTGCTAATGATCAGCATTAGCTGATCACTTTTTTGCTATGTTGGTCTTACAACCTCTGGGCTGAGCCTACAGGTTAGTTAGCATGAAGTTGCTTGTCAGCCATGCATCCATACCTTCACTGCCTTCCCTGACTATCATTTTAATACCAAGACAAGGACACAGGATGAAAACTATACCTTGGCAGTTCTTTCTTTGTTGCAGCTTTGATGCTGGGACAGTTGTTGTGCCCTCAAGGTTATTCTTTTTCTCAAAGACGCCCTTCTTCCTCCTGCCGGTGATGCCTTAATATGTGGATGTATGTTTGGTACCTAAGTGGCATGTCCTCTAAGTACATGAACATCTTTTCAATTCTTTTTTGTCCAGACAGTTGTTGGTGATGAAATCTTTCTGTTCAAGGTACAGGATGTTTTACTTCTTGGCGGGTGATTAACTTTCTGCCTAACATGGTGGTGGGCCTCCATATTTTGAAAACACAAGTCAACACTGAAGTTATACTTAAGCTGTAAATTTTCCATTTGGGCTTTGGAGTTGATGCCCCTTTTCAGATGCCCTTGTTGAAACTCATTCTTGCACCTAGTTTAGAAGTACATTTAGATGCCCTACACAAGACTTTCCAATTACTCCAGTAAGGATCCACTGACTGCAGCTACTTTGCTCTGTGAACACAAACTCAAAGTGGCACCTGAGGCAATGTTCACTTCCTTTTCACTTCACTTACCTGTGGAAGCATCCTTGGGGCTTGTTGTGGGTGATCCAACTGACATTGGGAGAGGAGAGATCCTGGGTGTATCCTCCGCTGCTTAGCCCTGGCACCCAGTGCTATGCCTTGCAGCTTCTCATATGACCAATGTAGGGCAGACAAAATGGCCTTGGGTCCTTCCTACAAGGGACCAAGTACTGCTCCTGGCAGAGGCAGATGCTATTTGCCAGCTCACAGAGCCCGGGCTGAGTTCTGGCTGCAGAAATAGCAACATGAGGTGCTTGGCTTCAGGCTGTCCTGGGGGTAGTCTATCCTAGCTAGGTGTAGACATAGCCTTTGGCCCAAGGTGGAGCAGCATTTTCTTCCCTTGGATACTCTGGAGAGATTCACAGGAGACAGAGAGGAACATGCCAGAGAACACAGCTGCTCACCTCTCATGCCCACCTAAAAGTGAGGCACCTGTGATGTACTGGCATAAAAAATGAACATGAGGCTTGGAGAAAACACCACTCTTCTCCAGTAACGCCAGCATTCTTCAGTTTAGTTTAATTTCTCCTGTAGCCAAATTATAAAAGCATTTATGGCCAATAATCTCTCCTCTGCACTGCAAAACTCCTACCTGGTTTAAGTTGGGTATTCATTCCTGATTAAGAGAAGCCTAGTAAGGAGGGGAACAACAAGATGGAAGGACACCTCCTCCAACACAGCTTCTAGTCAGTAGAAAAACTCAGTGCTGTTAAAGCATTTTACTTCACACAGAAATTGCAGAGAGTATGAAAGCCCTGGTACTTCAAACCTCTGCAAACACTTCTGAGCTCTTCATGTCTATCTCTTTCTCCATTCATATGTCTCAATAACAGCCAACTCACCTTTTTAGTGCTTTATACTTCAGATCGAATTTGTTTTTCCTTTGGTTAGCACTTCCTCCCTCATCTCTCTTCTCTGTGTCCCCTCTCCCTTCTGCCTGTTTATATTCTGGTTTTGTCTTTCTGGCCACTTCATCCCCTGACTGATGCCAGCAGCCACCAAACGGACTGTGTGCTCTGAGTCCTCTTCCTTTTTCCCAAGAAATGATACTTGGGTTTGGGCAAAAGTGGTCAGCAGCACTGGGTATCTGGGTTTCCAAATAACCCTGGGCGGTGAGGGGACTGTCCTGTCTAATCCAGCTCTTAGCTGCACATCTGAGACTGCCCCCTTTAGGGGCAGTTGCAATGAGCTGGGGTAATACAAAGAAATGAGAACCAGCTGTTCTTCCATGAAGCATTTAGGTAACAACACTGATCAAATCATATTCCGACTAAGAGTCTAGTACTAAAAGACATGTCTCTACCTACCAGGTAACTAAGAAAAGACATAATATATAGATCTAGGTAATACAGTCCCAGAGAGACCTTACTGCAGCTTCGCAAGATGAAGTTCCGAAGATGCAATGTAGGTTTTTTAAATAGAGTTGCAGGAGACTGCTGACCGCTATGCAGAAAAAAAATACATTTGAATGACTGGTTTGAGATATATTAAGGTTGTTTACCAGAAGCTACACTATTTTGTTAACTAATATGTCATGGCTGCTTCTCTGCTGTGGATCATGGCCATCAAGACCTTCACATAGGTTGCAAGGACCTAACATAGACAGCCCTGTTCCAAGAACAGCTGTCCCATTTGAGCTGAAGAAGACTCAGGCATGACTCTGAGGCATGACCTATGGTTAAATCTGGGTGATTGTCCTGGTTTCAGCTGGGATGTAGTTAATTGTCTTCCTAGTAGCTGGTACAGTGCTATGTTTTGAGTTCAGTATGTGAAGAATGTTGATAACACTGATGTTTTCAGTTGTTGCTCAGTAGTGTTTAGACTAGAGTCAAGGATCTTTCAGCTTCTCATGCCCAGCCAGGGCACCTGACCCAAAGTGGCCAACAGCATATTCCATACCATGGGACGTCCCATCTAGTTTAGGAACTGGGAAGTGGGGGGGCAGGGAATCGCCGCTCGGGGACTGGCTGGGTGTCGGTTGGCGGGTGGTGAGCAATTGCCCTGCGCATCATTTGTACATTCCAATCCTTTATTACTACTGTTGTCATTATATTAGTGTTATCATTATCATTATTAGTTTCTTCTTTTCTGTTCTATTAAATCGTTCTTATCTCAACCCAGGAGTTTTACTTCTTTTCCTGATTTTCTCCCCCCTCCCACTGGATGGGGGGGAGTGAGTGAGCGGCTGCGTGGTGCTTAGTTGCTGGCTGGGGTTAAACCACGACAGTGATGATGGCAGTAGAGGGCAGTAGTATACATCACCCCTAATGCCTACTGAGCCAAGGTGGTCCTGCTTCACAGTGGCCATTTCCTAGTGACCTAAGGAACAAGATCACTAGCAGTTTGTTCATCATCCAGAGGCCCAGAAAACACTCTGCCATTTGATGCATGGGCTTTTTTTTCCATGCAGTCATCAACATTTCCCAAAACTGAAGGCAAGACCCCATTCTCCAGTGTTTAGCACCTCCAGTGAAGACTGAGGTTTTTGGTGCATGTCAGCAGTCACGGGAGCAGATAAAACCTCTGCAATTGGATGTTCCCACCATGTTCACATGATGCTGAGCACTTGTGGATGCAGGAACTCATTTTGGCATCTGCCTGGAGAGCTGAGCTTTTCTGACTTAAATGAAAAGGCAACAGCCAGGAAACTACCAAGGGCTACCGATGTAAATGCAATGACAGCTCCAGGCTGAAAAACAAAGGACAGGAAAATGAAAGGCAGAGCTGATGAGCCATCCTCAGTATTAGCCCTTGTTGTTCACTTTCCCCTCCTGAGAAGATTTAAGGCCTCAGTGACAGCTGTCAATCTTGCCTCCCCTGCAAGAGGCGGTTGGTTTAAGTCAGCCCTTGAGTGGTGTATCAGGGGAGGATGACAAGAGGGATTTTCTTTTGTTTGTTTTTTTAAGTAATAAAAGAAGATCCTGTGTCTTTAACCTTCAGGATAACCTTGCTTCAGTCTGGTTCTCATTGCTGGACTGCTTCTTGATGAGCTTTTTATGCCTGATTAATTAGTACACTGAAGGGAAGGGGGGGGCTGCTTTGTTTAGCAGTTTGTGCCTCCTTCTGACTAATCCACTACCCAGCATTACAGCTCCATAGGGTCTGCAGTTGCCTTTCTCATGCCTCTATTGTGGGGTATCATTACTTCTTTCTACTTTTTGATTGTATTGCTTCCTATTGATTTAACCACATTTATTGAGGGCTAGCTGGAGACTAGATTAATTTGAGTTTGTAGGCTTTATTTCTCCACTATCACAAAACTTTTCAAAGAAAAAGAAAATGTAGATGCAGGAGTGAATGGTTCAGATTTATGGAGCTTTATTTTCCAAAGAGCCACTTTTACAGTGTTATTGATGACAAGAAATCATATTTTTTTAGGAATATAACTTTGCATATGCCTTTACTGCCAGTGTGTATGCAATCAAGACAACAGGAAAAGCACTTTTTGTGGTCCTTTATTTTTTAGAAATATGAACCCATAATAATACAACTTATGATAAATTATTTTGTGTCTCAGTTTTCCTGGGGGGGTGGGGAGGAAATACTGACCCTCTTGATAGATCACTTGCAGCTCTGCTGATAAAGAGTACTGGATAAAAGCTAAGCAGTATTACCGAGGATAAAAATATAGGCAGCTTTTTGCTCAAATAGATTTTGGCTAAAACTGGAAAAAGTCAAACCACAAATCAGATGCACGTGTACAAAAAAATCTTTGACTACTAGAGCTAGGGGAGATGGTGGCTTAGTCACTTCGTCACTCTCTAGCACTTATGTGATAGTCAGGTGCAGATTCACTGGGAGAAGAAATGGTATATGCATCCCCTTGAGAGAGCTTGTGCAGTATGCACACTCCTGGTCCTACAATGCGAGACTAGCCATGTGGCTGCATTGCCCTCTTGCCTTTCCTCTCTCCAGGTTAGGTGAGGGCTTTGCACTTGATCAAACAGGAATTAATGACTTTATGTAGACATACCTGGGTGAGGTTCTGAAGTCTCTGCAAGGGGGCAGGCAAGGTGAGCGTAATAGTCTCTCCTGATCTGAAAAGTCTATGAGTCAAGGAGCTTAATGTTAGCCTGAGGGTTAATGTTGATATATATGTTTCAATTGCTAACAGGAGGGGAACAAATCTTGCTGTGTTTGTGGAGGGGGAAAAAAAAAGCTTCTTTCTGGGACTGTAACCCCATAGTTACAGCAGGGCCCCTTTCAGTTTGGTATTAGCAGATGTGGGTATTGTCTAACCTCTTTGGAGACTGCTTCTGAGCTTCGGTGATGCTGTTGTGTCCTCAGCAGGAGACC
Organism: Haliaeetus albicilla; assembly: GCF_947461875.1. Taxonomy (NCBI): domain Eukaryota; kingdom Metazoa; phylum Chordata; class Aves; order Accipitriformes; family Accipitridae; genus Haliaeetus; species Haliaeetus albicilla. The sequence goes on along the minus strand of NC_091484.1, from coordinate 13,170,568 downwards.
TTCACTGGAGCTGCAAGCTGGCATTTCTGTATTCCAGAGAACAGCCTCTTTCATGGCACCATCCTTGATGCTCAAGTGCTTCACTGAGTACACGATGGCTGTGTTAAATTCAGAACTGCCAGAGTAACTAAATGCTCAAAGAGCCAAATTCCCTTTCCTGCTGTAACTCTGGTCTTGGAGCAGTAGAAAATAGTCTGGAAGGGTCCTGGAGAGGTCTTGTAGTTCACCTCAGTTCCCTAAGGCAGGATCAGGTTTATTTACAGTTTTCCTTGTTTGCCTAACCTGTTCTCAGGCGTCTGGGGATATAAATCCACACCCTCCCTGAGTGATCTCTTCTAGTGCTTGCCTGAGCTTTGACTCACAACATGGTGAATTCCTCCAACCTGATGCAAGGAGAGGTTAAGTTTTGAAGTGAAAATATACCTTATACAGCAAGTATGGTAAAAAAAAAAAAAAATCAGAGATAATACACATGTATCTCACCTGTCTGGTATTCAGACACTCAGTGACCCTGTATAACCTAGATGACACAGTTTAGCTGTAAATAGCTTTACAAAGTAATAAGAAATAAGCCCCTCTGTCTTGAAAACACCATACTATTCCTTAGCAAGCCTGCCTTGGTAGGTTGCACTTCAAAATAATGTCCTACTGATTTAATGACACATGTAGCCCTGTTTTGCCAGAAAGAAGTTCAATGTTCAGCTAACCCCAGCTGGGGAAGCTTCAGTTCAGTTCAACTTTGTTTTCTAGTCCAATGCCTGTAGCAGAAGACTTTAGACTGAAAATGCCTTTGAATGAAAATTTGCCATAAGGGGAAAATGGAAAACCTCATTCTGGGTATCTTTTACCTCCAAAATATGTGACTAAAGCTGCTTTTTTCCCCTGGAAAAATCCCATTGGCTTCTGGAGAGGCTGAAGTGGTCAGACCCCTGGAAACTTTCTGTTGCCCTGGAGGACACGAGGGTTTAATGGTGCTGAACTACCACAGGCACTGCCGACATATGTAGCACAGTTGCGGAAGCAGAGGAGCACTGTGAAGTGAGATGCACGTGGTTTTCCATCCTCTTACCTTGGGTTACTCTGAGACATGGCCCGATTAAGAGCAAAAGGAACTGGGGTGCAAGAGGGACTTCCTCTTTCAGGAATTCCTATCCAGCAAATAACTATCATTTCAAAAGATCGGTCCTGAACCACACCGCCTGTTGCTCAGGAAGGATAAATGTCATTGTACAGAGCATGGGTGAGACCCATGCAACACAGACAGCCTGCATTTCTTTTGCGAGGAGTGGCACAGCGCGGAGCCTGAGAAGACCTGGGACCCTCCTCTGCATGAACATGCCTAGAGGGCTTGGCCCTTGCCTAGCCTAGCAAAACATGGGCTGCAAAGAGGCACAAGAATCCTTTAAGGGGAGAGGGTAGCATGTGTAAGCTGAAGAATAACCACTACACAACACTGCAGAGAAATAAACTGGTCCTGGAGGATGTTAGGCTAGAAATTTCAGCAGCATCTCCTTAAAGAGAGATGAGTGCCCCAGGAACTTTGTCAGGCCACGTTAGTGATGGCAACAAAGTTCCCTTTGCAATATATTTACCTGTTGAATACTAGAGCTCTAGCTCTAGAATGGAAGAGAAAGCAGAAGAATATGTACAGAGTTAGACAGATCCTTCCTCACCTTTCAAAACAGGGTCAAATACCGAGTTCAGTTCACAATGATAAAACAGGTTACTGCCAGTAATTGCTTCACAGTTTCCATCTTCAGAGGAAGTGAAACACTTTGGTGGGCTCTGAGACTCCCGATTCCTCTTTGCACAGAACTCGAAGAACTTTCCTGTCCCCTTCATGTGTGCGCTGCCCTCTGCCATGCAGGGACTGTCCACCTCCCAGCAAGCTGCCCCTGGCCACTGACCACGTCCTTGGGTCTGGCCATGCCCTGCTGCAGCAGCACATGGGTGAGGGAAAGGCGATCAAAGCAACCTTTTTGTCCTTGTGATCTTATATTTGTTTGGCATCTTGGCAGGATGCAGAGAGCATCTTTTCTGTGTTGTGGCCCCTGTGCTGGCTATGAGTAGCTGACGTCTTCAAGCTCAGCACTGAGCATAGAAATATAAAAACATACAAGCAAGAATACATGCATATGGCTTATAGCAGCAAAACTACCCATTGTGCAACCTGGTAAAGCACAGCAAAAAAAGATATACATGTGTGCAGGGAAGGAGGATTTTGAATTAAACTGAATTTCCCCTTGACTCCCAGCAGCCAAACTGAAAAATAAATTATTCACTGGGGCTTATTCCCAAAGACAGCCCTGCAGGACTGCAGGCCCAGGCCGCTGCCCAGGGTGAATATCATCTAGAGCTCAACTTGATGGCAAAAGCAAACACTTTGCTATTGAGAGGAAACAAATTAATTTTCCTCCTCTGAAATTGGGAGACACTTGCATTAGGCCATGCATAAAATAAAAATAAGGGGGTCCCAAAAGAAATTACAGAGAGCAATAAATATCCCAAGCCATTGCCTGCTGAGAGCTGAAGAAAATAGAGGCTGAGATGAGAAGAAAATATAATTTTATTCCCCCTTGAAACAGAAAGTCTTATTAAAACCATCCCTTGGAGGCTGAACATGGCTGGCTGTGAGTCAGGGCTGTTGCCTGGGTGTTGAGGGGAGACAGCAGCAAACACCTCTCAGTGTCTGCTATCCGGAGGAGCCGGCATCACCTCTGAAATGCGCTGGAGGAACACACCAAAAAGATTGCCTGGACCTGAACAGAGAGCAAAAGGGGCTCATGGGACCTGCCACGGACAGTTCTCCCGTGATGAAAGATGCAGCACTATTTGAATGTGCATGAGAAGCCTCCTGCTGTGGGTTGGAACATCCAGCACTGTATTTATGAAAGAGCTGGTTAAAATATTCAGTTTGAAAGTTTGGGGATCAAACTAGTGAACTTCAGTGAAAAGTATGTAGATTTTTGTAAAGAAGATGTTTCTGTTCTAAATTTAAAAAAAAAAGAAATTTGCAGTGAGTGAGACGAGAGGAGCAACTCCCCTCCCACTTTGTAGCAAAAGACAAGGTAATGTTTTGTTTCTGACTAAAGCAAAATCATTACGGAAAAAATGTCATTTATCAGGAAGTTTGCTGCAGGTCCTTGACAGTCCAGAAGTGATTTCTCCAGGGACAACCTGTTCCATCATCCTTTGCTGGCAGCCTTGGGAGACGTAGGCAGCTGCCCTGCCCTCTCTCCTGTCTGCCTTGCAGCTTGGTTTAGAGTGATAAAGGTAAAAAATAGCATAAGAAATGCGTGCAGGTCTCATCCTGCCTCTTCTTTTCCCTGTCAGAGCTACCAGACCCACATTTTTGTCATCACCAATAAAAAGGGCCAGATCCCGACCCCATCAAAGCCCCAGTGCCAGTGCCAGGGCAGGTTTCACCACTCAGATGTGGGGAGCCACATGTCACACTAGTGCCACACTCCCACAGGCACAAGAGAGATAACGGGGTTTCAGCGGGAATGGTTTGCTCAGGGAGTAGCTTCGCTGTAAGCCTTGCCAAAGTTTAGTAGACATATTTGGTGACAGTTTTAATTTGGGAAGATGTCTGCAAAAACAGGAAAGGAATAAAGGAAGCTAGTTTCATTTTGCTACATATCTCTTTCCAAGGGGACATTTTTGATCAACTTTCCAATGTTAATGCCCTATTAATTGTGAGGCAAGATCTGAAAAAATAATAATAATTCTTTTCTCATTTATGCTCTTAAAGCACTTATGTGATTTCTAGCATAAGTCAATGAAGTGAAATTAAATAAACAGAGAGAAAGTGGGGGCCAAATTTTATGGAGTTTGGGTCATTGCTAATAAAATAACCAGATTAAAAAAGCAAAAGGGTCAGGAAAAGTGAAAGGACAGGCAGAGCTTTACAAGAGTTAGGAAACTGCCGAGTGCCGAAGGAAGGGAACAAAGTGAAAACCAGACAGTGAATCATCGTCACCGGTGTGTGCAAAACCCGACTGGGAATTCAGACAGGTCCTCTTGTTTTGCTTTGCCCATCCCTTTTATTCTTTTTGCAAGTTATTAATACTTTTGCTAACCAGCTGTTTGAGGTGTCCCAGAATTGAGTTTCCTTTCCCTCAAGCCTACCTACAGACACTTTTCTTTCCCTGTAACCTTCCCCAATCTCCCTTCCACTCAAACCGCTTCTTGCCATGGCAGTGCAAGACAAGAAGGTGTTATGGCTGACCAGGGCTTGCTGAGGTCAGTGGGAGACTTTACGAACCTGACTGGCTCTGATTGACACTTTTTCTCTAGCTTGACAATAGGACAAAGTTTTAAAGATGGAATTCAATATTTAAGAGTACATTGAAAAAAATGTAGCAGGGGAGAAAATGAGGAGGAAGAGTAAAACAAAGAACGTCTCTCCTAACAGATGTATTGTGCCTCTAGATCTTTTAAAAGGAAGGGGGAGCACTGGCAAAAGATATTGTCTGGCTGGCATGCAGAAAGGAGAGTAAAAGAGAAAAATCCTTTGGGGTAACCTATCTAAGAAGAGAGGCACAATCTTTGCACCCTTTTTATTTTGGCAGGCTAGACTATAAATTGCAAGGAGCATTTCTGTTTCCTTGATTGCATTTGCAGCGGGTTTGCCCAGCAATAGCAGACTAGCTGGGAGTTAAATTGTAATAAATCAGAAGCCACCAAGGCAAAAGATAAGAACCCACCACACTTCAGGACAGGTCAGAATCGGGTATGCAGCGATGGCAAGCGAGTGCATGGAAAGGACGGGTCCTGCGCTGCAGCTGCAAGATCAGCCCCAGCAAACCATCCCAGCACATAATCACCAGCCTTAGCTCAGCCACTGAACCTGCCCAACAGGCTCGGGGTGACCCACTCCTGCAAAGCAGAGCATCCGCCATCAGACCCCATGGATGAGGTAAGGAGCAGTCACAGCAGCAGCAAAAGAACCTGGAGGGGTAGAAAACACCTATTATCTCACAGTCTGCCTTTCAGCACAGCCTGCTTAAACACCTGTAATTTTCTGAAGACACAGACAGGTTACTGGACTCTTCAAGGGTACTGCTTCTGGCAAAAAAAAAAAAAAAAAACACAAGCCCAACTTTACTTTAAATTTAACCCTCTCTGGCAGGCATAGTATTTTTAGAAGCACTTAGTCCCACGTTAATACTTCCTGGATGTGCTCAAACACCTTCTGATGTTGTATTGAGGCAAATCAGTGAAGATGGAAGCTCATAAATCCTCAGGAATTAGAGAACTAACTAAATGCTTGTGCGATGTGTTTGGGCACAGAGCAATGGTGTGCAGGCCTGTGTTTTCCAGATACCCCAGCTGAGCTGTGCTTGCTGCAGGGGGCCAAGGAATGGCTCTCACTTCCCCGGGTCCCACGATGAGTAGGGCTCTGGGGAGCCCATGGCACAGGCAGCCTCAGGCAGCACCACGGCCTGGTGCCATCAGCTTGTTTCTTTCTCAATGCAGCTGCATTTGCTGGGATCCACCAGCATGTCGGGGCCCCAACATGTCCCATCCTCCTTGTTGGTCTCAGCAAATCCTCCACCTGCCCACAAGTGCTCCGCTCATGGGATGCAGATGGCCCAGGACTCACTCACCACTCCTGTGCTCCTGGTGACAGAAATGGCACCACGAGGGATGTGTCCCCGGGTATTGGACGTGGGCGGAAAGTTGCCTTTTTCCTCCATTGGCTCTTGCTTCAAGTCACAAAAGACAAGGATCTCGCAGTTCCAGCACTTCGTTCGTAAACAGGCTCCAAGTCCTGGACAGGTCATGACCCCAGGCTGCTTGGAAGAGGAAAGATGGCAGTAACAGAAGAAAGGCTGCTCTTCACTCATCACATACTGACTGGTGACAAGAACCAGCATCGATCAGCAAGGAGTCCTGCTTCCATAAGCAATTCAATCTCAGTTTCAGAGCATTCAGAAGCGCTTAGCGGGCACACCCAATCTCACAGGTATTTGTTCCATGGCTCCTAATTCTTTATGTCATTGCATCATTACCATAGTAAATAAAATACTGCGAGTAACTATGCGGGTGAGCCTCTCCACACTGGCCAGCTCGCTGAGGTCAGTGGAAGCACGTGCAGGTGGAGTCAGCCAGGGATGGCTTTGCTGGATACACTGGGCTCTAACAAGCCTGTTGAGAGTTCAGATTATTCTAAGTAGTTTGCACAGCTATTCTCAGGAATGAGTCAAACAATTAAAGCAAAAACCCTGAACTATTTTTTCCTAATGAAGAACTTACTGTTTTAGGGTTTTAAGCCCCTGGCTAGGAACCTTCCTTACTCGTCTTCAGGGCTGGGTACAGCAGAGCCTCCACTGACCGCGCTGGCAGGTATCTACACACAAACTTCCATTTAGGCTCCACTTTTGACAGTCATAGGTTTAATCAGTCTCTCCTGGTAAAAATTACTTTTTTCTCTCTGGGAGAACACAATGCGGATGAAAAAAACACCCAGAAAAATAAATTCACTTTTTCCTGCAAAACTTCATTTTGAAATATCATTTTGGATTGGAGAAGTCGGTGGAGAGGAAGTCCCACACTGAAACCATTGAAGTCCTGTAGGATTTGAGGGAATGGGATTATTTGAGTAGTTTCTGTGGGTGTATGTTTTCCCTGGGCTCCCCTAAGAGCTGATTGACTCCCAGCATGTGCTGGCTCTGGGTGGGGAACGCAGGGGGAGATTTGACTAACTGCTCCTCCACAATGCTCCTCATTGTCTTTTCTTCTCTTACAGCTGTTTTTGTGAGTGTGGGATTTGAGGGACTGTGTGTGTGGTTTTTGTGTGCAAGGAGATTGCAAAAAAAAGACTTAAAGGGCTGCATTTGGGGGAAATCTAAACTCAGCCTCCACGTTTGCATGCTTTGAATTACACACCTAGATGCTTGCCCACTCACTTTGTGTTGGCTACAGTTTTGCTCTGGCCAAAACTCACATGGGAGTGCTCAGACTGTCTGCATGTGCAAATTGAAGGATTAGCTACCTAACAATTGGTCCAAAAACATAGAATTGGCAATTTACAGGCTCAGCCAAAATAACAGGTCACATTCTCTGATGGAGGAACTTGGCATCGCATTACTGAAGTCAGAGGAGCTTTGCAGATTTACACCAGCTAAGGATTTGGGCATAGGTGTTTCCTGAGTGAGAAAAATCCAAAGGGAAAGAACTACTCCATTCAGTTTATTTTTACAGAGCAGAGTCTACAGAAAGTGGTCACTTTGCCAAAGAAGCAGGGATCACCTCACGGGTGTTTGTGCATGAGCAATAACATCTTAAGGGAATTCACAAATTTGTGCTGTGACAAAATTCTACCATTCCTGCCAAGAAACAGGAACCACTGCAGTTTAATGTCCTTTTTCTTTTCCTAAACAGTGGCATAAATGGCATTTTTGTACTTGGAAACTTCAGGCCCATACTTTCACCGTACTAATTGCAAATGCATTCACAATTGCGGTAAATGGCCACGTCCCTCGTAATTGCACATGAAGCTACACGTAGTCTGCATGCGCTTTTCTGAACATTGGCGTGTCACTTGACTACCACAAGAAATATGCTTCCTACGCACTTTGCTTGCTTTATTTTCTTTCTTTCTTAACTCGTCGCACAATGTTGCAACTGTAAAGCAGCCTCTGGGACTGCCTCAGTTATTCAGGTCTACTGCCGTGGTGTCTCCCCTTCCCACCTTGCTTGGATTACTTGTAGCTACAGGATGGGTCGCTGGGACGGCAATGGTTTAGCAGGACCCATGACCACTGGAATCCAAGACCTACATTTGAAATGCCTTTATAATGTTACTGTTACTCATTGTTTTGTTTCATTGGGTGTGTCACATGCCATTTTCCCTTAATGAGGAGCTGTTACAAGGCAAGTTTATTCACCCTTGCTGGGTGTTGAAGATCAAACCACATGGGGTGACAAGATTACAAACACTTTGCTGGAGGGCTGAAAATACTCTGGAATGGGATGAGAGATTTAACATGTTCACAGAGCCGCAACTTGCCAGCGAGGGGAAGGTGGTATCATTCCAGAGAGCATAGGAAACAATAACTGGGCAATGATGAGATGTGTAAGTTACAGGAAATATTAAAATTCAACAAAATCTGCTCTGACACCCAAGCCTCAAATAACGCTTCTAGGGATGGATTAATTATTGAGGCAGAAATCTGCACCCACCCAAGCTTGCTACCTGTGAGTCTGCCAAACCCAACCCAGCATTGCACCTTCAGATTCACAGCCAGCCTTTAAACATTTGTATTATAATCATACAGTTCTTTGGAGACACTACTAGGGGGGGATTGCAATGTGATGTTGCAATGGGAACACCACTGCAAATAAATCACTAGTTTGGCAGAAGATAATGAGGAGCTGTGTGCTATGAGCTCCTGAGAACACGGACAGAAGAACTGGCTGCATGGGAAGATGAGCAGCCCTGAAGATCCCAGAGCAGAGGGAGCAGAAAACAAGTCAGCTTCATGAAAAATCAAACAGGCTGTCCTTGGAGAAAGGCTACAAGGAGAAATGGGTCTTTGCATTCAGGTGCTCAGAACATTAAAACCCCAGCTTCTCTTGAGAGTCCATTTCTGCATATTCAAGAGAGGACTTCCTATCCAATAAAGAATATTAAAAAAAATCCAGTTTCTCTCTATTTGTGTATCTTGCTTCAGACACAAAAACATTTTTATGTATATACGTAAGGTTAAGCTGTTTCCTTTTTTTGGAGTCGAGATGAGATTTTCTCCAAGGTCAGAGGAAAAGGTACTGTATACAGTTCTTTGCTGCCTTCTGCAGCACGTCAACTTCTAAGGAGTGCCTGTTTTGGTAATTTAACCTAAAAATTGGTGGCTATTCAAGAGACCTAGAGCATCAATGAGAGCTCTCATGGTCTCCTGGTCTTTTCCTGTGCCATATTAATGGCTTTTACTGAAGATCTTGTTATAGGGTGTTGAGAAGTTCTTGAGTATGACTAAGACTGTGCACACTGGAGATAGAAGTAGTGGAATAAAAATGCACATCTGCCTGATGCTTCCTCATCTTGCCGTAATATGCAGAATTGGATCCAGGCTCCCTAGAGTTTGTGGCACAGGTTTTTTAGTTCTGGCCCTGATCTGATCTCAGATAAGGAGGCTGAGTTGCCCTAAATAGTCTCACAGTGATTTGTGGTAGGAACACGATTGGTTGTTTTCTTACAAAAACACAAGAACCATGACAACTTGGAAAGGGGAACTCTGCAGTGTCTGTACACAGAGGAGATTTCAACATCAGACCTAACCAAGCTCTGGTGAGGAATGAAAGCCAGGGGGGCTGAAGGTCACAGACTTGTGCAGAAGAGGTGAGACAGATTAGAGAAGGTGGAAGTGGGTTTCTGAGTAATGAAAGGTTTAAACAAGCTGAGATGGCAGGGAACAAAGATGACAAGGAGGGCGTGGGAGACTTCAGGATGATTTTACCTCAAACTGCAGGATAAAAACATGAGAGGGAACAAAATAAGAGGAAATGTTACCCAAGCTCTAGGGAAAAATAAACCAGAGATCCCTGTAGCAGATTTAACCCCTGTGTCTCTAACAGACTTACCGACCTCTGCACATTGGGAAGGTTCAACCATGAACCAGATTGCTCCTTTGCCCTCTGGCCCATTTCTTCTGGAGGAAAAGAAGTGTGAAAAAGAATGAACTGGGAGGAGGAATGTGCTATAAATCATCCCAGTAGAAGTAGAGGGTTGACATAATTTTTCACTTGTATCTTATTGTTGGTAAGAAGGTGATTTCCAAATCAACAGACCCTTAACAGTGATACTCCAAAGGCCTTCAGAAAAATATTACATGCACAGAGGCAAAGCTGCAGAACTGCGACCTAAGTGGAATTAAAAATGGATAAAGTAATAGCACATAAGGATGAGAAAGTATTTAAGCAGCAATGACAGTATTTTAGGGACATTTGTTGGCAAAACATAAATGGGACCACAAAAAAGGAAGCTTATGCACAGTCAATCACCTTAGAGCAATTATTTAATGAAGGGGACTGGATATTAGGAAATGTTGGATGGCATAAAATCAGAGCAGGGGAGAATGGAGTGAAGAGGTGATGCCTGTTACCCAGAGATAAACAGGACACTGAAAAGAAGAGATCATGAGGGTATCTACACAGCTGCAAAAAATCATCCTGCCAAGCAGTGTTTGTGGTGAGAGCAGGGAAAGTGCCTGCGTGTGTAGGAGTGCATGAGTGAGATGAATCATTTTCAGAAATAGAGTCCCGTGAGCAGCAGAACCAACGTAGCCCTTGGACGTATAGCTCAAGACTGACTCGATATTCTGATGTCTCACAGGGGATGAGCTCATACAGCAGGTTTAGTGGAAGCACTGACAAAATCACTTTCCTGAACCCAGGCACCTATTTTTCTAAGACGTATAAGTGCTTAATATCTTTGAATGAACTGACGAATGGGTTGAAATTAGGTAACAGGTCCAAAATCTACTAAGGAGAAACTGATAGCCACAAGCAGCTGTGCATACAGTGTTACATTGTGGAACCAGGCTAGGAAAGTGTACTTAAGAGTCTGCCACCTCCCGTGTGCTGCAGTGGGGTATTTTCATTCGATTATTAACAATTTGATTAAGAAAGGCAAATGAAAATGTTGGCAAACTGGAACTCAGGCTAACATTCTATTATCATATTTTTTTAACTGTAGTTTTTTTAACTGCATTTATCTAGTAAACTACTATGAGCAAGTTGAAGCTGATGGGGCTTGCTCCGGGTTCCACTGCTCAGTGCCTTGTGGTCTTAGAGAGCTGGGTTATCCTAACCGCGTTTGCTTGCCATGGAAAGTCTCAGGCTGCTGTAACTGGTGGTGGTACAATCAGTTCCATCTGTAATAAAATGGCAATTAAAAGACTCTGGGAGGTTTTATTACCTGGTATAGTTGAAACATTTGCAGATGTGTTAATGAAAGTACTGATCAAAGTTTTACTAGTATCAATTATGTTTTCAGGCACTTCACTACTTCCTACTTTTCAGCAAGGGCCAGAAGGAGAGGCATCAAAGAACTGCCACAATGGTGATTGTCCCCATAACATCACCACCAGCAGCAGTCAGGAAGTCCTGTTAAAAAATCCATTTTCCTTTGGGAGAAAAACTTGCATTTCTAGGCTTGAGTACTTTGAGTAAAGTCTGGATGTCTAAATGGAATTGCTGAACATTTTAAGCCAAGTCCAATGGTCCAAGTTTTTCCAAGGGCTTTTACATTGAGCTTCCACAAGCCAAAGAATCAAGGCCAATGCATTCTTATGTTCTGAGGAATGACCAAGAAAAATGTTTCTAGAAACTTCTACAAGAAACACTTAGCACTGTGACTGAACCCTGAAGAAATTAACCTCAGGAAAGACTGAAAATTAGAGCTCTGTATAGATTTGCCTGCTAATTATTCTATGAAATTGAATGGGGAATCTTAAATAGCCTTTAGACTTAAATATACATTTTCAAATCCATTATCATTACTTCTCATCTGCATGAAAGTAATACCCTAAATATAGAGGGTGCCAAACAATTGTAAAGGAAGGTAAAGTCCCTGTCCAGAGAAATTCAGAATAAGTGCAAATATGAGAGGGAAGAAAGGGGTAAAATAGGCAAGGAAATGATCATTACTATAGCAGGCAGATGGCCAAGCTGGGTAGAAAGAGATTTCTCTTCCTGCAGAATATTTGAGAATTTTAAAATGTTCCCAAACCACACTCAGATGAAGCCAAATCTTTTCAATGTGTTTTGCTGAAACTATTAAAAAAAGCAAATATCTAAACAGTTTGGTTTTCATCACATCAAAAAATAATCCCCAAACTGAAAGAATAATTTCCACATAACTGGAAATAGCCAGAAGCTGGATGTTTTCTCCTTTGGGGTTTGTTTGTTTTTAAGCAAGTAGCTGGAAATTTTCTTCCAAAAGAATGGAAAAAGTGAATTTTTTTTTCTTTCCAAAATATTTTGTGGGGAAATACTTGTGATTTTCTGCTCACCATACTTTAGAATCAAATTGTAAGAGCAGTGACCCTAGAGCCTGGGAGCTCTAAGCTGCAAGAGTGCCATGACTCAGGAGATGTCACAGTTCCTTTTGCAGAGGGGTAGTGAGACGTGACATTTGGGACTTGGGAGGATGAACTACTCTTGACTCATCTGTCCTGGAGGGGGAAAGGTGGGTCCTTCACAGTACTCCCACTTTCCCATGGGAAGGATTCCTGCAAGACATCCTCAGCAGTTGTTAAGGCAGCCCGCAAAGGCAAGCGGTTTACTTAGCTGGTACTTAACGCTTCTCTGGAGAGTATCAGGACAGTTTCAAATCCTGTGTTCAACACAGGATGCAGCAGTTGTTCTGCACTTATGGAGACCCATTCACTGGAGGACTGCTGCAAAGAAACCTTTCAGTAGAAGGAAACAACTAAAAGAGCTCCTAGGACCAGTATGTGGGTGCTGCTGATGGTGCATACGTTCTCCCAGAAAATAATTTTCAGCTTTCTGATGCCTTGGCAGACCTTTTCTGGCTATATCCAGGCCTCCACTGTCCATTAGCAACTTTGGCAACTCCAGGCCAGTGCAGTGCAATGTCCTGTACTTAAAACTAACTTTGAAGTTCCATGCCAAATTTCAAGCAAAGCAGGAGAATATATGATTTTTTTTTCATCTAAGCATGGTCAGCCACATGCCTTGCCTAGATCAAGAAATCCTCTTTTTTTTTTTCCTGCAGGTGCACTGGGGAAAGGCCATGTGCCTTTCCTCACTTGCATAGGTGGAAGGGCTGGCCCTATGCCTCTGCTGAGTGCTGTGTCTTTTTAACGGACAAAAGGGCAAGCAAGGACAGGCACGTAACAAGCAGGGCCACAGACAAGTAGACACCCAAAGAAGCAGAGCTGATGCATTTATCATTAAGTTGGGGTTAGTAACTGAGCACAAAATCTGAAGAACCACCCAGCTAACAGACAATTTTTTTTTTTTTTTTTGGTCTTGTCAGGCACCAGGAAAATACTCCTTTTCAGTAATGAACAGCATAAAACTACCATAAGAACCACTGGTTCCTGCAGTCTTACCTTTCCAAGTAGCCCTTTTTAACTGGTCTATTTGGTGTGTCATTTGTGGAAGGAGTCAGGGCTTGGTCTTTAGAAAACTGAAGGAGTGAGATCACTGGGCTTCAGGATAGGGCCTTTAAGAATACAGGACCATTACGTTACCCTTTGGTTTCAGATGGTGTGGTTCCAGGCCTTAGCTCCAGGAAAGCCCAGGCTGTCTCAGCATCTTCTGCTAAGCTTGTAGGATACTCAGCATCACACCTTGGGATCAGAGCAGTCCTACCTCATCCTGGCAATGCATCGCAGGCTGGCGACATGACTAATGTCTGTCAACATTGACAACAGCAGTTTGGTTTTAATTATTTTTTATGATACCTCCCAGCACAATGGCACATATTTATAGGCAATACTGTCCTTTATTAAGGTAACCAAATGCTTTTTTTGTGTTAAGATCTCATCTGCAGCAAATTATAACTTTGCCAAACCTAGAATATTCAGGCTGAAGTTTTTCCATACCAGTCATCTGACAGGATAGAAAATTCAATGAATTAGTTGTTTCTCTGAGCATCTAAGCAAAGACGCTCATATGCTTTGGTGATGAGGAATGGAATGGTTTGGACCAATGTGCTGGTTTGACTTGTTTAACAGCTTCTCTTCTACATCAGGTAATGGACACTCACACACAAGAGAAATCTGCCCACAGCATAACTCCAGCTGGCAAGGACTATTTCTTCCATTTCTGCACTGTTTTCACTCAAATAAGCTGCTAAGCTATGCCTAAAACCTATGAAAATGGCCAGAGGCACTTCATTGACAGTTATAGCAATTCTATAGGATTGAACCATCCTTGAGAATTTTAAAGAGAAACACATCTACCAGGAGAGATATATAGAGCAGCTCAAAGTACAAAATAGTATGTATTCAACTCTAGTGCTGAAATCTCCCACCCCAGCCCATGAGGGACACTTGTAAGGGGCACAGAGAATCCAATTGCTTTCAATATTTGGTGAAAAGGAAACAATCTCTTCATTTATTAATTTTTAGAAAATGTTATGACATTTCTACAAGGCAATATTGGGTTTGCAGCTATAGATCTTGCACACACCGAGTCCTGTGTTTAACTTTCTGTATTGTAAATAGGTCCCATTGACTTTCATGAGCCTGCTTGTAAGTAAGATAACTTAGAGGATCAAAGCCCTATAAACTGTGTCATTAAATTTTAAGAAGTCAGAAGCTGCACGTTCTCTTCCCAGGCTGTACCGGCATCTCCCATGAGTGCTAAAGAGACCAGTTCTCATGTCACTGTTCTCTGGACATCAGAAGACACAGATTTGATTTTAGTCTTGATTGCACAGATGAAAATAAGCAATAACTCATGGAAATCAGTGTAGGTATACATGGCAGTCAAACTATAGCTGATAAAGTTCATGTTCATTTTGGGTACCTGTCTGAAGTTCAGGTCTCTACTTAATACACATGATGCATCGGGTCTGTACAGTAGGTTAGTAGAGCTCATTAGAATTGATTCTCCATGTATTTGTCAATAATTCCAGGAGCAAAAAAAAAGACTACACTGAAACTAACAGACTGATTCATCTCAGGAATATGTGGGAAAGACGACTCAGATTTTAGGCAAAGTGACTGACTCCTCCATACCTTGTAGCAGAGTTTTCCTGAAAATCAGACAGGGTTTTACTGATAACAAGGTTTCATGAAGTAGGAAGTGAGAAAAGAGAAGTGGGGAGGACTTTGTCTCTCAAGAACCTTTTCAAGACAGTGCAGAGATATGGGAAAGGAAGAGGGTGAAAGCATCATCCCAATCTTATTTTTACTCATTGCTTTTTTACAGCAAACCTCAAAACAAAAACAAACAAACAAAAAAAAAGAAGTTGCTGAAGAACCCCCAGGACAAAGACTGTTTCAGCTGTTCCAGCAGATGTTCTTTTGCTATACCTAAAGTGCAGAACAGAGGAGAATTTCCACTGACTCCAGGACTGGATGAGACACTTTCCCCTGCAAACACCCCTGACCCTAGTTTCCATAGCAGAGAGACCCAGGCTGTGAGGGAACCCCGATACACCCCAGCCAGCATTGCCAATGTGGGAGACTGGGGGGCCAGAATTGCAGGGCATGCTCAGGAACACCTCTGCCCTGCAGCATCCATGTGACGGTTCAGAGTACATGGAAAACATCCTGTGTGGGACTTCTTGCTTCACTCCCAGACTTTTTTGCAAGATATCCTCCAAGAGAACCAGCTACTGTGAGTCACCTCTGCAGTGTTTGGCTATCATCCCCTTGCAAAGGCAGGGCTTTCCCTGAAGTCTGCAAACATTTCTGTAAGAGGGAGTTTTATCCGAATAAAGAAGCCAGAATTTGAAGGAATATTAATGGGAAAGCAGTCACTAGAGTGAACTCCTGCCACCATGCAGCAAATGCTGCTTTTCAGTACAAGACTGAGAGTAGCATCTAGTGCAGGTTCCAGTTAGCACCAAAACCACAGGGGATACCTTTTGTTGGGGCAAACATCACTGAAAAACTAGATGGTAAAACAAGCATATCCTGGGCAGGGGAGACCAATAAATCATTCATGAAAAGAATAGGAAGCCTCATAGCCGGGGCAAAGAGAATGCTAATTTGCTTTGCAACTTGATCAAATGGAATGACTGGCCTTGAGGGATGCAGCCATTTTGGGGGTTGATTGCTAGAGTTAATACAGAGCATTAACTTTGCAGCTTTGCTCCAGGCAGAACTTGTCCCAAGTGATCTAAAACTTCCAATGCACTTATTCTATCAGAAGATTTGTGTGTGTGTGACTGCCTAATTAATGAGCTTCTTTTCAATATTAATATGCACAAAAGTTTACTGCCTTAAAGGTGTGTCAATATATACATTTTTCTGGTTAAAGAAGCTTGCCCTTGGCTATTCTAAAATATAAAAGCTATTAATTAAAGTATACAGTGCTTTAGAAAAAAAAGGATCGAATTGCTGAAGTCTTTGGGGAGAATTGCTACAGAATTTATGCCAAATGTCTCAATAAATTGATATGCTAAAATGAGTAACCTGAAGTATTTTAGTAAAGATTTTTCACAAGACTTCACCTACTCCCTCCCACCCATCAAAGAATACTGTCAAGTGATTTCAGTCTAAGTGGAATCAAGAAAAACCAAATACACAAACTCCTCCCAAACCTGCTGAGTTGCTCCTTACCCTGTGTCAGGACCCACAGGAACCCGGGAAGCACAGAGCCCTTACGGTGTGAGGCACCACACCGACACCAGCCAACACTGCTGGTTGTGCGTGCATTGGGCCTCCTCTCCAAGCAGGCTTGCTCACCAAGAATAAAGGTCTGCAGTGTGGGCAGACCTCATCTGAAGCTCAGTCTTCATTGCAGAGTGCAGCCTGTCCTCAGAGGCACTCTCCACCCTGCACCTTTCATCTGGGAGAAACCAACAAGGATGGAGAAGAAAAAGTAACATTATTGCTTTCATTTTTACATATGGGAAACTGAGGAAGGCAGATCTCCAAAGTACTTTCCTTACTATTTTTCTTGCCTAAAGAGCTTCAAAAACAATTTTCTCCCAGTGATTTTTGTCAGAGGTTATACAGGAAGCCTCTGGAAAAGCCAAAGGCCAAGCACTGTAATACAAAGCCAGTATTTTAACTGTATGACTATTCTTTCCCCCCAGTGGGCACCTATATAAAATGTTTGCCAAATTATCCTTCCCCTTCTTAAATTTCCCATAGCATATCATATTATCCCTTCCTACCTGGCAAATCCTGCCATAAAACTCCACCAGCAACTGCTTAACTTGCTGAGCATAGCTTTACAGGAGAGTAAAACCCTTCAGAGAGTCCTCCCAGCCTGTCTGGACCCCAAATTACTGCCTGCAGATACTGCAAAAAGTGTTCCAGGAAAGCGGAAAGAAAGAAAGTGTCTTATCTTAATCAGCCTGATGAGCTGGTGGGGGTAAACAGCTGATGTTCATGGAGCAAGGCTGGAGTAAGGGACAAGCAGCTGTGGCAGCTGTAAGGTTATAAACAGCCCATGTGTCTCTTCTCAAAGTGGGATGCTTGGGAAAACTGGGAGGGTTTCTTGAGCAAAGATCTGGTCATCGAACCCTTATTTTGAAAAGATAGTGCCAGAACTTTTTTCTCAGTAGAAATTATTTTTATATTTTATGTGAGGGGCTTTAATAAGCAAGAGTTAGCTGGTTGCTCTGAGGTGATAGAAGTAGTAGCAGGGTACCAAGAGTCTTCAGGCTCCTTTTCTTTCTTGCTTGCAGGGGCTGAGAGAAGGATGGGAGAGAAAGTCAGAAAAAGGAAGAATTTTGAAATATGCCTGTTCTTTCTTCCTCAGCTCCCTGTAGTTGCAAGGCAGATCTCCATAATATAGGAGATAAGCAGCTGCTCAATGTAGGATCAGTAGAGTTAAAAAAAAATCATATGCTTTATAGATGTTATTTGATCTCTAATAAATACACTGAATATGGGATTTTTGCATGATGCTTTGATCTCAGTGAAGTATATTCTAGCTGGGTTGCTGCCACCCCTCTAATGAGTGGTGTGGAGGCCCTACATAAACAGCGGCTAGTAAAAGTGGGGAGGAAGACTGCAAACTCTGACGTCCCTGTTCCAAAGTAGGTCAAGTTCCTCCAAAGGCAATGGCTTCATGTTCCTCCTGTAGTAGCAGACACCTGTGCAGGATGAAGAGTTAGTGCCTTGGCTGCTCACTGCCGAGGACAGGTCTAGCTCTTACACTGGATGATAACGTGAGGCAGTTCAATGGCTTCATTTGTGTATACTGCAGAGCAGCTCCATATGCCTTAACCAATGATCACAGCTCAGGAGCGAGGGTTCTGGCAGACCAGACTGAGAGCAGCAGAGGACTGAGAAGTTGCTATAGCAGATGCCTTATGTCTAGTGCAAACCTATCCTGGACTCGCCTGCAAAATCCTAAACTGCCTGCAGAAAAGTTAAATGAAGATTTTCTTTCTAGGATCAGTGCATACCAGAGAAATGTACGGAAAAAAGACTTGAACCTTGCAAGGTTTCAGAGGCTATGCTCTAGCTGTGCTGTATTCAGCTGCAATTGCATTCAGGTGCCTTCTAGTCCCTGTCTGATAGTGTGACTGTTCATACACGTACCCCCTTACCTCAAGAGGAGCAGACATTGGGCTCTCCGATGAGCTCTGACTAGGTGCCAGGTGTTTGGAGAGCTTTATCTGCAGAGCTCAGAAAAGCCCCTCCACACATGGGCTTTTTAGGACCAGGAACACCTCTAGGTGCCAGGACTAGTGGAGTCCTAATTCACAGCTGACATAAGGTGCTGCAGTCATATTACTAATAAACCAGCTAAAACAGGAAAGGAGGCCTTTACCTGCTGCCAGCTCCTGTAATAACGTGTCCTAAGTGTGCTTTCTTCTTGCTCTTTCAAGTCATGCACGCACAAGTTACTTTACAAAGTGGTCTCTTGTCTGAGCCTCACAAACTTGTTTTACTTATAACATGTCTTAGATTCTAGCAAGGACTGCCAGAGGGGAAGCAGTGTTACACTGGATTGCACCACAGAAACCACCCAACTTAAGTGGATTACTCTTTTTGCCATGGGCTGACTTGCTGATGCAGGTTTGCTTTGTTATCAAATGTCTGTTACGACACAGGAAAAAATACTAAGCTGAGCAAGGCCTGTTCTGTGATCTGGATTATCCACTCTCTGCTTCCCTGTGGGAGCTTTAAGGAAAGAGTCTTCTGTGTTGACCAAAAAAAACCTTGTCCTGAAAAGCCTAACTATGGGAGAAGAGACTGGCAGTATCTGTCTTTAAAGAGAGCTTCTCCGTGGCCTGGAGCAGCTTGAAAGATGCTTTTAGTCCTTCAGTTGATAAAGCCTTAGATATGATAAATCTGAATGCTGACCTGCAGGCTGTTAGGATCCCTCCAATTCCTTTCTTAACTTGTTAGCTGACTAAGGGACAGTATTTTGCTTCTGCTTGATTTCACTTTAGAATTTGAATTTTTAGAATAGAATCAGTGCATCTGAAACTTTCACGGTCTGTCTGTAAGAGATGGGCTGGGATTCGAGGAAGCTCCTTTTAATCCTGTCTTCTGGGTGTGGGTTTTCCCCAAATCTCATTTCCTGTTTCAGGTTTGAATGGCCTCTGACTCTAATTAGCCTAACACAATAAAAACAGAGGGCTGAGTTTCAGGGGATGTGTTTCAGTGGCAGACGTATCATAGCTCAATGCTGGGCAAAGGATTCCTATCTCCCCTGCCTCCACACCTCCCTGTCCCTCCAGAAATTAGGATTTTAGCTCCCAAAACATGAGTTTTGTGAAAAGCAGTTTAAGGGCTCTTCTCTTCTGCTCTCAGGGTTCACTATTTTCAGGTTCTTGCCAGATGCACGCAGACTGGAAACCTTCTTCTCTTAATTAATGCTGAAACTCTGGTATATACATATGACTCCAAGGTCTAGGGTTTTAAGAAAAATACCAAGTATCATGAGACTCCTCATAAAATCATGACAGTTAGCTAACTGAACACACAAAGAGCGGTCTTGTACTTTTTTTCTCTAAGGTTACTTCTATTTTAGAGTAAGGAATCCTAGAAAGAAAAAGAGCAAAGTGCCCACAAAAGATCCTTGTGTCATGCAGAAAACTTCCTGGAATAAAACTACCAGTTCTGTTCCCCTGAAAAGAGGTAGCCTTTGAAGATGCAGTCTATCAGACAATACACCAGTTTCTAAAGGTATTGGAAACACTTGTTGGAGAAGCCAGAAGCTGCCAGTTGAAAACTGAGGTTTTAAAATGTGAAGGATCAAAATACACCAACTTTAAACTATTTTCTATACTACTTCAGGCAAATAAAGGAACCTTTAAAAAGAGGGTAAAATCAAACAAGGAATCCAGGCTGTGACTGGTTGTCCTCCCGTAATTCTGAAACCTGGATAAATTTAGAAAAAGAGGCCCTGAAACTTCTCCCGAACAGAACTGGTGTTTGTAACTTGAAATAGTGATGAGAGTTTCACTTTTCATTACAAGCAGATTATTCAGGTTTTTTCAGCACTGGCGTGTCAAAGAATTTAAACCACTATTAAAGAAAAGTGTAATTTTGTAAGCTGTGAAATGACTGTGGTAGCAAGGTCTGCACGTGCTAGCAAGGAGCGAGAACTCTCCCCGTGCAGGGACCTGCAACTGTTCATCTCCATCCATGGCATATAGCAGGTATTTATGGATTAAAAGCAGGGATTTTGTCCTATTTGTTCTCGTTTCCAGGGCTACCCTCCTCTGTTAACTGGGAGGCTTGGAGAGCTGTTAAATTGGCTTTTTTTTTCATTGACAATAACAACTTTTTCAACATCATAGACCTCTGCAGCTAATTTAGTCCTGGTCATCCTGCTCCTCTGACTGCTGGGACTGATCTAGAGATGAGGTACCATGGGGCCAACCCTTTTCACGAGGTGCTTCTTTAAGGAAAAGAGCTGTTAGCCCAAATTACTTGGCAGCTCTAAGAAATTCTAGCAGGTAATTTTTGCAGTGCTGTCAGTCACTCTCAGCCCCCGTGGCTGCACTAGTTGCTCTGAATAACTACAGTAGCTCTGATCATGAATTACTGTGATTTGTCAGCTGTAATATAAGCCCAGCTATGGTTTTGATGCTTTTGCCAGCAACATGTGAAAGAAAATATTTGAGTGAAGCTGTCTAAGCCAGGTTGGGTAAAGAAAAGGGGGGGGTAAAAAGCCAACCTGACCTGCCCAGATTTATTTCATGCAGTGGTAAAACCAGCGCACTGCCTGGATTTAAGACCAGTGGATATATTTAATCTGCTTGAATAACTCCTGATGGGTGTTAGACTTCTTTCCCTTGGAAATTATAATCCAATCCTGCATACCATCTAAATAATGCAATAACCTACTATAATATCTCTTTTCTTGGAACAATTATACAGAACAGGGGGGAAAAAAAAGCATGTTCTGAAAACAAAAACAACCTTCTAACAAGAATTGCTACTGTTTGGACAGTGAGAATTTTTTTCACTGCTGGGGAACAGAGCAATACCACATGGAGCAGGAGGCAGGGAATTCACACTGGTTCACAAGTTTCAGACCCAGCCCTCTCTGCTGAACAGCACGGAAACTGAATGTCAAAAAGCTATCAATAACCCTTCCTAGATTACTGCTGAAAAAACTGAACAACATTTTCTGGGTCCAAGTGGGAGTTCTTGAAGTTTGTTGAGCTTATCTAGTGAAAAGTGTCAGGTAGCTGCAAAGGGAGTGGTAGTGATGTTCATTACTACTATATGTATAACTATATATATAGCTATACACATGTATAGTTAAATATATCATTCCATAGAGAGTTATATATATATATAGTTATATATATAGTTACATATATTTTTTCAATAACCTAGGAGTTAGGAAAATTCCTGTTGAAAGTCCTCAACTTGCAGTAAGACCTTGGAGAAGGACAACCACATTTACCTCCATGCCTCACAAGAGCCTATTGCAGGATTGGGTCCAGTTTTTTAATGGACTCTTTTATAAACCTGTGTCCTCTAGTAACAATTTGAAAGGACAGTACTTCAGTGTGCATTCAGTTGAGCTTTTCTTCCTCCTGCATCTGCATATGCTGCATGACAAGCAAGCACGCTGAAGGTTAATTGTTACTCTAGGATATTATGTTCCTTCTCTTTCTTGTTAATTTTGGGGGCAGGGTGGGGAAAGGAAATCCCTGATACTTGAACCTCACTGGAAGTGTCTAGATGGTTGCTTAAAACAAATATTTGTCTTAAAAGAAAAAAATAAATCAACAATCCAAAGGCATTTCTTCTTTAAAGAAAACTTACATAAAAAAAGCAAAAAATTTTACCTGATGCTTTTGGTGTTCCTGTAGCCTAGAGAACAGGTCTGAGTCAGGAACATCTCTTACTTTTTGTAAATAGCAGAAGCTTTATTCCTTTACCACCCATCAGAGTTTCTCTGTGGCTTAAACCCCTGTTTAACAAGATCAGAATTAGCCCAAATAACTCCAAAGGTGCAAGGGAAATGAGCAAACAAAAGAGGTGTTGCATCTTCCACCTCTTGTTTTGATTCTCCTGAGTAAAGGAGAAGCTCACACTCTTCATGCTGCCTGCAGACTTCTTGGGAGGGAAGGGAAGAGTAGGAAATATGGGAGTGGGAAGAGGAGAGGGCAGGGGAGAGGGGCTGGCTGGAGCTCCCTGCTGGGCCCTAGCCCCAAGCCGACTGCCTGGCTGCCTCGTCCACCAGCACCAAGGGACCCAGAAATTTGGGGTTTTATTCGAAGATCCCCGAAAGTATTTTCTGCATGGGCTGTGAAGGAGAGGATCCATTTCCAGCACAGCTTAAATGGATCAGCGAAGCAAGTGCAGCCGAATTCGCCATGCCAGCCGTGGAAGCGAGCAGTGCTCCTGGAAGAGGGAGAGCCATTAGGTTCACATTAAGTGACTGATGAACTGCCTGCAAGTGCCTGGCGGGTTCATTTCGAGCTCCATCCTTTTAATTCTAGCTTCTCTTTCGTCCATGTGAACCACGGGGGAGTGAATACGTGAGGGTTTCTACCCAATTACACCTCTCTTCAATGGTGTAGGAAACTGGGGAGCTGCTCAATACCTAGCTGAGTTAGAGGGAATATTTAGCATCTAGGAAGATTTATGTCCGTGACCTTCTGGATGTAAGGTGGCAGAGCAGCCCATGCTGTGCTATATCTAATATGCATATTCATGGCTCGTTTATTCATGAAAGAAATGACTGGATTAGCGATGGTTTGAAGGACACTGATCATGGAGTTGAAATACACTCAAGTTGCTCACAAATTAGAACTCCATCATTTTTCATAATAAATTGGTAACCATTGTAAATCCTTGCGTATTGGTGGTGTTATTGGAAATACTATGTTGTATTTTATTGGATTGGAAACATTTCACAGCTATCAACCTGTCAATTATTTTAGCACAACACAAGGTTTCTCATGATGATAGATAGTGATTCTAAATAATTTTTATAAAGTATTTCTACTTACCGTGGTGTCAGGAAGCCTGCCTGCCTGTGAAATATTGTGATTTTTGAAGCACTCACCTGATAACGCTCCTTAATTGTGTAGCATTAATCTATGTGTCAATCAAATACTTGTAGGCTAATATATGGAATTTTTTTCCTGAGGTTTTCATAGAGGGGGGGGAAATTAAGATCATAGAAAACTGTTGGCACCATATGAAGGAAGAAGCAATGCCAGACTTGTAACCAATCATGAAAATGCATGTTATGAAGAATAAAGAAAAGAAGAACCCTTTTCACTAATGAACTCTACTTTTATTCAGAATGATGTCTTCCAGCAACATGTTTTTTCTTTCTCTCTTTCTCCCCACTTCTAACACATGGAGTGAAAAGAAAAAAGTCCAGTTTTACATGTCCTGAGCAGATTCAAACATCTGTGAATAAATAAGTTGCTAGACATTAGATACCTGCTATTTAAGTTTCAAAGTCCTTTTCAGAGATTAGTAAAAGGTATTATTTCACTTCACAGAAATGAAAATTAATTCACTTGGAGGCTGCTTTAACCAAAATCACTCAGTGAGTTAGAAGCAGAGATGGGTCTGGCATCCTGCGGGGTACACGAAGTGGGACACCGACATCCTGAAATATCTGGGAGGCCAAGTACACCAAAAGTTACTACCTCTGACCTAAAAGTGTTGACCACTTTTGTGTTCAGCCAGAAGGGCTGCAAGGGAAGGGGAGACCTCCAGGGATCACAGCACAGACCAAGTCATCCGCCTCGGTGACACTGCTCCTTCATCCCTGGTGAGGAAGAGCCACACCGGAGGGGACTGCCTGTGACTGCCCCAGTGCTGGGGTTATTAGCCTTACTGCACCCTGGCCTTTCTCTGAGCCTATGCCAGCACGTAATCCTTCATCAACAGGGAATAAATCCTGTCTCGAGTGCATGCTCAACCATGGCTCCCTCCCGCTGCTGCTACAGCTCTTGGCTTTATCGCTAGCATCAAGTGGTTTGGGGCCATGGTCCCATTTACCTGCTTTCTGAGCTTGGGGTGGAATAAGAAAGGCCAAAAAATTGCAAAGGTGCATGCAGTACAGTCCTCCGAAACCAAGCTGTTTCAAGCATGATGTGCTGGATCTGCAAGAGTACCTGTGTTAGGAGGGTTCACAGTTTCCATCACAGTGGGACCCAGGAGGCCAACTCTGCCACCGATCCCGAGTGGTCTGCGTCTGACAGCACTGACCAATCTGAATACCTGTGGCAGGACTGGACTCTAGGTGGTCTGGTACTTATCCCTATTTATAAACCACGCAGCCTTTTCCAGCCATTAAACTGATTTTATATGTGCAAGCCTGTTTCAGCAATTAGAGCAAAAAATCTTTATAGCTCTTTTGGTTTGAATTGGGTTGGTTTCAAACCCAGGTACTAAAATGGATAAAATTATCTTGAAAAGCAAAGGAATTACACTGTACTCTGAGCTCCTTTGCATCATGTTATGAAAGACACAAAGATAATATTTGTATAAATTAAAGCTATTGGAGACGTATGGTATTTCAGTTTCTGCTTCATTAAGTTGTCCTCCAGCCCTGAACATCCCGAGATCTATTCTGCAGCACTTTTCTATTTTAAATTTAATCTACCCTGCTGCAGAATGAAAGCTTAAAAGGATATTGCCTCTTTAAATTAAATGTGGAAAAAAATAACAATGGTGGAATTCTTGCTGAAGTGAATGCAATCTATTATATAAGTTCTAGAATTCATAATATTTTCATATATCCGTTAGCCTCCCTGCTAGTTCAGCAGTATATTTCTTCACTGTTTCACTATCACCACAATTACATTTTTTTTCATTGATTGTAAGACCAGAAGAAACCACTGTGACCATCTAATCTGATTTCACATGTATAATAGACCATAGGACATGTCTGGATTTATTCCTAATTTGATTAAAACAACTCTTGGAAAAATACCCAATCTTTTCCCTACAATTTCCAAGCAATGGAATATACCTTTGCAACCCCTCATGAGTTGTTTCAACCACCAATTATTTTAGCTTTATCATTACAAAAAAGTGCCCTCTGTTTTGAATCTGGCATTTTGTCTTCCTCTGATTTGTAGATACTGGATCCTTCCTCTGTGGGATTTTTTCCTTTGTGTGGATTTGATAGCAACCAAATCACCGCTGAAGCTTCTAATTGGCGGTGAAAATACCAGGACACTGATGTTTTCACTGTAATCCTCATGACTTTTCTATAAGCCCTATCACCAGCTAAACAACCATGCCATCCATGCTAGCTAGTAAGAAATAAAGCAGTGGTTTAAATCATGCTCTTGTGGGGATTATCCACCCCATTCAGTCCTATATTGGCATCTGCCTCCCTGTCACATACAGAATTTTCTCCCAGGAGTGGGCATCCAAAGCTTTCCTTTCAAACAGAGGCCCCAGCTCTGGCTGCCTGCTTAGGGGGCAGGAGACACGGACTGGGTTTGCTACCGCACCCAAAGGTGCAAACCCCCGTTCCCAGAGGTGCCTGGCACCGTTACCTTCCTGCTCTGTTCTACCAAAGCTGTTCTGCTTTGTACAGAATAACCTGGGCCAGAAGGAAGGAAAGAGATTGCAAACATGCATGTATAGGCGCACAGGTAGGACATTACATACGCAGTCAGTACATAAATCCTGCTGCAACATCAGGCAGATCTGATGGAAATGCTCTGAGAACACCTTAGCAAATTAGGCCTTAAGCCGGGAGAGGCAGAATAATATCTTACTTTTATGTATGTGAATTAGACCTTAGCTTGAGACAAGCAGCAAGCTGTTTCTGGCTGTCCCAGGAGCAGAACTTTAGGGGCCTGGAGAACTTTACTGCTAATACTGCAGGTGCCTCCAGCCTGTAAGCTTGAGGAACAGTCTGGTGGGGATTTTGAGGATCTAAACAGAAGACTTAATGTTCCTAGTTCCCATAACAGGTGTTCAACTTCTTGTGTGTTTCTGGGTCATCAGGTCCTTGAAGGACAGGGGGTGGGCCGTATTGCAAAACATCTTGAAGTTATTGTCCTGCTGGTAGAATAGAGTTGCTTAGGCGATTGGTAGGTTCCTAGAAATAGAATTAGCAGAATGTGAGTGGAACAGACAGACACCCAGAGAGGTGGTGGGATCTCCACCTGCGGAGATTTTCAAGACCTGCTGAGGCAAAGCCATGGCTGACCTGATCTAGTGTTGGCAACAGTCCTGCTTTGAGTGGGAGGTTGGATGAGAGACCTCCAGAGCTCCTCTCCAGCCAACATTTCTATCATGTGGGAGCATGGAGGGATGTAGCCAGGGAGGGTTTTCTGTAGTCATCTTGGAGTCATCAGCAGGTTCCCTAATGGGAAGCAGCTCCTCCCGCACTCCAGCTACGAAAGCGGGCTCTCGTGGGCGTTCTCAGTGAGAGTGCCCTGGGAAAAGGCAAGTGCAGTCTGGGGAGGGGGAATTAAACTGTGTCACTGAGAACAGCAATTAAAGAAGCCAACTGAGATTTCAAGGAAAAAGCATGAATCTATAGGGTTCATTAGTTAATTAAAACAGAAGCATCATCTTCAGGCCTTTTTCATTCACAGAAAGCTTCTGTTTCCTGCTAAAGGCATATTGAACTGGCGACAGTAGCTCAAGACAACTGTGGTTGCTTTTGGAATGAAGTAGTTAGCTCAGAAGAGGAACAAACACACCCCTTCCCTGGAGTCCCAAGTTCTTGGCTGGAGGAGCTTCCAGCCCTGCTGTACTGCATGTTCAGGGTGGAGCAAAGTGATTCAAGCAAAGGCAGATACTGATTATAGCTTAATTGCTGCTGCAGTGTATCTCTTCCCTGTATTCAGCTATCTCCTGGCACAAGGCACCTAACCCCCTTGGAGCCTGGGGTGGACCTCCAGCCCCAGCAAAGTCCAGTGGTCAAATTCCCACAGACTCTGTTCTCCCAGGAATGCAGCCGTGTTTTATGCACGACAGGGGCTCCACTCCGTTTCTTCTGCATCCCCTTTGGATCACAGTTGCGGGTTCACTCACCACATCCATTTGCCGATCAGCTCGGGCCCATCTGTGAATGGAGCTGTTCTCTCACAGCTAACATTTGTAAAAAGGAGTACGTGATGGGGGACTCTAGTACCCTTTGGGTACATTGCTGCTAGAGCCATGGGTAACAAAGCAAAAGGCTGGAAAAAGCTTTACATTCCAAGGTCTAGGACTTTTTTTAATTGGGGGAGAGGGGGGTTTCCCTCACTTCATGAAAAAGATGTTTTCCTCACCATAACCAAGAAAGGAGGCTGCAGCACTTGGCAAACAAACTTCTATTAAGTGCGTTTGCTGGAAATGTTTATACTTTGCTCTTGACAGCTATCTTGAATATACTGAGCATTGCACTGTGCTCTAGCTTGCATAATTCTGACATGGGAGCAAAGTCCTTATGGGGGAGGTGATAGTGTCTTTCCTTGGGACTTTTTTTTCTTTTTAATACCTGTCACTTGTTGTAATCAGAGGCAATAACTTGTTTTGGAAAATATTTTCCTGCTCTCCAGGGATTTTCTCTCTCCTCTGGATGATTTTTAGCAGTAGGAGAACATTTTTGCAGGGAGCAAAGAGGAGAGGGGAACTCCATAAGAGCAGAGAAATCACCACTACCTTCAATGCAGGCTGGCAGATGTTTAAGAAGGGGTTCTCTGCCTTCCTCCAAAACTCCCCTTCTACAGCATGTTGCCTGGAAACCCTCTACTTCTTCCCCTTTCACATTTAATTACTGCAAATTGCTGAAAACTTTATCTAAACTCCTATCAGACAGACAAATCACTGTTTGATTAGGGCAGGTAAATGGACCTAAGTAATTCCAATAGTTGATCTCTGCTTGCTTTGGGTTTTTGGAGGGTTTTTTTCCCTTGCTGTTGGGATTCAACCCAACATTTCCCAAGCTGAGTAACAGGAATCTGGGCTAATTCAGGAAGGCTCTTGCTCTCTGATTTTGTATATGACTAGAAGATAAGAAAGAAGGTAGACAGAGATTAGCATAAGAGACTGCTTAAATGAATATGAAAGGGTACTCTCACATCTAGGCAAATGGATGGCAGCTAAACAGATGGTGGTTGTTCACTAGCCCCTGTGAAATGGTGCTAGTGGTGGGGTTATCCTTGCAGATGGGTGTCCCCGTTACAGCTTGACTTCCCTTCTGGAAGCCTCCATAGAAAGGCGGTGCAGTGCAACGCATATGGGGAAGGATTTACTCTTTGCCCCCAGCCTCTGTCTTTGCAGGCTGGAGGTGGGGATGACGCATGGCGTGTGGAGAGAGCCGGAGGGCAATTACCCGTCATCTTGGTGCCATGCTAATTCGGTGGTTAAATAAGAGGGTGTCGCACGGCAGTGGTGTCGGTGCTGGCATGGCTCCCTGACACCGAGGTTGCACCCACACAGGTGTGGCTTCACGGCACTCCGGTTCCCAGAGCAGAAGCTGCGGCCCTGTGCCCATTTCCTACGTGGAACAGGAGACGCGCGGGTGCCTCCCAGTGCAAAGATCCACCCCACCGAGATGGGAACACCTGTGACAGGAAGAGCAAAACGAGAGGTGTACCTGAAAACCTCACTTCCCACCTACTCACACAAGGGAGTCAAAGGAGAAGATGAAAGCAGACGGGGGCTGAGCCCCAGAGTTTGATTTTGGTTCTCTTTTATGAAAGAGTTTTCATCAAAGGCCATGAGACGCAATCTGGGCATCATTTGCAGGCTGCCTCCCAAGGAAGGAGCTGGGGGTCTCCAGGACCATCTCAGGTTGGAGAACAGGCTGCTTCATGAAGCTGCTGGGAATAATTCACTCTGTCATGACTGTAGTCTCCAATACACAGTGCCAAGACAAAGCAGAAAGACTAAATCACCCAGACGACTTCTAGCAAGAATAGTCCCCCCCAGGTCAAGAATGCAGGCAAACCTGACCCGAGGGCTAGCTGCCCTCGGGGCTTGCTTTTATTATTATTTTTTTCCCTCTGACAAACACCTGGCTGCTGATTCTGCCACTACCCAGTTTTCATTGCCTCTGCAAAAAGCAACGAGTTAGAGAGGCACCAAAGAGTTAATCCACGCTGGAGACAAGGCACTGAGCCCGCACACAGGAGTCAGGCTTTTCTCCCCTGCTTGTGAGAATCCCTGCTCCCATCTAGTTTTGCACACTTGCAGCTATCACAGTTAACAGGTTGTTTGTCTTTCAGTGGATCGGAGGGAGTCTGTGTAAACCTCCATGCAACTGACTTTAATTACCTGCCAAACCTGCACCAGGGCATAAGCCCACATATTGTATGTGACATTACCAGTAGAGCAAGTACTGGAATGCAGGGGCTAGAATAATTTGACAGCTAACATAAAGCACCATGATTTATATTTTGGTTATATTGAGATTTTTTCCCCCCCCTCTTTGAGCACTCATGTAAATATTTACTTGGATTCTAGGACCTTGCTTAACCCTCACAGTGCCACGTTTTATCTTCTTCCTTTTTTCTTTTTTTCTGGTATTTTTGTTTTTCAGCAGCTACTCCAGAAATGCCTTTCATTCTAAAACACAGAAGATTTAAAGCAAAAATAACTTCACCTTTAAACTGTTTCATCTGTAAACAATGTGATCCAGTAATCTTGAGATATTTATTGTAGTGTTCAATTGAAAACAGCTTATGGAGAAGGGCTTCTTTTAAAAGATACAAGATTTATTTAATAGAAACATTGGGTTTAGATTCTGGAGCAGAGACCAGCTGATACCTGTGTTATGTTTTAAATTTTATCCAAGCTATTCCATTAATTATTGATCGGAGTAACATGACTATAAAATCTGTTTATTTCAAATTTAAACTTACCTGCTGTTTAATGTTACCAGGAAAGGGTCCTTTTCTTTTGTGTCACCTCACGGTTTAAGTCTGCACGCAGTAGCACAGAAATCACTACATGAGAGATATCTGGTAATACTGCAAATCAGAAAGCCATAGACATTTTTTTATTATTGTTGTTATTAACCATGATTCCTGTCTGTCTGTCGGACTTATGTATAAGTCACTTTATTACATAGACCCAGAGGCTTATAGGTGTTTGCTTAATACCCTGCTCTTTTGGGTGCCTGACTTGAGGTAAGTGAGGACCTGGAAATACCCTGCCAAAACCATTTTCTATTAACGTTCTTGCTCCCCGTTTTATCAATCTGTGGAGCAGGTTAACCTGTCACTCTACAAAACCAGTGCTGGACCTAATGAATTTGTGCTCTTCCAATCCTTGAGATCAGCACATGCTCCTGCAGACCAGTGTAGCGTTGCCAGTGCAATACCCAGAATAAAATGCTTGATGCATGGGTCAAGGCTGACATAAAAATAAGTATGGCCTGTGTCAAAAGGAGTTTAGCAGTCCTCCCTTTCTGGTGTCCTGAATGCACTGTGTGTTTATCAGCCTCAGCAACCACACGGGATGGCTCAGTGCTAGAGTGGATAGTAGCACTGCAATAGCACTAACACGACATGTGGTGCTGGATGTCATCGGAGAATAAGTAAGATGGGAGCCAGACCGAGGATAAATGTAAAAGCTTTCCTTCAGGATCACATGAGCAGAGATTTCAGACTCAAAACCCTTTTGCCTATAATTGTTGGCCACCTTAAATAGGGGGGAAATGCAGATCCAGAGAGCTGTAAGGGCCAGTGCTAGCTCAGAGATCTGTTTATAATTATATGTTCCCTTTCTCGTGTTTGTAAAGGCTTTAGGTAGTAACTGCACCATAGCATAAGAGCAAGGAAGAAGCAGTCAGCAGAAGTCCAAGGTGCAGGTTTATTGCCCTCTGTAATTTCTTTTCTGAATAGGCCCCCTGAACCAGCAGGAAAGTTTCTGCTCCATTCAACAGTAAATAAGACAGGATCCATAAAAACACAGGATTACAGGGGCTTGTGCTGCCTTCCCCCCCTCACCATGCCCTGGCGATCGGTGATCTTGCCCTGTGCTTCCCGCTGCGGCGACAGGAGGGGAGGCAGCACGGCCCAGAGGGACTTGTCTGACTGAGCTCTGCCATCAGCCTGCGGCTCACCTTGGCCAGGTCACCGCACCCCACAGTGCCTCGGTTTCCCCAGCTGTAAAAGGTCAGTGGCCTCCTTTAATAAATTGCCCGAAGTTCTACTGCAGAAAGAGTAAGTATTGTTTATTTTTATGAATGCAGATTTCAGGTGCTTGGCACTGAGTTCTTGCCACGCTTATTTCAGAAAAAAAATCGTACTGAACACAATGCCCTTGTCGCTGAGTGTTTAATATCCTTTATAAAGCCAGGAGCACCTTTCTGGAAACAAATGAAGTCTCATTAGTGGGAAGTCGAGGCTAGAGCAGCATCAAATCTCTGCATTTTATCGGTGGGAGGTTGCAGGCTTCGATAGTCAAATACGGGCACAAACAACGCACATTTATTTGCAATACATATGCATTACTGCAATATGGAATGAAAACATCACGAGTTTAGAAATAATCCCA
Source organism: Haliaeetus albicilla (assembly GCF_947461875.1). NCBI lineage: Eukaryota > Metazoa > Chordata > Aves > Accipitriformes > Accipitridae > Haliaeetus > Haliaeetus albicilla. The sequence goes on along the minus strand of NC_091484.1, from coordinate 13,139,000 downwards.
TCTCTATATCTGTGTGGACATGTCCTAGTATCTCCTAGTATTGCCGTGAAAGCAAGAGTCTGCAGAGAGGGTACAGGGAACAAAATGGTGTATTAGATCTGCACGGTGACATTGTCAGCGGAGGAGTTTTCTCTGGTGTAAACCTTCGCCCACTGCCTCCAAAAACGAGGAAGAAGGGAGGGGAAATAAGTTTGAGATGTTTCTTTAAAGAAGGCACTAAACTTGGTAAAAGGACACAGCTTTCCTACCTTGCTCTCTGCCCCTCATGCCTCAGGATATCATAAATTTTTGATACCAATAAAACAGAATTTTTGATGAGCTGCTATTTTGCATTAAAGCAACTTTACATGCAAAGATTGCATAATAGGAAGTAAAATTGAATTTTGCCTCAGAACAAGTTCTTATTATTAATTTAAGTGTTTTTTATATATTTTAGCAGCAGCTTATCATTCTATATATTTAATTTCTTTCAAGTGAGAACACTTAGCATTGGTTTCCTTATCTAAACAAATCTTTTAAGAGAACACATGTATAAAGTGGAAATGCAGTGTTTTGAATCTGTGCCTTAAGACAAACAGTGAAACTTTAAAAGGGGAAATAAAACATGGCAGAGGACAACTATCTCTAAAACCTAATAGCAGCCTCTGTGGGACAGGAAAACATGTCGTTTTCTTTATGTGGAATTTTTTTTTTCCTCTTTACTGCAGTGTTTATTCTAACCATATTGTGACAAACCTGTAAATACAATAAGCTCCCTTTGGAGCAATTCTGTTTAAGGCAAAGGATTTGCAGTACCTAAGATCTCAAGTACACCACAACCCATTTTCTAACACTTCCACACACCATGATGCACAGGACCAGCTCACAGATATAAATTGTCTCTTCCCTGTCCTGGATGCAATAGCAAGAAAATGTTTTGCAGCACCTCATGCTGTGTTCAGAATTCACTACTGAAAGTCTCCATTTAAAAATAAAGAAAAGGCAGCACTTGAAAGCTTCCCCCCCTGCTCTTGTTCTCCTTCTTGCATGAAACAAAAGTCCAGTGTGGGATCCTATCAGACTGCTGCATGCTACATTACTGAACACGCTACGCAGGATTATGCAATAAGCTATTTAGAGTGTGTGTGTATGTGTGTGCGCACGTAACTTCAGGTTTGCTGTAACCTTAATGGAGTGAAACATAGTGATTAAAAAAAGGAAAAAAAAAAAAAGAAAAAAAGACACTGTAACTGAAACTTGTCCAGATAAGGACCAAAATAAGTCTTTCCCCCTCGATGGTGGGGAAGTACCCCTTCAATCCTGTGAGGAGGGGATCGAAACTTAAAATTTAAAAAAGAAAGAAGGGACACCCCCGGGAGCCGAAGCAGCGGCAGGGAAGGATGCTGGCAGGCGGCAGGCGCAGAGCTGGACCGCGCTGGGCGCCTGGCAGGGCCGCTCCGCGCCCGGCGGAATCCGGCGGGCTCCCCTGCCCCAGCCCCGGGGCACGGCCCCGCGGAGCCTGCGCGCCGGGCTGCGCGGCCGCGGAGCCAGAAGGGGCTCTCCCGAGCGCTGGAGATGTTTTATCTGTCCTCCCAGAAACCCGACACCCACAGCCCAGAAGAGCTTCCCTGACCTTGGTCTGTCAATCACCCACACCGACCAGGCTGCTACAGCCGGGTGGGCGCTGCGCCAGCCCGAAAGGGGAAAAAGGAGGAAAAAAAAAAAAAAAAACCAAAAAAAAACCCAAAAACAAAAACAAAACAAAACCTAAACCCTAAACCAGCTGGGAACAGTTATCTCGCAAGCCTTGGCTCATCCTCATAACACATCTCACCTGCCCACCCCAGAACGGAGCAACTCATCCGCCGGCCGGCAGCAGCGCTCAGCATCTCTGGAAAGTCTTAGAATGGTGTTTCTAGCTTTAGTTCGAAAAGTCTTTTTAGTCTTAGATTTCTCTGGTTTAGAATTAAAGACAATCGGTTTTGTACACTCTGCTGGAGGGGAGGAGGGAAGGGAATACTGAAAAGAGTCTATTAAACGGTTGGCAGAGATAGTCTGTAAGTTTTCTGTCAGTAAACGGGGGAGGGGGTGTTGCCAATCGTGTTTCCTGCCTGAGCGTCTCGTTTAATTGTGGGAGCAGCCGTAGCCGGCCGTCACCTCTGCCCCGGGGACGGGGGGGGGCAGATCTCGCTCCAGCTGTTAGCAATAGCTCTTGCAAAACTACGAGATCAAACAACATAATATGATTTTCGCTGAAGGGACTCGTCCTCCTGCGCTACGCGAGATCACGTAGACGAACCGTCGTCCGGCAGTCAAATTTAGCGGTGCAAACCCTGGGCTCTTCCTCGCCACCCCCCCACGCCCGGGGTGTGCGGGGCAGCCAGCCCGCCCCCGCCGTGCTGCTCCCGGGGGGCTCCGACCGGCGCATTTCTGGCTGCAAAGCCCCCCCATGCTTCTGCTCCCAGCACAGCCCGGAGCCCCTGACCCCCTGCTCTGGCCGGGGGTGCACGGTCCCGGCCCCGGCCCCGTCTCGTTGGCACCCCGACCCCATCCTCCCCGAGGCTGCAGGGAGCGGATCGGGGTGGGGACCGCTCCCTGGCCACGCCGGTGCTTTTTGGGAGGCTGTTTGCAGCATCTTCGCTCCGGAGAGCCTCAAGGGCGATTTGACTGATCGCCTGGGCGGTTTCCGGAGCGGGAGGTGGTCAGCGCTCGGCCCCTCCGAGCCGTGTCGTTCGTGGGCACTGCGAGGCAGCAGCTGCAGACTCCCGGCCTCCTCCGAGCCCCGGGGGAGGACAGGCTGCCCGGGGGCTGCTGCACCTCCGGGGCGCGGAGAGGGCCCCCAGCCCCCGGCCGGGCTACACGTGGGGAGAAGGGGCTGAAAGGACGGGCAGAGGACGCGCACTCAAGAAGAGGGGTTTGGGGAGGGAAGATGCTTTCTCCCCCGCAGTCGACACGCAACTTCTCCGCAGCGCTCCGCGTGGAAAGCAGGGAGCCCCGGGAGAGCGGCCCCGAGCTGACCCGCACAGCCCCCCGCTCCCGGGGAGCACCCCGCGGGCAGGCCGGCCCGGGGAGGAGAAAAGGGGGGGGTCTCCTTTTCCCTTTCGCTTCGAGAAACCGCTCTCCCCATCGTGCCCCCGACTCCTGTGTCAACACCCTTTCTGAATCAGCGATGAACGGCGAGGGCTCAAAGTTGATACGCGGGGATGGCAATAGGCGGGCGAAGCCGGGAGGGGGTCACCCTTCGCTGATGGGGCTCCCCCCGGGGGGCGGGAAGCGGGGGGGAGCGGCAGCGGGGGTGGGGGGGTGCCGGCAGGCCTTGCCCTCCCCGACCCCCGCCGGGCCGCCTGTCCCCGGTGCCGCCGCCGGGGCAGAGCCCTGCTCGGCCGCAGGCCGGGCCGAGCACAAGTGCGGGTGGGTGTTCGCCCCCCTCGGTATGTCGGAGTCCCCCCCCGGAGCCGGTCAGGGGAAAGCAGCCCGACCCCCGGCCGGGAGGGCAGCCCCGCAGTCCCGCTCCGCTGCGTCCCGCCGGGCCGGGCTCAGCCGGCCTCGTCCCTCCCAGCGCCGGCGGGTCCCAGTCCCACTAGCCCGAGCCGTCGCCCGTGGGGGTGCTCGGTTGCCTTTATCTTTTCTTTTACATGGGCTAAATTAAACCTCAGGAATGGGACCGGGCGCTGCAAAGGCACCGGCCGCCGCAGCCGCCCTCGCCGTGCAGCGGGTCTGCCCCGCCGCTGACACAGTTCTGCGGTGGGAATCTGGAGGGCTTTTCTAAGGCCTGTTTTTCCTATTTTTTTGTTGTTGTTGTTGTTCAATTAGCCCTAGTGATTTATTCAATGCATGCATGAGGGGACATTAATATGCGGTGGCAGTTCCCACAAACAATATTCCTCTCAGGCTTTCTGCAGCCATAGCATTTACTGGCAAGGGGGGAGGCTATACAGGGAAAGCCAGGCTCTCTCATCCTTTTCCTCTGCAAACTCCTGTCCCCCCTTCTCAGGGCAGCAGGGTACGAGCTTGTTCTCCGGGCCTGACTCATGCAGCCGGGGGGCTGGGACGGGCAACAGCCCCTTCCCAGCTCCCCAGCCCAGTGGCTGGCCCAGCTGGCTCTGACAAGGCAGGGATGCGGCTGAGATTTAAGAGGGGATTTTGGTTTTAAGTCACTGTATTTGCTGCCTTTTTTTCCCCCACACCCCATCCTTAACCGGTTTGCTGTCCAAACGAGCATTATGCCGTCCCTGCAAAGACAGCTCGCTGCTGTTGGGAAGAGAAGCAAGGCAGAGAGAGGCTATTATTTTTGGTTGTGTGGTGCCTTGGATTTTGTTTTTGAGAGAGATTTAAAGTTCAACACGGTTTTCACACTTTGAGGGCAGCAGTGCGCAGCCACGCTGCGACCTGGCTCTGGGGCTCGCTCTCTTTCCCGCACCCGGGCGAGGAGCGGGGGCGATTTCTAACCTCCTCCGGCTGCAATTTAGGGAGCTGCGCGATTATCTGCCTTCAAAGCAGCTGATGGATGGTGGGGCCGCGAGGTGCTGAGCCCGGGGGGGTGGCGGGGGGGGAGATCTGTCCCCTTCGCCACACGCATCTAAAAAGTCTTCTAAACTGCCCGTTGAAAAAAAAAAAAAAAAAAAAAAAAAAGCCGGTATAAATAAAATGTGCAGATGGAGAGGAGGAAAGTGAATGGCCAGCCCGGATCCCAACGGAACCGGAGGAAAGGACAGACTTGTCCAAGTCCTCTCCTTTTCTAATTAAAAAAAAAAAAAAAGTGCCTGCACTTAGCGTTTCCCTTCTCACAGCCCGGGGGTGGCTCAGGCCGGAGGCTCCCGCTCCCCGCCGGGCTGCGGCCGGGCCCGGCGTGGGGCTCCCGCCGCTCCGCTGCTCCCGGCGGGTGGCCGCACGGCGGGGAGCGGAGGGGCTGGGAGCGGAGTGGGGGGAGATGCTCACCCCCTGCCACGGGCGAGACCTGGGCAAAGTGGAAGAGGGTGCAAGGCTGAGCGCTCCTACCCTGCGTGCAGCAGCGTTCCCGAGTGGGCAAAGCAGCTTCGCAATCCCCCGTGCAAACCCCAGCGCTGGGCGTCAGGAGAGGAGCTTGGCTGGACAGCAATGGGAGGGTAGATAAGGGTCCAAAAGTTTTCCTGTCTCTTTTTTTTTTTTTTTTTCGGAACACGAGACGTCAGAGAAGCAGGTCCCTCCAAGAAATGCCATTTCAATGATTTTAATAAGCAAAATAGGAAACAATTTTAATAACCAAAAACAGAAACCAGTCTGAATAAAACTACAATAGACCAGGTTTTTTAATATTTTTCATATCATAAGCAGGATTTGAAATTGATCCCTTCAGAACTTTACATGAAATAAAAACAATTTTTTTTCGCTGCTGCAATGTTTTGATTTCAACACAGTTGAATCAGTAAAAACCAAAGATCGTTTTCTGATGCATGACTAATATCCACAATATTTAAAACTGCAAGCACCATGCTGTTCATTACAATCTTGTTATTACTGTTAATTTATAAACTAATACAAACTTAAAATGCATCCGGCCAGCAGTGCCAGCTATCCTAAAAGGAAACTAAAAAATAAGTTTTCATTTTGGTATTTTTGTCAGTGCAACGTAAATCCTTTTACTGACCTGCAGGAGGAAAAAAAAAAAAGTAATAAAAACACCCATAAGACTCCAAACTACTACTACTATACAACTGCAAATAAATTTTGGCTAAAACTGTCACTCGCTGCATAGGGAAGCAGGGAAGCAGATTACAAATCATTGCAAAAGAATACACTTAAAAGTTGCAGTATGTTGTCTTAAAAAAAAGTTTTAGTTTTACATGCTTTTCCAGCCCACTCATCCGCTGCTGCCACTGAGAAACCTAACTTCAGTGGTGACACGGAGCCCTCGTAACAAGGAGGCTTTTTTTTTTTTTTTTTCCTTTATTTACCGAAAATCAAGGGGCAGTTGTTTCTTAAAAGGAACTGGTATCTCGTCCGTCCTTCGCTTCCTGAGTGTACAATCAGAAGGGAAACTATATGGCCAAGCCTAACCACTCCAGGCTGGGAATTGTCCTGAAGGAAAGAGCTTCACTGCCACTTTAAGGCATGGAGTAGGCTCTAGTGACCGATGAGAGTTTTTCCCTGTTAAGTTTAGGTTTGTCAATGCCATTCAGGCGTTTTTGCTTCTGCCCCAACAAACAAAAACCAAAATGAAAACTAAAAAAAAAAAAAAAAAAAAAATACAACTTAAAAGTGCACCAGATATACAAAGTTGTTTTTTTCTCTAATGCAAAATGCCCATAACTTTTTTTTTTCCTTACTTATCTCTTTAATACCAAACAAACCGTATAACCAGCCTGCTGAAATGTTATTTTGTTTTTGTGGGTTTTTTTTCTCCTGTGCGGTTTGAAGTAGCAGATATTTACAAGCTAACAACCATAAAAGAAAATAAGAGAGCAAAACCAACGAACAAAACTGCACAAGCAGTAAAAAGTTTGATAACTTGTGATGCTTTTCTTATCAATGAAACAAAACAACAACAGAAATCTATGATCGATGATCAACATGCTATAGTTAAACAAGAAAATGGTACAAAATAGAAATTATTACCATACATGTCCAGCATGCAGGATTAATATTTTTAATGCAGATTTTCGTATTTTTCTATATAATCAAGCAGGCAATAAAACTGATGAGTTTTTTTCTTTCTTTCTTTCATTCTTTCTTTCTTTCCTTTCTTAGATTGAATGTCCCATCTGAGTCCTGTGACTTATTTCTCAAAGCAGGCAATATATGAAGAGTTTGCATATATTGTCCTTTTTAGTTATTCTCTTTTCCAAGCAGGTAAATTGTGCATGAGATGGTGCTGTATATGTCCTCTCTTTTTCCAAGCAGGCAGTATGTTATAGATGGCTTGTTCATTGTCCTTTTTTATTATTATTCTCTTAAAGTCCATCTCGTTCTGCAAGCAAGCAATCTATAAAACGCTCCACTTGTCCTTTTCTCCTTTGCCTCTGCCTCTGTCCCTCTCTCTAACTCGCAAACGAAAGTCAAAAAGTTGCACTTTACCTCTCCCGTGCCCACCCCCAGCCTACTTTTCCCACAGCTACTCTAGAAGACTGGATGCTGCAAAAAAATCAAGTCTCTATTTTTCTCTCCTTCTTTCTCTCTAGTCAAGCAGACAGATGGATGGAGATGTCAGAGGAGGATGGGAGCGGGAGGGGAAGGTGACGGGGGTCAGGTTTGGGGGGTGGGGGTTTTCTGTTTGTTTTTTAATTATTTTTGTTAAGCACTCACATGAAGAACTCGGGGGAAGATGGGTTGTCACTGGTGGAGCCGGCCTCTCTGAAGCCATTGCTGGCAAGTTTCTCACACTTGAGCTTGTAGGCATCTCTCTCTCTGGCAAGCCGGGTCACTTCTTGCTTGAGCTGTTCCACCTGCTGAATGAGCTGGGTCTTTTCGTTCTCCAGGTGGTGTTTCTGCTGGACACGTTTATACCTGCAGGACTGGGCATAGCCCCTGTTCTTCAAGGTCCTCCTCTTCTGCTTGAGGCGGATCACCTCGTCTTTGGTGAAGCCTCGGAGGTGCCTGTTGAGCTCCCTCACGGACATGGAGACCAGCTGGTCATCCGAGAACCGGTCCTCCACGCTGCTGGAGGGGGGATGCTGCTGGTGCGAGTTCTGGAGCTGCTGGGAGGAGCTGGAGGAGGTGGAGGGAGTGGGAGAGGCCTGGTGGTGATGATGGTGGTGGTGGTGAGGGTGCCCGCTGCCGGCCAGGTCTTCGTGAGTGACTGCGGGGTACTGGTGGTGGTGTTGGTGATGGTGGTGATGGTGGTGGTGGTGGGCCCGGAAGCTCTCGAAGCCTTGCAGCTGCTGGGACACCTGGTGGGACCCAATGAGGGCTTCGACGGCGTCCTCCGGGGTGAGGTTCAGCGCCTCGGGGTTCATCTGCTGGTAGCTGTTGGCCATCCAGTACAGGTCCTCCAAGTGGGTCTTCTGCTCGGTGGGGCTGAAGCTGGGCGAGGAGGGCACGGAGCTGCAGGGGGTGCTGATGGGGGTGGAGGAGACGGAGCCGGCGGGCTGCAGGCGGGTGCAGTGCCTGCCCGAGCGGTCGTTCCTGCCCAGGGGCTCCTTCTTCACGTCGAACTTCATCAGGTCGAAGTCGTTGACGTACTCCATGGCCAGGGGGCTAGTGGGCAGCTCGGCTCCGATGCTGAGCTCTCCGGCCATCGCTGTCTTGCAGGCACCTCTCCCGGCGGAGGGGGCTGGAGACCTCACTCCAGCGCGCAGCCTGGCAGAGGGCTGGCCGCGCTCCCTTATTCCCAAGCAACTTTGGCTTTGCTTCCTCGCTTCCTTTCCTCCGCTCCCCCTCCACCGCCGCCTCCTTCTCCCGGCTTCTGGGGCTTCTTCAGTCCGAAGCAACAAAGCCAAGGACGAGCCGGCACCCGGGGCCGCCTGGATGTCTCCTGTCTTTTTGTATCGGCGTTTGCAACGCACCGCGGGCTGCAGCAGCTCCTGGCACTTAGGCACCCGGGCGCAAGGAGAAAGGAGCGGGAGCAGGAAGGGCAAAAGCCAAACAAAACAAAGATGCTGCCTTCGGGTCTGTGCAGGAAGAAGAAGAACGGTGCAAAACGTCTAGCCCGTGCCCCCGTCTGCGTTTTGTAAGTCCGGAGCCTTCTCCCCGCGGTAGCAGAGCACCGGAGCCTGCCGCAACTTTCCAGTCCGAGCAGGCGGCCGGGGGAGCGCACTGGCTATTTGGCGGCGGTGGCTGGGCTTTGCACGGGAGTTTTCGCCGGCGCTGGCAGCGCAGGGGAAGGGGAGGGAAGAGGGGGAGGAAGGAGGAGGAAAAAAAAAAAAAAAGGAGGAGAGGGGGGACGAGAAAAACCCAGGTCTCCGCTGTAGCTGCCGCCTCCAGCGCCCGTTGTGCAGCTGTGATTCGCAGCGCAGCCCCCCTTGGCTTCTTATACGGCCGTGCCCGCCGAGAGCGCGGCGGGGGCCGGGGCCGGCGGCGGCCGCGCCAATGGCAGCGCGGCGGCGGGGCCGGGCCCGGGCGGGCGGCGGGGGCGGCGGGGCCGGGCGGCGGCGGCGGCGGCGGCGGCGGCGACGGGGGCGGGGGCGGGGGCGGGCCGCGCCGTGACAGCTCCGCAGCGCCAGCTGAGCGGCCGCCGCTCCCAGCCCCGCTGCTCCGGGCGCTCCCCGCTTGCTCCCCCCTCCCGCACCGTCGCCTCCTCTTTTATTTATTTATTTACTTATTTCCAACCCCCCCCCCCCGCTCCTCCTTTTCGGCCTCTGCAATCCACAAAGGAGGAGGGCTCGGGGACATCCTGCCCGTCCCTTTGTTCTAAATATAACAAAGTCCCTTTTTGCCCGCTGCCGTCCCGTAGCAAATTTCAAGGCGGTCAGCTTCCCCCCCCCCCCATCCCACGCACACGCATCGCCCCTTCCAACTTTATGTAAGCGTCCCCGGTGCGAAAGGTACCGCGGAAAAAAAAAGGGCCACGAACGCGCACCGGCTCCGGCCGGGGAGCGAGCGCTGGGGCTGCGGGGTGGTGCCGGGGGGGATGCGCTGCGACCCGGGAGGGAGGGAAGCACCGGCTCGGCAAGGCTGTCAGCTCTCCTTATACAACCGGGGAAATCCTCCCGGTTGCAGGAAGCAAATCTCTCCCTAAAGTAAAGCAAAGGCATTGACACAGACAATTGCAAATATTAGGGAGAGAAGGGAGAAAATATAATTACATTTCAGTTCTGAGGGGACCGTGTTTGCTTTCCTCTGCTGTTCCCTGAGTGAGTGACTGCATGCAAAGGAGTACTCGGCTTGTAAGGTTTTTTAGTTTCTTTTTTTTTTTTTGGTCCGGTAACAGGAATTTTTTTTTTTTGAACATTTTGTAACGATTAAGGGAGATTAGGACTTCTTTTTACACTGTTTTTACGCTCAAACAGACAGAAAGTGCGACCCCAAGTGTCCGTTTGGAGAATAACAGCTACTTTTCACGGGGAAAAAACACCCGGAAAAAAAAAAGGGGACGGGCGAGCGGGAGCGGAGCCGAGCGGGAGCGGCAGCGGGAGCCGGAGCGGGAGCAGGAGCGGGAGCAGAAGCGGGAGCGGGAGCGGGAGCGGGAGCGGGAGCGGGGCTGCCGCGGGTCCGGCCCGGCCCCGCCGCTCCGGAGCTGCTCCTCCGCCCCCTGCACCTCAGCATCTCCCATATCCCCCCCTCCAATTTATTTAGCCAAAAGAACAAAAAAAGTTCAAGATCTGCTTTTCAGAAAATAATTAGGAGGGAACTGCCTTTCTGGAGCTAGGACAACACTGCGAAAGTCCCCAAGAGGAGACATCCCGTCCCGTCCCGCCAGCGTCGGTCCCTCCCTGCCGGACCCGAGCGCCATACCCGGGGCGATGCCACCAGCCCGGCCCCGCTTGTCCCGCTCCTCCACATTTCCGCGGAGCCAGCCGCGGCCGCGCAGAGAACGGAGGAGGCAAAAGTCGCGGAAAGTGTGTCGTCCCCCCCCCCCCAAAAAAAAAAATTAAAAAAATTCTAGGGGTCCCTCCGGCAGCAGGTTGAAGGGATGGGGTGGAAGCGGAGGAGGGGGAGGTGGATGAAATCCCCCTTCGCAGTACAGGCGCTCCGGGGTTTAATTTCGTGCGGCAATGCCTCGTTTGAGTTTTTCCCCGCGACATTTGGACGGGACATAACTCCCGGTGAATAGTGCCCGAGAGGGGCCAGCTCCAGTGCTCCCCACGCGTTGTGGTCCCGGGGGGGTGAGCGAGTGATTCCCTCCGCACCCCGCTCCCGGCTGAAGCGGGGCTGCGCTCCCGGGAGCACGCAGACATCCCTCCGCAGGTTGCCCCACTCTAAACGCGTATGAGGGAGGACACGCATGGAACAACCCGCTCCCCGCGCCCTGCGTCCCCCGTGGGCAACGCAGCCCCGGCGGTGCCGGGGGCTCCGGGCTCCGCACGGGCACGGCGCTGCTGGTTTCCCCATCAGTGCCAGATTTGGGAAATCGCCTTCTTTTGGCTGTTATCGAGCGGCCCCGAGGCGGAGAGGCGGGGGGCTCCGCGGAGCGCGGTTCCCCTCCGCGGAGAGGCAGGGGCCGGGCAGGGGGACCCGGCCACCCTGGCAGAGCAGAGCGGGACAGGAGCTCGGTGGTCCCCGTCCGGCAACTGCTGCCTCCTTGGGGGCTTGGGGGGAGCCGAGGGCCTCCCGTGCGGGTCCGCTGTAGTTATTATTTATGAGGTCCTGGAAGCTGCCTGGGGAGAGCTTTATTTTCACCTGCACGTCAAACGTTATCGTTGCCACTGAGGGAAAGGGGACCCCGGCGAGCGCTTGGGAAGCTAGGATGCAGCCCTGCAAAATGTGCCATTAGATGGCTAATGCTTTTTCCTCTCATAATTACTGAGGTATATTCACAAGGTGGAGCTACTGAAAGACGGAGGAAGCATTGATCTGATTATGTCCCTGTCCATATACATTCTGTCCCTTTTCTTAATCTTTTAAACTGCGAATTACGGATCGGTTTTGCGCGCCCATCCTCATCGTCATAAAATTTCGGGGCACTTTCTGGGTCAGTTTCTTTGCTCTTCCATCCCTCGCTCCCCACTACAAAATACATCCCACAAAACTTGCGACGTTACGCGGCTGGCTAAACTGAGAACCGCTTTGTGCCCCGAATCCCCCGTGAAAGGCCAATTTTGTTTATTGTAGAGCTTTTAATTCAGCCACCAAAGGTTATTCTCGCTGGGATTTATATGTTAGGGGGGCATGTTCCTCCGTCCCATCTATTTCTTTTTTTAATAAGGTTTGGGGAAGAATTGATGTTGCTGGAGCAGAAGCAGAGGATTCCTGGGCTAAGCAGCCCAGCGAGGCAGCCCACGAGGAATTTCCCTTCCGCGGGGACAAGCCGCCGAGTCGGGCGGCCGCGGTGCTGCGCGCAGGGGGAGCTCCGCGCACCCCGGCCCTACGCACCCTAAAAGCCACCGCGGGGCAAAGCGGCGGCCCCGGCGGCTGCCGAAAGGATTTTCCCGTCCCCTCCGCGCCCGCGGAGGAAAATGCCGCCGTTGGGGGCGGGGGGGAGAAGAGGCACCCACCTGCCCGGCATCGCAGCGCCGGGGCACAGCTCGCTTCCCCTCCAAGCCTTCCGAGAAATTTTTAAGTGCGACCTTTTCCCTACACCCGAAAGCTGCTAATCGAGCGGCTTTAATTTTTTTTTTCTTTCTATTTTTTGAGATCCGTTTTTTGAAGGTTAGTTTCGAGTAAAGAATGACTTCTTCCCGCTCTCCCTCGTCTCCCCCCTCCCTTTCGCAAACTGCCGGCCAAATTCGGCAAGAGTTCAAAGAAAATGATAGTGACATTTCAGATCAGCTCGATCCGGCGTGTCCGCCCAGGGCAGGGCAGTGAGGGTCCTTGAGCCACTAAAATTTGAAAGCTCGCCCTTAAAACTGGAGCATATAGTTACCTATAGCTGTTTGGTTTGGTAGGGCTTCTGCCTGATGCCGGGGGGGGTGGTGGGGGGTGACATTTAGGAAGGGAACCGTATTACGGTGGCATCCCCATTCCCAAATCTTAGAAACAGCAGGTCTAGGTAACTGATAAAAAGAAGACTGTTACATATGTATTTTCCACGCTACTGGTTCTCTTGAGAAGCGGTCCTCGTTTTTGGTAGCCGACTGCTACTTTTTCCCCAGAACTAGCTTTTTTACCCCATAACATTAGTGCGATATGTTGTCTGAAATGGGAGTTTTGTTAACAAACACCCAAGCCGAAATCACCCGTGCCTGGCAGCGGGCACTGATGGAGGAAAAGGGCATCACTTTCCTAATTCTTACCTTCCCTCGCTTGATTTTTAATTTCCCAAACTGCAAGCAGACGCCGTGCTGTTTGTCAGGATTTTTTTCCCCTGTGTAAGCAGCGAGGGACCTGGTTAATCATCTATCGCAGATACATGTGCATGAGAAAGAAAAGTGTTGATGTTTGCTTGTTCGGGCTGATGGGAATGGCCCACGAATTTAGGATTAAATTACTAATGGTAATCATAAGTCTTTGTTTCCTCTCTCTCTCTCTCTCTTTTCTGCGGGGATTGTCAAAGTAAAGCGTGCAACATTCTTTGGACAAAGTCTGCACAGCAGCTTTGCAGTATAAAATAAGCTATTGTACCCTCCTGGGTTAACTGGGATCTCTTCAGATTTTAGCCTGAACCAGTTAAGAGCGGGGCAAATCCCAGTACTAACTTTAGACACGTTTTCACAGGTGGATCTGTGAGAAGGGAGTGGAGCAACACTTCAGAAGGGTAGGTTTTGTGGGGGTATTTTTCTTCCCCTAGTCTTCGCAGTGTCCAGCATTAAATCCCTACTTGGGGGGGGGGGGGTCGGGATCAGTATGTGCGGGCAGCGGATTTGGGGTTTGCTCGGTCGCCGGGGGGGGTGTCCTGCAGAATAAGCGCAGCCGGACGCGTACTGCTCTACGGGACGGCGTAATTTAGGGGCTTGATTGGAGCGCACCACGTTTAGTTAAACCCGTGCCCTCGCCTGTGTCGGTGGCGGGCGGGGGGGTGGTGGTGCGGAGCGGGTCCCCGGCGCAGGGAGGGGTCCCCTGCCCGTCGCGGCTCCCCCCGGAGCGGGGCCCGTCCCCGACCCCCCCTCCGCCGTCCCCCTCCCCAACCAGCGCTGAACGCGGCTGCCGGCAGCGCCGCTTTGGAGGGGGCGGCTGCGGACCGGGGGGAGCTGGGGGGAGCGCGACGGCTCTGGGAGGGAAGGGGGGGTTGGAAATCCCGGGGGGGGGCTGAGAGCTCGGAGCGGGTCGCGGGGCACCGCACCAGCGCACGTTGGGGGTGATGCCCGGGCGAGGCTCCGCGTCCCTGCGAGGTTGAGTGGATGCAGGACCCGGGGAGCGGGGATTTTTTTTCTTTTTCTTTTTTTTTTTTTTTTTGAGGGGCCAGTGGCCCCCCCAGTGCCCCCCGCTGCTGGGGGTTAGCCCGGGCCGGCAGCGCCGGGCACAGGGTTGCACGGATGAGCGGTCCGGGGAGGGGGGCTGAAAGGGCTGGGAGGGGGGGCGTGTGCTGCGGTGCCTTTCCTCCTGCCTTTTTGTTCAGAGAAAGAAGTGCAACTCTTCGGTGGCACCCTCTGCAGTTTGCTCGGGGTCTCGCTGCACCCTGGGGACGGGAAGGGGGTGTCCGAGACGAAATGGGAACATTTCACCCTCTTCTATAACGTCCCAGGAGGGCGTGTTTGGCAGGGAGGTAAGCAGAGAGCAAAACATTCTCCTTCTAGTTATTTCTTCCAGCCTCAGCCCCATCATACCATGAATGAGCCGATCCAAACTTATTTTCAAGAGAATTTGTCTCTTTCTCATCATTTCCAAACTCTGCAGTCTCATCATAGCCCCCTCTCTAATACATGCTCTTGTTATTCCCCTTGCCACCATGGTAAGAATTGTTTCTAGCAGAAACACCTGATCTGGAAGCACAAAATCCCCTGTTCGAGCCCTGCTAGGATCAGCTTTCCTCCTGTGCTTGGCTGAGTTCTGCTTCCCACTTGAACCATGGCATGTTGAATTCATTATCTGAGCCCCTCTAGGAGCATTAGCTAATAAGCAGCACCAAAACCTTTCTGAGTGATCAGAAGTTGCCTTTTGGGACTGAAGTAGCCAGTAGAAGCTGAAGAACTATAATTACTGCAGGTGTATCTTGCAATGGCATTTCATGTCATTCAAAGGTTTTTCAACTTGGACCACATCTTACTAGAAAAAATTTCTCTCCTTATCTGCTTCTCTTATGAATACAGAGGTACTGCACAGATGTCTGGGTGGGAAAAGTCATCTTCCCAAGGTTTTTAGTTTCCTTGGAAGGGATATAGAAAAGGGAGATGTCAGGGGGACAGGGAAAGTATCCTGGACCTATGCCCAATGTCACAAAGTCAGAAGCAGCCAGGAGATCTTCCAGAAAAGATCAGCATCCCTTTCTGGCCACAGTCTGCTGCCTGTTTTTCCAAGGGACTCAGTGGGAGACTTTCCTGACGATCAGATCTTTAGATGGTCAAGAAGGAGGGAAGGAAGATCTGGCCTCAGCTGTACTTGAGGAAACCCAGAACCATGCAAGCCTCTTTTCAGAAAGACCAGCATCGCTCTAGGTTCAACGGCCGCGGCACCAGAAAGGCCACTCGCAGCAGAGCTGAGCACGTCCCTTGGCCCTTCGCAGGATCAGGGGGCTGTTGTTACAGCCCAGGTGTCCACAGGCATGCTCCGGCACCCGCTGGCACCCGTACCCTTTCATTCAGACTGATTTGTAATTCCTTTTCATTGCACAAAGTCCTGGATCAAAAAACCTGCTTATATATAGAAAATTTTTGGAATTCCCTTTCCAGCGTTTGCTGCATAAGGATTTAAATATAATCATAAAGCCTATACTGTATATTCTTCTTTTTGCTCTTTGCACCTTTAATCCCCATTAGGGATTTTGTTTTGTTTCTGTTTTGACAGCCCCTGTATATATGTGTTTGTGGTTGTTCTGTACTGTTTCCTGATTTAATATCAGTGCAGTTACAGGAGAAGGATGCACCGTTAGCATTTTTTGCTCAAAGTATTTTTCAAGCTCCTTTTTGATGTACTGGTCAGATTTGCAGCTTCTGTGCTCTTGTTGATCAGAAAAGGAAGGATCAGGTTTATTGTGCCCTTTGGGAATGAAGCTCTCTATTCACCTAAGGATTCTTAGGTGAATCTTATTCACCTATTTCTGTGCTAGCCCCTCCATATAGATCCAGGTGTAGAAGAAAAGTGAGGAAGTATTTAGTAGAAAGCTGTTATTCAGTGAAATTAAAGTCCTTCTCTGCATTTCTGAGAGGAAAAGATGAGCCAAACTGGAAACAAGGTGGCTTCTGCAAGCCTCCACCTTCCTCCCCAAACATTTTTAAGTCCTAAACATGAGAAGGAAAAAGAAGAGAGGCAAAGAAAGGGAATAATTCTGGGGAAATGCTTTTGTTTGCTCTCATTAGCCTGGGGAACACTTATTCAGCTGTTACCCAGTCAGGGGAAAGAAAAAGGCTCCCGATCTTCATTTCTTTTACATATAAACAGATCCACAGCCTTGAATAGCCCCAGATCAGATTCTCTTAAAATCAGTCTCGGAGTGTAAATTATGCTCCGTTTGCCCAAACAAAATATTGGCTTATAGTGCAACTTGCCATTTTCTTTGGGAAATAAAACTGTGTTTTAGCATGTGTGTCCGTGTATTGCTGCATGTTGTGAACACCTCCCAGCTCAAATCTCACTAGACCTCCAGGGCCTAGAAAAGCTGGAGATGTTTCCCATCGCTGGTCACTACAAGGTCCCGTGGAGGGTCCGAGGGGAGCAGATCTAATATGAACTCGGCCAGGACATGGGGAGGGTTCACGAAGCTGATTGCTGTTCCTAGGGCAAGCTGCAGTTTCTCTGTAACTATTTCTTTGCTTCCAGAGCTTCTCTGCAGAATGGTTAAATTAATTTGTGCAGGAGAGCTGGCAGCACAGTGGTGCTACAAATTCTCAACCAGTGTTTCCCAAGCTAAATGTTCCCCAGCCAAATTGGCCAGTTGCTGTATGGGTCATTCTGAGATCCCGTAAATAGTGATCGCATCTCCTTGGCTGCAGAGAGGGCTCGCAGAAAAATGCAGCGAGGAGAGGAACGGTGCGAGGTGAGCGCAGGCTGCTGTGAGAATGAAAGGTGGTCAGGGAAGGTTGCTTCATTTCTGTGTCTATTTTAATGGCAATCCTATGGCACACGTTGGATTTGCTATACCAAGGGAGATCATTTCTGCTTGTTTTTCTCTGCTGGGATCAATTCCTCATATGTTAGTGGTGACAAAATGCACACCAAAATTTCCAGCATATACCCTCTAAGGTAGAAAAGAAACAGCTTCTGAAGCAACCAGTATATACCCATGCTACATCAGATTCAGTTATCCCTCTTCTAGCCAGTCTTTGGCTAAACAGTAATACAGGTATTAATTAGGTTTTTAAAATAAATATATATATATATAAATATATATATAAATATAAATACCCACTGTGGCTGAAAATTTAGGGGGAAAAAATTCTCTAATTGTGGTGAACTAATCTCCATATACCAATTAACTACCACTTTGTACATTTTCTGAGCATTATGAAAAAACAGATTAGAGTCTCCTGGATGGGCTTCTCTAAGACTCTCCATGCATTCAGTGAGAGTGCCTTGTTTATGTTCAGCCTTAACTCTGTATTTGCAGTTTTTTTAATAACTGTGTTTTCATCCTTCAAACATCCAGATAAAGAGCTTCACCCCTTAAAGCTGTGATTACACCTCAGCAACCTCTCTTTTGGCAATGTATGTGTGGTTTCTGTTTTGTTTTGTTTTTCTGGCTTGAATTAACACGTTTCAAACCTCTAATGTACATCTTTAATAACTGGTTTATAAAAAAAGGAGAAGCTAGAGAATTTCATCCAAGAATTCCCAGCTGGAGACATCTGTTCAGCAGCAAGTCACCTGATGAACAGCTCTAACCAGCCAAGTGTGAGTTATTTTTATTGGTTCAATGTTTTAAAAATAGATTTTTTTTTTTCCTTTTAAGTGATACCTTTCTAGACATTTCAGTAGATTCCTACACTGGTCTTCATGGACTTGGATTTATTTCTCCTGAAGGATTAGCACAGCCCAAACCAAGTGATCCATTCCAAAACCTAGCTGGCCGGCTGAAACCAGTAGGAACCAGTTAAACGCTTGAAATGAGGGTTTCCACTAGGGTAATCAAGTTTCCCAAGAGGTGATGGATTTGATGTATAGCCTGTCATGATGAGTTGCAGGCACTCAGCACCTCTGAAAATCAGGCCATAGCAGCTTTCAGCAAATCTAAAGAGACGGGGTGTGCGCGCGTGTGAGCCAGAGCGAGCTGCAGATAGGACACACGTCTTCATTGATCTCGAAAGGGAGGTTGAACTGTTCTGGTTTGAATCACATGATTTGTCATGTTATTTAGCAGCTGTTAAGCTTAGGTGAGCTTGTAGGACCCTATCGGTGCACACTCAGCCCTAATCCTCTCCCGGTTTATTTGTCCGTGCCACTACCTGGCTCCTCTGCAAATGGGTCGGTCCCACCGTTCCTCCTGCTGTACTCCCTGAAGTGCCGAGCATCCCTCCTGTCTGCTCCTCCCTACCGCCCAGCATCCCAAAGGTCCTTTCCAGGGGACAAGGCTGATATTACATTTATTTTTCCACTTTTCTTCTGTTCTCTGTGTTGTGTCTGGGAAGACTTTGGAGGCCCCTAGACTTCGCCTTGATTTGAAGTCTTTGTTGGAGCAGGACCCTGGTTGCACATGGGGAGGGTGACCCGAGAGATGACAGAGGAGGAGGGATAGAAGGGCAAAAAGGGACAAAGTGGGTGAAGACAGGAATGTGGGACTGCACCATGTGCAGGATGCTGCAGACCTTCCTGCTGTCCATCCATGCAGAAAAACTCTCAGCCAGTCTGCCAGCAGCTTGCCTGACTTCATTTACCATTCATCGGCCTAAACTACTCACCCTTCTTCTATTGGGAAAAACTGGAGCTTTGAAGTCTTCTCCACACCCCAGCACAGGGCAGAGTTCATTCAATGGGTGGAGAGCATCAAGAGGCACCGCTTGCCTCCATTATTCAGGCAGTGGGTACCTGGAGGAAAGCTGTCTGGAGTGCCTCTCTCCTGTAAACCACTGGAAGGGCTGAAGTCTCCCCAAGGACAGTTTAGATGGGGGAGCAGCAGTACAGCCCCCCCAGTCCTTTCTACATTTCACCCTGCTGAGTTATTTGCTGTTGCAGGCAAGAGTGGGACATCACAGGTGGAGAACACACTAAGACCTTTCTGTTTTTCTTCCCTTTAGAATAGCTTTAATTAACCATTTTTTATCTTTTGAAAGAAAAAGGTTTTTTTCTGACTTGAGAAAAGAGGAAATGTTTTCCAAAAGCTGTATTTTAATTGACTCAAGCTCAGGAGCAGAGAGGCTGAGGGGAGAACTGCTGTCATGGAATTAACTTTCTGAAAGAAAAGCAAATCTCCACCCTGTTTAAACATGGGGAAAACATCACAGAGGCATCCTGCTGCACCAAATGGTAAACATGTCCATGTATTATATCACTTATGGCTTCCTTAAGAGTTTTATGATGCTGTTCTCAATTACTGTGTTTGCATTTGTAATTAGAGTGCAGAACACATTGTGAAGGCAAATTATAGAGCTAACTTGTCCTTTCAAAATAACCCATTTGCTCAGTGTGCTCCCAGAAGCTTCTTTTTATTCAAGGGACTCCAGTGAAGGACTAACCTCCTCCACTGAGAGTGTTGGAATATACAGTTGCTGGAGGGAAGGGAGAGGAGAAACACATTTTTGCCCCAGGGTTTTGCTGTGCTTGGGCCTGACCTTTAAACCACTGAAACTCCTGCTGGTTTCTATAAGCACAGTCCTCCAGAAGTTTGAGCAACTAATGGAATTGGGGGTGTGGGGAAGAAGAATCAGTTTTTTTTTTTTGCTCTGCCACTAATTTCCTCTGTGGCCTTGGTCATGTCACTTGCCCTTTTTGTGCCTCCTTAACTGGCTAAAAATCTCCAGTGGGAGAGCTTGGATATTACTGTACAATCACATAAATATCTAAATGAACGTGAATATGCAGGACTGCTAGTTGTCCTGCAGTATTTAATTCCTTTGCAGGAAGGCAATTCTGAAAGCAGCTCTTTGGAGCTGATGCTTTTGTGTGCATTCAGTCTTTGTCCTGGACTCCCCTTACACAGGGGCTCCCTCTCTATTTAGGTATAACAATGACGCAGTGCTTCATGACATGTTGCCCTAAGTGCTCCACCAAGTCTCCATGCAAAGACACCAGAGCGCTCTGCTGCTTGGCTTTGCTTGGTGTCTAGTGGTGTTTCACCAAGCAATTTCTGACCAGCTGCCCTTTTGTTTTGCTCTAGCTATTGAGCATCATCAGCAGAGATCTGATCCTCCTTTAAGGCAAGTCGATTTTGTATACAGAAGACTGGAGCCTAGGCCAGCTGTGCACTTTGCCTTTGAATTCAGTAGGGGAAAAAAACGTATCCAAATCTGAACTTGGAGGCAATAACGCTCTACTTAGAGTGAAAAGGAAGAAGAGTCTCCAGTTGTTACCGTTCTGCCCTGTCTGCAAAGCATCTCTGCATTTGGGGCATTTTTTTGCAAAACCTGCACTAAGCAGGAGGACTTGACTTTGAACAGGTTTCCCTGCAAGTGCAAGTAACATTTTGATCTCCTGTACCTTAGCTGGGAGGGCACAGGGAAGTGCCCTGCAGCATGTAGCTCTCCCATAAGCATATTCTCCCCCTTCCTGGCCGTGAGGAGTTGCCTTGGCTGTGCTCTCCAGCCAATGTTTAGGAAAATTTCAAGCTCAGTGCTTGACCCCTACCTAGCATGCTGCCCACCAGTGCCCTCTGCACATGAAACCAGGCCAAAATCAAATAAAGGACACCTAAAAGGGCTGCGTTCTCCCAGGGTGGCAGTGTTTAGAGGATAAAAAACCCCAAAGAAACCCAAAAACATAACACACACATGAGATTACTACAAGCTCTTTTTTTTTTTCTTTTTCACCACTCTTCCCACTGTGATGTAATTTGTACAACTTTTACTCCTGCCACAGGTAATGCCTCATTTTGTTTCCAATACAGCTGCTTTTGAAGTTCACCACAGCACTGGCTCTCCCCTTGCCAATGCTCAGTTATTAAATTCCTTTCTTGGTATCCCTTGCATGGGTCAGGAAAGTTGATTCCCTGGCCCCAACTTTCTGTCAGGTGCTTGCTTCTTCTGAGCAAAGGTTAGGTCACCTTCTGATGATTCATTGAAAAAACTGGTTTTATTACTTTCCCTGGGTATGGGAGAGTTTTCTTAAAGAAAGAAGCTGCAGCACATGGGATGACCATCCCAAAAAAAAGGACTGACAAGGGGTTTTGCCAGACATTATGAGTTCAGCTTAATACCTAGTATCAATTTTTTTGTTTAATGGCATCAAATCCAAAAAAGTGCTTAGAGGAATGAGTCTGAAATTTATAAATTGTTGGATTAATTGTGAAGTGGTTTAGGAAGGACATTTGCTGCCATTGGTATGAGGGAAGAAGAGGGATCCCAGTGTGGTGTTTCACAGTGCCAGATGCACCCCAGTTTCCATAGCTTTGTGTCTAAAATATGGCCCAGGTTCACCGAGCAATGTCAAAACACATCTGCAAGGCTGACCAGGGAATGAAATATAGCTGCAAAATGGGCAAGCTCAATTTTGTTGGGGGAACAAAAGACAGAAGGGTGTTTGTCAACCGGAGGATCAAATTTGAGAAACACCTACTGTTGTTTGGCTAGCTGGGATTTAAAATATATATGTCATCACCCTGTCTTTGTTGTCAGTAACGCTGTTTGCTTTGCTATGCCACCGCACTGCTCAGGCAGCTAAACGAGACTGGTGGCTTTCCCTTCGGTTTGCAACCAGAGGAGCCCTGGCTCCAGCACCTCGCTCCCAGGGAACCATGCAGGCTGCCAGCACCCAAATGCTGCCAAGGACGAATCCGGAGAGACAGCTACCAAAAAATAAGAAGGTGTGAGATGCAATATGATTCTGTTTGTTTTTCTGGAAGGTCAATTGTTTTCCTAAAATTTCAGCTTCCCGTGCTTTTCATTTTTAATGAAAGCCTATTTCAGCAATTGAAGTAAGAAAATATCCTCCGTGTAACACACGGAAGACTTTTTTGAATAAATGTCCTTCAGAATGAGAGACCTTTACCTGTCTTATGAAATTGCATCAATATTTCAAGAAATAGGACAGAGGAAAATTCATATTCATGTTAGATTTCACAATGTGATTTTGCAACACCTACGGTGGAGTACCCATGTTTTCTGACAGTGCTCACAACAAGAGTAGAAGATAAGCATGTGAAAAAAAATGAATTAAAAGCTCTTTACTTGATGGTATCCTTGTAGTTTGTGCTATTTTGAACCTGTCAACTGCTTAAGTAACAGCTTGTCAGTGATCACGGCCCGGCTGAATATGAGACCTGGTAGTACGGTTGCAAATTGTCAAGAGCTGAGTGATCTCCCGGGTTGTGATTTATGACTCCATGAACAATGACAAGCGAGGAGAAAAGGCCCTGGTAATTTCGGAAGCAGTTGTGGAAACAATTAGATCACTTTTTTATTAGGTCATTTATAGAATTCTTCCCTTTAAAAATTAGACCCTTGATGAGTGCATTTTTCACACACTCGCATGCTTTGTCCTATTTTTCAATTGAGGGAAAATCCTGGGCTTTCCTTTGGAAACACTGCTGTGCAATGTCTTTAACTTCACAGGGGCTGAGAAAGCTGCAGGAGCGCACAGGACTTCCCTGAGCTCACCCACAAGCCCTGGCTCATCTACAGTTGAAGCCCTTTGCAAAGATTAATTCCTGCCAAGTCCTTTGCAGGAATTGTGCTAGTTTCTGTACCGATTTCTCACTGCTGGATGCTTGTATCTTTCTGCTGGCCTGACCTTTGCCTATGACAGAGCTGCAACCTTCTTCTCAGCTGCTGGGAAGTTTCTACCACATCACACTGGTACAGGCAAATAATACCCATAATGAAAACTTGGACCAGGGCTGCCGTTTGGGGTTCTTTTATCCTGTTTTTGCCCCTTCTTTCCAACAACAGAATCACTTCGTTGTCATTGTATTTCCACTTCCAAATTCTTTAGCAGCAGTTTGTCCCTTTCTTCTTGGCCCAAGGAGCTGAGCAGTACAAGGTCTCATGTTTTTATAAAGAGTCAGTGGCATTTTCTCTAGAAGTGCTCAGTGTCCTGCTATACCACCCCCTTGAGCCTGGGAATAGATCTCAGAGTTTGCTAGCAAGGCTAATGAGAGACAGCTAATATCTCTGAAAAGACATGTTTAACCAAAATCTCTCCCCTCCCTTGTTTGCTTTCTTGGAATTGTCAGTGTTCCCATGTTGTTCTGCCCCGATGATACAGTCACAGCATTGTCATTTCTGAATTCTCTTACGGAGAAGCTGGCTCCCAAAGTAACCAAAGCCACGTGGCATCCCGGGAGCTCTCCAGAAGCCAAGTGGACCCAGCACAGATTCAGGCTGCTGGGATGGGTCTTGAGTTATTTTGCACCATAGCTAAGTCCATTATAATGGGGATTTCTGCTAAATAATGAAAAATAATGAAAGATCAACCTGGAAAATGAGCTCTTGCTGTAGAGAGCCCCATTTCCCTCCTTCCTTTTCCTTTAAAGAGGAGGAGAGAGATCTTTGCATTTCCCCAGCACTGTGTATTGAGGGATGGGAAAAAGAGCTGTGCTGTGCCATATTCTCTAGCCCAGTGAGAATGATACTCTCAGCTTTGAGTTTTATTATTCCCTTGCAAAACTCTCTTCTGTTGTGCTATGCACCAGCAAAAATCCTTTTTATTGCCATTAAAAAGGCAGCTGAGGTGCCCATTATTTTTTTTTATTATTATTTGTACAGAACTCAGCAAATAAAAACGGGTCCCGGATAAAAGGTGTGTCCTTTCTAGTAAAGCACAAAAAAATCTTAATCTTTGGTCCAGAAGCAGTAGATTGCCACAAACAGTCAGCAGCTAAAATCATTAATCTTTGCTGCTTGCCCAACTGGTACTAGTAGTAAAGAAGATAATACACTAGCAGAATCAGTGACCCACTACAAATTGGTCCTGAAAGGTCCACCAGCCTAAATAGACTTTTGCTGATCCAACACTTGTTAGGAATCCCAACAAAGAGACTATTGGCTCATCTGATGAGCCGCTCACTATTGGGCCTTTTGCAATGGCTGGTGATGGATGACCGTACCCTCTTTGAGGGGGAAGATGCAGCTCCTGGTATGGGGCCTTTTCTCATCTTAAATTTGTACTCAATAAATCACAGGTGCAGAAGAGACAGCATCAGTTTCATTACACCTACATGCTCCAGTATCAATCATGCCAACACAACGGGCTGCGTACAGTTCATTTCGGGAGGCTCTTTCTGTTCCAATACCATTTCCATTCCGTTGTGCTTTAGCATTCCTAAAGTGTTGAGCCTCTGCAGCGAAACACTGGGGGAGAAGGATGTGATGTGCTGTAATTGCGCTCTTTCGACACGAGACAGGGCTTAGCTCACATACTTTGGTTTACGATCCCTTGCTATTGTTAAAGGTAAAGTCTTAAATAGTTCGGTAAACAGTATCATGGATTCTATGGTCGTGACACATCACTTTCGTTTTTAACCTTGCTTTTTCATTTGCTCTTTAGCACACAGACCTTTACTCTAGGTTGCAGCAATTGCCCTGGAATGCTCCCCTTTTGTGATTATGATATCATTTTTCTATCTAGTTTATGATATTTGATTAGATGATGCTATAATCCCGTACTTACCCTTACCCAAACCTAATTGTAACAAAGAAACAGTTTCAGGGAGCTTCTTTAGTGTTTTCTCATTTAAGAGCTTCTGCAGGGTTCTCTCTGGCTGGTAAATGTCCTGGGACCTTTGAAAGGTATGTCCCTTACGGTTCACAATTTATGAATGTATTGCAGAGCTCCCACATTGTTATGTTAATTCCAATGTCAGGAGTTAAAATACACTTAAAACGAAGGAGACTTTAGAGCTTTCAGGCTTTATATTTAATGTACATAATCAAATACTTTCATGGCATTAAATGCATGTCTAACACTCATCATAAAAACTATGAACTATGTTTTTCAAGTATAATAAAAGGTAATAGATTATTATTCCCCATGTGTGTCCAAAATCTACTTTACCATCTTTATATAGGGAGAGTAATTTCTCAGTGTCCAATTATACTCTGATTTGCATAGGAACAACTATGTTTCGTGCAATTAAGTTATCACAAAGTCCTGTCATTCTGTAGCATTCTGTTAATCTTTAACTCAACGAAAAGCCATGTCAGCAGAGCACCAACACAGAAAAGATGGGTGTTCAAAGGAACTGCAATAGGAGCACATTCAGGACTGTCAGACAGAACAAGCTTTTCAAAAGGACACTTCCATTCAGTTTAAACCTACAAGGGTGTTGGGCTGACACCTCCATTTATTTGCTGTAGGGCTATAAGGAGAGAAACAGAGAGACTTTCAGTCTTATTAAAGCAGTATTTGGAATACAAAAAAAAGGGATTCTTTTCCTCTGCTCCTTTTACTGTGTCTCAGTGGCAGATCATAAAGCATGGACAGCATTAATGCAAGACAAGAAAGCATTGGTTCTAATGTGCAGCTGAAAGACTTGATTTTCTGCAAACCAGCCACCAAATCTCTTTATTTGCTTATTTTTTACAATCAGGAGGGAGACAGAAAGGGAATTTATTTTAAAAATGAAGTTAGGAGTACAGAAGTCCCAGTAAATAGCATCTTTCTGCCACATCCTTTTGTGGACGTCTGGTCCATGAGCTGAGGGCAGGTTGTGGCTAACAGCACCAGTATGGTTCAGTGATTATTCTGGTCAGGTACCTACAGCAGGTTCAGTCTTACAAGATTAAAATGGTAATTGATCTTTGAGAGAACATTTGAGGACAAACCATGATTATGTTCGTAACAGATCCTTAGCTGGTATAAATTGGCATAAGGCCATCATAACCAGTAGAAAGAGCCCAGCTGCATCTATAACCCCAACTACTCTCAGAGTACTGGGGACATGGTGATATTTGAAGATATGAATATTGCAGGTAAAAGTTTGCAGGTTGGTTATTTCTGCATGATTTCCAAAGATCCCGTAAACGCAGCCCAAGCAGGTTCTTCCTGTTAACATTCTCATTATTTTCACTGAAATCTGGCACTTATCTTTCATGTTTTGTCTCGGGGATCTTTACTTCTGTGAATACATATTATCTAATATTCATTTCACCCGGTCAATTTGCAGAAAATGTTTCGCTTTCAAGGTTGCTTCTAAATTTTTATATTTTTCATTTTTCATCTCAATTAAAAATAAACCATGCTGTGAGTCCCCTTTGTAGTTCTTTTATCATGCTACCAACTCTGTGCATTTTTTCACCTATATACTAATAAAAAGGTCTTTTTAATATATATAAATATATATATACCTCAGTAACTGGTTTTTAGGGCTACTGTCCAAAGAAACTTTTCTTGTCTTTCATTTGCACTGTGCTGCAAAACCCAGTTTTAACTCAAAAGAAACTGTAAAGAACTCTTTGTTATCTTCATTTTGGCCTTAATCTATAATGAATATTAATAGCACTTGTAAGGTGAGGTACAGATTAAAAGCATTAAAACATAGCTTGGATGGTTTCAAAGGTTGCATGCTGGGTAACATTTCGGGAAGTGCCAAAGGGCCAGATTTGTTAGTGCAATTTTAGAAGTGACTTCGATTCCTCTTTTTAAAGATGTCTAAAGCTATGCAAAAGTACAAATAGGTATTTTATGTAAGGTTCAAAAGCACCTTCATCATCACCAATGTAAAACAAAATTGAGGTGCTTTCGCAAATCCCTTTAGAAACCGTTACCGTCTCTATCTAAATAACTTCCAAAAATGGGACTGTGTCATTTAGATGGTTTTGGAAAGTGTGTCCCATGTGCCTGTTGGGATAGCACAGGGCTCTAGCCAGAGGTGAAGTCCAGGTGATAGATTTTGTGTGGAAAACCAAGAAGGCCATTCAAATAGGGCTTAACTCTATTTCTGCCAGAGTTGGTGGCACAACTGCCACTCATTATCAATGACATTGGTCCTGGTCTACAGGGACTTGTAGAAAATAGCAAAACCCTGCTGTTGCCCTTTCAGCATTGCGTCTGCAGCTGAACACTAATAACCACTTCAATAGCAGGAAGCTTTCTCCCAGGGACATTGGCGTATACACAAGTCTGGCAAGATGTCAACTGATTTGGCAGATGAGGACTTTAATGCAGTCCATATCGCTGCTGGTGGAAAGTTCAGGGCCCGCTGGGACCTCGTGCATGATGCCGGGCTGCACCCCAGTCTTTCTGGACAGGACTTTTTGGCTTGCACAGCCCAAATGTAGCATTGCACACGTGTGCATGCACGTGTGAGGATGCATGGACCTCAGACAGTTTCTACCCTGTGCTCGTATTCACATCTGCCTCCCTGAAACAACCCCCAGAAGACTCTTTAACCCACAAAATGGATGATGCAATGCATGGCCTCTTACTTCAGTCCAAAACCAAATTTGCTCCGTGAACTTGCAAGCACTGCTACCAGCAAGCAAGGGAGATGAGAAGGAAGTGCTTGTTGTATTTTTGGCAGCGTGTGTCGTGAATTAAGGTGGGACTAATTACATCCCGTTGGATATCAAAGAGGTGTGACTAAACACCATGTTAAAGAACATGTACAAGAAAGTGATGGTTTTGGGAGGCCAATTTAAAGCATCTGAGGATAACTTTGAAAAATATTGCTCTTGAGTGGTTAAGAAAGTTTGTCATGACTGGGAGGGTTTTTGTGAAATACTTTGCTTGTGTTGGTCAGGAGGCAAAAAGCTGGATTAAAGGGCTGACCGCTGAAGTAAAATCTTAATCCATCCCTCACTCTCAGGCAGTCAGGAGCCATGAAAATAATTCTGGAAAGTGTTCTCATAACCTGATAAAAGAGCTGATTTAATTAAATTATTATATTGTCAGTTTATGATTTTACTTAGAAATCTTTTGGCCTAGTTCAGGTTAAAAAAAAAAGTCACCAGCTTTAGTTCTTCTGCAGAAAAAAGACCCCATCATTTATTAGATGAATGAAGATATCAATTTCTGTTTAAACATTAACAGGGTGATGCCAAATATTAGTCAGTTCCTAATAATTTTGAGGGATTAAAAAGATAATAAAAGTAATAGTCCATTACATTACCTACTTCAGCAAGATTGTAATGAATGTAATAAATTCCAGATCAGGGTTATAACAACTTCCATCTATTTAAAATGAATTTGTAGGGTTACTTTCATTAACTATGTATATGGAGAAAATGATCTGACATATTACTTTAAAAGAGCTGTAAAACCGATTAGAAGGAAATATGCTTCCCAGACAGTGATCTAGGCCGCTGGGGAAATTTTATCCCTGGAAAGAAGCGGGGGGAAAGGAAGGGAAGAGGAAGGCATCCTAAAGGATGCTATTGCATCATGTCTTTAACATGCCCCCGAAGCCACTTTGCTCTTTGGGAGAGATTCGGGCAGTAACAATGGTCAGGGACTGGGAAAGGGATGAAAGCCACTTTCTTTCCTGGCTTTTCTATTCCCTCCGCCTCCTTCCTTGGGAAAGGACGGATCTGTTAATGAATAAAGGGTTCCTGCGCTGGGGATTTGTGCATGGAAATGAAACTGCGCCTGGTCCTGGTACGGCCTTTTGGCAGCCCAGGGGAAGGCTGAGGCATTAAAGGGGACGGTGGCCTCATTGCTCGGAGGAGACAAGGGACCTAGCACTTGACTGCACTACAGAAATTACTGCTGCACCTAGAATGCAGCCTTCATTTATCAATTTCATAGCAAGGGGGAAGGGGAAAGGGAGGGGGGAAACCCAACATCTGACTGCCTTTTTCAGCTCACGCTACATCTAGCCACTGAGAGCCCTCCAAATCCAGTCATGTGTGTTATAAAGAGTCTTGGATAAAGTAACTTAGTACTAATGATTTATACTTAATTGGACCTCTAAGTGATTAAAGTGGCAGTAATGAATGAGTAACATCCTTCTAATTCCCTTTTTCCATTTGGCTTGGGCTGAAGGCCCTTTCTTTGTGCAGGATTTGACTTGGGGGTAAGCAATGCCAGTGTTTTTTAAGCTTTTAGTAGCACGTCTGGAATGAGCCGCTTGGATCATGTTTAAAATAAATTACTCCATAAGCATGCTACTAGGGCATTGATTTTTTTCTTTCTTTCTTTCTTTCTCTTTCTTGCTTTCTTTTATTGGATTAGCCAATTGTGAGGTTAATGAATATGCATTTGGCAACCCATGTTTGTGAGGCCAAGTCCCACGTGGGCATCAAAGGGTTTGAAATGTGTGAGCGTAAATATCAGCTTTGTCAAAATATTGATTCACTTTAAGAGTAACACAGTGCCCTCCCCCCTTGCACTAATGTGCATAAGGATAAACCTGCTTTACGTATTTTTTTACTTATTTTATAGGATTTCAGATTGCCAATTAATTGACTGAATCGGCTGAGATTTTCTAACTCTGTACTTCAGTGCTCTTTCCCTTTTCAATCTAAAAATGATTGTTACGCTCTCCTTTAAAAAAAAAAAAGCCATTAGAAATGGAGGTCTTGACACTTGCAATATGTAACTTTTTAAATGGAGAGAGAGATCCAGAACTTCACGTGTTTCACTTTGTGTTGGTAAAGGGAATATTACGCAGCATAAAGAGGGCTAGAAATGGGAAGGAGATGTGTGGAGCACTCATCTTGCACTGGGGCAGATCCAGCTCAGCCCTTGCATCTGGGGGGCTCTGAGATGGGAAACAGGAAAGAAGCAATGAATTGTTTATAGTGCTGTGCTAAATTGGCAGTTATTTAAAATTAATTTGGGTATGCTTACCCACATGCCCTAATTATACCTCTCACTGAAACATAGATAGGAGTGTACCACCTGTACTGTATGGTAGCTGGCATGACGATGCTATGATTGGGTTGTGACAGCAACACTGCCATAATGCAAATAAAAAACCTACCAAAAACTTAGGCTTCTTTTACAGCAAAACTTTGATTAATTTAGACAACACCCCAGCTCTCTGTCACTGTATGTTTTCTTACATGGCTGTGGTAGGTTTTGAACCACCTGCCTTCAACGCAGTGGGAGAATAAGATACAAAAAATAGCATTATTTGGGATTTTTTTTTTTAAATCCCTGATTAAGTAATATTTGATGGTGAGAAAGCTTTATGAAATAGCTTGATTTCACCAGATAGTGTTGGAGATGACGACTATTCAGCAAGCATGAAAACTCCGTCACCTGATTCTGGGGGCAGATTGCTATCAAAGGCTGGCTGCCATCATGGGTAATAAAATTGCACTGCGGGTGTTGATAGAAACTGGCTAATTAATAGACCATTACTTTGCTGTCATTGACTAACGTTAGAACCCTTTGAGACTAGTTATGCTGGCAAAAATCTGGAGGAACTCTCAGTCTGGTGAAACTTGGATTTAATGATAGGCTTTGACCTGAATTTTAGGAGTATATAATTTTTTCAGGTGCTGTCCACACTCATGTCAGAATCTGTGGATGTTCTCTACAAGACAAATGCTCACACATGGTTATACACCTCAGGAAAAGGGACAAACAGAGGGGATTTCAGCAAATGAGCACTGGTGCCCTCACACCCCTACAAGCACTTGATGAAGTTTATTCCCTTTTTACCACAGCTCTTTGTGAGGTTTGCCTGCACCTCCAGAGAAGGGGCTGTGCACCCAGACACTGAGCATCCTTCCTCTCCTCTCCTCTCCTCTCCTCTCCTCTCCTCTCCTCTCCTCTCCTCTCCTCTCCTCTCCTCTCCTCTCCTCTCCTCTCCTCCTCTGTTTTCTCAAGATTTCAGGGGCACCTTGATGAACTGGAGTGGGGGGTGGGGGGACACACCATTTGACACATGGGGTTTTCTCAGTCTTGTGGTTCCAGCCAGGCGTAGTCTCAGTTAAACATCTTTTGGGATGGTGCGGCAATGATTCAGGAGAAGGCTGACAAGGGCATTAGTAGGGAGTAGCAGGGAAGGGAGAGGTATTATCCAGAGCTACAGAAAATGCCTAGTCAGGAATATGAGAAATGAGAAAAAGTGAAGAGTGGAAGAAATAAGCAAAGAAAGAGAAGTAACAGCAGCATTTAACCCAGGGAGAAAGAGTCAAAGTGATTTCTGCAGCAGTGGGAAGGAGAAAGTATGAGGAAAAGTAAGATTTATGGAGGAGCAGCTAACATGAGATTGGAGCCTGTCAAATGCTGAAGGAAACTAAAAAGAAACAAAATAAAATAAAGGCAGCAAATTGGTCACTCTTATTGCTAGAAGTTAATCAGCCTTTGCACCCTCGAGGCTGGCCATCTCTGCCGAGCACCTTGGGAAGCAACTCCAAGCTCTGCGTCAGTGAGAGCAGACACAGTGTTTGGTTTCCAGCACCAAACCTTTGGCTGCTGTGCTCACAGCTGGGCGGTTCATTGAACACATTTGCATCATCTGCGGAGAGAGATGACGGGGCAGCATGCAGCCTGGCAGACAGATCTCCCTGTCTCTTTCTACAAAGCTATTTCTGCTCAGTCCCTTTTCACAAAGCAACACAGTCTTCAGAAGAGCTGTGAAAATGTCACTTTTCAGAGCCCTGGGAGATGCTTCTCCTCTAGATCCCCCAGATCAAAGTGCATCAAACCATCTCAAAATGGAAGAAACACTGAACGCACAACTATGTTCCCTGATAATCCTTCCAAATTCTTCTGAAGAGCCTCATTCATGGCACAGAGAGTTCCCAAGAAGACTCGCTCTCTTCAAGGACCAGTTAGCTATACAAACATACCGTTTGCTTTTGCATCTCTTTGAACTATCCTCAACACACCGGCATAATAATTGGATACCCTTACCTCTGCTGGCCTGTGCAGCATGGGTCATATATGTAAACATCAAATTCAAATAACAACCCCCAAATTTAATTTATTTCTACCTAAACAAGTTCTTTTATCATAAAGCAATAAATTTGTCTTGGTGCTAGCAATTTGTTGCGGGTGACATAACACTGCAAATTGATTAATCGCTACTGTACACGACAAAATGAGAAAAGCAAGGAATTATTATGAATAGCGTCCATCTGATACAGTAGGGATTCATTATTCAAAAGTGTTAGCTAGTGGTTAGCTATCCCCTTGCTGCAGATTACATTCATTTGCAGAATCCTACATCATGCTTACACAAATCAACAAACATGCATTTATTAAGACATGGAATGAAAGCTATTAAAATGTGAAAAATTGCCTTTTTCTTTAAAAAAAATGAGTCAAGTTTGGTGGTAGCTTTTTTTTTTTGGTAGGGGATGTTTCTGTGTGGCTGAAGCAAAGAAGTTTATTGCATTATTTCTGTGTTTGCATCCAGAACCAGTCACATCAAGCTAAGTACATTGATATTGGTTGTTAGTGTCTTACAGTGAGCATTCATATCGCAGGTTGGAGGACTTGGTGTACCCAAAGTGTTGGGCGAAAATTATAAATGTAGTAAAATAGGCTTTCTTTGCCCTTTCAAGCACATTTTAATTTTTAGCATTATATTTGTACCAATAGATTGCAATCATGTCTGAGGAACTTACTCTGCTTGAGGTGAAGTACAAAAGGGTAAACAAAAGAAGAGCTCTTCCCTCTGATAAAGTACTAAAATAGTATTTAGGGCCAAGATGTTCCATGTTTCCCAGGCTGAACACTGGGCCTTGTGTTAAGTATGAAATTATTCTGAAAAAATAAATTCCAGATGTAAACTACAAAAAAAGCGTGGTCTAGACCCCTCCTTTGCATAGTTGCCCTGGTATCTGAGGATCATCAGTCTTTTCTGAGACTGGGAGAAAAGTTTTGTGTGTCCATCTCCACTGCACACAAGTAATGTATCTAAGCTTGTCATCACTGTCAGGCAATCCGTGTTCTCTGTGTAAGCAGGTCTCAGCACAGTAAGACAGAAAAAAGATCAGTTTAACTTTTGAGGAAGGGCATGAAGAAGGTACAGTCTTTTCTTCTGTTCCTGTTTCAAGAGCTCTTGCACTCCTGCTTTGTGATGATTCTACAGATAATAGGATTAAGGGCACCAAACAGCAAACTTTCCCTGCCTCTGCCCCTCTCTCTGCCTCTCCTGTCAGTGCAAAGTGCTTTTCCCTCTCTTTGGAAAATTGCTTCTATCATGCATTGCTTGTGGAAAGAAACGCACTAATTGTGAAAGCAGCAGTTCAGCAACAGCTCAGTCTTTGAACTCAGGTCTCTTGTCTTTTGGCTCTGCTCTGAAATGCCACGTTAAATTGTTTTAATGGCTACTTGCAGTGAATCATCACTAAAATACCACTAAAAGGAGATTTTAAAAATTTTGCTAGAGTTTTAAAGTGAAGTTAGTCATTCCACTTGGGTGTTCTGTATAAGAAAAGAAAACAGTACTGAAAAAATGAAAATGAGCATGTAAAATAGGGGTGTTAGGTCCATGGAACATAATATTAGGTCATCCTGGTATTGATTATTGGTTACTCTTTTAGGTCTAGTTTCATTAACATGCTGTGATTAGATTAGCTGAGATACACATGAGGTATAACCATAGAACTTGCGCTGAGAAAAACATCCCTAAGCCTGTGACTTGCCTCTTCTGAGAAATGTGGGCCCAGAGACAGCAAAACAGCTTTGCACTGTGAATGGTTTCTCCTTGCTTGCATCCACTGAAGCCATGTGGACCTCAGTAACCATTCCTTTGCACACCAGAATCACTAGAGCCAGATCACTTCTCGGCCAGAGCTGGAGCCAGCACTGGCTCTCCTGGTTTTGATGCTGCTGCAAGCCTGGCTTGCATTTCTAAAGAGGATGCTGCTGGTTTCTTGTGGAGCACCCTCAATGGTCAGCCATGCCAATCTGTCCCTTCCAGATGGCTTTAAGCGCTTTCATTTCATGGATACTGGCTGACTCGTTTAAAACAAGAAGGCGGCACGCTGCTCAGTGTAACGCAGTGCAAGCCCTGCCTGGTGAGCAGAGCAGCGATGCTCACTGGACCGTCTTCCTCTGCGCCCGCCGCTGTTAAAACACAGAAGGAAAAGAAATGCTGTTGCGTGAGGACTTACGCTCTGCTCAGGGGTGATGGCCCAGGAGAAGAAACGTGGGAAGCTCTTCACGCTAGCCCTGCCTGAGCCACTGCCTTAAACATGCCCAGCATGGTCAGTGGAGGACGGCAGGGATGTGATGGGACACAGCGAGATCGGGAGGTCCAGCTCTCCCCCTCTGTCACCTGGGGGAGAGCTGGACCTCCCAATCTTGCTGTGAACACGGGGATGGACACAAAACCCTGCTGTGGACCTGGAGCTAACCGACTTGTATCCTCAAGGACAACAGCGGTGAACCTGGTCACAGCTGAAATCCAGGTCTCAAGGCAAATCCTGACCTCCTTGGCGGTTAAATCGGCTCATGAGGTTGTGGCTGGCTCTGACAAGGATTTAGAGGGCAAAGAGATGGGATATTATGCTTACCCCTTCAGAGGCAGCTACAGTACAAAATAATTGACATTAAATTCCAGATCAGTTATGGTTTTAATCTAATTCTGGACTCAGACTTGATTCAGCAAAGTGGTTTAAGCACTTTTAAGGTGCCAACAAATCCCTGTTCTATCTAGAACCACAACAGAGTCAGCTCCTGCAGCAAATTATCTCTTGGCCATTCAACTCTGTGCTAGGTAAGCCATTTCCATCAGCCACCTACAGTTTTAATGAGAAGAATGGGGGGGAAGAAAAAGAAAGATTTCTGTCTGGGCAGTCCTTCTTTGCCCTGGGAGTATTTCTGTGCTGCTGTGCAGTGAAAAGTTAATCTTTCTTGACGGCTGATGCATGTGGATAGTACCTCATGTATTTGATACTGAATGCTCGATATAGCTCAGTGATCCCATATAAACACTGCAGAAGCAGAAGGGACCCTGGGCAAGGAAAAGATCTGTCTTAAATCCCTGTATCTGTCACATCACAACATCCTTCAGTAATGACATGCAAACTTCAGAGAGACTGCAGCACCTCTGTCTTGTCTGGGAGACACTTGGCTGTTAATGACTAACTTCCCAGTGACAGCATTTCTTTTTGTAGGTTACTTCCCTTTGGATTTTTGCAAAAGCGTCCTCAAAATAAATAGATAAATAAAATCAATCCGTCAAGGGCAGGCGACTTGTGTAGGTGGACAGCAGGAATCTGCACTCCAGCCAATGGGACCAGTTTGGGATTTTTTTTTCTGAAGTGGCAGCACCTTCCTTCGTTCCCTCTCGATCCCCTCACAAGGACCAAGAATGGGGCTTTGCAGAGGTGACTTACTGTTTAAAAGATAGAAAAGTGACTTTATATGGGATAAAAATGGGTTTGAAATTCAGTCACAAGACAGCTATAGATCAGTAGGTTTGAGAGTTGCTTAGAGCATTTGAATACCCAAGAACTGAGAAGCTGCTGAGTGTGCTCTGCTAACAGCCTTGTCTTGCGCTGGTGGCAGTCAGCGTAGCTGTGCTGAAGTCAGGGCAGCAAATCAGCCAGATATTGGCTGGGGAGTTGGCCAGTGGGCCTGGAGTACAAGATAAATGTTTATGGAGGGAGAAAGTTCTCTCTGGATAGTACCATTGCAGGAAAAAACAGCTCCTACAAATCTCTTTATCTCTCAGTTTATCTGTTGTCATTAACAGATCTTTAATTGTTGTTTTGGGACTAACTTCTGAATCTACATTCAGGACAAAGTCCTGTGAAAGGGCTATTAAAAGTTCCTGCATTAGAGACAAGGGAGGGCTCCCTCATGAAGCTCCTGGATGCAGTCATACCTCTAATTCTCCCTGGTTCCCTAATTAAAGTGTAGCAAAACCTTAATCTTCCCTAGAAATGCTTTGTCAGTAGGCAGTGGCGGTCTGCCTGCAGAGTTAAGTACATCAGAGGTTTCATCTCCTTAAAAATGTTGACCTCCAGCAAGGCATCATAAGATACACTGGCAAAAAGACCCCCACCATTTTACAAGTAACCTGTCTGTCAGCCAAGGATTTCAGCAGGGTGGATGTGGGGTATCTCATGCTGCTTATGGCCATCACCTGGGTTCCCCCAAAATCTAACCTGAAAGTATTTGGCTACAGATGGGCACAAGTCTACAGGGCGTTAATACAATAATCTGCAAGTATCACCCTGCAGCTTTGCCTCTGTCCTCACGTTGTTTTTTAAATTGCAGAAATTCACCCTGTAAATTACCAATAATGCAATGGAGGGAATGGGAAGAGAAACAGGGCATGCAGATATTTGTATGGGATTGGGAATAGGAATAGGAGTAGGTCTATGTTTGTTCCAAGGTGATCTGAAAGGCAGTGGCAGGCCTGGGAAAAGTCAGTGCTTTCTTCATTATATGCCTTTCTAAAACATGCGTGAATTTGATGTAAATGGCATATGGTCTGCCTGCCACTTCTCATGCCGTGCTCTACTCTGCCATTTAACCGCACACCTCTCGACAGGTCGTGTCCTTAGCAGAGGTAATTGAATGGGGGTATCCTCGTGTTTCGACGGAAATGAGTAACAGGAGGGATGAATGGAGGTGAATATGCATCGTGCCCTTTGTCAATACGTCATTTTACTCTTAGCAGAAGAAAAGGGAGCTGGGCTTTTATTTACCTACTGGCTGAGCAAAGGCCAACAATCTTCACTCTGTCAAATTACTTAAGTCTAGCAAATGCTGCAAGACCTGAACCAAAAAGGATTTTAAAGCTGGTGAAAGATTGTCATGGGGTGGGCTATGCAGCTTTTATAAAACAATTGCATCAAGCTTGGGAAGGGAAAGAATCTAAGGCCATTAACCCAGCAAGGCATGAGGCTGTCAGTGAAGCCAGAGAGCATTAAATGTCCATTTGCAACATATTTTCAGTGGGAATCAGTCACCAAACTTCTTCATACACCTCTGAAAACCCCAGCCTAACATGGATGGCATGGGCATTGTTTTGTTCTTTCTACATGTGATGTGGATGGGTGGGAAATAAAAAGGGGACGTTTCCTGGCTGGGACAGAAGAGAGAGCAGTTGCAGAGGAGCTGGGGACTCCTCCAGGCTGCCACTGAGCTGCTGCATGGTCAGGGCACTTCGTTTCACATCTCTGCACTGCAGAAGACCTGGTTCTCCACTCCCCAGCCCTGCTGTGCAAGCCGAGAGCAAAATGCTTCAAAGCCAGGAAGTTAAAATCTCTGTTCATAGGTGTAAGTGGCTACCTAGGGTGGAAGGTTGTCATGGTTCCCCTAGGACATAGTGGTCTTGGACTATAAAAGAGTGCATTTCTCATCTCTTGAAGGTGCTGAAAGCCCATCCATGAAGCTGTTGGAAATCATTGGATCAAAACCAGCTGTGGAAGTGCAAAGTGCCTTTGTTCCTTTTGAAAAAAAGATCCCTCCTATTGAAAAAATCAAGTAAAG
Organism: Haliaeetus albicilla; assembly: GCF_947461875.1. NCBI lineage: Eukaryota > Metazoa > Chordata > Aves > Accipitriformes > Accipitridae > Haliaeetus > Haliaeetus albicilla. The sequence continues at coordinate 13,101,980 of NC_091484.1, read as the reverse complement.
TGTACAGGGGAATCTGTGGGCAAGAGGAGGAAAAATTAGAGCTGATTACAAGGTAGCAATAGAAATGGCTTTTGAAAAGCTTTTTTTTTTTTCCTATCTAAACCAGGGAGGAAGGAGAGAGAGGAGGCAACTTGGATTGGCATCAAAACCCTCTTATCTCACACGTTTACACTCTCCACTGCACAGATTACTCTAGTTTGCCTTTAATTTGCCTTTTGATAGTTGTAGGCTGATACCAAATACTCCTGAAAGTTGACACTTGGCAAATAGCACATTGCACTCCCATCTCAAGTGTATGACATGAGAGAAGGATTTGAGGCCATCAGAGCTACGAAAACTATTGCTGGTGTGATCCTAGGACATTTTAACATGACTTGATTTTGCTATTCCTGTGCATCCCAAATGCGTAAGTGTGACAGAGGGACATCTATTTTAAAAAATGCCAAAGCAAAGTGGCAATGATATAAGCTGGACATCTCGTATCTCCCTCCACCTTCCCTTCCTTTTTGGCAAAATCTCAACAACCGAGCTGCTTTCCATGCCCGTATGTTCATCCATACAGGCAGCTGATTTATCCATCACTCTTCTCACCCCAGAAAATTTTGCCACAGTCTCCTCTTTGTCACTGACACCCTGAGAGGCCCTGACCTTTGCAGTATTTGATAGCGAGCCTCCATGCAGACATACTTAAGGGTTCAGATATGTTGTATTGCTGCTGCCTGAGCTGTCAAAAGGACAAACAGCAACAAGATAGTTGCACAGCATTAAATAATTGGGGACTAAGTGGATTACTTAATGGTACTGGAAAAACACCTTGCTGTTGATAGACATCAACAGAGCAGGAAACAGGATCACATGCACTTTGTGCATGAATAATCAGAAAGGATTTGAACCCAACTGCACTGTATGAAGCACTCTGTTCTTGCTCTTAGTGTTTCATCTAATCTCGCTTGTTGAATTTTAAACCTACCGCTTCTTGTCTTACTGACAGCCAACCCAGACGTTATTTTCATCCTCCTTCAAAGTGAAGACCATTGCCTTCAACCATGATCTGTTTACGATATGAAATTAGCTGTTGAAATGGTTGTTCTCATGATGCATACCCTTGTTTATAGATAGGATTTTTTTGGCAAAAGTTCACATTTAGAAAAACAGCTCTGGAATTTTGTGACCAAAACAAAAGGAAGCAAAAAAAATTTCCAAGTGATTCCATGAGAATAGAGCAAAATTACACTCCCACCTCTGATTTTTATGGGGTTTTGACCTGCAAAGTTCAGTAAAATGGGGCATATGAAGCCTGGTGTCCAGCACTAACATGGAGTAAATGCTCTGGCTGATGGTGTACTGATACTCTCCCTGCATCCGACATACTGTACAGGTATGATGCAGTCAGTGTGTGCATCACACTACAGTGGCATAAATCTCACATCACAGAGCAGCATCTGGTGTGTTGTAAAAGTGATGTTGAAACAGCTTCTTTTTTTTCTTTTTTTTTTTTTTAATTTAACATTTGTTACTCACGAGAGGTACTGGAGGACAAAACTGATTTGCACTTGTTCAGCCAGGGTGTTTAAATATGAACCCTCACCTGATCTGGGCAATAGTTTAGGCTAAACACATGCTCACATACAGGAAGGGGAAAAATGCTATAAGGGCTCTGTCACCAGTTCACATTGCTGCTCACATTTCCCTTCTCTGCCATCCAGATTTGTTTTCTTGTGTATTTCTAATAAGCATGTTAGCCAACATGATCACACATAATTAAACATCTGGCAAATTTACCATGCAATGAAGTGAGCGTCCAACAGAGTGTCCAATGGAGTGTTTGGGAATGGGGTGGGGGGTTGGTTTGGGGAACAAGGCTCATCCTCTGACTGCTGGGGACATCCACAGGCTGGGGGACCTCCAGGGCCCTGCAGTAACAGAGTGATCAGGAGATATTTCCCTGCTCTGTATGCTTTCAGCAAAACAGAGACAAAAGAAGATGCAATATATTAGCTTTTGGCTTGATATACACTGAAGCCAGCCCTCTTGCATCCTTTGACTCTTTGGTTGGGCAAGCGGCCCAACAGGTCACCTGGCTGCTACCTCTCCAGATGGATAAGGACTGAGCTGTAATTACCTTTCCTTCAGCAGGAGCACTGTGTTTGGTATCTGTCTTTTGCTGATTTAAAAAACAAAACAAAACAAAATTATGGAAATTGCATTTCAGACAGACAGACAATACAAGCCTTGCTTCCTTAGAAAAAAGGGGTGAAAGTTAGTTAGAAAAAAGCTATTTTCTCATAGGCTGTTGCTTTTCTATCATGTTCCTCTTGCTCCAGCCCCTGGATAAGAGAGTTTTCAGTTTGATATTCCTATCCTAGGATGAGACATGAACCTGCATTACCCATAAGAACTGCAAATCATTCCTGTTTACATTCTTCTTGCTCTTGTATCTCTGCTTTTTGCATAGCAGTTAATGATAAAATAATGATAAATAAGCCAAACAAAATCAGTTGTTAGGACATGCTTTGCTGCCCATGGACCCCAAAGCTCTTTTAAAAGAAAAAAGATGTTTCGTTCCTTTATGAGATCAATGATCACAGCTCTCCAAGACCTCCCCCTTCATCCATGACAACATCACCCTCTCCCTGCCTTTCTCATACATCTTTTTTATGCATGGTAAACCCAGCCAGGCAGGGTTTTGCTTGCTCCTCACAAGAAGGATCCTTTGCCCCCCCTGAGGTCACCCAGAATATTCACCCCTATTTGTCCTCGCTCATCAGATTGGGGCTGCTCCCATTCCCTGCCGCTCACAGTCCCCTCTCCCCCTGACATTGCCATGCACCACATCAAATAATTGTTGTTATAACTCTCCTCCTTCCCCAACTAAAATATACTTGATTGGGAGGGAGAGGGGGAACAGGGAAATAGCTGGGTTTATTTTAATAGTTTCCACTCTCAGTTCAGTTTTATAGTACAGTATATTTAACTTTAACGTATGGACAGCTGGATGCATTTAACAGCACAATGGAAAGAATTTAGCAAGTATACATTACAGGCCGTGTATTTGGAGCTGATCACCACATATTTCTTCATAATATTTAGATGCGCCTGTTACAGATTGTGTCGGGCTGATCAAAATATGTTTGTGTCAGGTAAGATTTGTCATAGATGAGTCTCTTTATTTCTTTACTTACTAAAATTCTTCCTAGAAGAAGAAGCTCAGTTTAGCTGATATCAGCAAGTTTAGCCCAATGCTTACGATAGGGTTATTTGCCTTTTCTGCAGAAGCCGAAAAAAGCCATAAATACACAGAAACATAGGGGCATATTCTGAGCACAGACTGTGGGCACATTACACCACTTGTTGTGTCACCTTCACCAGCAAACCAGCTGGAAACTGAAGGATCACCAAAGGATCAGAATCTGTGCCATATCCCCCCCGCCCCCCCCGCCCTACACCATAATGATGGAAAACCGCTACCACCATGAGACAGAGCTATAAATCCTTCACATCTTTCCATCGGACCTATATCCATCTCTGAACTGGCTGGTTACCCTCTTACACCCTCTCTACAGCACTCTGGAGATTTTTTCAGTGACAGCCAGTGAAACTAGGTGGTAGTCTTCTATTTTTCTCTCAGAAATAAGAAGAAAGGAAATTTTCAGCAATACTTCGAAATTCATTTGCCTTTTAGTAAAAAAAAAACCACCACCAACGTTCATTATTATAAAATAGCCTCCTTCACTCACTACTTTTATGCCACTCCCCCAGAAGCCTAGGTGCCTGAACTACATGATTTTATCAAATTTATCTTGTTGTCTCTGTTTTGTTACTCAGTGCCTATTGCAGCAATGCTAACAGAAGGCAAATCAGCCAAGCGACTTGCTAGCATATTTAGCCAGCTCTCTCTCTGACACTGGAAAATAATAACAGCTTCATCTTCCAGTAGACTTGTTTTCTTTTCCCTGTGTGTGTTTTAAAAGTGCTGTTTTCCCCTGCTGCTGTAGGGTCACATGATCAATACTGACAAAATGTAAGGGGTTGTATTTACAAGATATTCTTATAAAAATGCCAAAGAGAAGTCAGAGCCTAAGGAACAACAATACTTATGATTTGGAGATATTCCAACAAGTAATACGGCTCAAGCCCATTTTCTAAGCTGTGAATGAGCTTCAGTTATTTGGGAAGTTATGATTTTAGATGTGTTTGGGTAGATATGTTGCTTTGCCTCTAAGCACTGGGGGAGGGAGGAAAGAAGGAGAAAGATGCTCAAGGAGAAAAACCCCTTTGGAGGAAAGACCAAATTGTTGGAAACCTCTGAAGTGTTCGCATTAATGTCATGTCATTACACCGTATTGCTGCACAGGTTAATATAATTGGGTTACTGTGTGTGAGCAATGATCCATAGCATGTTATGGCACTGAAACAAATGACATTTAACCAAGAGATTTGTAAGGCACCTTGTTATCTGCATGGTGAGCAATTGCAACGGAGAGTCAGATTGCTAGACGAGCGACTGACAAATTAGTTGTTGGGTTTACTGGACAGCTTGGATTTATAACCACACAATTCCAACATAATTTATTAGATCCATAAACAGACAGATCCAGTGTTTTTACTTAGATTACACTCTTATTGCTGCCTCTGATCCTGTCCCGTTTGCAGTGCTGTTACAGGCTGATTGTATTATTCATGTAACACCCAGTCCTTGGCTGGGGGCAAGGTGAGCTTAGATCAATAAGCTGCAGGTTTCTAGCAACGAAAATATCTACAGCCCAGTTTATAAAAAAATGATTTTCAGATGAGTATGTTCCCACACTCCAACTGTAGTCTCTCCAAGGAGGGAAGGATGCAAATAGAAGGGATCAGTAAAAGATGCAAATTCAGTTCAGAAAAAGATCTTTTCTTTTTTGTCTCCTGGTAGAACAGATACCAAAGCCCCTTGCCTGTATGTTAAACAATGAAGACAAACAAACTGCGTGAGATGTAGGGGGGGAAGGGCTAGGTCCCACCTGGATGGTCATGGTGGTCTGTTTCCACCTTGGCCTCTGGGAGAAGGACATCTCTCCATTTTGCTCTGTCTCTTCTGGTCTGGGCTGGAGAGCAGAAAGCTCAGCATCGCCATAGCTGCAGGACAAAGCTGCGTCCTTTCTGGAAGGGCTTTCTTTAAAAACTCATTGAAAAGGAACCCACAGCTTCCCCAGGCAGATTATTCCAAATCTTTAACTTGTGTCAGTTCCCCAGTACCTATCTAATATGACTTAGGTCAATGACTTCTTTTTCTTTCCCCAGGGACAAAGAAAAGAAACAGTCATCTCCCTCTTTACGGCCCCTCTAACAGATTAGCGGACAGCTATCGGGGATGTCACCAGCACGTGCCCCTAGCTGCATCCCTGCACCTTGCATTTCCTCTTCCTACCTTGCACAAATCCAAATCTTTGCCCTTTCTCCAGCAGCTCTTTTGCAGCCTCACAGCCATTTCCTTTTGCAGTCACTACTGTGTCCAACATCACTGGTGGCACATGGTGCCCAGAGCTGGATCCAGGCTTCCCTGGCCCTCAGGAGGTCGGCTCAGGGGAACATGTGTGTCCCTCTAGTTCTTTCCATTTGAGGAAAGCATGAAACCTCACCTGTGTTTAGAGCCTTGGCTCGCGCCAAAATTTTTATGAGGTGATAAAATGATCACCTTTGGGCTCATGGCTGCTGACTTAGACCAGAACTACAAGTCCGAGACTACCACCCAAGAGAGTATTCTTGCTTCTAATCCAGCTGGCATCTTGGGATCACTTCCTTGCTTTCCAGGTTAGAGGCCAGTTTTGTTTGGGCTGGATAAACTCTGGAGACATGCCCAAGATTTTTGGATGTTCCCCCACAGAAAATCTGACCTCCACTTGTTTTGGAAGTTTGCCTCTCCAGATAGGATTTAAAAACTCCTCTCATAGTTTGGTTGAGTCAAAAATAACATGGGATGGCTTGTGAGGCTGGCTCTGAGTTTCAGCTGTAAGCTGGTAAACGCTTGGAGTTAAGTAATGAAAATAAGAGAGGAGTCCAACCTGAATCAAAGCGCTGGAAAGCCATGAACTGTGATGGAGTTTGAAATCCCAAGTTAAGATGTGGAGCTGAGTGAGCATCTCTCTGCATATGCTTGGGCTGAGCCACACTGCTGATAGCGAAGAACCCAGGACTGAGTTTGTAATTCGTAACTTGAGCAAACTGAATAGAAAACACAGGCATCATGGACAAAGTGGTGGAGAGGACATGGCTGGGAGTGGAAAACAGGACATGGTCTTGCTGCTGCTAACTGGTGCAGCTCCAGTCCCTTACCCGTAAGTGTAGCTAAGTCTGTGCTGTGCACTGATTCTGAGCACAGCTCTGCTCTTCGCTTGCTCCATAGCTACAGCCGCTAACAGTCTTGCTGAACAAGTCCATCAGGGGTTCCCCTCCTGTAAAGCTATTATTGTTAAAATAAACATGCATTTAGCTTCACCATATAATATTTCACAAGCCTGAGGCATAGCAGTTGGAACGCATCTCCTCCAGCCTTGAAATAGGAGGCAACACGAATCGACGCGTTGGAGAGTTTTCAAGGTAAACACCGAAGGATTTTATTGATGCAGGCTTTAGTGTGGCTGTCACTGTGGCGGGGGTGCTGCGTGCTGTGACATCTCTATGCCTGAAATAGCACAGTGCAAGCTGATCCCAACTACCACTCTTTTAAATGTATCTAACAACCAGCTGCTGGAGGAGTTTGGTCTGGTTTAGTCAGATGTGCTGGATACTTCAGTGCATGCCTGAACCAGTGTTAAACCCTGACTGGACTGAAGTATCAGAAAAACAAACCCTACCTATCCCTGCTTGATGTCTTCCTGAGCGGTTTTTGATGAGCTGCTTTCTTGGAATAATTTGATTAATTTTTAATATTTTAAAATATTACAGGCCAAGTTCATGCCTGGTTTAGCACCACTTCAATTAATCTACCAGTGGGTAAAGCTAGTGAAAAACTTAGAACTAAAACAGAGCAAACCAGCATCCTTTCTTGTTTTCTTTGAAGCAGGTTCTATACAAAGATGCAATAGCAGATTTTACATAAAAGTGCCTAATTAAAGCAAGCCCCCAAACTATGCATTTTCATTTTGCAGTGTTCAAGAAGAAAAAAACACTCCTACTAATAATTACTGAAAATGAAACTCAGCAGGGTGAACAAAAGGAAATATGGATGGCAGTGGAGGAGGAGAGATGCTCGGCATATGGAGGGGTTAACTAAATCTGAGCCTCTGATAATGCTATCGTATTTGCCAGGGAGACTGGGGAGAAAAATCCTAATGGACCTACTGGAAACTGTTAATGCATATTGGTTATGTGTACAAAAAGGACATGAAGCCAACAGAAGTGACTAATGAAAAATTATGTGAGCATTCAGCAGTGAACATTATTCAGAGCCCTGATGGTGGTGGAGGGATGTGAATGACGCTGGTCCGGTGAAGAACTGGAAAGCCTGGTACAGTATCACCTTTCAAACTGAGTGCTGCCAACACACTTAGGGAAATGTTGAATCATAGCTGGAAGATGAGATATAGCTTTAGGGAGATGTAGAGAGGCATGTTCCTAGCCTACACTTCAACCCAGAGAAAGCACTCGTTTGTTTTACAGGTGAATAAATAACCATTTCCTTGAGCAAACCCAGTCATCTAGTAGCATGCAATACTATTACTTAGGGTTTCATCACAAGCAAAAAATGATGCCTGTTACCACTAATGGGAAAATCTCATGGCTAGACGTAAGACAACTCCTTGTTGCTCCCAGACACTTGGATTATCATGGCTTTGGGCACAGGCTCTCTTTGTACATTACCTACCCCAGTGGGAGCTTGCTTTGGGATGGAAACCTCCATGTGTTGCCACAGAAAAATACACATATGGTCTTGAATATCCCAGCTGTAGCTTTCTCATAGACAAAGGGAGGTGAAAATGTTACATGTATTTCTAGAAGACTTGGATTGTAGGAGAAATAGCTTTAAAAAGTTGCTATTACTACTGAATTTTCCTCTGTATTTTCACTGAAATTTCAGGAAAGAAAAATGCAGCTCCCTTTCCCAATCAACTCAGCAGGATATTGCAAATCTCAAAAATTTCAATTTAGGGATGGGCTTTCTTGCCCTCCAGTTAGTTGTCAGCATCAGCAAGGGCATTAAAAGACCAATTTGTGTTCAAGATAAGAAAGAAAATTCTCCTTTCTGTTGCTGCCATGAGGCTGAGATGAAGAAACTGGGGAGACAGACATGTCCAGTTGTGACGTATCTGCTGAGGTGGCCTCCGAAACTCATTTGTCTCATGGCCACGATCTTCCCTCATGTCACCATTTCTATGGAGAAACCAAAGAGGGAGCCAGAAAGTGTTCTGCTGTCCTTTCCCCGTGTTGGTAATGCTTTGGGCTATATAGTGTTACTTTAGGTCTTTGCTGGTTTAGGCCTCATTTGAGGAAATCATGGACTATCTTTCTTGAGAAGGGATGATATTTCCCTTAATTTAAATAGCTTTGAGCAAACAAGTACCAATTTGGATGTACTTTCCCATTTAATATTTGTGTGATTTATGCTTCCAAGCAACCCTTCTGCTCTCCTGTTTACATGCCCTCAAAGCTAATTTTTTAACTACAGTTAATCATGCTGAAGCAAAATATAACTCACAGCGAGACGATGCTGGCCAACTTTTATAACTTGGGCTACCGTATTGGATGTCAGCTCTGCTGCTAAAAATAACTACCCTGGGACAGGTGCCTTCCCTGGCCAGCAAAATTTAATGCCTCTTTTTAAAATCCTGGCCAGAAGAAGCCTTAGACGGGAAGGGAAGAGACCCTTTAGCATTTACAGGGGAAAGGATTGGTATTCCCAGTCCAGGAACTGAAAGCTGCTTGTTTGAAGTATTGACAGACAAACTGGCTGGTCACAAAGCAAACAGCAGTGACTCGGAGTACTCTGCCTTTCTACCCTGGTCACAGTTTAGGTTGTGAAGTGGCAGCCTGAGTAATTTCTAATCTGTAAATGCTGTTGTTTGCTGTACCACAAAAGAAAGTCCATTTGCAGCTCCAGAAAACAGCTCAGTAATAGGCAGGTGGGACCCAGAATTAAGGAAGGAGCAGGACAAATTCTTTGTGCTATGTCCCTTTCTCTGCACAAAAAATCTTTCAACCTCCTCCTGCACTGGATGGAAAACCTAGCCCTAGCTGGAGTCCTTGATGTTCCTTTAACCAGGTACCAACTCATCAGCATCCAAATGCACCAGGCAAAACCACACACCAGCAGCAGCCCCGGTGCCAGGGTGAGACCTGTATCTTCATTTTTTGAAGCCTGAAGCAAGGAAGAAATGAATAGAGAAATGTGAGAGAAGGAGATCAAGGGGTCTGCTAGCAATTGAGAAAATAGCCACAAGTGCTTTTTCTCTGAGAGTTTGGCAGAAGGACATGGCACTGCCTGTACAATCAGTCTGCAATAGGGATGCACACTGTGTTCACTCTCTTAAACGCACTCAATGTTTTAGCAATATAGCTGGCGATACATAAAAAAAGGGTGTTTAACTGCATTGGCTAGTCCCGGTGAGCCAGGGAGGAGAGGGGAACTGAGGGTTAGCCACAGCTAGCCAAGGGTTTCTCTTTCCTGGGAGGTTTAAACTATCCAGCTCAGCTGCAGCAGGCAGCAGCGTCCTGGTGGAGCAGAGATCTGCGCAGGCTGCAAAGCCTGTGGTTAACCCTGCTGAGCACTGTGGCTGGTGTTGCAGGATTGCTCTCGGGGTGCGAGTGAGCCTGTCTAAACCAACAGCTGCTGCGGGACGTAGGGGAAATTGCAGACATGATTTCTCTCCATCCTCTCTAGATGCAAAGTCCTGCTTAATATCACATTGGTTTTCTGCATGGTATTTTTTTCCCAGTGGGATGAGAAGCCTTCCCAGGTGGTGGGATATAAGTATCCCCGGAAACTTGTCAGCCACAAGGGAGTGAACAAGTAGCTTCAGCAAACAGAAACTATCAGGTTTCTCACACCTCCCCTGAGACATCCCAGCTATGTGTAGCACCACTTCCCTCCACCTGCAGGTTCCAGGAGCCTGCATTGCCTGGACTGTGCTAGAAAGCAAGGAAACAACCTGGCTCCAGGAGACCAACCTCCTTTCCAATGACCCTTTTGCTTGTGCTTCTTGTCAGAATTGTCCTTTGCTTGCTTTCGGGTACAAAACCAAACCCAACCAGATTTTCAGGGACTTCACAACAACTGTTCCCAAGCCCTGCACCCGCTGTTGGCAATGCAGGGAATGCCAAGTTGTGGGTCTGGGGGGGAGCAAGCAGGAATAATGCACATACCTCCTATCGCGCCGTGCATGACTTTTATGTGCTTTGAGCCAAATTACTCATACCTTGTTCCTCCCTGTTACAACACCAGGGGAAAAAAAAACAAAACAAAACCCAACTTGTAGCTCCAAGTCCTCCTTTTCCGCCAGGGCAGGAGACAGGGGGGAATACCTCTGTGCAACACCTGACAGTCTACAGAGGAGAAGTTTTTTCTGTGGTTGAGTCCCAGGGCCAAACACATCATCTGGAAGGATACAAAAGCTTTTACAGACTGTCATTTTCTAGCAGTTATAATTTCACATGCATTTACCTAAGGACAATTCTGAAAAACAAGAAAAATGACAAGGAAACAAATTATATTTCTGCCTTTAACCAGAACACCCAGATCTGGAGTCACATTGCAATTGGTTACCAGAAGGACCACAGTGTTGCTGATTATTTATTTTGAGTGGTGAATGCCTACAGAGCTGCGCAACCTTTGTTTTTGAGGTAGCAGCATGTGTTCTGCAAACTCTGACATCTGATTTTATTCCTTTTTCAGGCTTTACATTTGGAATTTGGCTTTGTTACCAGGTTTCTGCAGAAACGTGTTGGTGAGATAACTTTAACTGTTGTGCTTAATCTTACCTGGTTAGTTTTATTTTTCCTTCATTCCTCGCCACCCCCTGAAGTTCAATATCTGTAAGACAAAACAGAAGAAAAAAATTAACTGCTAATCTATTAAAAGTCGAGCTTGCTGACAATGACACCTTTTGTTAGAACCAGCTTCCCGCATAGAATGAGATTAAGACCAGCCTTGGTTTTTTTATTTGCCTTCCCTTGAAAATCATTGTAGATGCTTTTCAGATAGCAAATGCAATTAAAAACAAAACAAAACAAAACGAACCCAAAAAAAACAGAAAAATAACTTCATAATCAGAATGGGTGTCTTTAAGAAGATATTCCATTTCAGAGACCAATGTAAGAGGTAAATTATAGACTGCCAAGTGCAGGAAAGGCACCAGTTTCTTTGTAGGGATGTAATTAATGAAAAAGGTTTACTCAGATTGCCACAAACCAATGGACAGAGTTCAATATATAGTTGACAATGCCAATATCTCTGTTCAGCACAGGTATTCTATCATTTTTCCTCAATAATGAAACTTCTAAATGTGAGTTTGATTCCATATGTGACTCCAAAGACATCTGGTTTTCCAGTGCCAACTCTGCACAAAGGGCCAGGTTTCCCACTGTGTAAATCTACGTAATTCTATTGACGTCAGTAAAGTTGCATCAACTTTAAACTGGGTGATCTGCCCAAAGTGTCTTTTTTGTCTACGTGGTGTATAATTGAGACACATTTTTACAAAGATGAAGAATGGGAAGCATAATGCTTTCTGGTGGACAAAACAGATATTGTTTCTATTTCTAGGCTGTCCCATTTATTTATTAATTGCTGACTAAGAGCTGCAAGTAGAGGAGACGGCACTTGTGTATATGTTCCAGGAATAGCTGGTGTTGAGGTGAAAGATCCCCTTCAAATATCCTATGAGAAATGGAAATATTGAAGTGTGTTACTGTTATGTATATAGAGATTTTATAAGGATGTCCTTTTTCTTTACACCCCAACTCCTTGGGTCCTTAAGAGAAAATTCGTGACTTAGGAATTAGCATAGTCTTAAATATATCCATTAAATTTCAGTAGAAAATGGACACAAGTTCAAGACACAGAAAACAGGGACATTGCCTTTTAACAGTTCTATACTTCTGCATTTGCCTTCATTGGGTTTAGTACCTACACTAAAACTCATGGAAATACTTGGGAAAACTTGCATATGAAAGCTTCAGTCCTGCAAAGCCATATCAACATGTTTTATTTTAAGGTCATGACCCATCCTGTGGTGCTCAACATCCTCAGTGCCTGGTGTGTTAGGCCTTGTACAAGTTTGTAGTAAAACATAGAATCATAGAATGGTTTGGGTTGGAAGGGACCTTAAAGATCATCCAGTTCCAACCCCCCTGCCATGGGCAGGGACACCTTCCACTAGACCAGGCTGCTCCAAGCCCCATCCAACCTGGCCTCGAACACTGCCAGGGATGGGGCATCCACAGCCTCACCGGGCAACCTGCTCCAGTGCCTCACCACCCTCACAGTGAAGAACTTCTTCCTTACATCTAATCTACATCTACCCTCTTTCAGTTTAAAGCCATTACCCCATCCTATCGATGCTACCTGCCTCAAAGCATCTCACTGTAAGTAGCCCAGACAAATGAGTAAGAGAAAACAGATTTTTCTTCACTTGTCTTATTTTCATATACTGCATAAATACGTTGCCAAATACTGCCAAATACCTTGACTGGTTTGTAAGTGTTTCCACAGATTTTGGTTCAGTAAATGCACTTTCGTTATCTAATATTTATACCGCAGGAACAGCCAAAGCCATGTTCTGACACCGTTAGGAGATGACAGTGAATGTGCCTTCAGAGACCTCCTTAATCTTGATCTAGTGTGCAAAGCTAAGATTAGTAGGGGAGTCACACCCTACCTTACCCCTTTAGATTTATTTTAACTCTTCATTTTCTGAGTAACACTGTTTTGAAGTGATAATTGCAAGATCCTCATGTCCGATTTACAACATACTTGTGACCACTTTGAAACTTAGCTCCATCATACGTAGAATAGATAACGTTTTATTCTTTATGAGTAGATCATCTGGGTTTATGGGTGATGACAACAACCTCCGTGAAAAGTAGATAATGAAGCCAGAACCATTGACAGCTGTATTTTATTTTGGGTTGTCCAACCAGCACTAATTGCTACCTGTTTTAACAGAATATGCTTTCATCAGTATTTTGACCCAAGATCTTAATTTGGTACAAAGTCAAAGTCCTGTCCTAGACAACTACTCCAAATTAGGTCACACAAAGGAATCCAGCATCTGTGCGATAGTCCAGGTCACACTGCTATTTGTGGAATGGATACTAGTACAGTCTTTGTGAGTGCATGATATATGAACTGTATGTATTTCCTTGATAAATTGTTTTTAAATATTTCCTCCTTTTTATTAATTGAAGAGGAAACTCATGCATCAATGACATTTTTATGCTGGTTTACACATAAATTATTTCCCTGCAATGTTCATTTTTATTATTATTGCCGATATTATAGCAAATGCATTTTTTTTGCCTTGTAAACAAGATTTTGCTTACAGCTAAATGAAAAGAGGAGAAGTTAATCACGTTGAAATAATAGGTTTAAAAAGGTAATTCAGTAATGTTTGGCTGATGTTTAATCTTCCCCAATAGAAGCCATGCCGAGAGAAATGACAGAAATTCTGTTTTTGTAATTAAACAGTATTCATCACTAGCAGGGCAGCTGAAGGAGAGCTGAAATACTGCAGTGACTGCCTATTCCTGGCAAAGCCTTCCAAGCAGGGACTTCAAGGTTTGTTAAGTGACAGTGGTGGCTGCAAACCTTGAAAATGAAGAGCATCATCATAGCTATCAGTATAAGAACTTGACATTGTGGGTCTCTTCATTATGTTTCCAGGAGGGAGTGAAGTTTTTTCTGAGCCCATTAGAAAAGATGCCTACCATCAGATGTGTCTGAAAACAGCACCCACCTCTCAGCAGAAGAATAGAAATAATCACCCCAGACATGTCTATGGGCCTTTTTCCCATGAAATCTCAACGTCTCACTGTAAAATGTTTTTCTGTAGGATAATGCCCAGAATAAATTGTATATTCCTTGCTTTTGAGATGGAGAACTGAGGTTTGCTGGTAGCATGCAACTGAGCATCTCCATCCTTGAAGATTGAAAGGGAATTAATGACTTGAACACTGAGGGTCTGAGCCTCACAAGTTGTATAAGATCATGCAAGAAATATGTGGCAGAGCTGGGTCTTGAAGCCAAGCTTCCTAAATTAGCTTTTTTACAACTTCATCTCCATAGAAGAACCTTCTTTTCACACTGCTGCTAGCATCCATTCTGGACTCTTGGACCTACCCCTTGTTCCTTCCTGTGTGAATATGACTGTACTTTCCTGTAGTCACAACATGTTTTGTCTCAAGCACCGTGTTACAGGAGAAAAAGATTCAGTGAAGAAGCTTCTGCCACCTTCACTGTTTGGTTTCTGAGAGTTGACTATTCCAGCAAGCAAAGTCATGTTTGTGAAGTTGTATCAGACTCCCAGGCTCTGCTGACCAGTGTGCTGCAGAGCACTGTAGAGCTACTGCATTTAGGTGCTACAGCCAGAAAACAGCTTTTTCACTTGTAGTTTTTTTGCCATTCGAGTACCACTTACCCAATTAACTTTGAACTTTTGTGAAGAGCCTATGTTTGACATCTCACCTGCCAGCTTTGAGGACAACACTGAGATTTTGTGGTGGCTGTCAAAAACCTGACTCCTTGCTTTGCAACTTTTGCAACCAAGTTAATACTCATGCCCATGAGGTAGAAGAGAAAGCAGAAAGCAATCTCCAGCATGCATTTCCTTAAAGAGCTACCTGAAACTGCTCATCTGCCTTCCTTGTAGACAATCAACAAGTTTCTCTTCTTTCATGTGTAATCCATTTCCAAATGTGCAATCAGGGGCATAGCTTTACCTAAAGTCCTAGCAGAGTCCAGTCGGTTCTCACTGGTCTTCAACACAAGGGGCTTCAACACATCCCTAGGCAACCTACTGATGTGAAATGGCACTTATGGTTATAAGACCATTTTAAGCACATCTTCTGGAGTTTTTCACTTGCCAAGTTGTTTATTATCAGGAGCTATATTTCATATTTCCTGATCCACTTCATGAGTTTTTCAAAGTGGGCTCATACCCTAAATCTCCCTTACTGGAAGGGTGTCTGAGCTTGACCCTGCTGTCCTGAGGGGACAAGCTTGCTATATTTATTTGTGCTGGTTTGGATACAGTGTGTTCTGATCTTGCATGCCTCCTTGGTAAAATGCGTAATTATTGCTGTTATACCGTAAGTGACAATAAAGTGACTTTTAGGAAAAATAGTTTTCAAACACTCCCACAGACCCACCTGGGGAGAATCTAGATTAGTTGGAGGGGAATGGCTCTTGGGAAAAAGGTTAATTTGCTTGTGGGTGAGGAAGTTCTGTCAGAATCACACTGGCAGTAATTGCATTAAAACAGCAATATGAAGCCTGAATCTGATCCCTAGCCAGTCACTCTGAATCCATCATCTCTAGTTTCAGGTCTGTCTGCTCTTCCTTAGCACTTTTGAAAGAAATCCAGCAAGGGACAGGACCCAGGAGTCCAAATCCCACAGGGACCAGTGAAAAGATCAGAAGGCTTTGAAGCTGGTCCACCTCTAAGTCCCCTGCCGTATGTTAGCTGCACACTCTCTTTCCATGCTTGAGTAAGCATATAGTTCCCAGCCGCTCGGAAGCACAGTAGTTTTTTTGCATTTGTCTTTAAGTTTGCTTTCTGCCTGGCAGCTGAACGGGCAATTTGCAGCTCCCCATGAAGAGCAAGCCCAGTGGGCAAATGGCATTTAGCGTGTGAGCTCTGAATGAAAGTTACATTTCCTTTTTTTCCCCTCTGTAGTTTGAACCTCAAGCAAACTTCCCCCTGCAGCTCTGGAAAACATAAACAATCCCTTTGCTGTTAGAAACCAGCATGATCAAGCTTTGATTTGTGATTTTCTAGGGAAGAACCATATCATCCTTCAATGAGATGATCTGCATGTTGGAGTCGCAGAAGCAGGTCAGTCTCAAACAGCATCTAATTAGGCAGATTTCTGCTGTTTAGCCAAGCAGATGTATGCATCGCTAAACATTAGATGCTGCATCATCCAGTTACAACAGCTTCTAGCTCCTTAAAAATGCAGAAATAGGAAATCTCCTTTGCTCATTGGCTGGTGCTTTGACCCATGCAGTAGTGATCACTTCCAAGGTATCAGTAAGAAAATTAATGAAGTAGCTGTGGAGGAGCTACTTTAGTGGTTCTCCAGCTTTGGGATCTGTGTTTAAACCATTTCCTAACAGAAGGGAAGCAATAAAAATGCTTGATTCTTTCCCCAGGCAGGTTTTCATTCTCTCCCACCCTCTTTAAGGTCAGATTAACTTTTTCTCAAGGAATTTTTAAGATAATCTGGCATAAACTGTATTTGATGGAACAAGGATTCTCTTCAAACAATGCTATTCAGGGGCCCAGTTTGTCAGTTCCTGTACATGGTCCTGGTTGGAGGTGCCAACAGTAGTAACTCCAGTAGCATAAGGAGACAATTATCTGCCTAAAAATGCCAAGCCCAGGCTTTTCCTCAGGGCATGCTGCAGCCAAGAGTTGCTGGCGCCTTCCTTTCACTGGGAAATGGCCAAGGGTACAGCAGGCCCCATGCTGCACCATTCCCATCATGTCCCTGTGTCAGGATCCCACATCACACTGTTCACACCATGTCCCAGTGTCACGAGCATTACTTAGAGCTTCCTAGAGGTGGCCTATGTTTTTGTCCAGTAGGACTGGTGAAGATGATGTGCTCTTGGCATATATCATCTTCTTTTTATAGTAAGCTGATTCAGAGGGAGTTGGGTGCCTAAACACCAGTATCAAGTACCATGTTCACCTGTGCTCATAGGTAACTGAGTCATCTGCATGGTCCTCCTGGTAAAAAAATAGTTTCTGTCTTGATGTATTATTACTTTCATTTTTACTAAGCAGCTTCAGCTTTTATGTCTCACACACCTTTCTGGAGCATGGGACAGTTTACACTCAGAAATCACAGCAATTTAAAGTAAGGATGATCCCCTGTGACCCTGTGTTATGCATCTGACCAAGGTCTCACATGATGCAACAACTTTGCTAAACAACAGACCACAGTGTGTCGTAGGAAATGTAGTATGAACAGAGCAGGGGAGTTTAATGCATAGAAACTACTGTTTGCCTAATATACAACAACCCCTTTCCAAATCAAATACTTTTTACCCAACGTAAATGCTTTATTATATTCTTTTTTGGTGAAAAAGTCTGATTTTTGTGTAAGAGAGAACAGCTTTTCTGTTTTCATAAAAATGGAAGTTTGCTTTTCCAATTTGCTTTCCTTAGAGGGCTCAATGGGACTGAGTGGACAGAGCATCTGCAGTCACTGTCCTTACCTAAAACTATCAGCATCAGCCCAATAACCTGTTTGAGAATTACCTGAACTCAGTGCATAAAGGGATTTTTTTTTTTTTTAACAGAGCACTATGTATTACTAAGTTTTTACAAGGTTATGAAGATGTTTTTACCGAGGAACATTTGCAAGTTTCAGATGGCTGGCAGATGTGTTAAAGAACATATGATTCAAATAGAAAACCTTTCTTTTTATTGCTGAAACACTAATAAGAGTGCACTTTAATATGCCTTAATGTGTTACTCCTTAATTGACAGCAGATGTTTCCTGAACAGCGTTTTTTAAAAGACGTGCCGCACTTCAAAACAAGAAGAAATAAAGCCTTACTGTACATACAAGAGCTTCCAAAAACAACGCCTCCCCTTGCCAATAATTGTTTATAAAAACAGCATTCCAGATTATTTGAAAATCAATATTAAGTCCTGTGGAATATGTCAGAGTAAATCTGATGTTATTTCAACAGAACCTTAACATAGCTAGTGTTCAAGGTCTCCTTTGCTTTCCCTCCAGTCTCCGAAATGGGAAACGTCATCTAGCCCTTGATGCTTGATCAGAAGAGAATGGGAAAAAGCAGTCATGTCAATGGGAAGCCAACTGTCCATCTACTTGGTCAGACAGAGAAAACTTCCAGCAGAACCAACTACACCTCTGAAATTTTACTCAAGGAGCATGAAGATTATTTTTCGTGCTTACATGTAAAATATTCCAAGCTTTGGAACCTCCTCATACCCTGTCTGCTGGCATGATCTCACCAAGACAGGAGAGGTCAGTCCTTTGGCGTGTTGATTCCACAAAGCTAGGCTACAAATGTCAAGGGATTGTCATCAATGTGAACATGATTGCAAGTACTTCTATCATCACAGGCCAGACAAAGAGAATGTTTTTCCTCATTATCTTGCCAAAGTTCTTCTCTAACTCCAAATCAAAGCAGCTGTCTCAAGATGTCTCAAAGCATGCGGAGTCCCTCGCACCATCTTCAGCAGTGTCCCAAGTACTGAAAATTTGTAAATCTGGTTATTACTGGCAATGGGTGTGACTGCAAAGGGCTAGAGAGGGCTCAAGGTATATGAGAAAAGAGGAGAAAGAAAAGTAATGCAGCCCCAAGATTCCAAAATCTCTTGGCAGTCTGAACCGACTCTTTGCACTGCAGAACCAGTCTCAGAACTGAAGTCCTGCCAAGTGCTGCTGTCACCAGTGTCACTGCAAAGCCTTCAGCAGGTCCTGTGTGCCACAGGACAGGTCACAGTCACTTGGGGCATTGGCTCTGAAGAGCTTGACTTCAAATCCTCTCAGGCATCAGCCAAAGACTGACATGCTCATGTGCTAAAGGAGGAGTTAATCTGAAATCAACTTTATTTATTTCTTCTTCCCCATCCCTTGAAATGTTAATAACATTTTTATTTCCTTGGCCTTAATTTTCAGAATATTTCCACCATGTGTTGTTCCAGGAGAGGTCTAGCGTTGAAAAGCACACACTGGTTTGCTCAAATCAAAGTGAGATGAGCCTGGCGCTGGGCAGAGGAGGTCATGCCTCTGGGAGCCCTGAGCTCCAGGCAGGTCCTGGACTTGGGGTGAAGGTGGCTCTGCTGCAGGAGAAAGGCCATATGTTTGGATCCACTGAACATTTTTTGCAGACGTAATGCCTGCAAAGGCATTAAAAGGAAAAATAATCAGCAGCACGAGGCACAGCAGCAAAATAAGAAAGAACATGGAATTTTATTATCTTCAATAAAGGAGAGAGATGAACATAATCAAATTATTGATGGGTAAAGATCAGAGGAAGATCATCCTTTGTAAGCAGAGTATCAGCCTTACCAACCTCAGGAGACCTGCTGATGTCCTGGGAAAATAAGACTGGCAGAATTTACAGCACTTCTCCCCAAACCCACCCAGGAGCAGCCCTGAAGCTCCCCATCCCTCCAGCACAGTGTGCGCTGGGCCCCGAATGTGGCTGTTTGATGTGTGTGTAATTGTAACACACTAGGTTCCCCAAAGCATGCTGTGAGCTGCGATTTGTGGTAACAAATGACAGAATCTTTAAATACAGCCAAGCTGTGGTCAGTGTTTATTTATTTTTATTATGTAAACAACCCATTGCTTTGGGTTATTACAGTTTAGCTTTAAAAGCACTCGATCATTTAAAATGACTTGATGTTATCCGACCTTTTTTTTTAAAAACCTTGTTAAAATACTAAGTAATTGACAGTGCTTTTTGTTATCCTGCTTATAAAATACAAATCATTAGGGCAATAAATATTATTCGTCTAGAACTGATGCAAACCAAATGTTTTCTTCCTTAAAATACCCATAAAAGTGAAGTTTTATCTTCCATCTGGCAATGCCTCTTATGCCAATATGTTCTGAGTGGAATTGCATTAATAAGAAGACATCAAGAGAAATATGTTACTTGTATCCTTTAATATGCCTTTGTAAACTGAGATACACGTTGGCCTTCTATCAATAAGCATCTCTACCTGTGGGTTTTGAGAAGGATTAATAGAGAAGAACTATTATAGGATGAAAGGACAGAGCATGCTGGGAGAAAAATGAAAATCAAACATCCACCAGTGCATACACTTCCTTCCAGGATAATATTTAGATTTTATTTTATTTTCTTAATTTAAATATATATATAAAAAAATAAAACATTTAATCTGGTTTTAGATAGCGCACATCTGCACTGCAATAAGGCCATTTTCAAAAGTACAGCTCTCAGTGGGATATTTATTTAATTCGTATTGGTTTTGGACCTCAGCCTATAATGAGAAAAGATATGGGCACATGCTAGAGACGGTGGCTGCGACTTGGACTTTTTTGAACATTAAAGCAGAAGAAGCCTTTGCATGTAGGAAGGGTTTAGTGAAAATTCAATAATTTTGCCTCAGACACTGTGCTTCAGAGCACTAATAAAGACAAGAGAGAACTGACACAGACACTGAATTCACGACCGAGATGCCTGGAAAATGCCAGCCAGTTCTGGCAGGCATTTCCCAGCCTTGCTCTCTTCAGATACTTTTCACCTTTCTGTTCAAATTTGATTTCAAAACCAATTTCCACCTCCCTCACCTTATGCACAGCTGAAGTGTATAGGGATGGTCTCTCTATGGATGCGTCCGACTCCACACCTCCCTTTCCGCGTTGGTCAAAGATGTGTTTGTTTAAGTTGTTACCTCCCCAGACTGAGCTAAAACTACCGGGTACTACCACCGGTGCTTGTGACCATCTGCCTTTGCAGCCTCCCAGAGTACAGCTGCAGCACCATGGCTTGCCCGTTACATGAACACTGATGGGTTTGCACCAGGTTCATCAGGTTTGAGTGAGTTTTAGCACAGGGGAGAAGGCAGAAGGCTTTCCCCAGGAGGCTGGGGGGTCAGCAGGGTCCGTGGGCAACCTCTAAGGCAGCTGAAGGTTGCTCCATCAGTCCTGCTGCTGTGTGGATCAAAACCAGAAGTGAAGCAGGGAAAAGTTCCTCGGCCAGAGACTGTACATCTTTTCTTTACTGTGCTATTGTGAATCTTACCCATTTTGCTGCACCTTAGGGCCCAATTCAATGACTAAAATTGATTTTTTGGTACTTCAGTGGCCATGTGTGGGAACCAGAGGTATTATTTTTTTATTGAATACAACCCTTAGAGCAGTAGCTCACAAGCTCTCTTCAGTACACTATAATAAAGTAATCCCAACATTTCCCAGCTCTTTGTAACTTCATTACTCTGTGTCTCATTGGGACACTATCATCTCTTACCCAGACTCTTTCATGGATGGTGGGTTTCACATCTGATGCTAAGTCTGAGACCCTCTCCCTTTTCTCTGTCTGTGTGCACGTATGTGTGAGCTGACACACGTGTACACTTTCTTACATATATGCTCAGAATTACTGGTCAGACTCTGCAGAGAAAATAGCACATCTATGTGCCAGTCAGAAAAATGCATTTGACTTTCGAGGAATTGTTTTCATTAAAGCACGATCAGGACCTGCCTGCAGACCCAGAATTGTGAATGGAAACAATTTCCCTGTGCAGGAGTCTCAGCTGACATGCAGCTGCCGAGCTCTGCGTTCCTTTCGGTTATGTTTTCCCTGAAACCATAAATAGTCCCTAAAGCCAACACAAAACTCACTCTGCAGTGTTGCAGGGAGATAACAACCCATTTGCCAGCATCAGCCCCCAGCACCTCCTGTGCTTTACCAGCCTTGCTCGGCACGAGGCTGCAATGTGTCTCCCACACCCCTGGCTGACTTTGCACATCTCCCTCACGTGGGGCAGAGGGTTTCCCTTATATATTGGTGCAATCCCGAGCATGACTATGCTTTGAGCTGTTGGAGCGCTCCTGCACTCCAGGCATGTGGTGATAACGAAGAGCAATTGTGGGAGCACACGCTACGTGTCACTCTCGTGATATCCTTAAATGTACTTTTCTCTCTTTCCTGCTATATCTTTGAAGACTGCTGGGATTAACATCCAGAAAAGATGCTGTAAATTTCGGTCTAAAATGAAAGTCTTGGGGAAAGCCATAGAAAGTTACAGCTGGAAAGATGTTAGAATTATTTAGGGCTTGATTTTCCGACATGCTCAGCCCTTTCTTCCCTTCCCAGCATTATTGAAATCAATGCATATTTTTTGAAAATCAAAGCTGGGTTAACAACTAGGGGTTTTTTAAAGATGGAGCAGTTGAAGCAGTGATTACTGGGGCAAGAGGAAATCTCCTGCAGGTATTAGTCTTACAGGACGGCATGCCAAAGGTTACTGTGGCGCTCGCGATGTGGAACGATGATGAAATACTATGGGAAAAGCAAGTCCCCCAGCTACAATGTATGCATTTGGTGGTCATGGCTATGCACCAGTTGTGATCAATGGGTGTAAAGTCAGGGTCAGGGCTGCAGCAGCCGGAGATGCTGGTGCTTTGCAATCTAGCCGGGCCCCAACCAAGGGGCTGAGTTTCCACAATTCATTTATCATAAACCAGCAATTTGCAAATGTTAGCACTTTTCCCACACATCATGAGCCCTGATGGACTTTAATAAAAGAGAGAGAGAGAGAGAAAGGGCCGGGGGGGGCTGGTGGAGAGAGAGAAGAAAACCTACATAATTAACTAAAGTTCTTAGAATGGATTTAATTGGGAAAACATTACCTTTTTGGAAGTAATTGCTGTACAGGTTTTCATTTGTTTTCTGGTTTTTTTACATTGGTTTCACATCAGTTAATTAGCCAGTTCTCTCTGTTGGTGGGGTTTTGCACCTCTCTCTTTTACCCTTATGGCTGCACAGGAATGATTTTCCAGTTTGCTTGACTCACAAGGTCATTAAAATTTGAATACCTGCATTAATTTGGTTACTGAACTGCTTTCAAGCTAAAGGCCTCTAAATTGAAGGGGTAACAAAGAAGAATAAATTGTAAACAAAGCTTGAAAACATATGAGAGTGTGCAAACCCCCAGTTGTGCAGATGGTCACAGAGATGCTTGCTGGAGTCACTGACAGGCATCACCAGCCAGGTTCAGACACTCTGTGGAAGCTCTGAGGAAGTCCCGCTCTGGGTCTCGCCTGTCTCCAGTCTATAAATAAGTAGATGTGGCTGAAAGAATGAAATCTATGGATAGAGGAAGGAACAAGAGTTGACACTTTTTGCTAACATCAATGATAACATCACTTTAACATGATTTTCCAGGCATCTTGTCTCTCTAGGCTTGTATTCTTCTTCCCAGGTGGGCAATAACAGAGGTTTTGACAATAGGGATAAAACATTCAGAGCTGTGATTATCAGATTTTCTCCCAGTATTTTAGGAGAAAGTTGTTCCTCTCACTGAGAGAAGAAATCAGAGGGTTAGATCACTTTGAATTTTTTATCCTATCTCATGCAGCTTTGCCAGCTCATCTACCTCTCTGCATCCATATCCCATGTCTAATGCTAATCACCAGATCAGCGTGAACCTGTTCTGCAGCTCTCAGAGATATCTTCTCTGGTGCTTTTCTCTCTTCTTGGCTAACCTCACAACACTTCAGTAGCTTTCCCCTCTCATCTGCCATGTGCTCCAAAGAGCACATCTATTGCTGATAGGAACAGCTGTCATTTTCTAACTCGTAGATGCAATGCCAGCATCATCTATTAGAAACAAGGAGAAGGGGCTGGGGGGGAAGCCCTTAAAATGTCAGATCCATCTATTCAGCTAGTAAGAAATTTCTTCTTCTGAAAACCCTAAAGACCCACCTTGGGCTGGTGGTGACATCATAGCCAAGCTCTGTCTTTAGGGCTATGATGCCCTAAAGCCCTTGACAGCATTGTAAACTTGCATGTCACTATTGCCCATCACTTGCTCCTTGCATTATTCACCAAACTGCTCAGAAGAGCCCAGGTTTAACCCTCCTACCATTTCATAGGTGCTGGGCAGCACGAAGCTGACCTTTTGCAAGAAACTGAACCCTGGGATGTATAATTTTCCACTGCACTGAGATAAAATGGATTCTTAAAGAGAAACGCAGTTTATATTCCTGTGTGAATAAGCAAAAAAGAGCAAAAGGAAAGTCCCTGTGAAAAACTTTGCAAAAATTGTATCTCCTCCAGTGTCAACTGCTCTCCTCGACTCCTTCAAGAGCTGTGAAGATGAAGAGTGGGAGGTGCCTACAGGAAAAGGAGCTAAATTCTAGCATTAACTAGATAAATACATCAGAAATAGTCTGTAGGTGAAGTGATAGAACAGAACTGTTTGGGTACATGTTTATTAGGATGGTTTAGGTAGAGCTGATCCTGCTTTGGAACAGAGACATCAAGTCAAGCAGCCTGCTGAGGACCATATGCCCTCCCTTTTTCCTGTCATCCAAACTGATTATCTCTAGACTAATGTAAGTACTCACAGCATCCAACACAGGGCATGAAACTGTCTACATTTTGTCTATGCTCCCTTGTTGATCAAGTCTACTGATTTCTGCTTTGAATCACCCACTGGAAGGACTCTGATCAGTAGGTGATGGCACCCACGGAGAACTGATAGCCAGATTAGGGCAGCAATCCTGTGAAATGACATTGCATGCAGCAGCCATTAGTATTAGATGAAGTAACAGACTGCTCTTGTTGGCCTTGGGCAGACCTCTTGGTGGCCTGGCACAGCAGAAGCAGAGACCTGCCAGGCTTGCACACATCACAATCCCCAGCAGAAAAGGACTTGATGTGAAGTCTGACCAGTTTGCCACCTTTTTCACCTGCAATTTGGTCCTACTATTATAAATCTCAGAAAATGTCTCATCAGGGCCCAAATTATCATGCAGTTTGCTTAAACCTTCTTCCCCCAAAATATAGTTGTGGGGTTTTTTATTCTCTCATTTCCAAGGCTGCAGCAGGTGCATTTCCCAGCCAGCCTCTGCAGTCAGAAGGGCTCAGAGCAAACCCATCTTGCAATAACGCGATCCGTACACTGTTGTTTGATTCCAAGAGTCATAGTTAGAAAACAACCCAAGACATGGAGGCAGCAGATGAAACCTCAAGAACTGGCAGCCCTGATGCTTCCTTGGAAATCCATGAAGCTGTGAGTGTCTCACAACCAAATCCCTCTTCCCGATTAGTGCCTGTGCTGGTAACGGTGCTCCTCACGTGGTACCATTAGCACTGTGCTGAAGCACCTTCCCCACCTCCTTTCTAGCTCAGGCAATGGCCCGAGGTGGTACTGGATGTGAAATGAACCCCTCTTGCATAGTAGCTGAGCAATGCATATCTCTTAGTGCATTTTGTTTCCTTTAACACTTTTTTTTTTTTTCATGACCTGCTGCCAAAATCTCTTTGCTAATGTTTCTGCCACCATCGATGCCATGCAAGAAAAGTGTCTTTGTTAACACATTTAGGGCCTGCTTTTAATTTCTACAGTATTCCCTTTAATAACAATGTCTAATTAAAACATCTGTTAAAAAGTCTGTAACATTAACTTTACAGGGAGAATTTAATAGAATTATATTTGAATTGCAGCCATTTAACGGGTTTCCTAATTAGGCTGTTGAGTTTTTATTTTTTTTAACAAAAACATTACACAAATTAAAATCAGGCCCAGTTTTTTATTATTATTATTACAACACAGAGTGTGGTCAAAATAAGGCAGGCAGTATGTGATGGTGTGTGAAGGGAGAAAAAAACCAATGTAGCAGCCGGTGACTGAAATACTAAAATGCATAAAATGAAACAAATAAGAGATGATATTTGAAATGGGGAGGGGACCAAGAGACGAGTGGGGAAAAAAATTGTCTGGCCTTTTATTTGCATGCTTTTTTTCACACAAATCTCTGTATCTCCCCCGAGCTCCTACCACCTTTCTTCTCTCCCCAGTTCTCACATCCCCAGTCTCCCTCTGGGAGAAAATAGGGGAAGAAGCCTTGAAAAAATCTGATTTATGCCAGATTTGTGTTTGCCCACATTTCAGAAGCTTGGGTAGGTTTGTTTCTAGACTGATGTCCTCTGCAGGTCTTTTAATAATGCTTAGCTTTTTATATAGAACTTTGCGCCCATTAACTAATTGACTTGCACAATGTACAGAAATATGTAGCCTTCAGTACTTTCATTAGAAGCTGCATTCCTGGGCTTTCCAAGGCAGGATTTTTCAAATATTTTTAAATGTAAGTGTTGCAGTTTAACCCCAGCCAGCAACCAAGCACCATGCAGCCGCTCACTCGCTTCTTGCCCCCCCACCCCCGGTCAGATGGGGAGGACAATTGAAAACAATTAAAACTCATGGATTGAGATAAGAACAGTTTAATAATTGAAATATAATAATAATAATAATAATAATAATAATAATAATAAATGAAAAGGAAGATAACAAAAAGAGAGTGAAATACAACCCAAGAAAGACAAGTGATGCACAATGCAATTGCTCACCACCTGCCGACTGATGCTCAGGCAGTCCCCGAGCAGTGATCCACCCCTCCTGGCCAACTCCCCCATAGTTTATATACTGGACATGACATCACATGGTATGGAATACCCCTTTGGCTGGCTGGGGTCAGCTGTCCTGGCTGTGTCCCCTCCTAACTTCTCATGCCCCTCCAGCCTTCTTGCTGGCTGGGCATGAGAAGCTGAAAAATCCTCTATTTTGTATAAACACTACTTAGCAACAACTGAAAACATCAGTGTGTTATCAACATTATTCTCATACTAAATCCAAAACACAACATTATACCAGCTACTAGGAAGAAAATTAACTCTATCCCAGCTGAAACCAGGACAATAAGGAACTACAGATTGAAATTTTAGTTGGGGAGGAAATAGATCTTGCCATTTATAGGAAAACCTCCACTGTTCATTTTTTCCCTGTTCTAAACCAAAATGAAAACTAACAGGAAAAAGTTAGATATATCCCATGAAGAAAATGTATAATAATTGTTTTTAAATCACACATTGTAACTGTTAATTTGATCACCCTGAGATAAGGTGTGTCTCAACTGAAACTACTCTTCAGAGAAGAGTGGTGATTTTCCAGTGAGACAGGGTCATTTTTGGATCACAATGAGATGCAAGAAAACAATACAGTTTCACTTTTCAGCAGAAATATTTCATGTGCCTCTCAACAGATGCTAAAGTTAGTGCCTGTACAAACATCTTGGGTGAAATCCTGGCCTCTGAGTTGTCAGTGATAAAACTCTTATTGACTTCAGTAAGGCCAAGACTTCATCTTTTGTCTTTAAATTGAACTTAAAGTTGTAGCAACCACTGGCAAGGGGAAACCCACTTCAAAGGAAGGCTCTGACAGTTGGACGCCTATCTCCCACTGATCTAAACTATAGCAATCTCTTTTTGTTTCCCAAGCTAACTTGGAAATCCCATTGAGAGCAAGTTCATCAAAATAGTTCTTTTGTTCTTCTAATTTCCAGCAAATCCAATGAAGAACACAACTTCCCTCGAGGAATTTTCAGAACAGCACAGGCCAACACCAGACAGAAAGAGCACTTTAGTAGGAAAAAAATAATAACAAAATAGTCACGACAAAGATTAAGAAATGCATTAGCATTCTCCAGAGACCCAGGACACTGGTGATGCCTTTGATCTCTTCTTTGCTGTGCCATACTGCATTGCTTTTGTGGCTTTTGGACTCCTAACATAAGTTATAGGCTCTTTAGGGCTTGCGGTGACCATGTGAAAGGGATATATCTGGACTTTTCTAGCCCAAATACTTATTCTTCAGTGCCTGTGAGGGGCCTGTCTTCATAACCAAATTATCTGTTTCAGGCCTATATTTCTTCAACCCACCATCCTACACATTCTTTTTTTGCAAGGGAAGAAGCTGAACCAAACTCAAATGTATATATCAGTTCCAGACTCCAGGTGACGGACTCCATTTCCTACAGTGACACAAAACAGCCACGCAGCTCTTACAATCTCCTAGAAAGTCCCTTGGAGGGCATCCTCCAAAAACGCCTTTCTTCACAAAGAGGGGCATTTATAGGGCGATTTGTAAGTGCTTCCTGGCAAATACTTGTGGTCACCAGGACTCTGCAAATGTCCCATTCAAGAATGAGCTCCAGGGAGCTTTGCAGGACAAAGTTGTACACAGGAATTACCGCAGGACCACAGCCAATGTGTTTTCTATGTACTTAAAGCCTCAAGGGATAAAACCGTTCTGGAACAAATTCTCAAGAATCTGCTTGGGTTTTGGTGGGGAGAGGACATTTTGGTAGTTTCAAATGGCATTACACATTTGTGGAGTGGAAATTACAGTTCAGTGTGTGGGCATACTTGATTGGACAATCTTTCAGTTGATGGGTTCTTCTGTTCAATTGCTATTAAAATTCATCAAATGGAACAGAGTGGTTTTAATGCACGTAATTGTACAAAATGCTCTGTAATTGGTCTTACAAATGAAGCTGAAGAGCAAGATCAAACTCCATTGAAAATGAATCTGTCTTTCCACTGAAGAGTTCAAGAGTCACTTCTAAAATCCATTTCACGGGCACGTGTTTAGCCAGTTCCAATTCTGGTTCATTTTGTGTGGCAGTTTTTATTTGCTTAATTTGGCCTCTTATAGGCAAATGAAACCGCCAACTCTCGAACTTGGTTCCACATGCTCCCCTTGCTCATAAATCCAAGGCGAGGGCAGCGCTGCAGGCAGTCAGTGGTGGGTAAACTTCAAAGCCACCTCAGGTGCATTTTAGGTGATATAGGAAATCTGGCACTAGGGCAATGTGAGGTGAGGAGCCTGCAGGTCTGTGCCATGCTGCCTTTGGTGGAGGAGCCAGTTTTAGCAAGTCTTGCCAACTTCTACCTTGTGGTTTTTTTCTGGGTGGGAGGGAGTTATTTTCAACCTGGGCAGATGAAAGGAGAGGCAATCTGAGAGGTGGGGGGAATGAGCAGAAGGTGGGAATTTCCTTCAAATTGCCACCAAAAGCAGCATAACCTGGAACTACACTGTTATTCAAGAAAGAAGGAAAGCAAGCAGGACTTTTAGGGCATCAGTCTTACTTGGTGCTCCACAAAAAATTCATTGAACCATGGCTCAGAGGTATCCTAAATTTTCACTAAAAAGCTTCCCTGAATGACAAGTACTTTCCCCAAGTGTGGAAAACACAGATGCCAGTCTAGTAGACTGCCACTCAGTTCCTCAGTGTCACTGACCTTTCTCCCTCTGCCTCCCTTTTCCAAGCCGTAAGGTGTGCTCGGGGGATGTCAGGAGTCTCACACAGTTACTGTAGGGGCTATGTGTTCTGGCCATGGGACGTACTGGTGTGATGGGGGTATGGAGCACCCAGAGCTCTTGGGTGCTCTTTGGGGCTCTTCATGACCTGCCTGCCCTCATATCTAGCACTTGGTATGGGTTTGTGCCTCCCAGCAATGGCAGAATCAAAGATTCCCCAGACATGATGGATTTAACCCCTGGACCCATTGTGTTGGGAGCTGATATTTAATTCTGGTTTCCATCTCTTAAAGACTCCAGACAAAAAGGTGTCTCTAGTACCTCTCCAAAGCCCCCTTCCCTCTTCCCCTGCCTCTCACCCCACCCAAAATCTTCCTGGTTTTCACCATCAATTCTGGAAAACGCAGCTTATTGTTCATGCTGCTTCTGTCAGGTCTTTTCTGCTTTGTCTACTCTCAAAGAATTAAAAAGAGGGCTCAGAGGGGATCATTCCTCTTTGTACAGTGTGTCGAGAGCTTTCTGTGGCACGTCCTCCAATGAAATGAAATGAATTAAATGAATGAAATGAAGAAGAGCAAATCAGAACTTAAACTGAAAAAAAAAAAAAAGCTACATGCTACTGTCCCAAACCCATTTAGAAGACACAAATCCCTCTCTGTGTTCCTGATTTGTTACCAGGGCATGTTATTCACACACGCACACACTGACTCTGTCATCATTAATCTGCTGAGAGCGTGCGTGAAAGAAGTTCAGTACGGCCGCTCCTGGGGATAACAGAGAAATTGTGCAAAAGCACCGTGCGTGTGTGCATTCCCCTACATGCCTACAAGCAGGTAGGCTACGGTAAAACAACTGATTCTAATTAAGCTGCAGGTGTAAATAAAAAGAGCAGAATTTCAGATTACATCCAATAAAATTAAGAAAAGGTCATGGACAAGACTGTATTTTTTAAAACCTACCAGCTCTGTTTATTAAATGTGATTGCTTTGTACACACTCAGCACTAATTGGATTGCAGGTTATTTTGTGTTTTGGTGGGGGTGGGTGAAAGGAGGGAATAGGGGAGAGTGAAATCCACTCATAATGGCATCAGTTTTGTCCTAAAACAGTCTGTTAGTCAGCACCCCAACCTTTTCTTCCCCACACAAAACACCTTGATTTTTTGTCTGGATTTTTGTTCCACTTAAGCAATTGCAGTGTGGTCTCATCCTCTAGTTCCATTTCTGGGATGTGTTTCTGCGTGTGCAAGTACAGCCAGGAAATGTCTGTGAAGCTGCTGGAAAGGCCCTAATTGCAATTATATCTACATGCCTCACCTTCCTCCACATACATGTATTCTTGCCTATGTAGGCTAAGCTGTTCAGGTCTAAGTTTTAAGTCGTCCAGTGAAACCATAGTGAAACAAAGGAGTTGCACTGCCAAGAACCAGCAATTTAAAATGTTCTGTAATTTAAAGAAGGCACAGCAGAGATTTGTCTCTGAAGGGCACATCTGGGGAGGTTGGAGAGGTTTGGGTGGAGCAGCCAGAGCCGATGCCAAGTGGTGCCCAAGACCCTTCTTTCCTCAGCTGGTGTCTACAGGGAGAAGCAGAAAAGAGGAGCAAAACTCAGCATAGCAGTGCGTGAAGGTATTTCTGCCTGTGCCTCACCTACCTTTAATTCATCAGACACGGCAGTGGAGCAGGGCCATGGCTGCTTTTATCTTTGCTGACCCCCCCCACCCCCCCAGTATTTTGTGCGGCTCAGCACTGGGTGTCAGCGAGTTTGATGAGAGACACCCACACACCCTTATTGTCAAATAACAGTGCCCTTTCATCTCCTCTGCCTAGGGATGGCGTTCCCTGTGTCCGCTTTGTCTTTCAGCAGAGGGTTTCCTTGTCCCCTTTCCCTCCCCCTTGGCTTCCCCAAGCTGGAAAAGACAAAAAAAAACCCACCCAAAGCCTTAACAGCTGAGGGTGGGTGTAGAAAAGAGCTGGCAGCAAAAATCAGAGATAATCATTAGCGAGGCTGACCAGTGCTTGGAGACGAATGCACCCCATCCCCTCGCTGGCTGGGTAGCACCAAAACCTCTCCTTTTTTGAGGGGAAACCTGCCTAGAAAGGGCAGGTTTCCCCATCAGCGTGGCTCCTTGCACTGGCCTGAGCTGTGCTGCTTCAGGGATCTGCTGGAGAAGCTGGGATGGAGCGAGGTCCATGGAGGGACCTGCTGGCACATGGTCCTGCCCTGCTGCCATGGGCTGGGGGGGTCCCCCTGTCCCCCTCAACTGTGCAAACACTGCTAGCAACTTTCTACCTGCAAAAATGATGCAGGAAGAAAGTTGCTGGTGGTGATTGCACAGGTCCCAGTCTCATTATAGAGAGAATATTTTTTAAATTGCACAACTGAATTCTAAATGAATTGACAGACAGGGCTGGGAACTAGGACGTAGGAAAAGCCCTGGAAAATGTTGAGTTTTCACAACAAAATTTGCAGCCTAAAGTAGTGAACATTTTTTCTCCTGAAAACCAAAAGATTTGTTTAATTTCAGCCAGAAGCATTCCATATTTTGGTGAGGAAAACCACATATCTGTGGCAAGGAGGCTTGTTGTAAAAGGTACAGTTTAACTAAAATCCAATTTTCTGTTGAAACAACCATTTTGATTGCAATTTTTAGGTTGTAGTAGTAATTTCTTCTAGTTCATTAAATCATGTGTCTCTCTGTATCCACAAATAGTTCATAATTCTGTTTATTCATTAATTAAAATTGTTCCTAGTTTTCTTCAGCAATTAACTGTTGCTAAGAAAAATCTGAGTATTTCTAGTCATGTCCCTGAATTAGCACTGAGAGCTGTTTCAGTCAGGCAGCATCACTTATTTTCTGTTTCTCGTGTAACTAAACAGCAAGCTCAGAATTGCTTTAGACCAAATTTGAAAGGATATTGCAGTTTACCGTATGCAGACTCATAACTGAAATGCTGGTAATACAAATGAGAAGATGAATAGCTATCTTTAGATGAAAATGCACCTTCAAAGTAAAATGAAAATTACAGACTGATATGAGTCTATTTTAATGACAATAACAACAAAAGGAGGCAGATTAAGGTCTTTAGCGTGGAGTTTTGGGCAAAATAGGGATTGCTAGAAACAGTTTCTAAGATCGATTGACTTGAATAATACTCTTGGGCACAGAGAACATAGAGAAGTAATGCCTGAAAAGAATAAATCAAATATCTTATGGCATTTTAGGCATTCTTTCCTTTCCTAGACACTGCTTTTAGTTTTCAGAAATACGAACAATTCCAGGCAAGCAGAGAATAGCCTGTTCATTTCCCCACTCTGTGATGAATAGTTGCATGTTAGCCTGTTCATTTAATGACAGCTATATATAGCGTGTATAATAAATCAGACTCCAGGACACAAATGCCTTCTGTTTACCTTTGAAATACTTTTTTTCCCCCAGAGAACTATGATTGTTGCAAAAGTCTAATGTATCCACCTACATGTCCAGGGATCCAAACAACTAATTACTTGAAGGTTTTGGTTCAGTAAGGTCCCCAATCCTCCCAGAACCGCCTGATGCCCCGAGACCCCAGTGCCTCACAGGATCAAAGCCTGCACAGACTAGGGAAAATGAACTCAGCCCACTGCATGCAGTTAAAGAGGGAATCTCAGTCTGAGCTTTGCATGAAAAGTCTCATTTTAATCAGAGATCTCAGTCAATTAGTTTGATTATTGCATTATAAACACTTGTCAGCTTTTATATGTGCCTTTGAAATATGATGCCTGAACTTGTCAGCCCCCGAAATAGTATCTTTTTAACCTGAAGTACACTATGACTTCTCTGTACAATAATTAACCAATTAGAGTTTATATATATTTTGCTACACATATATATGCTGCTATTCTTTGTCAGATGAAAATATCTGATGTTTATAAAATATCTGAAATATTTCATTTCTAAGAAACAACAGAGATTCCCTTTCAGTTTAAATATTAGCAAGTTTGTCTGGGCTGGAAGGTGCAAGTGTCAAGTCATTCTCTATTATCCTGAGTTACACCTGCCACTTCCCAGATAGTTGGTATAGCACTAATAATATGATCTGATGTCTCACTTGCAGGATGAGAAATTCACGGGCTTGATTCCTGCTCTGGTTCAACCCCCAAAGTATTGTTCTCCAGGGAAGAAAAGGGGCAATTTCTATCTTTTTCTTTATTTTGGGGAAACTTTTCATGCAAAGAAATGTAGTATAAAGTATTGAGAACTGCCGAAAGACATACAGATTATGTATATTTTTATAGCTGTGAAGTCACTCAAATGGCTTTGTCTCCATTTCATTGTTTGGCATAGATCACTTATTGTGCATATGTTTTCAGATGGAAATGCTGAATTAGACTATGGTAAAATGGATAATGCAGCCCTAATGCTGGCACGAGCTAATAAGAAAACAGCAATGAATCTACTGTTGCAGATTGAAGTACATGCATTTCATATTATTACTCAAGGCTTGTCTCTCCGATTAGATGATTGCATAACCTTAATATTATAAATCTTGCATGATGTGAATTGTTCAGCTGTAACCATAATCAGTTTTTACTAAGGTGGCATTTCTGTCGTCTTGTTAAACACAAACATTATATATGCGCTAGTCATAATTTTATAACAGTTGCTTTTAGCAGGAGACGGCTTTGTCAGTCAGGGGATGCAGTTTAGCACAGATATGCGGTGCAAGCGCTTAAGATGCTCATAATGTCAGTATTTGCTTCAGAAAATATCACTTTGTAGATCCTTTAATTTTCTGAGTGTAAATTTCTCTTCAGAAGAAATGGAAAAACTTGCAAGCTTTTAGACAGAACTCTCTAAAAGCCACTTTTCAGATCTTCCAAGAACCAAGTTTATTTAATCAAGTGAAAATGGCAGTATACTCCAAAGAAATTGTGCATACCGTGGGCCTTCTCAAGTGCCACTGCTCAGGTCTGAGCTCCCACTTATTTCAACCCAATTTTCCGCAGAGGAAACGTGGCCGAGCTCCCTGTGTATAAATTACCAAAGGCATGGCTTTATGGAGAACGCGTGCTGCTGCCAGTGTTTAAGGGTTTAAGACCCACCGTATAAACCTCAGCAAGGTTCTCTTCTCCCATCAATTCACCGGGGATTTATGCAGTTAAAGCTCACAACCAGGTGATAAATTTCAAGGCACATGATGGGAAGAAGGGGACCCGACTGGCGTGAATACACTGCAATGCTGTCCTTTGTGCAGACCTTGGGGATTATTTAGTCCAACTTATTTCCTTGACAAATTTATTGGCTTTGTCAGATGCTCTGTAGAAAAATAATAATAAAAAAAAGTCCCTGCCTTGTTCAGGTAATGGACACTTTCCTATTTTTTGCTGTAGATCTTGTGTTGAGATAGTCCTTAGCAAAGAGGAACATGTTGAAGAGATAAGGGCGATACCAGTGCTTCCACATGCCGTCATGTGTAGGAAGCCCAGAGACTGCATAATCAGGGGAACAGGAGCATAAAACAAGAGCTATCTCACCTCTCTGGCTCTACAATAAATCTAATCAAGGGAGATTTCTTATTGGTTTTCATGGCAGCAGATTTGGCCCTATACTCAGTAATTTTATAATCAAAATTACATCCTAGGTCTAATGTAAAAACTAAGTTCAAATAACTTTTATCAGACAATCTGCGGACGTGATTTTCTGGTA
The DNA here is from genome assembly GCF_947461875.1 of Haliaeetus albicilla. Lineage (NCBI taxonomy): Eukaryota > Metazoa > Chordata > Aves > Accipitriformes > Accipitridae > Haliaeetus > Haliaeetus albicilla. The sequence continues at coordinate 13,067,260 of NC_091484.1, read as the reverse complement.
GGAGATATAAACCAATCAATTGCAGTGGTCTGTTCTTTGAAGAATAAGAGTCTTTTCTGTTTCTAGTGTGTTAAGCATCCCTGCAACAGCTCCTGGCACATTTGTTGACATGGAAAACACAATGTTTTCAGAGATGGGCATCCGCTGGTGAGAGGTGAAGGAAAGGGGAAAATACCAGAAGTACAAGATTTGACTGCTCAGTGCTCCTGCAGATCAGAGCTGAGATGGCAAGAAGTCATCCCCAGCACTCCCTGACCACTCGCAGCATGACATGAGGCGGTGCCAATAAAATTTCATACATACCCAATACTCAGAAGCAGTTCCCAAACCACTTGTGCAAATCAGTTATTTCTCTGGCAGCTGCCTCCTCTCAGCCAGTATCTTGTGCTACAGTAAGACTTGCAGAGCTGTGTTGGAGAGTTATTAGGAACGGCTTAATTTTATGGTCCGGAAAGGGACCTGCAGCAACCTTCTGCTCCCAAACTCTCTAAAGCACTGGGCAAGCCCAGCCTCAGACCTCGAGGTCCATACCGAGGTTTTAATGGGCATCTGGGAGTTTTATTGCACATGACTCCATGAAGGTAAGAGAGGGATGGCCTGGGTGGCAACTCATCCTGCAGGAAACCACTTCCAGCAATTATCCACAACGCTCTGCTAGCTACTTTACTATGCTGAAACTCTGACTGACGCTGGAGAGGATTTCTCACATGGTTGGGAGGGAAAAATAGTTTTTAATATCAGTTTTTAAAAAAAAGAATGTATGGCCCCTATAAACTGTTAAACTTCACTTTATTGATCATAAATCTGTGTTTTGCTCAATGCAAAAGTTTTTTGTCTTCCACGGAAAAATGCTGAAACAGCTACAAATGTCAAAAACACAAAGTTTTCTCTCCTGGACAATTTATATGGAAGTTATTGGATTTTTTTTGTTTAAAAGCACTCTTACCATGCTGCGCTCACCCACAGGGTTAGGAGAAATTGCCTTTCATTGCCAAGCTTTGTTCCTGCCCTTCTCTGATGGGAAGAGATCTGAAAAATAAAGCAAGGGTGTTAGCCTCTTCTAAGTACCGCTATGGATAGAAGGGCTGAATTGGATAAGAAAACCAAGCAATGGGAAAAAGACCTCAATAATATCAGAGAAGGAGATGCTCCTTTGCACAGCCACTGCTAAAGTAGGGCACAGGCAGCAAAAGTGCTAAAGAGCTGAGCATGGGGCTCACAGCAAAGAGACACCTCGCATTGAGATTTATCCCAAGGTCCACCCCAAATACAACGGCTGCTATCTGTGCCGGATTGCCAGGCCAGGTCCCATGGGGACATTTCTGGGGGTTAATGTGGCCCCAGGGTGCATTGCCCTGCTCTGTTACCGTGGGCATGGTCCCATCTGTGTCCCAGCCTCTCTGTCTGCAAGTGGGACGATGCGCCTTGGGACCAAGAGATTAACAGTCCTGTCTTGGTATTAATGATCTGCAAAAGCTGTGAAGGTGCAGAGCAGGGCAAAGAAATCTTGATTTATTAATGGCAAAGCAGAAAACTGGAAGGAAAAAGTGGAGAATTCCAGACCAGCCAAGGGTGGTACCGAGACAGGGAGATTTGCCCTGTTGTAGCATGCATTTAAAATGGGTCATTTTAGCTAAGGCAGCTGTGTGTTAGCACATTGAATATATTTGGTCTCCTGAGACTTTTTTTTAATATCAAAGCCCATTCAAGGAGAGGAATAATAGGAGAAAGGATATTTTTTTTTCTTTGCATCCAGCTGTCCAAATTACAAGAATTGTGCTTTTCTGTTGTAACCTGGAAGCCCCCTTTTTCTGCTTGTTCTCCATCATGTGGTACAACAGGTCTCTGTGCTCCCCTACAGTGGTCAGCATCTCCATAGAGATAATGGACTGGATCGTCACCTGGATGCAATGTTTCTCTTTGGTCATAAATCATGATGGGAATACAGTAAACAAGAGCCATGAGATATGAACCCACATAAATAATGGAAAGGAAGGACTGTGAATTGTCTGGGGAAATCTGTGCAAAGAAAGGGAGAAGGAGAGACTTGCACTGGCGGAGGAGCCACGTAAAATATACATCCTGATTTTAAAGTTAAACTGTTACTGTAATTATTTAAGATTGGCCTTCTCATGTGTCTCACAGGATGAGGCTTTGTTCTCCTTTCTGCTAATTTCATGTGCTTTCCGTTCCTCTTGGGCTTTGCTTTCATTTCTGTGCTTTTCCCAATTCTAGTAATTCTGTCTACAAATACCCTTGTTATTTCATCATCCCTCCCAGCACACACAATCCCCACCTCTTGGACGGTTTCTTCTTCCTTTGCCTCTGTTCTGCTAAACTCATATACTTCTCGGTACCAACCTGAGAACTCTAAACAGCTCCTACAGTGAAAAACACAGGTCAGTCAAGTCATGGGCTTTAGCTCTCATCCACGTTCAAAAGTTGGGGTCCAAGCATATCTGCATGTTTAATTAAATTTGAAATGTTAAGTAAGTCATCTTTCACAACTGCCCAGCCCTCACCAATATGATCAACTCTACAGTTTTGGAGATGTGATGAAGGACACAAAATTTAGCAGATTGTCCTATTAGGACAAAAAGTAAAAAGGAGAGGAAAAAAAGATGTTGAAAATTTAAAAAAAAAAAAAAAAATTAATAGTCCTAAAATCTTCGATGGGAATCCTTAATGTTAAAACTTTGCTTAATCTTGTAGACAGAATTTCACCCTTTATGTTTACTGAAATAGGGGCAAGGGGGAGGAATCTGTCACTGCTTTGTGTTACACCAATAACTGGAGCAAATCTATATGTCCATTCCGTTGTGGAAACAGCTCTGTTTTCCTCAGCATCATTGCAGACATACCAGGTAGTCTAAAATACCCTGGGATTTATAATTTGAGCACAGTTATTTTATATATGTCAAAACCAGTGGCTGATCTTGCTGTCCTGAGGCTACTTCCATGTGACAACTAAACTACTAAACACTTCTTCACCAAACCACTGGCTGCCACAGTTAATTCCCTAGCCCCTGGGATCCAATACTTTGTGTTTCACAGAGCTGAAGGACCCTATTTAGAAAATATTAGTCATATTGAAACATGCATAATACAATTTTTAAAAACTTATTTTATTTTTCACTGACCCTATTGGATTTTATTTTCTCCTTATGGATACAATTACATATTCACATAGATACTAATATTTAGAACTTGACAAACTCCCACTTTTAGCGGTTTGTTGAATGTTCAGTTCAGTTTCATCCTAATGAACTAAGGCATCTACAAGGATTTTTAACATGGATGTAATTTTATTTTCTAAAATAACACATGTCTGTCTGTTTGGTGATGTGTGCATATTAGAAGACAGGATAAAATAAACAGAATGTGGGGCTTTGATTTGAACCACATTTAAGCGGTACAGGTAGAATTGTGTTTCTTTTGGATCAGCTGCTTTGCTTCAGCTTTGCGGTGTAGTTAATAAATGCTGCAGACTGCTTTTTCAGAGCTTATAAACTTAGCAGAAGTAAAAGGAACTAAGGAGTCTGACAACTGAGTGAAGCATATAAATGCCACTGAAAGCCTTTGGGGCCCCAGCTCCTGGGGAGTATATCAGAGCCCTTGTAGGGTTTATAAATTCTGCTTATTTACTGGCAGGTTTTTCTCCTGACCATAAAAACCATAGGTCAAAAAGCATTGCTAGATAGGGAACATGAAGCCCAGCTTTCATTTAACTCCAACTTCTTACACAAGCCTGTGTAGCTCATCAGTAAAGCTATGGTGTATAGTGCTGAATGTAACATGGAGTCCGTCATAGGAAAAGTATCTGCAGCTCCTGACTTGATGTAGGACTGATCACCTGGAGAAGTTACCTTCTGGCTCCTGTTCAGGCTCGATTTGCATCCCTCTTCCCACTTTACAAACTGGAGAACCCTGCCAGTTAGCTCAGATGGGACTGCTTTGGGGTCAATATTTTAGAGGTGCATAAGTCAGTTGAGCTGCTTCTCAGCAGGGGACAAGCAGGACCAGCCCTGAGGGCTGTGTCCCTGCTCATCTTGTGTCCCCCACTGCCTGGGCTGGCTCCTGGCCCCCAAGGGTGTGAATCAAAACTGCTGTTTGCTTCCCCTCTGCAAAACCATTCTCCATCTCAACGTCAAGGAATTTGGGCTCATGAATACACAGATTTGTTCACAGGAACCCAACAAGCCCTTCACCAATTTCATGCTTCTAAGCGCTGTTGTAGACAGGCATCCACCTGGCAGGAGGAGGGGGAAGTACCGTGATCACGTTGGGTTTCTTGTAAGCATCCCAGTCCCAGCTCCACTCCACCCCACCCGCTGCCTGACAAGCTGCTTTAATGGATAGGCAGTGGCCTTCAGTGGAGGGGCTAAATTTAAAATTTTCCTATGCTTCCCTTGTCAAAGTTAAAAGCTTTTCATGTCTGTGTTAATGTCTCTTTTTTTTTTTCCTCCTGTCTGCTGGCACCAATGACAAATACTACATCTTGCATTGAGTAACAGTATATTGAATGGCTGGCAGAGGCAGAATACGGCACCTGTAATTTATCTCCGGGAGTTTGGGTTGGATGACACTGCTGGGAACAGACAGGGGCTCTGAGCTGTCACCTGATTACTAATTCTAGGATTTCTCCTCTGAGAGTGAGAAGGAGTGAGCTAGGATGAAGGGTACAAAAAGCAAATCAATAAACAGGTTAGTGTTTGCATCATTATTAACACTTGGGCTGTCAACACACCCATTGAAACTATCGCTCAGGGCAGCTTCAGATTTAATGGTCAGTGTAACAGATTTACTGTAAATGTTAGCTAAGGCAGAGAGGGGGGGGCATCTCATTGACAAATAACAGAGATTTCAGTGGGATGCATGAAACCGTTTATGTGTGTGCATAAATAACGGCATGATCGCCAGGCAGAGGCGGGTGGCTTTCTGCAGTATTTCTTCCTGTGGGGCTGCAGTGTATCCCTCTGGGCTCCCCTTCCCTCCCCAGAGCCCCTGCCTCCCTCCCCTCTCAGGCAGCAGCCGCACATCAATTAAATCACCGAGGGAGCTTTGATCTTAGGAACTCGTCACAAACCCCTTAATAGCCTGGAAAAGGGAGGGAAGGGAAGGGTGATGCTGCCATCTTCACACCAAATCAGCCCATGATGGGACAAAGCTTTAAATGAAGTTGCATTTTATTGTCTTTACCCAGCTGATGGGCTCCTGTCATTTTCCCTTGTCCACAGACAAAGTCACCTTTGAAGAGGTTTCTTAGGAAAACTCCTGGCGTTGTCCCTTCCCCGGTGATCTGTCCTCACACTTTCCACAAGTAACACACAACCAAGCAGCTCTAAGCAATATAAATGAATACATGATCAAGTGTCTCTGCTTAAATTACTGATGAAATGATAAATCTGTTGCAGAGTAAACTGGCTGAAGACGAATCTTTCCAAGTCCTGTCGGTGCTGCCACTTTTTCAAATGAAAACCCTCATAAAGAAATTAAACTGGTTAAAATGAAAGGCACCTAAATTCAAGTAGCTTTTGCAGTGGAGGGTTTCCCAGGTTGCACTGTCATCTGAAACAGATCCTTCTTCAGGAACTGCTGCTTTACTTTTTTGTTTTAAATGGTTCCCGCATGCATATTTATAATAGTGCATCAGTCTCCAGTAACTGTTTTCACTCACTGCTGCTGCCAGGAGAAGGGACCCGGAGGCTGAGGCCTCGAAGTGTTGGGATGTACCAGCCATGCGTAGCTCTCTCTGACTCAAGGGCTACTTACTGCCTAGGAGGTTTGAGGCCTAATGGCAAAATACAAAATGCTGGAGCTTATTGCTTTGATAGTCCCAAACTGTATCTTCATCTTCCGTCCTCCAGGTAGACACCTTAGGAACTGCCTTGCTCAGTGCAACCTCAGAAAGTGTGGTTTTGTACAACAGATAAAATCTTCTGTGCTCCAGGATGAAAGAGTCCTTGCTGGGAGAGCCCACCTCAGTTGAACTCTGCCTTTGGAGCATGGACTCAGGACGGAATCAAAGATGCTTGAAAGCTCCTAACCATGTCCTAAAAATAACCCAGCAGAGCTATTTCAAATGCCTCTCATAGGAAACTTCCATTCAGAGCAGCTACAAAGAAACCCAGCAGAAACTCAGAGCAGAGTTTGAGACCATTTGAGAGCTGTACCTCTGCAGGGCACAGACCACTCAGCAGAGCCCAAGGACAGTGTGAGGTTGGTCACTTAGGAGGTATCTCAGGAGCAAGAGCAGCATAACTGCCTCCGCGCCTCGCTCCAGACTGTCCCAGCCTTTACCTAGCTGCGCAGGGCTGGTCAAGATGCTTTTTTTTGCTTATCTGCCCACAGCGATGTTGATAAGCTCTGTCACTAGTACGACCACTCTTTAAACACACAATACAGTGGGGACAGGCTTCTCTCAGCCCTTAATTTCATTATAAACAAGCCCAGGATGAAACCCATGTAGCTCACAGCAGAGATTCCTGAATGCCCTTTCTACCAGGCAACCTCCTGTGACAGGGGCAGAGGATTAACCCATTTGCACCAGCATCTCTGAGCTCTGCAATGGGCCACGCATAACCTGCAAGTGTCTTCCACATTTTGTAGCTTGCATTATTTGCCAAGGCCCTAAGCCCTGCCTAGGAACGGGCATGAATCACAGGCTTGGTGGGACACAGGGGATGCAGGCAAGGTTGTCTGGTGTTATAGTTTGTAAGTGCAAGTATTAAAACCCTCCAACATCTGGCTCAGGCCCCACCAATGTGGATCTCTGGTCACGTTACTTGATTTTGTGGTGTTACGTTGTGATTCAAGCCCAGACCTCCCTAGCAGATCTGGTACCATAACTCTGCCCATGCTGGTAAACCCACTGCATGGGGGACCTCAGATGGACATCCTGAAAGTGCCTCTGAGATAACCTGGAACTGCGTCATCCACTCAAATTCCTCTGCCAACGCTGAGCTCCTCTCCAGAGAGCATGTCTACTTTGCGCCAAAAAGATGTCAGCTCAGTCTCCCAGGCTTCACAAGACTTGCAACATTAGAAGCTCAAAAAACCAAGTGCAGCAGCTGCAAAACCAGCATTAACGTGTTTAGGTTTGATTTTGATTTCTAAAGGGCTAGTGGCAAAGGAAAGCTCTGGCTCTGGAGCCTCTCTGTGGAGTTGAGCTCTAATGCCTCTAGAAGAGAGCAGCCCCATGAATTGAGAGAGCCACTTGCTTTCTTTAATCTGCATATTATTGATTAGACGAAGAACAAACCTCCCTTGCAAGCCTTAATTGGAGCAAGTGGCATCTGACGATTTTTGTTTAAACTGTAAAAGAAGACTCCTCCCTGGTGGGAGATGTTCAGCAATCAAAATGAGGAGGGAAAAAACACCCTTGCTGCACACAGCTTGGCTGTGCAGTAGATAACCCAGCAGAGAGCGGCCCTGGGAGTTGCTGAGGTATTTGGACAAGGTGACCTCGCACCGAGCACATTAGCTGTATTATCGGCCTATAAACTGTCTCACTGCTTTACATATCTGTATGGCCCACATATTGAAGGAGAAGATTAGCTTGATTATCAATGGGGGAATGAGCCAAACAATTACTTTCATTATTGAATATCCAATTAATTATTCAGGAGGCAAATCAATTATTCATATCTCATTTAAACTGGGTGGGGGGAGAAGCGTTGCCACTTGACAGAGCTGTTCACAGCCTCACTGGATACAGCAACAATTCTGCCGCAACAGGGAGGAATTGTGTTGGGAGCAAAAGCTGGTCCCAAAATTATTCTCCCCATGCCGCCTGGATATCCATCCACGCACATTTGATGACCAAGGCCAATTCTAGAGAATTGTGACAGTTTGGAGTTCCCCGCAGGGTTACCTCAACCATGATTATTACTACCTTTTTAATGTCATATAAAGCCCCTTCCAGGTCAGCATCAAAAGGAGTTCAGAAGCCCATGGGAGTTAAGCACATGCCATGGGAGCACTGAGGCATTGAGGACTTGGAGGTATTTGTTTTTATGTGAAAGAACAAAAAAAAGCTCTCATCCAGACAGCAAAAGGGAATCTCCTGGAGAACAGCAGACTCTTAACAGTTTTCAAAGCCTGATATTACCAGCAAAATATCTGTGTCTTGCTTCCCTCATTTAAATAATGGAAATTAAAAAAAAAAACAAAACCATTTTGCCCACCCTTTGGCTGCTTTTGCTGTGCTTTCTTTGGAGGCAAGAATGGGTATATCACACCTATGCACAGCATCACACACAGTCTAGTCTGCATCCAGAAAGCATCATCCCGGTGCTGCGGTGCCCAGTACAACTGTATACCCTTTGCCATGGCCACGCATTGTGCTCCCATCCAAAGCATCAACAAGCAACAGATGGCTGGATTCAGGATTCAGAGCACCCGATGGCTGCACTGTAGAGCAGAGGGTAAGTATGAGAGAAAGGGGAGAGAGAGACAAGGTGAGGAAAGAAATACAGCCACTGAGAGAGCAGATCCAGGAATATAACCAGGGTGCAAATGATATGGAAAGGCCAAGGTCTGAAAACTCTGCTTTTCCGTAAAACTACCCACGCAGGCAGTGACAGCTGGCTGCAACTGTTTGAAAAGCAGGGAAACAGAAGGAATTACAACTTGTGTGTGTGTGTGTTCAAGACAAATGGGTCCCTGGGACATTCAGTGTCTGGGAATGCTCCTTTCCTCCTTGCTCTCTCACACAGTCACTTGTCCTCGCTGTGGCCAAGGCCCAACCCACCAGTAATCTCAATTTTATTTTTTTTTTATTTCTTTGCACGAGCAGAAGCAAGTGACACCATATTGGAAACAAATTGTCAATTACCGAACAATCAAGCCCTCCATTTGTTTGTTAGATTGGCTCTCAAATAGTCCGATTAATTATAACACCACTAATTATTAAGATACACTGGTAGTCATCTCCTATTTCAGAGAGAAAGAGAAAGTCTTCCCTTCTGCTTTTGCTGTCACAGTAGCAGCCTTACCCAATAGGGCGATTTATCTCTGTCAAGCCAGTAAAATGATAATGCCAATTAAATCACACAAGTAATTGCTGTTGGGGTCCCCATGGATTTCTCCCAGCAGAGTCAGGTAGAATATGAATGCAGGCTGGCTGGGGAGGGCTGGATCCTGCGGCAGGGAGCACCGCGCCGCCCTCCACCTGCACTAGTCCCTGTCCCCCTTGGATCATTACGGTGGGGACCACAGGGCAAAGCTCTCCAGCCTGTGCTCACAGACTCCCCAGCAGCCCCAACAGTGTGTTTTCACAGCCAGAAGTGGGTAAAGTTGCTCAGTCTCAGATATGGTTGCCACAGAGGACCCATGGCGTGAAGCTGTCCCTTTTTTCTTCTCTCCTGATTCAACTGGTTTTCTTCTCATGGCTTTGGTAGTCTTTAGCATCTCTTGCTCCTGGCCCGCTTAGACCCGGGCTGTGTCCCCCAGCCCCTCAGATGAGAAATGCAGCTGAATCTCTGGTCAGAAGTAGTGTTACAGGCCTCCCCGTACACATACACTGTAAAATATAAAGATATACATACAACACACACATGCATGCAGCATGGTCCAGAGAGGCTTGAAGAATCACATACACAGATAACAGTGGTTATGATTGTTACAGCTGCTGCTAAAGGGGGGTGCATGACCCCACCTCCTGTCCTGTGCTTGGTGCTTATTATAATGAATCGATGTCTCTGCATCTGGGCAAACCCCACCTATAAAGAATGGTGTGATCTAACCCAATCTCACTTCTCATTCAATTAAACCCCGTGAAAGCAGGCATGTAACCTTGTTAATATCACATTTATTAGAGGGAAGGGGGACAGAAAATTAAGATATACTTCATGTTGTTGCTAATTAGAAAAATTGAGACTTTGCATCTGTGCAAGGCAGAGCAACATGTGGCATTAACAGATGTGAACTCATTACACAGCTGCATTGTAGGAAATTGTGCCACCACAGTGACAAATATCTCAAAATCAGATTTCTCCCAGTGCCTCAGCTTCTCATTGCCTTCTCCTTTCTTCCTCTATAAAAGTTTGCTCTGAGGTTCTTGGGGTTTTTTTACTGGTTTATGTTAGGGACCAGAGAGGAAGGGGAGCTGTTCTTTTTGTAAAGATAAAGTGACCCCCCCGGAAAGCTCAGAGCAGAACCAAGCCAGACTGCAGTGTGACAGCACCACTACTGGCTCCTGCTAAAACACAGGCAAAAGCTGCTACATGGCTGGAATAAATTTCATCCTGCCTACCCCCAGCTATAGTGTTTTCTGCAGGGGGCCAAGCAGGGAGGATTGCAGGCAGCCTCTTCCCCAGGGCTTTCCAGACACCGCTTCTCTGCAAAGTGGAGGGAAGTGGGAGTAATACCTTAAATGAGGTGTCACCGATAAAGTGCTTCAAATCCTGCCCTTCATCCCCCTGGGAGCTGTCTAACATCACCAGACCACTTGTCATCAACAGTAAAGAGTAGCCAAATAGCATGAAAATAGGTCTTTTTTTTATCATTTCCTCTGTATGTTCTCCTTAACTTTTTGCCTAAGATAGTGGAAGCCAGTCCCCGGGGGCTGGTTTGGAGCCTCTGGGAAGAAAGCAGAGGTCAGACTTGGGATTCCTCTATTAGAGAGTTACCAAGAGCTGATTTTCTCTCTGGCACAGTTGAAAGCAGCCCAGCAGAACAGCTGCATAAAAATGCAACAACTTTACTGAGGCTTGTTTTGTTTGTTCCTTATTCAGCTCAGGAGAGGCTCAGCTGTATTTCTGTACAGTCAAAAAAATCACGGTGTTGTCAAGAGCCATCACTGTAGCAGGCCAACAGGTTTGGGGAGGCACAGACAGGGCATCAGGGTAAGGGGGCTGTAACCCTCTTCCCAAGTAGCTGGGCATTGGATACAAATAGCCTGGAAAATGAGCCCCAAAGACTGTTTCTCTTTCTCCAAAGCTTCTGCAGGGACCAAGTGGAAGTTTTGTTGCAGCACCACAACCTCTTTCCCCCCCATTTCATTCCCAAAGATTTCTACTGACTTCAGATGTTACATCAAATGCCTATCTGACCCCCAGAACTCTGCCTCACCAAACTGCCTTGGAGCAGGATGTGGTACAAGAGCTATGCTTTGGACAGCATCTGGAAAAGGAGATCCAGCTTTTCTCCTGATCATAAGAACACTGGCTTATGTATTTTGCTAAAATAAGCCTTCCATTTAAGAGCTTTGCTGAAATAAACCGTCAGTAAATGCACTTGGCGCTCCAGTGCAATTTGCTTTTCTTGGTGAGGGAGGCAGCAGGCATTGAAAAACCCCAAACCCTTAGTTTTAACAAAAAAGATCTGGTTGGTTAACATGCTACGGGATGTCTGGCAAAGCTCTTCCCTTCATTTGCACAGGCAAAGGGTTGGCTAACATGGATTTTACACTAGCTGTTCTGACCAGCCACTGGTAGCAAAGTTCTTTGCTTGCACCATTTTATCGAGAGCCCTTTATCCTTCCTTTGTCCCATGCAAACATGCTGTGTGCAGCACAGAAACCCGTCACCCCACACACACTGCTGAGGCCTTCAATCCCTTTGTGCAGGCTGTTTCATTTCATAGACTCAAGGGTCACTTTTATTGTGGTCTCTGCTAAATGAAATCACAAAAGCAATTTAAAATCGCTTAAGCAAATCATGAAAGATGCAATATGAGGAAAGGGCTGTGAATAATGGTTAGCCTAAAGCATTGCAACAAAGGGAGTGACTGTGTTTCTGTCAGGTGCTTTCTCTTGGTCTGTATCCTTCATGCTGAATTCCTCATCTTCTGCCTCAGATTTTGGGCAGGAACTCATCAAAGGAGAAAGACACTCTTATCAAATTTCTAACATTGCCTGCTATTCTTCATGGAAAATTATCTCTTGGACATAGAGAGAGCTGCAACTGAGTATGGCATTTCAGATATGCAGTAGCCAGAAAATAATAACAAAAACATAGGATACCATTTTTATCCTGGAAATTATTTTCTGGGAGAAAAGAAATGTCACTGTACCCTGTGAACTTCATACTTATCTGACCATCTAACATTCAGCAGAAACTTCTGGCTGCCTCCAAGTTCTGTCCTAGTAGGCAATTGTCCAATATAGAACAAAGTTAGAGGTGACTAAAGTGGCTGTGAGATAAATTTTTGGGCAACTTTGCTTCCCATCCCATCCCATCATCAGGGATATATTTCATCAAATATTTTTGTTGCCCCATGGATGACTTTCTTGCAGCTTTGAAAAGGTCTGTTGATCTTTCATCAGCTCTTTCACTTATATGGTACTTGCTTCTATATCTTACAAGCAGAGCAACCACATTTTCTCAGATGTTCCCTGGTGTCCTGAATCCTGTGAGACCAGATTTCCCACTGCTCAGTACCCAGGTAGTTGCGAGAACCACAGAGCTCCCATTAATGCAGTACTGGCACTGAGCAAGGGGCAAAACCTCACTGTGACACATTCATTTCAAATGAAGACAGAAGATGGCTAGGCTTGCTCAAGAGCCAAAGTGATGGCTGAGATCTCCTCTAGACTGGGTATCTCTATGTCAGGACTCATTTCTTTCCATGTTTTTTTTGATCTAGGTTTTCTCAGGCAGCTACAAGTCAGCAGCATTCAAAGGCTTTATGAAAACAACCAATTTTGATGCCTCAATTTCTGGCTGGGAAGGGGGAAATAAGAGAAGGAGAGGCACTCACCTGAGGGTTTCATGGTTGTGCTCAGAAACTGCAGTCGGCATCACGAGTGGCTTTTGAAAAGCTTGTACTTTTTGCTGAGCTTTCTGCAGGAGGAAGGCACACACAAGTTTCCCTCCCATGGCCAGAACTTCCCAGCTCCCAGCCTTGAGGTTTCCAGCTGGACCTATTGGACAATATTCAAAACTGGATTAAAGTGTTGCAGCAGACCCTCATCTATAAAATGTGATCCAAGCTGAATCCACACATCTGAAACAGCAGAATACTGCAGGTGGTGGGCCAGATGTGCCCTTATTTTTAGCCGAGGATCACGTTGGATCCCAACACCACCTTCTCAAGTGGACACACTCTGCCAACCACAAACAGGATTGTACGGAGCCACTTCCCACCAGCCTGAAGAGCCCCAAAGGCTGGAGAGGATTTGGTGCTACTGAAAGAACAGGTGAATTCACACTCCAGCTGTTTCTAAGGTTTCCAATCCTGCTGCATCACCTGCTCACTAACCCTAAAGATCCCCAGGGTGTCTGGAGAGGTCAGCACATAGGCAGTAGAGAAGATGGCCTGGAAGAGAAGACCTTTCCATTTCTTCCCTCAAGAATTGACTCAATAAAGCCTTTCAGCATAGCTCCCCCCCCCCCCGAAAAAAAAAAAGCCCTTCTAAGCTTATGCATGATAAAAACATTTCTCACATTTTCAGTTAGCTCAAATAATCTTGCTAAAAGCTATTAATAATCCACCTTTAGCTGCGAGCACATGTGCACCTGTGTGTGCAAGAAGACAAGCCATCTCTGGTGGAGTGAGAGCGTCAATGAAAAATGAACTGCCTGAAATTAACTTTAAGCATCTAAGTGATTAAACCATTGTGCTGTGATTGTGTACGATACTCCCTTTCTTCAGCAATTAAGGCTGTATTGATCAGATACCGTGAGGAAAGGGACTGGCAGAGTAACGCTCATTCAGTCTGCCATAATTAAGAGTGATCATCTATTGTTCTGGAGCACACGATATAGCCCAGCCCCATCAGGCTCTTTCCTCTCGCCTCCGTCTCCCCTCACTGGCCCTTGCTCCCCCATGGCAGCCGCACAAACACGTGGATTGAGCATCTGCTTGGAGTAAAAATCAGAGCAGAGGCTAGCTGAAGTTGCTCTGTAGCAGGTCAGAATGAAGACCGTATCTTTCCTCAGCCATTCAGTCTCAAGACAAGCAGCTTCTGTTATTCACTAGCAAGAAGAGAAGAAAATGGGAAAAGGAAGGGAGCATGGGAGAATACAGCCCATGCCATCTGAGAGCAAGTTTCAGGCCCGACCATGGGGCAACCAGATTTCATCAAGATTTGGGGGAAATGGCACCTCTGTGTCCATGTGGGTCATTCCAGCAAGATCAAACGCCTCCCGGAAGAGACTCTCCTGCTCCTAAAATTAATTACCTTTTTTTTGTTTAGCCCCCCCGCCAAAGTACTCAAGCTAATCTTCTGCCCTTAGATGCAGGTTGAAATTGGCTCCTTATTTATATCTTACCTAGCAAATTTGTTTCTTATAACTTCTGCTGAACCCTTGCTAACTGGCAGTGTGAACAAACTCTTGCTTTTGCCTTTCTTCACTTCATGGCGCATGGCTCCAGTCTGTGAAAATCCGCATGGAGTAACAGCATTTATAATTTCAGCTGACAGGCTCTATGTTCATGATTTCTATGGCAGCAATCCTTGGGCATTTAAACTCTTGTGGTAAAGGATATTTCCTTTCTTAATTATTCTAGTTCCCAGTATATCATTTCTCAGTGTATTGATGGTACTTACTGTGAGCCTCAGAAAAATAATACATGTCAATCAAAGTTTGTAACTGTTAGCTTGGGGAAGGATTTGGGTCATCTCCTCATGAAGACTACAGAATGCAGCACCTGAAAAACATACTTCCCCAGAAAGCAAGGGCATGTGGCACTGAGCCATGTCACTCTACAAGTGATGCAGTGATTTATTATTTGTTCACAAGACCTTGCAAAACTTGATGCTGGCATCTAAAACAATGTGATAATCACTGATATCTTCCTTCACCTCTGTGGATTGCTATCAAACTTCAAACAAAGAGAAATTATTTGCATACCTGGGTGACATTTCATGCCACAGCCACAAACCAAACCAAGGTAGCCTGATTTTTAGCTTGGTGCTTTAACCCCAGGAGTGTCTTCCCAGTTGTTGTGTAGAACCCATAAGTATGACTGCAGCTTTCCCATTTTCAGTATCTGTCCCACTCATCAAGCTAAAAATATAGACTGGAGAGTAGGGATGGCACACGTGTGTCTGATCATGCAGTCCACGTTCACATAGTACCTTCTTTTCATAAAAATAAATCATAGAATTATAGAAAGTTTTGGGTTGGAAGGGACCTTAATGATCATCCAGTTCCAACCCCCCTGCCATGGGCAGGGACACCTTCCACTAGACCAGGTTGCTCCAAGCCCCATCCAACCTGGCCTTGAACAATTCCAGGGATGGGGCATCCACAACCTCACCGGGCAACCTGCTCCAGTGCCTCACCACCCTCACGTGAAGAACTTCTTCCTAACATCTAATCTAAATCTACCGTCTTTCAATTCAAAGCCATTACCCCTTGTCCTATCAAGGATGCAGTCCTACACTCTCAACCTAGTCAACCTCTATTCAATTTAAATACGTCTCACTACTCTATTCACTGCTCTTGTTTTAGTAGCTGAGATGTAGCCTTGCCATTGTTTTTCCAGTTACCTCAGTCCTGGCCCTCATGAAGGTCGTTATTCATCTCTGTGTCAGCCAGTGTCCTCTGCTGAACATAGGTCTCCTTTCTCACTTTCTACGAAGAGCATTTGCATTTCTTTCTGCTTGACAAAACCCGTGCCCTTGATAACTAGCATGTTACTAGCAGTCCAGATGCTGCTAATCTGAACCCCAGCACTGTGCAATTTCATCTTGCACTGCCCTAGATCAGTCCTGTTTCCTTGCGTACTTTGAACGCTACAAGCGGCTGCAAGATGAGAGATGGAGATCTCTGCTTTGCTCCTTTTCTTCCTCTCTCACAAGCTCAGTGTTACTCAACAGCTCATGCCCAGGCAGAGTAAAGGGTTAAACATGAAGATCTGAAAGAGAGTGTGCTGTCCTGACACAGTGCTGCCCTTTTGCCTCTTCCTCACACATACACACTGTTCACATAGCCTGCATTCCTCTCCAGTTAACACCATTAAGCTTTGACCTGAACTAGAGATAGAGCTAAATATGTGTGCACCTGTCCTCTTATAATGACCTGCTATTATCATTTTCCACCCCTCTTTTTTGATTGATGGATATTATATGCATAATGACCCTCAGGATTTTTTTCCCCTCTTTTTGTTAGGCTTTGCTAAAGCAACCTGCAAATTAATTTAATATCCTCTTTTGGTTGGGAGCTATGAAACGAGGGCTCGAGGCTGATGATGCGTAAACCATTTGTGGCATGTATTTAATCTCCGGACAATGGATAGAGATGTTAGTGCATGCTACACTAAGTTCTATTTACGCTGGCTATTAAGTGCAGTCAAGCTGAAGGCAATCGGAGCACATTACAGGGCCTAATGGGAGAGGATGCTACACAACAGTACATTAAAGACTGAAAATGAATTAAGAAGGAAGCATGGTAAAGAAAGCAGACAAGGAAAGGATTCTGTATACAGATAACTCTTATTGACAGCACAAATATTCATGTACTCTGAGTTCCCAAATCCAATTTTGGTATTGGATACCACTCTAGAGGGAATGTTTTGAACTCCATTTTCATACAGATACAAAATGACTTGCAGTCAGCCTGCCCCCTCCCACCTCCATCTCAGTAGCTTGCATAACCTGATGCTGGGAAATGCGTCCCCGTTAGCTACCTTGCAAAGCTAAGCAGGATTGCTCTTGACCACCCAAATCAGGCCAGACTTTCTTGGCCTGCTCCTGAAATGCATCTGGCCCCAGGAATTATGACTAGACTCTGCTGCACTCCCAGTCCTGTTCAGTCTCCTTGGCACTTCTTGCTCTGGCAGTTGCACAGCTGAGAATATTCAAGCTCTGGGAAAGATGGGAGAAAAATGCACAATGGGAGACACCTACAAGTTGTGAACACTGTATCTTTGCTTCTGCTTTTTTTCCCCTGGTATCTGGGTGGGAAAAAATTAGAGATGACAAAATACTGGCCTGCTGTCTTTTCAAAACCAAGGTCCAGAACCTCAAATGACATTGCTTTACTCTACCCACTCCGCCCTCCCTGCTCACACATGCAATTTTATGAGTGTGCTTTTATGCATAAAAATCTCCATGTGTGAAGAGACTGACTCGCTATGACTTCCTGAGTAAGGTTGTTTCATTTTTATTGTTGAAAGAAAAGCCCAGTTTATAATTAAAATGGTGCAGAGGAGAAAGAGAGAAGCAGCAACCAACCTACTGAAGCCACACGCTCACACCTACCAGCTCTGCTCAGTATTTCAGCAAGGCTCTTCCAAGATCAAGCTCTGACTATCATTATTCCTGGGGGGTGAGATTCGCACCAGAAGCCCAAACTGCAGACCCATACCTGACCCACTCCCTGGTCCCTCAGTGGAGGGAAATAAACTGTGCCCTGAAAGCATCTACCCACTGTATTTTTGACATCTATTTTGGGACAATTTTACTTCGACTCAAGGCTTCCCTGCCTGCATTGCCAAGACCTTCACTGATGGTAAATGGACCCCTATGGCTGTCCCTATGGAGCTGTGCCACCAACATGTTGTCAGAAGAATCCCACCCCCGGGTCCTGAAGACAAGGCCAAGGTGCATGTCCTCCCTTCCCATGCAATTCTTAAAAATCAGACTTGCCTCTTAGCTGACAAGCTCTTTGCTACCATTGGCAGGACTTCTCCACCAACGGAGAATATCTTTCAAGAATCAGATAAAGAAACCTTATTTATACCCAGCAAATATACTAAAAGTGGCTGCAGACCCTGCAAGGAACCAGGTGCTCTCTGACATACCAAAAGCCTGAACCTACACTTGGATAAGACAAGAGAGTTTTCCTTCAGAACAGGAGTGTGTTAATGAACAATTCTTCCTTCTTTAGGGAAACCAAAGCCTTACCGTCTCCTCCTCCTCCCACTTCTTGAAGCACTAGTGTAGAGTACGAGCATAAAGGAATTACTTTTCAAATAGCCAGTTTATTCTAAAAGCATGTCTGGCAATAAAAGGAGAGAATATTAGAATCGTTTAGTAACCATCATGTTTTGGCAGCAAGGGAGAGCTTTGGGTCTCTTAAAATGCTAGCATAGTAAAAAAATCAATTCATTGCTAACATAAACAGAAACATACTGAAACCAATATCTGAGCATAAAATACTATGTACAGAGGAATTTAAACTAGTCTTTTCAGGCAAGGCATTGACTAACCACTGAATTCATCTAGTTTTAAGGAGCAAACTTGTAAGTAAGCTCTGCAGAAAAAGGAGTGCATTGGTTTTCCAGCCAACCTCCCAAGTCCAAAACAAATGACTTTTACACTCTACTTGCATAGGGCTGGAGGGAAGAGGTAGGAAAAACAGTGCTGTTTCACGGAGGTCTTCTTTTCCTTGGCTTTTGGTGGTGGTGAAACACTTTCTCCTCTCAAGGACATTCTTGCTGATGCGCGGATAAGCGTCCTTTCTGTTTTCTGGAGCAAAAGATATTCTGGAATGAATACATCATTTACATTTTCTATGAAATAATAATAATTATTATTATTATTATTTTCCTTGGGAAAACAGCCTTGCTTATGTTTTTAGAAATCTGAGGCCTTCTTATACTTCTCCAGTAAGTTCCTTTGGTCACTGTCATTCCAGTTTACAGCCTACTGTGACACCGAGTCACTCTGAATTAACTCTGGGGTGTTCGTAGCAGGCAGACACTATGCAGCTACCATGTGTGCTACTGTCCATGATAATTTTAGCACTACCTCCTGCACCATTCCTGTACCCACAGCCCAGCACACTTGGTAGCTGTCTCACAGCTCCGGTCTTTCAACAATGCCCCAAGTTACACGGTGTGATGATACACAAGTCACGAAACCAAAATGTGTTCATGTGAGGCCTCAGTGCGTCTTCTCCCTTTTTGGGTGTTGAATATGATACTCAGATGCTGTGAGTTGCAGAACAGTTCAGAAACAAGATGGCCTGAAGCCAGTTTGAGATCCTTCCTATTTTTAAAAACATCTTGAGAGGAGGAAGAGTAAGAGAGAGCAGTGAGCAAGTGTTTCCTTCTTGCAAGCACTATAAATCTAACCACAGCTTTCTTTTTCACTTTCTTCTTGAGAGGTTCCCCGTCATCCCATCCCCACCAAAAGACTAATCTGGATCAGCACAAGAAAGAACAGACAGGGGAGGAAATGTTCTCAGAACTCTTACAGACCTCAAAACCTCTGTCCAGAAGAGTAAGGGTTGGATGGACATTGTGCTGGGAAAAACTTACAGCCTTGGAGGAGAGTGAAGGAGAGGTGAGTCAGGAAGCGAAGCAGTATCACACACAATCAGCAAGAAACATTTGTCAAAGACCCAGAGGACCTCCTCTCCTGGGATTAACAGGAACAGATTCCCACTGTGACCAAAGAAGAGGGTGCGTCTACCTACTCAGCACCCCACATTGCTCGCTGGTAAACCAGGAACATTGCTCTGAGGCCACTTGTATAGACCTCTGAGTAATGCAAGGCAGGCAGTACTTTGCACTTTGCTTTCTCACCGAGTTTTATACAGCTTAGTAGGTTCTCTACAGTGTAGTGAGTGCTTAAAAGGTTCAAAGTTTCTTGTTGTTTATAAGAAGAATGTCTGTGGTTTATCACCAATGCAATAAAACTGCTGAAAATAATAATCATAATCTGTGGATCTAACCCAACAGAAATGTCACAGTCCAATGCAGCACCCTTCCCAGCCAAGATACAGCAGTCATCTACAGATAATTAAACTCTCCATGAAAGCCAAGTACACAAATGAGAACCCATTGGGCAGTGCCATAACCCTTTGTTAGGATTTAAAAACGTCTCTTAGCAACATGGCAGTGTGAAGGACTTTGAAAATAGCCCTGTGAATACTTGCTTGCTGGGATCCAGCCTCATCTGGAAGGCCTCACCACCATCACCTTGGCAAATACACCTCTCTGGGCACTCTGCATATCCTCAGATGATGCTTAAACCACTCCTTGGTGCTGTGTCACATGTAGTTACATGAGGTAAGGGAGCAGAGTCTCCCAGGCTCGCTATTGACATTGCAACACCATCAGTTTGAATGTACTGCTCTAGAAAGATAAACATGTTTTCTTTTTTTTTTTTAAAAAAGCTACATTTCTAAAACTGTCAATGTCTCTGATCCACTGACACGTTCCAGGGGTTATGCCATTGCTGACACAAACATTGGAACATCCCCTTTTCAGGCATGTAATCAGAGAAACCTGTAGGGTGCATGGAGGGGGCAGGAAGCAAACTCACAAAGACAGTAAAATCTTCCATTGAAGATGTAGATGAAAGACAGAGAGAAGGACGGGAAGGCAGTTCATTAAGCAAAGCACATGGATGCACTGCTTTGTCCAGACATTTTGCTGCTGTTGCTGATGAGCAGAGCTGGCATGTTCTCCCAGGACCACATGATGTGAAGTGGAAAAACCACAAAAATTATTGTATAGGATTAACTTAAGATAGCAAACAACTGAAGGTCTTCAATCCCTGAGTTTGTGTTCCACATTACAGGCTCACATGCCTATTGCCCAGGATTTACGCTTTGGGGTACTTGGCAAAGGGTGGAAAATCCACAACTCCCATACCAGTTATAGAATACTTCTCCTTTTAAAGATAATCCGTCTTTTTAGTTTGTCCTGATGACTTTGTGATATTTGTATAGATCACAGATACTGTGTATTCCCCTGATAACCTTGGAGAGTGGGGTAGATAGAGGTGCTGAGGGTAGGAAAAGCACATTGTCCTGATACAGGAGGTTGATACGAGAGCACAAGTAAGCACAAGGGAGAGCATCCAGGGTAGGGCTAGCAAGAGAGGTAAGAGCCTGAGTTTGTAGAGAAAAAACATTGGTTCAACAAGATTGCTGGGGAAGTAAGGTATGGTTTTGCATAAGCTGGCTTATCAGGAGTAATAGTTAGGTATTTATTTAGCTGACTTAAAATAATTTTAAAAATCCATACAAGGTTTTTGGATTCTGAGACACCATTGGCAGCACAACAAAGGCACAGAGGTATTAAAATACTCTATTAAACAGGAAATTGTTCAGCTCTCCATTGAAAACCTCTTCCTCACCTCATTTTCCAGATTCTTTTGCCCTCTTCATCATTCTGGAAATTGAATTTTTAGGATTTCTCAAAATGGCCACAGCAGATAGTCTTGGCAGATCCAACTATTGAGGAGAAAGGCAGATCAAGGTCTGTAGTCCCATAGTATCCCTTCCTGCCATAGCTGACGCCCTGTAGCTTGTGATAAGCCTTGCTGCTGGTAAGTAGGTATTTTTACTTTTCTGTTTCCCCCAAGGAGTTTCTAAGTAACAGCCTTTGCCTTATAGCCTGTAGGTCAATCAATTAGCTCAGTCATATCCATTTACCAAACTGTAGCTTTCTCTTTTTACGTTTTTAATATATTCTTCAATCAGAAATGATTGAAATAATTATACCTCAATATTTTGATTTAATAAAAGTTTTTGGGAAAGCACCTTAGAAGAATCCTTTATTTCCCTTAAAGTGTCTTATCCTTCTCAGTATTCTTTCATCAGAGTTCCTGTCTTCTCTTTCTTTTTTCCCTATAAATAACTTTATTCTGTAATTTTTCTTTCAAAAGGTATAAAATCTTTGACTATCCATCTCAGCTCTCCTATAGTTCTTAGCAGCCTGTAACAATGCCAGCTTCTCCAAGGGTCATTTTTACATGTTTTTTCCAAACTTTGTAGTTAAACTAGTAAAATGAGGAGCTGATTCATTGTTAACTCATTTTCCACAATTTCCCTTTATATTTTATAACATCTTTGATATTTCAAAAAACAGCCCTCTGCCTCTCTCCTTTCCTTAACATTGTATTTCACTAACCAGCAGTGCATGATGTGAGCTGCAACATTCAGAGAATCAATAACCAAAAACTTTTCCTCACCTCTCTTAGCAGCTTGCTGAACATCAGGCCATAACACCCCTTGGAAAATATATATTAGTGATGTTGTGAGGTCTGTTGTTATGAAGCTCAATTCATTTCAGCCCCTTCATGCGCAGGACCAATATACACATGCTCTTTTCACCTACAAATCCCCAGCAGCCCCTGCAATTAATACCTAATTAACAAACGAAAGCAGAGATGCCAGGTGGAACAGCACAAAACCATTCACAGCTCACAAAAGGGAGCAATTAACTCCTGCCAGCTAAGGACAGTAAGAAAAATATTTTGTTATTGAATGAAGCAGTGTTGCCAAGATTGGATGTGTTTAAAAAAATAAAATAAACCATGCTCCAGCTCAACTGCAAGATGTGCGCTTTGATGCAGGAATTGCTTATGGTAGACCAGAGGCTGGACCAGAGGGTCATTATAATCCCCTTCTGGCAATAAGGCCTATAAATCCACTGTTCTTCCAACAGCTTTTAAAACAGGTCACTTATGTCTTTTCATGTAAGCCATGAAGTCACTCCCACAAGAGATAAGGCAGACTTCACCACCAAATGAGCTAAAAACTAACAAATTGGCTTCCCCCAGCAAACTTAACACTTGTACATGGCTAACAAATTAGCAACAGCATCTGTGGAGGGGAAAAAAAATACCTTTACTGTTCCCAACTTGACTGAAGATGTTCTTGAGTTCAGGCTGAGGTTAGCTAGCGGGTTTTGGCCGCTGGAGCCGAAAGCCCTGTGCACGTGTGTGTCCCTGCAGGGTAAATCAGCACCTGTCCCCGTCACCGGTGACCAGAGAAGGTGGCTGCAGCATGCTGGATCTGCAGCAGAGCTGCGTGTGCCCTCTTGCTCCCTCTGCATCCTCCTGTGGTGTGAGCAGTGGGGAAATGTCCGCATCCATCTCCCTGCTTCTTCTGGTCCCATTTTCTCTGAATCCGAAACACTTTTCCTAGCTGATACACCTGGCCTCAGGGCCTTCAGTCTGCTTCTCCTCTCATCCCACCCTGTAGGACCCCAGAAAAACTCTGAATTTGCACGTGTAAGGGTGAAAGAGAATTGGTCCTGTTGCATACTCAGCAAGGCAGGGACGGATCCTCTCCAATGGGGGTGCTGCAAGTGGGCAAAGAGCATGGTCAACCCCTCCTGCTCTCCTGCTGTAAATGACACATTAATTATATTTAAGGTTAAAAACTCTTTCTGTGCGTAGATCCACAGAGTTGTTTAAAATTCTTAGGCAAGGAACATCACTCTCACTAATAAAAAGGATAATTCTGTGAAAAAATCTACTTTGCTCTCAAGTCTGAGTCCTCTTTATATGTGTTGGTTTTCTATCGGTGCTGGTACCCAAACAGGACTTGGCAGCTCCCCGTGAGTACATGCTCCCCAGCCCCGGCTGTCGACTACCCTTCCCTGCACACCATGGCAGATTAAACTCTGTTATTACCATTAGCATGTTTCTCACCAAGTATCCAGGCACTGTGCCTAGGGACTTTAGCTCCCAGGTATCAGATCAGCAACTGAAGATGTGTTCGGAGAGGAACAGACGTCAGTGGAGCAGCAACAGTTGTCCCATCCATCCTGCCCCGCCGGAGCTCATGTGGTGACATGCAGCACCCACCTGCCAGGCACTCAGATTTTTTTTCGGACGCCATGGTGCACTGCTGCAGTTTGCTAAATCCTACACGCCAAAGCCAGTCACAATCCCATTGCAGCCGATGCACACATGGTTCCCAAGTCCTGCATGGGCTAGCCAGTAAATCAGGCCTGTAAAAGTATTTTTGGCCCCCTGCCCAGTATGTGTACCTCTTAATCCCTAATTCCAATTGTGTAAACAAGGCATGACATAACGGGTGTGCCATGGAAATATGCTCTATAAAGTTGATTACCACGCTTCATCCTATTAGAATAGCAGTCACTGTAAAACTATAGATAAGGCTAAAGCAATTTATTTGTGTTTCTAAAGGAGATGGGCACATTTCAGCTTTTCAGAACATGATCAAACTTGACAGGCAGACTCTAGAGCTACTTTGTAGCTCTTATAACAGCTCGTTTGGACCTGTAGCGGCTGGCAATTTTTAAAACAGATACTCAAAAGGTCAGATGGACCATGGCCTTTGCTCAAGTATGCAAAGAGGGATAGCGTAAAAAGCATTGGATTGCCTGGGTGACCTGTTTAGCTAGATGTAGTTTCAGCTCCTGCACTCTCCTTAATGCAGAAGGCAGCTCTCAGTGCTCTTGGAGGAGGCAGGGAGCTCGGCGGCATTAGGGAAGGAAGAGCTGTAGCCTTATCTCCAGGCAGCCAAGCTGACTGTCACGGGGAAGATTTGGTGCCAGGATGACAGGAGGCAGCTGTGCTCCCTTCGTCCACCAGGTAGCCTCCAGCAGCCTCACTTAGCTCACAAGTCCTACCTGCAGCGGACAGGTCAGGCCTGAAATTACCTGCTCAGGGTCACCCACAGTGCCTGTGACAAAGCTGGGACTTGACCGCAGGTCTCCTGGGTCCCATCTCTGTGCTATTTCTTCCTAGCTGCCTCCTACTGAAGGGTAAGGACTCAGTTCAAGACTTTCCTACAACCCCACAACACACACACAAGGCTTACCTCATGGCTATCTCCTATCCAAGATCCTTCAGCAGGGTTAAACATTTCTTTAAAAATGTTTCGGGCATAACACAGATCCCCCGGTCTCCAAATCTGAGCCAAACCCTGCTGTACCTGCAGGTGGAGAACCCTCTCCCTGGAGAAGGCATGGATTCACCCTCCGTCCCTCCTACATCCCGTGGCATTGTAGCTTCAAGGGGAACCAAACACCCAGCACGGACCTCACTTACAAGGAGGACTTTTTCTTGCAGGCAGGCAGAAGCCAGAGCTGCCGAGCCTGAGGGTTTCCATCCCTGCTTCGTGGTCAGGGGCCAGACTTCTCAAAAAAAAATGTGAAACCTTGAATCTGGCCCAGGTTTCAGCAAGCAGAAAAACTTTGCCGTTTCAGATTTCACTTACAAATCAGCTTTGAGGAAAACAGCTAGTGTGATCGAAGGCATTAAAAATTAATACAATTAACACAAATCAAGGGTATAATATATATCAACTTGTACGTAAGTTCAAAAGCTCCTTTTAAAGGCATAGGAGCCAAGGAATTTTTCCATTATCTCAAAAAGAACTAGATAAAGTCATTTGCTTGTAGAATCAAGCCTGTAGCAGCTGGTAAGGTTACTGAACCAGCTACAGCAAGCCTTGTTCTGTGTTATAAAGACATCTCTCTCACCGGAGAAGAAATTGTAACGTGCATTCACATAAGCTTTTTTTTTAAACCTGATTCTTTAAGGACCCCCCATCTCCTGCCCTCTCCCTCTGTCACCTCTTGAAAAGGTTTTTCAGACTAGAACTGTACTTGAATTTAGTCTAATTGGAAGGAAATGTAAGACCCAAATCTTGGTTCTCATTGGCATGGAGACACTTGCGTACAATCACGGTATGCAAAGCAGCAGAAGTCTGAATTCATAATTGGACGTTCCAAAATGTAATTATGAAAGATGAAATGCTCCTTTCAATGAGAAGGCCGTAAATAGAATAATTAATTTTGTGTTTGCTTGAACAATTCTGTATTATGGACCTTACACTGGAACTGAAATTAATTAAGTGCACCAGGATTTATGGAGGAGGTGAAGAGAGAGGGAAAAAAAAGAATTAATCTGAAGTAAAAGATAGATGACTTTGTGAGTGTAATGATGCGTTAGTCTGGGGTATTCTTTAACAAATTTAGCAGGCATGTTCTGGGTACAAACAGCACTCACTGACAGAATTATCTCAACTAATGCAGCTGCTGGACTCTGAGCAAATTGAGATTGCAGATGAGTACTTTAGATTTAGAGCTATTAACCCTCTGTGTGCCGGAGACTCTGTTTCTGTTCACTCGGTGGGAAGGATGGCTGTTTGCCCTGTGCTAAGGTCTGCAGGACACGGCCGCACAGCAGCTCCCTGCGCTTTATGCACACACGCGCGCAGGCACAGACACGCAGGCACACACGTGTGCTCGCTCGCCCCGTGCTCTGCGCAGTGTTTGAGCGCGATGCAACGCCCGTCTCTGCCCAAAGCCTGCTGACACGGTCAGGCGGCTCTGGAGGAAAAGCTGAGGAGAGGCAGAGAGCTTGCAAGACAGGGAAAGGAAATGGGAGGGAAGCAGAGTTCAGGGTAACATCTCTCAGTGGACTCAGAGAAAGAAGGGATGGTGGCTATTGCTAGTTGAGATTTTTAAAGCAAACAAAGCCAAAGGGCGTGCTCAAAAGAATAACTCTAATCCGAACATCTTAGTTGTGAGGAGCTATTCCTGAGCTCATTTCATATGAAAATCCAGAGTTATTCCTTTTTTCTGCTGAGATCAAGCTATAAAAACCCAGGTGTAAAAATCTCCTCCGATGCTTCATTCAAGACTAAAGCATTTTCCAGTCCTGAATGAATTAGGGATTTCAGCTTTACCAGCCTGGCAGAGGCCCCTGAGACACCCGGGGCAGTGAGTGCTTCCAACATCCGGAACAGTCACTCAGAAGACATTTCCAGTCCCATAAACGTTATGCCTTACTGGTATAATTTTGAATAAAATAACGTAATTCGCTATAGATCCACGAATAATCAATGCGATACTTCCCCTGCTAAGAGTCATTCAGAAGCAGCACTTTCTAAAGCATTGGCTCAGGCCATGCAGTATCACTGCACGGTGCGGGGACACTGGTGTTTAGCACGTTATGTCTTTGGAGTGTCAGCTTTCCCTGCCGAAGAGCCGGCCGCTGAGAGACACCCAGCAGCTGGAACCAACCCCCTGTGAATTTTTTGAGACTCCAGGAAGCAACCGATTAGGATGTGCTGGTGCAGCCCTGGAACGGACAAAGAAATCGCAAGTATTGAAGACAGGTTCCCTTATCCCTGATTTATCCTCTGCTCCTCCTCTGCTGGGAAATCTTTGCTAGGGAAAAACTTTCTCAGGTCTGATGTTATTCCATTGTGGGATTACAGCAGTGTGGGACTGCGACCTCCTTGTGTTTCATGGGCATCTGCTCCAAGAGACTGACGGTCCAATTCAGCACGAATTGTACTACGGTTCATCAAAGTTCAGCATGACAAACTTCTCCCAGGCCACTTCTCCTTGCAGAAAGCCCAGTGGAAAGCTGTGCTTGGTGAAGTCACTGGGGTGTGAAAGGTGTCAAATCCATAGGTCTATAACCCTCAGGCGAGACCTGAGGAGTCTCACAGCCGGGGCACGTGGCAGGCTGTGAGTCTGAAACGTATCCCTGTTTCTGTCAGATCAAGCTGTTCCTGAGCCTCAGCGTTACCGACTTCACAGCACTGTGATAGCTTTGTCCCAGAAACTGAAGCGCTGGAGTGCAGGAATAAGAGACTTTTTCCCCATGGAAGAAAGAGCTGGGGTTGCACAGTACCAGCTTGCTGCTACACAGAAAACGTCCACAAACACTCTTCTTAGAGTTACAAGCTGCCTGGATGATGGTTACCCAACAACATATGTTGATCTCTGGGTAGCAGAGTGCACTTGGGTACAATGCCTGTTTGCTTACTGATATTTATTTTCATTTTCCACAATAAAATGCTAAATATGAACTACAGTTACTCTGCTTTAAATTGCAACAAGAGCTGCATTTTCCACTTGCTTGGTTATAGCTCTTTAAGTGATACATTATATTGTTTGCCAGAATACTTCTACAAAGTCTTTGCTTCATTTAACTTGTAGAACAATTCAGCCAGATTGGTCTATAAAAGGTGTACTTAAAATCAGGATTACCCTGGGACTCAGAAGTGCTGGGTGCTAAAATGCAGTCTCTCATTTCCCATGGCCTTCTGAGCATTTGAACATATTTATACCTTCTGCATTGCAGCAAACTTAATCAGAAGGACAGGCTTGCTAACATCTGTGCATTCCATTCACTTCTGGAGTCGTCTCAATCTCTTCTGAAACCTGATTCTGGCTGTCAAAACGCATAGCTCTCTATGCTGGGTATTATTCGGACATTTAGACATCTGTCATCAGGAAGTGTGATAGATGGTTTTATTAACCCGCAAAGGCAAAGACCGTTACAGCGAAGGACTCTTACGCAGGGAGAAAGTATTCAGCAAACCTTACAAGTATGCTCAATGCTTTTCCCAGCCTACGGTTGCAGCAGGGACTGAACACTTGGAAGTGAAAGATGTGTTATACATTAGCTCAAGCTGGACATATCCCTGCCACTAGCTCTGACCAAAACAAGTAAAATAAGTAACATAGGTGATATGTTATCCCCAGCAGAAGAGACTTTTCATGATGAACTGACCTCCAATAACACAAATTCCTGCAGGCAGGAGTTTTTGGGGCAAGCTGCAGCTAGAATGAAGACTGTGCTTTACAAAGAAGTTTAAGGAAAATAGAAACCTATTTTAATAAAAATCACCGCAAAGATTTCATTTAAATTGTTTAAATTCACCGACTAGTCCCCACAGCTGTTTTTTTTATCTCCTGTTTGAATTCTTTCTCCTTCCAAACTCCCACCTAGCAGTCACCTAGAGGCAGGACTTTGGACCAACAAATGCTTAAGGCAAAATCTAGAGCCAAACTGGAATTTTGGGATGCTTAGTTTTGGGGTTTGGTTTGCATCCATATGTAGTTTTAGTCTAAGTAGGGACGATCCTTTCTGTCTCACAACCTTCCAAAAAACCAGTCAAATGCAATTAATCTTCACCAGTTTTCCATGATTCTAGGAAGAAATCCATTATTTCTTCTTCAGTTGCCGTGATTCTAGGATTCCTGTGCTGAGGCTTCCAGAGAATTAAGACCAGATACTGATAGAGGAACACGTCCCTATTACTTCTTTTCCAAAGAGGCTGCTACTAGAACAGCCAGTAGCTCACAGCTGGGAAGGGATGTGGCTCTTGTAGTCACAAATAGAAAAATGAGGAGAACACAGATCCCGGGATGAGATCCTGTATGGAGTCAAGCAGAGGGAGCTGAGCAGCCTGTCCTCAAAGTCCCTGCAGCATGCTTGTATTATCTCTCATACAGATGAGGAGGTGGTGCTTGCGTGGGTAGCACAGAATTTGGACAAATACAGTTTACCTTACATCTTTTCCTCCAGATTTCCTTTGTGATCCAGAGAAAATCTTCTGAACTGAGTCCTCTGAAGGATCTGAGTGCTCAGTTAGCCTCAGTGACTTCACTACTGGTTTTGCTAACCACGTGCTTCGAGTTAGTTGCATTCACAGAGCTGTAGGGCTGGTGTTTGAGGTAGTCCCCAGGTAGTCTCATTTTTCCCTCTCCTTGCTGTCCACCTGCTTTAATCTGAGTTTTTTTCCTGAGCAACATTGCTCCCCCTACCCCCCCTCTGAGCCTGCATTTGAGCTGAGCCCCTGCAAACATGTCAGTATACGTGTGTGTATTACTTGTGTATGCAGGCACATACATATATTTTACATATAGATATGTGAGTATATGGAGATACATACCGTGGTGCTGGTAAACTTTATCTTTCTAAGGACACTAGAAAGATGAAGAAGATGAAATCAGTTGTTTCTTTTTATTTATAAAGGGGGGTGATTGCACCCAGTGTTTGTCTTCACCATTTGGGAAAAGCTGAATGTGAAGCTTTAGATTTGTAGGTTTTGGCTTGTTATATATATTGCAAACATTTCAGGGGAATCTGTGTTGTTAGGTCCCATGACACTACTGCAGACTGTGAGAGATGGATATATAGTGATTTCCTTTAAGCCTTAACTTCTGGAAACAAATTACTGTCTAGAAACCTCAGCTTTCAATATGAGTAGAAAGAAAAAGAGGTTGGTAAAATTTCTGTGTATGGGAAATTTGAAAATGTGTTTTAAATGGAAGAAACAGTCTTACGAACCAGACAGGATTAAAAAGTTTATATGGAGCAATGAACAACCAAACTCATAACAAAATCTTGAGCTGATTTTTGTCCACTTGCTTTGACAATGATGCCACACACTACCTGCAAAAAATAACATGCTTTATCTCATGCACAAATACAAAGGCTTATTTTTGGAAACACCCTGTCAATAAAAGCAGAAAAGCAAATCTTCCTAATCACTGTAACAGGATAATTCAAACTAATAACATAACCTGCAGTTTTGCAGTTTTATATTATTAGAAGGAATAAAAAAAACCCTCCCCAATCCCCCTGACACTGATTCATCAAATAAATTAACTGTGTTCATCAGTTAACTCTCACTGGTCAAATAGGGTTAAAATTCTTGGATCTAATTCACATTGCTAATTTCGCAAAGGAGAAAAAAAGCACACTGGGATAGCAGGAGCCAAATATGCTATTTTGCCATAACTGACTGAACCTTGGGGGCGGGTGTTTTATTCTTGTAATATTTCTTTTAATAAAAAAGTGCCTGATTAAAATACCCTTTTAGAAAACATTAATTCAGGAGCTAAAAAAAAAAATTCAAATGAACTCAAATAGATTTTCTCTGGTACGTTAGCATTGCATTTAGGATAATGGATAGGGAGAAGGATGGATTCTGTAGGTATAAATCAATAGGCGAGGGGGGTTGATGAAACTGCAACCTGTGAGAGTGAAGCCCTAGTGGTTTGTGATATCATCAGGAGCCCAAGATTAATTCGCTTGACAGTCCAGTCTCCTGCATTCATTATTTTAACAACATGCACACAGGACCAAGATACACATGTTAACCAGCCAGCTAACATATATTCACTCAGAGCCCCTACAAGCACCCGGTTTAAAGCAAAAATCCCAGCTGACTTGTTGGTAGGGTACATGAATAGATTATCCTTTTCATTGTTGTAAGAAAACTAATGGAGAAAGTGGGGGTTATGGAGAGATGGAAACATAATTGGTAGTTTTGGATTAGCCACACCGCTGGTCCCACACCAGTCAAGGACCTGGTTCTGCTGCTCTTACAAGGCTCAGTGCTACCTTCACAAAGATGTGTTAGTGATTTCATTAGGATTTCAAGGGGAATGTGATTGGTGGCAGCATGGATAAATGAGTAACACTCTGCTCCCAGCCTGCTTTTTCAATGGTTTCTGCCTTTGAATTTTCTCTGGCTGGAAATAAAAGTTTCTAGAAGAGAAACTTTTGGTTTGCAAGAAAAAGGAATTAATATAAGTCAATCAGGTGCTGGAAACCTCAAATAATATTATGTACTCTCTATTTTCTATGCAGGTATCTCACTGCTCATTTTCCTTGCAGGCTCATGACCAAATCCTGCTCACCTCTTGCTCTATCTAAGGGCCTCTGAAACCTGTAAAAGGGCATTTGCTTTTAAAGGCTATTGGACAAGACCCTCATTCTTAGGTATAGCCCCATTAATTTCTTATACAGCCTGTTCATGTGAGTAAATTGGCCCCAATTTGGCCCCAAGTCTGTGACTTTCCCAGCCCTGGGAAAAGGCAGAAACCCCTGTCATGTTCTGCTGTACAGTCTGTCCTGTTCAGCTGGAGTTAAGTGTACCTCATTACTCAGGGAAATTTGGATTTGGACAATTCTTCACTGATAAACAACATATTGCCATAATTAGCGAGTGTGGACTGGGAATCCTGGAAATGGAGTCTGTCCAATCTGTCAGTTGAGGAACATATTGTTTAATTTACACAGTGCAATGCATTGTGCAACCTGAGAAGGGTCCCCCACCCCAGGCCAGAGCAAGGCTTTCTGCTGCGTTCAATTTATGAAAACAGCTATCACGTTCAGACAATAATTTTAACACTCTCCTTTTTCCTCTTGGCCTCCACATCTAGGTTGAAAGTGAACATGTGTGGTTGAAAGAGGCCATACCCGGTTCCTGTACAACCACGGCCAAGTTACTTTTCACAGCTAAGCCCTGAGGTTCCCTATTTTCCAGCAGGAAACTCTTCCAGGAGGGTAGACTTTGTGCACAAAGCATTGTGATAGGGAACCCTAGAGCCCCAAATGATTTGTACTTAAGTGCCAAATTCAACACTCAAGACCCCATACTGGTGTACCCATGCTCTGAGTGTCCTGACCACAGGATGAGAGAAGCCAACCAATCTGGACTACAGCGTGGAGTCCAAGATGGCCATCCAAAATCTACTCCATGGAGAGCCATTGGTTTTGTTTGCAAATTACCTCCAGAGCCATGAAAAGGCTAACAGAAATGCATAGCATGGTTGTTTTAATACAAATACACACTATTAGATTTCCACCCTGATTGACCAGCCTCATCGAGCATCACGTTTTGCCTCGTTCTCCAGGCCAGATTCTTCTTCAGCTATCAGACTTTCCTTTCATCAACCTGTCTGTCTTCTAATCAAAGCAAACCACTCTAACTTTTATATGAAACTAATTTTCATATTGTCCACATATACATACAGTTAAGAAATTACAGTGACAGTGATAAAAAATGTTAATTTTTCTTTCCAGATGCTTGTAAAACAGCCTTAACATATGTCCGCTGTTTAATTAACAGAGCGGCAGCATGGTGGAGAGAAGCCAAACTAATAATTTAAAGAAGCATTCTCCTTCCCTTGATTTGAATCCCAAAACACATCCATCATGTACATTTCTGAAACTGCAAAAGATTTAATTTTCTGAACTTTCAGCAAACATCATAAAACAAGTCAAAGAGAAACCTAGAGTCAGGAGTGATCGCCTTTGAAAGAGTTCAGCTTCAGAACTTACACAAGAAATTCATTTTGTTAAGTGACTAAAAACTCCAGTGCTTTTTTTTTAAATTAGCTTTTATTGTCTTCTCCTGCTGGGTGGCCAAAAGGTGCCATTTTGCTGCTCCGGTTCTAGTCCTGAGCTGCCTCCTTGCTCAGATTGATGAGGATGTAATTCCTTCCTACAATCAGAGCCAAGATGAAGCCAGTTCCTGTAACATTTGTGTGCTGCAAAATTTCTGGAGTATCTGTCTTTACGCCCCAGGAGGTATAGACGTTGTCCTACCCCAATGTATAGTTGGGGGACTGAGACAGTTTAAACTGCATGTTCAGCACATGCATTTTAACTAACTCCATTTTTGAAATCCAGTTGTCCACGTGTCCCTCAGCCCAAAGTCTGGAGCAGGAGAAGTGAGGATGCTGAGGACCTTGGTGCAAGGTCTCACTCTTGCAACCTGGAGCAGATGAAGTCAAGAGACACCAGCCCAGCACACAGCTGATATCCCAAGCTCTGCTCTTCTAAGTGCAGCACTGAGGGCTTGAGCCTGAGATGGAGCCAGGCTCGCTGCTAGCAGTGGGGATAGAGAAAGCGCTGGTCTCTGGGTTCACGTACACTCACAACAGTCCTCTTTGTCCCCTCGCATAGACAAGGCCATAGGGATGAGGTGAACTTAAAAATATCACTTGCAAAATTGGCATAGAGATCATGTCTCTGAAGCCAAAGTGAACTTCGCAGCAGGGGTTCTGCCCGGCCTCTGAAAGCACATCGAGAGCTTCATCCCCCCCCGCCCTTCGCGTGTCTGGGATGAGTCTAGGTTATTTAAAAGTGTAAAAAGCTCTCCTTACCACGCACAGTGGTTGTCAGCAAGCAACAACTTGTATGTAGAAGGGATCAAGCCCCACATGGAGATTAGTCTGAGATCCGT
Organism: Haliaeetus albicilla; assembly: GCF_947461875.1. Classification (NCBI taxonomy): domain Eukaryota; kingdom Metazoa; phylum Chordata; class Aves; order Accipitriformes; family Accipitridae; genus Haliaeetus; species Haliaeetus albicilla. The sequence goes on along the minus strand of NC_091484.1, from coordinate 13,033,865 downwards.
GGGCGAGGAGGAGATACCACCACAGCCATTAACCCCTTCTGGGATAACAAGTCGCACACAAAGTCAGCACTGCCCACCTTTCACAGTCAGAAACGATGCTCTTGGCCCCCATCCTCTGCAAAGCTAATGACTCCTCCTGGGGGACCAATATGCCTGGGGAAAGGAGGTTGTGTTTTATCAACTTGACGGAGGAGTCTTCACTCCCAGAGAGACGCACCATGTAAAAGATAAAGCAGCACGGTGCCGACTGCGGAAATACACCCTTTCCTCTATGAAAAGGAAGAGATTTGTCAAAGGTGATGCTATATTTTATAACGGCATTAAATGGAAGTGCACATTAAAAGACTTCTGTTAAATATTAACCAGGAAGAGGAAAGACAGGCACAGAGCGCTTTCCTTCTATACCTTTTGTAGCGAATACCCAGTCATAAAGCAACTCAGAAATTAATCTGCTGATAGATTAGAGACTGCGAGTGTTAATTGACCCTTTGATCTCCTAGTTGTTATTTTGGGTCTTGCAGGGAGGGATATTAATGAATCTGAAGGTATTAAATGAATTCCTCACTTGCCGTGGCAGCATTTGTCTCCCAGCAGAGAGCATCCCTTTGGGCTGGCTGTGCTCTGGCTGGTCTTCTCAAAGGGCGAAGGCACGAAGGTAGGCGTTACAGTACGCACACAACAGGCAGGGCGAGAGCACCTGGCTGGAGTTAACCAGGCAGTCTTCATGCTCTACATGGCTAAAAGGAGTTGAATAATCCCCAGCTTGAAATAGAGAGCACTTCACAAACTCTTGGATCAGTGTCACTGCTAATCCCAGTACAGCTGAAAGCAAGTGGATCTGTTTATAACCTTTCTCCTTTCAGAGCCCACCAGGAGGGTGGTACAAACAGATCCGGTCACGTCTACCCAGGTATCAGTCATCCCCGGCGCAACTCTGCAGCCTTTGAGAGGGTTACGCCAGGTGTTCATTTTGCCTTGTTTTTTTCAACACGGAACCTCAGGCTATTTTTTCCAGAGGTCCTTCTCCAAAATTGCGAGACCACTGAGCCATGGGCAAGGTCATTGCCTAGCAGCAAGGACTGAATTGCAGAACTCACGCAAAAGTCTGAGCAGTGTTTGTTCATGTCATGGCCCTACATGTCACTATTATCATGATCAGACAGAATTTCTCCGAGGCATGTAGAGAGTGGGAGGACCATCTTGGATGAAGTTTCTTCTTAATCTAAAAGCTGGAGATAAATATTTGGAAAAAAATCACAGGCAATGAGTCAGTTAATAAAGCAGGGACTTTCTCCAGAAACCTGGCCAGCTCTTTCCATTAAAGAGCTAGTCTTTGGCTAGCTCTCCAAAGGAGGCTTAGTGACTGTGTACATTAAAAATGCTATCACCATTATGGTCTGTTCACTAAAGGTACAAGAGCATGACAAATACATGTAATTTGCAAATTGGCTGGTCTTTTGCAATAATTTAGAGACACTAGTTAGAGGCAATAGAAATCTAACAATTACTGATGTTTAAGGTTTGCATTGTTGCTCTGTGAATATTTCATGCATAAATGAACTTCCCCTGGACCAACTGCTGTTTCTGATGAGGCGCTCTGAGGCTTTATTGCCAAATACACAGCAGGGCTCCCCCAATGAGCCACATAACGGATGATGCATCGCCTTTGCAGCTTAAATAATGCAGGGTATCTGCATTTTATAGAGTGGTGGTACACTTTATTTACATATCAAGTGAGCGGCCAGACTGAATATGAAGAAATATGTGAAGGAAAGGATATGGCACTTTTAATATTTCATATTAGCAAGCACCCTGCAGGAAAAGCCTAGGCAGACTGAGATGTGACCTAAACTGCCTGATTTCCATGTGTGCATGTCTCTCTGACAAAATCTCTTGCAAAACTGATGAAATATATGCCTTTTCCCATTCTTGCTAACTTCTTCAGCACTATTGAAAACAAAAGGCATAATCTGCCAATCAGAGAATGACCTTCCAAGTGCCATTTGTTTGGGAAGAGAATCAAGCCCACCCTTAAAATCTCATCCTGTTCCTTCCTGGGGCTGCTGGGAGATGTAGTCTCACTCTCTGTCACTCCGAAGGGAGCCGCAGAGGATTTCTGCTTGTAGGGAGGCCACCTGCAAAGCCTCATCAGCCTGCTAGGACTGCAAGAAGGCCCAGGCCCCACAGAAAAAGCATCATCCGAAATGCAGAACTGTTGCAACAGCTGATGATTCCTCCTATGTGAACCAGTCTGGGTTGATAGACGGGGAATACAATATATAAAAAGCAAGAGCTAGTTCTTCCCTATGAAAAATGAGGCTTGCACATCATCGTCCATGTGGGACTGGATCTCAGGGTATGGATCCTCTTTCTGGAGTGGGTTATCCAAGTATGCAGACTTGACCCACTCATAAAAGCAAATTCCCTTTTATTCGTGAAAGTACCTCAGACCTCAGCCCAGCATAGCCGTGCTCAGGGGACTGGTCTAAGCCCAGGAGTGTTGGCTGTCATTATAGTCCCCCTGTAGCAAAGAGTTCCAGTCACCAGACAAGGCACAGATATGAAATTGTTTAAAGCACCAATTTGCTCTCTCCACAGAGAGAATGGCCCAGCAGAGCATAGGCAGCGATTCTTCACCTGATTTTTTGCAGGACTGGTGGGGATATGCTTGCCGGCAGCACGCCACAACCTCCTACTCTGTCCAGTGTCTGTGAGAGAGCATGCAGCGTCTCCCTCACATTATGCCTCATTCAAAGAAGAACTGATGTGTGCCAGTCCTTTTTTGTACAAACCTATTAAAATTCCAATGCAAATGACCGGATTCATAATCTGAGCTTCATTGAGAAACACAGTTTCCTGCCTTCCCCAGTAATGAAATTATTGGTTGTGCAGATGCTCCATTTCTAAGCTAATTCAATCTCTGACTAGTTTTTTTAAGACTGTATGTGTGAGGGCAGGGGTGTGCGGATGTGCAGGTTTGTGTGTGCGTGCACATAGACAAACACATCTGCACAGCATGTTTCCCAGCACACAGATCTGTAGGCTATTTAGTTAGATAGCCAATTATAATTATAAATGCAATGGGAATACAAGCAGTATATTCTATAGACACGATTAAAAATAAACTGGGAAAGCTAAAAGCAGCTTAGTTGCCAGAAACTAATACACTACAGGGGCAAGTTGTGGAAATGCCTGATTATTCTCTTTTGCTCACTCCATCCCTGGGGGATCTTCCTGAACTGTTACTTTAACTGCTCAACTTGCCTTTTCCACTGTGATAGTCAGCAGATGAAGCCCTTCACATTTAAGTGTAATAGTGCCAGAGAGACCAACTGCTCCTCAGAGTTATGACCTATAAATGTCGCTTCTGTGTCAGAATGAGAATGTGCCACTGAAGATGCTGAAGTCTGCAGAGGGTTTGCTTGACAATTCATGCAGGCCATTAAACTTACTCCTCCCCTCGTCTCCCCAGCGTTGTGTATGCTGGGATTTCTTGCTTGCTTTCACAGCTTTCTGAGTTCTTCCAAAGCTGGCAACAACTGAGCAATTTATCGCTGGGACAGAGTGTACGGCACAGCATTTGTTCAAGTTGCTCTTCTTTTCACCTGTCATGGCAAATAAGAGCTCCAGGACAAACCACCTGTACTTTCCTGCATCAGGTGTGGGTATCTTTACCCAGAGCAGAGGGGCAATGGCGATGGACATTGGGTGATGCCAGGATGTGATAAGGAGTCCTGTAAGGTGGGTATAAGTCAGCCCCCATCCCGGCCAATTGCCAGATGCAGGGTGTACAGCTTGTTCCCTTTGCATGGGAACCCGCACAGCCTTCTTCACCCACACTCATCCTTTACTGGAGGTGGCTTGTGGGGTCTGGAAGGAGAAAGAGAGCTACTTATGTTGCTTCACAGCACCCAGATGTTTCTGGCCAACTGAATAACCATGTTAGAGACATTTCAGTCTGCCTTGGTCAGGAGGACACGATTACTTCTCAGCCTGAAGGGTACAGCAAGAAGAATTAACAATAGCTGAGCACAGGGAGGGGGTTTGGTTTATAAAGTGCTTCTGACCTTAGCTGGAAGCCCAATTCACCACTGCCATAGCACATCTCAGAAGAAATGCAGGCATTTACGCCACATTACCATCTAGCCCAGCATCCACATTTACTAAGGTACAAGATAGCGATATCTAATATTTACTTGTTTCAGTTATCTCTTAGACGCTGACAACTTGCTCATAAGGAGTGCATGGGAGCCTTGGGAAGTGCTGGTCCCCGAGACAGATGCAGATATGCTGTGTGTGCTTGGGCAGTGCATGAGCAATGCAGGACATGGACAACACAGTCGCACACCTGCTAATGTTCCTGCCCCTTTTCTTTCTGAGAAAAGAGTGTTGATGTTTTGGAGACCTTGGGAAGGAAGGAAAAGCACCTCTCTGGGAGGAATGATGGCATAGAAAACCCCAGGGCCTGGTGTTGCATGGCTGAGACATCATCCCCCATGGGGGTGGCAGGGCAGAAAGGAAAAGCCACGGGCAGCAGAGGGGATGAGGCTGGGGTGAGAAACGAGCCCTCGCTGCGGGGCAGAGCTGTGCGGGGCTGTGCAGAAGAGGCTGGCCTGAATAGACTGTGCAGCAGGAGGAGGGTGAGACCTTCTGCAGCGAATGGAGGCAGATCATATGGGCAGCTGCTTTCTGGATAGGAAAAAGGAGTAGGACGGAGGACTGCTGTGAAACTGATAGACAGGGCTAACTCCACTTGGGGTGTTATTGTGCTTTACATCAGTTTGAAATCTGGAGGAACAAGCCTGTGATAGCCCCCGCCTGTGCTGCCATCCAAGCGCTTCTCTTTGTCTAACCCCCAACTCCCGGCTCCATCGCATCCTGGGGATCTTCGGGACCCCCACAGCCCTTCCCACAGCGCCTCTGCCCCTTCCCAGTCACCCCAGGCTGGCATCTTCATCTCCCAACTCCATAACCTCCACAGCGGCCACGGCGGCTGACGGTCCCACCAGCGCGCATGGATGAGGCAGCAGCTGATTTTTGCAGCCACTTGACCGGAGCCGCTGGTTGAAGCGGGACCGAGACGGGGAGGGGGAAGAGCTGAGGATCCTTTTGAGACCGCCACCTGGGACTGGCGGCACTTCTACTAATGCACAGTGAACAGCTAAATCATACATTATTGATTTGTCAGACGTATTTGCATATAAATAAGCATGATCATTCATACAAACCTTAATGTTGTTGTTCTCCCTTTAGTGTTGTGATCACAGATGAATGACTCTAGTTAGACACAATTCAGGAAAGCTGGTACCGCTGCAGCAAAGTAAGCTGCTGATTTAAAACTACATTTATTGGAGCATGTAAGTGTGACAGTCTATTGGTGAATTTGGGGATAATTAGTCTAAAAGACAAGATAAATGAATCCTGAAAGTGGTATTGTGATGAAGAAATGATCCCTCCATGCTAGTAAAGCTTTGATGCCAGAAATATTGTAAATGATAATTAACTGGGAAACACAGAGGAATTATATTTCAATTGTGTTTTCAAAAGGACTTAGAATTTTACAGACAAATTGATTGGGTTCTCCCCCTCCCCCAGCCCTGTGATTATGAAAGATTGTCTAATTTACAACATGAACTATGAAGCATATGACAAATCGCTGGCTTGCTTTTATGCATCTTGTTTGTATGTTTCTCCCTGGTAGATATCTGCTTATTGTTTTTAAGCAAACCAAGACATGTATTTTTCAATTAGTCTTTCCCTAGGCCTAATCTAGATGGATCTGCAGGCCAGCACAACACACTGACCCATGAAAATTATATCTGCTGTATTAATTCATTAAGCATTGCAGGATCAAGCTGTAAGATCTCACTCCCTGATAACATCAGCAGCGTGAGCCGGGTTAGTCTGCATCCCTCCCCTGAAAAGAAAATATTATAGATTGTGCAATGCAGGGGAAACATTGCTTGCTAACACTTCATTTTAATTGTCCTAAATTAGAGCTGAAGACTTACAGAACTGTGCGTGACAGCCAATGAATACCAAATGAATTCATTAGGATCAACGCTGTTACAATGAATAACTAACGAATCTATAACAACGTCTATATCCTTTATGCCTCGGCTGTCGGCTGCAGCAGGGAACCCTGGAGGGAACTATCCTGACCCTCAGCTCGCTGAGGCCAGCACGCTTTGCTCCGTGCCTGCCTCTAATTGCAGCTCTAAGTGAAGCTGGGTGTCGCCTGGATTGCTCAGGGTTAGGGGAACAGTGCAAGAGAGGGCTTGCTCAGGGTTAGGGGAATGGTTCAGGCGGAAGGAAAACACGATCAAATGGGGCATTGCAGGTGAATTGCAGAAGCAGGGCACAGCCACAAACCGCTGAGCTTTGGAGGATGCTGCCTGGACTCCATGGGACCAGAGATGCAGCTTGAGCCACCTCCTGCCACTCGTTCCTGGCTCTGGAGATGTGGGGCCATCCCAGCATTGCTGCTGTGGAGTCCTGCCTTCCTGCTGGCAGCATCAGGTCTGATATGGGCTAAAAAGCACCCAGTATCACCCCTAACTGGTGCATTAAGCTCAACACGGGGCACTCTGAGTCATCCCAGAGGCTTCGAGTGTCCCATAATGTTTTGGACTGCCAAGGTCTTCTGTCTGTGCTCTGGGTCAGGGGCTCCCTGGTGAACCCAGAAAGGTGTTGTTAAAGGAGGAAAAAAGAAAAGAAGCAGCTTCATTTGCACGGTTTGCACCTTGTGTTCCTCCGGTGGGAGTCACCATAACTCATACAAGATTCAGTGAGTTGGGACTGCAAGAGAAGGGGGAAAAAGAGGCTTTTGTGTCTATGGAGAGGTTTTATATCATATTATCTTCCTTAGCAGAGGATCTTAATTTTGGGGGGTGGATATTCAATGAAAGAAAATACAAAAGACAATGACTCAGCTAAGTTGCCTCGCAAACACTGCAGCTGTGTTGGGTAAGGGAGCCTCAGAGCAGGAAGGCGTGAAGACCACCCTGCCAGAGAGCATCTCAGGACACTGTGGCTGATACCAAACCATGACCAGGTTTCTACCAACAAGGAGGGGGAAAACACTGTAGCAAAGAATTTCTGCTAATTGGATGTTCAAAGAAACACACAGAGAACCAGGGGGACACTTCATTCAGCATCACTACATCAACGCTGTTCGTTCCCAAGTGATGCCAAATTCTTCTTCCTCTGGTTGAGGTTCCCATATTTTTTTTTGCCCAGACCCAGTGCTTGTCAAGGAGGAGGGAATATTTCTGAGTTGAGGAAAGATTTCCAAGGAGCCCAGAAATTTGCATAAGGTCTCAAGCTAGTGGCATTTGTTTCTTTTAAAAGGGATGCCCTACTGCATGGGGATCCTGCCCCAACATGCGGCAGAAGGGTGCCTCAGCTTCATTGCCTCTTTGTGCTTGGTGCAGCCTTAGAGGTGTAGGTAACGAAACCTGACAGGTGAGCTCTTGTTCTTGCCTCCAGCTTTCTGCCCCACTCCCTAAATAATGGTTACTGTCCTCAGAAGAGAACATGTTTCTGATGCTAACTTCAACATACCTTCACCAGCACTTTCCGTGGAGATACCAGAATTTGCAGTGAAGCTGCAGAGACTGGGAGACAAGCGTCTGCTTGCTTTGAAGTGGAGCAGGATAGACACCAAGGGACAATTGCTTCTTAACTTCACTGCAGCAAAGCTTTCTGAGCCAGCACATCTTGGTCAATGTTTCCAAGTCATTTTCAGGCCTTGGAACAAAAAGCCTGGGTTTTGTATGAAAAATTGTCTGGCTTTGTGGGGAAGAGGCTATGGAAACCCTGAGGAAGGAGTACCAGGCAGGAGATGAGGACAGCTGGGAAAACGGAGGGACAAGGCGTAATTTTCCTCTGAAATCTGGATTGCAGAAGCAGAGCCCCTGCCCTTGCTGATGTGCTTTTGGGAACTGTAGCTCATCCTGGAAAAAGAAAGTAAAAGCCAAGCATGTGCAGAGAGCCTCTCTGGTGTGCTGCCTCCGCCTCCGTTCAGGCTGTTTGCAAACTCTCTCTATGCTTATCATCATGTAATTGAAATAATGCGTATTGACAGAGACTTGAAAACAACTGCTCAATTTTCCTCAAAATTCAATTAAACTTCGTTTATTCTGGGGATCGATCCAATTAAAAGGGGGGAAATTTCAGATGGTCCAAGCCTTACAATCCATCTTAACACACTGTGTCTATCACCGTGATGTAATAATTCCCCCAATCAATGCTTTAAAAGCATTTAGCAGTCTTGATAATGAACTTTTGTCAAAATAGCCTTACAAAGCAATAAATGAGAGCAGATTAATATGTAGTCATAAAGCTATGAATGGTTTAACGCTTTGAAAGGGTTGCTTCATAAATTAGACTTCTTTATTTATTTCTTTATCCTAATCTCTCTCTCTGATACTATTGCCCAAGGTTTTGGTAGACAACAAGAACCTGGGCTTCTGGGGAGAGAAATGGATGGATATGAACTGAAGGATATCATACTCTGGCCTGGTTTATTGACATTATGGACAATTCCCGTGGCCACCATGGGCAAAAACAGAGTAGCTGTAACTAAACTTGTTGTTATAGCACTGACTTTCAGATCCTGAACAAAGGGATCTCTGTTCAAAGTTCCAGCAAGGCCGACTCCCACCCACTGAACTGGCCCCGTTAGACTGCCTTAGGACTACCATAAATGTATGAAAGTCCTTTCACAACCGCTGTGGATTGAGAAACATGTCCCATTCTGACACTGCAAGGGGTTATGCAATGGCTCTTAATTGTGGCACTTCTTTAGGAAATGCCCAGTTTAAATGTTTGTCTTCCCTGTTACTGATTTAAGATACTGAATCATCTTCCTAATATCATCGTGGCTTCAGGCTGACCCCAGCATCTCCCATCCTACTTCATAACATCTGTGGATACCATGCATTTCTATTCTCAGCTGGAATTCGTTCTTGAATAGTTTTCTGCTTCTTGCATATAACTGTGCTTAGAAGAATTATCCATCTCCCCTAATGCACTCTCAATGTGCTTTTCACAACAAGGAGATTTTCTAAAATGTCTGGTACTCATTAGAATAATCAAAATTAGCAAAGACCAAGCTTAGAAATGGGAACCTGAGAGGGTACATTACTGCCCAAGACAGGAGCAGGGCAAATGCTTCTGCTCCAAAGGAGGTCATGATCTGCTTGTTCAGAAATGCAGATTTCCATTTTAATTTTAATTTTAAGTGCTCTGGCTAAAACTCCATCCTGGTAAAGTCTAGTAGAAAGCAACCTGTGTGCAAGACCCTGCTGCTGGAGATGGGCAGGTGGTTTCAAATAATCTTTTTTATTCTTTTCAAGTGCTTTGAAAAGTTGTTTGCAGTGTGTGTGTGGTGTTAGAGGGTGACAGCTCACAGAAGACATGCAGAGAGCAGCTTTGCCCGTTCTCCCTCGGGCTCTTTTAGCACATCATTAATGCACTAGGCAAGCTGCCAGCTTCCAATGGGAAAGGAACCCATTTGTTCCAGACCTTCAGCTGCACTGAGGGTTTCACCATCCTGGGGTTCAGTATTCCTCTGGAGCTGCAAATGCTGTGAGCTGCAGAAGACAGTGAGGACCCAGGTCCCCAGGATGTTTTCCAATTTTTCTGAGCATCCCACAGGTGGGAAACCTTAAATTTGTGTAGCTAAGAGCAACTGATCTGGTTTTCAGGGACGCAGTGGCCATCCTGATCTCTTTGCACTTGCTATGCAAAGACAATTCTCCATCTCCCATGAAAAGGTGCCCGTCTGTGCAGCGGAGCACTGGAGTCTTTAAACAGCTCAGAGCAGCAGCCTGATATTCTTGAAGACACCAAATGGAGGGAGAAAACCCATTGCACTGAATGGGAGCTGCAGGGAGACTAGAGCCTGCATTCATCTCTCTGATGCTGTCAGTCAAAGAGGTTTCATACTATTATCTTAATCCTTGTGACTTGCTAGTTCCTGCAAACTGGATATACGCTGAATCGATACAATGCTGATTTACAGACATTTTGCCAGGGCTCAATAAATGTAAAGCACACCAGCACCACATGAAAAATGTTATCTGCGAAAAACCTTTTAGCTCAGCAGAGATGGTAGTAAGTGGCAGCATTCCCTTTTTGCAAACTTTCAGTGGAAACATTTCATTTGCATATGATATTAATTGCAGAAGAAAACAGGCATGCTCCTTGCCATCTAATCCACACGGTCTTTTATGTGATGGTTTCCTACGAGGGTAAGGGAGCTGGGATGAATAGTGTAAATGCAGCATGTTCCCTCCCTCAGCAATCTGCAAAGGAGGTGACCTGTTCAAATTGTTGCTTTCTGAAATGATATGATGCTAATTGCATCCACTGCCCTGCTTTTTGACACACTTTAGACGGCAGCTTTTTCTACTGCATCAGAAAAATGTGTGCCTTTTCCTCAGCATGACCTAGAGTCACACAGTTACTTTCCAGAGCAGCTCCCTACTACATGCCCAAAATTAATGTGAGGAAATTATAAAAGCAGGCAAGATCATGGAACAGATACATGGCCTGTTTACCTGGATGGATCTGAAAAAAACCCTGCTATGCCCTTGCTATGTACAGGATTGACATTAATGAGTTATTTTATATAATTTCTGACCACTCAAACCTATTGCTAGGCCCTTCACAGAGAAAAAACTACAAGATAATTGTCTCCCAGGTTTATCCCACCAACTAAAGCAGCCACTTTCCCCCCCCAGGCTTGTTTTGTCCACAGCCTGGACATGTCCCATGTCATTCCCTCAAGACTTATTTCTCCTTAGGGATTTTCACTAGTTCACCCTCCATTTCCACGTGGCCATCTCTGAGGGATCCAGCCCGGTTTGGGCTCTGATGGACACTGCTGCAGCAGCAATGCAGAGGGCTGGGGCAGTGTCTCAGGGGCCAGAGCTGCCTCAGGGCACATCAGCATCCTGCGGGCAACTCGATGCCGCTGCACTGATATTTCCCCAGGGAAAGATTGAGCCCTTCCTTCCTTCGCCTCTAAGAGTTTCTATTTCATGTTTTTATTTCCAGTGGCTTGGTATTTTGGGAGTGGATAAGGGAGGACTAAAGCGTGTTTCAGGAGTAATCTGTTCCTCAGCATTTGGTCCCTTGTGTCTCTTTTGCTGTTCCTTTGAAATAAAGGAACATTCAAGCAGACGAGAAGGAAAAAAAAGTGATTAAAGAATCCTACTAAATCCCAGATAAATGTATGTAAAAAAAAAATCCAGGTGGAATCATTGTAGGTTAAAATTAAAAAAAAAATTAAACTTATTTCTTCTGAGTGTCACCAAAAAACAAATTAAAATATTTCTCCTCTCTGCCCCACACACCCCTCAAAAAAAAAAAGATCATTTTGATAATAAAGGTATTGCAGCAGCTTTAAGGGACTCACAGATCAAATATCATTTGGGAAATTTCAAAGGGTTGTTTCAACAGTATCACTTTCTACCATTCCCCACTCTGCATCCCTTCTTTTTATATTTTGGTTCCTGATGAAGTTTCAGCTGCTCCTGAAGTCAGTCCTTGTGTTCTTGGCTATCAAAGAGCATTGCAACATCAACGTCAGAGTTAAACTAAAAAAAAAAAAAAAAAACCTCTAGAAAAAAAAGCATCCCTTTTCCTTTGGAGATCAGAAAGTCAAATAAAAAGGATGCTGATTTGTGGAATAAAGGGTGGGATTCCCTGCTGAGACGATAGGAATCTTCTGACTTAACTGAGTTAAGATTTGAATATATTTGGCCCAGACAAGGGGAGAAAAAAAATCCATTAGTTTTGAGAAAAGCCTCACACAGTTTCAAAAGGAAATATGTTAATATAAAAATATTAAAAAAAAAAAAAAAAAGGAAAAAAAAGATTTGTATGTGTGTTTCAGAGGCCAGGAGTTTAATACTATCAGCCAGAAGCAAAGGGAGAAATTAAATTACATGACTAGCACGAAGTCTTGTCTCCTACTGCCATGACATGGATGAGAAAACAAGAGAGTCCTCTAGCAGCCCTGCTGGATCCGGGGACCTGTGGCCATCAGAAAACCACCCCAGCCACCACAACCTGCCATGGTCATCCCTGTGGCATTGCTTGGCCCCTCCACAGGGTAAAACTGACAATTTGTCCTTGCTTTGGCTCAGGGTTTGCTCCTGAGTAACCCCCTGGGCTGGTGCCTAGGTCCTGTTCTGGAGGTGCTCCACACTGAGGGGTCCTGAGCCTCCTCCCACCCCTGCCTCAGTTTCCCCCTCTGTGCAGTGAACCCAAAGTGTTGTTCTCCACTGTCCGATAGCAGTGACCCTCTGATCTCAGCGGGAAGTTTACTCCCTCCTAACACATTAACCTGATTTAGACCAGCCTAACTCCAGACTGCCCATCCTCCAGGAACCCCATGGCAGCCCAGCAAGAACCCCAAGCTGCATTGACGTGGTGCTTCATAAAGCAATATTTGCTGATGGTCCAGATGCTTGTCCCTCTGGCATATCCCTGGTGAGGGCAATACACTCTCTAAGTCTGAGGGGAGCTGGCAGGACTGCTCTGCATCACAGGGCACTGCTGCCATTGCTGCCCAGGCAGGGGGGCAGGAGACCCCCATGGCCACCAGCCTCTCCTAGCTCTAAAAAAAGGCGTTCTTCCACTCTGCATCTGCCTGGGACAGCGGATGGTAACATGCACTGGTTGTGGCTTCCTACCACTTGAAATGTCCCCTACTCATCGCCAGCCTGAGAAAGACATGGCATATGTGCTGTGTCCCTTCTTCCCTGCAGAGAGCTTTCCTGCTCCCCCGTGCCCGAGCAATGCTGAGGCATGTGTGAAGACTCACACAAAAATAATCATAGCATGAGATTGCCCTTCGTAATGAGGCCCTGGGAAAAAGCTGGTAGCTGGGGAAAGGTTCAGTCCAGCCATGGAGTGGCTGCAGGCTGTAATGTGGGGTTGTCAAAAGAGCAGCTCAGTATTAAATCCTTTTGATGGTTCTCCTGCTGAGAGAAGAGATGATATCTCATCATTAATGGAGTTGAATTAATATAAATTAGCTGAACAGCTCCTCACCGCTTCCGTTCAGGCAGAGAAAAGGGGTTTATTGGGGAGGCAAAAGCAACGATCCCTTTCACCTCGCATTCACTCCGCCATCCATAAAGATGCTGCTGACCTCGCAGTCTTATCTCCTCTCCTCCCCTCCCCTGGCAGGACTGAGGCGATGTAAAATAAAATGATTATGTGACACCCCGGGAACGTGGGGACTGTCCACAGCACAGACCTCCAGTGACCTTTACACAAGTGACAGGTGACCTCTCTAAATCAGCCCTGGGGAGACTTGAGATTGCCAGGAGGGCTGGACCCTCCACGGGCCCTGCGGCAGCAGCATCGCCAGCTTGAGGATTATAACTTATGGGCAGATCAGGCTGGGGAACAGGAGACACCTCTCTGGAGTCCCAGGCTGGGCTCTGAGGGCTATTTCAGCTCCTTCCCTGCCATGTATCCTCCTTCTTTTTCCATCTGAACTGTGAGTTTCATCCTTCTACCCCCCTCACACACAGGCAGAAACAACACTGAGTGATTTCTGCAGCTCAGTCCAGATTTACACGCAGGTTTCCAGCCTGCATGACCAGCAACAAGCACCAGAGAAACTGCCATGAGCTGATTGCAAGGGAACTGCCAAACTACTGAGAAACAAAGACTAAAAAAATACTAGCACAGAGTTTTGAAGGCAAGAAGGGTTATGTCTTTACCAAGCAAGTGATAATTATTTAAGAGCAAACCTAAACCCTGAAGCATGTTTCAGCAAGTGCTTGAAGGTGGCAGAGTGTCTGTCTGTGCATTGGGGTGAAATGGTTCCATATGTCAGAGCATATACCTGATTCGTTTTTTAAAGCTATAAAAGGCAGACAGGGCAGACAATGTATATTATATTATGCATTTTTAAAAGCTACATTAAAAGAACATCATTAAGGTTGCAGAGCCAAGCACTCAGACCGTAGCTATGTCATGCCCAAGGCTGCCTGCCCACGTTCATTTGAATCCCTCCTGCCTATGAATGTGTCGTGACAGTTTAACAGTATGTGTTCAGGTATTTTCTCCTTCTCCCCGTGCTGGACATAGGATGGATGGCTTGTGCCATCTTACAGAGTGTTTTCTAGCCTGTTATTGTCTTATTGCTGCAGCCATGGGCTTGTTCAACCACAGCCTGGCTGCAACAGCTACCACCGCAGATGGCGTTCATGGCAGGTTTGTGCTAACTCCACACCTTCACAGCCAGGACCTCTCTGCCGTGGAGCACGTGGTTGTTGGGCAAACACCACCGATCACCCTGCAAGCAAAGGCCTGATGCCACAGTCACCTCGGAGAGGAGCCCCGCCACACACACACCCTGCATGGGCTCTGGAGACAGCCACACAAATTCCTGCTGGTACCACAAGCTGGTGCAAAAACGCCTGCACGGTATGAGAGGAGGGAGTTTGCTGTTGCTGTCTGGCTTGAAGAAGTAAAAGAGAGAGAGAGAAAATTCAAATGAACTAATTTCTTGTTCCAAGACCTTTTCGCCCCTTTGCAGCTGCTTCTGATACAAAGGCAGAACCTTATCTCCCTGTTGCACGGATCCAGCACTACAAACAACTGCCTTGTTGTAATGCACAGAATGTGTGGCATCTGACGGCAGCCTACACAGAGCTGAGACATGAGCGGGAGGCACATTCCCTTCCAATTTCTGTCCAGCCTTTTTTTTTTTTTTATTTCCCCTCTCTCTTCCTCCTTGAGCCTGTAGTTAGCTGGTCTGCTTTTGGCATCCTCCCCCACTGAACCCTACTGAACCGCATCCCCACAGTCCGTATAGGCAGCAGCAGTGGAAGAAGCCTCATCTTCCTCTCTGCTGAACCTCCTCTTATCCCATGCCCTGTACGGCAAACAGCCTCTTCCACCTCTGATCCCAGCAGGCGTGCACAGGCGTGTGCAGGCAGCAGGACAGACTTCTATTCCCCCATCACGGGCCTCACAGTTCAGGCAGTATTAGGGAAGGGGGAAGATGACAAGGTTCTAATCCATCCCCAAAAGCAGATGCTAATCAAAGATGCTGACATTTGAGCTTAGAGTCTCGAGTCCTACACTAGCAGCTCAGATGTCCAAGCCTCTAGTACTGTAAGGTGTCTCTAAGGCCCCTGTACTAATATCTAATCTAATATACTAATCTTTACAATTTTTAATACGCTTATATTCAAGTTTCACTTTGAGGCAGGGAACTGCTAGTTTGGGGGGAACAGTATTGTCAGCCCCAAATGTTCAAAGCAGAGAGTGTAAGCCTACAAGTATACGCTTCACCTGAAGAGAAAACAGCTATCTTTTTCTCTTCATTTTTTCAATCTGTATTTTTGTTTACTACCTGTAAAGTCCTACAAAAACTACAGAGAACTGGAGTTCTCTGACCAAAGGCAGTACCTCTGTGTAAAAGAGGAGGAAAAAAGAGACTAGGCAAATACAGGAATATTGCCAAAATTTTGCAGTCATGTGCAAGGCCTTAGAAGAAACTTTGGAGGAAAAGATAAGTTAATACTGGAGGTAAATGAGAAGTTCAGAGAAATCCAACATGATTTTATGCTGCAGTGAAAAGGAAAAGAAATGGGTTAAAACATGAAAAATCATGGTCATGGATTGCAGGACTACTAATAGTAGAGATTCACATTTAAGCCAGCAGTAGTCCATGGAGGAGAGTGACCTGGGCTCCCAAGCTGGCCATACAGTGTAACACGCAGATAGACTGAGAGGAATTGCCATTAGTGATAAGCAGGAATTAATGCCATTTTACTAAGCATTTCAAGCCTTGTAAGTCATTGCTTTTCAAGAAGAGCAACTGAAGCTAGGACACAAGAAGAGAAGTTTACCGGCATGCTGATGGCCATCAAGAACTTTTCTAGACAAACATGAAGGGGTTGGTTTGCTTAACCAGGCAAAAAAAAGAGACTGAGAGGTGATACGATCATCCCAGGGCCTATCTACCCAGGCAGGAAAAGAATTAGTTAAGTTGAAGGGGAAACCTGGCAAAGATGAACTGCATAGCAACTGGATATTAATACATTTAGGTGTGAAATGTAGACTTGGCTTCTAGCCATTGGAGCAGGAATACTTCGGAGGACCCTTCAAACATAAATAGTGGAAGAGAGAAAACAAGCTGCTTGCACCTAGTTTGAGGCCAAAGATCCTGTAATACTGGTGCTCAGGCAGAACATCAGCCTCCAGGGGACCAACAGTGCTGCAGGTCACAGCACTGGCTAGAAAATCCTGTGATCTGCCAGCGTGTGCTCCAGGAATGCAATGGGATTCGAGGTCTCCACACCTGCTGAAGTGCGAAGCACTCACCAGGAAGCATCTGAGTAGATCCTTCTGAGGATCCTGTTGTTCCCTGGCACAAGAGGTCCTCCGGGAATTAAACTGGAGGTGATCTCCACCATGTCTGCACACAGTTTTCAAGCTCCCACAATTTACAAGCTGGTGTTGCTAAGGCAGGAGATGGGAGGCACTCCTCCTCTAAGGGAAGGCAGCATTTTCTTGAGTTCATGTATTCCAGGTAGTTTGATAAAATTGTTATTGATAAAATTGTTGTTTTCCCTGCCAGAATCACGCAGCTACCACAAATACCTTTCATGCCACACAAAATTCTTTCTAAATGCCCCAGATCTGGAGAGCAGGGGGAGTCAGAGAGAGGGAGAAGGAGACAATCATAGCTCCAACCCACTCCTCCGCGTTGCAGAAGCAGGAATTTGCTCTCCAACTGGAATGTAGCTGCTTAATAGGGCCACAGAAGCGAAGAGGCTGCATCTGTAGTGTTTCTGTCAAAGCAAATGAGGTCATTAACAGACGAGTTCAGTGATGGAATTGTCTCTCGTAGTATTTATTATATGGTCCTTTTCCTGACACCTCCCACTGAGAGAATATTAAATATTTAATGCACACCAAGGCTCTGCTCATTTTTCATTCCCACTTCAGCATTTCAAGTTGGCTCCAATCTGCTGCTAGCTATAAAGTCGACTGGACAATGGACCATAATGAATTAACTCTTTGGAAGCCACCGTAGCATTTACAGGACTGCCAAAAGACTGGGTGCTTTATCATCTCTGACTCATGAGTATGCTCTAGAATTCAATCCTCAATTCATTAAAACAAAGTAGGGGAAGGAAGATGAGGGTGGAGAATTTAGGAAATAGGTTTCAGGAACCATAAATAAATAAATAATGAAGGGGGAGATGAAAATGTTAGCCTGTCAAGGTGACAGGGGGTTATTTACTCATCATTTCTGGAGCTGCTATCTCCAAGAATGAAGGTTGCTCCTGTGCAACGTAACAGTCTTCAAAATCCTGAGCATCACATCCAGAATGAACCACTGATCCTGGGGTAAAGTGGAAGCAAGACCTCCGAGAAATAGCTCACAGCCTTGGTCATTACAAATCTAAAATGGATCACCAAGAAAAGCAGAGCAGGATGTTTCCCATGGTATGGTACTTGCTGCCCATCTGGTCAAGGGAAGACAAAGCTGGTCCAGCCTGGTAGCTGAGCTCTCCCAGGATGTCTATACCATTTAAATGTCAACCTGAATGTCTAAACTTCCAACGGTGTCTTTGAAAATCCATGTAAAAACATTTAGTTAGATGGTGCTTCAAAAGGAGAAGGCCTGTCTACTAAGGACATGCTCCTCTGTGAAGCTTTCGCTAGATAGTTCTGGTGGTTACGATACCTAGAACTCATTCTCACCTGCGCTTTGCCCAAAAAGGGAGAGTCTATGTACAAAATGATATGGATATGATGTCTACAGGCTGCTGGAGATATAGTTAGTGTGTGGAAGGGACCATCAATGGGGCATCTGTCAGGGCTTCAGCTGTCCCATCTCCATTCCCTGCCAGACGAAGGCATTTACAAGCAATATTTTCCCAGGGCAATTACTCCCTTTATTTACTGCTCCTTCCCCATCCTCCTACAGCATCAGCAGATCTGCAGAAACTATCATGCATATGGTCCCAGGGCCACACTGGGCAGAGAAAGGCACAAAAATACAGTCAGGCTGTTTTCACCCACAAGGCAGAAACTTCAAGGAAATCTAACCATCACACACTTTTACTTGAAAAAAGATCCACTGGCAAATTACTCCTGCTTTTAGACTTACAAGCTCCCATTTACTTATCTGGTTAACACTATCTGTCACTTTTACTGAGATACCAGGAAATCTGATTCCCGCTCATGGTGCAAAAGCAACCTGTATGCGCTTGACCTTTTTAATGTTTTGTAATTTGATTGGATGGCTATTCCCATATTTCCTTGTCACCAGCCCTAGTAATCTGAGAGGCAGAAGTGGAAAAGACAGCCAGTAAAAATACAAGCAAACACAAGTGGGAATTAGCTGGGGCCTTGGGATGCCAAAATTACTCAAAGCTACATCCTCACTGAGAGTGCAGCCAAAGCACAGCTCAGCTCAACTGTATGGCCGGGGCTTGCCGCAGTAATCTTACAGTGTCGTCCCACAGTCTTAATTCAAGGCTCAGATCCTGGGTTCAGGTTGGAGCTCTTTGCTGATGACCTTTTAGAAGTGTGATTTTTAACTCTTTTTTTTTTACTGTTGCTCTGCCCAGAAAGCCACAGTATGAGCACAGTTATATCAGTACAACCCTATATAACCTTTACATTAGGGATTAATCTCATAAGAAATGTTACATTGTATATTGGTACCAGAATGTTAATACAACAAATGCAAATTACAGAGGTGCCTTAGGTCTGTTTTCTGACCATTCTACCTCAAAACTGGGACTGTTTAAATGAGTAAAACAAACCTGGACAGGAACAGATATGTCAGTAAAACCACTTCTAGGCTGCTCTTGTTCTGCATCCACAAGGGCAGTTGTGCAGATGAATGCTTGCACAAGAGCAAAGTCCTTCTGCAGAGACATAGCACTTTTCTGTGTAGTTTCCCCATCTACTGAATGGGAACAGTGATAAGGGGAAAGTGTAACTTGGTACTTGAAGTCGCAAATGACAGGCTCCTAGGACAGCAAAGTAAATTTAGAAAGTTTATTTCTAAACTTTCTTCAAAATGCTTTCTACTGCCAGCCCCCCAAAACTCAAATTCCCCATGTGGCTTTATGCTGAATAAATCACAGTTCTCCACAATTAAAATTATTTTAATTCCTGCACCAGGAATCCCAATGAAATGCCACACATTTTCTCATAAGCCCTTGTGGCACAAAGGCATTTCTCTTCTTAGGGACGCAGGCACTCGGCTCTGGGTTACAGTTTAACAGCATCTCCTGCTGCCCCTGGCCGAGGAAAGGACACAGCCAGTTGATCAGCCTGTGCAGTGTGAACCCAGAAGCAGAAACCCCATTTGTTTTTTGCTTCCTTTCAACAAACCTATCCCTACAGATCGATTCCAGCCCGGTGCAGAGTGCTGGTAAATATGCCCGCAGTAGCTGCAGCAGTTGGCGTTTTCAAATATTCATCTTTTCAAAGGATGGCTTTTTCTCCCCCAGCCCCTTAGCAGAGAGCTTTGCTCTTTCCTGTACTCAAATTGCCTGCCATAGATATTCAGTTTTTTACTTAAAATATCTCCTTTCACTCCAGTGACTGTATACAGAGAGACAACACAGAACCTCCCCAAATTAGTGTACATTATGGCAGCCGTTCAGTTTATTTATTTGTGTGGATTTGGCCATTTCTTTCTCCAGTCATTAATAAAATGCCATGGATTTGAATGTGTACAATTGGAAATGGCTTCTAAAGGGAGCCTTCTCGTGGAGTGGCTGCTTGGCTTCCAGTGGCTTTCACTCACTGCTTGGAGTGAAAATAACTATTTTTTCTTTTCTTCATTTAGCCCATAAATAGCCTATTGATAAGAGATTAAACACAGGCACCAAACTTATGAAGAGCAGAAGGCACTTGGTCCTTACAATGGAAGAAAACTTCAACTGCTTGGGACACAGGATCATCCTAGATGAGCCAGCAAGATGAGTACACTGAACAGCTTAGGCTGTAAGCGTTTAGTTCTGTTTTTACAAAGCACCTAGAAAAATGGGGCCTCCAAACAAGGACTTGGTGATCCTGAAACACGTTATTTTAAGAATTGCTGTATAATTGAGTCAGTATTCCATAAGGTGCATATCCAGAAACACTTCTGCCCAGCACAGAGTATTGCATACAAACATTTCAGTTGAGCCCTCTCTTGTAAACCTCACATTCCAGTTTTGGAGACCTTGATCACTCTTCAATCGTATTTTAGGATCCTAACATCTAAATGACCTTTCCAGGGGTTACAGATACCCTGAGTTTTGCCACATCAGATCCTTTCTCTTTTCTCTGCCAATAATTAGCTGTTTCAGGGACAGAACTTCCCAATCCATTTTGAAGCAATTTTTGCTGTCTCTGGAAGCATTGCTTGTATCCCAAGGAATTCCAGCTTAAAGAATTTTTGGAAGCAGTAGGAAATATGCTGACTTTGATCCCAAAACTTTACAGGCTTGCAGTGTCTCTACGCTGATATTTTGTTTTCCTGAAGTCAAAGGTGATGCTCACTGTTTCATTGTACAAGCGTACTCTTTAAAAAAAAAAAAACACAAACAATTGTATCTGTCCACATTTTGTGATCAAGTCCTGATTTTGAGTACTTTAAAATTCAGGGGATATTTAACAGGGCAGATAAGCCAGGAGAAGGAGTAAAGACATGACAGTACTAACAGTCAATTAACACCAAGACCAGAGTGACATTTGGGCTTTAAATAAAGCACATTTCCCAGGAACAGACAGATAAATGGTTAGGGAATATTCATCAAGTGTGTCATTATAGTGATATTTCTCTTTATGTGGTAGAGTGCTCAAGGACTGGGATGGAAGGACTAATGTCTGGAGATGGGTGTATCCTATGCTACAAAAAAAAACATGCTAAGACTAGTCTGCCCTTATTGTGATTAAGCTTGGATATAGACATGGTCCACTTTTGCTGATGACAGGTGACCATACACGTAATTATTATAAGGAAAAGCCCCTCATGGACTGAGACCTCTGTCCATTCAGCACACACAGACAGCATCATGACCAGCCATCTAATGGTGATAACATTAAACCATGAGAGCAAAAGGCAGCTGGACACCCAAATCCCACTGATAGTCAAAGGGTGCTGGACAGCTTCATCGATGGCTCCTGACCTATTTCTGAATCAGTCCTGCCAACGAGTGGCAGGGAAGCAACCAGTTCTCGTTCAAATCAGCAGCACATCTTTTCTTCTTTCTTCCCGCAACGCCTTTTTTGCCTTTTCTTTCCTCTCTGGCTCTTGAGCACCGATGCAAGAATTTCAATCAACATCAACCCTGATGTAACTCCATTTGATTTACTGGCAGCTGGAGGCTATTCTTAGCCTGACGTCATGTTGAACGGCAGAAGCTATGAAGGTCCTGTTCTTGCCTTGACAAATCTCAAGTTAAAATAAAGGTACTAGAGACCTTTAGATGCAAGAGCAAGTCATGAGGAAGGAAGAATCTGGAAAGGTGCCATTGAATTTAAACAGTAGGGCTACCAAGCACATTTAACATGATCTGGATTACAGTAAATAACAGCACTTTGGAGCTGAGAAAACTGCTACATCAGGATGGTGAGAGTCATGCTAGCTGCTAATGTAGGGGGACAGATTTCTTGGGCATCCAATTAGGTCATGTGCAAACAATGGAGCGCTGTAGCAGGTCCATGGCAGTTGGACTGTGGCTGCCAAAGGTCCAAGGGCTGCAGCAGAGAAAGCCACAGCAGCAGAGCTATGTGGAAGCATGACTTCTCCATTCACCAGCAATTCCTTCCAAATGAGGGTGAAGAAAGAGTCTAGACGCCAAAATGCAGCTATCTTTCTCGGCCACCTCAAATTTTTATTTATAAATTCTCAAAAGACAACATCAATCTGTTCTGGGCCAGGCAAATTATTTCAGTTCAGTTTGGAGCATTTTAATTAAAGTGAAAGGATGTTTTGAAATGACAAATTTATTTGAGCTGAAAAGCCTAAATGTTCTTTTTGCAAAGATTGAAAAGAAACACTGAATGGTTAACACAATTTTTTTGATCCAAACAGTCTACCCAAAATGGAAGCTTGTTCTTCAGAAGTTCCCGAACTTGGCATAAAATTTGGAGCCAAATACAAAAGTTTGCACTTAAAGGTGAAAAGGAACATCCTTAAGTAAAGACAAGATTCCCAGTCAAAATACTCTGGCTTATCTGCTAACAGGCTTGCTCCTTGAAACTTACTTTCACAGGTAACCTTATTCATTATCAGCCCTTCTCAGTTCAGTGCTCATATAGCCATATTCCACTGTGTTTTAGCAGGATCAGTGCTAAAGTAATATGGATTTGTCACTAAATATTGTTCCTGCTTTTTTCTGTGTAAACCTCCAAAACAGTGTGCAGGACTTTCATTTTCTTAGGTGTCTGCAACAGAGATATTTAACAAACAGGGACTGTGATGCTGCGATTTTCAGTCCTCTTTGAGGATTCTCAGTATTATCTCCACTGAAGCAGTTGCAGTTGGAAGTTGGCTGCTCTTTCTATTTAATTTGGACAACACCAGGACAGCTGGTATAAATGGTCACAGCTCCATTCCAAACATCAGCTGGTGTTATGCTGGCTGAGGATCTGCTCCTACATCTGTTCTCTGGTTTCTCAGCATCTTAAAGCATTGCATGGAAAGGTGGCAAAGTACAGGACTTATCACATGCAATAGAGCATTATAAAGTGATTTGTGGCTGCTGAGGAGTCCTGCCACTGACTTCAGGGCTGTGGCTCAAACCTTTGATCAGCTGTATCACTTCTCAGCAAAGTGGGACTGGTGCGTAGGTGGGGAAGGTGGCAGCTCCTGTGCTCTCAGCCCTGCGGGTCCACTTTGACCTTGTTCGAGTCAGGGCTCAGTTGCCATGGCTGTAAAAGAGTGATAAGACTACTTACTGCAACATGCTTGAATATGGAAAGTGTCAAGGATCATCCTGATTAATGACTAGATGATGTCAGAGGGGAAGGAGTTGCATATAATAAAACAGATTTTTTTGGTACGGGTTCCCTTGCGTTACAAGCTGCAACCTTGCAACTTACCCAGAGCCTTTTTTGTGATTTTATGTGAATGAAAGAGCATGCTGAACTGCTGTGTTTTATAGAGCAGATGCTTGGCCATTGCTTTGGTGAGGTGGAGAAAACATGTTAGGACATCACACATGTGGAAGGAGGCTGCCCAGGGGGATTTGCACACTTAACTCTCCTTGGTTCCCTCTAGAGTCAGATGGAAAGAAAGCATCTTCCAGGGGACTAGAGGTGAAGTTTATGGAAACCAGGCAACCAGCTCAGCCTAGCTCAGCAAATGGAGGGTGGATATGAGACATGAGTAGGGTCAAACAGCATTTACAAAAATCCACTGTGGTCCAGATGCAAAGCAAGTGGGTCATTACTGCTGGAAGCCCAGGCTGACGCTGGCTACAATGCAGCTCAGTTGGGCGCTTTCACTGTAAGATTTGCAGACTCGGTTTCTCCATCCCTGGCGACATGTGATGTTTGTGTTGACCTTGGCTTTGTTTCCCCACTGCTCGTGCTGTCATTTGCACCTGCGCCAAGTGGAAGGACAAGACCACTGTTGTTGTGCAGCAGCATTTTACATCCTCTCCAGTGAGGATGCACAAAGTGTTTTACAATTTCACCCACCCAAACCCAAAGTGGGACTGAAGATTAGGGAGAAGCAGGGCTCCTATTATTTGCACTGTCATGTAAAATTGAGTGTAACAGCGTCAGAAAATAAAATCATAGTCCCTACAGAGAATTGTGATATCAAATTCACACAAGAAGAAGAAGTGCTGCTTTCTGATCTTGGTTTTCCTGGTGTAATGTCAACGATGTACAATTAATTTCAGTGCATTCACACCACTATCAGGCAGAGAAGAGTGCGGTCCAGGCGGCTATTTTTCCACCACCCACTCAGGGCATCCTGGTAACCTGTCATCCTCTGTGAAGTTAGACTTTCTAAGAAAGCAGGCAGTGGCCAGGTGAACAGGATTGTGCAGTATCGGCTGTGTCGGGGACCTGATCTAGGGCTTCTCCAGATTTGAAAATATCCTGTCCAAAGCTCAGTAGTAAGAGCTCAGCAGAAAAACAGAGGGAAGCATTATGGGCTGGCAGGGTCCTGGCACTTTGTTCTGGGCAGGCAAATCATCCTTATTTTGTTTATTAATGTAGTGCATTATTTTGTCCTAAAGTTCTCCAATTCATGTATTTTATGGCTCATTTTTATTTGCTTTCGTTTCTAATTGAGGTGTATGGCTTTGGGGGGTTGGGTTTCAGGTTTGGGTT
Source organism: Haliaeetus albicilla (assembly GCF_947461875.1). NCBI lineage: Eukaryota > Metazoa > Chordata > Aves > Accipitriformes > Accipitridae > Haliaeetus > Haliaeetus albicilla. The sequence goes on along the minus strand of NC_091484.1, from coordinate 13,009,517 downwards.
GGGTTTTTTTTTCTTCTTTCACAACAGTTTTAGCTGCCATATCTACAGCCACAGTATCTGGGGGACTCTGTGGAAGCCAGTCTTCGGCTTCTGTCCAGGAAGTTGATCCAGGGGGGAATCAGCCTCCTGCAGGACCTGCCCCCCAAAAGTGTGATGTAGTGGAAAAGGACCTGATGGTCATCTAACTGCTGGAGACGCCACAAACCCACCTCCCCTGGAGAAGTCTTCTTATCTGCTGCTGCTGCTAAGGGCTTTGCTTCTCATCTGTGCTGATACAGCACCTAACATGCAGCTTTCATCCAGGACTGGGCTCTTGATGCTTTCAGTAGTACACAGTAAAGGTGCCGTTTTTCACCATAGATTAAATACGTCAATGCTGTTAACCTGGCCAATTACAGTCTGCAGTAATTATATTCTGCTAAAAGAGAGGCCTCTGAAAGCAAACTTGGAGTCCTCTTTGCATCCTACCTTGAACAACTATGTGTATCCCCATGTGCATAAACCACTGAGTACTGGTGGACCTGCACTGCAGTGCATGGTAGGAATGAGAAGAAACATTCTTCAGTGTTTACAGATCCTGTGGAAAAATAATATTTTCAAGTGTAACCTCTTCAGCTCAGCCCCTTCCTTAGTGTTTGCATGGTATTTGATACCCGTAGAATCGTATCAAAGAGCATCAAAGCTCTTGCGGTTTGTGCCAGCCAATGTCTGTGTGGGCAATTAGACTAGATATAAGGAAGAAATTTTTTACAATGAGGGTGGTGAAACACAGGAACAGGTTGCCCAGAGAGATGGTAGATGCCCCATCTCTGGAAACCTTCAAGGTCAGGTTGGACGGGGCTCTGAGCAACCTGATCTAGTTGAAGATGTCCCTGCTCATTGCAGGGGGTTGGACTAGATGGCCTTTAAAGGTCCCTCCCAACCCAAACTATTCTATGATTCTGTGATTCTATGATAGTTGTGCATCTGCATCCCAATGTGCCAGGAGGCAGGGGAAGCTCTGATAAGAATAAGTTTTATCCTTGAAAGACTTTGTTTCCTCTGGATTTTGCTGACTGGGATCTCCAGCTAAGGCTTTCCTCAAGTCTGAAGCATTTCTAAGAGTTCTTACAAATGCCTCAGATGCAAGAGTTCATGTGAGCAGAGATTTCCCCCACTGCAGTGTTGCTCTCTCTCCCCAGCAGAACTGTTTTGTCTTCACAAAACTTGTCAGAGGGGATGTGAGACCAGTACTTAGTCAAAGCTTGCTGGAAACCAGCTAAATCCTCCAAATATATTGGAAGGGAGGAACAGACCCCCCCAAAGCATGGGCCCATAAGGTTAATGCTCATAGGAAGAAGCAGTATCTTTTATAAGTCCAACTGATATTATTGGAGAAAACTTTCAGGAGCACAACTGCTTCTTTTGTGCATGAAGCAGAAAATGTGAGGCTTTGGGCTATGAAATCAAACCTTGTCTTTATGGCAGGATTGGGCCCCTGAGCACCCTGCTGTTCTCAAAACTGGCTGCATGATGATGTTTCCTCATTTGCCTCCAGGGATCCCTGTAACTAAGGGAACCATTTTGTTTTGCAGATTGAGAAGGGAATCAAATAGTTGAACCCTTAGTAAACATGCAGACACAACTGGTTGTCTTTGATGATTTGTTAGTTTGGACCTGAGCCACGAGACCTGGGGATTGCAGTCTAAGTTCCTAGAGCTCCCATGTCTGACATGCAGAGCAGCAGATCAAAGTGAGGATGAATGATGCTCGTTATCAGTTGGAGAGGCGGCCAGAGGGGTTTCCAGGTGGAATCTTCTTAAAATATCTCCTGCCCATTTCAAATCTGGCAATCTTGGGTGAACCTGAGTCACCTACTTAATAAAAATTCCGTGTTCAGTCCATAGAAATGCTTCCAGCACAATTAGATCAATTTCCTCTAAGTAGCAATAAATGTGTTTTCCTTTAAAAGGCCAACACAAGCACATTATCACAGCATATAATCCCCATTCTCTCTATTAGCTCAAAGTACATCCTAAAGGCCAAGGGTCGCAGCTAAAGACTAATCAGTCTCATTAGCCTGTCTAATTTATCTTAACTAGGGGGACACAAACACACTAAAACTGTTAGGGAGACTTTTTGATCAGGATATGGGAGTCATTCATCAGGGTCCTGCAGCTTCCAGAGACAGGAAGGAGAGACACAACCCAGACACAAAGCCATTCTCCAAGGATGCTCTGCACCGAGATGCGCCTACGCAGGCAGGATGGGGCAGAATCCCTCCCAGAGGCTGCTGCTGTCCTACCAGGCAACATCCCAGCAGGCTAGGGGGGAGAGAGGGAAAAGCATGTCCTTCTTGTTCTCACCCACATGCCGCCCAGCAGCTCAGCATCTTCCTTGTTCAGGCTCCGCTTTGGCACTGCAGGCGCTGGCTTGACCAGGGAAGGGTTTGGGTCTGGCTGGTTAAAGTTTAACCCTTCCCCAGCTGTGAGGGGCCTGTCAGCCACCACAGTGACTTGGGAACACAAGCTGCCCCTCCTTTTCCCACATGCATCATTCTCCTGTCAGCTCCCAGCTGTCAGCACCTTCCCGGCTGCATCACACGCTGCTCTTGGGGCTTGGCAGGGGACAGCCGACCCCCTCCCTGCTCCCCTGCCAGGTGGAAGGAGAAGGGGGATAAGGGACACAGTGCTCAAATCCAGCTGGAAGCAGCCAAAAAAATGGAAAAATGAAGAAAAATGAACTACTGTGGAAGTAGTTCTGTCAGTGGTTATCCAGACAGTATAACCAAGCGTTTTAGATGCTACCAGCCCAACAACAGCTCCTAAGCACCTGAACCTCACTCTTCACTGTTAAGAGGCAATGCAAATTCCCTTGCAAACATTGCCCATAATTATTGTCCAGGTGCTGGGCTTTAGTAGCCCAAGGCAACAAAGCAAACCCTGAGACTAGTTTCCAGCCCCAAAGGCTCCAGCCCATGTTTTCATCCTGAATGCTCCAGGCTGGGAGGATTTCAGAATTTGTGCTGCCAGCACGTCTTTGTTGGATATTAAAAGACAAGGAGGTTTTCTGCTAAGAAAAGAAGGAAACGTGGATTATTTAAGGACTTGCAACAGAAGGAGGCTGGCCAAGCTCTAGATCAAAGTCACCTCTTGAGACTCTCCTGGGAGAAAGGAAAAGGTTATCCCTCAGATCCCTACTTCTGTCTTAGAAATATGTGGCTCCAGAACAGTTGCATTTCCAGTGACAATCAGCAATAGAAAGGAAAACGTTGCTATTACAGACCCTATTCCTCACGCACAACCCTTGTTTCTGTATCACACGTGCCCTCACCCTGCCCTCCACGACACTGCGACGTCAGAGCGCCTCGGGATGCAGCCGTGCAAACAGAGCCGAGCTGTTTAAACTTGTCTGAAGTCCAGCTGCCGTGCAAACCTTTCATCACCCAGCCAAGGGGCTGCTGCCAAGCACAACGGTCACAGCAGAAACGCTCTTTGGGCACCCATCTTCCTCCCTCTCCATCGATCACCTGCCATGCAAAGGTCACAAGGACTGAGGCTGAAGCGGTGGAGTTCAGGAGGCTGCCAGAGGACTTGTGGCCTGGGATTTCACCTGGGGGAGAGAAGTTCGAGGTGTATAACATCATATAAACAGGTTAAACTTTGAAGATGTAACAAGTCTGATAAGAGGAATTTATAAAGTGTCACAGCAGTTTGTGTCACCCTGTCCCACTTTTTGTCATCCACTATCTCACTTCCAAAATACTTGAATGGGAAATACGTAGGGGAAAATGAGCTTCGCTGTACCTTTCAGTGCCAGAAGCATGTGTGCATTCATGCCATGTTGCCCACTCATGCTAATCTGGGCAGAAGAGAGGGGAAGAGAGGTGAAGAGGTGGTGAAGATCTGCAGTATAGCTCAAATGCTGGAGCTATCTCTAGTTTGCTGTTTCTTTAGTCCTGTTGGTGAATTGCCACAGGTAGGACAAAACTGCAGTCAGGGTCACATGCCTCAGCCTCTGTGGCTAATTGCCCTACTGCAAGCACAGGTAAAGAGTTCCTCCTTCAAATAACCAGCTGAACAACCTTTTCCAGATTTGTTTTCAGAGAAACTGTGGCCATCATAGTTCCTGTGCACAAAAATTAAGTAGATAGGTTTTGTACAGGAAATCTTGAGAATGCCAGTCTGTCCAGATTTTGAAACGTTTTAAATCACAGTTCCATTAAAGCTCCTAATGTGGACTTTTTCAAGTGGGCTTAAACAACCCATAGGATTTGGCACATCCCCTCCACTGGGCGAAAGCCAATTCACTGATCTCGGGTACTCGTGTAGCTATGTGCAACTTTGAAGGTGGTAAGAAACATTCCTGTCCGTCCCAGTTCATCAAAGCAATCAAGCACATGCTTAGTTTTAATCACAGACTTACACCTGGTTAAAGCTAAGCACTAATGAATAGTGAGATTTGAGTGGCCACTTAAATCTATTTTTCCAATGTTTATGGACATCATGTCTGCTTTTTCTTTTCTTTCCTTTCTTTTTTTCTTTTACTTAAGACTGTTGTGTGACAGTACCCACAAGTTTTTGACAAGAAAGATTTAGTTCAGTCATACTCATGTGGCCAAGTCCCTTTGGGCAGGATACAACTCACCTAATATGGCTTGTCCAGGCTGGGCACCTTGTCCAAGTTGGTAGCCCCAGTTTCTTCCGTAATCAGGAGAGGACATGGGCACCTCCAAAGGAGGATTCATCCTTTTTGTTTGGGGCAAGCATTTTAGGGCAGATGAATCATTTTGTGGAGATCCCTGCCTTTTTCCCAGGACAGCCAAGGAAGTCTAGACTGTAAGCTTGGATTAGTCACTTAACTTCTCGGCAGCAAAAACCATTGCATCCTAGACATTTTTCAGGCCATAAGGTTAGGTGAGATGAATCCAGGTCTCACTCTCAGAGCCACACAAGCCTTGCTGGGCAGTGAGTTATTAGTGAGTTATTTCCTGAGAGCAAGGGTGGGAAATGCCGACTCTTGTTCCCAAGCTCTGCTCACAGCTATTTCCCACATCATTAAAGAAGACACAGGTATGGAGTTAGAAGAGAAGTATACAGCCAGGTCCCTGTTTTCCCCACATGCAGAAACTTGCAGGGCCAGATTCCCAGCTGAAGATCCTGCCCCCCAACTCTCAGGCATATTTATTCAGCATTAATCAGAAGGTGAGGTGGAAGTACTCGTAATGTCCTGGCAAGGAGGAAGGTGAGAAGTGGAGGAGATGGAGGAGAGGGAGGGAAATTCATTTGTTGAGATGATGGAGTGACTCCTTCAAATGAAAAATTAATAATGATTAAACAATTCTTGATACTGTCCATTTACATTTTAAAGGTGAGTTATCCCAACCAAAGGGGTCCAGTGCTCAGCACCTCTTCCTACTGATTACCATCTAGTTTTCATTTTCATATAACCTTGAAATACAATAAAGTCAATGTATGCACAAGGATTCTCTTTCTCTGATGGATCGAGTGATGTAAATGGATCTTTTTTTTCTCTTTGTCTACCATCCTTTACCTAGAATCTATGTCTAAGTCCCATCCTACACCATTTCCCTTTTAGAGAATGAGAGGAGGATCTGTGTCCACCCAGTATGCCTTGTGTTTCTGGTGGTCAGAGGTAGATCATAGAATCGCAGAATCATAGAATAGTTTGGGTTGGAAGGGACCTTTAAAGGCCATCTAGTCCAACCCCCTGCAATGAGCAGGGACATCTTCAACTAGATCAGGTTGCTCAGAGCCCCGTCCAACCTGACCTTGAAGGTTTCCAGGTGTGGGACATCTACCATCTCTCTGGACAACCTGTTCCCATATTTCACCACCCTCATTGTAAAAAAATTCTTCCTCATATCTACTCTGTTTATCTATATATCTTCCACCCCACCTCCTGATTATCCTTATATCTAGTCTATCCTATATCTAGTCTACATCTGCTGAGTACAGGAAAACAAAAAAGAGATTCCTCTTTCTTTCATTTTGTACATGACTTGGTAGTTGGGAATGTGCAGAACTCTCAACTTCTGCTCTGAATGAAGACATTTTATAGCACGTAATTCCCACAGCAGCAATTGATGGCTTTATTCTGCCTCCTTCTACTCCTCCTCTCGGCACCCATGCTGTTCTTCCTACAGTGACACCACAGCATTTCCTTTGCTGGAGATCACACTGGCTAGTTATTTTGCAATGCAGATAAACCCTCTTTGCATCATTTCCAGGGGAGAGAAACAGAATAGAAGATCCCCTTTTGGAAATCAGCTGCTTCTTTCTTACATGCTGCCTTTCACCGTCTCAAAAACATTGCACACTGTATCCTTCCATTCCAGATCTTATATCCAACAAGCTTTTGCTGACTACGTAACCTTCACTAACCTGAAATTCCTGAGTAGTCCCAGGAGCTCAATGCATCTTGGAATAAAATTTTTGTAATGTCATTTAAGGGTATTCCTAATCCAGAATTATTGAGGAGGCCTGGGTCATGGGAATTGAGTTTGACACTTGACAAATACTTGGCTTTGTGTAAATGGACAGGCCACTGAAATAACTGCCTTTGGATGTCACATGAAGAGAAATTAATTCTTTATTAACTTCCGCAATGATAATCTAATAAACTCATTTGGTCTACTAGTTTCAGCACTTAAAGCGCTCAGTCGATTGGATGCAAATAGATTTTTTCTTCCCCTCTGGAACAGTGCCTCTGTGGCGTGCAAAGGGACATCAGTGTGAAAAGCCAGGCCTGGCATGTTACAATATGGTGTACATATTCAGATGCTGCTACTGCTTAGTGTGACAGAGACAGGCACAGCAGAAAGACAAATAGCAGGGGCTAGAAAAATACTCTATTAGGAATGAAAAGGGGTTTTTATTAAAAATTCATATTTTAAACAAATTTGCTTTGACTTGAATTCAGATCCTTTTTCTTCTTATTCAGGTATTTTAAAATAATATACAAGGAACCAATACATTAGCTGTTCCCATTTAGTATTATAGCACAAGACATTAGTCCCAACCATATTAGGACTCTTTGCTGGATGCTGTACAAATACAAAGAAAGCTAATGTTCCTTTCCTAAAATTTTAGTGGCAAATGCTAAAAATAAAAAGGGAACTATGTGGACCAAGCAAGCCTCTAATTCTGGAAGCCAAGTGTGTCCAACAAGAAAATAGGGCTGTAATATGTGACCTAAGTGATAAATCAACCCAGCCATTGCCACTTAGAGGTTGAATTTCAAATGTCAAGCCACAAGCTGCTGTAGACTGACCAGGAACCATGTGCAAAATAAACAAACAAAAAGGCTATACAACACAGAGCGAAACATGACCTCGGTCTGCTCATTTCAGAGGATGGGCCTTCCCATCAAGAGAAGAGGGACGCTGGCCGATCGGTCCATCGCACTTTCTGCGTTGTACTTCTAGATACCTGATTCTGTTGACGTAGACTTCAGAAAGTTCAAAGCTGCTGCTTTGCCCATCAATAAGCTCAGGCAACTGTGACCTTTTTCATATCAGTGCAAACTAGAATGGCCAGTAAACCTGGCTTTGACCAGAGTATCTATACCACACCACTGCTGCTTGTCCTACACCCGCTCAGCACATCCCCACCAGCAGTACAGTCCAATGGGAGCCAGCTTAAAGAGCCAAGGCAAGGCATGCTTCTTGCCAGTAGGCGTTTGTTACCCTGCCTGTTGGTGCAGCACATAAAAAATGTTTCATTTGCAAAAACCAAATATTTGTTAGTATTTGCTAACCGAGTTGTTCCATAACAACATGAAAAATGGTGAAGTCTAAGTCTGTCAGTTCCATGTAAATATATCATTTCCACAGGAATATATAAATATATGTATGCGTATTTACTCCTGATTAGTGGCAATTATCCTGTGAAAGAGATGCTGGAAATAGAGCATGGATTCTCTAGATTGCCTTAAGTGTCAGTATCCTCTCTGTTGCTCACTTTTCAGAGGCAATGCAGGGTGTAGGACCTCTTCTCCAGCTCACTGCGACCTCCTCTCTGGCATCGCTGTGGGTCTCCCAGGAGATCAGGGTCTGTCACCAAATAGGCTGATCTCTCTGGGTTTTACACGGTTGAAGGAAAACAGATTCAGGATGATCCAGAGTGCCCAGATGAGCTTCCAGCTCTGATCAGCCTCAGCAACACTAACATCAGCTTTGCTTCCTAAATACTTTTGAGACCAAAGTAACCAGCTGCCTTTATTTTGGAATATCGTTCTCACTGACAGTCTGATGCCCTGGAGGACCTGAGCCTTGCTGCCTACACAGCTTCGTAAATGGGATTTTGGCTTCTTCATGAAAAAAAGTCTTCTTTTTAAATCTGCACTAGTGAGTGGCATGTTGGAGACACTCCCCAGCCAGCCTCCCTGCTCTCTGCCCTCACTCCAATGTGCAGCTTTGCATCGCAGTCTCCAGGTTTGTCCCTCACGATTTATTCCTCAGAGTTCAGCACTGAACCTAATTAATAGGTGCATACTGAATAGACTTACAGAATCAGGGAAAATAATCTGGAAGAGATCACCAGAGGTCCTGCAGTCCTTTCCTGCACGCCACACCATCAATTCTGCCTATGTTATTCTCAGCAGACATTTTTCTAGTCTAACACCAATGCTGCATTTGTTAATGCTCAAGAGGAATGCTCTGCAGCCCACAGACTGGGCTTCAGTTTCGCTAATACCATGGGTTCTATCAACACCCAGAAGCCAGTGTCTGCTGCTGTCAGGGTGAAAAATGAGCGTTGGTGACATGCTCCACCATTTGCCGAGGTCTGTCTTGCTGTAGCCTTAGCCAAGGTCTCCACCTCTGCCCGTGAAAAGCAGTTGTTATTTATAGGCCATCTCTGCTTCCTCCCGATGCTGGATATAGAAGCAATAAAGAGGTAGGGACCATCCCCCTGTTTAGAACATATTTTCGTATGCCTCTCCAGCAGCAGCTGATAGGGAGGGACACCTCAGATGTGAGATGAGAATCTGCTTCTCTCACCCAGAGACCTGCTGTTATTGCTTTCTGCCACAGAGATATACTTAATATTACAAGAGAGTGGATGTTGGATCCTGAGGTCCTCAAAGACCATAAATATCATGCTGGCAGGTTTGGGGGTTTGTTTGGGGTTTTATTTCAGGATGGGGGAGGTTTTTCCTCTTACAGAAAGAACAGAACGATGATGTTTCCCACAACTGTAGAGTTCGCTACTCATTTCTGCTGGATGGACACCTGGTTTCAGGGACCATCTGCTGCTTTTTCCAAAGCTGATGCCAGAAACATCTCTCCAGCTGAGAAGCAGGTGGGTGTCTCAACACAGCCTGCAGTGGTAAAGAGCCAGGACGTAGCCCAAGTGCAAGCATTAGCTGCAGTGGCACGTTTGGCTGCTGTGCAACATCACTATCGTGTCCTTTCCCAGAGAACTGGGAGCGTTCCGCTGTTCTGGGGAGTGGGGGCATTGCTGTGGCCTCTGGAGCCCTCTCCAAACTAGGCTGGCACCATGCTGTGGTGCAGATCTCCTGCTCTTGTCCACTGAGAAAGGAGGATTTCAGAAAAGAAATTCCAGGCAGTGCAATAGTTTTCAGAGCTCAGTTAGTTTTGTAATCGCCTAGAAAGCAGTTTAAGAGTATGAAACCCATTTTACCAAGTAAATCAGGGCACGGGTGTAGCAACAGCTTAGCTTAACCTATATAATGTGCCAGGGACAGCATGCGGGTTTACAACATTGCCGTGAAAGCACCATCCACTTGCAGCCGGGACAACTAGGAACTGAAATCTGTTGCGTGGGAAGCGGTCTGAGAGACACGCTTTCCAGTTCAAGAGGCATCAGTCTGTCCCATCACCTCCCTGATTGCTGGACAGTGTGACAAGCCTGCTTTATTACTGGAACACTCTCTTTTTCACAAAGAGGAATGAGAATCAGAATGACATTAAAATCAAGAGCAAAATTCTCTTGCATTAGAAAAATAAACTGCTTCCTCCAGGCTTGGAGAACATTCATTCATTACGGAGTCTTGTTTGCAAAGAAATTTGAAGCAAATGGTGGTAATAACAGGACACAATGGAAAATAATAGTCCTGGATGGTTTTCATATTGCATTAGTTCAGATCTACTTGCACCACCTGCTTAATTTCACCTTTCTCCCACTGATATCTCCCGGAGATTTCAGGACTACTTCCCTACATCTATATTTGGGTATAATTTGAGTGTAATTTGATACATAATTAGGGTAGAATAGAAGACTGAGTATTTAACTACCCATACATCTCTCTCTAATTTAAATAATTCCTAATATATCTAACTATTTTGCCTTATACTGCACTGATGTGTATTGAACTGGGGATAATGAAATAAGAAATGTGAGGGGGGAAAATGTTATTTCAGAATCGGAAGATCACCAATTAATGACATGAAAAGCCTAGTGGGAATACCTGTACACACAATGCCCCTTCTACTTTGAATATAATGCGGTCATAGTCTCTGATGTGAGGGATCTCAAAATAGTCTTTAGAACAACTTGGGTTTCTGTGAAGCTGTCTCAACGTGATCAAATGTCCCACAGCTCTTGGACAGGATTTAAACATACAGAGGGTAAGAAATAAGATTAATTTCACCCTCAGCTAGCTTCAGCCATGTCTTAGACATTGCATTTAAGAGGGGAAGAAATTGTCTTTTGCAGTTGTATCTCCATTTTTCTCTCTCTTGTGTCTAGAAAGAAGCCAGATTACTGGCTTTAAAAAAAAGTCTAAATGTGAGATGGTTAAAGTTAGGTGAGTTCAGCCCTTTCGTGTGTGACTATACATCCCTGACGACTCAGTGTACCATGTCACGGTCAGGGAATTGTTTAACTGTTGAATGGGAATTGGCTGGGTTTTATTCTGGTGAAACAGCACTGCTGGATTTTGTCCTGCAATGTGGGAAATCCTTTAGCACATTCTTCTCTTTAACAATATAAATTGTCCTGCTCATGCTTAAACAGGGGCAGGTGCTGATGGATGCGCAGGCAGGCAAGAAGTCACATGTGGCTACTCATCTGAGATTTCAAAATGTCATTCTATCTTCATCAAGGGAGGGGGCTAAAATGGAAAATACTGAAGTTTTTGAAGAGTAAGAAAAGTTTAATTTTGATAAAGATGAAAAGTTTTATTATGATATCAGTTGGCTTCTTTCACACAATCTAAAATATAGCCATTTAAATGGTATAATTTCAGTATGTAAAATATTGAAAATACAGTACAATGTAGGCTAATACCAGCTGGTTATGGGGAAAAAAAATGTGGCTATGGAAGTTAACCATTCCATTGAAAATTTCAATGAAATCCACTCTTTGCAGTGGAATGCTTGAATTTAGATGGATCATTACTCTCAGTGGAAAATTATTTTTTCAGGAAATTTTCAATCCATAAAAGAATACAGCAAAAAGCAGCCCATGCACAGGATCCCAGCCAGCCTGGGCTCGCACCTGCCATGTGCTGGTGCAGAACCAACACGTTTCGCCATGACAAACCCTGGAGCAAAACAATATCTCAGCTGAATACCCTTGGGGTATGTTTTTATATTTTTTCCTCAGCATAATCCCTCCTGTTCTTTCCAAACAATTTCTAGGGCTGCCAACAGGACCTCTTGCATATGAGGGCATGCTGCCTCCTGTACCCCATGGCTTCCAGCACTCCACTGCTGCCTACCTGCCATGCCATCAATGATGCACACCCCAAAATGTCGGGTCACCTTGCTGTCCAGCTTAGGAGCATTGCTCCACAATCTTTCATACTTCTAGGGCAGCTAAGGGAGGGGGGGGCAAAATCCTCAGTGCTAACTTGCAGCATGTCCTGGGGGGGGGCAGTTCCCAGCCTTGCTTCCATCACATCACCGCATTCGAGCATCCGGAACCCCCCTGCTCACTGGCTCACATGCTCCCTCCCCCTTCCTTGTCAGGGTTTCTTTCTGTGCAGAACAGATGGGCACAAGCTGTTTGGGAACCACCACCCTTCCCTCCCCCAGACCCTGCAGAAAGATGCATCACCGGAGCAGGGAGCAATCCCCTCCCGGCTGCGGCACAGCACCCTTTTCAGAGAGGCAGGTAAAAGTTTAACCAGGCTGTCTTTCAGCGGTGGAGGCAGAGCCGCCTTTCATAGCCATGATAAATTGCTCCTGTCAAAACTACATGAATGCTCATATTGAAAAGCTCTTCTTTCTTTCTTTTTAACTTTCCCCCTCTCTCCAGTCACACAGCGTCTCTCGGTTGTTAGCCAACATTTAATGCCCACTTAGTCAAAGGGCACTTCCACTCTTTCTCGTCTCTCTGTCCTGTCCCCTGGGGCTGCTGGGGCTGAGTTGTCACAGAAATACTGACGGGGAATAAAATAAAAAAAAGACGGGGTGGGGAAGAAACCCTTTAACGTTTTTAGAGCTTTTGATTTCATTTGGGTCCTTCTATCAGCAATTCCCAACCAAAGCAACTTTAGGATGGAGAGGTGAACAGACAGATATCTTCCAAGGAAGTTTCCAATTGTCGGCGTGTTCTAAGTTAATAGATCAGTTATATTCTGTAATATTTTCCAAAGGTGCTAATGAATGCATAATGTAAAACAATCCAATACCCCTCCTCTCCAGCAGTTGAGCAGCAAGGCCAAAGCATGCTGGAGGTGTCCCAGGGGGGCAGAGCCTGCCCAGCTCTTAATACAGTCCTAAAACCCTTCCCCACCTGTCAGCGGGTGCCTTCACTCCACGGGTGCCCCAGAGCACGAGCCATGGTTGGTGTAATCTGGGGTGGGTGCCTTGGCCATCGAAATCCCCTCACTTCATCCAGAATTGCCTGATTTTGTCAGCCTCCTGGCCCTGCTGCACCGCTGCTCTGCTGGGGCTGGCACCATCATAGCAATGGTCATGGAGCCCCTAAAACAGTTACACTGGTCACAGAGAAATGGATAGGAGGATGGCCTGATTGTCACCATGAAGATCCTGTGAACCAACTGTCTATTTCTGGTTTTGAGACTAATGGGAAAGATGGGTTTAGGGTGCTTGGCAAGCACTGAGCCAGTGCAGCCTAGGCTGGCCAGTCACTCAGCTACCTCAGCATCGTACCTCCAGGGGAAGCGTTGAAGTCCAATATAAGGAAAGTTGACCTGAACATCCACCCAGAGCACCAGGTACTTGTGTTGGTGCCATATTTGCTCATGTTATAGCCACAAGCTCCTCTTCTCCTCCTTATAAGCTTGCTGTAAGGAATGGGGATGACAGGACACGGCACAGCTGTCCCCAGCTGTGCTGCTCTGATGCCCGTCCCTGGTCAAAGCCCATGGTCCGATGGGACCGTGACACTCACAGCACACCCAGCTCCCCGGGTGCTGTGTTTCACCCGACCTGGCTGTGGGAAATACCTAAACCCTGGAGTGCTGCAGCTCCCATTTCAGAACATCTCTCCCTCCTCTGCAACACCTAAGTTGTAAAAGCTACCCAACAAATTCAACGCCAGACATTCAACACACATCTCCTAAGATGAGATTTCAGACCTGTTCCCACACTCTACTCTAATTCCTTCCTCTCATGTTTTTCTGTCCATGCTGATATCTAGCCATCGCCCAGCGCTCCCAATATATCCTACAGACTGTAAATATATATGCGGCTGCCCTGCTACAGCAATCAGCGACAGCAATATCTGGCACACACAGAGCTTTCCTAGGTACATCTTCTCTGTGACAAATATTTCTGCTACGGTCCTTGTAGTTAGTTACACTGTCACTACCCTTATCACTATCAGCCTCCTGTAGAGTTTAGCACTATCCACATCTATATATGTATTTTGGGATATTAATACCACCAAGACACTCTTGTTATCCCAGCTTGCTTGCTTATTAACCCTTGTTATACCCATATATACACAGTATACATGCAATGAAGACTGCACAGCTCTAGCTCTATTCCCACTTACCTAAATAATCTTGGATATTTTAATAAAGCTACATGCGTGAAGAAGACCGGGATTTGCCCACACGTGCACTGTCATTTTAAGGCCTGCATTTCTTCTGACTGCTACAGAGTCACTGGAAAAGATTTGCCCTCCAATGAGCAAAAGAAAAGGGATGTTTAAAGAACAAACTGAGTAATCTCCAGAGGCTCCCATTCAAGAATCACATAAGCACAGGCTGAAAGTCAGGTCTGATCCTTCCTTTAGCCAGCTGCCACTGCTTTCCCCGGCTCTGGCAGTGGCCTGCTGACATTTCATAAATTGTTTTCTCTCTCTGTGCCTCAGTTTCCCCTACCCATCTACTGGGAAGATTGCTGATGATCCTCCTTTGGAAAGCACTTCTCAATCCACTATCAGGACTGTTGTAAAGACTAAGTACTCGTGGTACTGGCTTAGCTGATGGTGTGTGTGCTGGTCCCCACTTGTGCAGAGCCTCAAAAGCACCTGGAGGGCCTTTGCACTGCTTCAGCTTGCAAGGTTCAAGCCCAGCAGCTTTGCTGCCATAGTCTTCTCTCCCCTCCGTGTACCACTTCAAATCAGCCAAGTTGCACCACAGTTATTAACTGGTTTTGACTGACTTCTTAAGTTAATTATAATTTCACAGTGTAATATCAAGCCTGATTAAAACAATTAGGTTTTCCAGCCCCTTGCAAAGCCTCCCTCCCTTTGCTTTCCCTTCTTCTCCTCCCTCCTTCCCCTGCCTCCCTTCACCCTGGAACTTTTTAGATACGCTTCTGCAGCACTGCAACAAATTGTATGGTAGGATCTGAAATTATTACCCTCTTAAATGCATTAAACTGTTCATAAAGCAATTTGCAATGCCAGTTACCAAACTACAGTGAGCCTCCCAGCCTGACACCTCCCAAATGCAGAAGTATTCTTGGCAGCCGTATCCTGCTGCAATGCTCTCTCACTCGCTAGTCGATGCCTGAAACTTAGGAGAAATCAATGCAATTATAGATATGAAGGTCCAATTACTGTGAAATGTGATCAGTCTTTATCTCTGAGTCCCTTCAAGAAAATCAGGGAGGCCTTTTCTTTTTTCCCTTGTGAAAGGAGTTGCAATATAATGCAAAATGATCTTTCAACAGAGGACCAAAAGAGAGGGACATCTGTCACTCAGCAGGCCAATTCCGATGTTGCCCAATACTGATTTCCCTTTCATACTGGTGAGATTATTCCTGATTTACACCTCAGTGCATCCATTGTGTCTGATGAAATCAGTCCTTGTTGACACTGCTATCAGCTTCCCAGCCCAGCACCGTGCATGTGACCGCCTCCTCCCCTCCAGATTCCCTGGAATAATTTTGCCCGTTCAGGATTTTTTCACCCTCTGCCAATCCCGTCTTCTCCCCCTCGCATGGCTGGCCCAGCCACAGGGCTGAAGGCGGCAGAGCAGGACACAGAGCTGCCTGGCTGCCCCCCATTAGCATCTAGTGCTCATCCCCAGGGGTGGGCTCGTGCCCCAGCACAGAGAAGTGACAGGGCTCCTAAAGGGATTGAAACAGCCTTCCTAGGAAAATAACTTGCAATCCCTTCTGGGCCAGACTTGGCCCTTGTACCTGCCTAGCTGAGCTGATACACACCTGGAGGGGCCAGCCCCAATGAACCCTCATTTTCCTGGCAAATATAGGCTGGTTTCGATATCCCCAAAAAACAGGGGCAGAGAGAATGGTCTGTGGTCACCTGGTATGCAATAAGGGCAGGTTCTGCTTGGTGGCAGTCACGGACATTGCAATAAGGTCATTTTAACAGAATAGCTGGCCCTCCATAGCATTGACTTCTGTACACAGGAGATCAGTGAGAGGGACTCATGTCTCTCTGTGCTTTACCTTTCATCCAACAGAGCAGGATCCTGATCAGGGCCAGGACACAACTCCAATTATACAAGTAGAAATAAGTAACCATCTGCATTAATAAAGAATACAATCCTTTATCTGTGTTAATTAGAAATAAATGAGAGAGAAAAAGATACATAAATTAGCTAATAGTTAATTACTGGAACTATACTGAGAAATATATGTATATATAAAGTATAAAATCTGTTCCAGATTAAAAAAATATTGGGGTTTATTTCTGGAACTGCAAAACAGGAATTTGTTTGCCACCACAGCCAAGTATGAAGAAGACCATTTATCATAAGCCTTATAGCACCTTGTTCAAGGATCCCAAAGCGCTCAGCAAACATTGATAAATGACCTCGATGCATTCCCAAAGAGAACCATTATCATCGTTATTTAGCAGTGCCAGGCAGGAGCCCAGGAGTCCCGATCTCCATTCCTGCCTACACAGCTCCAGTTTGATCCCCCTCCTCTTCTGAGGAGCACCCATCCACTTTCCCAAATGGCTAGTTTGCAGCCAAAAGCTGGAGGAGCCAGGCTGTCACCAAGCTAAGACTTGGGGACAGCAGGGCTCTCATCTGGGCTGGCTTCAAGCCGTTCAGCAGAGTTGACCCTTAGCACCTTGATCCATGCCCTCGCCCCACCGATGTTCCCCAACGCTAAGCATGCAGGCACAGCCAGGCTCCCCAGGAGGGCACCAAATGGAGGAGAAAACGATGGGAACGTGGTCCTTGGATGCCCATTGCCCTCTCCCTGCTCTGTCATTTAAAGTGTATTTTAACCATCAGGGAAGGTGGTTGCATGGACTCTTGTCCCTGTGCGAGCAGAGGAGGGCTGCGCTGCAGCGTCGAGCGGCTTCCCCGCATCTCACTCGGGCATTCGACCCCCTCCAGCTGCCGCCTTTTAACGGGGAATGTTAAATGGGCTGTGTCATCTCTTTAAACAAAATCCCTGCTGCATTTTACCCTGGGAGCGTGAAGCTGAACAGCGGGTTGAAATGCGCTCGTGCGAGCGGGAGGCATCTCCGTGCCAGTGTATTTATAGGTGCCGACTGCATCGTGGCAGGGGACCGAGGCAGCTGAACACATGCTGCCTGTCAGCACTCGCTGCTGCCGTCTGAACAGCCCACACACGTGTCCTCACAGCCCAAAACATGTGAAGAAATCCCGAGAATGCTCTCCACACGCCAGGGCACGGAGTTAAGAGGCCTGAGAAAATAAATAATCATAATGTATCTGAGGGTGTTTTTATTTTCTTTCCAGATTCTGGACCCAACTTTACATTTTCAAGGGTTTCCAACCACAGCAGCATCTATTTCCTTCTCCTACCTTTGGTTTTCCCCTCAAATTTCATATGTATTTTCTTTTCTCACCACACCACAAGAATTACAATGAGTAATATGCTTATCTGGGGGTACAAAAATTGTGTTACTGTACAGACTGGTTTTGCAACACTGCATGAGTGTTGCCTGTTAGGGGTGTAAATGTAGAGTTAATCCTGCTTTTCATGGTCTGCACTTTCTCTGTACTTGTTTATTCCACATTTTGTGTCCACCCCAGGATGGATCAAACTGTTTAACCTTTGACTGCAAAGTCAGAAGAATGACTCACTTGGAAGCTAAAATGTAAATAACTATATGCATTGCTAAATAAATCAAACATTAATACACTAAACCAACGCTGATAAATATCCTGATTAAAATCATACTTAAATAAATGGGGAAAATTATCAGACAGTGGGCTTAAGAGTAATAATTTCAGGGCATAACTCAACACAGCACATACAATAAGTAAATTTAATCTTTGATTTTTCTTTACAATATAGAGTGAAATATTTTCTACTACAGTTGTTAAGTGAACCCTAGTGTTATCACAAGTGCTGCAAAAGGAGATGAAATATAGCTGATTTATTGATAAATTAAAAAACCTTTTCTTGATTACATTGACTGAAAAATGCTCCAAACCTCTTAAACCTTCCAGTACAGCACAGAAAAGTGGGGAACTGGTAAATGATCTCCCTCTTTGCCAGTATTCCTGCCATAACAGTGCATGCCCGCAGAAGAAACTTAGTCTCCTGTACAGGTACCTTCCCCTCTGGCACTAAATTACAAAGCGCTACCCCCAATTACAGTCTCTAAAACCATTAGCAGTTAAGAGAAAATAATCCCTGCAATTTGTGCAGCAATAAGTATTATGTACGACAGAGGAATATGCAAAAAGGAGTGCAGCCGATCTGCTGGGAGGACGAGACTCTCGGCTCAGGACTGCCACCTCCCTGCTCCTCACAAAGTGGAGAACTGCTTGAAGCAATTTTGTTTTATTTATTTATTTTCTATTTTCTTGTGTCTTGTCCTTACTAAACTATCTCAGCATAGCGAGCCTGTCTGCAAGGACTTGCATGCTAGCACATGTCATTTTTTTTGGCTCCCCTGAAAGAAAAGGTGGTGTTTGCCTCCCACGTTGGATCGAGCCCTCCGAACCCGGTGTTTCCACATTCTTGATTGCCCTGCTGTGTGTGAATCGCATACCAACTAAGTAGTCCTTTAGATCACCTTCCTAGTTCAATTTTTTTTCCCCCACATGCTGATTGAAAAGCAAATGAAATAATTTTTCTACCACCAATTTCCTTTCTTCATGTACCTGCTTGCATTTATTATTTCTGAAGAATCTTATCAAACAAGCAACAGGTTCCTAAAGTGGTGCTTTGGCCCCTAGGTGATACACTGGGCTGATAATTTATTAAGGGCTGGGCTGTTAGAGGAAGATTGCTCCGAAGCGCTTTGAGCTGAGCATACTGGAGGGGATGCAGTGGAGAGCATCCTCCCCTGCCAAGCCAGTCCCATGGTGCACCCAACCCAGGCATGGCTCGGAGGAGACAAGTAAAGGTGCAGGGTCTTCTGTAATTTACCAGGAAGACTTTGACCTTCTTAGATTAGTTATTTAGCTCTCTTGCTTGTCACCCTGAGATTCTCCAAATAGCAGCTCTCATTTAATGTGTTCTCCTGGCAATGCAGCTCCTGTATAAAGCAGTTTCTGTGGTTTGGGCATGTTTTTCTTACTCCTCTCACACTGACCCCTTAAGACTTCAAGAGATGAGGACTGAAACTGAAAAAACAGGGTCCTAGAATCCAAACTAGATCAGTCATGGAGTTATGCCAGTGACATAAAGAGCTGGAGTAAAAAAAGGAGGATCCATAGCTCCCTAAAAATTGCAAGGGGAAGCCCAGGTTTTAGGCATATACATGAACTCTATTGGAGTGGGATTTGAAGCATGTGTTCTGCTGCAATCCTGGATCAAAATGGATTCTTAAAAGGAGGCCTAAATAACTTATGTTTACGGATAAACTCTTCCCCCCACTGCCCTTGTACATGCAAGATGTGATCAAGGCAGCTTCCAAAATTGCAAAAGGGCTTTTGGGACTAAATCCCAAATCACACTGATGTTCTTCCTAGTGAGGACATTGGGGTTTGGCTTAAGAGTTTTGTTGAGTTTCCACATCCCAAATCTTGCCTTTTCAAATACACATGAGCTAATACCAACTGGCATCTGATCGTACCAAGAGAGAACTTCCTTTTGGACATCTTCTGTTTCATCTGCTGCTACCAAGCCATGAACAAAAGATGATTCTTGAGCAGAGCAATTCAGATAGATAGTATAAAAATGGATTTCTTTTTTGCCAACACGGTTAGCTAGAAAGCTTTAAATTCCCTATTGATGTTATCTAGATAAAATAGATTGCATTGCCTGTGCAATGTTATTGCCTCCCATACGAAGCCAGAGTCACCCACACCCTCCCTGAAGTTGAAAATGAGGTTTCCCCACACTCCTTTTAGCCTCCAAACTTTGATCACAATCCCAGCATATGATACAAAATATTTGCAGTAAGAGGTGCCAGTGCCATCAACTTACCACAGGAGCTCCCAGTCAAAATGTTTGCACGCACACTTCAGAGCATCATTTATCTTAAGGATGTCAACTCTAAAAATGTTAGCGCATGTCACTGTCAAAGCAAATGCCAGAAATTAGCTTTCTTTCATCTGAAAGAAGAATAATTAACTTTGCAACTGTTTCCAAAAGTGCTAATTAATGGGTTTCACCAACTTGACTTGTCAGGATACATCTTGATTGGAACAACAGCTTGCTCTTCCCCTTGAGGATTATGGCTCTTCTTTTGGACTCTTTTCCTCGTCCGCCAGTTCAGTGAGTTGCAGAAAATGGATGTCATTTCTAACACAAAAATAAACATGTGAAAAAGGGAAAGCCCCAGAGACAAGTTAACATTTATTAAATATTTGTGTACTTTTCTCTATTAGCAATAATGTAAAAACACAGTGTTCCATTTTAACAGAATAATCTTTAATCAAGATGGGATTTTGTTGGCTGTTTAGCTTCCTGAAAAACCAGGACAAGTCTTCACCTGAGATGTCTCTGTGCACGGGAGTGGCTTGGCCTGGACTGGACTGGAGAGTGGGAGTGGAGCTCCCTCTCTCACCTTGGAAGTCTCCTTCTGGACCCAAGTAAGTCCAACACTGCCTGGAGATCCACTCTACAAAGCTCTGAGCAAACTCCCACTCCAGAAAGCACATTTTGAGTATTTAAATTCCTCCAGAAGTTTACACAATGTATTTTCTTTTCCCAGCTTTCTGCAAGGCAATAAATTGCCTACTTTCAATACTGACCACCTTCCCTGTTAAGCCATGTCACTATTTGGATGTGTTCCCTCCTTCCACCAGGATGGGATCTGCGCTTTGTCTGCCTACGTTGAGATGAAAAGTAAAATGCGTGAGTTTGCCAAGGGGATTCAGCTATCCCCATCCCACAACAAGTCAGTGGGAGTCATATCACCCTGCCTAAATCCCTAAGACCCTTTGAAAACCCAAAAGTTTGGGTGCATTAATAATTTAAGAGGCTGTGGCCTACAGACACAGTGAAGGTCATGGTCAGACTTTATATAAACAGCCTGATGAAGTCTCAGACCCTTATATGTGTTCCTGGAAATATAAAGTAAATCAGGAAATCAAGTGGAAAATCCAGGAGGTTATTATTAAAAACCCACAGCTCAATTATCGTTATTATAAACCTTACACCAGAGGTCATTTACATTCATAGTAATTAGGTTATGGTTTGAGAATAACTGTATATCAACTAAAGAAGAGTTTTATTACAGGAAACTTGTCCCTAACACTGCTACTGAAATTGGTCATACCAGGCTGGCAAGCAAGCTGAAATTGTACTCACCTGAGATGCAGAGAGCTCGTGCAGACACCCACCCCTCAGCAGCTGCTTCCAGTTCTCCCAGGATGGCAGGAGGTCTGCGGCCATCTGAGCCAGTCCCTGCCCCTTCCAGGTGGAGGAAAAAGTGGGATAACATATGAAGGAGTTAATGGAGCATAGAGGGCTGGCTTGCTTTGGAGAGGAGTTGGAGGAAAGACAGATCTTCAAGCAAGGTACTGTGTTTGGGGTATGCTACACTCTGAAAGGCTGAATTTGTGCAAGAGCTGTGGTATCCTGTCTGGTTTCTCTCTGTGATGAGCTGGGTTCTTCTTGTTGCCTAGAAAGAGAAAAAAGAAAAAGGTGAGGACATCTGAGTAAAAGCCATGGTCATGTTAGCTGCTTTCTTTCCCAGAGACTTGTGCTAGGCTTTTGCGGTCAAATAAGGAAGTCTCCAGGCTTGCGAGCCCTCTGAGCTGGGGCTTTGGCGGAGAGCTGGGAGATCTGGCTGAAGCAACGATTCCTGTCTTGTCTTTATGCAGGACTTGATGGTGGTGGCTCTTCTAAAATTTCATTGTGAGAGCTGAGGGTAATATAACCTGGGAGACACAACTGAATTCAGTAAAGAATAGTGGACCTCTTGCATGGGCTGGTGACCCCTCTATCTTGGTTTTTGCTGAGCTGTGTCTTGTACTCAAACTCTGGCAGGAGAGGGTTAATAAATTCTTAACTATGGTTACAAGCTTATTAGGACATAAGGGGCAGGCACTTTTATGTGTTTAAAAGCATGTCTAGGAGTAGATGATGTGGCTACAAGCCATGTGTTAATGTTTTAAATTCCTGACAATTGATGGATTGATAAGTTTTAAGCAACTTCATGTTTCTGAGCTGTTCATAAACTCTCTGTTGATGTCTCTGTAGCCTGAGCAGAGTTTTGCCCTGGCTCCTCATAGTAATGAACCCCAGAAAAATTTCAGTGTGGCTTTTTTTGGGGGGAGGGGGGGATGGGGGAGAGGAGAAGCTAACTTTGACAGAAGAGGACAAACAGTGTCACAAGATGGGACTAACACCCTGAAGGAAATCTGCTATAATGTTTAAAGTAAGTCTTCATGCCACCTGGTCACAGACGACCCTGTAAGAGTTAAACTTGAAGCAACTTCACCTTCAGGGATGTCAATGTTATTTACTAGATATTTCTATTTAATTTGTTGCTATATTTACACTTACAGTAGAGGCTAAAATCCTGTGTCACTACATTTTTAAGTGGAGTCTATTTTTATCTATGGAGGAAGGGAAGAATTTTGACATTTACTGGAAGCTATGGGGTTGTCATAGCTCTGGAAGAATAAATCTCTTGCTTAGTTAATTTCACTTCTTGATCTTCACCTGTAGAGTCCAGTCAATCCACTAGATTAAATTTAGGGCATAACTTTCTATTGGTTTCCTATTTCCAATGGCTCTTCAATCTAAGCAGATGATGTGAACATATTTGTGCTGTTTTCTCATTCACCTGGTGCTGAATATAAAAGAATCTCTACAAAAGTTGGCCAAAACACTAGTAGGAAGAATATCTGTGTAGTTAAAATGAGGAAGAAAAAAATCCTTTATGCAGAACTCTGTACTGTCTTCAAATGCATGCTAGGGCTATTCTAGGTGTCATGGGAGGCACTGGAAATGGCAGAGAGCTGGATCTGGGTCTGGGCTGAATCCTTCCTGAGGCCAAAGGAGTCCTTGAGGAAAGCCTGTGGTATTTTGTTATGCATTTGTAAATGTGAGGGGAGGTTTGTCACATCCCTGAGGTCTGATGGTTTGATGTTAAGAGTAGCACAGAACCTGTCAAACATGGATTGTACACGGACAAGTGGTATCTAAAATCACCAGCGTTGACTCTGGCAAAGGATGCTGTCGGATGGTTTTTCCCTTCCACTTCAAAAATTCAGTGGAAGGGAGAAATCCTCAAGGTTTAAAAGGAGGGTGGATAGAAAAGGAGTCATATTGCATTGCATCATTTCTGGGTGCATTTAGCAGGGGAAATGGTACCTTTTCATGCAAATGTGGATTTGAGCCCTTGGCTGTGAGGCATGTGCTGGGGCTCCTTGCTGCTGATGCCTCTCGATGGGGTGGCTGAGCACAAGGGAGATTGGGGCTCAGACTGATGAGTAGCTGGGGAAGGAAGGGACTTCTGCACAATGAGGACTGAGACAATAGCTTAAAGACAGTGGGGATTTGTGGAGTGCAAAACTCCCTCTCTGCAGTATAAGTCCCCACCCTGTGTGTGTGTACATGTTGGTGTAACGTGACATGAAAAATCCCATGTCTGCTGCAGATGAAATAGGTTGAATACTGCAAGTCTTTAAGTTCAACTTTATCCCATTTTCAGGGTGCACCAAAATGGTTATGGCAGCATCTAGGAAAAAAATTAATGCCGTTTGCATGCGGAGACTTGGCCTCTCCACCCAGTGCTAGCTGGTGAAGCTCCCTTGTGCTCTCCTCTGCTTTTCCCTAGCAGGGCTGTCCCTGCCAGTGTCCTCCCCAGCTCTAGGAGCAGAGGGACACCAGCCCTGCTGGGTGCAGACTTGCTCCCGTGTGGCTGCCAACAGCCGAGATGGCGAGCGTGGGCTTTGCCGAGGGACTGGTATGCAGATGATGGCTTTTGTCTCTGTTTACTGGAGTGCATCTTGTAACCAGATTCTTTCCCCAGTGCATAGCCCCCTTCCCACCCCCCTACTGACAACCCCTCTGGATTGGGCTCCTTTACTAAAAATTGGTTGGGAATGAAGGGAGGGAGAAACTTTATTAGCGTTATACGTTATTTTCCTTGTCTCCCTTCTCCCCCCTTCTCTTCCTGCATGATGAATTGCCTGGTACTGAGATGGTAGCTCCAGCCCAGGCACTTAGCAATCTCCTCCTGGTCCCTTGCACAGACAGATGGGACGGCCCATGTCTTGACCATGATTGATTAGCTGGAGAAAGCCTGTTGAGTGGAGTTCCATGAAGATTGATGCTTTCTCCTTCTAACAGCATTTCCAAAAAGTTTCTATTACATTTTGATTATGTTTATAGAATCTCACTGGTCTCCAGGAAGATTCAATCTTCTTTTTCCCCCTCTCCCCTCTGTGCAATGTGTGTAACTTTCCTCCTGTGCATATGCTGTTCATCCACCTCTTACCTTTATTCTTTTAGGGGTGGCCCCAGAGGTCTCTTAGGACAGTTCCTTCTTGTGTCCCTTCTGTCCCCCCAGCAAGGGTACCTCCTTGCCAGTTGTTGCCCTCTGGCTTGTAGAGGCCACAGACAAAGCAGGAGTTCCCCAGCACTAGATGCTGCTTGCCCATATGTGGCCTCTAAAAACTGCTGAGCAGGAGGAAGGAGTATTATCTGTGATAGCTTGGTAGAGAACTGAAACATGGAACCACCAAGGGTGGTATCTGGGTGAAGAACCACTGTTTCCTGGTGCAAGAGGCTGTGGCTCCTACCTGCCCGCAAATATCTGCTCTGCCTGGATTCCCCGCAGCTGGAGGGCTCTGCTCAGCCACTTGCCTGTCCCAGCTTAGCTTGTGTCAGCTCAGATGAAAGTCCTTAAAAGCTGCAGGACCATCTGAACCTGGGGGTTAGTGTGTTGGACCAGGGAGGGGGCCAGAAAGATGAACTATTTCAGCATTGCAAGCTACCTTGTTGCAGCTGGGTGAGGGGAGACAGCAGAGCATGTACCAGTGCTGGCTGTATTTCAGTATTGCTATAGGAAAAGGATTTTGTTTTACAAGGGAGGCTCAAGTCCTGTGCAGTGTGGTCTGGGGTTGCCCATTTAGGAAGGCTAATATTTTTCAGTAGCTCCATAAAATGTGTAGATATGTGATGATTCATAAGTAATAACTTTGGTAAGGTGCTGAAAAATGTGCTCACTAACTGCACACAAGCAAAGATAAAGTTGGTCCCTGACATCAGATAAATCAACTTTAAAATGCTGGGCTTCTCAAGTGTTAGAGAGGAACATTTTTGGTTGGTTGCTAACTGTAGCAAATAATTATATTGCCAAATCTCATTAAGAAACTGGTTCTCCTGGTCTTCCCTTATTTAATTAAACAGAGAGCAGGGCTCTTTTGTGGAACAAAAGTCACGGGCAGCCACCT
This sequence comes from Haliaeetus albicilla, assembly GCF_947461875.1. Classification (NCBI taxonomy): domain Eukaryota; kingdom Metazoa; phylum Chordata; class Aves; order Accipitriformes; family Accipitridae; genus Haliaeetus; species Haliaeetus albicilla. The sequence goes on along the minus strand of NC_091484.1, from coordinate 12,984,371 downwards.
TGCTTTTACTGTGGTATCCTCTCTAGGAAGTGAAGCCACTTCCATTGTGCCACCTCAGCAAATGAGCAGGAGTTGCATGTCCCAAACAGTCCCATGAAATGGCCCCAGGCTTGTGTACACCTGCACGGGCTGAGCACAATGCCTGTGGTGTGGGGATGGGAAACTGCTCATGGCTGCCTGTCTGCTGCTGTCCATGGGGAGGAGGATGTAATCTGGTGTCTGCTTTTCTCCCTTCTCTCCTTAGTTGAGAGATTGTGGGTCTGTGTCCCAAAACTTGGGATTTATGGGTGGGATAAAAGGGAGCATCTACCAAGAGGCATCTATATGATGCTGTAACCATCCTCACTTAACAGGGACCACCTTCCCCAACAGGCAGAGCACAATGCCCTAGGGCCGATAAAAATGTAGTGGCTATGCCCTGCATTAAGTGGTAAATACAGGTGCGGAACATGAAGCCAGCACGTGCAGGCTGAGCCAGGGCTGTGCGGTGTGAACTGGGAGATGGCAGTTGCTCTCTAAAGGTCTGCAAAGGAGGGAGGCATGCAGGGAGCTGGTGCTGCCTAAGGCTTTGCCAGCCTGTGTGGCTGCTGCGATGGCAGTAATTGCTAGCATGGGTATTTATTCATGTCTGTGTGTGCTTCTCAGTGCTGGCTGAGAACCATAAACTATTTTACACTTGAAAATGAGTTCAAAGAAGTGATGAACATAGTTGCTGAGGAGGCAGGTGAGAGGCAGACAGGACCAGTGCTGTCACAAAGGAGTCTTCCTCCTCCAAATGCCTTTCCAGAGCCCCACAAGCTATGTGGCATCTTAATGGGTCAGCAAGACACTCTGGAGATTGTCTCTCCTTGTTCCAGTACTGTCCCTTTGCCAGGACACTGGTGAACACTCCTCTTTCCAGGCATCGCCATTTGTCCACAGTGTTTAGCTATATGCTCAACTTGTCAGCCTCTGGTTTGATGTCACCATGCTTGCATGTCCCTGGGTGTGTGGTGAGGTGGCAGCAATGCTGGGTGCAGTCTTGTCAGGGCAATGCAGTGCTTGACTTGCAGCTTGGGTATTTTGCTTCTCAGTGGGGTCAGCTTGCCCCATCTGAGCCTCATACCCCTGAGGTGACCCTCTTCCCACAGGCTGGAGCTTGGCAAAGCTGGCTCAGGTACTCCTCTGCTGCTCAGCAGCATTGACACAGCCTGCATGGGTCTTGAAGAGGTGATGTGGTACCCCCATCACTAGCAGGGAGGCCATAGGGCATGCAAAACTTCAGCTAGGCTACCTGCTGTGTGTCCCTGCATCACTGGGTGTGTGCACACAGCCCATCTTCCTGCTGGTGGAAATTGCTGCTATGTGGTTGTTAGTATAAGCCGTGCAAGGGCTTCTGCTTTAATTTTTTTTTTTTTTTGTGCCTCTTCTCCTTGTGTAAAATCAGGCTGGGCAGGAAGCCCATGATTTGTCTGGAAGAGGCATGTGTATGGATTCCCCCTCCCTGTGGAGGAGCTGCTGTCGTGCCCTGGGATGCAGCACTCAAAACCCCTGAGGTCTCTCCCTCCCCATTAGCTTGCCTGCCTGCCCCTGCCATACCAGGCTATTTTTTTAAAAATATAGACCCCATTTTTTATTTCTGCATTTATTACAAATGCAAATTACAGATGAAAGCATCAACTACACAAACCATTACTCAGAGGAGCATCTTTCCAACTGCTGGACTTGGACTGAACAGCTTGTGGTTAATTTGCTATATAATCACTGCCTGCAACAGGAAAGCAAGTGCTTCAACTGTGCTAATATTATGAAAGGGGAAGTTAACCATAGAGATAAATTCTGAGGAGCTGCAGCTGGGATGAAAGAGGGAAATAAATGTAGCTGGAGTCCAGGCTTCAGGCTTGCAAAAGTGGCCGCTTGGATATTTAAAGGGATAAAAGATAAGAGTTCAGGTTAAACATGTGTTTTTGAAGTTGCTTTTAGCCTGAATATATTTCCCCCAGAAGTGGAGAATCCCTGCAGCTCCCATTGACCTGCGATTTGAGCAGCGCCCTGGACTGTACACAGGCATGTAAATGTAATAAACTGTCTGCACTGCCCTGATTTCTGGGTGGCTTCCCAGGGCAGCTGCTCTTTGTGGAGGCAGGCACAGGCACCATGATACAAAGGAGATGAGCACATGACAGTTTAGCTGGCAAAGGTTTTACTGGGACAGGGGTTCTTTCCCGTTGCTCAGGTCTCTGGTTTTGGCCTCTTGCACAAAAGCCAGGGAGACTGCATCCCTGGGCTGTTATGGGAAGCATGTCCCCACTGTATGGTGCTGTGGAAAGGGATCAATGGTATCTCCAGAAACAACCTGTAGTATGCAACAGGTCGCTTATCCCTGACAGTAAAATGCTGAACTTACTAGGGCAGAGTGCCCTGCTGAAGGTGCTGTACTGCCCTGGGACTTAAAGCATTACTGTGTTGTGGCAGTGCTCTGTGCCCCATGAATGTGCCAACTTCACCAGAGCTGGTTTAAGACCCCATGCGTGAGACTGAAATAATATCTAGACCTTGCCAAATGCCTAAACCTTCTTACCTTTTCATTCCTGTGCCTCCGAATGTAATAGCAGCATAATGCTCAGGCTGTTTTGTAAAGTGCTCTAGGGATTAAAAAAAATGTTGCTGTAGATTATCTCTCAGGACAAATCTAAAGTCTTGTCTAACTCTTTTTCTCTGGAGGCTTATGAGAGGCAATAGGTGCTAGATTAGCAGAGATAGGAGACGTGTATAGGAGTGGGAGAGTGAATCACTCAAGATGGGTGAGCTGGTTCTTATGAAGCAAGAGAGCTCCAGCTCCAGGAACTCTGTAGATTCACATCCACCTCAGACACCTTTTCTGACTCTGAAATGTTTATGTTTGCTTGCTTTTCACTGTTTCCCAGGCCTGGAACAAAATCCTGGGGTTGGGGAGAGGGCATGAAATGTCAAGGGACAACTTGTACCTGGGAGAAGCTAGCCGAGTCCTCTGAGCAGGAGGCTGAGGTTATTGCTTTGAGGGGAGGGGGGTGCAGAATGGCTAGAGGGTTCCCTGCAGCAGATGGGGACAGGGTGGAGGTGGTGATGTTCTCAAGCCCTGGTTCACCCCCACCACTATGAATAAATTATGCTGACAGTGCAATATACTTGGTGCTGGCAAGAGCCTACCCTTGCCAGAAGTTTGGCTAAGCAGCACTAGTAGAAAGTGCTGCTTAGCTTCCCTGTGCTGGGAATTGGTTTTCATGGGACTTTCAGGCCATTAGGGTGTATAGCAAAGGTATGATGCTCAGTGCAGGTGGTCTTAGCCCCTGATGAACTGGAGTTTTGAATGACTGACCATAACAGAGCACTTTGGCTTTTCAAGGGCTGAATTTGATTCCTGGACCTTCTTAATCTTAGGGAAGTGGACCTTGGTCTTTTGTTCTTTAAATCCACAACATTTTGTCCAGTCTTGAGATATGAGCATTTCTCTTATCAAGCTGATGGGTAAAAGCATTTTCTTGCTTCCTGGTTATTTGCTACAGGACAGTGGTAACTCCCAGCTCTAACAACTGCAGCTCCAGAAGTTAATCATTGAACAGGCAGGATGGAGATGCTCGGGGTGCATATGTAAAGAACAAGTGGGCCAGAGGCCCTGCATCGGCAGGGGAGTGGGAAGGAGGTGCTATTTGGGGGGAGGGGGAAGAGAAATTGGGGGTGTCTGGACAATGGTGGGACTGTTGCATCAGTGCCAGCCTTGCAGTTTGACTCCCCAGTCAAAACAGATGAGCCATAAAGCTTTATGTTCAGTAGGAGAGGATGCTAGGAGGGCATATCACAGCAAAAATCATCAAGGCTCAGTCTCGCAAAGACAATCCTGAGACATGTGTCATGGTACATGGTGTATAGTGATGTTACCTGCTTGGGTTAGGTTCTGCCAGCTCAGCCTGACACAGCAAAAATTGTAGGGGAAAGGCACCCCCACCTGAGGGTCAGGAATGAAGCTCAGTTCCCCCTGGTAGCATCACTTCTTAATGCAGAAAACAAGGATGGTGTGCATTTCATGATGGGAGAATTTCTGGAATTGCTCATTAGCCTAGTACTTAAGAGCTACAGCTGGAGAGATGCCAGGTCAGATCCCTCTCCCTCTGCTTGGAACCTTGCTGCCTGTTTCCTTCCCTTGCCATGGCTCCAAAACCACCTGCATCGGTGCCAGGTCACCATGGGCATCTGTCTGCACGAGGAGGCTGGTGTGTCACAGGGATGTGCGACTCGCCTTGGTGTGTGGTGTGACCATGGCAAGCAGGAGCAAGAAGCCTAAAGTTGTCTGCTCTGGCAGCTCACCCTGAGACTTTCCAGCCATGAGATGGGGATGGGGGGAGCAAAGCTCCAAGGCAGGCGTTTGACCAGGCTGCTGTGCGCTGCAGAGGCAGGTGGCTGCTTGCTGGTGGAGCAGCCATGTGTTGTTAACTTCTGCTGTGAAGAGCTGCCCAAAGCAGCAACTGAGGGACTTCCCAGTGCAGCCGTCAGCAAACTGCAGCCTTTGCACGGGCTGATCCCTGAACCTCCTGCAGAGAGGGGAAGGGAAAGAACTTCAGACAAAGTAAAGCAGCTGAGAGAGGCTGTTAGCAGTGACAGAGCCTCCTGAGCTGTTCATGTGACTTGGGCACACCAAGATTGGTGGTCTGGTTGATGTGGTGTTTTCAGTGCTGGTTTTTGGGGTGCAGATGACCAAATGGTTTCAGAGAAACTTCAGTACAGAGCAAAGATGCTCTGGGCTACCCTTGCAGTATCACAGCATGAGGGTATCTGCCTTCTCCAGCAAATGCAGAGGCACTCACAACACGGATCTCATGCTTGGAATATGACCTAGAAGTGCTTTTAACCTTAAAGCTCCTTCAGCCCTTGTGGAGTTAAACGTCTTCAGAGCAGCCTCAGAAAAAGACTGCAAATACCATAAAGACTGAGAAAGCCAGGGAGATGTGAAGAGAGGCATTGCTTTTTCAAAACTAGTCACTTCTGCAGCCTTGTAATGGGCAACCCCGCAACCTGGGTGCATTGTATATCAAGTTTTTAGCTAGCTTTAATAAGTATTTATTTTGTCCTAGCCCGTCAGAGGTACTAATTTGCTTTGTCACTAGGCCCTTTGATGAAAGCAGCTTGATACTTTAAGGTAACCTGCCAAAACTCTTCCAGGAGAAGAAATGAGTTGTGGTTAGGACGTGGCCTCTCTCTGTGTACAACTCTAAGTAGCTGGGTGCTAGCATTAGAAATTTCAATAGTGTTCTAGTGAATAAAAGGGAAAATGCAATAAGCCATTAAATAACTTGCTAATGTCTCAAAAGAGAAGGAAAGCCTAGTGTTGACAAGGTTCCTCCATCATCTTCCCACATAACTAAGGTGAATTCACAATCAAGCTCCAGTCCACCATTAAAGGGGATGGGTTAATCAAATGTTTATGTACATTCCCACATTCATGTAAGAGCCAATTTCTAAAAGCATTTCAAATTTCCTGGCACTTTTTTTGCATGTAAAAATTGCTTTTACTGGTGTAGATAAAAGGCAGGGTTTGTTCAGGCTATGAACTGCTGAAGCAAAAATTGTGGCTATAAATTGAGAAGCTGCTTTTGGTACCTTTGCCCAAAGACTAAATGCTTCAGAGCAAAATCACAATAAGTGATTTAGAGAATAATCAATAACATTAAAATCAACTGGCAAAGAAAAGACCCTGCATCTATAATGTATTTTCTAGATATTATTAAATAATACCTCACAAGCAAACTCCTGAGTGATGAATTTGGCAGCTGTTTGCAAAAGGTGATAAACCCAGGTGCTGTCCCTCCTCTGCTCTCTTCCTGAGGAACTGGTTAGCACCCCTGTGGAATAAGTCTCCTTCCTTTTGGAAAATGGTTATAGACCCTAAAAGTGTTTTGGTGCCAAAGGCACATCTTTCAGATGTGACTTAGCCTTGGGGTCATGCTGGTCTGCAGGCAGACGTGCTCTAGTCTTGAATCAGGGAGACAAAGATTTTCTTTTCTAGTCTCAAATGGCTCTGCATGTGGGATGTCTGGTGCCCCCTCATCAGCCCTGCTCTGGGAAGGCTCAGCTGGATATTGTGGGGCAATAAGACTGCCTAACAAATAGAGGAGGCTGGAGCAGTGGTCCTGTACGTGGATGACTGGTGTGGTGGGGCTCTGAACCTGCCCTGGTGCTGGGGGAGCAGGATGGGGTGTCTGCTGGCAGGCTGCAGCGTGCTCAGCCCTGTGCTAGAGCTCAGCTTGTTCCAGTGCTCTGCGCACACTGGCTCAAGCTTGGGCTTCTGGCACTACGGTGACAAGGGATGGGCTGAGACCTTCATGTCCCTGAGCACACAGGCTCAGCTGACAACCTCTGCCCCTTGTTTGAGCAGAGGAATAGGTGTTCTTTAAAAATGATTGTTCCAAGTTGTCTCCCAAGAAGCTTGTCTAGTGGTATCCAGCCAGGCAGACCTTCCATAAGTCAGTCTGCCAGGGGACAGCCTGGCAGTGAGGGGAGAGGGAAAGGCATTTGTCTAGTTATTCACTTTTATCTAGTTACACTTCACCTCTCAAAGAAAAGCCTTTGAACATAAAATTCAGCAGTGACTTACGATTTTGTGGCTTTGTTTTAAAACGAAGGCAATTTTTTCTAGCCTAGAGATGTAACTGAGCTTTTACCTTTGGTTGGATTCTTTGTTAAAAGAAAGATAAAACACGCTGTCCATTGATCTGTCTTCACCCTGAATTTCACTGTTAGTGAGGAAGGCAGGATTAACTGTTGGAGAGCAATGCTTCCCATCCCAGCAAGTGTAATGTTTTTTCCAGGCACCACACTGCTCTTGCAAATCAATTCATGTGAGATTTCAGCTAGACATGGCATTTCTGGCATCCCTTTAACCTCCAGTAATTAAACTGAAAGTGCCAGTCGTGTGTCCCCCCTGCCCCCAGCATGTTGGGGGGGTGGCGTGTGGGACCCTGCCCTCCTACAAGGACCGAGCTGAGGCTGGTTGAGCTCATCCCAGCTCAGCTCCTTAACCACAGTGGCAAGTTAAGAGGCTTCCAAATGCAATTAGAAAAATGCATGGGAGGAAAATCTAGCCATGTCCATTAAAAAAAAAAAAGAAAATCCTTTCTGGCTCAGGGCAGAGTCCCTGAGCTGCAGAGCTGGAGTCTAGAAGGGTTGCTAACTTTATATTCTTCTCTAGGTAACTTCTGTTTGCCACTGTTGGAAATGGGGTACTGGTGAAATGGTAATTGGTTTAAATTGATTTCATGTCCTCTTACAGCAGACTTTCAAGGATTGGTGTTTGGAACCAACAACCAAAAGGTGAAAGGCACTCTAAATCATCAGAAACAGCATCCAGCCTGACTCTGATAGAAATATTTTCATTCCATTTTTGAGTGAGCTGCATTAATAGAGTGTAAGTTGGTTTTGGTAGATGCTTGTGTGGTCGAAATCTGGCTGACAAGCTTGTTCAACCTTAATTGCAAGGGCTCTCTGCAATTCAGCCTCCCTTTCCAGCACACCTGGAGAGGAGTCAGCAAAATAGAGATGCTGGCAGAGGTAAGATGAAAGCCATGCTGTTTTAAAGGAAAGTAAAAATGCAAATAAGGAGGGGAAGCTACATGCCACCTTTGTTGCCCTTGCTTAACAGAGGAAAGTAGATGACTGTCCTATTACTGTGTCCTGATGGGTGGTCAGGGTCCAGTCACTGCTGTTCCATTGATAAATTACTGATCTTCTCTTAAGACTGGATTGATTTGAAATAACCGCCAAATGATGCATGATATCATCAGTATCTTATCTGAATAATGATTGACCACTAGCCCACCCATTCCTGTCCTGATCTGACAGCTGATATAAAATACCCTGGATATACAGGCAGCAGCAAAAGCCCAAGACCCATTTCAGTTTCTGCACTTGAGGGTACCATAGTACCACCATCTTTTTTATGCTTAGAAACTGCACAGTAGTGTCGCTGGACCCCTGATTCTTAAGACTCAGGTTTACTGTTCATTTTAGCAGCTTTTTTGCTACTTCCTTTCAGTTTTCAATTTCTTGTTTTGGTGTCAGATTCTACTGTGAAAGACCTCAACTCCATTGTAATGATAAATTCAGGTGGTGAGTAAAGTATTACTAACTTGCTTCACATGTGCTCCTGCAGAAGGACAATGTCACCAAGAGCTCCATGTAGAAAAAAACCCTGTCATTGAAACAGCTAAAGATGCTTTTTGGAGTGGGTTGGCTGGAGCTGTTTCTCATACAAGAGTAAAGGATATAGTTTAGCTGGATGTGACCTTTAGTAAAATAAAAGGGTGTCTTAACACACTTGAAGGAGACTGTAAGCTAAGTGTGCTGGTGCTTCCCCTTAGATGCTATGTGGTTTAGTCTGAGCTCTCTCTTGGATGCCCACAGCAAGGATGGAAGGTAGCACAGTTTAGAGAATGGGGTTGGATCCTTCTTATCCAGCAACATAGTTACAGCTATATTCTGCAAAACAAAAGCACTGCAGGGACTTTTCTTGTATGCAGACTCATAGCAGAGGTTAGCTGGTAGCTGCAGAGGGTGCATACATCGCAGTCCGAGCAGGCTACATGCCCAGAGACTACGCACCAATCTGACAGATCTTGCATATAGCATAGACCTAATTCTCTCTCTTCAAGGTACTTGTGGAACAGAGGCTGAAGTGCTCCTCAGTGTGGTAACTCTAGCCCCTGGATTGCACAGTCCCATGCTTTGCACTGGGGGCTTGGTGTTCAGCTCTGAAATAAATCTGTGGGTAGAGACACATTGGAGACTCTGGGAACTGGTTAAATGTCATTGGTGTCAAGTTTTATATCATGCCCAGAACTTGACTTGGCTTATAGGAAAAGAATAACAATCAGTGGCTGTAGGTTCAGGACTTGCTAACAAGAGAACTGCTCTCTCCTGTGCTGGGACCATCCTGAAAGCTGCTTCATGTGTGGTCACTTTGGTTCTCTAATAATTCATAGAAAAAAAAAAAATGGTTAAGTGGCAGCAGCAGCTGGTGAGGGAGCAGATGGTGACACCTGCATCATCAGATGTTTTATCACATTCTCTGTTTTATCCCACAAAGAGCGGCTGGAAAGTAGAGGAGAGCGTGGGAGCTGGTGTAGGTTGTGAAGGTGTGAAAAATCACAAGTAGTAGCATTGCTTCCCTGCCAGGCTGTTGTTTTGCTGAGCACTGGGTTAAGAAAGTACTTGTGCTTATAAGAAGGTCTGTGCCCACCTGTGCTTGAGACTGCAATGCTGCATCTGGGAAGCATAAGGCTTTAGAGCAAGCTGGCTGTCCCTGCTGGTGGCCAGGGATCAGGATTCACAGTAAACTTCCAGGCAGGTTAAGCTGAGCTGTCTGGATCACAAGCAAACCCCTTTGTTATGACCAGTCTGGACACCGTTTCCTAATCGTACCCCAAAGCAGGTTTAGAGACCTGTGATTAAATTTGCTAAAGGGTCAAATTTATTTGTGTGGGAGTTCTGAAACCATTGAGTGGCTTCTGATTTTTTCTGGGCTAGTATTTGATGTTTTTGAAAACTCCTCCTTGTGAGCTACACAAGTGATAGGTCTTGTGTCCAAAGGAGAAGGAGGTTTTATACTCAGCATGTGTACTACACAAGCCCAAAGAGCTATCTAGTCCAATAGGGCAGGTTTTTAATGTCTTTTCTGTAAAGGACCTGTACCAGAGTCCATCAGCAGCAATACGGATTTGAATGAATATTAAAACATAATATCCTCTAACTGATGTGCTCAAGGGAGCACAGCTGGCAGGGGGGCAGTGATTTGCAGGACATGCATAGGAAGATGAGCCAGTAGTGATATTTCATATAGAAAAATTAGAGCAGTAGGTGCAGTAGCAGGCTGTGCTGCTGCTGGAGACAGGCTACCCACCACAGTTTCCTTTCCTCAGCTTTATTTCAGCTCCTGCTCTTAATTTTGCTCATCTTCCTTGGCAGTTCTGTCCATCCATTCTCCTGTTGTCTGGGCAATTGCTTAGCAGTGATAACATTCAGATGTTAACAGAACAGAGGCTGTGGCAGACCGGTAGCTACATGGCAGTTGTTTATGTAGCAGTCAGCAAAGCCATTCACCGCTCCTGGTTAATATTTCAACGGGGCGGATGGACGGGAGGGTGGGATGGCAGGAGAGCGGGTGGGGAGGTTGGCAGTCCTCAAGCCCAAGAGGAAGAGGAACGTGTGTGACTACAAAAGGGGAGGAAGCCCATTGTGTCAGAAACAAGATGGAAGATGCCACCTGACGAGGCTGGCTAACTGGTGATTAATTAGAGGCACGCTTTGAATTCCACGTCTAGTTTAGCATTAACAGCATTTCCGTGTCATGTGGTGAGTTGTCTTGCTTGGTGGTTTCATTGTCTGGGCTTATGTGGAGCAGGGAGGGGTTTTCTCACAGAACTTCTGGAACTGAGTGAACGTGTGTAAATCTTGGCTTCCACTTCAGGCAAAAAATAAGGAAAGGAAAAATCCCCAAAGGTGGAACAAGTTCAGCTGTGGAACTCATGAACAGAAGAGAAACAGAAATTAAGCTCGGAGTGTTTTTGAGGGGTACAGGGGAGACTTGTGGTTTTGAATACTCTCCTAGTTATATTGCATTAGTGTTTCTGGGCTTTCTGATCCCAGTGCAGACTCTGGCAGTGTCTGTAAGGTGTGTGGGTTGTATTCCAGGCATGTCTGTGGGTCTGTGGCTCTGTATTAGTGTTTATAGGAAGTCAATGAGATGGAACTCAATAGAGAAAAGGAAGACTTAAGAGTCACTGGAAGACAAATGTGAAGGCCTGGCACTCAATAACTTTACTGAATCATATCTTTTGCTGCTGTATGTTTCTGGGTAGCAGGAATACAAGAAAGGAGAACAGGTCTGTATGTTTCAATAGGTTATTCCCCTTCCCCTTCAGAGAGAGAGGATGTTTTATTTCTCTTTATAAAAAGATATCCATCCTCTGCTTGATATGAAGTCAAGCAGCACCATGAATCAGGGGGAAGGTGTCAACAGAGATGAAGACTGAACTGTTGAAGGTGGTGGAGGGAAAGCGGGACACCACAAGCAGCTTGTGTGAGCTGTGGAGAGCACAAGTGTGTGTGTGTGTGTGTGCGTGCACACCTCCAGCGGGGATGCTGCTGCAGTGTCTAAAGGGTTGGTTCAGGCTGACTCACAACTTGCAGCTGTAGTCCATGGAGCAAAAGGTTTTTTTGTCAAAATGGCTTGTGAAGCATGTGTCCTTGGCAGGTACAAATCAGCCATGGGTTGGGCAGATTCTGCAGGAAGGGGATAGGCTGAGCTTCTAGTTGAATCCGTGAAACTTACCCCATTTCTCCTGTCTTATGAAAAGGGTGATAAGATGGACTTGCCTGCAGTAACAGGTATTGGATTCAGTAGCCAAAGACTTTGTCACGCTGGAGATGTACAGGGCCTGTTCAGTCAGCTGCAAAGTTCTGCAAAATTCAGGTAGTTTCATATTTGTAAACAGGAAAATACTTTTCAGGTGGCTTCAGTTGCTACAATATGTTTGAGTAATAAGTGCAAGTGAAACAAAAGTGCAAAGCAAAAACCTCAGGGACAGCTATCCAGGCTGGGATGCATTTTTGGAGGTGGGAAGACTGCTTGAGCACAGTTGTCTTTCTGAATTTTCAAAGAATTTTACTGAAACTTGTCTCCAGTTAAATGTATGGAAATATGTGAAATGGCAATACAAAAAAGCTTCTTCATTAATTGATAAATATAATTAAGGGCACCACATTAGTATTAATTTATATGGTTAATTAACTGAAGTCCTTAATTTATACAAATGCGTAGTCTTTGCTAAACCCCCTGGTAGTTCTCCTTCCTGAACAGTACATCTTTGTATACTATCACTTTGTGGATTAAGCAAACACCTCTGAAAAACAAAAGGTACCAAGTCTCTTGGAACTGAATAGATGCAAAACAATTGATGATGGGCAGGGCTCTAATACTTTAACTATATTACCTTCTCATTTTCACTAAACAGCCTTTGTAATACAGGGGTTTAACACCTCTTCTGTTTGAAATCCTTCTAGGAGAGGTTCAGACACAGTAGATCTAGATTTAACCCCCCCAGGTCAGGTATTGAATTTATAAGCACGTGTGAGCGTTCAGATCCAGGGTCCTCCTCCTGCCCTGCACTCAGAGCAGTTTTCATCCTGCAGCCCCTTGCCTGCCTGAGTGTGCAAGTACCTCTGCCCCGCACTAATGTAACAAGCGGCTATTTCTTAAAGGTGGATGTTTTCAGACTGCCAAGTGTCATTTGTTACAGCATAAAGATGGGTGTATGTTTTGCAATTCTTCCTCCTCCCTTGCTATGGACAGCAGAGGACAGAGGTGACAGGCTGGCCCAGGTAGATTCCCAAGATACCTCAGCAAAGATGGTTTGGGGACATCCAGATATCATGGCCGTGTTGGGAGGATAACAGAGCACATAGCTTACACCCTAAGGATCTGGGCTGTCCCATGCTGAGAGCTGAGGGGAGGATGGATGACCACTCTTCTCTGAATACAGCAGCCTACTCCAATGGAGGACGCACGAGTGCTCCCGCCTCTTGTAGATGCTTTGAAGAACAAGAGCTTTGTGCTTGGGAGAGCCCAGATTGCGGCAATGAGCGAGTGCTCGCCCAACAACTTCCTCCCACGTAGGCTGTGGCAGTGGCAGTTTGCCATTAAATTCCCAGACCAAGAAAATCCCGGCTGATTTCCCTCCTGCCAGAGGAAACACAAGCTGCATTGCTTCTGGCTGCAGCCCAGCTCTCCCCCCAGCTCCAGAGCCCTCCTCTCCTCTGGCTTGCAGGCACTTGTGGGCATGTAGTCAGAACAGGATTAGCCCCACAAGGAGCGGGGTTTTGCTGAATTCTGCCTTTTAGATTAAATCTGGTCATGGTCACACTGCAAGTTTGAATATGGCTGAATTCAGACTGATGTGACTGAAGTCCCAGGGTGCAAGGGCTGGTCCCACACTCACACAGAGGCTGTAACGCAAGCCCAAAGCCATTGCTACGAGCCCTAGACCTACATCTCAGTGGTCCAAAGGGATCCTCTCTGTGCACACCCCCACTACTAGATGCTGAGCTGGCACTAATTATTATTTTGCTAATTGCTCTAAGCTCCACTGCCTTGCTGGTTTCCATAGGCAATGTTTAGCCATGGCTTTTGCTGAAGTTGGGGACCCTTCTTGGAAGCTTGATAAAATCTGCAGGGAGACACCTGCCAATCTTCATACACAACATCTTTAATTTATTGGCAACATTTAGAAAAAAGGGCTTCTATGCAGCATCAGTTGGACTTCATTAAAATAATGAGAGCTAAGTTAGTAAAAACAAACCTGGCCAGTTGGCAACCTCAGGCTTTTGTCAGGACTGATCTATGCTGGAAGTATAGATTTAGTCCATCTACAGTAATAAAGTCCCATGATCCTATGGTTAAAATGTCTTTTTCCCTGCTAGCTGATGCAATTCATTAATTATATGACGTTTCCACAATGATTTCTCCAGAAGGCGGCCCTGGATGCCAAGGTTTACATTACATTTTCAATTACAAAGATATCCATATGGTGACTCTGCAGTATGTACAATGACTTTACATGCATCCAAGCCCTACTGCAATGCTAGCAGGGCTTGTGATGTGCTGGCAAATCCGTTTCTGGATATGGGGCTCTCACTGGGTTCCCACACTGGTTATGTGCTGGGGATGGCAACTAGGTGTTCCCTGCAGGAAAAGTGTTGGGAGTTGCAGCACAAACCCTTGTGGTCTTTTGGCCCACCAAACTTTTTTAATAGCCTCTTGGGCTGTGAGGATGAGTTTAAATCAGTATTACAGCCCATCAATGGTCTGAGAAACCAGCAGTACTATGGGTAGGGTTTTAGACTAAGACAAAAGAGCTCAGCCCAGGCATGGATTTCCCAGGCAGGCTCCAAGGAGCTAGTGAAGGGTCAGAGCCCATCTCCCACTCCCTGCTGGGACCTGCATGTTCCCATTGTGACATCTCTTTTGCCCCAACACCCCAGTAGCAGGATCAGCCATGCAGACACCCAAATGAGGGGCAAAGCTGCTGGGTGAGGTGCTGTGATGGATAGAGTTGGATAGAAGAGGGGGGATCCTGCGTTGCATGGTGCAGTGTTGGCTGCATTGGCATTTCTTCACATCAAGGCTAGTCTTACCCATATAGGATCGATTGCTGCTGTAGAAGCTGCTTAATTAACCACTAGTATGAAGGGTACAGGTTGTGATTCAAGTACTACTTGGTCTGAGGAAATTTATTGATTTGGACAGACCCCTTGGAGAAAACCTCATTCATAGTTCTCAGGTGGTTTGCAGCAGTTCGACACTCAATCAGCACCATATGAACCATCCTTGGTTCTCCCCAGCAGTTCTTGCCTGCCCCAAACATTATGGTAATACAACTGGGCCCTGAAAGGAAAGAACAGATTTTCCTTTGGCAGCACTGGTGTGTGGACAAATACCAGGAAGCTGATTCCTAGCACTGTCAAACAGAAAATTTCATTTTTCCCAGGTCTGGACAGAGGATGTGTCCACAGCTTGTTCCCTTGCTTATCCCCGGTGCAGGACCTCCCTGGCCCTCCTGCCATGCAGGCTGCAGTGACGCTCCCTGTAGCACTTGGAGTCAGGTGTCAATGCTGTTTGCACAGTTGCACTCCGATTAGCTCTGCAATGCCTGTAACCTTAGAGTAGTAAACCAATGGCATATATATAGTTGAACAATTATATGTATTGTGACTAAATTTCCCCCTGAAGATCTCATTCACTACGTTAGAGTGAAAGGATCATAAAATGAATTAATAGCTGATTCACTGTATAATTTCCTAGTTCAATATACTTTAGTGTACCAGCTAAATGAGCCATACACAGCATTCAGCTCGGCCAGTTAACAGCTTTATCATTGAGATCTCAGGCTTAGAAATAAAAGCAATTCTTCTGAAGTAATTGCGTCTAATTAAAAGAAACATTTAAAAAGTGTAACCAAAAGGAATTCATTTCAAATGGAAAATTAATGCTGAAAAATAGCCCTGAGCTCTCTTGTCTTTGCTAATAGCTAAGCATTCTCAGAATAATTAAACTGTTTTGAAATGTTGATACCTTCCCCTGTTAGAAATGATAGCTGTGGCCCAACACATTAGCAAATCCTCAGCATGGCCCTGGTTGGTGATAGGTGTGGGGTGTTGGGTGGGCAGGGGAGATAAGGGGCAGCTGCCTGCAGGGGCGGAGGGTTCCCACCCTGATGCTATTTCACCCTGCCATGAAGCAGGGTGTTGGCACCTTCGTTTGAAGTGGCACTGCCCAGCCAGAGGAGCTGAACTCAGTGTGACAGAGGTTTGGGAGGCTCTGTCAGATGCTGGGACTCTCCATAAAAGCAGAGGAATTAAATGAAAATAGCTCTCTGTTTAAAAGTGTGTGGACTTTGTCATGATATTTGGTCATCTCTGCAGCATCTCAGTTAGATGAAGCATCAGGATGCATTCCCAGATGAAGCTTTTTCACTGCTTTTCTGTCACTTTTTCCATGAGCAAAAAGTGCAGCACTTTAACCTGCACCCCAAAAAGGTCCCACAGTAAATATCTGGTTTTGCAGAGTTCCTGGGTGGTGTTTGTGCTATGGCTGTGTGCCAGCCCAGCTGCTCTTGACAGAGAGGATCCTGGTTCCTTCAGGTTCCTCATTTGCTTCTCCATCACTTGCTCCTCTCCCTTTACTCGTGCCTGCTTTGGCAGGGAGCCTTTCAAAGCTGGGTGTGTAGTGAAAATCCCACTTACATGCTGCTCTGCCTCCCTCAAAGCAGGCATGGCTGCAGGTGCCTCTTCCCCTCCCTCCACCCAAGGATTTGCTTGCAGGTGTCAGAGCAAATTAAATGCATCCTGTGACATGGTGAGGATGAGCACAAATCCCACACATTGAGCAGGAGCTCTGTTTTTAATTCCCTGTGCTGAGCTAGGAATGCTTCTCTGATTAATAGTCTGTATCTGGCTGTACTGGGAGCCCCAAAAGGGTGGCTGTCAGGGTGGCAAGGATGTCTGGTGCCTAAAATAGTTGTTACACTACTTCATTTGCATGGATCGAATGGCTGGGTACTACCAACATAAGGGACCTGCTAAAGCTGGTGCTGCCAAAATAGAGTTGATACACAGTGGGTGAGGAATTGCCAACAGAGATATAGGGCACAGGGAGCTGGCCGGGCACTCTAAAGCTGCTGCTGGGTGGTTCTGTTAGGCCATGCAGATTCCCCAGATTTGAATCTTTCTCTGGGATCTTTTTTCCTTAAAGTGACTGTGAAGGCAGAAAAAAGTTTTGAAAATATCAGCATTTGGTTTCAGCATCTTTGTGTTAAAGCATTTGATTCTCATATTGAAGCAACTTCCCACTGGGAAACAAACACTGACAAAGTTGATTCCTTTTAAGTGTTAAAAAGACCAAACCCAAATACTTCTGACCCAAGTGACTTTTTGCTGGATGACCAGGACACAAGTGCTTTTGAGAATTCAACTTTATACTAGTTGAGGGAGAGAATTTGTTCTCTTAAAATCCTTGTGGGATGGGAATGTAGTTTCTCATGCTGCTGCAAGTGGGAAGCTCAGGGAATCCTTGGGGGTTGTTGCTGCTTATTGCCAGTACCTACTGAATTTGCTTTTATTATGTTATTTGGTAACTACAACAGAAGTGAGCATATTCCATCCAAGACTTTCTGTAAAACATTCCCAGCAAATTCTGTAAATGTACAATAATGTGGTATGTAAATACGCATTTATAGCATTGACCCTACAAAATAACCTGTGCATCTGCTGGCTTGTTTCCCTTTCCACAACATTGTGCTGTTTCATGCATTTCCTTGATGTTCCTCTTCAAATTGCAGTAAATTAAAGTTTTCTCTCTTTTATTTTGGAGGCAGAGCAGAAGGGCAGCATCTTAAGACAGGATTCTGTCTTGTGTATTGTAGCATGGCTTTATTTCACAAATAATACTGAAAACATCACAGCTTCTAAGGGAATGGGTAAAACTGGTCCCTGGTCTTGGCAGCAGGTCAGTGAAGGCCCTGTCCTGGTCAGCTTGCTCAAACTTCTGCCTCTTTTCTGGATGATCCAGAACTTTCTTTCTTTTTTTTTTTTTTTTTTAATTCCTGAGTGTTTCTAATTGAGCTAACATTATTAGAAGGTTTAAAAAAACCCTTTCCCAAATTCCCTTTGCGTTTCAGTAGCTCTTTAATATGCAAGGCAGCAAGAGATGAACTGGGTCTAATTACGAGTCCCTGGAGTAGCCAGTCAGAAAATGAATTGATGCCTTTTTCCTTATGAACAATGCATGTACCACAAATTAGAGGCGCCATCACCAGAGATTTAATTACAAAATATCATTACTTTCACACATCATTTCAGATTTGGCCTGATCAAATCAAAGTTGGGGGAGAGAGAGAAGGGGGGAGGCGGGCGAAGGGAAAAACTGCACCACTAGCAGGGTCATTCGTTCAGGGGTACTTGAATGCAGGAGGGAATTGGTGTTATTGAAGCTTCCCAAAAGGCAATTCTGCAGAGAAGCGGCGGCCAGGAGGAAATTCATTTCCTTTTCCAAGGGAGGCTCTAGGCAGTTCAGCTGTCCAGGGGAAAACACAGCATGAACACGGTGGCCGGGGCTGGGTGGGCTTTGCTGGGAGGTGCTGCCTAAAGACCATGGGCATGTCCAGCTCCATGGCAAGTCTGACCCTGCTTGGGGGGGGGGGGGGGGTTTGTCAGGTAGGAAAAATGTAATGAAAAGAGCATTCAGTCTGCTATCGCTTGGCTTTAGCTGGGCTTCCTCTGCCTCTGGCAGCAAAAGCTGTGTATGGAAAAATAAGGAACTAATCCCAAGATGTATCTAAGTGTACTTCAGGCTTATACAGCGTACATTATCCTGTGTCATTCCTGACAAACCTTCCCAAAAACACAGACTCTGAAGCTAGCTATTTATGCCAAAGTGCGTGATGAATTTTGTCAAGAGGAATGACCGCCAAGGGAGGCCTGGAAACTCATTTGCTGCAGAGTTCAGCTTAGTATTGCAGTTTAAAGGTCATGGTGGTTACCAGAAAAAGGGTCTGGTGTGCACTGGGAGGAGGGTTTAGTTTCTTTTGCTTCCCTGATGTCTGTTCACCCCTGAAGAATACAGAAGTGAGAATACTGCTCACCATCTTATTTCTAGTAAGGTGGGCCCATCTCTGTGGTGGGGCATCTTTATAGCTTGTGTTGCTTTTTAAGCAGAGCAATTTGGAACAAGCACAATCAAAAGCAGTCAGTGGTTCCTGTCCTGCAGGTAAACCTTGAAAGCCTCCTTCAAGCTGAGCTCCCAAGTGAGAGATCCTCCTTTTTGGTCCATGCCCACTGAAAAGGAGTAGTGCAGTTTGCAACTTGGAGTGTGACACTTGGCTGCAGGAAGGTTTCTGGGCTTGATGACCCCATGCCAAAATGGAAAATCTGGTGAATATTCAGAAGCTGAATCATTCCAGTGCTCTGGACTCACCACAGCAGGGATGGAAATGTCAGAAATATCCCAGTAAAACAAAGTAGCAGCCCTGTAGTGTCTAATGTGTCCCTGAGTGATCGCCATAGCAGACCAATGTTATGGCAGCAGAAATCCTCCTTTTCTGCCTTGAGAAAAAAGTGAGGCCATTTTCCTTGCAGAGTGACACCTGTCTGGTGCTGATTTAAAGGGCTGGCTGTTGAATAGGGTCATTCATGCTGAGTTGATGCCATAAAGCCAGTCAGCAGCAAATGCGGGTGCTTGGGATGGGAGGGCAGGATGGCTGCTCAGCCCTGGGATGATTTACAGCCCCTGCATCCAGCCTAGACCATGGGCTGTGATTATTTCTCAGCTGGACGCACAAGCCAATCGTTTCAAGAAGCTAAAATGCTCTTCAAAATTTATGAGGAAAATGACGGCTTGTTGAATACATGATGTAGCGAGATGTAGCTTTACATTAACTTAAGAGGCATTTATGGGGCAATATTCATCTTCTCTGTATTATGGCAAGTATAATATGAGAGGATGCTATGTCATGGGGATATGAGACCTGACAGATACGATGTACACAGAGAGAGACCATGATGAAATGGAAAAAGGCAGGAAGAGCCAGAGCCACAGGCTGCATGGGGATGGGACAGGAGAACAAGGCTATTGTGAGAATGGGAGATGCCACCCATGTCCTCCACCTGCAGAAGCTGAAGTTGCTCCATTGCTTCCATGGAGCCACATGGATACCCACCAGCTGAGGACATGATCGAGTGATTACAGCCCTGAGGATCCCCTCATGACTCAAGGTCAAACCCCACTCACCACCCACTCTTGTAAACGCTGCTCAGCTTTGTTTTGTGGTTCAATGGAGGAGTGATTCAGGGCGTGTAGTGTGCCTGCTAATTCTAGTGAGTTGTTGTACAGGTGGCAATAAGGGCTTGGACCACTGCGAATGAGCTGTGAATGCATGGGCATGTTACAAAGAGAAAAATGATTACTTCTAATAATATTCTACCTAATGATTGGACTTTGCCATACAAGTATATAGGCTGAAAAAGGTTGTGTGGCCTCATGGAGGAAGTAACAGACTCCCTTGGGAACTTGGTAGAAAGGCATGTATATCACTGTTAGCTAAATATAGCTGGGTACTTGCAGAGCTTGTTCCAGCTGGCAAACCAAGCAGCTTCCTTTCTCTCCTGTCTGTCGCACATCTGACGTCGCTGACTGTTCAGCACAGGCTGAGCTCTAGAACTGCTCCAGAGTAAGCCTCCCCGTTTTAGCCTAGCAAAATTGTAGCTGAAAGTAATTTCAAGACACTTTTTTTTTTCCCCTTGCACTTAGCTGCTGGCAAAATTTTGCACTAGAAACTGTTTGACTTGGTAACAGAGATCAAACAGCTAGCTAACTGGAGCTGTGAATTTAAGTAGTGCCCTTGGTGCAAGCCCTGACCCTGTGGTGTGCTACCCCAGGCACCCAAGGAGGGCCTTTGGGCTGCCTCCTTACTGTGTATAAGCACAGGCAGTTGCAAGGCACATGAGTCATTGGTGTGGCCAAATACTACAGTAAGTGATGCAGGGAAAGGCGTTTTTCCCTGACACCAGGGATGCATGGCTGTATGTGCCTGTTCCTGCCAGCCCAGTAGTGTTTGGGTTAGCACTGGGCTCATGGTCCCTTGCAGAGCTGGATCCAGACCTTGCAGAGCAGGGCGTCCAGCTGATGGGATCATGTGCAGTACAACCATCACGTAAAACTACAGTTGCAGTGGGATCTTGATCTCCATAGGTATTCCTCCCTGGGCATTATGTGCAGGGAGGGGTGTTAAATTCTGGTTTTTTTTCCTT
Organism: Haliaeetus albicilla; assembly: GCF_947461875.1. NCBI lineage: Eukaryota > Metazoa > Chordata > Aves > Accipitriformes > Accipitridae > Haliaeetus > Haliaeetus albicilla. The sequence goes on along the minus strand of NC_091484.1, from coordinate 12,964,004 downwards.
GGTATCATGAAAACACCAAGCAGAGCTGTGACCCCTGCCTTAAGGAAATAATGATTGACTTTGGAGTAGTGGCTAATCACCAAGAGACCAAAGAGCTGCTTGTGCAAAGCCAAGGGTCTCTGCATCTCTGATTCAGCTCCTTCCTCTAAGAGAACTGCAGTGCTTCCCCTCCCCTGTGTCTGACCTGTCTGTTCCTTGAGAGGAAGGGATGTTACTCCCTTATAGACTTTCTCACCTTATTAGATAAAATGGGTCAAAACTGCTAGACTTTGTGAGTTAACCTGGGGTGAATATGTGGATAGATGGCAGGACCCGCCTTAATCTGCTAACATCACTGCTCCCCAACCTCTGCCTTTTTGAAGATTTTAGCTGACCTTTATTAGTAAGGCTTATAGCTTTGACAGAGTGATGTTATTAGCAAAAATAAAACCAAAAGGTTGTATGGTGGCTGTGTTGTCCTTTCTTGATATCAGGTGGGACCAGAGCACCAATAACCAAGAGCAATGCAGGGTTAGTTGGAGAAGGCTGAAAGGTTTGCAGGAGCTGTAGCAGCCAGACACAGGGAGATGGGCTGAGGCTGGAGGAGATGCCTAGAGAGGTGCCTGGGTGTGGAGGAAAGGTTGCAGAAGCCATGCTGAAGAGGTAGGAGAGCAGGATGATGTATAACACCCATTACATTGGAGAGAAATTAAAAGGATTGATTGATATCAATTATCAGGTACAATTTGTTGCTGCACAATTGACACGTTAATCACCTCCCTGCTGCATTTCAGCATGGCAAGATTTTTGACCAATTTGAAAGGTTTACAGCAACAATATGATGCTGATTTATCTCTCCTTAATAAAAAAGTGATCAACTGAAACCTGCATCCATCATTCTGTTTATCACTCATGGTGATTTATTAACTAATTATACTTACAGTGGGTCTTTTTCTATAAGTATGGATAACAGAGTGATGCAGTGTCAGTGCAAGTCATAAATAATGCCAGAGTACAGTATGTTTAATACTTACTCCTAGGACCAGCCCATAACAAGATGCCTTGATTAAGGTAAGCAGAAGGCTTCGTTTGTCAGGAATGGTCCTGAAATTGCACATTGGGGAAACAAGTCTATTTCTCATGTTTCCAGCACTGGACACTGCACAACTGTCTCAACCATGTAATTCAGATTAGGTGAAATGCTCCCAGCTTAGCCATTTTTATAGTCATTTGCAAATCCTTGCCAGACTTCATTGTATCCTGAGGCTGAATAGCATCATGGTGTTTCAGAACCGAGGTCTACAGAGCAAGAAGCAGCCACAAATGTAAGAAAAAGGGACTTCACTGTGGATTTTAAAACAGAGGTGGGGAGCTGACAAAAATTAGAACTTCTCCAGCCATTGTAAAAGGAAAAAAAGGACTTTTTTGTTGTTTTTAAGTGACAAGTTATGAAGACCCTAAATCAGTTTAATCCATCAAAAATACCTTTTACAACACTTGTAGGTTATGGTAATTGGCTAATACAGGCTCCTAGGATTTCTGTCTTAACAAAGATGTGGTCAGTTCCGTTGCCTCGTGCAAGAGAACAATGATGTGACTCTATTAAACAATTATACCTGGTAATCATGTAATCTCAAGGAGAAAACAGCTTCTCAAATGACACATCAGGCAGCTGTGTGCTGTCTTTCCAGGCTGTGCAGCTCAGAAGAGGTGTGTACAATGCCCTCTCCCTCCAGAGAAGAGATGTTATGAAGCATATCACCAAGGTGATGGCATTGCCAGAGCAGTTCTGCAGTGACAGAACTGGCTGTGTATTTTGAGGTGTTTCCCCAAGAAATCCTGCAAAACTCACTTGCATTTCCACATTCTTATTAAAGCAATACAAGACACCAAGTGTCCAGGGCTGCTCAGCTTTAATGTCATTTTTCTTTTCCTGAAATCAATTGGGAAGTACTCTTTGCAAATCCCAACCTTAAACTCATTGTGGTTCTGCTGGGAAAGTAACTATAAAAAGGGCAGTAGGTGTCTGTGTGGTTCCAACACTCTCCAAAGCACTGTGCCTGAGCCTGATGCTTCCTGTGCTTGATTGTAGTGGTGCAGCAGGACTTCTTGGTTTCCCCTTTTTCTCTTGCACATCACTATTCTCCTGCTGGGGTGCAGAAGCTGGGGCATCAAATCTGCTCTGACAGACTGCAGCTCTCCCCAGCCTCAATTTGTCTTGCCAGTTGAGGGAGAAGTGGTCCAAATTTTTTTCCTTCAGTATCTGTGAAGATTGGGTGAAGTGCCATGCCATGCCCACAAATGCATTTATAGAGTCCATTCTTTCTCCTAATCTTCTACTAAAAATATGATTTCTCTTGGTAAGAACAATATTCCCTTACCTTGAAGTTTTTTTTCTTCTTTATCCATTACTGGACTAGGTCCATGGTGACTATCTTGGGTCTGGACTCCCTTGTCTTTGTTTTACATAGGTATAGAGCATACGAGATTCTTTCTTTTTGGTATTGATATCTGTAATTAAGAACCTCATGTAAATGCAGCTTATTAATGGCTATTTTCCCATTACCCTGGTACTTTGCTCTCAGCATTGCCATTGACTTACTCTGTGGACTTGTCCAAGTCTCATTGCTCTACTACTCTCAAAATATTAGGTGTAGCACAAATGTTCTTTGGGACAGAGTCTCTTATTATGTGTTTGGATGATGTCTGTGAGATCTCAAACTAAGCCTCTCTTTTCCCAGCCCAATAATATCTATCTGCTTTGTGATTACAGTTTGCTTGTCCAGTGAAATGCAGCCACTTCTGGCATGGAGCAGCAGTGGCTGATCATCATGTGGCAACACGAAGCTGTATTACAGGAGGCCAAACAATAACACCATCCCAGATTACAAGTGCAAAGGGAAGTGAGGGGATGTAGGTGTGATTAGCACATTAACAACAGAATCCATAACCAAGAGGGAACATTCAAACCAGCAGCAAATAATTGTTAAATTATTACACAATTCATAGTTGTTTAAAATCAAAGTAGGAATCCTGCAAAAAAAGAAAATCCCTGTTTGAAAGTGCTTTTGCAAGGCTGATCGGCGCAGGCACTGCTGTATGAGTAGGAGTGCAGCTGCAGAGACACTGCAAAAATTACCCAGTACCTCCTGGGGGAACAAACAGTGACAGATCCATAATTTATAGGGGGCAGTCGGCCCTCAATAATTAGGGCATAATTTACACTGGGCGGGTTTTGTGGTGGGAGGAGAGAGGCAGTTTTGTTTGTTCTCCTGTTCCTTCCCCAGGCATCTGTCCCGGAGCTTGGAGGGGAGAGGATGCTCCTGCAGGCAGACCTGGCCTGACCCAGCGTGGCAGGGCTTGGTACATCCCCTCCCATCTCTCCCTCAAGGGCATGAGCCCATAATGACTATTTTGCAGGTTTTTTAGATGGAGACGTCGATTTTTCTGCTCTGATCCTTGGCACAGCTCTTCCCCTTTTGGTGATTAATCCATGTCATCTCTCCTACACCAGAGGCTCAAAGCGTCCCCACGAGCCTCTACCATAACTCATCTTGTGCATCTCAACAGCCCATCTCGGTGGCTTGAGCACATCTGTGCCCTACAAGGGGCTAGGCACCTCGTACCCATCACCAGCCTCAAGGCCTGGGGCAGTGGTAAAAATAATGCGATGCTTGTTCTGCCTCCTAGCCACGGAGCTGCCTTGCAGCCAGGCTGCAGCTCTCCTGTCCTCGTGGCTGCCCTTGCCTCCTGCCCTGCCTGGGCTTGCAGGGTTTAGCATGAGCCACCTTCGCTTTTCCTATTTACAGGCACATCTTATTCCCAGGGCCACCTTTCATGGACAGGACATGGCTGTGCTTTGGGTGCAGAGCCAAGCAAAGCCCATTTCCACCGAGGGACCCAGCTTGTCAGGCTTTGCAGGACACCAGGGAGATCCAAGGAGAAAAAGTCTTAATGTACCACAACAGGAGCTAAAGAAATCAGAAGAGTTTCAGGGTAGGTGCCTCCCTGATGTGTATGAGGAGAGGGATCACCGTGTAGACTTCTCAGTAAATCTGTGGGCAAGCTGTCACAGTGAGGAAGAACAGGAGGCCAGTACCTTATTTGCAACACCTCATGCTTAAAGCTAAAGTGTGTCTTAAGAGCTGTGTAAACCAAACTAATAGGATCTGCAGATCTAAAACTGAGGGAGGGAGATCCTCAGGACCTTAGCCAAAATGTAGCTCTGGTAATTGCCTCTTCCTTCCTAAATTAGCCCTGTCCTGATGACACTGGATGAAAGCTTTGCTGCCTACCCCATCCCGTGGAGCCACACTGCTGCAACGGGTCAGCCAGCTCTGCCCTGTGGGCAACAGCGGTGAGGGGGTGAGAAGCCCCAGGCTGAGCACCCTGTGTCGGTCTGGCCAGCAGCACACAGCAGTGTGACAGCCACTGATGTGCGGTGGCAGGACGGGCAGGATTGTTCCCCACCAAAGGCCACCTTGGCCCTGCTGGGGCAGCAACAGCAAAGGAGTTAAATTTGATTTCCTCATAGGGAAGAGGCTTGCAAGGGAGGCAGGAAAAGAATTACTTAGCTTCATCTTTCTCCCATTTTAGAAAAATTAATTTTTGAGAAACCTCCACAGTTTCACTATTTCTGGTCCCTAAATCACGCAGGCTGACAGCCTGTCTAGGGCTATTTATTGGCTCCCTCGCAGGGAGCCATCTTCAGCCAGCTGGGGCTTCATCTGAAGACCGCGAGTGCCATCTTCTGGGAGTCCACAGCCGTACTGTCCTCTCCCTCCCTGCAGCCTCCCGTGGTTATGCCATAAATTTCGATTCCAGAGGAAAAAGTTTCGCTACAATAAGCCTCACCTTTGAGTTTCCCACTGCTGTGTGCCAAAGTGTCACCAGCTGTGGGGGCAGCACGTTGTCCTTGCATTCCTGGGGGAAACTGAGGTAGAGAGACATGAAATAAAGCAGCCCCTCTGCTCTCCCTCAGATGCAGAGGGAGGTCTGGGATGTTACGTGGCCTCTGAAATACCCAAGAAGCTCGGGATCTGGAGGTGCAGGTGTGCCCCAGGCTTGATCTCAATTTGGAGCTCTTTTCTAGCATCAAGTAATCAACAGAAACCTCCCATCTCTTTTCACTGATAATTTTCTATCAAGGAAAGTTGATTTTCATTTTTGCACAAAGATTTAACTCCCAAATTGTGCACTTTAAGATACCCCTGGAGCATCACAAACTCCTAGCTGAATCCCAGTGGTGGGCAACACTGGAATTAAACTGTTTGCTGAAGATGAAGGAATTGCCTGAGCTGGAGTGTGGGGCCGTGAGGCTGCAGACAGAAGGTGGTCAAAGTGTCCTAGGAAAGGAGATGGAGGCAATAACCTGGGGACAGACCCCCTCTTGCAGAGGTTTACAAAGGCTTTAGTTTGTTTTTCTGTAGAACTTATCGAAGCTTTTTGCTGAGGTTTGATTTATGGTAGAGGAGGGAGCAGTTCTGCCTGTGCCAGCCCTGCCAGAGCCAGCAGTGGCACAGAAGGTGCTGCCAGGCTGGCCCAGAGTAATTGCGCTTGTGAGAAGCCAAAGAACTGGCCTTTTCAGTGAATGTGGATTTGTTGGCATATGGTACAGTGATTCCCATGGTTAAAGGTCGGGCAAACGCTTCCCTGGTGCTACTAAGCCTGTGTGGGAAAAGCGGATGTGTGTGGGTATGGGATGTCAAAAAATACCACCCCTCACTGTTGCAGCCCCTATAGCAGTGCACAGTTCAGTCCACGCAGCAGCATGCAGACATTACAGCAGCGTGCAGTGCTGTGTGGCAGCGTGCAGTACGTACAGCATTGTGCAGTACGTAGAGCGAGGTGCCGTGCAGTTTGTAGAGCACTGTGCAGTCCTTAGGGCAGGACACAGTGTGTCCAGCAGCGCACAGTCTGGTTTGCCCAGCAGCGCACAGTCTATAGGGCACTGTGCAGTACGTACAGCAGTGTATGGTGCGCACACCCGCACGGTCAGTGCCACACGATGGTGCTCGGAGCTCTCGTTCCTCCTTTCCCTACAGGCCAGCGCTGCCGGGGCTTTTTCCATCTGGTCAGGGATTACTCCTGTGTCCCTCCTGAGCCAGTGGAGGGACTCCGCTAGAGAGTCTCAGACATGGCATGAATTCCTTTTTGCTGTCTGCCTGGTTCTCCCCATTGGTGGTTCCTGCCATGGCCCAGGGAAGGGTGAAACCTGCCATGCAGCAGTGCTTGTGGCAAGCGAGTGCGCTGGTCCATAGGGTGACAGTGCCTCAGCAAGGGCCTCTGCTCCAGCCCACCACATAATGGCACTCATCCTGGTACATCCCAGCTCTGCCACCCTTTGTGTCAGATGCCCTGCAGCATCTAGGGAGATGCAGTCCCATGGACACCACCTCTGCAGAGTGGCAGACCCCTTGGGCAATGATGCTGCTGACATGTCTAGTTTGGGACTCTTCGATTGCCAGCTGCTCTGTTACAAGCTTGGGGGTATCTCCACACCTTCATGCACCAGCTGAATCCCTTCATTCTGTGGCTGTAATGGAGTTAGAAACCTATTCACTACCTTGCTACAAGCATGAACCCAGTGGATCCGAAGGAATCTGGGTGAAAACAAGGCTGGAGGTGTTCTCTGGAGGTTGTGTCACTCAACCTTCCCTGCAGCAGGATCAGCCCTCTGTCAGAATGAGAGACCAACTTGTTATCCAACCTTATAGCAAAGGTCCCCCTGCAGCAGTGCTATTCTGCAGCCTCCCTCAGCATCAATTCTGTCACTTCACTGGCTTTACCAGTAGGAAAAATCTTTGGACCGTGTGGCTCCATCAGGTCTCGGTGTGGAAGTAAGAGGGCAGGCAGCTGAATAGCGAAAGGTGGAGATGGGGAGTGGTGGAGCTCCACGTTAAGTGTGTCTAGGAGCACCCATCCACCACCACAGTGCAAAAGAAAACACGGGAAGTTGTATCCCGGTTTGGGGGTTGGGTTTTTTCTTCTTCAAGTAGAAAGTTAGTTTCCCTCGGCAGAGAGTAGTCAGTATTGGCCTCTGGTACTGGAAGGGACTGGAGGCAGAAAACTTGAGCTCAGCTCATCTTGCTGGCCTTCTGAGCAGCTGATTTAAGCTGTGTTTGAAAAGAAAGCATGTGTAGTCAGAGCCGAGTGTTTCTGCTCTGCAAACAGGGCATTTCAGACTGAACCCTGGTATATTTTTGACAGACGTACGAATAATGATGGGGCAGCTCATGGCTACAGGGGACGGGGATGAGGAATCCAGTTAATGCTGGAACAGAGCAGGGATGGCTTGAGCGGATTCTAGGGTGATGATTTTTGAAGGAAATAGCAAGTGTTAGCTGTTCAAAGCCCCTTGTCACAGATTTCAATATTCGATTTCATTAAACCCTCTTATGCAAATATCCTCTTATGTGATGAAAGTTAATGATTTTTTTTTTTAAAGCTAAATCTCTTCTCCCCCCCTTAACACTCAGTGCTTACATCTTTGCTGGGGCAAGGGGAGAATCACGTGGAAAAAAAAATCCTGCAAAACGTGCCTGTATCCTTCTGACTTTTGAACCAAACAGCTGAACTTCAGGTGAGTTTGGAGTGAAACCAGAGTCCCTCTCCAATCTGTGCTGGAGAAAAGGGGAAACAGCATCTAGCAAATTCAGTCCACCTGTGGCCCAAAGGCTACCTGGAAGCAGGCAGTGCCCTCTGCAAAATGATGACTCAAGTGATGTCTGCGAGGCAGTTCAGATAAAACTTGGTGAGGTTTTCGGAAGAATGATTGCAGCCAATAACACCATAGGCAAGATTCAAGAACAAAGGCTTTTTCTCATGAGTTAGCAAAAGCAATGCTAGCTATTCATGATTTATGCCTCCCTCATAAATTACATTTTAAGACTAGGATTCTGTGTCATCAGAAAAGATACATTTTATTTTTATATAGCATATTTAACACACACTTAAGGAGAATAATGGTGTTGTCAGGGGCCTGGGGTGATAGGGAGGATTTTTTTTTTTTTTTTTTAGATTTTGGTTGGGTTTTTTTTTTTACCCAGAAGGGTTTTAGCCTGTGAAGTTGGGTAACGGGAGTTACGGCAGAATCACCAGCTAACAGATTTAGGGGAGGAGGCAGAGATCAAAGGGAGGGGCACAGTGCACAGAGATCATCCATGTGCAGGAAGAGGCTCCTATGGGAAAGCTGTGGCAGATCTGGCCCCTGGAGATGTCAGATCCCACATGTAGATCAGAGAGAGCCCTTTCCATGGTGTCTACGCTTTCCTCTGCTCCCTGCCTAGCCCCTCACCCAGCTATAGTTGGAAAGAGCTCCAGGGTTCAAGCTGTGGTTGGGTACCCCTGGCTGTACCTCCATGGGCTTGTCACATTGGCACTGACAGGTTCTGCCTTGATGTGGGAGATGGTTGTTAAATTTGCTACTGTGAATTGCCCAGATCTGACCTTGGGTCATCCAGGACCCTGGTCCATCTCTGTGATGGCTCTCTGAGCTCTCCACATCTTGGGTCACTGGGTGGTGTAAGAACTGCAACTTCTGTATGTTTAGGGGTTCTTAAAAATTTTATCAGTGACAGGATGCATCCCAGTGGCTCGGAAATTGGGAAGCAATAAGCCAGGCGTGTTTGAAAATGAGTGTTCTCTCACGCTGCAATGCTAGCCTTGTGATGCCATCACTGTAGTCCAAGCCTTTTTCTTCCCCAAAGTTTCCAAGATGACTTGAAAAAGCGAGGCATTCATTGAGTAAAGATGTATTCATTCAACAGCTATATTTTCCTCCTATTCCTCTCAGATTTTGTCTTTATGAGCTAGCATGTGGCTTACTCTAACAATGAGGGGGCTTGGTCGCTGGTTCCCAGTCCCTCAGCAGATGTAGCCATGACTTTTGCATGACGTTTTCTTCTGAGGCTGGGGTAACGAGCTCCCCAAGATCATTGCCTTTCACTCCAGAGTCTGCAGGGAAGCAGCTGGAACAGGCAATGACATAGTGTTGGGCTAAGTGTGGGTGCGGGTCACCCCACAACTTCCCTGGGACACCCCGGGCAGCAGATGGGTGTCCCCCTTTCCTTTGGCCTTTCTCTTCCTCCCAAAGGCTGAACCTGCCTCCGATGCGCTGCTTTGCCTCTCTCCAGCGGAGCGGAGGGCAGCCCTGCTGCAGCCCGAGTCCCGATGGCTCTACACCTCCCTTCCCAAAAGAACTTTCGCAAGCTGGATTTGCAGAGATTTGTTTTTATAAACTTTTCCTGCCCGTGCGGCAGGTTAAAGAGCTCTGAAAGGGAAGGAGGGGAGAACGGCATATTGGGTCATCTCCATGGGAACGTCGTGGGAAGATTGATACATGCCCGGAGAGGCGGGTGCAGTTATTAGCATGTTCCAGATCCTTTCCTGCAGCCTTCCCCCCCCCACCCCCTGCTGAGGAGGAAGAAATAGAGTGTTTTCAAGGAGGAAAGAATGTGAACATCTGAAATAAAAGCAGCATCACGGATCCCAGCCCTTTCTGGCAGCGGGTCTCTGTTACATGCCACAAGCAAGCGCTTGCCACGGCAGAGCTTGAGAGCTCCAGCAGCCATCAAAACCAGAGGGAGCCAGGCCGGTTTGCCCAGGAGAAGACAACCCTGCTGGCACGGTGCGGTGGTACCGGCCATCGCCAGTCGGATGCAGAGTGATGGTGCTCGGCAAGGTGTGGGGAAGGAGAGCAGCTGGAGCAGCTCTTTAGTGGTCATGACCACTTGGCGCAACGGGTGTCATCTCCTCTCCTCACTGCCCACCAGCCCACATCTTTCCACATCATATCGTCATCTGAGAACAGTGAGATGGACTGCAGCTCAGTTTGGTGAGCTGAGCAGAGATCTGAGCACCAAAATCTTTCTGGTGCAGCATTAACTCGGAGCGTCAGAGGAAGCCAGCTCATCTCCCTGTGCCTCAGTTTCCTCCCAAAGCTCTGTTCTCCCTGACCAGCGCCGGGGACTGCTAAGAGCCTTCACATATGCTAACCATTTTCAAGAGTGATGGTGGGCTGAAGACAAGCCCTTCAGTCTTGCTGGAGCCAAGAATGAGAGACCAGATGGTGCATGACCTGACAAAGCCCCCTGTGATCTTCTGTTTGTTATTCTCCTACAAGCACATTGCCCTGGGAAAAATCCAAGGGTTTGTTTCCAGGACCCAGACTCTTTTCATGTGTAATAACAACTGTACCTACTCTGGCCACACGCATTGCTCACATGAGGCCCTCTTGCTGCTGCAATAAGGTTTTTGGGTGCAGGGGGGCTGGTGAGGTCTCCTAGAAAACCAGGCTTTAGCTCAGCATTCAGCTCCTCTGGGGCACAGCTGCACTTACCCCCCTGTCCCATGTTTGTAGAGCACCTAACAAGAAAGAGTCCCAGCTGTGACAGTCCTCCCATGGGTGTTACTCCAAAATTACTAGCAACAAGAATATTTTTAAAATAGAAGCCTCTGCTCTGGGCTATGTAGTAATTAATCATTAATAAATCATAACACTCAGGAGGAACTTGAATGTTGTAAAGCTGATTTTAAGAGCTTGTCTAAGTGGACCTGACTGCAGAAGCAGATCTGTAACATGCTCCTCAGGTGGAGGGTGTCTGCTTCCATCCCACCCCAATTAATTTCTGTCAGGCAATGAAATTTGGTTGGCCAGTCTCTGCGGGGCAGGAGATCAGTCTTGGTATCTCTGTCTGCAGCATGGTCACGATTGGAAAAGATCAAGGCATGCATTTGCAATAATAATAATAATGTCCCCAGAGTGACATTTCAAATGCAAATGAAAAGAATAAAAATATCAGTTCCTGTTACAACTTTGCTGCTGTAACCGAATCCAAGTGAGGACCTGAAGCTGTCCCCTCTGCCTGCCTGGCAGCAAAGCTGTGATGCTTTGTTTATTTTCATTCCTAGCCCAAGCAGCGGAGGACTTGGCCATGAGCTGAGAAACAAGACGAGGACCTGGGGCTGAAGAGGGGGTATCATGGTGGCACTTACCAGATGCTAATCCAGTATCAGGCCTGCAAAGCGAAGGGTGATAGGAGCTATGTATGGTGTGACTAATAATTAACCCACTGCCCCGAGAGCTCCATAGAGCCCTATAGTGAGCCCATGAACCCACCCTGGCCAGGGATCGGCTCCACTCCAGGGGCTTTGGCTGTCAGGGCTCTGCCAGGCGTAATGCGCTCCCTCCTCCTGCCACCAGCGCTGGGATGGGAAACGCTTGTGGCATGGGCCCAGCAGGAGCGATTTCTTGCAGTTTTGATTTCAGTCTTAACAGTTGTTGTTCATCTGCAATATCTAACTGCATCCCTTCTCTCTCCCTGTGTTCATAGACAGAGTTTCCGTACCTTCCCTTCAAAGATGTGACGATGTTGGTTGTTTGCTGGTGTGTTTTGTTGCCTTTGCACAAATGCACATAGAGATATATATACACACCTACTGAGCACATTTTTTCATCTGAAATTACAGCATCATTCAGTTTTAATTTTTTAGTTAGAAAATTTATGCACAGTTTGTGCGTGTCCTTGGAAGATAGAGGGACTGGGGAGCAGCGATGTGGGCCAGTTTGAGCCCAGACCCGTGGGGCTGCCTTCATCCTGTACACAAGGCACCACCCCCCCCCGCCCCGCACAGCCCCACTCCTTGGTCACACAGTGAGTTTTCTGAAAATTCAGAAGCACATATGTTAATCAGTTTATTAATTGCAAAAATAGCCCTTTGATCTTTATCACTCAGGATCAGAGTTTGGCTAGCTGTGGGAGAAATTGGCAGCTGGGGAGCACAGGCAGGATTTATGGTCGCAGGGCACATGGAGGTAGCACTTATTTGGGCCATGCTCCCAGTAGCTTTTAAGCCAAGACAGAGCTCTTAATCTGAACACACATTTATTTTTTGCAGCAAAGAAATTGTCTGAGAATGAAACTGATGATTTAAAAAACAGAGGAAAAAAAAAAAGGAATTGAAACTGTGTAGGCTATTTTCAGCCACCAAGATGAATGAAACATAAAAAAATAAAACAGGTTGCAAGTTTTGAATGCTAAAAAAGATCAGTCTGAAAGCATGAAAATCCAAGCAGGTGCTGTCAGCTCCAAGCACTGACAAGGCAGGCTTTTTTGCTGGCAAATAGAGGAAGATTTCAGCAGACACACATGGGACAACACAAATCTGCTCATCTACAGGGCTCTTTAATTATCAGTGGAGACCTGCAACACATTAACTGCTTTGCTGTTGCTCCTTATTCCTGGCTCTTAAGGCTGGAGGCTGCTGATGGAGCCACTATGAGGGCAGATCAGACCTGCAACCCTACTACAAAAGGCTGCAGCAGATACCGGTAGAAAGGGAGTTAATGCATCAAGTGAAGTGAGAGAAGGCAATCTGCAGCTCAGCCCTGTGCCCCCCACGCACATCACCATCCTCACAGTCTTCCAGCCTCTTGCTAGTCCTCGTGACTTTTAACTTTGTTTACCCCTGCATGAAGCAGGGAGAGATGATCAGGGTGAGGGGGCAATTGGGGCTATGAGGAAAGACGGCTTCCCCAGCGTAATAACAACTCAAGACTTCTGCTCTCCAGGACCACTGTCCTCTCCCGTAGCCCCCCACACCAGTTCAAGAGAGAAAGCCACGCACAGTAATTTGGAAACAAATCTGAGCTGCCCATTTCCAGGTGTTGCCCTGAAAATTCACTTTCTGCAGTGTAGTGCCACCACGGGACGTGTGTGGGTGGGTGGAGGTCTGGGAGGGCAGGACCTGCTGAACGCTCCAGCCTTGGTGCACATCGCTCACGGCTGACCCAGCTCTTGGTGGCATCCATGGCGAGAAGGAGCTGCTCCAGCACCGGCGATGGAAGGGCAGCACTTACCCGATGGCAGCAGGAGACAGCCAGGCTCAGGGGTCTCCGTTTCCACCCCACCTGTCTTTCAGCAAGTGATGAGCTGGTCCCAGGGAGCCAAGAATGGGTTCTGTCCTCAGCTGGGAGACACGAGGCTGCAGCCCAGCAGTGGACTCGGCGTTTGACCTGCGCTGCAGCATCTGACCGCAAGCAAGCTCACGTGTGCTGCTTGCCTTTCCCCTGGGTGGTTCATGCAATGGCAAGTTAATCATCCACTGGGCACTGAAGGGGAAGTGAAGGCAGCTCTGCTGCAGTGAGGGCCAGCTCAGTTTCAGAGAGAGGGCAGAAAAGCTTTCGGAAAGATGATGTTGGTGAGAGCTGAGCTGGCTCTGCACTGAGGTCCCTGCACTGCCTGCCCAGACCCAGGCAGATGGGTGGTGGCAAGCCAGGTCCCAAAGTCTCAGCACTGAGCTCTGGCTGCTCAGCCTTGCAAGCCCAGGCAGAGGCCTCTTCTCTCGCTGCAGAGCTGCTCTCTGTATCATGCTTCTGAGCACATCTGCTGGGACTTACTCAATCCAGATGTTTGCATGGGGCTGTTCCTATCTATAACCCTCCTTGCACCTGAAAGCTGATTGCAGGCAGATCCCTCCATCAGGCAGCAGCGCTAGGACCCAGAAAAGCCCCTTCAAGCACAAAGCCCATGCTAATAGGAGACTGGAGGCCCCAAAGGTCACAGAACCGAGGGCTGAAGAGATTTCCAACCGGCTGCACTTGTATTTGGGGCATCTCCTGCCTTTGTCAATGACTGTGACCGTCAGCTGCTCCCAGGGCCAGGTCCCAGCCCAGTGCCTGGCCATGGGTGTTCCCTGTCCCTGCCTAAGGATAGCGGTGTGATAGGACACGATTGTGGTGATGCTGGTACGGTAAAAATGCAGCACCCATCCTCTCTGGTTGGTACTCCCCTGCTGGGACACGTGTGATTCATTCTGGTGGAATGATCCTGGTCAAAACAGGAATAGACTGAACAAAAAAGGGCAAAAGTACCTTTTCACCCACAGATTTGTGTTCATGCTCAGGGGCCAGCACAGATCCTTTTCTGGCTGAAGCAGAAAACACTTCCAAGAGCCCTGCACCTCCAGTCTCTTGCTCATAGCAATTTGGATTGGTGCTATTCAGCTGCATTATATTTAAATTACCTGTTAAGCAATTGCAGTACATGGTCTTAAGCAATGTGACCACATCCGATTGCTCCAGGGGTGCCTGTATCGGCCTGTGTGTGCTGACGGCACTAATGCTTTTTGCCCTGGTGACTACACAGACGCACAAACAGAGTGGCTGGGGCTTTTACAGGCTTTGCTAAGGTTTATTAGCTTTTATAACGGTCATGAAAATAATTGGATCTCAGACACGCGCCAGCAATTTGGTACAAAGGAGCAAAAAAATGAGGCCAGATGAGGTGTAAATCAGGAGTAACTCCAGAGCTGCTGGTGAGGTTTGAGCAGAGCAGGGTCAGCTGGCATGGCAGAGCGCGGTGAGTCCTGGTGATGTGGTGGGGTTTGGGAAGGGTCCCAGTGTCTGTCTGTGATGCAGTCTCACAGTTACCTGGCCCATCTCCATGTGGAAAGGGATGATGCTGAAATGCTTGTGCTGGGTGCTGTTCCTATGTGCAGCTGGGAGCGGTATCTGCCCCAGTCACTCCATTCACATGTTGCAGGTGTCACGCCACCATTGCGGGATGCTTGAATCGGTACACTGAGGCACTCAGGGCACTGCATGACGGCCGTGGGCACTGGCAGCACTCGCCCCACTGTCTGCCCTGCTCCCATAAGCAGCCACAAGCTGGCTGCCAAGCTCAGGGCTGCCTGTCTCTACCTGCTGGTTACTGCACTAGCCGGGACCCTCTCATAGTGCTCTGCACCCATCCCCACCCTGCCCTGGGGCCAGTGACGCTGGTGGCAGGCTCCTGTCCTGTACCAGCACTAGGGCTTTTCCCTCTGAAGTACTTCAAGGAGACCAGCATCACCCCCTTCCATTTCACAGATGGGGAAAGAGGGGCTTGGCAGAGCAACCACAAGCAAGCAAGCAGCTACAAAAGCCTGCAGCCTCTGGGGGTTTGTCCTGTATGCTGGCATAAGGGTGTTTTCCCAACCCCATTCCCTGTTGTGAGCCCTTCTGCCAGGCCTGCTCTGGCGGGGGAACAGGAGAGGGGCTGTTCGGGTGTGCTGACCCCAGGCAGGGACTCTGGGTGCTGCTGGGAGCCATGGGTGGGCTAAGCCATGCCATGAGCTGTGCAAGGAGCAGCCAAATGGGAACTTTCAATCACAATGCTACCGATCCTCTTCCCCCAGCTCCTTCCGTGCACAGGTGCTCTCTACACCGGCTCCATCGCAACAAAGCAGCCTCTGTTCCCCACTCCATCCCCAGCTCCTCCCCAAGCCCTGTCCTGGCTGGCACAGGATTTATGAATGAGTCCCCTGCTCTGATAACAGTGGGCCCTGCCAGCCCGGGGTGGATCACTCCAGGTGTGGAGGCGTAGCGGGATCCTGCCATCATCGGGAGCAGCACGTGGTGGGGAAGGCAGAGCTTTGGGGGGTGCACAGCCTGCACCCTGCGGAGGGCACGGTGCCGTCCTCCCCTCCTAACCCCAGCCTGGCCCCATGCCCACTTGCTGGAGACTATTTCGGATCGTAACTTGTGAGCTGCCTGTGCCAGGTTGCCAGCTGGCACGGCTGCACAGGAAAGAGCTCCCGAGTCCTCACGTCCTGGCGCAGCAGCAAAGCCAGTATTGGTGTCGCTTCCCTCTGCTACACTGGGCTGGAAACTCCGGCCATCGTAGGGCTTTCCTGGGAGAGAGGCATCCCCACCGCAGCGCTGGGACCTCAGGCAGGCGGGCAATGCAAACGGCTGGCCTGCAACCTATCTGCATCGCCACATTCAGCGCTTTGTGTTTTTACTACTAATTAACGCAATACAGATGAAGGATGGCTGATTTCAACACATGTCATGCAAAACGAAGATACGGAGCTGGCAAAGCACTCGGCAGCATCACATGCTCAAAGCACATCATGTAAAACCATCAGCGACAGCCCGTTTGCTTGCCCACCACCTTGTGTGCCCAGAGCTCTGCCCATACTCCTGGGAAAATCCTTCCAGCAATTCTCTGAGTCAGGTCAGGGCTCATCAGCATCCAGTCACCCAGGCACTGAACTCTCTTATGCTTCAAACATTTTCTGGAGTTTATGCCCAGCACTCACAGCCTCCCAGGAGCCAGGATTTCACCCTGTGCTTCCAGGCTATGCTGTTTCCTTCAGCTGAGCAGCTGCTCTGGTCTCATCTGTCCCCTTCCCTCTGCATGCCTGGCTTGGGACCCTGTCCTGGAGCCCTGTGAACCATAATGAACGTTTCCTTCTGCTTTTGAGTGGCTTTGGATCAAGCATTGTGCCAGTAGCTAGCCAGGGTATTTGCATTTATTCTTCTGCATCTAGATTGCTCTAAGTGTGATCATCAAAAATCAGTTCCCAGGACTGGAGGGGCTATGGTCTTTGTGGGCAGCATGAATGGAAATCACTGCTCCTTGACATTCAGTGGCTGTGCAGCCCTGTTTCCAGCTCTGCTCCTTCCTGCTGCACCTGGGAAGACTTGGAAAAGGAAAGGGGGGTGGGTAGCAACCAGAGATGGGGCTCAGCTCAGGGGCGAGGAAGGAGTTGGTCCCACCTGGCTGTATTCTCACTTGCCTTGGTGCCTGGAAGCAGACAGCAGTTGCTGTGCATCTCCATCCTCTCCTTAACCTTTTTTTCCTTCTCATATCACCCCCACGATCACCCTGCTGTCACCCACAGCCGCTGCAATGGGCCCATGGACTCACAGGACCTCTCCTGTGTCCCTGGAGGAAGATATGTGGCCCAGGCCATGGCAACAGAAACTCAGGGAGACCAAAAGCTGGACAAAAACACTATTGCTGTCTTCCCACACCAGCTCCAGCTTCCAAAGAGACATTTTCTCATGGGGTCCTTGTTACTTCTATTTATTTTTTAAGATTGCTTCACATCCATGCAGTTGGGCTGTGATATGAGCTATACTTTGCTACCAGTCTGCTTTCAAATAAACACACCAGCTACACTAGCTGTATGCAAAGATGTTTAAACCTATATCTCAAACCTTCTATTTAGGGCTGGCTAAGCCTCTCTTTATAACTGCATCTGCACACCCTTCCTTTATTACTTAGAGTTAACGTTAACACATCTCCATGACAAATTCAAAGGTGCACAGTCATGATGAAGGCCTTAGGAAGTTGTCTGCTCTCTGTGTCACAGCCTGCTGCCAGGTGATCTTGGGCCCACATGGAAGAAGCCCTCTGACACACCAAGAGAAGTTTCCTGATTTGAGAGCAGAAGCACTGATCCAGCACCTGGCTGCCTGTGGCTGTGCCCAGACCTGCTGCACCCCCGGCTTCCCAAGCAGGCACCAGGCTCTGCTTGCACAGAGCTTCTTGCAGATGATGGGAACAGTAGCAAAAAATAAGCATCCTCACCAGCATCGGGCAGCAGGCCTGATTAAGTTAAACATCAATTTAGATAGCTGGTTACCCACATTTCTGTGCTATCTCCATAGCATCTGAGCTCTCTAAAGCCATGATGATTTTGTTCTGTTTCTCCCTATATGTATAGACATAGATGTGGATGTAGATGTAGGCACAGATGGTACTGACCCAAGACTAGATCTGTTGAACAATCCTTTTGCTCGTTATGGTCTATGCTGTTCTGCCTTGCTCCATCTTGCACAACCAGGCGTGGATATGTCAGTGATCAGGGACCAGAGGTTACCACCATAAGAAGTTTCTCCTACCACCGTTTTTTGGCCACCTTGACACAGGGAGTGACTTCACCTTCCCTCCTCACAGCTTACCCACCCCATTCTCTAGTTTGATCCAGAAAAAGATCTGTGTTAAAGGAAAAACCGTTTTTAAAAATTATTATTTTTAAGTCAGCAGTTTGTTTCTCTGACAGAGAGATGTAATTCCCCAGTAGTTTAAGCCTCCCTTAGCATGGAGGTGTGCTCACATAAGGTCTAATCACTGATCTAATTAAATTGATTTGCTACTGTGTTAAATCGGTGCAGCTATATTGAGCAGATCAGGTCTAAGTTTCTATTCCACCTCACCATAAAAAATGATAATAAAAAGCACCTTCAAGACATCAGTGCTAAGAATTCAAACAGAAAGTTACATTTATTATTTTAAATCCAGTCTCATTATTTCTGGGATGTGAGTTTTTGAAAGGGGCTATGAAATCCTTGGCATTGGCAACATTCATCTCACATTTTATGAAGATCTCTATGGGACATGCAAATATTTATTAATGTTCCAGAAGGGTCTAAGGAGCTTACAAATCTAATTTACAAATCTAAAGCCCATTGAAGGTGACAAGTCTCTTAAAAGTTAAAAAAAGGCAAGCCAAAAAAACCCTAATTATTTTTAAAATCAGTTTCATAATTATTTTTATTCATTATTTGAAATTGATTACTGTTTCCTTATAATGTATCTTCATTACTTCCTCCCTGACAAAATTACTTTAAAGTACTTATTTCCACTTGAGGTTTTGGTGGATTTCCTGATCGGGGGCTCATGCTTAGGCTTTTGTAGCTCTGTTACAATACTAACATTGCAAGTTATTTTAGGAAAGATTTATGTTCCAGCTAAAACCATGATACATACATTTAAAACCAGCGATATAGACATTTTTATAGAGAGCAATCTAATTTGATAAAATGTACAAATTTGGTCAGATTCACTCCAACAGTGGCCCTTTAAACTCTGATTTACAGAGTCAGTTAATAAGCTGAAATAGCAGCTCATGGGATTTTCAGAGCCAGCAACCTTAGCCTGATAGCAGGACAGTACGAGGCTTAGACACAGGCATCTCCCAAAAACTTCTCCAGCGTGACATGATGCCGCCTGCAGACAGTTCATCCCACTGTGACATTGTGTTCGTGATTGGCACCCATGGGTGCAAGTGCTGCTGGCTCATGGGTTTGCTCTGTAGGGTGAACCACAGCAGTCCTGCCCTAAATGAACAACCCTGGCATGCTCTGCACTTGCCTCTGCCAATGGTTTGCTGCATTTTGATATTAAGCCAAGCATTCGCACCCAGACTAGACCCAGGCACAGCCTGATGGGCCGCTCCTGGACTGTGAGGGGCTGCTAAGGTCTAACCCACCTCCAGGGAGAGGGTGGCCCTTAGCAGACCCGGCCTTGAGCTACCTCTGTTCAGTAATGGCACTATTAATCAGGCTGATGAGCTTAGACCTGAAAATGCCCTGACTCCTTTGAATCCTTCTCACCTGATCAGCAGGGGATCTCACACCTGTGTTTCTCACCCTATCACCTGTGCTAGAAGGAGGAACCATGAGCCTCACTTGACAGATGATGGATGAGTTGAAACACAGAGAGGCTAAAAGCAGGGTCACCTGTAGCAGACTGTCCTTAGTCTAAGGGGTTTGCAACCCCAAAAGGGGCGTCTGTCTCCATCTCAACTTTACCAAGTATCAACTTGTAAAAGACCTTCTGGCTTATTTTCCTTTTGTGCAGAGAGGGGACCAAGTCCACCCAGAGCCTGGAGAGAGCCACAGAAGAGGACAGGTGCTGCATCTGCCTGCGGAGATCCCATGTGGCAGAAACCCTCA
Organism: Haliaeetus albicilla; assembly: GCF_947461875.1. Taxonomy (NCBI): domain Eukaryota; kingdom Metazoa; phylum Chordata; class Aves; order Accipitriformes; family Accipitridae; genus Haliaeetus; species Haliaeetus albicilla. The sequence goes on along the minus strand of NC_091484.1, from coordinate 12,944,515 downwards.
GAGCCGCTGCTGGGAGCCAAGGCACCTGGTAAGAGCTGCTAGCGCTGGCATGGCTATCCAAGGACAGCAGTCTGTGCTGAAGGGGGTGCAGGATGGGACCCCCAAACAGCCTGGTGCACCAAGCAGGGTGCAGCGCTTTTGTGGCAGTCCCTGCTGGCCCATCCACCACTGCCATGTGAAAGCAGCAATTCGGTGAGCACAGCTACAGCTGTAAGCATCACCCAAGAGTAAGTCTGCGCCAGAGCAGGAACCGAGCAGCCCTTGAAGCCCTGCGAGCACAGGACTCTCCTTCCTCCCTGGGAAACACCGCCCAACTGCATGGGACCACCAAAGCTAATAAAGGCATTAATAGGGCCACATGACATCCCCTGACTAAGGCATGAGCAATTAACACCTCAGTCAGGCTTTAAAGTTGGTCAGACTCTCCTCCACCCTGCAAGGCAAGCTAGCAAAAGGGCAGTTCCCCGCAATTTGAGGGCTCTCTTCCACTGAGTTTTCCAGGCTAGGCTGGAAGCCCTCAGGCTAAAGCGGGTCTTTGGCATGAGTCTTGGGGTAGGAGGGCAATAGCACGCTGGCATGTCAGATGGGAAGCTGTATCAAAAGCCTCTGCTGAATTTTCAGCTCTTGCCACTGACTTGAGCAAAGTTTTTAAAGGCTGCGTTTCAAAAGTGCTCTCGGGTTTAGCAGGGGCAGTCTCTGGGATACATCTGGCCTGGCGCTTGGAGTGATGAGTATCAGAGCTCTCGTGGATTTTGGATGGGTTTAGGCTGCTCAGATCTCCTGGAGTTGGGCCCAGCATTCTTCACGTGGCACAACTCCAGAAATGGAAGCACTCCAAGTGAGCAGTTTCTTTCCCAAAATGGGGATTCTTCTTTCCTTTGGATGGAAAACACTACAGACAGGGGAAATATTATCTCATTGTACTGTGAAGGAGAACCATTTATTAACTGTGGGTACCAAATTTAACTCTGGGTATTTTTTTAATAGCAGTTCTGATATGAATAGAAGTGTTTGGACCCTTTCCTTGCAATGTCAGGAATCTGCATTACAGAATTATGCCACTATGTGAGAAATAGCAACTGAAATCAGCTATGGGAGGAAAAAAAAGAAGTGAAACTGGCTAGTCTAAATTCATGAGAAATTCATTCCAGGGACACAGATTATATGAAATGGCTCCTTATCTCAGTTATATTTGCAACACATTAATGCTCAAAAAGAGCCATCCTATTGCCTCCTACGCTTGCCACGTTATGCAAGGGTGGCTTTTCTCATGTGCTCTGGGGCTCCCGAAGCACCCACGCTCTGCTGCTGGGAGCCTGGTCGATGGGGTAATCTCCAAGTACAAGGCACTGCTCTACACAGTAAAACTAGGAGGACAGGCTGAAACAAGGTGCTGCTTATGGGTTTCTTGTTGCTTTTTCAAGCAGGAGAGTCACTTTTCCTTGCTAGGAGCAGGGAGGCAATGTGGCATGGTGGAATATATATATGCCCAACTACATTCAGCATTGGGCAACGGTCATACAGCAGCCACAAACCATCACAGCAGATGTATATGGGTTTGTGTATGTTAGCTCGCACCATGAGAAAACACTGCTACATACTCTTTAGATTATGATCCAAATGTTCTTCTTTCTATTATACCAACCTTTCTACCACTTGTGGCTCTCTTAACCGTGGCAAATGAGGACATAATAAAGTTCAAGTGATATCAGCTATTGTTTTCTAACTCATAATTTCCCAGGACTTCTGCAAGCTGCTTCTGTCCCAGGTGAAACTCAGTAATGAAGACTGACCTTTGAAAGCTCCCACTTACAACGGTATCTGCTGGTTCTGCTTAATTTGCTCCCCCGTCTTACATATAAAACTGTGAATAATTGCTGCAGTTTATTAAAGTGGAAAATAAAGAGCTTTCAAAGCACTGAGATCATTTAGTTTCAATACATTCGACAGTATGTAATAGGTATGAGTATTTTGAGCAGGTTATCCTAATGAAAAATGAGAGGGGAGCATGTATCTGACTGTTGCTATTGTACAAGTGTCACTTTGTTCTAGTGACAGCAGGTTTACAGGATTACACCAATTGGGAATCCTGCACATCAGGCAGGTCTCTCTGGCTGTGAAAAATTGTAGACTAGCAATATAAGTATCCAAACCATAGCTTTTACAAATAAGCTAAGACTCAAAAATCATGACAGGCTTTTAAAAATGAGATTTTTTTGCATTTAAATCTGTTTTGTAACTGGTCTTTTGTTACCTCTTCATTAGCAGAATGCACTTGTTTCATATTCAGAAGTTTTGGGTTTTTTTTTCCCTAAAACATAAGTACTAGAAACTTGCTGCTGCTTCTAACAAAAGTAGAGATTCTTAAGAAATAACATCAAGGAAAACAAAACAAGTGAACTTGCATATATGGGACTGCTAATAAAATTGGACAAGTTGACACCATTCAGCATGTTCTTTCTCTTGCACTCTGAAAGAGGGTCAAAGACGTGAACTTTTGATATTGTAATCAAAAATATCAAGATACAGATGTATTTAATTACCAGATCTGTTTGACTTTCAAACTTGAAATGCATCGTATAATAAAGTTGAATATAAAAGAGAATTAACTGAAGGAACACAATATAGATGGGTTCACCTGAGGCTAAAATCAAGGCAGTGGCTTGGAAAGAGGGCTATGGAGGGCTTCGGGGTTTGGATGTATAAGTTTCATGTCCTGTGTTGGTCCCAGAGCCTCACTTTTGTATTTACCTTCAGCTTCTTAGGCCTGGGACAGCACCGCCTTGTTTTGGCCTGGGCATCACGACCCCATGGAGTCCATGCTGGCTCCGATGTTCAGGGAAGGCAGGAGTCCTTCTGCTGCACGGAGCACTGTCCAACCTTTGGGGTCACCTTTGACAAAGCCTTTGCAGAGATACCTGAGAGCCATTGGTCCAACTGCTGCATGAGGGAGGCAGGTCTGTGGAAGCTGTTGCCCTCCTGAACTCTCTGCTCCAGCATCCAGAAAGAAGGAGCGCAGAAGTGGAGGCTGAAGCCACCCTGCAGGCACCGTGCAGCCACAAGCCTTGTCTGGCAAGGGGATTTCCCACGTTTACAGATCTCGTCCATGCATAAGAGTGGGGACTAAGGCTAGAGCAAGATGTAGGATCCTATCCTGACACCAGACTGCAAAGCTGGTTAGGAAAAAGGCACCCACCTCCCTCTCCCAAAACAAGCACCCTGAGCACAGCAAGAAGCCCTGAGTACACTAAATAAATCAAATCTCACAATCCACCAGGATCAAGAATTGGAGGGTTTCCTACAGGTTTTATATCCAGGACGATTTATGATTTAATTTAAACATGTAGTTTCCGGCCGTTTCTTTTTGCAAGCAATCACCTAGGCTACATTAACCTGATGGTGATCTACTGCAGTCCCAGGGAGCCCTGGAGAGACAGACAACAGCACTCAGAGGTGTGAACTTCCCCAATTCATCTTGATGGGGTGTGCACAGCCTTGCTAGGGAAGCAGGTCCAGGCGTGTTAACCACTTCACTGCCAGCCTCTGTCGTTGAAAGGGCTGGTTGTACAGCAGCATGTCCCGTATGGGCCTTTCCCTTCCTTTGAGAGAGCCTCCCCAGCAACAAAGGATGCAAGCTTCGAAGGGTAGAAGGGAGGTGCAGACTCCTGGATTGTGATGCTGCAGGTTATAGGTTTGGAGGGGGTCCTGTGAGATCAGATGGGTTTTTTATCATGCAGCTTGTTGCAACAGATGTGGCCACACAGGTGTTACAGTTTAATGTGCTTTTGAGCAAGTTCTGTATCTCCCTGCCTCTTGGGATCTAACAGCATTGCAGCGGCTCCTTGCAGGCTCCACTCAGGCCCCAAGCTAACCCTATGGGAGACTGCAGACAAAATGTAGTGGATGGGAACTGATCCTTGGGAAACACTTCTGCCTGGTTTAGGTATCGATGTCTCAGCCAGAGGTTTCCTTCATCATATGAGTGGTATTTCACAGCTGTGGCACAAGGTTTTGCTTGTCACTAATAGATCTGGCACCGCTGCCATGGAAGTGGACCTGAGCTAACAAACTGGGCAGCTTCTTTACATTCAGAGCTCTCCTATCTGGCTGTCAGCAGACAGCGCAGCAGTGAGCCTCTCGTGCCAGTCTGGAGGCTCCCTTTTGCAACCAGACAAGCGCTTGCAAATGCCTGCGAAGATGGCAACTGTTAGAAGAAGGCAGTGATCCTTTCCTCTGAACGGTGCTGGCTGCAGCTGCAGCTGCAGCATGGTGGGGGTTGCAGCAGGTCCCTCTCTTGTGGTAGCATGCAGCTACCTGAGCAAGGCTTCTTGGGGAGTCAGAGATATGCAAGATTTAAAGTGAAATTGCTGCTTCAAAGAAAGGCCGTTTAGGAATTTCTAATGCTGAAAGATGGAGGTGCCAGACCGCTCCCAGGCTGTCCCGCGTCGGCGGACACAGGCTCCGCACCCCCGAATGGCAGCAAGGAGGGGCTCAAACCCAGAGCAAAGCCCCCTTTCATCCCATTCTTGTGAGCTAGGGGCAAACACCTCTTCCAACAGGAGAGGTGTCTGAAACAGCCTTTTTGTTATGTTTATATTTAAAAATCTAACAGTGACTAAAGCAGTTTGCATAATAAACAGCTCTAGAGCCAGAAATATTTGCCTGCTCTCAGTAAAAAAAGGAAGTCCTCAGATCCTCTTCTGAAGACTGTAAGAAAGTGACAGAGTTTTCCCTTTACAGGATATAAATATGCAGTGCAAATAGGTGGCTGCTGTCACTGCTTACATTTTGATGTCTCTCTTCAGATAGCCTGGCAGCGCCAGATTATTTTAGTGTCAAATCAAAGCTCTGGTTGTGTAAAGAAGCTGAGGAAAGGTACAGTCTGTGTTGCAGCACAGGATGGAAGCTCCAAGAAGACTGAAGGCAGTCCTGTGAGACATGTACCAGCCATGCATACTAAACCTGCCATTTAGTACACCAAAAAGAAAACCCCTTTAGTAAAGCTGCTGCAGAACAGAAATAAATGTCTTCAGATTTGGGTTGGAGCAGGAGGAGTGTTTTTCTAGGGAGGTATGTGATTCATTCTCACATTAGCTAAAAGAAAATAAAGCTTTTGTTTCCTTTTTACCCTCCATTTCCTCATGAGAGAAAAAAATTAAAGGGCCTGTTTACGCTGGAAGAAAAATCTTGCTGGCTGATCCCTTTTTAAAGCAGAAGGCTCTTATTTGCAGTGCACCATTGCTGTCCTTGACTTTAAGAAGTCAAGTCAGCCCAAACCCACCTGATCTGCGTCCCTCCTTAGCATCACACTTATCTGGATGTAGGGCAGTTGTACAGCACCTAGCACAATGTAAAGAACCACTCTGCGTGGTTACTGCAGCCTCTGCATTTCAGCCCGATACAGTTGCGTACACAGACTAATAAGGAGAGGTCATTCACACGCTCGGGCTCTCCGCAGGACAGATGAGCACGCCACGCTCGGCTCCTTTCCTGCCAAAGGGAACTGACAGCTGCATCATTTTGAAATGCTCGAAACCAAACTGCACATCAGGCCATTTGTGCTTATACAGGTTCTGTAGGAGCACGACTCAGCCGAGCTCGCAGAATTCCTCCTGCGGAGAGGCAGCGTGAGAGAATGGCCCGCCAGGCCCCAAGCCCACCAGCAGCCCCTCTGTGACCCAGGTGGAATCTCCCAGCCCACACAACACCGTCCGTTTCCTCACACCGCCTGACATTGACTAGGATGCCATAAGCGCGGCCATAAGGAGTTCCCGGCTGCCGGAGCAGCACAGCTGCCGTGAGGAGACGTCCTGCCCCGGCTCACGGTTAAATCCTGCCCGGGGGTGGGAGGCAGGCCTGCCAGGCCCCGGCCAGGCCCGGGGCATGCCCCGAGGGCTCCCAAGGAAACCCAGCAGCCCGCTCCTTTAGCAGGGGCTGAGGGGTCTCGCAGGGGGCTCACAATGTAACTGTGCCGGTTATCACGGGGATCCGCCGGGACACGCACCCCCCCACGGCTGCCCGCCGTCAGGGCGCCGCCATGCTCCCCTGACACGGCGGGGGTGGGGCCTGCGGGACGAGAGGCGGGGCTTGGTATGCAAATACAGCCGGCGGCCTGCGGGGGTGGGATGGGGCGCATGCGCACTGCGCGCACAGCGGGGCACGGGTTCTTGCACAATGCGCGGGGCTCCTTCAGCGGTGGGGAGGGGAGCGGTGGGGCGGGGTCGAGCATGTAAATGAGGGCCGGCTTTTGCTGCGCGATTGGAGCAGAGGGAGGAAGAGGCGGGACCGGATATGTAAAAAGCGAGCCGGCGCAGGGCGCACGGGAGGGGGAGACCGGCTCCGTTGCGATCGGAAGGAGCGCACGGGTTAGGCGTGGTCCGTATGCAAATCCCGCCGGCTCTCGGGCGGGGGGGGCGTGGCTCGGATGCAAATCTACCAACTGCCGTTTCCCAGCTCCCGCCCCGACGTTCTGCCTAACATCGCCTTGGCCCCGCCCCGCCAGTAAAAGGCGTCGCGCCTGCGCAGTGCGCCGAAATGAGGACTTAGTCTGTTACACAACGCTGTGGAGCCAGGGGCTGCGCTCACCGTCGCGTCCAGGCTCCGCGCGTCCCCGGCGGCGCGGCCCGGCCCCGCTCGGCTCTCCTCAGCTCTCCTCTCCTCCCGCTCCGCTCCGTTAGGCCTCCCGCACCCTCCGGCATGAGCGGGGACCAGCTGCACAACGATTCCCAGGTGAGCGCCTCTCTACCGCCGGCGGGGGCCCGCTCCCGGGGGACCCCGGTCCCTCGCCGCCGAGGCCGCGGGGTCCTTACTTCCCCTCAGGATCGGCCCCGGGGGCTCGGCTGACACCCCCCCCCTTTAACCTCAGTGAGGGGAGACGTGCCCTGCTGCTGCCCCCTGCCTGGCCCCACTCGGGGTAGCCCACGCGTCTGGGGAGAGCTCTGTCAACCCGGCCTGTCCCCCCCTCCCCCTCCGTCGTGCTGGGGTGCCCCCATCCACCGATCCCGTCCTCCCCGGCCACGGGACCCGTTTCTGCCCAGATGGGGGGCGGTGGGGGAGAGGGGACTCGTGCGTGAGTCCCTGCCCGGGAGAAGGGGAGGGGGGCGGCTGCCCACCTTCACCTGGCTCGCTCCCCTCTGGGGGGTCACCCCAGGAGCTGTGGGGGTGCCGGGAGACGGTTCACCCTTCCCCACCGCCACGGAGGGCACCTTCTGCATCGCGCTGGTCATTTCTCATTTGATATTTAATTTCCATAAAAATGAGAATGAAGGGGGGGGGAATCCAGCGCGCCCCCCCCCCAAAAAAAAAAAAAAAAAAAAATCCCCTGGCGGGACGGCGTTTTTCACGGTCTCTCCCTGTCTCCTCTCCCCGCAGATCGAGGCGGATTTCCGAGCGAACGGTGAGTGTGGCCCCGGCGCGCCCCTCGCCTCGCCGCGCCGGCCGCGCACAGACATGGCGTCCCAGAGACTAAGTCCCGGCTCCTCGCTCACCGGCCCCATTGTTCCCATCGAGCTGCCAAAAGCGCCCCTTTCCTGGCGGCCTCGCCACCCCCCGACCCCCGCTTCCCCTAGTGGGGGCACCGGAGGCCCCCGATCCGAGCCCAGCGGCTCTCCCGGAGTCCCCTTTGGGCCCCGATTCCTCCCTGGAAAGTCGCCTTGTCGACGGTCGGGACTTAGTCTCTGCGCCATTTTCTTTTTCTCCTCTCTTCTGTGTGGCTTTCTCTCCTTCTCCTCCTCCCCGTGCTGCCGGAGAGGAGCCTTCTACAGAGGCACCGAGCGGCGATCCCCGGCCCCCAGCCCCTTCTTAACGGAGGGGAAAGCAAAGTTTTTAACTCAAAAAAAAATCCCCAAGCCGTTTTTGTATCGCAGCCTCCCTCCCCCCACTGCTCCCCGTCTCTGTTCCTTTCAGGGAATCCCTCCCTTCCCCTAAAATGAAAGGTGATTGCAACATGTTGCTCTTTTAAAGAATCTGCTGCATCCATTTTAAGATCAGTCTTATTTCTTTCCTTGATATTTAATTGATGTAACTTTACCTTGTTGGGTGGGGTTTTTAATTGAAATAAAAGCCCACATTAAAAAAAACCAACCAAAAAAAACCCTCCGAAAAACCAACAGTGTAGACAATTCCAGAAAGGTAGACAGCATCACTTCAGAAAGTTTGCAAGCTATCTGTTCATCTTGTTCAGAAACATTGTAGTAGTTCTGTAATTTTTTTTATATATGTATATATTTATATATGAATATATGCACTTATATGTCTCTCTATATTTATATTCATATATATATACGCACATATATAATATCTTTTCTAATCAGCCTGATGGCTGCTAATTTTTTCTGATTGTTTATTCATTTTTCTAGGAAGCAAAGCTAATTGCAATCCCCCCCCAGGTTGGTAGGTGTCAAATTGAAGGGCTTACGCAGGGTGGAGGGAAGTTGAGGACATATAACCTACCTTTGTCTGTATGTGTTATTGTCGCTGTTCGGGATGTGTAAGGAACTCTGAGCTGTTGTCTGACTGATGAGGTGGTAGAGGACAAAAAAATGGTTGAAGATACCTGCTTAACTTATACTGATTTTTAGCATGCTTTTCTGGATGATGTTCATGTGCCTCTTTGGGTTGTAGGCTACCGCATGTAAATATTTACAAATCTATGTTTGTGTGCACCTTTCTGTCAGTTCATTGGAATGTGATTGTGTGTGTGCAATAGGAGCAGGCAGTAGTGAATATGCAGGTTTTGAACTTTTATTTCCATTCTGAATCTATAGTAGGGCTCTGTGAATAATTCTTAACAGAAAAAAGGGTGCAGTGGATTTCCCAAGAAGTGCAGGAGTAACTCTTGAAGCAACTTAAATATAAGCACTTATTTGAATACTTATAGACTTCTTATGCTGGGAAATACTTGCTTAAGGATCATCTTTATTTAGGGAAAAGTACTCCCTGGTAAGCTTTAGTTATGTACTGATTTACATAGGGGAAATGATGCATATTTGACCTTTCCACTCAGCTTCCAGTGAACCTCTTAGAAGGATTTCTCTCCTCTATTGTGACCATGTGCTGTTTTATTCTTTTAAGAATTTGAGGCATATAACACTTACAACTCCTCTAGTTTTTATTTCTACCATGTGTTGGAGGAATTCAGTACAGAAAATCAAAGTAAGACACCTTGATGGAAAAACTGAATTCCTGGTAAATCAAGCATACCCAACAAATTCATACCAGTGCAGGTAGCGGCACCCTTTTCCTCCTATTGTAATTATTTTTATGGCAGTCATGTAACATCATCGTGACTGATCAGAGGCCCCAAAAATCCAAAATCCCTTTCAGCTCTGAAAGGTGCATGTAACCCTGTTAGTCTTGTTAAGGGAATAATGCTGAATAGACACTGTTCTCTCTGACCTTGTGACCACGACTGATCTTCCTGAAAACCTGTCACCTCTGCTTGCTCTGAGTCTTGTTTCCTCTACATAGGAGTTCTTTGCACTTCTGTGTTGGGAATTGTCACGCGCGGATCTGAGAACAGCGGTTTTCATTTAGGCATAGCAGTGAGGCTCTAGCTCTTATATTCCTGTTTTGATCCTATTTAGTGGCAAAGATTAGGAGTGGGTGGTAGGAATCTCAAGTACTTCCCCCCCCCCCCCCAGATGTTTAGAATTGGTTTGTACTTTGATTATTGTTAGGCAGCACTTAACAGTAGTGCCAACGTCTCCTTTTAGGCTGCCTTTCTTCTTTACATTTGGGGAAAGGGAAGTTTTTCTGGGGGCTGGTACTGACTGATTCTAAATGTTGAAGGTACCAGCAGTAAACATTTTTGTTAATGAAGAATGTTTTGGGTGACTTCTGGATAGTGTATCAGTAATAGAGCAGCTTAAGCACTTTGAAGCTTCCTGTTGTTACTGATGTTCAAATCTGGGTCAATGGACATACTACCTCAGGTGGTGATCACACAAGTTGTTGCAGCTGAAGTAAGGTGGGTGGGGGTGGATCTGCCAGCCCATTGCAGGTCACCAAGGAGCACCCTGGTTGTAGCTGAGAACTTGGATCTGATTACACCCATTTCATTGATAGCAGGGTAGTGTTGGGTATGAGAGAGGATGCCAGCAGTAAATATGTGTTCCTGGCTATTTCTTGTCATTAAATAGCCAGATCACTCTAAGCAACAGTGTCCTGGGCAAATTCCAACTTGGGTAATTGCATTCCGTCTCAATATCCAGATTCCCTCTCCTGTTTAATTTGGCGATAGCGGGTATTTTTTTCACCTTAATTGTATTTTTAGTATCAGTACGCACTGCAAAGAATTTTCCATGTTCAGTCCTAGCAGTGCCTAGTTTGCACAGTTTGCAAACCATCCTGAGAACAATATTGTGCTGAAACAGCGAGCCTTTTTTGCAAGTAATGTCCTCGCAGTCTTCAGCATTGTAGAAGGGAAATGGTAGTCTAAAACTGTCATTTCCAAGTACAGCTTGGTCATGGAAAGTGACCCCTTCTTCACAAATGTGAATGTTGAGTCACAATTATGTACTCAGGGAGGGAATCATTCTGATTTTGGTTTTTTTCTCACTTGGTAAAATTGCAGGTCACTTCAGATGCAAAATCTGTTTAGGTTCTATTGAGTTTTGCCTTTAATAGGTTTGTTATTAAGGTTGAACATAACAACCTCTTACTACTGAGGACAATGTTGAGATTAAAAGCAATTTATCTTGACTTTCAGTTCTCCCATTGTGTTTGCAGAGTGCAGTAGATAAAAAATACTTTTGTTTGCAAAATAATCAAATTGTTTTCCAAAGCTGCTAAATTCCACTAACTGCTGTTAGTGTCTTGGCTGTTCATCAGCCTGTGATCAGAACTTGTGTAAAATCCAGAACCATTCAGTGTAAAAAGTGAAGACATCAGCCTAAGCAGTGTTTTTTTCCTCTGGTTGATTTGACCAATAATGTCAAGATGCAATTTGAGGCCATTATCACTGTAGTAATTATTACAGTATACTAACAGGAGTCAGGTGTGAATTTGATTGTCCAGCGTCGTAGAGATGGCTTCTGGAAGTCAAACATGCTTGAAGGAGGGGGCTTGCTTTAACAGTGAATTTTTTTTTGGGGGGGGGGGGGCGGAGGGAAGAAGCCCTTGCTGCTGCAGCATCTTATCAGAAACTGGCAGTTTTTTTATGTTGGCCTGAGCACTCATATGGCATCTCTGTATATATGAGGGTGAAGATATGAAGGGGAATGAGCAAGAGGGAAATTTAAATTAAATAGCAAGAGTGCTGAACAAATGCCTTACAAGTTAATGAATTTCAGCATGTTTTGTTTCGCATTAAATTCATGTTTTATGTGTGATAGAGCGGAGCACGTAAAAGGTGGCGGTGATTTAAATGCTAAGAAACTGAAAAGCAACATAATGGAGATCCTTAAGATTTTTCAGTGGTTGTGAAATATAGTCTGTTGGAGGCCAGATTTGTTCTTGCTGCTGCTTTGTTGGTGCCTTCTGGATGGGTGAGAGTTTTTTGAAGGAGAGCAGGGCTGCTTCTGATATAGGGTTCTGTGTACCTTAGTGCTGCTGTTAGAGCCACTGTACTAAACAAAAATTCATGAAGTTAGGAAGCTTGAAGGTAAACTCTTGTGCTTTATCTGTTTTGTGCACATCAGGGCGAAACTGTCTTTTAGGTTCCCTGGGAGCATGTCACCAGTGCATTTAAATATCAAATGTTTGGCAAGGGATCCAAAATACAAAAGGTAGTTAATGGTATTTAGATGCAGATTGATATCTCCACTGAAAATTTCCTTTCCCTTTTTTATGATACATGGAGATGTGAATCCTGAAGAATGTAATTTGTTCCTTCCAACACAAGCCTCGCGTCACTCCCTGCCTTCACTTCCAGACTGCAGTGCTGGGTGGTGAGCCTGCATTGTAAGAAGTGCTGCCCACAGTCTCAGAACAATACTCGGGGTAGCTTTAAGTCTGAAACCACTTAGCTTTTTTATTTTAGAAGTATTTAACTTCAGACGCTAATCTCTGCAAAATTTCTTAATTTTATTTTCACATTGGTTCACAGCAATCTATTGCAGGGCTTGTAGAATAGTAACAGTGTAGCTTTACTATAGGAATCTTCAGATTGTTACAGGTGAGGGTACTTTGAAGTAAGTTGATAATTTATGACACTTCTCAGAAATGCAGACTCAGAAATGTAAATAAATGTATTGTTGGTAAGCTGCTCTTAAATATCATGTGCTACATAAGTTGTTTGCATCTATCTTTCCAGCAGTAGCCTCAAAAGGGCTTTTACTGAAGACCTTGAGGTCTGTTGTGTTAATTGTTCTGACACATTCAGCATTCAGGTTAAAACTTAATGGGTGTCTTGTGGGAGTGGGGAGTTGAATGCATTTCTGTTAGCTGTGGCCAACTTTTGTTTTTGTTAAAACTCAGCAGAATTACCTAAATGTGCTGGAAGATGTGTTTCGGGGGTTAATGGCCTGTGTGCTTCCTACTTCTAGCAGATTTTCTTAAGATGTTTTTCCTTTTACTACAGTGTTAAGCGATACCTGTTATTAACATGCTATCAGTTCTACTTTGTTTACTTTGTAAAACATGAAAAATTTTTAACCACGGGGCCAATCTAAAAGTGTGGGGTTTTACATGGCTTCACATGAATTAGGCACACAGCTCATAAACATGATTGAACACAAATTCAGATTTAATTTCATTTACAACTGTGACTTCAGATATTTGTTGGATAGTTCATTGAATTCCAACCTCCTGAGTTGCGCTGTCAGCAGAAACTGCAATAATATGTAATTATAGCAAGTACTTAACATCTCATTGACTCAAATTCCTCTGTTAATGATTTCACTGGATTCCTGTTAAAGTAATACCTGCTGAAATAGCACAAGCCACTGCCCTATTAGAGAGAGGCTCCAGGTCAGATTCTTACTAGTGTTGTAAATTGCTGTAGTTTTGCTAAAATCAGTGGAGCTCTGACAGTTTATCTGCTTTTTTGTTATTGGACTGCAAGGATGGGCTTTAATGATACAGTGACTATTTAGGAAAAGGACAGTTTAACATAAGAAATCAGCGCAGATTTGTTTTTTGGCTTTTTGAGACGGGATAGGTTCAAGTCTGCTTGAGCTCATTGTGCTAATATAATTTCTCATATACTTGTAAGACATGCAGTCGTTCAGAAATATTTATTGGCTTATTAAGTTGAATTGCCTTTGCGGCTGCTAGTTTTATAGAAACTGCTTCAAGTTTTATAGAAAACCTCACACTTAGAAACATGGGAGCAAAATGCTATTTAGCATTATGTATTCTGCTTCTGCCTGGAGTTTTGAAGGACTTTGTGTCTTAGGTTTCCAAATCTGAGAGAGGATATTCGTTGTAGAAATCAGTGTTTATCACCTTGCTTTTCTGGGGCTGTTTCGTTTGACTGAGACAGCAGCATATGACAAATATGCCCAGCCGTACCTTCTCCCTGTATGACTATCTGTTCTGAGCTGTTTAGCACTGTCAGCATTTAAATATGTATCATCATTAGATTTCAAAATGCTTCCTCCCGTTAAGAGAACAGGAGAAGGGTATGGACTTGCTGTTGTTTCAGCAGTGAGGTTGCTGCTCACCTGCTCTTCTGAAAGAACAGCTAGAAAATCAGTTTAAAACCCAGTTCTCAGCTACAGTAGGGTTATATCTTTTAAACAGTATTTCCAGTTACTGCTGTCCTTACTCTGCTATTAACTGTCTGCTCTAGGGAGCTCCCACTGCGTGTGCCTCTGGTGACTTCCACTGTCTGTCACTGGTTGAACATTGGAATTAATACAGTGTTGAAGTGCTGTTCTGGGCAGAGCAGAGAGAGCCTTTTCTACAGCAGGCTCCTGTTATTTAGTAGTTCAGCTGAACAAGTTGTAGTAGTGGTTTCCTGGTGTGTATGAGGCTACAGTATTTTTAGCACAGCATTTGTTCAAAATGTCCTGGCTGACATAATTACTAAATAGTTCCAGTGGATTTAATCAGATTTATAGTTAGAAATATTTTCATCTTGAATGCTTGCTTTTTAAACTAATGATCATAAAGAATGAACTGCAGTAATGTCTTCTGGTGTCACAGCAAGAGTTAGGACATTTGGTAGGTGATATTAATACTCAGCTGATGAACAAGTGAGAGCTCCAGATTGAGAATGAAAGTGGAGAGTATGGAGCTGCAGTCAGTCTTCCTGAAACTTGTTCTTTTGTAACACCTACTTAACATCAATGATTCTTGGACTTCTTTGAGACAGAAGTAGCATCTTGTTAAACCTCAGTCTGTGTTGCAGTGTCAGCAGGAGGGGTGATGTGAAATACAGTTTTGTGCCAGTCCTTGCAACAAACAATATTCTCGGAGATCCTCCAGCACAACTGGTGGAGATCAGACTTGATGGGGAAGTGGGAGACTTTGGCAATTAGTTCCCTATTAATAGCTAATGATAGAGATAGAGTCCTGTAATGAGGAAAGGTGAGTAAAGGACAGTGGTTCAAATCAGAATTGTCTCATGAATTTGCTACTGTCATCTCAAAAGTTCTAGTGATGTTTTCCATCATCTCAAGGCCTGTTTGTCTGCTAGAATAACATACTCTGTGCGAAAAAGAAGACATGGCCAGGCAGCTCTCGTCAATACTACTTTTGATACTGCTACTTCACCCTGGGGAAGATTCCTTTGTTCATAGCTGTTACTTAAATCTCAGTAGTTTTGCTTGAAGGTGGTCACACTAGTAGTTCAGTTTAGCCAACTAACTTGTACTGACAGCTGCTGTGTGTTTTGAAACTGCCAGTTCCCAACGTGAAGGAGTCACAAGGACAGAGACAGCATTGAGCATGCTTTACTCCTGTCTTGGAAAGCTTTGGAGGCGGGGGCTTGAAAATGTCTGAAATGCGTATCTTGATGGGATGGGGGCAGTGCAGGCTCAAATATGGGAGGTATAGCAGGAAAGTTAGTGTAGGTGTTTGTCATTCAGCCTCAGCAGACAATACCTCATCAAGAAAAACAACCTGTGTCTCCAGCTAAAGTACTTAAATCCCTTTTTAAGTTTGAAGACTGTAACTTCTGAAATTGGGGTGATTGCAGGGTAAAGAGGGACAACATCAGGCCATTGGGAAATTGTTTTATTAGAAGGCTTCTGTCAGTCTTGGAGCCAAAAGTTGCTTCCCACAAAGGTTCCGATGGGTAGATCTTTTTGGATTCCTTATCGATATTTTTGACATGAATGTATTTGTTCATGTTCACAAGCTTACCATATGCTTTGTGCAGTTGTGAGCTGTGTGGGTGTGCATGTATGTATTTTTATTTTATACCATCGTCAGAGAAGGGTTTTTTTAGGGAGTGCTATAAAGACAATGGCTTCCTTCTATAGCAGTATAGCAGAGTGCTGAGCTTCATGGTGCCCATGAGAAGATGAAGATTCACTCCTTCATAATTCTGCCCAGCATAAATGGTTGCGTGTTAAAGACAGATGGACATTCATGGAATTCAGTGCTGCAGCAGAGTGGTTCTGCAGCTGGCTGTATCTTTCCATGACTGAAGAGAGATTGATTTCTGCCTCAGGAAAGCTTGGAGTGTACTTGTAGCTTCACTAAAATATTTTGATCGGTCTATGTAATGCATTTTTGGCTAGGTCATGTCTGTGTCCATTAAAGACATGCTCCATGGTGAGGATGTACTAGCTAAGTGCCTGTTAAGTCTCATCAGCCGCAGTATACAGCTGACACAGTCTCTTACAGGCACACAGTATTTAGCAGATAGTACAACTTTATTTGGGGGAGAAACACCCTAACATTCTCAATGAAGGCATAGTTCTGATTCTTCAAAATGTCCTTTTTTTCTCCCATAATGCTATTTTTCAATGATTTTCTAAAAATAACACCCTGGTGACTTTTAGTACTTACTGCTCATTTTGAAATCCCAATCATTGATTTGCGCAGTCTTACTAATTTTTGCAGCAAGCATCTGGGACCTCAGTAGTAGAGCATTTTGCTGTGTTGGGGAATAAATGATAGGAACAAATGAAATACGAGGTCTTGTGTTCAACGCGGGTAAGACTGCACGCAGCTTGTCCTTTCTGAAACCCACTGGGCTAATGCATGTGCACTGTGTGTCTGGCTGCTCTGGAGTGAGTTCTCTCACATGCTTTGTAATTTCTGAAGTGTGGGGGTCCCTCCACTATTCAGTGTATACTGCATGGGATTGGAAGTTCACTTGTTTCTATCCAAATGTCTTGTGAGTTTAGTGCAGCTAGATGATGTGTGGCAGTGTCTAAATGAAATAATTTCAAGAAGTTTTAAGAAGAATTTTTTTTAGACGTTGACCAGAGATGTGGCTTCGTGGTAAAAAGTCAAGAAAATAATTAATAGGAATGGAACAATACCCAAGTACAGATAGCTTTTTAATTTTTCCTGGCATTTGTCACTGATCTATTGCCTAACACTGCTTTGGACACATGAGAATGTGAACTTGTAGAGTGTTACCCAGAGCCTTTTTTCTTCTTTTATTTGTCACTTTTCTTTGATACACCTTTTCAATTTGAATGACAATATGGTAGTTTTTCCTTTGTATCTAACATGGAATAGATTACCTGTGTTTTAGGGCCAGGGCAATGTACTTTAGTTGAACTTTTTATTGATGGCAATGTATTACTGCTCAAGGCTTATATTCCAGTATTTGAACAAGGGCCGGACTTGTCAAAAAAGCTGCTCATCTTCCTCTGAGGTTGCAGTTTCTTATTTTGGAGAGGTGGCCTCAAATGATGTTTTAGGGGAGAGGGTGAAGGCAAAGTGGGCTCTCGCCTTCTGTGGTTTTTTCCCTTTGAAAAATGTTAAGTGTCTGTCGCAGATTTTTAGGTATCTGGAGGTAGAGTTAAGAAACATGTAGTGGTCTTCTGACTGAAATGCAGAGATCCTGGAGTTACAGTAGCACAACCAAGAGGCTTCTATTTTTTGTGATCTGTAAGCAGAGTTTTAGGAGGAGAAAAGTACAGGTGGTGGCAGGGGACATCCTGTTGCATAGCTTGTGACATGAGATAGTTTGCAGACCTGCTAACCAGGTAGGAGGGCTGTCTTCCTTCGTCCGCTCTGCAGTGGATGCAAGCAGATGGAGTTCTTTGTGTCCTTAGGGAGATTCGTAGCTAAATTGGCAGTTTTTATTCCAGCTTCTGAGTTTGTGTGATGCTGTCTTGGCAGCTCTCAGCACAGTCTGTATTGCTTGGTGCTCTGGTCAGGCTATGTGAAGATGAAGGGTTGAGTATGTTCTGAAGCTGAAGGCAGGAACCACTGGGGAGGTACATTCTGTTACACATGGACACTATGCCTGGGATTAAGGTCCTTTGTGCTATACATTGTTATCCCGTCCTAAGGCCGTATTGTTTAAATAGGCAACACAGTGGGAGAAGAGGGAGTAGTATGCTCTTCTCAGAGGTGGAGAAACAAGAACAAAGTGGGAGTGATTTCTTCCAGCACAGAAATAGATATAAAGCTGTCTGGCTAGGACTAAGATTCAATTCCAACTTGGACATTTGTTTTCGATTTTTAATACTCTCTCCAGCTGAAGACAGGTGGTTAGCAAAGGGCAGTACAAAAAGAAAAAGGAGCTTCTGCAGTTTTAGCATATTTTGTAATTTTTTCTTAAATGCAGAACTCGTCTCAGGAGCTAAAGCGTGCGTTTTTTTTGTGTGGTACTAAATTCACAAATACTAAAATGTTGTGTGCTGGGTTTTGCAATTAGTGAAATCACTGGATTTACAGTAGGGAGATCAGAGGTTTTCTGGTCTGTGTGTGGGGTTCCAGTATCAAGTGCTTTACAGGTTAGTCTTTTGCACTATACATGCCATCTTGGTATGAGTGTCTCCTAACTGTGCCTTGAGCAATAGGAAGAGCATATTATGTCTTCTGCCAGTCTGTGAATGCTAGCAAGTGTGTGAGTAAGATCAATTATTGGAGAGATAAAACAGCTGGGATGGGCAGGTACCAGTTTTAACTTGCCTAACAAGGTACACTTACAAGTTAGACAAGCGCTCTCCATTTTAATCTAGCCTTTTGGGAAACTGGAAGCAGGAGCTCTTTGGAGATCCGTGTAAGGGTATGATTCATTGCAACACAAGCAGCATGTACAAAATGGAGGGATGGAGTAGTACTAGTGACGTACTCTGAGGTTTGTACTCTAGAGTTAATGACCACCAGATGGGGAATAAAAGGCTGCCTGCTTTTCTTTTGAGGACTGAGAACGTCATTGAGGCTGTTAAAATGTGCTGTATCTGTTGTAATGCCTCTTGTGCACAGAAAACCCCTTTATGCGTGGATCAGAGTAAGCTTACCTTACTGGTGTTTCCCTTCAATGCTTAGTTTTTAGCATTGGTTTTGGCTGAAGATTAAGTTCTTTCAGTTTGGTAATAGTGCACCTCAGGGATAAAGAGCAAGAAGTCTCAACTGCTTTCCGGCAGTAGAAAGTAAGGTGCAAGTTGTGTTCCAGTACACAAGTGTAAATTGTGAGATGCAGAGGCAGTAGGTTCATATGAACACAAATACAATGCAAGAGGTGAACTCTTAACAACAGTGACCCTGATTAACTTCTGCAGTATTGCCCAGTCGTGTTGTACGTGTCATCTTGATCCATCTTTTTAGTAAACAAACACTGGCACAAATCAGAGTCAGGATATCAGTGCTGTTAACTCTGATATCTGCAAGTTGTCATACTGGAGCTGAGTAGGTGTTCGGGTTACTTGGTCTTGCTCCAGTAGATTGGAACATCTCTCCATCTGTCCAGGATACCTTTGGACGTGAATGTGGATAACATGCATTTTTCAAGAGCCTTTTTCACTTTTGCATTCTTACCTCCTCCTGTGTTCTTCCTACTCCAAAACCAGGAAGCCTCTCAGAGGAGCTAGCATCTTGTCTGAGTCATAGTATCATAGCTGTGTATGTCACCTGCACTTCATTAGGGAAGCATAAGCAAGCTGTCCTTGAAATACCTGTTTTTATGAGTAGATACAGTCTTCTAATTTAAAATATGCTGCTCTCTGGAGTTTGGTAGCTGTCATAAACAATGTTTTTCTTTTATCATCAAGTAGGCTTATTCAGCATCACTTCTATCTAAAGGAAGCTTCTTTCTAGGTTTTAGACTGTTCTCATAGTATAGATGCAAAGAGGAAAGTACAGCTTGGCACTTGATGCTCTATGCTTGGCTGCTTCAGTTGTCAGCATGTGGTCTTGGGAGAGCCCAGCACAGTGTAGTTTTGTTGGCCCCGGTCCGTAGCTTGTCTTGCACTGGATGGAGACTGTAGCTAGCAATAAGCTGGCTATCCCAGTAATTTAATTCTTAGATTGAATCTTAGGCAAAAGACAGAAGCACTTGAATTGATGAGTCCATCAGTTTTGCGTTTCATACATGAAGGTGTAAAGCTGTCATTCTTCAGGCATTGCCTTCTGATTCTAACAGGTTTGCCCCTTCCCCTCCTGCCCAGCCCTGTTGTTCAGACTTTTGTCTAGTGATGCATAATCTTCAGTTTATGATTTCGCTGTCCATCACTGTCAAAGTGTGAGCTCATCTGTGTAGAGGAAAAAGTGAATTTATTGTTGAACCATAGCCTGAGTTAAAATAGTCTATCTTTCTCTGTGTTTGTGAGTAGGCCTCTCTTACAGCACTCATGCAGTGCAGTATTTGCCACTTTCAGGAATCTGATAGGTTTTTTTTTTTTTTCAAAGCTGCTGGTGCGGTCTTTGCATACCAACTGACTCTGCTCTGCGTGCAGTTTAGGAAGCAGGTTACATTTGGTGTTGACAGCAGGGGTAGCTAGTTCAGAAGGTGGGCTGGATCTCCTGGGAACTGATCTGTGCTTGGTCTTTGCCCATAGCTCATCAGTGTATTTGGTTAGAACGAGAAACAATACTAATGCCCTGGCCACATTTCTGAAGGACTGGGAGGCTTACTAAGTCTTTGTGTACTGAAGTTAAAGTGTGTATTTTTAAACAGATTCCTTTACAGAGAATGAAGCTGTGGAGCATTGTTTTGTGAAATAAGTCCCCTGTAGCTGTATTTCACAAGTACATGAAACAGTGTTCAAAACAGATGTGAGCTTCATTTATTAATGGCAGAATCAGTTTGTTTTTAATTTAAGTTCTTGTGTTTTTTCTCCCTTTTTGTAAATACCCCACCCAGGCACAGGAGCCTCATGCTCAGACTCTAATCCAGACTAAGAAACCTTAAATCCCAAAGGGAACTCATTAGTGTGTAGTTCAAGGAGTCCTCTTTTGCATAACATCAGTGTGTTTGTGCTTTGGGAGGGCCATTGAGCTGGGGAAAGGAACACTTCTCAGTTTCATTTTTATAGAGAAGTCCTAGGGAAGAAGTCTACTGACTTGCACATGGCAAATATTTACTTTTTGAATAGAGCTGAAATAAATATGATATTTGGTGTTTTTCTAAGCTGAGTTTTTATAGCGTCTTTTTGTGTGTATTAACAGTTTAATCTCAGTAGAGCTCTGGAATTAGTCTTTGCCAATTAACTCTACAGAAGAACAGAGTCAAAGAAGCCCTTCCTTTAGTTGTTTTTACCCACTACTGCAAAAAAGTATTTTAAAAAAATTGTAGTACATGGCCTACAAACAAGTATAATGGTGATTTTTATCATAGTTGCTTCAGAGACTGGAAAGGTAAGTTTTCCACTAGTTTTCATTTCAGGCAAGATCTGGTATTCAGAAGGGCTTTCTTCTAAGCATCCAGGAGGTGTTTGAAGGCTTAAAAATTAGTGCAAATTTGTGTCATTTCTAGGTTTCTCATAGGTCTCTTATTTCCGTGTTCTGAAGTAGGTGTCATTTGGTCAGCATGTGTCAGTGACACTTGTTGAGTTCTTCATCCCATAAGCTGTTTCTTACATCTTTACTGCCTCCTCCCCGTCACAGGTATCCGAATAGTATACTGTTAGGCAATGTGTTTAGCACTTTGCTAATGACAGGTATGTGATTTCCCAAATCCTGTGATCCAAATGGGTTTATTTACATACAAAACTAAATTTAGATCAAATTACTTGTGGAGGTTGGTACTCCAAAAAGGCATCAGTACAGAGATAAGTTATCAAGTGTCTGTGTACACCAAGAGTCAAATTGTTTTCTCCCTGTTAGTCACTACAGTTTTCCCTTGCATTTAATCAAACCAGAATTACTGTTGTATGTCAGATGTGCATGTAGTTCATAAAACAACTTCTAGTGCACTCCTGGATGGAACAAATGTTGGACTTGATATTAACTGCACACTTTTCACTGGAGCGAAATTAGATTTTTCTGAGAATGTGATGCTTGGTATTAGCAAATTGTCTCCTTGTTTTACTTGTCTGTGTTTATTGCTTCCACTTAAAAAAAAAATAATTGCAGTTTCTGTACTGGGGTAGCTGTCTTACTGTGAAGTGCTAGCAGACAAGATTCCAGTACCTGTCACAGAGACTGTAGTGGCAGAAAGTATCTTGTTTTATGTTTTAATCTCAGGGTAACCGGTACTTTCTTTAAAGTCTCTTGTTGTGAAAACCTATGTTGAGCTGTTTCTCTGGTTGTAGATCCTCTCTTGAGCAGACACTATTGAACTGTATCACCTTTTAGAGGTTCAAACAAATGTCCTTAGGAAACCAGGTGGAACATAATGTTGTCCCCAACAAATTTGGGGTATTTAGTACACCATCACTAGAAGAGAAATGTTACTGTTATAAGCTGTTACTTAACTTTCAATTTTATGATAACCTCTTTCTTGAGGAGTATCTTGATCTGTCCATGTAGCTACTTAGTTTTGGGAATGGTGAAGTTAAGTATCTTGTGTCATCATTTGCTGATTTTCAGAATAGGTTATTCATACTAGTTCTTTCTTATGGTATTAGTGCTACTTATGTAGTCTTCCCATTTACAGGCTTTACTTAGTACTACTCCTATGCATTAGTGAAAGCTTTTAAGGCTCTGGTGTTTCAGTAGTGGTGCCTTTTTACATCTGATAGTATCAGGTAAAGCTGATCACAGGTTGCAGTCGTGATCACAGGAAGAAGGGATTTTTTTTCTGGTCTGCTAGGGACCAGAGTACAGCAAGTACGATAATTGCTAATTGTAAAACAGATCCAAGTTCAAAAGTAAATTTGTACACCTTAAAACTTGCAAAATAGTGTTGCTGAAATGCATGCAAACTCAAACAGGTTAAATGTATTCAGGGATTGCAGTTTCAGAAAATGCTGGGGCTGCTGTGCTCTTTTGGGTAAAGCAGACCTTACTGAAGAGTGTAAGCATTGCTTTCTGCTGCTGGGTACCTGGATGGCACTTTCACTCCCAGAAGTGGTTTTGTCTAGCACAGGCTTGAAATACTTGGAAGAGGAGGATAGGAGGGAACAGTACAGCTGCTGCTCTGGGCTGTTTGTGTAGGAGCAAACTACTAAATCATCTGGAGTGGCTACAGCTTTCAGGGTGGTATTAGTCCTTCATGTCAAATTCATAATAAATTTTAACAGATGTATTGATTTAATTTTGACTCTAGTAAGAATCATAATAACTTTTTAAAAAATTGTCTCAACATATATAAAACTGGCAGCCAAGAAACTTTTAAAAATAGTTTTTCCTAGCCTTACAGTTGAATCATTCAGGAATAAATTACGAGATTGTAAATAGTCTTAGATGTTCCTCTTGTTTCCTTTGCTTATTTCTGCTGTCAAATAATCAAGTGGAAAGAAATATTTCTTAATTTTTTCCTTTGGAATACTCCTGAAAATAAGCTATATAACTTGTTTTTCTCATTTTGGGTTATATTAAAGAGGAATAACAAAGTTTTGAATCCCTGTCATTGCTTCTGTAGTCCTCATAGGTTTTTTTGAGCATGTTTCTAACCCTCTCACAAACCAACCTCTTAAAATATTTAAATAAATGTTTGGTTTCATGTTCAAAAAACTTAGAAAGTGTGATCATGTTGCAGTAGTAAAGCAGAACCTCTGATATGATGGAAGTCATTAGCTAAGCACTTGGAGTTTGAAGTGCAGTGATAAACTAACTTTTGATGACTCTCTGCACCTGCAGCATATTTCCTTCAGTTTAAACAGCTCATTTAGTGACTGTGATGGTAGAAGCCATTTGAAAGCTGAAAAAAGCAAACTGACTTTTCACACCTAGTTATTTCTGCATAGGTAAAGAAAGCACTACGCTTAAAGTTGAGGAACGAGGTAACCAGAAGCAATTGCTTCAGTTCATTTTCCAAGGATTATGCTTGCTTTCTTTTCGTAGACTTTAGATGTGAAACAAGTTAAGTAAATGTTTTTCTCTACTTCCTAAGTCTCATTCAAGGCAGATGTGAGTTTTGTGTAAGGTGGAATCTGAAAATGTTGGCTGTGCATTTAATAAAATTCTGATTTCCATCCAAAGATGCAAGCTATTAGTTTAAAAAAACAAAACTACAAAACAAAAACCCAGGAAAAAAACCTCACCAAACTGTTAATATATTGTGTGGAGCTTTTTTTTGATTGACAAGTTAGGAGTTTGTTATGCATAATAAAGTAACCACTGCATGTTATCCTCCATTAACAGGTTACATTTTATATTCAGGTATCTGTATCAGTGTGATTTAACAGTTGCCAGCTAGTGACACTTGACCTGGACTTAACAAAATAAACATATTACAGGTGCATAATGAGATTAAAATCAGAGATTTAGGTAACATATCGTGCCTACTGATGTAAATTGAAGACTTCCAGTGGAAGTTGGTGCACCATATCTAGGAGCTGTACTTACAAGTCATTTAAGTGTTGCAATCATAACCTTATTTTAAAACTCACTTTTAAAGCTACTGTGACCTACGCTGCTGTGGTGATGCTTCTTTCTATGTCCTCTATCCTTTCCTTTCAGAATACTCAGGAGTACAGTTGGAAGTGCAGAAATCTCAACTGTTATTAAACATTTACTTTTTGTTTACTTGTGTGTTTTAGCTGGAATCGGGTGGTTTCCTGTATGCTAATTGCAGTAATGTCCCCTTAAGAAAGGGGAATTGCATTTTCTCCCTTGTCTTGAGAGTGGGACTTGTGGCAAAGCAGACTCTGGTGATAAGATGCTTGCAGACAACGGTTGGAATTAGCCTGGCGTAGGTGAGTGATCACTTAACCACAATGGGACCAGAGGTGAAATTGGGCTGTATCTATCCAGTGCAGCCCAATACTTGAAAGAAATGATTGCAGATAGAAAAAAACAAAACAAAAAAAACAACAAAACAACCACCAACACCAGCTGGAATCAGTGTGGGAGTTGCTCTTACAGTGAGGAACCAGCTTAAGTGTGATAAAAATAAGTGCCTGGTCTTCTGAAACAAACCTTTTATAAGACTGAGGCCATGCTTCCCCCGTCAGTTTAGCTTAGTAGGCATGATACTAAACATGTAGTAAGAGAATTGTCTGACTCCAGCACGTAAAACAGTGGTACTGCTTAGCGGAGGTGATTTAAAGCTTGTACCAACCAGTTCTCTGTCTTGCAGACTCAATTTATGCTCTAATACTGAGAGTTGCAGAGGCCTTATGTTGTTCCCAAGGGTGCTGCCTCTTCAAGTCTTTCCTCCCTACAGCAAGCAGGAGACCAGCACTGGCCAAAGCCACATCATGTTGTCAAGGGATGGTTAATAAAAGGCTTTGAACAAATGCCATTAGAGCCTCTTCTCCAAGGACTCTGAGCACAGCTTGTACCACTCCCATGTGTATAAACTGTGTGTGATCCTGACTGCTGACAGGAGGCTAGCCATTGACTGCTGCAAGACAAGCATTTCAATGCAACTGCTTTTTTTCTCATCTTCTGTAAAGTGTTTGCTTGGGAGGGAGCCCTTGTTCAGGGTCAAACTCGGGATAGTCAAACATGCCAGCCCTGTCCTCGTGTGTTGGTGTGAATACAGGCTCCGTGTGAGCTACTGTTGAGACATCACTCTTGCACTGAGGAAGCATCAGGATTTCAGGGAGTCTTTACAAACTACTTCTTTTTAGTGAATCCAAAAATGCTAGAGATTTACACAGCCAGCAAGTGAAAATATTTTTCTAGTTGACATCATTGCAGTGTAATTATTCCTGACAACACAGCAGTTTTCCTGTTGGCTAGTGCAGTTTTTAGAACCGAAGCTTTTCTTCTTATGCCCCAAAATAATACCAATCTCTTTTTATTTTTTAATCTAGCTGAAGTTTCTATTATCCCCTCTAAGGACTAGGAGTTATAGCTGTTTGCCCCTGTTTTCTCCTGATTCACCTGAGTTTTCAAGAATCTCCTGATTCTTGAAAGTTTGCATGCAATAAGCAGCTGTTGACTTTGCATCACAAATTGTGTTGTTTGCACCTTTCTAATGATGGTATAAAGAGCAGTTGGAGGTGTAAAAACCTTCTGCTGGGGGCACTGACTCAGTCTACGGATGGAGTACAGTACATGACGTTCTCTGTCTGCAGTGTGAATTTGTCACAGATTGCACTGAAAGATTTTCTTTGCTCTTGACCCAGTCTACTGAAGTAACTCTCAAAGCTGTTCCTGGGCAATCCTTTGTCAAGAATCTCCAGAAGATGATTCAGCCCACCTACCTGTGATGATAGTGCAGGCAGGAGCACAGTCAGTGTACTCCTTGCTTAAAGTCTAGGCTTGATTCTTGTGTTACAGTTGAGTATAAGCTGGGGTTCTCTGAGCTATGAAACAACTAAAGAGCAAAAGTCTCTCTGGTGTAAGTGTGCATAGTGGCTGAGCAAAAGTGAGTGTTTCAATCCACCCTGGCTTGCACACCCTTCATGAGAGGGGATCAATGAAGAGCAGTGTGTTGTCACAAAAATTGTGCAGCCCAAATTGCTAGCCAAGAACTACTTCAGGAAGAGGATTCCTGCAAACCACAAAAATAAGGGTTAAGTGAACAATTTTGCTTTAGATGTGTTGAAGTAAGGGATAGGTTATCTTCAGCAGTTCCTGGTAACTCCGAAGTCTAAACATGCCTGTAAATGTTGCAGTTGTCCTTCTTTGGAGAACCAGGGCAGAAGGCAAGCAGAGGCACGGGTGCCTCTTGTCCTTGCTCCTGAGTGACTTGTGAGTGACCCTGGGCAGTTCTTTTTGTCTTTGTCTCTGGTGTGGCGCCTACGTCCCTCTCTTTGTCTCTTCCCGAGAGAAGTTTGTGTGTGACAGCACTGCATG
Source organism: Haliaeetus albicilla (assembly GCF_947461875.1). Taxonomy (NCBI): domain Eukaryota; kingdom Metazoa; phylum Chordata; class Aves; order Accipitriformes; family Accipitridae; genus Haliaeetus; species Haliaeetus albicilla. The sequence continues at coordinate 12,918,364 of NC_091484.1, read as the reverse complement.
ATGGTGTCTGTAGTAAAGGTTGGTTGCTTTCTAAGTCTGAAAATAGGATTAGTTCCCTTGCATTCTATTTGAATGTCCTTAAATTTTACCTTCTTGCATAATTTTAAACTAATTTTACACTCCTGGATGCTAGACTGGTTTGTGAACAATTGTCCAGGCTTTCTCAGCAAGTCTGTCCTTCCTGCTGTGCTGGTTATGTTAACTGCATTTTGCACAATGGAGTGCGAAATGGGTGTGAATTTGGAAAAGCCTGAGATTAGATGCTCTAATAAAAATTGTTTGGTATTATTGGATCTAAAAGAAATCCACAGGGGAACCTACCTGTAACTACTTTTTTATGCCAAATTTGTTCTCTGAGCTGATTCGTAACAGCTGTTTCCCCTCAGCCACATTTACTTTATATACCCTGAAGTCCCGCAGGGTCTCAGTCCTGTATATATGTTATTAGCAAATCAGAATACAGATTTAGTTGCAATGAGTGTAAGGCTTTTGAAACCTGAGAGGTGACGAAGCTCAAGCTTGTTGTGGCTGTCCATTGTTTGCATTTTGGATCTGGTTATGATACTCAGATGCAGGTGGAGTTGGCTTTGGAAAGGGTCATTGGCTGTTAAAATTGCCTAGCTTTCCACTTTTCTATCTGTTTGGACCCCTTCACTGGCTGTTGAAAGTAATTCTGGGCTAGTTTGAGGTGGGAGGAGCAGGAATAAGTGCTTACTGAAAGCAAGGCAGTTGTTGGACATGACAACAGCTAGGACTGAAGTGGGCATATACCATATAAACTTGCACATGCTTCCAACATGGCTTTATATTTCTAGAGTGTTCTGGAGCTTTCCTGAGTCCCACAGTGATCACTGCATGGATTTTTCCCTAGATCTTGCTCTCGGCCTCATCTTTACCTCCTGATGTGCAGAGTTATGATGGGCCATGGCTTTTGAAACTTGAGGCAAAAGTGTGTCTTCAGTTTTGCTGCTTCTTCAAAGATGTACATGCAGTACCTAACTTTGTTTATTCATGTGGGTGTAGACTCATAAAGCAATAGGAAAAAAAATCGCTGAAACTATTTCTACCCCAGTAAGGGAAGAGTGTTAGTATGCAAGATACTCAAATTCTGAATGGAGGAGGCTGTGGAAAGTAAGTACTTCTACTTATAAAAGAGTGTAGCCTTATAAGAATAAATATCACTAGGGACAATAACGGGGTTGCTCTTATCTTGTTTCCTTAAGAGACTACTCTGGACTTTCTTCTCTTCCATGCCAGCACAGCAGCATTTTAAGCTGTATGCTGGCGCTGGTCATTTCCCTGAAGTTTTAACTTGCTGTTCTGTTTTATTCTGCTTTGTTAGTGGAAACATACTAATGGGTTTCAGTCTCTGACTCTTATTTATACAATTACAGGAGAATGTTTTACATCTTGGGAATCCCTGAAAACACATGTTTCTGTTCACATTGAACTTTTTTGGTTTTGAATGCAAATAATGGATTGAAACTTCATTGTTGCCTCTCGGTTGGGAGCCCTTTGGCATGTGTAAGAAGCAGCTATTAATTTAGCCTTTCTGTACTGATCAAACATGTATTTTCATGCTTTATAAGGCTTCCTCAGTCTTGTCCTTTGTGTAATATTGTCTACTGCAGTTCTACTTGCAGTGATTTTATGAGTTTGTTACACAGCAACTAAGATCTGCTGCAGAATAGGCGTATGTGAATGTGCCACCTCTTTCAGAAGAGACCATGTAAAAAAAGGCACTGACAAGTCATTGCTGCTGCTGTCTACACAGTTAGTTGTTTTGCTGCAAAATGCTTGCAGTGTAGCAGTTTAAGGTCAGCATCCTTTTACCACATAGCTATCTCAATTACTTAAGCATTAATTACCTGCAGAGTGTTAGGTACTTCCCCAGCAGGTGAAAAAATGAGGTGCACAGAAAATAAGTGATTAATCCAGTGTGGCTGAAAAAAAAATTTGAAGAAGGGCTCAAAATGTGCACTAAAGAGTATCTGTCCTTCTCTTGCAGGATGTCTTGCTTACCTACCCAGCTTCCCTGCAGGTTGGTTTAGATTGATTGAAATGCCAGCAGTGACATTTCCTTCAGGTTAACTTCATGTCCCGGAGGCTTCAGTCACACAAGATAGGAGTGATCAGTCTATTGGGGTTTTTTTTGTTTGTTTTTTTTTTCGTGGCCTCGTTAACCTATCCATGATAAGCTTTTAAAGTTTGGGATGGATAAATGAGTGTAGAGCTTAGCTTGCAGACTTGGTGCTGTGCCTGCCATGCTCTCTCGCTTTTAGCAGTTCTGTCACGTTGTTTACCTCTCTTCCGTAGATTGAAGTTGTCCTGGGGTTTCGGTGGAGCAGAAGGTGTGTTGATCTTGTTTTGCAAACTTCCGTGTTTTTAGAAAGCTGTGTAAGATCCTTGCTTGCATAATAAAATTTCCCCCCTTGCCCTCGTCAAGATTCATCACCAAGTCATTCCACGGGTAACTTCCTTTCCCTCTGTTCAACAGCGAGAAATACAGGGCCTTTAAATTACAAGATTAAAGACGAATGCAGTAACTAAGGGGTCTGTCTTGTTCTGAAGCCAAGTTTCCCAGCACAGTCCTTTTAAGGAAAAAGACATAATATCTGCCTGTCCCTGTAGTATCTTTTGCCTCAAGTAACTACTGAAGTGTGGAGAGGGGTTGTAAGATTGTTGGTTTTACTCTGTTTCTATCAAAAGGACTAAGTTTTCAAGCTTTGGCAGAATTGGATACCATGTGGTGTGGTCAGTTCTGGCTCAGCCTGGAAGGAATTTTGTCTCAGAGTAACTATAGCGTGGAAAATAGGTTGACTCAAATCTATTCAGTGATGATATATTTCTCCATCTGAACCCTTAGAAAAAGGAAGAATGCACTCTGGTGGAGTCTTTTTAGTAATTACTTTTAGTAATTTAGTATTACTTTTAGTAATAAAGTTCCTGCCTTAGAAAGGATAAACTGTTTGGTTGTTCTGCTGTACTTTTCCAGGCTCTCTTTTGATGAAGCTTTTACGCCTTTTTTTTTTCCTACTCTTATATGATTGGAAAATGAATGACTGAAGATCTAAGCTTTGCAACCAAGACCTGCTTTGTGTGTTCTCCTTGTGGTTAGTCAAAATTAATTCAGTTTTACAGTAAACTATAAAACTCAGATTTTATTCTGGTTTATGGAGTGAAACAGTGAGCACTGTTGAAGTGTCAGCCTCCCTGAACTGGTGTACCTGACCCAGTGATGCACCTGAAGTGAAAAAAGTTAGTGATAGCACAGTAATTGTACTTCATTTGAATAAAGAAGGATTTTAAGGATTTAGAAATAGCTTTCTGCAGCAGTGTTGATTGTGGAGATGTCTTTCAACACTGGTGAAGGGTTGCGTGTCAAGTTGCTTTTGAAAGGTATATCTGTGCTATTAAGTATGGCACTCTGAGGAAGCAGAAGCCTGGCTGTCTTGTTTCGGTATCACTGTAGTTTCTTTCCTCTCTTGACACCTACTGAAAACCCAGGTCCTGCTTCTTTTATTGAATTTCACGCTTAGGTTGTGTGGGGTTCAAGTCATGGTCTTGGTGTTTCGGTCAGTCTCATTTCAGGATTCCAAACATTTTGCAGTCAGCTACTGGAGAAATAAAACAGCACAGCAAACAGACCTGCAATACCTTTCCAGGTTAAATGTTTCATGTGTATTCTGTAGTTGTGTAAATAGGGCCATTAGGCCAGTAAGTGACATATCCAGTTTCACATTGAAAGTTTATTTTAGATTATGATTTTCTGCTCCAGTGTATCATCCACAATACCATTGTCTCTCTCTGAACAGTGCCTTCTGGGTATGTTTTTCTGCTTTTGACACTTCTAGCTGTATATAGATGTTTTCCAGTTTCTGTATCTTTCATACCTACAGTTCTGTTTTCTTTCAGTCTGCCCTACTTTATTGGGAAAGGTGTTGTCTCTGATACCTGGATGCAGTTCTGTTTTCTGTCCTCCTTTTTTCGGCTACAGCAATGGCAATCCATTTAAACTCTAGAAACACTGTAATGAATTACTGGAACACCGCGATCATACCGTGACTTCCTCCAACTGCAATACAAATATTTTAGAAAAGTTTAAACCTCTTCCAGACTGGCTAGGTGGGATTGTTGCACATGCCTTTAAAACTGTTAAATCAAAACATGTAAAGTCAGATGACTGGTCCACAGTCATAACCTAACAGTGAGGATCCTGATCCCCTATGTGTCAGATCATGCCACTTTCTCCATATGGTTGCTCTTCTGAGCCATATGGGGGTCTGCAAATGGGCTTTTTCATCTCTGCACAGTGGTTGCTTTAAGTGAACAGTTTATAAATTGACTAGAACCTCACAGAGCAATGTTTACATGTCAGATTACTGTGCCTACTTAGGTAATCTACCAACCCCATCACCATTCATGTTAAAGATCTTGGATAATGACTAAATGTTAGTCTTTCTACTTGCTGATATAATGCATATATTGTAAAAGTTAATGCAACACTAAACCATTTTGATCAGATGCCTAAGGCAAAAGTACGTGTTCTTTACCAGGAATATGAAGAGTATTTTAGATGCTTCAAACTATATTCACATGTTTGAACATTCATAGTCCTTATTGGCATCATTTCAGCAACTGAACCTTGATAATTTTATTATTTGTCTTTTAATACCCAACATACAAGAAATTAAAACTCTAAAAGTATATAATTTGGCAAAATAAATGGTAACAAATGGTAAAACCTGAGTAACTTGAAAGTAAGAGGCCTTTTTCTGATAATCTGCAGTTTTAAGATGACTACTTTTGAGGAGAGCCTGTGGGGGAGGAGAAGAATCAGTAAGAATCAGTAAAATTGTTTCATTTAGGTCATACAGAGTCTTTTTGCTTTGCTTACTTTTGCATCACAACAGGTGAGAAGGAAATAAGCCTAAATAGTAAAAAGGCTGCAGTTGTGGAGTAAATTGGTCTAACGTGGAGGTGGTGTTTCAGCTGAGAAGGGACTAACGATTTCTCAAGTGACAGGAAGGCTCATGAGAAGTTTTTGAACTTGACCAGCTTTTGAACCTAATCCAGTGTTAATGAATTACCTCCCTTCCAGCTGCATAATTTAGCAGTGGAACTGGAGAAGTCTTTTTTTTTTTTTTTAAGACTTTCTTCTCCTTTCCAGAGGAAATGCTGAAAAGACTTTGCTACTTTCGTCATACATGTCCTCTGTGCTGATAGTAAAGGGCTTCTTGCTCATGCTTCAGGTTCGAGATGGCTGAATATACCGGTAATAGAGAGAGCACAGTACTCGTACAGACCAATGATCCTGAAAAAGTCTTGAGAGCTTGTATGTGTCTTTTGTAACAAATAACTAATATCAAGGCATTGGACTTAAATTGGGGCAGAAATTTCAGCCACTCATCTGAAGCAGAAGTGTTATTGGAGTAACAAGTTAAACATGTTTTTCTTAGTTGGTAACATGATTAATTTTTCATGCTGTGTCTTCAGATTTGGGCACAGATTTCAGTCCTAAGAATCAAGTAAGCTTAAATCATATTTCTGGACATCAGTATAGAGAAGCATTGAGATGAGGCTTTGTACGGATAAAATACCAGCATACATACCAGTTGAGGTATGTTTGAGGCTGTCTAACAAGAGGAAAGGCAATTGAGGTGTTGCTGAAACCAGAAGAAAAATACAAAAAGTCCTTATCCCCCAGAACCTAGTAAAACATTTCAAAAGAACAAAGACTGCTGGCAGAAACTTTTCTGTAAGCAGGTTAATGAGGGATTCAAATTGTGCCCACAAGAACTTACAAGAAGATGAACTGAAAGACAGCAAATATGGATGGTTAATAGATTTATCCGGAAAAGCTACTGTTGACCAGAAATTTGGGTTACCAGGTGTTAATTTGCCAGCTAGCTCACTTAATTTAGGAGAAATGAGAAGGGTCAGGTTGTTGCTCATATCTTTTTTCAGTTTGTTAAAAAAAAAAAAATCTAGTGCAAAATTATAACAGTGGCATAAAATGCAAGTGGGATAAAATGACATCTTTAGCACCCTGTATCATGTGCCAGTAATACTCTCCCAAATAATACTGATAGCTGTACACCAATTGGGCATACAAGAACTCATGCCCCTCTCTGGGATTTCAGTATTTTATTAGAAAAATTGCTGTCAAAACTGACATATTAATGTAGGAAGTAGGCCTACTTCCATTGATTGTGATATGTAAGTAATCTTTTGGGGGTGGGGTGCAGAGAGTGGTGTTCAAAAGTGTTTTAAAAGCAAATGAATTTGTCTCATGAATTAAAATAGTATAGTTCCACATAATTGTTTTGTCACCAGACTGATCTATAAAGCCAGGGGGCATTCTCATTATGAAAGGAGACTTGCCTTTGGTGTCTGTTGGTACTCTTCCTCTCCAGGTGGCAACTGCCTGCTGGAGGGTGGCTTTCTTTTACTTCGTCTCTGTTCTTGTCATGCTGTACTTAGAGGTGCCTAACCTTTTACAGCTCTGTTCCTGGATAAAGAGTAAAACTGCACTGTTCCAGTAATACGTATATACAAGTATTGCAAATAGGGTTATGACTCAGCCTTTCCCCAGAGACTTAGCGGTGAAGCGAAGGCAGGGGGTGGGGGGGGTGGGGGACGACAGGGAGAAAACAGAGCCACAGACCAAAAGTGCTTAGAATTTCCCATCCTTAAATCAGGCATCCTTGTAATTAAACAGAGTTGAAAGATGAATCAATGTACAAAAATGCAGAGCTGCTTGTGATTGTTGGGGGTACAGGGGGATAGCAGGAATAGTACTGGGACTGTGGTAATCTTTTGGAGACATACCAGGCTCAGCGTTAACAGACAGAGATACAGTGCCAGAGACATCAAGCTTTCTAGAACAGAAGAGATGCCTAAAGCTCTGGGTTAGAGGATACTGAAGGGAGAGCCTTAGGGGTAATGGATCCTTACCCAGTGAGCATAACCCCTGTCACCACTGTAGCCTTGATGCTGGAAAGAGACTTTTCAATTTCTGAAATCCTTAAATATCACAGGAGCTTTTGGGGGTTTGAACTTTGCTCACAGTAGACAATGGATTTTGCTAATGCTCTTGGAGAAGGAATAGTATTTATCTCCTTGTTCAGTGTTAGAGGGAGCAGACATGCTTAATGGAAGACATAAAAGGCAGGAAACAAATTTGAAAGCGTGATAATGTCTGACCTCATTCTGTAGCTCATGTGAGACTGGACCTAGTCAACTGCTAACCAGCTGCAAGCTGGGAGAGAGTTACTGGAGGCTAGAAGATTCTTCTAGGAATCAATATGCTAAATATATCAAAGAAGATATATTATAGACAGGAACACTTCTGTTGATTGCTTCTGTGGTGATGAGGTTTGGTGTGAGGTGGCCCACGGTGTCTTAAAGTTTTGTTCCCCATTTGGTCATCTGTTGCCTGTGTAATTCAGTTGGATGTGATGCTGTTTTGCTTTCTGTGAAGCGGGTACACAAACTGGAGTGAAATGGCTAAACTTGTTTTGTGTCAGCCACCAAATAACCATCAACTTGGACTCCTAGATGAAACCAGTCTGGAACAAAGCGCTTTTGTGTGATATGCCAAAAAAAGAATTCTGTCCTTTTTAATGACCCAGTCTCCTGAACTTCATCCAGCTTCACCCTCAAAAAAAAAAAAAAAAAAAAAAAAAAAAAGAAAGAGACCAAGAGCTTTAATGCCTTCTGAAGACATACACATGTCAGCTCAACTGAAGCAACTTCAGCTCTTTTGAAGTCTTCATTCTTAACCTACCTCATGGCATTGTGTCAGAAAGCAACACCATTGAGTCTGAATACTAGGCAAATATTCCAGAACAATTTAATTCTTAGGAGACATGTCTGGGAGGTAATACACTTACCTCCATGGAAGTACTGAATTCAAAGTATTGTCCAGTGTGAGAGGCCAAGTACCTCTCCAGCCTTGGGTGCACTTGGGTGAAAGCTCTCCTGCCAGTTTTCCCCTTCTGCATTCAAGACCATATGCAGAACCTCCTGTTCCCCAGCCACTTTGGCCTGCCTTTTAGCTAGAATACCTCTATGAAAGACCTTCCTACTAGAAATCCTTTGGTAGGCGGCAAAGGAGAGCTGAGTGGTGACAAATACTAGCAAGCAGAGCTAGTCTAACTGGTCAGGCACTTTTTTTGCTGCTGTACCAGGCTTTAATTGTCTGAAAATACCAGATCATTGTAAGCAGTGCAGAGGAACTACTTTTCAAGAGCAAATATTAATTTCAGCTGGAAAGCACGAGTCAGCTGGAAGGGAATCTGGTGATGAAGGTAAAAGACTGTTCTCTTTTCTGCTTTTTTTGTGAAGAATAATCTTGTGGTTCTAAGCACTAAAGAGAATAGTATTGAGTTCCAGTTGCACACATTTTCCATCGATTGGTTGGTAGAAAAAACTGACTCTATGTTGGTCTGTGCCTCCTTAAAAAGCAAGTATGTTATAAAATGAGTGTACGTAGTTCTATGTATAGCATCATGATGGTTCTTCTAGCAATTTACCTATTCATCAAGTGTAAATAGATGGCTGTTCACTTCAGCTGGTGCTTTAGGAATCAGTGAGTAAACTCTCTGTGGAGTAAAACCCAGGCAGTTTGCAAACAGCCTGAGCTTCCAGCTAGTGGCTAAACTGAAGAATCTTAAGTGTGAAATGCACTGCAAAAACATTTTTGCCAGTGAAATGTGTGTTGTCCTGGTGGGAAGAAGGGTACTGAGAAATTGCTTCTTGGCAGTTCAGAGAGTGTAGGTGTCTGGTCCCCACACAGTTTGCCTGTGTGCCTGCAAAGCTCTGCCTGCTGTGAAATAGATTTTGCTGTTTAGGTACTTGAAAACTCTTAGGTGTTTTAAGCTGTAACACCAAGTGTTCCATATAACCTGCCACGTGCCTGTATATCAAAATATAGAAAACTGAATCTTGTGCTTTAAATGTATCTGCAGTATACACCAAAGCACTAGGAAGTGTCACCAAGTTCAGGAGGATTGAGGAAAGATGCAGAAGGCAAGTTGGAGGCTTGAATGTCAGCATTCATATGTTGTTCTGTGTTGTCTTACTGCAGGTGTCTGAAAACAGTACCTGAAGTTATAGAAAGCAATAGATTAAAATCATATTCTGTGGAAATGTGACTGTGGGTATGTTTCCACTAAAACCAGTTGAATGTTTTGAGGCTATAAGAGCTGGTGTCAGTTAAGGAGAAAAATGAATCTGTGGCGAAAGACTTGGAGTCGGGAGGATAAGGGTTGTTCCTGGCTCTGCAATGCATTTCCCATGTGACTCTGAAAGTCACAAAATCCTTGTGTTGCAGTTTCCTATTCTTAGTGCAGGGATAGTAGCCTTTTTAGAGGCACAGTAACATCCTTACAATTAATTAAGCATTAATACCTTACATCCAAGATCTCTGGTGGAAATTCTCGCCCTATGAGCTGAAAACAGTTGCCAAAGTCAGCACAGTCTTTTAGGTATCCCAGGGAGCTTACTTAATTTTAGTTACTTTGAGAAGCATGTTAAAAAAAGACAAAACAAAACAAACAAAAAACCCCACCCCAAAACTACCAAACAAAACAAAAAACAACAACAACAAAACCAGAAAAAAATCCCACAACCACCAAAACCTGTGGGGGAATCTTTGGGCATGCACACATTCTTCCCAACATTAGTGACCTTCTCTGTAAATGATAGTGTCTTTTGAGGTGGGTTTGAGGTGCTAGTTCAGCCTCAGCTCCTTTTTGATCTACTTATAAAGAATGGCTTGTGAATTAATTTATTTACAATTCAACTATGTTGCTCGTTTTCTGTGCTGGATCTATTTCCTTGGTGCTTTAAAGGACTTTATTGTATACTACAGTAGTCACTGAGGATGGGAAATGTCACTTGCAGTAGAAATTGATACCAATAAAGTTACTGTGTTCATGTAGATTTACTTGAGTGCCATCTCCCATTTCTGACCTGTCACTTAATTTGGACCAGTCCTAACCTGTAGAGGTGGGTTAGGATCAGCACATACTCATTACAGCTGTCATGCTGGATTTTCTTGGTGGGGCTGTTGTCAGAGGGAGGTAAGTGTCTCCTGCAGAAGAGAAGCATGAGGAGAGAATTCCTAATCCTCTTCTCTTTTCACCCTTTCTTTTCTTCCCTCATTACTCCCCCTTTCCCTTGCTGTGTGCCTGTCATGTCATGCATTGTTGGGGATAAGAATAAGATGGTTTTAATTTGGGGGGGGGGGGGTGCTGGTTTGTCTAGACTACATACTTGTGGAAGTAGCAGTCTAAATTCTATGATCCAGCAGGCCTAACATTTCAGCTTTGTGATCTGTTCTTGTATCCTTATAATCTATTTGACATTAAATACTTACAGGCATAGGAAGCTAGGTTTCCCATCTGCCAAATAAGATTGAACTTGCTGTAACCATACTTACCTATTTAATAAGAAGGGTTGCATTTCTTCAGGGTTTGTAAAGCATTTAAAGCTCATTGAACTAAAGACCATGTAAACGTAGCTGTTGCCAATATGAATTAACTTGTGCTGCAGGAACAATGAATCTGTTTAGGACCTCTGAAACGAAGATTTTTGTTACAAATTTTGAATGACAGAAAATACTGGTATGGGGTGGGTAAAAATGCAGAGGTTCATGAGGGAGGTGTGGAGTTTTCTCCCAACTTCGTGTCTTAATTTTTTTTTTGCCTCTCTGCTTGCAGATTCTCACAAACACAAAGATAAACACAAAGACCGAGAACACCGGCACAAAGAGCACAAGAAGGACAAGGAAAAAGACCGTGAAAAGTCCAAGCACAGTAATAGGTGAGGAAAACGTCAATGAAGTCCTCATAGGTTAAAACACTGTTGCACATGCAGTCTTACAAGAATCACTCTGATAATAAATGAGGATGGAATTGCTACCTTTTGAATGTGGTTTATATGAGTGTAGGTGCTTTAAGCCTAACTTCTGTCATTGCATGCATTTCCATCTGGGTAGCTGAAGTAGTGTATCTTGCAAATGTGAGCCAATACTAATGTCTAAAAGATTATCGTAGCTTAGTGTTAAGGGCATTGAAAACTAGTTTAACCCCATTTTCATGAAGATGGATCAATTTTATTCATAATCTTTTGTGCGTGTCGTTCCAATTGTTTGTCAGAAATGCGGAGCTCTGAGTGTTGGTATAAACCCCACTGTTTCAGCATAAATGAACCTGATGTGACTACTCAGCCTCCTAATAATTAGAAGTGTCTAGAAAGACGGTCCCCCAGAATGACGGTGATGTCTTTGGCCTGCTACCACAATGGTTGAATATCTCACTGTGAGGCAGTGTTATGAGCTTCTGCAGGGTTAGATGATGAATTTGAAAGGATTGCATGCTGTTTTGTCTGATCTGATCGATACGCTACACTGCCGCTGTATGGGGAAGGTGTTTCATGCCAGTCACCTACCTTATCCTCCACACTGAACGTGAACACTTTCTTACTTGTGATGACCTGTAGCTCTTGAGGTAGTGGTGAATTGTGAAGTTGTCCAGTTAATACCCAAGCCTAGGCTGTGAACTGCAAGAACCAGGATGTGCAGGTCTGTCTGTGGTGATTTGGTGTGATGGAGCACAGGGCGAGTACATCACACACAGGATGTTACTCAGAAAATCTTTCGTAGTTGTAACTCCTGACATGCAAGTGCCATGGAGCTTACATTGACAATGAAACTTGCAAAAAAACCCAGTCCCTGCAGGGTGAGTTTCTGTTGTGAAGCTTGGTGAATGGCAGATAGTGTTTATGTTATGGCCAAGCAAGTGTTACTAACTAATTGCTATGCAACTGTGATAACACAACCTAAAAACAAATAAAAAAGCTTGTGTTAACAATGATTTCTATTAAAAAGAAGTGTGGAAAGAAGGAGAGAGAGTATCTGCTGAGCAGTGGGTTTGTTTTATTGGGGTCGCACTTTATCTGAGTTTTCTGTGACCTTTTGAGAAGTTGCACAACCTTACTGTTCCATAACATGTTTTTTCTTTGTTTGTTTTTTTTTTTTGAAAGTAAATGGTTGACAGGGCCGGGGGGGGGGGGGGGGGGGGGGGCTGTAAATCTAGGCCAAATAACTTGCAGCATTTACTGGCTTCCACAGCAAAGATGAAATTCTATGGACACATTGTTTGCACTTTTCTTTGCTCACATATCTATATTGCCTTGATTTCTGATTTTCATTCTTCTGATCTTCAAGCATACACCCCAAAATTGACCGTCTCGCATTTCCAAATGTTCATTGCTTCATTTGAAAAACCATTCTCCAGCAATTTTAGTGAAGTACATCCTTTTGTAAGGAGTAGTTTAAGCACTATCTTTAAATTTCCAGAATTCATTAATGATTCGACCTTATTTGTGTGGGAATGGTCAGTGTATTTTTAACTGGAAGAACTAATTATGGCTTATATCTTGAATCTGCATGCCACTGATTGTATAAACAGTAAATACCAAACCGTGGAAAGGAGATAAAAATGGCTAATATGTTTTGTGAGGTGTAGCTCATGAGATGATGTGTAATCATGCTTTATCTTGAAGTAATTCCTTCCTCCCTACAGTGTTGCCTTGAAATCCCTGTGAGAAAGGCGGCTTGTTTTCTAGGCGCTGTACCTAAAGCTTCCAGTCACTTTTCATTTATCTATTAAGTGTTAGTTTTTCCTGTGAGCACAATATACTGCATCTTTGAGTCCCATAATAGGATACACCTATGTGGATGGCATGACTGAGTGCATGCATGTGCAGGGGGTTTGTTCACAGCATGCTTTGGGGAGAGATTACATAATATTTCTTTGCCCCTCAGGCCCCTACAAAAGGTGGGACTTCACTTCCCCCGGCTGAGTGCACAGGTTGCAGAAGTTTTCTAAAGTTATTTTTTTTCCCTTTCAAAACTGCCACCTTAAAAATGAATGTACTATAATGCTGAATCAAAAGATCCGGTCTTGAAGGTGGTACTCAGGGAAGATAACATATGCGGACACGTGTGTGGTGCTCTAGTTCAATCACTCCTTCAGGAGTCCTCTAGAATCTTCACTGCCCCGTTGATGCTCAGTCACGCACAGGGTACATGGCTGCTTGCTGTGTGAAGCCAGCTGACTTCTAAGACAAACTTTCTAGAAATAACTGATGTCATAATTGAAATTCAAGCATTTTTTCCTGTCCTGGGTTCAGCTGGGATAGAGTTAATTTTTACAGGAACCTGGGAGGTGGGGGCCACAGCTGGGGCAGCTGACCTGAACTAGCCAAGGACCTATTCCATACCATGTGCAATCATGCTCAGTGTATAAATGGGGAGCGGGCCGGGGGGAGCTCTCTCGACTTTTGGTGGGGGAAGTTGTGGAGCGTTGGGTTCTGGGTGGTGAGCAGTTGCACTGTGCATCACTCGTTTTGTATATGCTTTCATTAGTACCGTTGTTGTTGTAACTTCTCTTTTTTTTTGTGTTGTCCCAGTAAATTGTCCTTATCTCAACCCTCGATGTTCCAGGTTTTTTCTTTTCTCTCCTCTGTCTCCTTCCTATCCCACTGCAGGAGGGTGGGAGGACTGAGCGAGCGGCTGTGTGGTCCTTTGTTACTGGCCGGGCTGAAACCACGACAGTCTTTTTTTGGCACCCAACGTGGGACACGAAGGGTTGAGATAACGACAGATCTGGCCAGAGCGTGTTGAAACAAATTTGTCATATGCATTTCTTATATTAGATAAATAGATGCTAGTCACAATGTTCATTCATTTGTTTACATGGTGGTGTTTTGTAAGTTCTTATATGCTCTATGTATTGCCTGTAGTTGCGTTTCTCACCTCTGGGAGAGTGATTGGGATTATCTTTTTGCTGTACTGGGCAATGTCGACTTGTGAAATGATTACATCACTAGTCATGAGGTTAAGCTGGTATCTGTATGTGGCAGTGATAACATTTCCATACTTCGGGTGCCTTCTATCAGAATTTATCGGTAATCGCACCCAATCCATGGGGAAGTCGGGGGGGATACTTCCCCCGTCCGTTCGCCTCCCTTTTCTCCTTCTGACTAATTACAACAGCTTTTGAGAATTTTGAATATCCTTGGGATGAGCAAGCCAGTGTGCTGTTAGTGCTGTGTCTCCTGAATATGTTTCAGGTCTTTAGGGCTACAAAAAGGCTCTTTAAGAGTACCACCCAGAGATCTGCCCCAAAGCTGGATATTCATGGGTGGCATGGCATGTGGGAGGATATGGGCAGGTATCTAGAGAACTTCTCACCTCCAGTGGCTTGGAACTTCACTCCTGAACAACTACAGAACCCTCATAAAGTGGTAGAATATTTGAAAGGAAAATGCTGTGGCTATTTGAGAGACACACAACTTACTGCACTGTGCTGGGCCCTGGCCAGTATCTACCAAACGGTGCTTGATATTAGGCAGCACCCTCAGGGGGAAGAGAGGGAAAACAGAGGGACGGGCACCGTGGCTACCCCAACCCTGGCGACGGGCACTGCAGCTGAACCAGAGAACCAACCTGTGCCAGTACCAGTCGCCCCTGTGCAGAAAAAGAAACACACAAAGAAATCAGTTTGCTTAGTGAGAGATGAAAGTGAACCAGGGTCATCACAAGAACAGGAGGAAGAGGCAGAACCTGAAATAATCACCCGATCTCTATCCCTGAGTGAGTTGCGTGATATGCGGAAAGATTTTAGCCACCACCCAGGTGAGCACATTGTTACCTGGCTGCTCCGATGCTGGGATAATGGGGCCAGTAGTTTGGAATTAGAGGGTAGGGAAGCCAAGCAGCTGGGATCCCTGTCTAGGGAAGGGGCCATTGACAAGGCGATTGGGAGAAAAACACAAGTCCTCAGCCTCTGGAGACGACTTCTGTCAGGTGTGAAGGAAAGGTACCCCTTCAAGGAGGAAGTTACATGTCACCAAGGCAAGCAGACCACCATGGAGAGAGGTATCCAGTACGTGAGGGAATTAGCCGTGCCGGAGGTGATCTATAATGATCCAGAAAATGGGCAGTCACCCACAGATCCAGATGAAGTCAATGCACACAACCCACGTGGCGGAAGTTTCTGTGAAGTGCACCACCAACCTATGCCAACTCATTGGCAGTAATGTCCTGGAAAGAAGGCTATGGACAAACGGTGGACGAACTGGCTGTCCAACTGTGGCAATACGAAGGAAGTCTCCCTTTCTCCCTATGGGCCTGTGTCTTGGCTGTAGAGGAATTGTCCCAGGAGTTCCAGCAATTCAAAGTGGATATGTCCTTCTCCCCACCTGTACAGGCCTGCATTGCAGCTCTTGGGAGTAAGCATTCCTCTGCCCAAGAGAGAGGAGAGAAAAAGTACACACGACGGGCTAACCTGTGGTTTTACCTGCGTGACCATGGAGAGGACATGAGGAAGTGGGATGGAGAACCTACCTCAGTCCTAGATGCATGGGTACATGAGTTGCGAGAAAAAGCAATCAGAAAAGAGGAGTCTTCTTGGAAAAATGCTGCTCCAGTTTCCCGTGAGCAGTCCCCCAGACGCAGTAGATGGGCTGATCTCATTTCTGATCCTCTTGAAGGGACTTGTGATTCACGTGTGCAAAAAGTGAGTAACGGATACTCTAACCAGGATTAGAGGGGCCCTGCCTCCAGCCAGGTGGAGGAAAGGGACAACCGGGTCTACTGGACAGTGTGGATTCGATGGCCTGGCACATCAGACCCACAGGAATATAAGGCTCTAGTGGACACTGGTGCACAATGTACCCTAATGCCATCAAGTTATAAAGGGGCAGAACCTATCTGTATCTCTGGTGTGACAGGGGGATCCCAAGAGCTAACTGTATCGGAAGCTGAAATGAGTCTAACCGGGAATGAGTGGCATAAACACCCCATTGCGACTGGCCCAGAGGCCCCGTGCATCCTTGGTATAGACTATCTCAGGAGGGGGTATTTCAAGGACCCAAGAGGGTACCGTTGGGCCTTTGGTATAGCTGCATTGGAGACGGAGGAGACTGAACAGCTGTCTACCCTGCCTGGTCTCTCTCAAGACCCTTCGGTTGTGGGGTTGCTGAAGGTTGAAGAACAACAGGTGCCAGCTGCCACCACGACGGTGCACCGGCGGCAACATCGCACCAACCGAGACTCCCCGATTCCCATCCAGAAGCTGATTTGCCAATTGGAGAGCCAAGGAGTGATCAGCAAGACTCGCTCACCCTTTAATAATCCCATATGGCCCGTGTGGAAATCTAATGGGGAGTGGAGACCAAGAGTAGAGTATGGTGGGCTGAATGAAGTCACGCCGCCGCTGAGTGCTGCTGTGCCAGATATGTTAGAACTTCAGTACGAACTGGAATCAAAGGCAGCTAAGTGACATTTTCTCAATCCCTTTGGCAGCAGAGTGCAGGCCACAGTTTGCTTTCACTTGGAGGGGCGTCCAGTACACCTGGCATTGACTGCCCCGGGGGTGGAAACACAGCCCCACCATTTGCCATGGACTGATCCAGGCTGCACTGGAAAAAGGTGAAGCTCCAGAGCACCTGCAGTACATTGATGACATCATCGTATGGGGCAACACGGCAGAAGAAGTCTTTGAGAAAGGGAAGAAAATAATCCAAATCCTTTTGAAGGCTGGTTTTGCCATAAAACAAAGTAAGGTCAAGGGACCTGCACAGGAGATCCAGTTTTTAGGAATAAAATGGCAAGACGGGCGTCGCCAGAGCCCCCTGGATGTGATCAACAACATATGCAGCTATGTCCCCACCAACTAATAAAAAGGAAACACAGGCTTTCTTAGGTGTTGTGGGCTTTTGGAGAATGCATATTCCAAACTACAGTCTGATTGTAAGCCCTCTCTATCAAGTTACCTGGAAGAAGAACAATTTTAAATGGGGCCCTGAACAACGACAAGCCTTTGAACAAAGTAAGCGGGAGATTTGGTTTTGGGAGAGAATAGCCAGTGAATTAGGCTGTATGATATTTAACTGCTAAATAACCTGCCAATGTATGTCATTGTATCTGTAGTGTCTATATGCCATATCAAGGGTATCACAGTAAGAATTACCCAAATGAATGAAGGATGGACTTTGAAACTGAGCCAAGTGCAACAGTGACAGAACTTGAACTGGCGCCCAGCAATTTCCTCAAGATCCACATCTTCGCCCTGCAGACCAAGGGTGTGGGTTGCACCAAATGTACTAGCCACACGTTCCAGAGGCAGTATTCAACAACCCAACACCTCACACCATCTCTCTTATCCTGAAGAACTGTTACAACAGATGGAGCCCCAAAGTCATGGTCTAAATAAAATTGATGGACACATTAGAGGGATAGCCCATTGACTAATGGAATACTATTTGGGGGGAGGGGGGTGTGGGGGGGTGTCCATATACTTATATATATAAGACAAGGAAAGTGGTAGTGGTTGATTGGAAAATGTAAGATCTGGGCATGATGTAGATGGTATAGAATAAGGGGTGGATAATGTCCTGGGTTCAGCTGGGATAGAGTTAATTTTTACAGGAACCTGGGAGGTGGGGGGCACAGCTGGGGCAGCTAACCTGAACTAGCCAAGGACCTATTCCATACCATGTGCAATCATGCTCAGTGTATAAATGGGGAGCGGGCTGGGGGGAGCTCTCTCGACTTTCAGTGGGGGAAGTGGTGGAGCGTCATGTTCCGGGTGGTGAGCAGTTGTACTGTGCATCACTCGTTTTGTATATTCCTTCATTAGTACCGTTGTTGTTGTTATAAGTTCTCTTTTTTGTGTTGTCCCAGAAAACTGCCATTATCTCAACCCTCGAGGTGCTGGGTTTGGTTGGGTTTTTTTTTCTTTTCTCTCCTCTGTCTCCTCCCCATCCCACGGGAGGGGGGCAGGAGGAGTGAGCGAGCAGCTGGGTGGTCCTTTGTTACTGGCTGGGCTGAAACCTTGACACTTCCCCAAATCCTTTGAGTCAGCTGTCATCCATGTAATTCCATAAATGTAAGTTTTGTCCGTGAGGATTAGGTTTAGGTAATTATTGTCTTGTGAAGGAGATAGCCCAGCAGCTCACAACCTCGGGGTGGAGGTGGAGGAAGATGTGTGGTGAGCAGGGAGTTGCTTAGAGGGGAGCTGCTGGAAGGACCTGAATGGAGGACATGCTTGTGGCCAGGTGACCATCCAGTGTTCACATGGAAGGTGTGAATGCAAGGATGGTGGAGACCGGACTGGTGAGTTATGGGATAGGACGGGGAAGGGCTGAAGCAAGCCGAGTTTCAGTTTGGGCTCTGTTACTACAGTCACTGTACTAAAATACTTTCCTGGACAGAGCCAGGAATTCAGACAGAAAAGACTGAATTTTAGGATAGCCTAATGACTGTCCAGTGTCCCTCACTATCATGCTGCTAAGCAGATGGGTTGCACTGGAGAGGGGGCATTTGATCACTTTGCCATTTTTAATAGCTTTTAATTTTGCCACAGTGGGAAGGGAGGAAATTGCTTTGTGGGGAAATACTGGAGAATTGTCCTCTTTCAGGAGGGCTCTTAGCTGTGATATAACAAGACCAAAAGCAAAATTGTTCTTGGGGGAAGAAGAGTGAGGGCTCTGTGATTGCCTACGCTTCATTAGTTTTGAAAATCTTGTCTTAGCCCTTTAGCCCTTTGAATGGCTCTATTATAGTTGTAGGTCCAGTTTATTTTGATACTTGGTTGTCATGGCTATCACTGCTGAAAAAGATTCCTCACGTGGAAGTGTAGAAGGAAATGGAAGAAGTGCATCGTCAGCCGTCCTGACTAAACAGGGATACTAATTTTTCAACCCGTCCATTGCTTAGGCAAAGGTTTTTCTTGATACTGAGCTGGTAACGTCTGTCTTCCCCGGTGTCAGCCAGTTATGCGTGCAAGCTAACTGAAAGGTGTTGCATTTTTAGATTTTTAGCAAATGGGTTCAAACCCCATGGAAATTCTTCGCTTGGAAGATTTTCAGACAGGTTAGAAAAATCTGTTTCCAAGTTTTTCAACTGTGCAGCTAGGAGGGGTTTTCTTGGTGACACACTTGTATCAATTTTGGCAACAAGTCACATACTGATGGATCTGTTTTCATGATGCTCTCTCCACAGCATGAGTTTCATTTGAAAAGCAGTTACTTTATCACCCATTGTTCAAATGGCACCTTCACTTTGAAGGGGCACCTTAAGTATTTATTTTTTTGGATAATATCTGCTAGGTAGCATACTACTGACAGCAACTGGTCATCAGCAAGTTTGTAACGCTTGTCTTTTTGTAAAAGAAAACTCCTCTTTAAGTTCCACAGCTCTTTTAAACCCTTTGCGGTCAGATAAGCGGTGAACCCCTATGTGCTACGAGAGATTTTCGTGGTTGCTTCCTGTCTCATTACAACTTGTTGTAAAGACTCTACTGGGTCAAAGGTCTTGTTTTTACAAACAAAGGTGACAAAGTGCCCCTTCCAAAACCCAGCCCTGCAGCAGTGCCACCATGTTACTGTCCCTCCACTGTGACCATCCAGTAGCTCCTGTCTGCAGCAAAAACATCAGCAGAACCCAACTGCAGGGGACTGTAGCAGACCTCCGAGAGCCTCTCCCCTGCTGAGGATTGTGACAGCCATTTTGGTAGGGGGTATTTCTTCACAGAAGAATTTTGAAGGAAAAAACCCAGCCTGTTTGTACTGAAGTTTCTCCTTTGAGAATGAAAAACAAATGAAAAATAGCCATTATTCCATTAGAAATTAAACAAAAAACTTCCAAGGTAACAAGAATTTGGGATTTTCCAATGGTTTTTTTACCTGTATGGGGGATTTTTAAAGCACCTGATGAAAGCCTGACACCTGTTGCTAAAATTGAAAATGAATCCTTTAGAAAAGTTTATCTTAATTTACATGCAATTCTATTAATCTAATAGACTTGCATGTAAATCTTCAGAAAATCCATTCTGTATTTCAGAAAAGCTGCTGTGTTATTGCAAAAGATGTGCTGTATCTTTGATAATTCTCAAAGAGGTTGAACAGTGCTTTAGCAGAAATCCAAGCCATTGTTGTTGGTGAAACTTGGGTTTGTACCTCTATGGCATTTTATACAGAGTGTGTGAAGAGTCCCCTAATTGCATTCTGAGAAGTACAGTATTACATTGGACATTGCACGCAGTTAAGAGCATTGTCTGGTGGTGTTTGAAGCAGATCAATTTTATGTCTGTCTGTAATAGTTAGACAATTTCATTTCCTGCCCTGTACTTAAAAAAGGCTTTTAAAATAAAACCTGCATCAAGAAGGCAGAACTCCTCAAATGCAGGAGAATAAATGTTTCCTGTATCCAGACTTTGAAGGATCTAAACTGCCAAGATAAGTCTCAGAAATACCTAAAATAGATAAATTTGATTTCATATGGCAGAAGTGTGTGGAGTGGTATGTAGAACTTCTTAATTTTGCTTCTTGCTTTCTTCCTCTCCCACTCACAAGATGACACTTCTGTATCTTAACCACTCATTTACAGCTGTAGTAAACTGGGAGAGAACATTTGTATGCCTCAGATCTTCTCCATCACCCCTCAAGGAAAGCAGATGCAAAGCCCTCTTAAGAAAAATTCATATCAAAGAATAAATCCACATTGCTATCAAGCAAAGTGTTTTCTTTTGCTCCTTTTCTCAGCCCTGTACTTACTGATCCCCAAAAGAAAATCTAATACACACCCATTAAATATAAATGTTAGTGGTTAAAAAAATAAAATGAAACAAATCTGATGTGGTAATAGGTTTCTGATCTGTGGGAGACGAGCGTTTCAAACAAGTAGACCATGTAAAATAATGAAATAATGGGTCTTTGAAGCCAAGACTTGTTAGAGATTGGTTTAGAAGTGTTCGCAGTAACAAGTGTCTTTCTGCCAGGTGTCTTGGGCTTTGTGCATGGAGTGTGGGCTGCCAGTAGACTGAGGAGTGCAGAAATGGCTGTGACAGGGAATGGGAGTAAAGAGGCTGCTCTTGCAGAGTTGATCCATGTTGTCAATGTGACAAGCATCTGAGCTGCAGGAAGAAAAATCTTCTGTCAGATTGCATATTTCCTCTGTTTACTAAATCTCTTGTGATCACAGCTTGAGATGAACTGAAGCGTGGAACATATAAGGGATTTATAGACCTGATCTTCACTGGCATCTTTTAAGTTTTATGGTTTTGCTAGGAAAAACACAGATTCCAGGCATTTGCTAGTCGTGAATGAAGATAAATTTCAGTTTAGACTTCTTGCACACATCCTCTGATTTATTATGTGATCCAGAACTGCTAAGAATTGTGTGCATTGGGGGCAGGAAGAAGGCAGGGATATCTGCCACAGGGGAAAAAGCAATTTTAAAAAAAGATTTCAGCACCCCCTGTTCCCTAGCGTGGGTGGTTTTGGTTTTATTCCCTATTTGAGTGCACAGTTCACCTTGATCAGCTTTCTGATGTGATACTACTTTCCAGTAGTAAAATTTTTTGCTTTTCATTTAGTAGTATGCCTGATTCTCGCACATCCATAGAAGGTGCATGCTAAGCCTCAGCCTCATCTCAATGTGCTAATATTGTTCTAATTTATAATATTTTTATCAGCTGTTGATTAGTCCAGCTTTTTATCTTGTTTCTTTTGCTGAAGTCTTGATCTATTATCTGTAAAACCTGGTGAAAAGACTCCTTTCAACTCTGGGAAAAGTGGTTTCAGGTTTTTTTTGTTATCGTATTGCTGAAATCCCAGCGGAAACATTGGGGCTCACGTGTTCATTCCTTGTAATACCATATGATAACCCGCTAACAGTGAGCATAAAATACTGCAAGCCAGCTGAAAACTTGTCCTTCGCTGGTGTGCCTTCTGTTTCTGAAATGCTCCCTGCACAGTCAGCCAGCCGTTCCTTGGTTTGCGTGTTAGTCTGAATACGATCACAGTTTTCCATTAATATTGTATTACGTCAGATGAGATGTGGGCTACGTAACCTATGCTCTGTCCCTATTGTGTTTTTAGATTTCACTAAAATCACAGCTCCCTGTTATTTCACGCTTCAATTGCATTGTAGCAGCTCCTGAGTAGGCAAGAAAAGCTCTGCTTGCAGCAGGCTCTGGTGCTTGCTAGTAGCAGATTCCCAGTCACGAGCTAATTACAGCTGAGAATATGAGACAGAGGAAATAAGAGACACTTTAGATAAAGCATCCTTCCCAGCTTGTGATTTTGAAGCTGGAATGGAAAGGGCCTGGGAAGGGATTATTAATGTACATAAATGGCACCTGAAGAATGCAGTGTTAAATTACTGCAAAGCTGTTGTAGTTTGAAGAAGGAAGCTGTGATCTGCACATCTGCCATTCTTTGGAAACACTTTCCACTTGTGACTTTCCCATGTGATCGTAGCCTGAGCAGCTGCTGCCAGGTGCCTGTTCTCCCTTCCTCTCCCTCTCCTCCCTCCTGTCCTCCTGCAGGCATCCTCACTGGGAAATACAGCCATGCTTTCAAGGGAAACGGCTGCTTCTGTTGCATTTACTGCTTCATGCACTTCAGCCTGAACTCTCCAAGGCCTTCAGATGTCCTTGTTCACACTAAACCTCTAAATGAAAGGCAGTAAGCTAGCTAACAAAAAGGTTGTAGTGCTTTACAAGATGCATTTCTACTCATCTTGCCTTTGTCTGAACTAAGCCAGTACCATGATATGTGTCTAGATGATGTAATCACTGGTTCTGCCTGTATTAATATGGTGTCCTATTGTACTTTGGTACCTTTAAACTAAAAGAACAGTGCAGGTTGTCAGCATTAAGCACCTTCAGAGGTGTGAAACTCCCAAGTGCTGTTGCAGCAGTTCAACTGTGATGGTCTGGGTGAAAAGGAAGATCTTTTGTCAGCAAGGCTGGGTATTTCTAAAATGGATTGTGAGCAACTGTTTTATGACCCAATTATTCTCTTTTCAGGCTAACTTGCACTGAAGTTTCCCTCTATCTTACAGGGGTTTTGTTGTTCTACTTTGGTGACTTAAAGCTGGCTTGTTGGCAGAGGGCTATGTGCAAGAAAGGTAATGAAGGATCTGCAGTGCTCCAACAAATGAATTCAGGATAAAATTATTTTGGTGCATGTGGTCTTCAGACCTTTTTGTTTGGTTGTGTTTGGTTTCTTTAAAGAAAAGTGATTTTTTTTTTTTCCAGTTTTCAATCAGCCAGGAAGACAGACTACTGATCTTTAAATTGTTCCCAGTCCCTCCTAATAATACCTTTGGGGTTGTCTGGAAATAGCTTTCTGATAGAAGGCTGAAATTCCTTCTTCAGGGTAAGGATGGCATCCTGTTGCCTTCTCTTTTCTTTTGAGATTAATGTGGTGGTAAATTGTGTTCCCCTGGAGGCTTGCGTAACTATCTTAGCCAAATGAAAGACCAAAGCAGCTCAGCTTGCTGACTGAAGTTAATATCTGAGCAACTTGCTTTGCTTTTGGAGGAAAAGAAAGTTACTCTTGTCAGGGTTGTGGCTTGAGGCCTTCGTTATCAGCACATTTCCAAATCAGCTTTTCTGGGAGATGCAGATTTCAGGCCCTCTTAGGGAAGAGGGGCACATGCCTTCATCATTGCCCATGTGAGAAAATTTTGGACTGAGTTGTTGAAATCAGAGCTGTGGTCCAGTGTCTAGAAACATGTAGGGCTGACAAGCAGTCTACTTGCAAATGAGGGAAAGAAATTTATGCTCTAGTAGCATATGAAATCAGATTTTTATCTGGGTTATTTCTTCCAGTCACATACCAGGAGCAGCAGCAAGCAGGACCTCAGGGGCTAGCCACCAGTACTGTTGCTTTGAAAATGAAGCTGCAGAGTGAAACTGGAGACAGTTTCCTTGGGTTATCTGAGCCCACATTGCTTTGGTGAGAAGTTTACTGCTTGCTGCAGAGCAAAGGGAAGGATAGTCTTGTGATTAAAAACAAAAAAAAAAACAACACCAAAGGCTGAGTCAGGAATCCAGACTTCTTGATTTTGACTCCGGTGCTAAAAATTCTTAGCTTTAGATTAGATTGCATAACATAAAAAGGACCTTTTCAGTGGTGTCCACTTACTCTCTTTTGAGAGGGATGTTATTTGAGCTTCTACTTAAGCAAGCCTAAGTTCTTAGCACTTTTTTATTCCAGCCATAGTCCATAAGCATTCAACACATAAAAATTGTCACTGCTTCTCTAGGGCAATGGGATTTTCTGCCTTTTTCAGTATTAGCTTTGCAGATGTAGACTGTCATCTATCAATTTGCTTTTAGTGATGTTTTATGTCCATCAGAGCTCTACCAGTCACATACTGAAAGCTAGTGCTTTTGGCTGCTAGCAAAAATGAGTATGGTGCTTTTGAAAACTTAAAGGTTTTTTTCCTTTTTTTTTTTTGCTATTCCAAACTCCCAAGCAACAGACACTGCCATGAACTTTATCTTAGAGAACTAACTCCATCAATTGCGGTGTGTACCATGCTTTGAAGATGCAAATTGTTGTCTGAGTAAAGCATGTTATTTCAGGTAGGATTGAAATACCAAATAAGAACAAGAAAAAAGTCAGAAAATAGAAACAAGTAGACTTGTAGAGAACAAAATGGGTCTAAGCCTTGCATGTTTGTTCGTTACAGCTTTTCTGGTATGGTGATATACCTTTGTAATTGTAAAAATTTTTTGGCAAATGAGGTACCTAATATACAGATAACAGTATAAGATACCAAGTCAGAATTTCGAGATCTTTCCGACTTCAGAAATGAGTAGTAACATGTGTGGGGTTTGTGCTTTCAGACAGTCAATGAATCTAGTTGGAGCAAAGGAAAAGGAAATACGTGTCTTGAGTCTGAGATACTGATGAATAAACAGGGTACAGAAACTGGGATGTCAAATCTGAGCAAGAGTAGCAGGCATCTCATGGATTTCTAAGATCTAGTGTCAGGATGTTCTGTGTATGTACTTGCATGTCCTGATCACGCAGTGTACATAACACGATCTGCTGGGTAAGAATAGTTTGCAGTTGTTGAAGCTTCACTCACAGGCAACATGTGGTGCTGTGTGTCTATCTGCAAGAATTTCTGGAGTGCTGGTTGCCTTCTAGTGTTTAGATACTGCTTTACAGTTTTATATGTAGTATAAAGAGGTTGCTAGAGAGTTAAAATGAAACTGGTTTCTCTTCCTACTTATCCCTTTTAATGTGACGTAGTACATGAATATACTGATTTCCTTCAGATATGAATTTTCATGGTTTAGCTGCTTGGGCTTGAAAGGCTGGTGTGTATTTATTGGAGTGTGTGCAACTCTGAGCTTGAATAATTTAGACCTTTTTCAAGTTTGGGTCCATTCATGCTAGTGTTACAGGAGGCTCTGAAACTCTCCACGTTGGACTTTACTCTGCAGTTCTACAGCTGGGTGTGGGTTGGCATATTTGTGACTGTGGTTGCCTTCCTCTTAATCACACACAAGCTTTATGGGAGCTGATTAATGTGCTGCTTGCTTTCTGTAGCCATCAAACATCCAACCCTTTTGGAGTCTGCTTTTTATGATAGAAAGAAGACTTGAAGTGTACATCTTTTTTAAAAATTGTGCTCTTACCTGGCATTCCAAGCTCGCTGTTTTTCCACGGCTGTGTTCCCCCAAATCGGTTTGGGCCCGCACTTAACTGTTGAAGTAACTGAAATAAGGAAGCTGCTTATTTCTAGTAAAGCTTTGCATTGCATTGTGTAGTCCTAAGGAGAACGACAGTGCATCCCGGAGAGAGCAGTAGTGATGGGAGTAGAGCACTGAGGAGGGAGGAGTGTGAAATGCCAGTGCGAGGAAGGCAGCTTGCTTGGTGCCTAACCATGCCCAGTAGAAGAGAGCCTGATTTCCATCATGTCTTTGGCTTGCTTAGGCCCAGGGTGACCTCAGGGAGTCCACACAACCTTACAAATGTGTATTGAAAGCCTGTTGAATTGACAGGCTTGCTGCTCGACTTCCACAACAGTGGTGCTAGTCCTTATGGCCGGTTCTTGCCATTTCTGTCATGAGTCCCCTGAGAGCGTTTCCTCACTTTCTGGCTCCAAGGGTGAAGTAATTCCGTGAGAAAACGCATTTTCCTTTGAAAACAGCCATGTGTCTTTCTCATTGATAAGAAAAACTTGAAAATGTGATCCAAATTTACCCAAATGTCTCAGAAATCAGAAGGGGGTAGAAATGGAATAAAAAAAGGTTGATTTTCTTCTCCTTGGGGACATTTTTTCTGCTGTTCTGACTAAAGGATTTTGGGTGTATAAACTCTCAATACTGTTACCTGTAGCTCCAGATTCTGAGTACTAGGAGACCAGATTCTTGCTTGGAAACACCTTTGAGTTCCCATTCTGTGTGGTGGGGTCATCTCAGCCGAGCAGAGCTGGGCTGACTGACCATGGTGGTGAGGTACAGTTGATGAAACAGCTCCAACTGAGGACTGCATCATTATTCCTGCCTTTTCTGTTTGACTTTGCATAAACACAAGGACATCACATATCCTGTTTGCTGTGGTTTTCCCATCTGTTTGGGAATAATAGAGATCAGCGGTTTTCTCTTTAAGTTCCAGAGATGAGAGCTGCTACAATGACAAACTGTTGTCTGAGCAAAAGCTGACATGGGCATTGATGGGACTGGCAGCTCTCTCTATTCCAGTGACCTTTTATGTGGACTAGGAAAAAGAGGAAAAGCAGACACAGTGGGAATTCAACCTAAAGTATTGAGCTTTAAGTGTAGCAGCTGTGGATTTCCTCAGCAATCCAGGCTGATGGGGGTTTTCCTGAAGTGGAGTACTTGGTGGCTGTGATTTTGTGGTATGTTCCCCTCCTGTTCCTCTTCCTCCTGAGGAGAATGGATGACATGTGACAGGAGACTGTAGTGGATCTTCCTGTTAAGGTGATCCTGTATTTTGTGGGATTTGTAATCATCGAAACCTGTGACTCTACTGCTGGAAGTTGTATTAGTCAAATCTCCTGTGTTCCCCTCTGCAAACATACTCTTTTGTCTTGCAGTGAGCACAAAGATTCCTCGGAAAAGAAACACAAAGACAAGGAGAAAACCAAACACAAAGATGGCAGCTCAGAGAAACACAAAGACAAACACAAAGATAAAGACAAGGAGAAGAGAAAGGAAGAGAAGGTAGGTGTCTCCTGCGGGAGAGACGAGCATGGTTCTGGTTTATACTACTGAATGGTACAAACTTAGTGGGTTAGATGTAGCTTGTACTTCCAAGTTTTTATCACCCTGGAGAGAATTGTCCTAATGCTAACCTAGAGACCTGGCTTGTGGAGTGCTGGATATGAACTTGTTAGGGGTTTCATCTGCAGGTATTGTGAATGGAAACATTTCCATAATGGAGCTGTGTCCACTGGCTCCACATTTTTTCCCCTGTTACTTTTCACTTTGCCAAGCTTAGATTCAGAGACAAGGGAGAAAAATCTGTTCACGTTAGTTCCATGCAAGGATATACACTTAACTCCAATCTGTTGAAGAAATTGGAGGGCCAGAAACTACTGAATTGACTAAGACTTACAGAAAATGTTGCCTTTTTGGTGTGTCATGTAGGTCGCTAGGGGAATGAAGAGATAGTCACAGTGCCCTTTGGTTCCTTGTGGAAGTTAAATATCCTGCCTGTGTTGCATGTTGGAAAAACATACGTAAGGTGCTCTGGGCAGTGCTAATCAGCTCCTACTTTTTATGTTTTTCAGATGAAATCATCTTCGGGTGATATAAAAATAAAGAAGGAAAAGGAAAATGGCTTCTCCAGGTAAGAAATCAGGTCTATGATCTCAAAAAAAGTAGCAGTTTTGACTTTTCTTAGGTTTGACTCCTCTCACTTAGTCTTGGGGAAAAAACTGGAATGCTTTTGACCCCTTCAGACAAGATAAATTCTTCTCAATTACAGGAATTGGTAATTGATCTACTTACCTAGTAATTGGAGATGGGAGCTGTTGAATACCTGGTATCTGCCTGCACATGCTGGGTTTGTCCAAGTATTAAATAGTTGAATTCTGTCAAGGACAGATGGAACTATGGAAACATTGGTAGCTGGAGTTGAAAGAACCTCTATTGTAAAATTGGTACTTGAATGCTGCAGGCAGTCTTCTGGAGACAGAGCCTTGTAAGGGCAGTCCAGACTGCCTCCGAGTGTCTCTTCTTTAAGTGACTACAGCCTAAAGCCTTTGCAGAGGAGTGATGAGTAAGGAGGGTGCTTGTATAAAGTCTGAAGTACCTTCAGAAAATGCCTAGATGTCCTACTCTACTAAATTCCTGCTAATAATAGAGCCTTCTGGACTAGGGCATTGTATCAGTCATCACTAAGTAGTCTTATTAAAAACCTGAAGTGAGCAACTGACAGAAGAGTACTTTTTCTTAATAGTTGACTAAGATGTCTTGTGACTTTGGTTAAGTTCAGCCCCTGATTATTTTTAAGGTGGTAATCTGGTCCACTGACTTATTGGAGGTCTGTGGTGTGGTGGATGCATGTGTTCATACCTGTTAGTCAAGAAAAGCTTTCAATCATGTGTCCAGTTTTATGAATCCACTTTAAAAAAAAAACAAACCCAAAACAGAAAAAAAAAAAAAAAAACCAAAACAAAACAAAAAAACCAAAACCCACAAAATCCTTGTGTCCACAGAACATGGAGAGACTGCAGAGAGGTTGGGAGAAGACACCTGTCTAGTCCATGCCTGTTAGTTATTCTTTGTGTATTTTGCATGTGCCCTCTTGACACGAGTTCCTCCATCTGTTTCATTTTCTTACTCCTATTTAAAAATGCAAACTAAGTAGTTATGCTTGGCACAGGGAAGAGGCGCCCTCTCCAGGCTCTTTTGGGGATAGTCTAGAAATAGAAAGCGATGACATTCAGGTGTTTCATGGTGAAGGAGAAGGTTAATAATAACAACTCTTTCTAGTCTTTACTATTCAGTAGAATTGCATGCATGTGCTAATCTCACCGGGGATGTTGGGTGTTCTCATATCAAGGTAACTGGGTCCTCTTTAGGTCCAAGAGCATTTTTGTGTGTGTTTGAGGAAAGCCTGGAGGAGCCATCATAATTGTGCCTTTTTCAGGGCCAAAAGCTAGCTAAGAGGAAAGTAATTATTTTCTTTTTTCCTTCTGAAATGTTTTTACAAGTTCACCACAGAAAAATGTCCTCACTCAGATGGTTTTGATTTTCTTCCTTAAGACTTGGTATGATGAGCAATGTTAAGGTCTTGGAAACAATGCAAGTCAAGGTTCAGCTTGGTCATACAGCTCCTTTCTTTTAATATAATCACACTTTATTTCCCACTATTACAAAACATTGTGAAATATTTCAGTGTTAAAATAGACTAGATAAAATTCTTAGCAACTTAATAAACAGTAGTTCTAGATTTCTGCCTGGAAGGGAGAATAAATTAAATGGGACAAATACCTCTTTTTCCATAAACGTTTTGCAACTGTCTATGTGCTGCAGACTTGTGTCTTGGTTAATCGCAGGCAATGCCTCAGAAATGACTTCTTATAGCAGCACATATCTGTTTCCCCTGAGTTGCATCTGCCAGCGCTGCAGTGGCTTTACAGCTGTGAAAGAGTGAACTGCCTTGTTCAGCTTCATGGACACATTACCAGCTAAAATAAGACTCCAGAATGTTTCTTGCTGACTGTGATCTACAAAGCAGAATGCTGCTTTTTTTTCTCCCACTCCATCCAATTGCAAAATCTGCATGTTGACTTGGAAACTGAGTCAATTTGATATAGAAATTGCTGATTGAATATGAATAGGAGAGCCCAACATGGCACTGTTACTTTCTCTACCTGAGTGGAGGACTGCTAAGTGCTTCAAAATGTAATTTTGGACTCTGAGACATCTTTTTCTTTATGAAGATAAGTGAAATGCTTCTGTGAAATCTAGAAATAATGAGTTTGTTTAAAGGGATAGTCTCTCTTGCACTCATACTCTATTTTTTTTCTTATAACTGATGTCTTGGGACATTATGGCTGAAAATGTTGAGCCTAACTTAATATTTGCAGTCTGTTAAAAGGGACAAGATTGTTTGCTTCCTGCAGTTTGGACAGTGAAAAAAGACTGATGAGTTTAACTTTGCCAAATCTTTGTTTCCTTTTCTGGTTTTCACATGCCTCTACTTAGTCGGCAAAAGATTCAGGGGAATAGCTTTCAAATCTTTGTTTAGTTGATAATCTTTTTCTCTCTTATCAGGCTCAATAAGGCTATTGAGTTGAAACTAAGTAACGTCCTCTATTTGACTGCACACGTGCATGCATTTCAGTTTTGTTTTCAAGTATGTTTGAAAGTGCCGGAAGCTACAGTTGGTTTTACTCAAAACCTCAAAGAAACACGTTGAAATCTAAGCAGTTGAAATTAATCTTGATGTTGCTTGAGAAATGACAAATACGTAGACAGTGAATAACTCTCTCCTTATGCTGTCTGTGGATATTCAGAGAATATATGTTTATATGCACACACCTCAGGTCTTTGGGGTCTTGAGATAACAACACATTCCAGGACTGGAAGACATGCCCATTTTGCAGATGATAATTTCTTAAAACTGAGTTGTTGCTGGTGTCCAAGAAACTTTCTCTTTGAAGTTAGAACCATCTTTCTTTGCTTCTTTTTGTAGTCCACCGCGTATTAAAGATGAACCAGATGATGATGGGTTTTATGCATCTCCTAAAGAGGACTCCAAACCCCTGAAGAGACCTCGAGAAGATGATGAGTAAGTGGCGTGGGTGCTGCTGACTTGGGTGTTTGCCTTCAGTTTTAAAAAGGTAACATTGAGGGAGCAGGTGGGATTTCAGGTCATCAGCGCAAACTTGTTAAGGTGGGTGACTGGAGTTCTGAGACCAGACTCCTTATGCTGTTAAAAGTTCTCTGAGCAAGGCAAGGATAGTATTTGTGGTGTCCAAGGCAAAGTACCATTACCTGCTTCTGCAAATGGTGCTGTGAAATGTTGCAGAGCTAGTAAATAAAGAAAAAACCTAGAAGGTAGGTAGAGAAAAGACACCAAATGAAGACTGTAAAACATAAATCTGAGCAAGTGAGGTATTAATGCTAGCTAAGTGACTGCAGTGGTTTCTGTTGGGTGAGGAAATGACTGCACAAGAGGAAGAAAATGCATTGTCAGCCTGTTTGGGGGTGAGGAGGAGGTTTGCCTGCACTGCTTGGCGTGATTCACCTAGAGTCTAAATATGTCGTGGGTTATGCTGAGGATTTTTGTCTCAATCAAAAGAAAAATACACGTAATGTTTGTCCGATATAGTAGCCTACCCAGTAAAATAAAAGCCCAGTTATATCATGCTGTGATCTGTCACCATCTATGTTCATCCATCTATGTGCTAACATGTGACCTTGTTAGCAGCCTGGAGTTAAAGGGTTGGAAGGGTTTAACCATAGTGGTATTCCCATAGTGGCATTCTGGTTTTATGTGGTATTTCTCAGTTTCCAAGAGAGATGGGTGTGACATCTTTTTTTGTGTGTAATCATTTGCTGCCTCCTGTTAAGTTTTTGTGACGTCCCATGTCATGTCTGCAATGGCAAGATTAAGAATTTGCCAGTAGTCAATTTTGCTGTTGTTTGAACTAGCAGGGGATGCAAAAAGTGAGCCTTGTGGGCAGATCCCAGACTGATGACTGGAAAAGGAGCTGAGTGTAGAACCTGCCACTAAGCTTTCACCCATTGTCATGGTTTCAGCCCAGCCAGTAACAAAGGACCACGCAGCCGCTTGCTCACTCCTCCTGCCCCCCTCCGGTGGGATAGGGAAGAGAATCAGAAAGGAGAAAAAAAAACAAACCAAAACAAACAAAACAACAACAAAAAAAAACCCAAAAAAAACAAACCGGAACCTAGAGGGTTGAGATAAGGACAATTTACTGAGACAACACAAAAAGAGAAGCTACAACAACAACAACAGTACTAATAAAAGAATATACAAAAAGTGATGCACAGTGCGACTGCTCACCACCTGGAACCTGATGCTCTACCACTTCCCCCGCTGAAAGCTGAGAGGCCCCCCCCAGCCTGCTCCCCATTTATATACTGAGCATGATGTCACATGGTATGGAATAGCTCCTTGGCTAGTTCAGGTCAGCTGCCCCGGCTGTGCCCCCTCCCAGGTTCCTGTGAAAATTAGCTCTATCTCAGCTGAACCCAGGACATTATCCACCCCTTATTCTATACCATCTACATCATGCCCAGATCCTACATTTTCCAACTAGTCACCACCACTTTCCTTGTCTTTTATATTTTTATATATATGTATATGGACACCCACCCACACAAATAGTATTCCCTTAGTCTATGGGCAGTCCCTCTAATGTGTCCATCAATTTTTAGTCCATGACTTTGGAGCTCCATCTGTTTTAACAGTCCTTCAGGATAAGAGAGATGGTGTGAGGTGTTGGGTTGTTGCATGCTGCCTCTGGAGCTTGCGGCTGGTACATTTGGTGCAACCCACGCTCTTGGTCTGCAGGTTGAAGGTGTTGATCTTGAGGAAATCGCTGGGTGCCAGTTCAAGTTCTATCACTGTTGCACTTGGCTCAGTTTCAAAGTCCATCCTTCATTCATTTGGGTAATTCTTACTGTGATACCCTTGATATGGCATATAGCCACTATAGATACAATGACATACATTGGCAGGTTATTTAGCAGTTAACATCATACAGCCTAATTCACTGGTTATTCTCTCCCAAAATCAAATCTCCTTGAGGTACACATCAAACTTCCCCATCCTTCTGCATCACCCACCAAGTGCACCCAGGTCCTTGAGCAAAAGCAATCCCTTGGATGGGTTTGTCTCTGCTTGAGGCAGGACTAACCGAGACTGTCTTCCCTGACATACTCTTCATGTGCACTACAGGGACTTTTCCACATACTGTAGAAGGAGATAGTCTTGGTTGGCCAGGGCCAGCCCAATTGGCAGATCCTCTGGTATTAATCAACCACGTGGCTTTTGCTAAATGTGTATCCCAGTGTTTGAAAGTCCCACCCCCCATAGCTCTCAATGTAGTTTTCAGCAGTCCATTGTATTATTTGATTTTTCCAGACGCTGGTGCATGACAGGGGATGTGATATACCCACTCAATGCCATGCTCTTTGGCCCTGGTGTCTATGAGGTTGTTTCAGAAGTGAATCCCGTTGTCCGACTCAATTCTTTCTGGGGTGCTGTGTCACCATAAAACTTGTTCTTCAAGGCCCAAGATAGTGTTCCGGGCAGTGGCATGGGGTACAGAATATGTTTCCAGCCATCCGGTGGTTGCTGCCACCATTGTAAGCACATAGCGCTTGCCTTGGCGAGTTTGTGGGAGTGTGATGTAGTCAATCTGCCAGGCTGCCCCATATTTATATTTCAGCCATCGTCCTCCCTACCACAGGGGCTTTAACTGCTTGGCTTGCTTAATTGCAGCACGTTTCACATTCATGGATAACCTGCGCGATAGTGTCCGTGGTCAGGTCCACCCCTCGATCATGAGCCCATCTATATGTTGCATCTCTTCCCTGATGGTCTGAAGTATCATGGGCC
Source organism: Haliaeetus albicilla (assembly GCF_947461875.1). Lineage (NCBI taxonomy): Eukaryota > Metazoa > Chordata > Aves > Accipitriformes > Accipitridae > Haliaeetus > Haliaeetus albicilla. The sequence continues at coordinate 12,884,908 of NC_091484.1, read as the reverse complement.
CACCGAGCCATAAATACCTCACCCTTATGTTGCCAGTCCGGGTCCACCTGAGCCACTTCAATCTTGGCAGCCTGATCCACCTGTTGGTTATTTTGATGTTCTTCAGTGGCCCGACCCTTGGGTACGTGAGCATCTACATGATGTACTTTTACAACCAGATTCTCTAGCCAGGACACAGTATCTTGCCACAGTGCAGCAGCCCAAAAGGTTTTATCTCTGCACTGCCAGTTGCTGTGCTTCCATTGCTGTAACCACCGCCACAGGGCATTTGCCACCATCCATGAGTCAATATAGAGATAGAGCACTGGCCACTTTTCTCTTTCAGCAATGTCTAACGCTAACTGGATGGCTTTCACCTCTGCAAACTGACTCGATTCACCTTCTCCTTCAGCAGTTTCTGCAACTTGTCATGTGGGACTCCATACAGCAGCCTTCCACCTCCGATGCTTTCCCACAATGCGACAGGATCCGTCAGTGAACAGGGCATATTGCCTCTCATTTTCTGGCAGTTTATTATACAGCAGGGCTTCTTCAGCACGTGTCACCTCCTCCTCTGGCGACATTCCAAAATCTTTGCCTTCTGGCCAGTCCATGATCACTTCTAAAATTCCTGGGTGATAGGGGGTTCCTATGTGAGCCCGTGGTGTGATCAGTGCGATCCGCTTACTCCACGTTGCGTCAGTCATGTGATGTGGAGATCCTCCCTTTGAACATCCAGCCCAGCACTGGCAGTTGGGGTGCTAAGAGGAGCTGTGTCTCAGTACTAACCACTTCTGAGGCGGCTCGAACTCCTTCATATGCTGCCAATATCTCTTTTTCAGTTGGAGTATAGTGAGCCTCGGATCCTCGATATCCTCGACTCCAAAACCCCAGGGGTCAGCCTCAGGTCTCCCCAGGTGGTTTCTGCCAGAGGCTCCAGGTAGGGCCATTCTCCCCAGTTGCAGTATAGAGCACGTTTTTAACATCTTGTCCTGCCCGGACTGGTCCAAGGGCTACTGCATGAACAATCTCCCGCTTACTTTGTTCAAAGGCTTGTCGTTGTTCAGGGCCCCATTTAAAATTGTTCTTCTTCCAGGTAACTTGATAGAGAGGGCTTACAATCAGACTGTAGTTTGGAATATGCATTCTCCAAAAGCCCACAACACCTAAGAAAGCCTGTGTTTCCTTTTTATTAGTTGGTGGGGACATAGCTGCATATGTTGTTGATCACATCCAGGGGGCTCTGGCGACGCCCGTCTTGCCATTTTATTCCTAAAAACTGGATCTCCTGTGCAGGTCCCTTGACCTTACTTTGTTTTATGGCAAAACCAGCCTTCAAAAGGATTTGGATTATTTTCTTCCCTTTCTCAAAGACTTCTTCTGCCGTGTTGCCCCATACGATGATGTCATCAATGTACTGCAGGTGCTCTGGAGCTTCACCTTTTTCCAGTGCAGCCTGGATCAGTCCATGGCAAATGGTGGGGCTGTGTTTCCACCCCTGGGGCAGTCAATGCCAGGTGTACTGGACGCCCCTCCAAGTGAAAGCAAACTGTGGCCTGCACTCTGCTGCCAAAGGGATTGAGAAAATGTCACTTAGCTGCCTTTGATTCCAGTTCGTACTGAAGTTCTAACATATCTGGCACAGCAGCACTCAGCGGCGGCGTGACTTCATTCAGCCCACCATACTCTACTCTTGGTCTCCACTCCCCATTAGATTTCCACACGGGCCATATGGGATTATTAAAGGGTGAGCGAGTCTTGCTGATCACTCCTTGGCTCTCCAATTGGCAAATCAGCTTCTGGATGGGAATCGGGGAGTCTCGGTTGGTGCGATGTTGCCGCCGGTGCACCGTCGTGGTGGCAGCTGGCACCTGTTGTTCTTCAACCTTCAGCAACCCCACAACCGAAGGGTCTTGAGAGAGACCAGGCAGGGTAGACAGCTGTTCAGTCTCCTCCGTCTCCAATGCAGCTATACCAAAGGCCCAACGGTACCCTCTTGGGTCCTTGAAATACCCCCTCCTGAGATAGTCTATACCAAGGATGCACGGGGCCTCTGGGCCAGTCACAATGGGGTGTTTATGCCACTCATTCCCGGTTAGACTCATTTCAGCTTCCGATACAGTTAGCTCTTGGGATCCCCCTGTCACACCAGAGATACAGATAGGTTCTGCCCCTTTATAACTTGATGGCATTAGGGTACATTGTGCACCAGTGTCCACTAGAGCCTTATATTCCTGTGGGTCTGATGTGCCAGGCCATCGAATCCACACCGTCCAGTAGACCCGGTTGTCCCTTTCCTCCACCTGGCTGGAGGCAGGGCCCCTCTAATCCTGGTTAGAGTATCCGTTACTCACTTTTTGCACACGTGAATCACAAGTCCCTTCAAGAGGATCAGAAATGAGATCAGCCCATCTACTGCGTCTGGGGGACTGCTCACGGGAAACTGGAGCAGCATTTTTCCAAGAAGACTCCTCTTTTCTGATTGCTTTTTCTCGCAACTCATGTACCCATGCATCTAGGACTGAGGTAGGTTCTCCATCCCACTTCCTCATGTCCTCTCCATGGTCACGCAGGTAAAACCACAGGTTAGCCCGTCGTGTGTACTTTTTCTCTCCTCTCTCTTGGGCAGAGGAATGCTTACTCCCAAGAGCTGCAATGCAGGCCTGTACAGGTGGGGAGAAGGACATATCCACTTTGAATTGCTGGAACTCCTGGGACAATTCCTCTACAGCCAAGACACAGGCCCATAGGGAGAAAGGGAGACTTCCTTCGTATTGCCACAGTTGGACAGCCAGTTCGTCCACCGTTTGTCCATAGCCTTCTTTCCAGGACATTACTGCCAATGAGTTGGCATAGGTTGGTGGTGCACTTCACAGAAACTTCCGCCACGTGGGTTGTGTGCATTGACTTCATCTGGATCTGTGGGTGACTGCCCATTTTCTGGATCCTTATAGATCACCTCCGGCACGGCTAATTCCCTCACGTACTGGATACCTCTCTCCATGGTGGTCTGCTTGCCTTGGTGACATGTAACTTCCTCCTTGAAGGGGTACCTTTCCTTCACACCTGACAGAAGTCGTCTCCAGAGGCTGAGGACTTGTGTTTTTCTCCCAATCGCCTTGTCAATGGCCCCTTCCCTAGACAGGGATCCCAGCTGCTTGGCTTCCCTACCCTCTAATTCCAAACTACTGGCCCCATTATCCCAGCATCGGAGCAGCCAGGTAACAATGTGCTCACCTGGGTGGTGGCTAAAATCTTTCCGCATATCACGCAACTCACTCAGGGATAGAGATCGGGTGATTATTTCAGGTTCTGCCTCTTCCTCCTGTTCTTGTGATGACCCTGGTTCACTTTCATCTCTCACTAAGCAAACTGATTTCTTTGTGTGTTTCTTTTTCTGCACAGGGGCGACTGGTACTGGCACAGGTTGGTTCTCTGGTTCAGCTGCAGTGCCCGTCGCCAGGGTTGGGGTAGCCACGGTGCCCGTCCCTCTGTTTTCCCTCTCTTCCCCCTGAGGGTGCTGCCTAATATCAAGCACCGTTTGGTAGATACTGGCCAGGGCCCAGCACAGTGCAGTAAGTTGTGTGTCTCTCAAATAGCCACAGCATTTTCCTTTCAAATATTCTACCACTTTATGAGGGTTCTGTAGTTGTTCAGGAGTGAAGTTCCAAGCCACTGGAGGTGAGAAGTTCTCTAGATACCTGCCCATATCCTCCCACATGCCATGCCACCCATGAATATCCAGCTTTGGGGCAGATCTCTGGGTGGTACTCTTAAAGAGCCTTTTTGTAGCCCTAAAGACCTGAAACATATTCAGGAGACACAGCACTAACAGCACACTGGCTTGCTCATCCCAAGGATATTCAAAATTCTCAAAAGCTGTTGTAATTAGTCAGAAGGAGAAAAGGGAGGCGAACGGACGGGGGAAGTATCCCCCCCGACTTCCCCATGGATTGGGTGCGATTACCGATAAATTCTGATAGAAGGCACCCGAAGTATGGAAATGTTATCACTGCCACATACAGATACCAGCTTAACCTCATGACTAGTGATGTAATCATTTCACAAGTCGACATTGCCCAGTACAGCAAAAAGATAATCCCAATCACTCTCCCAGAGGTGAGAAACGCAACTACAGGCAATACATAGAGCATATAAGAACTTACAAAACACCACCATGTAAACAAATGAATGAACATTGTGACTAGCATCTATTTATCTAATATAAGAAATGCATATGACAAATTTGTTTCAACACGCTCTGGCCAGATCTGTCATTATCTCAACCCTTCGTGTCCCACGTTGGGTGCCAAAAAAAGACTGTCGTGGTTTCAGCCCAGCCAGTAACAAAGGACCACACAGCCACTCGCTCATTCCTCCCACCCCCCTCCGGTGGGATGGGGAGGAGAATCAGAAAGGAGAAAAGAAAAGAAGAAAAAAAAAAAAAAAAAAGGAACATCGAGGGTTGAGATAGGGACAATTTACTGAGACAACACAAAAAGAGAAGCTACAACAACAGTAACAGTACTAATAAAAGAAAATACAAAAAGAGTGATGCACAGTGCAACTGCTCACCACCCGGAACCCAACGCTCCGCCACTTCCCCCACTGAAAGTCGAGAGAGGTCCCCCCAGCCCGCTCCCCATTTATATACTGAGCACGATGGCACATGGTATGGAATAGCTCCTTGGCTAGTTCAGGTCAGCTGCCCCGGCTATGCCCCCTCCCAGGTTCCTGTAAAAATTAACTCTATCCCAGCTGAACCCAGGACACCCGTTTATCTCATCCCATGTAATCACTAGGTGATTACTAATGCTTTTGAATCGATTCTTCATCAAAGAAGATTTTTGCTTCAGCAGTCTGAAACTTGTAGGGGCTGTTTTGCTGGATGTGAATTATTCAGTCTTCAGACATTGGGGCATAAAATTATATTCTTTAGAAATTAAACATGCCAGAAATATTGTGAACTTCTGCACACAAGCTTTGTATGTTTGTGACTTCTACAAGCTTTGTATGCGTATGACTTCTGGTTTTTGTACTGGAAAATGGATTATGTTCATCAGCTAGTCTTTTTCTTCTTACAGTGCTGAGTACAAGCCCAAGAAAATCAAAACAGAAGACATCAAGAAAGCAAAGAAAAGGAAACAAGAGGAAGAAGAGGTAACGTGAAAGACAAGTTTATTTCTATGATCAACAAAAGCAAAGCTGACAATTTTGTGTTGAATTATGTAGAGCAGGGGGAATCTGATTCAAGGGTAAAAAGGCAGGTGCCAGTCTGGGAGAAAGCTGCATATGGTAGATCTCCATCTATGGTGCAGGTTAACTTATCTGAGCCATAATGTATAAAAAGTCAGGAAAACTTTGTCTCTTACCCTTAAAACAATGGATGGAGAAGATCCCTCTGGATGCGAACTTCCAGCCTGTTCCAGGCAATTCACAGTCCTTCTGTTAAGTAGCTCACAGAGGGTAGAGGAGCCTTATTAACAACATCTGGTAATTGCACAGATGATGTGGCACAGTTCAGAAGCAGAGGAGATGAATCTGAGATCAGCTTATAGATGGAGCCTAGGATGGAAATTTCTTTGGAGAGGGACTTGGCGAAGAGAGGTGAGACATAATTTGAGACTAATGAACTACACTTCACATCTAGCAAAAATACCCTTGTGAGGCACATGTTGCAAGTACATCCTGGCAACACGGTTAATTCTTTAATTCATGTCTTTATAGTGAGCATATACCAGTACATTCCCAGAAGCCACCTCACAGCGGTGTAAGTGTGCTCTGTAGCATTTGCCAAATTAGATACACTAGTGCAGGCCAAGGAGGGTGTTTCTATAACTAAGCAACCATGTTACTATGGCCCAAACTTGCCACTTAATCAGGTGAGGCAGAATAACTGGCTGTGTGCACTTTGCATGTCCCAAGTGTAAAGTAGAGGAATTTGGCTTAAAACCTGAGTGGCACTGTCGGCAGACTTTGACTTAATAGGATGATCTAAGAGCGCATTTATGTAGTGAAGCCACAGTAATTCAGTTGTTTGTGGTCAAACTTATATACCCCAAGAGACAGTCTTTTAGTTTTAAAACATCTTTTCAACAAGAGGGGAAATACAGTAGCTAGTTCTAACAGTTTCTTACTTATTTTGCAGGACAGCAAAGCAAAGAAAGCAAAAAACAAAGATAAGAAAGTCCCTGAAGCGGACAAGAGAAAGAAGCCGAAAAAAGAAGAGGAGCAAAAATGGAAATGGTAACTATATATCAATGAATTAGGGTATGCTCTGCACCTGGACTTTCCCTGTTACCTCCCATGCTGACTGAATAAGCACATCTGGCTTTCTCTTTCATTGATTCATGAGGATTTGTTCTGAATAATTGGCTTATGTTCTGGTAAGCTCTAAATAAATATCTTATTCACTGTGTTTATCCTCCGAAGTAGAAGTGAAATACCTTTTTTGGTGTATATAAAACAAGAAATAAGTTTTTTGTGGGATTTTTGTTTTGGTTTGCTGTTTTTTTTCTCTTATCTGTAGAATGTAGAGACTACCCACAGTGATCAGATACCAGTATTCTTGTACCCAGAACCTGCTCCTTGCTGACACTCTTCAGAGCAATATGAAAACTTGTGGGCTTGGAGTATCAGCTGGAATATATAAATATGTGCAGATATATTAACACAGATAAGATCTACTGGAGTACTAGTTATGTAGAGGGTACAACGTGAGAGGGTGTCTACCTTTTTCTTTTAGCTGGGTATCAGCTGTAAGCCTCTCAAAACTGTTCCTGCCTCTGGCACAAAAATGAAAATTGGTCAAGTGACCAGTTAAGCTTGGGCTGTTTGGAAAATGTATTTTGAAAATAAGTTTTGAATGGAAAGCACTTTCTGTCTTGCCCAGGATCCTAAAGTAACATCGTCGAGTAACTGAAGTTGTGCTTCCACTCACTCTTCAATTTTTTTAGAACCTTAATTTTTTAAATAAATCTGAACTTTGTGGTTCATTTGGAAGACAGGCCTGTGCTGCATCAGTAGTGCTCTGTAAGAAACCTGCTGGTTTTTTTTTTTAACTATTCACAGTAATTTAAGCTATCATTTTGCTGGATTTGAGGAGCAATTACTTGTGTGTTTTGAAGTTTGGGCCTTAGTACTTCCCTCAGTTTAACACATACATGGTTTTCAAAAGCGTATGTGTTTTCTGCACTCCTGTAATCTCCTGTGATGTATTTTTATGACCTTTTGGGGATGATGTTACCATGAGTGTTTTCTTTTCTCAGATCATTTGGCTATTTTTAATAGATCTGTAGGGTTGGGGAATGCCTTTGCAATCTTCTTCAATCCTTTCAGGTTCAGTCTTTTACCCTTTATTGTCACTTTTACTGATTCACCTTTAAAAAGAAAAATTCTTCTGTAGTGTTTATAGTCTTTGCATATTTCTTTTTGTCATAGCTTCCTCAGAACATGAGCACTTGCATATTTTTTTCATACTTGTATACTCTTAGAAATTTGGTTTTCAGGACCCTCCCCAAAACTATCCTGATTTTTTTTTTTGAGCAATCCACTTTTTTCTTGATCCCTTTGATAGTATATTTTTAATGTGCTTTGACATTAACAAACTACCGGGACATGAAGCAATAGGAAGCTACAAAATGTCTCTTTGAGCCTTAACGATCTGTTGTCTTTTTGGCTTTGTCTCAGCTGCCCTTGCTGGCTCTGTCTAACTTAATATTCTGTTATCACAGCTCCCTTTTATTGTAGTCTGTATCCTTCAACAGCAAACCTTTACTGGAAGGCCATACTGTCCTCCCCTCACCTGCCTTGGCAGCACAGTCCCAGGTAGCTGTGTTAAGCTCTGCAATTTGTGCTTACTGCTGAGGAAAACTGCCTTTGAAAGCATGTTTTGCAAAATTTGGCAGTAGGTAACTGCATCCTTCTGCTGGTGTTCCTGTTGTCCATCTGCAGCTTTGTATAGCGTGTCTTTGCTGGACAGGGTTTAATCTGCACTTCAATTGTATCTCTAAAGGGCATTTTATGTTCCATCTGAGTCAATTTTCTGAATGTCTGATATCTTTGTTTGGCTGCTTCCTCAAGTGCTTGCTGCCTTGAGCATTTTCATCCTCACTTATGTGAATACTCGATGCTAGACATTCCCAAGGCATTGGCCTCGTTCATCACCGTGTGGAGCTCTTTTAGAGGTCATTTTCACGCCCTGTCAGCATGTGAGGAATATGTGATCCAGAAGTATACCTTATGAGCACTTCTCCCACCTTGTGTTACAGCAAGTTCATTTCCTTGAAATAACGTATCGCTGAGGTGTATTCTGTTTTCTTCCTAAGAATCTCCTCTATTTTCATTCCACTTGAAAAACCATCCCCAACTCTACCTTCCTGAGCCACCCTGGCATTCTTAGACAGGTTTGATACGGGATTTGATTGAGGAACATGTATGACTGATTAGCGCAGTTTCTGCTGAAATCAGTAAGGCAGCTTTCCTAATATGCAGCATTCTTCTTGCTCCCACAAAATCATTTGTAGAACGTTGCTTTAGGACCAGGGGCTACCTTGGGCGGTGTTGTTGTAGTGCTTTTTTTGTTTAAAACCAAAGGAGGATGAAAGATTGGCTAACCTTAAGAGGGTAGCTTTTACCTTTGTCTTAACACTTATGTACAAGGTTTAGGAAGGTGAAGGTGGGACTGGGAATGGTTTGTGATCTTTTTGTGGCAAACCTTCTGGTAGCTTTGGGCTTAGAAACTACCCTGTGGATCCCATGCTTCCTTGTAGCTGTCCCAAAAGGCACAATGTGTTTCAGCTATTTAAACTACGACCTTTCTAGTACTCGTTTTGCATGCATCCTTTGTAAAAGAACATGAATGGGTAGAGGAACAGAATTTCTCATCAAGTAAATACCAGAGTGATAAGTCTTAAAAAGCCACAGCTGAAAAGCAAGAATCACAAACCTGTTGTCTAGAGTAGTAGCTACTGTGAATGATTACCTCATTGTTTTTTTCTTAGCGGGATAAAAATACTCATTGTCAGAGAGGATAACCTTTTTCTGGCTGGGAGGAGAGGCAAATGGTTTAGATTTATTTTGCTGGAAGCAGCTTCTGGGTGGAAGAACCTAGGCCTATGTTTGACAAAATATTTAGATTTCTAGCTTCTAATTAATTTTAAAAACAATCATTAGGAATGTAAATATTTGTGATCTAGACTTCAAATGTAAATATTAGTTTCTTATATCAACATAGTTTACTCAAGCCTTCTTCCCAGCCAGGGACTGAAATCTGACATGCAGGTTTTGTACTGATAGCTGGGATTGTGCACTTTGCTGTTAAAGATGTTACTGTGCTTCTCATAAGAAAAAGTCAGGTCTAGCGCTGTGGTCAAAGATGGTGCCTTTCTAACTATAGCAAAGCACTGTGTCGCATACAGTTGTTGTTGTTTCAAATTACTGATGTACAGGCACCATTGAAGCATTTTGTGTGTCTTCTAGCAGAAGCTCTTTTTTTCTCTATACAGTGCTCATCTTCTGTACAGTGACTCTGTTATCTCATTAGGGATGAAGTGATCTGTATTTGTGCATCAGAATTCCTGACATGCATGCAGTACATGCACATCTTTTCTCAGCTGCTGTTGCACCCAGAATGGGACTGCTCCATAGGGCTGACACGAGAGGGAAACTTAAACTTTTTTTTTATTGTCATGACTGCTCGACAAAGTTGTCTGGGCAATTCAAAGACTGAGTGCTGTGACAGGTTAATGGTCTTCCAGTTGGTTAATCACTAAGGTAAAATAGCATTTCTCAGCAGGGAATCCTGTGCCAGCAGCATGTAGCAGTAATGTTCTGGTAATCATGAAAGAAGTGTAGAGGGGAGGAGAGGAGTGTGGAATCAGTGTCTTGGGCACAGGGTACTGGGAACTGGGGGGAGGATACTGGCCTGGTGGGACCCCTTTTCTCTGTAGATGAATTGCTGACCCTGTGAGTTTGTTCAGCTGGAATGCGGGATTGGTGGCGCCTAACTTGCTGTGTTGTGATACCTAATGCATCATTTGCAAAACATTTTTATGGAGGTGCTTTAAGGCAAGTTTGCAGTTTTCCAGTGCTACTCTGTTTTTCTTCAAGTATCTTTTTCTTACCCAAAGAATTGGAATGAATTTAAAATGACAGAGCAGGTTTCAGTCTTTCTTGTCTGAGCAGGTTTGTTCTCATTTAGGTCATAAATGAACATCTGTTTCTTTATCTCTGCCCTTAATGGCATACTTGTCCACATCTGAAAGCAGCTGCATAATATACTACAATTGTTTGGCTTTGCTGAGCAGGCATCCTGGACCTGATGTTAGATCACAGCTGACTCTAATTTGGCATGATCCTAGCTGCTTTACAAGACTGAATTCTTCATTTTGTTAAGTTCTAAGCTTTTTCAGCTGTGTGATTTTGTGAAAAGAATAGCAAGTGGGAGGTGAGGGCTATGGTGTCATCAGATAATCTGTGACCCACGGTGTTCTGTTCATGGACATGGCTGTGCTTTTCTAAAAAAATTAAAAAGAAATGGTGATAGTGCATTGAATATTTGTACTAGGTCTGTGCCTGGCAAAGCAATGATTGCTTGCTGATTTTCTTTAGCATACTCTTATACCCACATAGTAATAAAATGAAGATTAGGAGCTTAAATTGTATTGGTTCATATTTCTCTCTTGAAGGTGGGAAGAAGAGCGCTACCCTGAAGGCATTAAATGGAAGTTCCTAGAGCACAAAGGTCCTGTATTTGCTCCACCATATGAACCTCTGCCTGAAAATGTCAAGTTTTATTATGATGGTGAGTTAATCTGTGTTTCCACTTGCTGGGAAGAGAAATAAACATTCTCAGGGTATTGTGGCGTTCTTCCGGGGACTGAAGAGATGAGGAGGTGGTTTTGTTTTAGTGGTTAGCTTAAAAGAAGTTCCTCAACAGCTCAGTGAAGGAAGGATCTGTGGAAGTGAAGGAACAGCCTGCTGAATTCTGCTGAGTTGACATGGAGATGAGCTTGTTCTCACTCTGTTGTGGTGGTAAATCTCTCGGGTTACTTGACAGTATGAATGTCTTACACCTGACAGTAGCAGTGTATAGCTGGTAGAGTACATAACTGTAGCTGCTTCATCACTGGTCACCTTTAGGCTTGCTTTCTTTTCTTTGACCTTATAAATTGCATCTTCCATCATCTGTGATGAAATTCATGATCATTTGGTGGCATGAGCGGAATAAAAGACAATTGAATTTTGATACAGATGATTAGGATCTTGTAGGAATGCATGGGATGACCCTGGCCTCAAGGACACAGCCCACTGGTGTAAGTCATGGTCCCACTCACTAACCATTGTGTGTGGTAGAACTAATTGGTGTGGGATTCTGATATGCCAGGCTGACTGGTTGTTAGAGGCTCATGTGGAAGGGATTATATGATGTGATGCCTGCTGGAGACTGGACTTGATGACCCATGTGTTTCCTTTTAGTCCTGTGATCATGTTAAATGAAGGCTCAAATTAACCCAGGATTGAATTAAGTGGGAGGTATTTAAATGGATGAAAACATAATTTTTGGTGAAGGGGACATCTGCACATGGAACTCTTCCAGGAGCAATGTGCTGTTTTCATGTGACATGACACTGGTTTTAAGTACTGAGAAATAGGTGGCATTCATTTTCAGCAACACTGTAGTAAAATAAACACACTGCATCCTATTAATGGCTATCTTCAAGCAAGTAGCATAGTGATCAGGGATGTCTACAGACTTCTTTCTTAGGGTTTGATAAGAACTTGGTATGAAGTTGGAAATTTTTTTCCTCTAATGAAGAGTGTATGGTATCTCCTGCTGTCTAGAGAAGAGGAGGGGCAAATGACACTGCAGCTATCCCTTTAGGGCAGGCAGCAATAAGCTTCTATCTAACCATCTATTTCACAAAAAGCCTCTAGGAAATGCAGGGATTTTTGCAGCCTCTTTCTCTGTCATGACAGACATTCATCAATAGGCTCAACAATTATGGGGTGGGCAGGGGGGTCTGGCAAATAAGGCAGTCATGTAAGTATTCCTTGAGAAACTAGGAAAAAAAATCAGATGTCTGATTTACACAGCAGCTGCTGAGAGCTGCTGTCTGTGCTCACAAGGCATTGTCTAGTTTCAAGATTATCCTAGGATGATTTGTAGAGTCCAATAATCATGCTATGACTGGCCAGCCAGCTGCCAGGCTACAGGCTGTCACTGGAGGAATCTGTCCCTTGCCTAGTGATTGCGTTGCGGTGAGACTGCCTGTTTTCATCTAACATAATGACTGTTGGAGCTATTGTTAGTGCCTACAATACCAGACTCAGTGAAGGAGCTTGAAATGCCAAAGATATCTTTTAGGGCTTGACTATATGTTTGGGTGACTGTGGGTTAACAAGCTACTGCTCATACCCCAGAGGTGGCATGAACTTGCATGTGTTTCTGTAGATGGGGCAAGGTAAGAGTGTATATGGTGGCAGTTGCATTTCAGTCATGGCCATGTGGTCTCTTCTGCTCGTTATTCCCCTGGTTGCTCTCTGGTTTTCAGTTTTTAAGTCAGTAACTAATAGTCATGCCTCTGGAATAAATCTCTTTTTTCTTTAAATGTCCAGCCCTGTCACTGAGAGCCTTTTTAAACCTTTGTTAAAAGGAGGAAATTGAGTCCAATGAATTATATTCTAAAATGATTAGATAAAGGTGACCAAGCCTTCAGCTATTTGGGAAAAATATCAGTCATTTTAGCCCCATAACATGTTACCAACTCGATAGCTTCTTTCAAGCTAGACTTGTAGCCTGGAAAAACAGTTTCCCTTGCTGTCTCTCCCTTCCCCCATTTCCTGTAATAAGCAAACAAATGCTGTATTTTAGGTTGCAGCTTAAAAATTGGCAGAGTTACTGTTGTTTTAATTTAATTGTGGAATATTCTCAGATCATTGGGAGGACCTTTTGCTAAGTCCTGTTTTACAAGGGTTTATAGATCTTAAGGCTTTATAGCTGAGTCCCATGCTTTAATTTTGGAGATGATGCAACTTTTAAAAACATGTAGTAAATCAAAAGTGTGGGGGTTTTTTCCAAGAGCATATAATCAACAGTAGTGTTTCTTGTATTCACTTTTGTGCAGTAAAATGGTTGTTAAAAAATCCACAGGTGTTGACTTTATGCCAGCCCATTGGGACTTTAAATATTTCTTGCAACTAGCTGGAGATGTGAGCTGCATGCAGAATTCTTCACAGGGATCACTGGCACCTCACGTGTCATCAGGAATGCAATCTGGACCAAAAAGACGCTCGATAGGAATGTTAGATGTCAAATCCACAGCTTCGATGTTGCAGCAGCCTCTTTTCCCTTGTGTTTTAAAGTCTTCCCTTGCAGCAATTTCACTTTGTACTGCAGTCTTGCAGATAAGCTGAAATGTGGCCTCTCCATTCACTGAAAGCTCAGTCTTTCTTAAAAATTACTGGCTTTTGAGCCTGATTTGGAGACACAGGAGTGCCTTCCCACAGCAAAGGGGATGATTAGCAGAACCCTGACACGTTTCTCTGCAATGAAGGGGAGTTAAATATTTGGCATCGCTTTCCAGCCTATTTGTGGTGTATCCATAGGAAGGGCTCTTCCTGGCTAGAAATAGCTAAATGCTAGAAGGGGTGTTCCAAAGCAGAGTCCCTCTTTGGGTAGAAGAGGAATACAGAGACTGTATTTTCCATACATCTGAGTGCCGGAATATGAAGTTTAATAAAAACCCTTCCATCTTTCACTTCAAACAGCAGTATCTCCCCAGGAATGTACACACCACTGGGGTGTCTCAGCATAGGGTTTCCTGCAGGAAGCCTTTTCCTCTTCCTGCCCTTCGTCTCTCAGACCTGTCTTACATCACATGGCTAGTGCTTTTTTTTTTATGTTTAGATTCCAGAGGAAACTTTTTTCAAAATGTTTATGATGAAAGTCAAGCAATTGTGCTCCTCTGTTTCCTTTGTCCATCCAATTTGCTGTACTATGTAATATTTTTAAGAAAAACTTCTCTGTGGTAAAAAATATAGTGTCCTTTAAGGTAGTTACTATGGCCTCTTTCTGGCTTCAATTCCTGTTTACCATTTTCTTTAAAAAGAAAACCTTTCTTTGTAGGTAAAGTCATGAAGCTGAGTACCAAAGCAGAAGAAGTCGCCACATTCTTTGCAAAAATGCTTGATCATGAGTACACTACAAAGGAGATCTTCAGGAAAAACTTTTTCAAAGATTGGAGAAAGGTATGCATATAGTCTTGGGCTGCAATGACTGCAGGCATGGCCAGTGTCTCCTCATCACTGGGCAGTGAAAAGAGGCTACTGTTCCATGCACAGGGAAGTCAGCTTGAGGCAACTAAAAGCTGTCTCAGATCGTAGCTGTGAAGTTTCCAGTTTATCCTGTAGTTTCACCAGGAAAGACCTTATCATAAATACCTTTCTAAACCAACAAAGTCAGATTTCTCCCAACCAAATCTGCCTGTTACAGTGTGATGGGGTATAGCTGATCTGTTACATGCCTTGTTGAAGCGCCAGCTTTATATTAGAAGGAAACCCCTTCCAAAGACCTAAAACTCAAACTTCACCTCAGTCATCAGCCATAAGATCAAACCTTTACATCAGCTGATGCAGTTTTTCTAGAGGGGTTACTGGATTTTTCTCCCTATCCCTCAACAGTCCCAGCCACTCTTCAGTGTGGGAGGTGGTACAGCATTGCCCAGCGCTTGCAGAGATCAGACTGCTGGAAGGCCAGCACTCCATACTCTCTGCTTCTTGTTCTTTTCTCTTTGACCTTAGCTGGAGTGAGCATGTGCAAGAATTTGGGGATTCTTGGGGGTTTATTGTGAGAACCTGTCTGTTGTTCTTGTTTAAACTGCCTGGGGTAAGGTAAGTTCTACTATGCATGAAAACTTAAAGCGCTACTTTCTTTCTGCAAGGAAATGACCTCTGAAGAGAAGAGCACTATCACCAACCTCAGCAAGTGTGACTTCACCCACATGAGCCAGTATTTCAAAGCTCAGACGGAAGCTAGGAAACAGATGTCCAAGGAGGAGAAACAGGTACCAGAGGGAATTCTAGACTTCTTGATTCTTAGCTGGCTATAAACATCTTTGTGTAATCATTCCTCTGCCTGCCTTGCTGTTTATAAGCCAGTGTTTACTAGCTTTCAAATTACTACTTTCATGTTAACCATAGGAATCTTTACTGTGCAGCCCAGGTAGGACAAAGCACTGTGTTTACAGCTGAATCTTCATCCTGACTTAAAATGATATTGATAGGGCTAAGGCTCCTGATCCTGCCTAAGTAAATAAAGAGAATCAGAGGTGCTACCTCCATGGGAGCCTTGGTCCCTGGCCAATAATGAGCAGTGGATACTCAGTTAAGGGTAGATTTTAATTGTAGAAGCTCCTTGGTTTGGAGGGTAAAATTGGGGATGGTGGAAACGTTGCAGCAATGACATTAGTGAATAAAATGAGAACATATCTTAAATATCAGGTCATGCAGTTTTCTGAATAAAAAATGAACTTTATTTTCCAGTAGCACGGCTATAGTGGCTTGTGGGGAGAGAATGAAATAGTTTTTAGATGACTGATACTTACTGCAATGGAAGTTGGAAACCTGCCCCAAGTTCTCGGTTGATCTTTTGCAATGCTACACTAATTGTCCTTTGAGTGAGGGGCCTGGTAACTTGGAAGTATGGCCTTTGGGGTCAGAGGGGTCCCATCAAAATAGAGGGCCCATGTCTTACTGCTGTTCCCATGTGATAAACGTGTGGGTGAGCCCTTGTCAGTTCCCATCCATGGTAGCAACTACAATGGAGCAGAAGTGGCTTTTTCTGTTAGTTTCTTAGCTGGTGCACTAGTGCTGTCTATGGGTCAGATGTTTTATTTTGAGCTGCAATGTTTTTATTTTTCCTTCTATATAATTAGTGTTCAAGCAGAGAAGTATGCAGTGAAATCTCAGCACATTTTTAGTTAGGAGACTGTGTTCTGCTTATGAGACCATTTGCTGACTGTCGTGGTTTAACCCCATCTGGCAACTAAGCACTACACAGCTGCTCGCTCACTCCCCCCTGGTGGGATGGGGGAGAGAATTGGAAGGGTAAAAGTGAGAAAACTTGTGGGTTGAGATAAAGACAGTTTAATAGGTAAAGCAAAAGCTGCATGCACAAGCAAATCAAGACAAGGAATTCATTCAGTACTTCCCATAGGCAGGCAGGTGTTCAGCCATCTCCAGGAAAGCAGGGCTCCATCAAGCCTAACGGTTACTTGGGAAGACAAACCACCATCACTCCGAATGTCCTCCCTTCCTCCTTCCCCCAGCTTTATATGCTGAGCATGACATCATATGGTCTGGAATATCCCTTGGGTCAGTTGGGGTCAGCTGTCCCAGCTGTGTCCCCTCCCAACTTCTTGTGTACCCCCAGCCTACTCGCTGGTGGGGTGGGGTGAGAAACAGAGAAGGCCTTGACTGTCTAAGCACTGCTCAGCAGTAATGAAAACATCCCTGGATTTTCAACACTGTTTTCAGCACAAACGCAAAACATAGTCCCATACATGAAGAAAATTAACTCTATCCCAGCCACTATCCCAGCGAAAACCAGCACACTGACATAGGCTTGACGTGCAGCAGACTGGAGACATTTCTTTGCCTGCTTTCCGATGCTGAGTTCAAACACAAGTCTGAGGTTTTATGCATAAACAACAGGATGTAAAGTCTGGTGGATATAAATGCTGAATATAGACTATAAAGCAGCAGTACTGTGCTGGGGCTGCCCTTGTAGCTGTGAGATGTGGATAGAGGTAAATGCCTCTATTGTGACAAAATTGTAGCTGTCTTCACCAGCCCTAATCTATTTCCCTCAAATACAAGTTTTAAGAGAGTTTTCACACATTCTTTCCCTTTTTCCTGTTTGTGCTGCTTGCATTTTATGAATGCTTTTCTGGACAGTTTGCTGCTCTGTGTGTTGATACAGCACTTGGCATGATGGGGATCTGGTTTTTGAGTTCTCAGCATTGTCATGGTGCAAATAGAAAAATTTTTTAAGTCTTGGCATTAGAGATATGTGTGGTGCTGGGTATACCATATCATCTTTCCTTTTGGCTTTTTCCAGAAAATCAAAGAGGAGAATGAGCGGCTATTGAAGGAGTATGGTTACTGCGTGATGGACAACCACAAGGAAAGGATTGCCAACTTTAAGATTGAACCCCCAGGTCTCTTCCGAGGTCGTGGGAACCATCCCAAAATGGGCATGTTGAAGAGACGCATCATGCCAGAAGACATCATCATTAACTGCAGCAAGTGAGCACTGGATGCTTCACACCTTGGCTTTGCTTTCTAGATAGGATAGCTTCTTTTTTAAAATCCTATATAGGTTGATAGTCAAGCATGTAGAAATATGCATGCTGCTTATCTTACTCTTATATGGATAAGAAACTGAGTCATACAGGCAAAGGCTGAACAAGGCTATCATGGGTTTCATGTAGAACTTTGTCAACATATTTTCTTCCTCATGCCTATGGTCTATATCTGCTTACACAGTCTTTCCTGCTAGCATTTCCAGAAATTAATTTTCTTCTAGGTAGCTTGCCCTACTTTGTCTTCCTTGATGTCGAGGGCTAAGGTTTAGTGGGCTTCTCTTCAGTCTTGTCCTGATAAGTGTCCACACTACTGCAGTGTCCACAGATCAAAGCTGGTCCTAGCAGGTGTGTTCCCACCTATAGTATAGTTCTTCAGCAGATACATATGGGTAGTAGTTACATTTCTGATCTTTGTTCACTTTAATTCACTTGATTTCCTGCTTGTGGAAATATGTAGTTATGTTGCCTCAGTTTCTTTTCCTGTGCTTTCTTCGTGTGATGGTATTCATTACTTTCTCATTTTGATGCTGTGTAAGTCTCTTGAAATAGTTTTTATTTGCTGTTTTGTAATTCTCTGCAGGGATTCCAAGATCCCTCCCCCTCCACCAGGACACAAATGGAAGGAGGTCCGGCATGATAATAAGGTTACCTGGCTGGTGTCATGGACTGAGAACATCCAAGGCTCTATCAAATACATCATGTTGAACCCTAGCTCAAGAATTAAGGTAAAGGTCTAGTTTAAAAAAAAATAAAAATCTTACTGGTCGTGTCTCCAAGAAGCAAATGTAGCTGTTTGCTGGGAGAGAGATAGGAAGTAAAGCTGTCTTGCTATTTCATCCTACACTGATTGACAAACATTGGAAAGTTTCTGTGCTTCTGTTTCCCCTTGAAAAGAAAGAATACAATTACTGCATAGGAGCAGATGGAATCTGGAAAATGTCTGTTGAAAAGAATCATTGTGTTATTCCTAGTAGAAATCCATTACCCTGTGGAAACCTAAAAGGAAGCAATTTATCCAAGAATAGACTTGCTCTGGTGGATATTTCACCTGCTTTTGGCCCTAACTTCCCCTGCCTGATCATGTAGTGAAGTTCTAACCATGGGTTGGTAATTAGTCCATTGTAAAATTAAAAACGTGGCCAGGCTACTGGCTGAGAAGGCTGATAAGGAGCTCATGACTGAAGGAAAACAAACCATTCTGTGGGCACAAATAACCTGTCAACAGATCAGTTCCATAAAAGCAGTGACAAACCTGTTGAAAGATAAGTAGCCTTCAGTTTCGGGAGTAGGATTTAAGTTCTTCTCATGAAGTCTTTTTTAAGAGATTTTTTTCCTGTATTAGAAACAAGGAGTTTGTCTTTGTCTTACAAGTATAGGGAAAAATCTCTGTTCCTTGTGAATTCATGACCTCCTTTTGCCATGGCTTGAATATATAATAATGATGAACTGTTTATGTTGCTTTTACGTTTTATGGGTGTTTAATTACACAGCTGAAAGAACATAAGTGTCATCTGAATAAAGCAGAGGAAACCATTTATATGTTGAGAAGCATGGAAGACATAATATCTTTTGTGTCTTTATAGTTGCTTCCGTGGAAGCATTTAATATCATGGAAATCTGAATTACCTACAGCTGCATGACAGCATAGTTTGAAGCTGAGCTGTTCAGCAGGAAAGTCTCAGTGCTTTTGTACAGTGAGACCATTTGCCACACACAGACTTGTAAAGCCTTGAGATGCAGATTGGAACTGGTCTTTTGCCTGCTTTCTAATGCTGACTCTATTCTAACTTTCTCTGCAGGGTGAGAAGGACTGGCAGAAGTATGAGACAGCTCGGAGGTTGAAGAAGTGTGTAGATAAAATCCGAAATCAATATCGAGAAGACTGGAAATCCAAAGAGATGAAAGTACGGCAGAGAGCTGTGGCACTGTACTTCATTGATAAGGTAAGGCTCATTCCCCAGCACGCTCCTCTTACCATTCCTGTCCTGCTGGGAATGCTTGGGAATGCTGTTCCTAAGGCAGAATTCAGCCCATTTACTAAGGTGTCCTGAGACTTCCTGGTGGGCAGGCTTCCGTCTCCTTTTCCTTCCCATTACCTGGAATTCAGAGCAATAAACTATTGTACTGAACATGGCTATTTCAGGCAGCATTGTTTTAGTTCAGGCAAAACTCACAGCCTGGTTCCAGAATCACCCAGTTGGATTACTGGGAAGTTTGTGTGGTCCTTCTGTCTCCAGCTGTTCCAGTTTTCCTGTTGGGAATTTCTGCTGGTTTGTCACCTCTTTAGTTTGAGGTCACAGTTGTGAGGTTTCATAATTATGCTAATTTTTTCACCACAGTGTAAAGAAAACTGCAGTTGCATTGAGGCATTTAAAGCTACTTAAAACCAGTTCCCAGAGAGCTGTTGCCCTGCTAGCGTATGGTGTCTTCACCAACTAAATTAACAGAGTTTGTTCAAAATGCTTTGGTGTAAACCAGGGAGCTTTGATTTGAATAATTGTGGTTTCATATGAACACTGAAGGTTTTTCTTCAAAAATTAGAAATTGGTTTAACCAATACTATTAAAACACATTTCTTATGCAGCCAAATGTAGCCTTTTGATAATTTATATAACCCAAAGTGTCCTATATGCTGTTTAAACTGTATTCATTTAGCATTCAGTGAAGAGGTAGGATCATAGAAGATGAACAACTGAACTTCATGATTTTGTATCGGGTTGAGTTCACATGGAAGTCAGTTTGATTTTTAAAAAATATCAAACATTTTGAAATGGATTTCCATTAGTCAGAACTGTCTTACAGTTTGAGTTACTTAATGAGCAAAAGTTGGTAAAACATCTTGCTTTAAACATCTCTTAAAAAAAAACCAAGGTATTCTGGTAGATTAGTAGATTTGTGGCTTTGGTATAGGGTTATTTAAAACAGATTTAAAGAGAACTTAAGGTTGTTTATATTAGAATTTTATAAGTATCAATTTTATTCATTCAAATGCATTTTCTCCCTTTCTCTTCTTCTATGGACACTGCTGATTGTAGGCCAGTGTCTGAAAGTTTCAAGCATCTGTACGTTACTGGGATGGTTTGAAATGCATACCTTTCTTGTCTTGATATAAATGTAGCTTGCCCTGAGAGCTGGTAATGAAAAAGAAGAAGGAGAGACAGCTGACACCGTGGGCTGCTGCTCTCTGAGAGTAGAACATATCAAGCTGCATCCTGAACTGGATGGCCAGGAATACGTGGTTGAGTTTGACTTCCTAGGAAAAGACTCCATCCGATACTACAACAAAGTCCCTGTTGAGAAGAGGGTAAGGCATCTCCATGAACACATACACAGACTGAATTGCAGAAAAATGTAGTCAACACAGTTTTTTGATGGCAATAACAGGATGCTTCGTCACAGGTCAGATACCTAGCCAGAAAATAAGTTAGTTAATGTTATTCCCTTTTTATTGGCAGTGCCATGGAAGATAAGCCTGCTGGTGGTGTGACATAACCCAGCAGATGAGATACTTAAACATCTTGCAGCTCTTCCCTGTGGTCTCAGTGTCAAGAGCTGGCATAACATAGCTGTAACAGCTATGTTAGCTGGCTTTCTTTGGCTTTGTTCTGGTCAGCAGAGTTGGTTTTGTCACCTCTAGATGGTAGAGTTCTAGGCCCATATGACAAGTAATAGCATAAAAGGTTCTGAAATACAGTGCTGGACAGTGCTGTTAGAGTAGCAATTTGACTTGGGCTGTCATGATACTAGCTTCTCTGTCACAGTGTTTTTGTTCATGTTGGAGCTGAGCCCTCACTGAGGTAGGTCTTGATCTTGGGTGCTCCAGAGCATACAGAGTAGGTGCACTGATACTTCTGGCCTATGAACCTGGGTATCTACCAACCAAGACTTCTTTCTTAGGCAATGTTAATTGCTTTATTTCTTTGTCATCCACCAATTTCAAATCTGCTGTGATCTTGACCTCATTGCAGCATAAGTCCCCACCCAGCAGTGGGAACCTGGAGGGCACTATCCAAAAACACTTCTGTTTTTGTGGATTTAACAGCTTTGCATCTGGGCCACACAGCTCTGCAGTCAGCATAGTATGTTAGATACTGTATGTAAAATACTGTGGTAATTGTAACATCAGCAGTCAATGTCGGCCTCCTGGGGAGCAAAGCAACTGAAAAAAAACCAAACTGTGGCCGCTATAGGAATGAGCATGTGCTGGAATTCTTACTTCCTTGTTTAAAGGAGAAAACATTTTTCCTGTTTAAATTTATTGGTGTTGGTATCTCTTGGTGTCTCTTCTTCAGTGCTTACAATGAGGTATTGATTATTGTGGAATTAGAAATCTTTGTATATTAGGTGTCTGTAGAAGAAGAACGTGTGTTGTTGAGAAGCTGGGAACTGGGTATTAGGAGCATGCAGAGCTGGGATTTGTGGTCTCTGTATAATCAAAGATACTTTGTTTACTCTCTCTACCCCAGTGAGACTTGTTTGGGATGGAGCTGTATGAAACGTTTAATGCAGTAATGAGAAGGGTTGGGGTTTGGTAGCTTCACTCCATGGGAAATGGCTCAGGGGTTTCTTTGGCTGGAGTAATAATGGAGAGTAAGGGAAAAGTAGTAGTTTTGGGGTCTCTTTCTCCGTTAGGCAGCTAAGCCAGAGCAGAATTGGGTCTCCTGCAATCTTGATCTAAAGGATGAGGATAAAGGGCATTGAATGCTCAGGACTCTCGTTGCTGGGGATGAACCTTCAACACAAGCGTTGTATTGAGAGATAAGGGTCTTTGCCTGCTGAGAAGTAACGTCCAGCATCATCACTGTTGCCTGAAAAGAGTTTAAGTGGCTCCCTGGCAGTGTTGCTTCCTTATGTATTACTGCTACCTGGTGCTGTCTGGTCTGCGTGCCTGAAGTTACCGGTTTTCTTTTCCTGCAGGTGTTTAAGAATCTTCAGCTCTTCATGGAGAACAAGCAGCCTGAGGATGACCTCTTTGACCGCCTCAATGTAAGCATGTAGTTAATGGTGAGGGGTGGTGGTAGAGCACCATGAACAGGCTCACTCTGCAGCAGGCAGTAACAGCTGCTCTGTTCCAGAAATGGTTTCAGTGACAATTTTCTTCCAGTGCTGGCCTGAGCGGCCTAAAAGCAGTGAGAGTCTCTCTCAATCTGTGTCTGTATTGTCCACTGTGCCCACAGGTTCCTGAAGCCAATGGGCTTTGGTCCTGGTGAGCCTGGCTGGCTCTGACTTGGGGAGGTTTTTTCAGAGTTCGGAGATGACGATTGTGTGAGGTGACAGATTTTCACGTGCCATCCTCAACTGCACATTTGGCTCTATGGGAGCACTGTGGTGGTTCAGGTACCTTCCCTGGGATGGGACAGGCACATTTATACCTGTTGGGAATCAAAACCTCCACACTGAAGAAAACTTTTTTGGCCACTTGTGGTACTTGATACCAATCTAATACTTGTTGGTTCTTTGTTTACTTTTCTGTGGTTTCAGTAATGTTGTGGCCGTTCTGTTGTGGTCAGGTCTGAGTACGCTAGGCTTCAGCTGTGAGCTGCATGTCTTCGTCAGCCATGTGTCCAGAGATTTCACAAATGCTGTGGTCAATTCTAGTGCTGTCATCTCCTTTCTGCTTCCTTAGACCAGTATCTTAAATAAACACCTTCAAGACCTTATGGAGGGACTGACAGCCAAGGTATTCCGTACTTACAATGCCTCCATCACGCTACAGCAGCAGCTCAAGGAGCTCACTAATCGTAAGTCTTGTCCTTGAAACTGTGAGGGGGACGGATCTTATCCTGCAATACAGAGCTGGCTTCTTTGGCTTAGCCACAAGCCTTATATCTGTACACCACTTCATTGTTGCAGTTCTCCCAGTGCAAATGTCGGACAGCTGAGGTCTGACCAAAAATCTGCTGCCAGATAATCTTTTGGGGTAGCTGAGCAGCCCATCACTGGGACAGGACAGAACTGACTTGCAAGCACACCAATGTGTGCCTGCTAGTTTATGCCTGTCCTTTACCAAGTCTCTTACTTGCTTTCTGTTAATTGTAAAGTGTTACAGGTGGCAGGCAAGGCAGATGCATCTGTAACAGCCCCACGTTTCTTGGCTGCTCATTCACAACCTCTCTGTCAAGCACTGCTAGCTTGTACTTTAACAACTTTACAAAGTGGGCATGTTGGATATGTGAAGCCCGACAGTGTCTTGAGAAGTATGATCCTGCTGTCGTCTGCTCTGAATACGGATGTGCTTCCCCTCTCTTGAGTGGCAAATGGTGTCTTTGTTGCTATCGAAGAAACTGTCCCAGAAAGAGTTAGGGCCCAGGATGGAAGTGGTCAGGCTCTTTGGAGTGTAATTAGAGTGCAGTGTTGAGACTAGCCCGTCAGAGGGGAGGGTCAGTTCTGCAGTGACTGTGAGCTTTCAGAGTTAGTGGGACACTGGCTGGGGCTGCACAGCCCTGGAGAACCCACTTGTTTACCACTTTCTTGTACTTTGCAGCGGATGACAACATCCCAGCGAAGATCCTTTCCTATAACCGTGCCAACAGAGCGGTTGCCATTTTGTGTAACCACCAGAGGGCTCCGCCGAAGACCTTCGAGAAGTCCATGATGAACCTGCAGAGCAAGGTACCCCCACCCTTGCCCAGCTCTTGGGTTGGGGCAGGGCTCCAAGCGCAGCATCTTGGGCGTCACGATTCCTTTCACTTGGAGTGAAACGGAAGCAGAGTCTGGTTTTCCCTGTGAGGAGTTGGTTATTCCTGCATCAGAGATGGGCCTGCTTGGAGAGGAGTAGTGAGCTCAAAGGGACACCTTTCAGTCTGATACTTCATCTTATACTTGTAAAGACCAAGACCAGACCCTTTTTGTCTGCCCTTCATCCCATAGCTATATTTTCTGCTGCCATTGAAACTTCAGAGCAGCAGTCTCTAGCTCCGGTTTGTGTCCCCTAAAGAACCCGGAGTGGGCATCCACTCATGTTGTGTGAATCCCAGGCCACTGTCAGTGCAGGCTGTGTACATGGTACATTAGGCCCCTCTGACTTGACCTCTTCCTTTGCAGATTGTTTCTGGTGAAGGCCATGAGGTCCAAAGGGGTTAGGTCTGTTCCTGGTCTGGCTTTAGATTAACCTTCAAAATAAGGACTTCTGGTTTGGCACTGCAGTGTCCCCTGCTTCTGTAACACCTAACATGGCTGCCTTCACCCTAGATCTTAGAGCTTGGGGGATGTTTAAGGGGAATGGTTGAACAGGGGCTGCAAAATGCTAAAACTCCCTGAATCCTAAACTTACTGGAGAAGAACTGCCTGAAGCCTTAACAGCTTTCAGCCTGTAGGATTTGGGGCAAGAACTGATTCCTGCTGAGGGAACAGGGTTCATCCTATCGTGTTACCATTAGATAGTGGTACTGACAGGATACAGTGGAGGCAGACAAGCTGCCTGGAGGGGCTGTTGGCCAGTACCAGGCCAAACCAATTCCTTTGCCTGCTTGCTAGTAGGTGTATGAGAAAGCTCCCAGCACCACCTTGTCTTGGGAAATGAGTGGGGCTCTGTTTTCTGGGGTGAATATTTCACCACAGTAGGCTTTGCAGCAAACTGAAAGGCCAATGGCCTAATTGTTCTGCAGAAGTGGGTCTGACTGCTGGTAGATTCTGAATGTGGTCACAAACTCACTCCCTGGGTCATGCTGCCCAGGGGTGACTGCCACAGTTGTCAGCAGCTTGTTCACAGTGCTGCCATCTGGTTTTGCCTCTCCTAGATCGATGCCAAGAAGGAGCAGTTAGCTGATGCCAGGAGAGAACTGAAAAGCGCCAAAGCTGATGCCAAGGTCCGGAGAGATGAGAAGTCTAAAAAGTAAGGCTGATGTTACTAGGCTATGCAATGCTCCCAGTACTCTCGGCTCCAAATGGGCCCTTCACCCTGTATTCTGTTTCCCCAGCCTGTGATCTGGGAAAACTTCCTTAGGCTTTCTTGTCCCCTCTTTATTCTATGCATGAAGAAATAGTCTTCAAGTTGAGGACCATAGGGTGGTCTGACACTGCAGTTCCTGATGTGGTCACTAGTATTAGTCTCCACTGTGTCTCTTAGCCCTCTGAGCTGAGCACCAGCCAGTGCTCAACCACGCTGCTGCCCAGCACCAAGCAGAGTAATGGATCCAGTGCGCAACATTGCCGTCTGAATGAGGAGCCAGGAGTTAACACAATTGCACATGCACTTTTCTGGGTTATGCTGTGCTCCGTTGGAAGCCCACGGTGCAGACAATGTACTCAGACTCTGTGTGGGTTCTGCAAAATAGCCACAGGGGTGCTGAGTTAAGGGAGCTCTGAAAGCACAATCACAGCATGACTATTACGGAGGGCTAGATGGGCTGGTTTTAAAGTGGGTGTAGCATCAGTACAGTTCAGGCTGTCGCTTCCAACCCTTTAAAACAAAACTGCTGCTTAAGATTTCTGCTCTGCCTCTTGGAAAATGTCAGTTCTTAATTGCATGTGCTGAGTGTTTTGTGTCACCATCTGTGGTGACACAGCTGCCCTTTGTGGCTGGTGGCATTGCTTACCTTGAGCAGAGTCCCTTTGGGTTCCCACAGTGCTGCCATCTCAAGCCTAGCAGGGCATTAGGAATTAAATGCTTTGATTCTTTCCCACCCCAGGACGGTGGAGAGCAAGAAGAAAGCAGTGCAGAGGATTGAGGAGCAACTGATGAAGCTGGAGGTTCAGGCTACAGATAGGGAGGAGAACAAGCAGATCGCTTTGGGCACCTCCAAACTCAACTATCTGGATCCCAGGATCTCTGTTGCTTGGTAAGCATCTGCCTGGGGTGTGCTGGAAGGAACCACCCCTTTGCTTCTGTCTTGTCCCCCCAGTTAGCAGACAAGGGATGCCAGAGAAGTCTGTCTGTGGCCTTCCCTTGTGTCTTCAGATGGTTTCAGGAAGTTATAAAAGAGTCCCTTGAGGCAAGTGCAACATGCCAGCTAAAGTGAGCACTGTGCTGGGAGGTGATGGGTCAGAGAACCTGCAGGGTCTAACACCGGGAGGCTGGTTGTCCTCAGCTGAGTGGCATGTCTTGGAATGGGGCAGAGCTTAGGAAGGTGCTGGGGGGGAGAGCAGGGCAGTTCTGCTGCACAGTGAGGGGTTGTTGAGTGCCTGTGCTGTGTTGACTCTAACAGCATCTCCTCTTCTGCAGGTGTAAGAAGTGGGGAATTCCTATAGAGAAGATTTATAACAAAACCCAGCGAGAGAAATTTGCCTGGGCTATCGACATGGCAGAGGAAGACTATGAGTTTTAACTTGTTTTTAATGAGCTGAATTTTATGGGAAAAAAAGGGGGAGTAGCCTGGTTTTTAGGGAGATTGATAAACTGTGAGCCTTACTTGTCCTTGGATGCTGGGGAAGGAGGAGGAAAGGGGCAAGTGAGCATCAGATAAAACAGCCAACATCTTGCAGAAAGCATAACCTGGAAATATCCTAAAGGAGCTGAGCCAGTTGTCCTATGGACAACTTATTTAAAAATGTTTCAGAGATCCAAATTCTAGCTGTCTGGTTTGTGTGGTTTTTTTTTCTTGAGGCAGGGCAAGTGGATGGGGGATTTGTCAACCTTCCGCCAGGCAAATTCACCATCACACTGAGAGCGTGGGAATCTTTAGCTACTGTATACAAAATCCAATTATATTGGTGCGTTTTTACAGTTAGGGTTTTGCAATAACTTCTATATTTTAATAGAAAATGGACTCCTTAATCCCTGCCCTTCCCCTCCCCCTCCTGCCCCATTTCAGAATTTAACAAATAAACAAAATTTAAGAAACCCAACGCACCTGTTACAGCTGTCACTATAGTCATGGAAATACCCAATCTTTTTCAATTTGTCACTTGAAACAGTCATGGGATTGGAACATGAATTACAAATATCCACCACATTTGTTCAGAGCAAAGCGTGATGGGAAATCAGCCTCCTGACTTGAGTGTTCCTTTTTTAAATGTGAATTTTTATTTCTTTTAATTATTTTAAAATATTTAAACAGTTTTTTTTTCTTCTTGATCTTAAAGATCGCGTAGATTTGGGGAGCGGGTGGGGGAAGGGGGCCGCGTGATGGGGAGATGCGTGTGGAATTTGAGGACAAGTGAAATTGGCAACAAATGACATTCCCATCACCCATTGTTCTGAACATGCTCTGTACACTTAAAGAATATCTACTTTTTAGGTTTGTCAGACTGTTTTACCTTTTCCCCCCTTTTTTTCTAAGCCCCACTCCCCCTCTTTTACTTGAAAGATTTTATTGTGTAAAAAGAAGTTTCACAGGTCAATAAATTTCGAGGGAAATGAGCATTGGTCCAAAAAGGAAAATAATCAAGATTTTAGGGCTTTTATTTTTTCTTTTGTAATTGTGTAAAAAAATTTTAAAAAATTAAAAAGCAGAATTTTAATGTGAAACCTTTTTTTGCTATAATCATTAGTCTTAGAGGTATTGTTAGCGTAGTGTGTGTGCGAAGACCATTTCCTGCAGCCTTTCCTCAACAAGTATCTTCTATTTTTATCATGAATTCCCTTTTAATCCAACTGTAGGTTATTTAAAATAAATTCCTACAACTTAACTGAGTGTTGGTGTCTCTGTGTTCTTTCACCTCTGGCCCTGTGCCATGAGGTCCCCTAGGTCCCTCGTTTGGGGGGAAGATGGTGGGCCTGGCACCACATTGTTTCTGCAGCCCCCGTACAGCAGGTACTGCCTCCATAGCAAGATGCTTGAGCCTTTCTCATTTGAACAGGGCTGCAAAGAGGATGTTGAAGCCATGGCAAGGTCTAGGTGGGTTGAGATTGACCCAGCAGTTGTGTCTTCATCAGGGGTGAGTTGAGAGCATGTGCTGGGTTCATTGTGATGCCAGTGATCTGGAATGAAGCACCTGGCCATGGTTGGCTTTTGGAAAGGATAAGGCTTTCCACAGCTACCCTAATGTTTTGAGTAACTCACTGCTGCTTGATTGTGTTGAGTCATGGTGGCTCTTTGGTCTGTGGTAGGTCTGTATGGTCATGTAGCCAGACCCTCAATGGGTGGAGAAGTTGGTCATACAGCAACACAGCGTGGGGTGTTTTGGAGCCCTGGTAGGGGCACAGAGGGCTGACCAGGCTGTCCCACCAGCCTGCGACCCTGCTGCTTGCTCATGAGCTCATGTTAATGCTGGGGCTTGAGGTGGTCCATTGGCTCACCTGGTTCCTAGATCCCTCATCTGTGCTCCCACAGTGGCAGTGTGCTTGTCTGGGTTGGTTTGTGCACCTGCAGGGGAAACTGTCTTGAATAATGCACTTAAATAGCAGCAGCCTGACCCTCCAAGCTCTTTGGAGCTGCACAGTTCCTGTTCTCAACCCCAGCATGAATTGCCTGGAGGCTTTTATTCCCCTTTAATAAGCTGCTTGGTCCCTGCTGAAGCCCTGTCCATGTGCAGCCTGCACAGCAAGCCTAGGAGCCTGCCCTCACTCTGAGGAGTAGCTGCAGATAGTGGGTAAAGATCCTTTCTGGGATTCCTTGGCTGCATTGTGAGTTAGTGGGAACAACAGGAATGTGGCTTAGTGTTTGTATTTGGGCTCTCTTCAAGCGTTCTTGGAAGTGGAGGCCATTGCTTTAGTGCAATGGGAAGTGACCTGAGGCAGCAGGAGCCAGGGGCACAGCCAGGCTGACCTCTGGCAGGGAGAGGGAGTGGGATGGTGCTTGTTCAGGGTAAGGTGATTTTCAGCTCATGTTCCTTCAAAGAGGCTGCTTTCGCGGAGAGCCAGGACATGCTGCAGCCAGGTGCACCAGAAAGCATGGAGAAGGCCGTCGTGAGTGTTTGGGTTTTCCTTTACTCCGTGTTGCTGATGGAAACATTCTCTGCATCGATCTTCAGTGCCCAGGCTGCTGTGTGCGCTCAGGAGACAGGAAGCCTTTTCCCATGTCCCCACTCCAGCCGAAAGCAGGTTAATCGCAGCCCAGTGCTCGAGCTAGCGCAGCAGGGGTGGCTGTGGAGAAGAGAGGAGCTGAGGCCGGGACAGGGCTGCTGGCGCTGGAGCTGTGTGCAGAGGGTGCCGTGGGGAAGCGGGGCTGCTCTTGGGTGCCCAAGCGCTGCTCAGCACAAGGAGCATAGAGGGTGGGGGGTTGAGGGCAAGGGCTGGTCTCCCCTGTGCTGTACAAAGCTTAGGATCCTTGGCTCCTGCTAGAGAGATGATGGAGCTGGCAGTGCTCACTGCTGGCAGGGGACAGGGGTTCTGTGTTCCTCCCAGCTGGGAAGGATGTGGCCTGTCACTGCCTTGCTCTGATCCTTCCTACTTCACCCTTACCTGACCAGTGGTCGCTGGGTTTCCATGCAAGCGCACTTCAGCATTGGTTTGCTTTGCCTCCCATGGGCTGTCTGCTCACCTGATCCCAGGAAAACCCCTGTCTGGTGCAGTGGGGAGCAAGAGCAGCGGGATGTGGTGAGACCCAAGCTGCTCTTCCTGGTGTGGTTTCTCCGCTGCCTTTTATTAGCCTGCAGCCCTCCGCAGGGAGGAGGGTGGAGTGAAAGCAGCACCTTCTCCTTGCCCTCGTGGCTGGGAAAGGCAGGAGGCTGGGCAGGGACATGGATGATGAGGCTGATGGATGTATCCATCTCCCTGGCACTGGAGAGCAGCCCAGGGCCCAGTGTCCGTGGGGAGCCCGGAGTAGACACGGGCCCTGGCTCCTCTGCAAGTGCCTCCCAGTCACCCCGATGCTGGGGCAGCGCTTGGCTGGCTCCCAAACTCCACGAGGGTGGCTGCAGGGTCGGGCTCAGCCAGCCACAGGAGCCTCTCAGCAGCCAACCCTGAGCAGGGCTTCCTGCTGCCTGCTGCGATATTTTCAGGCGCTTTGTTGTGGCTGCAAAAACTCGCAGTTTGGCAGGAGTTACCGTTTACTCTCTGGGGCCTTTCCAAGGTGCAGCGGAGAAAATGCCAGCAGAGAGGGAAAGGGGCTCATTGTGCTCCTGACCTGCCCGTGCCTGGAACAATGCAGCCTGTAAAAATATGCTTTCTATTTATACAGCCCTCCCTGCCTTCAGACCTGGCCGAATTAAATTCCCATACCCTACGCTGCTGAGCAGGGAAATGTGCTTCTCCCCCTGCCCTGTTCAACGCAGCGGGGAGGGACATGCTCCCGCAAAGGGGAATCCCCCACCCCGGCATCGCTGGCAGCAGATTCGCCTTCTCCCTGGGCATGATGGGGTGCCCCGGGTCAGGCTGGGGGTCGTGGCTCTCGGGCCGTGCTCTGCTTGGAGGTGCGAGGCCAGCCTGATGTCCCAGGCTGGAGCGTGCTGTGCCTCTCCCTGTCAGTGGAAGGGAGGAGTATTCTGGTGCAAAACCAGCCCTTGAAAAGGCATTTGGCTCCCTCTGAACACTGGGGAGCACGGGTGCTCCCTCTCCAGCTCTGTCCCAGGCAGGGAGCTGAGGAGGATTTAATCTGTGGTTTTGCCTGTGGCACAGCAGGGTCAGGACCGCACATCCCGCGCTTTAAATGGAGAATTCCCAGATCCTGTTGACTCACTGGGCGAACAGAGAGATGGCCGCGAAACGTGCCGCATCCCGTTTTGCATCCCACCACCGCAGCGCCTGGTCCTCGCCCGCCCCAGTGTCACCACCCTGGTGTGGATTGCCTGCCCTGCAGTAAGGCTTGTGTTTGGCAGCGAGGGAAACTGAGGCAGTGGTGACGTGACCAGTGGAGGGGGCAAAATTTAGGTTGAAACTCAATCATGTGTGTTGCAAGCCATGGACAGGGCCTGACGGCCAAGAGGAGGCTGCATACCCGGCTGGATGCAGCCCCATCCCCCTTGAAGTCTTACAGGATTCAGGGGTTGGAAATTGAAACCAGGTGAATTCAGGATATTCAAAAAGCATGTGCTCCCCTAGGAACACCAGGGAGTGGGGACAGGGAACCTGGAGCTGCAGCAAGTTTCCCATCAGGTGCTGGTTTATAATCCAGAGGGATCTTGCAATGCCTGGAAGGGGCAGGAGGATGCCAGGGGGAGGCAGCCCTGCCTGCGGGCACGGCTTCGTCTCAGCCCCTCGGTGAGCACACGCAGCAGGCACCACGCCAGCATCCGCAGCAGCTCTGCGGCCCCAGGCGGGTCTGCTTTCCATTGCTGGCAAAAAAACGCCTTGCACTGTTCTGTGTCTGCTAACACCACCCCAGGGCGGGAGGTAGCTCTGCACTGTGTTCCCTGCAGGTTTTCCAGATCCTGCTCGCTGCAGGGATGGGTGAAGCTTTTCCGCGATGGTGATTTTCTCAGCCCACGGGCTGGATTCTCATTTACCCACCCAGGCAGTGCAGAACAGACAGGAACAAATAAATAACCCCAGGAACGAATAAATAACCCCAAGTGGTGGATCTCTCCTGGGGATTGCAAGGTGCCAAGTACCGCTTGCTTGGATAAGGATCGGGCACCTCCTCTCAATGCACGGTCCCCAGGGTGGGAGAGGGACCCCTCCATTCCCAGACACTGGCATCAGAGGGATGCTGGGCTGCAGGGACCCCCCTGCACTCACCTGTGGGGTGGCCTGAGGGTTTTGTTTCCCTGGATTTTGCTCCCCAGCCCTTGAGCAAGGCCAGGGGCTGTCCTTAAGCTGGAGGTTACCTGGCCGTTAGCCTGCTGTCTGTTCCTGGGCAGAGGATGTAGCTGCTCCGTGAATCCTGCAGGATACTGGGGGGGTCAGCACCCCATGCTTCAGGACTGCAAAGGGGGAAGGTGCTGGGGCCACTCAGAGGGGGAAAAACCCCTTTTCCCAGAGGTGTTTGCAAGGGGAGACTTGCAGAGCCCCCTGCCCTCCACAGTCGTATGATGAACACGATCCAGGGAATTACTTCAAAAGCAAAATGAGTCTGACCCACTGCGGACCAAAGCCCAGGCAGGGTAGAGCGGGACAGGATAGCAGGAATATGATGGAAGTTTCTGCTGCCCTGAGGGGCCGGGAGCGATTGCCCACAGCCTGGCCGGTGCAGGAGCCGGGACCACTGAACGAGGCTGGTCAGCAGCAGACAGACAAAAGCGGCTTCATATGCTGTCAAATGAAACTCTGAAATTCCTCAGCGTGTGGCACTGTGGACATGGAGAATTTAATGCAAGGCTAAAAAGTGATTAGTCAAACTCAGAGAAGAAAAATTATCCATCGCAGACACCTGGTTGCAAACCACCGCCGCCATGTGCCAGCCCCAGCCACCCAGGGCTCCGGGGCTGGAGAGACGCAGTGACGGGTGCTCTCCATCAGCGTGAATGGGCAGCGTTTGGGAGTGAGGGAGTTACCTGTTTGGCTTCTTCGATGGCCACTCTCCCTTCTCAGGTTTTGCCCTCAAAAACAAGGGTGTGCCCATAATGCTCAGCTATTTTAAGACCACTGGGAGCTGGCTGCTTCCTGCCAGTCCCGAGCGAGGCCGTTACACAAGCAAGGAGTGACTTCCCCAGCGGCGGTGGCTCACCCGGCAGGAGCGGGGCAGAGGGTCCTGTGCGGCCAGCACCCCGGGGCTCCCACCGGCAGGCTCCCAGCAGCTCTGCCTTAGCTGAGCCCATCCCCAGCGTCCTGTCACCCCTTAGGGTGCTGTCGTATGCCGGGCGTTTTTATAAAGGCAGGTTTATGTTCTTAGCCCAGTGCGTTTGCCCTTGCCTTTTTGATGCCCGGACGTTGGGTAGGGTCCTAAACGACCACGAACCTCGTAGGGCTGCTTGTGTATTTGCACCTGTGTGTGCACGTGTGCATGCGTGTGCGTGTCCCTTTGAAGGCGGGTGAAGCAGTAGGACAGAGGGAGCTGCTCGCATTTGTGGTGCGCTTGGTGATGGGCACCTTGCTTAGCAAACGATGCCCCTTCCAGACCCACCCTGGAGCTGGAGGGTGAAATAAAGGCTGCTCGGCTGCATGCTGCCTCGCCATGGGCCTGCAAAGCGACGTGTGTATGTATGTGTGTGTATATATTGTATATGTATGCGTATATACGTATATCTATGTGTTTATATATTGGGGAACATCCCCTCCAACCTCTCCCTTTCACTGCTCTCCTGCAGCGGGGCCGTGCTCACCCTTGGGCAGCCCAGCCCCTGGCCAGCATCGCCTGCCGTTGTGGGTGATGCACCCGCCACCGCACCTCGGTGTTTGCACCGGACCCCGGACACTGTCCCCAGCGCAGGGCAGCCTGAGCGCCCAGCCCGCCCCGGGGTGCCCCGATGGGGGGGAGGGCACGGGGAGGAAAGGCAGCAGTGCAGAAAGGGAAATCGCAGGCTTTAACCTCATGAATGGAGCAAACCGCCCTGAAACACTTACTAATTCCCTGGCTTATCCCCTGGCTAACCCTGCTTTTGTGTGGTCTCCCGCCAGGGCCGGAGCGGGGCTGGAGGAGCCTCCTGGGACCCCCGGCTCCCTACACCCCCTCCCCGGGGACAGGACGCTGCCGGCCGCCCTGCAAACCCCGGCCCGCTTTCCCCGCCGGCGCAGGTCCGGCCGTGATGGACGGGGAGGGAAGCTGCGGCAGCCGCAGGCCCGGCTCCGGCGAGGAGCCCCGCCACGGTGCCAGCGGCAGCCGGGCGGAGGGGACCGTCCCCAGGAAAAGCCACCCCGCTTGGCCCGTCCCAGGGCGGCGGGGCTGGGGATGTCCCCGGGAGAAGAGCGGCTCCCGGGGACAGCCGCCAGCCCGGCCCGTGCCCCGCTCACGCCCGTGTCCCTGCGTGTGCCCGCTCGCCCCGCACAGCCCCCACGGCGGACACGAGGCGGGGGGCAGTGGCGGGAGGCTCGGGGGGGGGAGCCTGTGCGCCGGGGTGACGGCCCACGGGATGCGGCGCCGGGGGACGCAGCGCCCCCGGGCCCCCCCACCCGTGCCACGCCGCGGGGTGTGTCGCACACCCAGGACCCCACGCAAACTCTGCTGCGGGGTCTGCCGGGGCCCCGTGCTGTCCTGTGCTGCGGGGTGCGTGGCACGCCGGCCACCTATGCGTGCCGTGCCCGCCTAGCTGCGGGGTGTGCAGCACGGAGACCCCCACAGGCGCTGCGGGATGCCCGCCGCCGCACCCACCCCCCACAGCGCTGCACCGCGCCAGGGGTCACCCCCCCCCCCCACGCGTGTCACGCCGCGGGGGTGCGCGCAGCACCCCGAGACCCCACAAGGCGGCAGAGCGCCAGCTGCGCGCCCCTCCCCATCACCCGGGCCGGGGGTGCCGGGGGGTGTCGGGGGGGGCAGTGCGCACCCCCCAGGCGGGCCCCAGCGTCTCCCCCGCCCGTCCCACCGCGAGGGGCCGCGCCCCGCCCCGCGCCGCCGCCCCCCTCCCTTCCCTCCTCCTCGTCCTCCTCCTCCTTCCTCGCTCCTCCTCCTCCTCCTTCCCCCCCTCCCCGCAGCCGGCGGCGGGCGGGCGGGCATGGGGCGCGGCGGGCGGCGCTGAGCGCGGCGGCGGCGGCGGCGGCGGCGCTCCGGGCGCTCCCGCTCCCCTTTGTTCGCGGCGCTGATGGCGGCCGGGCCGGGCAGCGGCCCCGGGGCGCCCAGCGAGGCGGAGGCAGCGCACCTCTGCCGCAGCCTGGAGGTGGGCACCGTCATGACCCTCTTCTACTCTAAAAAGTCGCAGCGACCCGAACGGAAAACTTTCCAGGTGAAGCTGGAGACGCGGCAGGTCACCTGGAGCCGCGGCTCCGAGAAGATCGAGGGAGCCGGTGAGTGCCGGGGAGGGGGGCGGCGGTACGGGGACGGCCGGGAAACCCGGGCAGGAAGGGGAGGAAAAGGGCTCCGGATCCCTCGGGGCGATGGGTGCGGGGCGGCCCCGGCCGGAGCCGTCCCGGGGAGCCGCCGTTCGCCGGCTCGGAGAGCGGCGCGAGCCTCGGTGGGGAGGAGGAAGGTGTAAAAAAAAATATATATATATAAAAAAATAAATAAACCCCAGCCTCTCTGGGCCCGGCGTCAGCTCGGGGTGGCGGAGAAGGGGTCAGGTTTCCCTGGCCGGGGCCGCCTCCGGCCGCACGGTAACCGGCTGCGGCGGGGGATGCGCGGGCCGGGTACCGCCATGGCCGCCCCCACCCCCAGCGCCGCCTCCCAACTTTCGGCATCCCTCTTCGGCATCAAACTTCCCCTGGGACAAACTAGGTGCCTTTTCCCGGGCGGTACCTTGGCTAACAGCACCTAAAAGCCGTAGGGAGCCTCAAAAGGAGGCAGCATTAGTTTGAGCCCTTTGGGGGTTGCGTCTCGGAGCAACAGATGAGAAGAAAGGGCAAAAAGCAGAAAAAGCAACCCAAAATATTGCGCTGTAAGCCCCCGCTCTTCCCTTGTCCCCTTTGCGCATCTGCCCAAGGACGATGGCACAGGGTCAGGTGGAGCACGGTCAGCGTAGGGCCGGGTCCTGCACACCCTCTTTGCAGCGGTGGGTGCAGTTACGGGCAGAGCAGCCCGCTGGCTTCGGTTTCCCGCGCGTGATGTGGACTTCTAGCACGAGGAGGGCAGGGGAAAAGATGCGTAAGAAATGTGAGTGGAAAACCACAAAGATGGGTGGGAAGGGGGAGAGGGTAGGGAGGCCCCGCACTGGGAAACTTTTAACCTCGGCGTTGGTTTCCTAGGTTACTGCTGTTTCTCTTAAATTACCTTTCCCGCCCCCACGCACACCAGCACGAGGACAGTGTCTCTGCTCGATGCTGGAGGCGAGGAAGAGGGGACACGCACGAAGGCCGATGTGACGTAAGTCCTGGCGCTGGCCTTGGTGCGGCGGCACGTTAGTACCGGCCTTCCCCGCGTTGAGGGGTGCGACTGGGGCGCAGCGAGGCCGTGGAGGGGTTGTCGTCTCTCCTGGCAAGTGCTGCTGGCCCAGGGTGGAAAGGTTGGATGCTTTTAGTATCGCGAAAGGGCTCCGATCAAGAAAGGAGATGGTGATGATGGTCGTGTCTCTGCGGCATGATCGCAGAATGCTGGTGTTTCCAGTTTGGGGCTTTGGTTTGCCTTAAGGCCCTTGGAGTCCTCTAGCTTCTGCCCAGCGGCATCTCTAGGCAGATCTGGAAGGAGCCCTGGGCTCCATTAGCATCACCAAGACGTGAAGCTCCCCTCTACCTTTCCCAGGGTAGTTTGTAGGAGCTCTGAGGTGGTGGGAAAGGGAGGAGAGGCAGCCCTGGGTTCAAGTTGTTCTTAAACTAAGGCAAAGCGCCTATCTGTTTCGCTGGTGAGGTGCTGGCTTCTGGCAGTGTCTACAGACCATGTGGGTCCATGGCCCATAGTGGGACGGAGGTCCCCACCGATGTCTATGCGGGCGACTGTTCCTGTGGGCAGACCTAAGCATGTGCTGCAGCTCTTGTAAGGCTGGGACCTTAACTTCAGGGAAATTTAGAGAACTTTAACTTCTGTACCAGAATTGTGGTAGTAATGATGATGATAATGTTGTGGCTGCAAGGACTTCTTGTGCTGTGCGGACAGCCAAGAGCAGATCAGTAAAAGCAGAGAACGTGTCCCAGGGACCGAGATGATCAAATTATAAAAATAAGAAAATCTATAGGTTTCTAGCAAAAGAAAAGCAAGAGTTGGGGAACACGGGACAGCCAGTTCCCTCATGTTCCTTTAAATGTCACAGTGGAAAATTATTTGGGGCTCTTCTGCTGCGCCGCAGGTGAGTTGGCTGGCTGGTGGCCATGGGCTCTGGGTTCCCCAGCATGTGCCTCCCCAACGTGTGTGATGTTACTGCAGTGCGTGCAACCCTCCCGAGAGGCAAGATGGGCCATGCTGGAGAGAGAGGATGTGAGCCTGAAGAGCTGCCATATCTTTAGCCCCATCTCTCTGATGCTGGATGCTTTCCCCATGGTCTCCTCTCTGCACCCGAGCATCTCACCCTGTCCTCAGTCCCCTCTTCTGGTGTCACCCGTCACCCTGAGCAGCACCCATTCTCTCGCCCTTCTCCCTTCTCAGGGCTGCGAAGTAGAGCTTTGCTTTAACACTTCCTGGACAGAAGCGTGGGAGCTCCAGGTGGAAATATCTGCTTGTGTACACAAATAGTGACGGCATATCTAAGCAGGCGAGGCAAAGCCATGCGATCAATGGCCAGCAATACTAGATTGTTGGCCAACTTCCCTATTTTTATCTGGATGTGCTTTCTAGGTGGAAAAAGGATGCCTGGGAAAACCCAGGTGTGTGACAGCTCCGCTTCATGTGGCAAATACACTGATGTATTCCTCTTCTGCCTCATCCCCTCCTTGAAGGCCAGCCTTTACTTGCACAGAGTTCACATGGCTGTGGTAGGAACCAGAGGGGGAAGTGATCTGGAGTCAAGCTAATCACTTTCAGTGCAGGGTAATTTTAACCATGAGCAATGGCTGACCCAGTTCTCCCCATGAAGACAAGCCATGCTGGTGTGGGGAGTAGGAGGTTGGGGCTGGCAGGAAGACTGGGGTTTGCTTTTTGTGGTGGTACTGGTTTGGCCCTAACTTGCAATATGAGTGAGGCCATAAGCAGAGGAGAGCAGCCAGCTGTCAGGAGGCGAGATGTTCCATCACGTGGAACGGCATCTCTACCGGACAATATCTGGGGGTCTACAGGTCAAAGACTGCTCTGTTCATGAGTTGGTAATGAATGTTCTTGTATTTCTTGAGATACGGAGACCAGCAAGGAG
The DNA here is from genome assembly GCF_947461875.1 of Haliaeetus albicilla. Taxonomy (NCBI): domain Eukaryota; kingdom Metazoa; phylum Chordata; class Aves; order Accipitriformes; family Accipitridae; genus Haliaeetus; species Haliaeetus albicilla. Next base: position 12,847,004 of record NC_091484.1, on the reverse strand, counting down.
CTTCAGAACCCCCTGGACAGAAGTTAGTTGCCTAAGTAGGAATGATCCTGGGTTTTTATCCATTTCAGAACAGGTGGGTATCCATAGTATATCACATACGGAGGTCTCGGACTCATGGCACATTTGTATAGATGGCCATGTCTTGGAGAGATATCTGTCTCCATGAACACCACCCTAGCATGGAGGATCTGTGCTTCTTTCTCTGTACCTGGAGGATTTTGCAGAAACGAGATGTGTATTTGTCCCAAGGAGGGGTGGGCAGCGCTGGGTGACCTGACCCTGTTGGGTAGAGCACAGCCCCTGTGGCTGCAGCTCGGGAAGCCTCCTGCTGTGTGGTAGGCAGTGCACGAGGGGACAGAGGCTCAGCTGGCTCTTCTCCAGGTCACCTCAGGCATGTGGGCTAAAGCTGTGGTGTGCTGGGAGGAGAGGGCTTCTGGGCACAGTCGCAGTCATCATTCCTTGGCATGGTGCTGCTCGTTTCAGAGCTTCGACATCACTGTGGGTGGTGTCATGGAGCTGCTGCCTCCCCAGGATCTGTGGGTGCTTGTCAGTACTTCAGATCTTCTCTGAACTCTGGGTGGTTGCAATAGTCAACCAGTTGTTTGCCTTCACCTTCATGAGAAGCTACATTTTGGTGGTGCTTGGCTTTCTGGTGTATGCTGACCTGGAGCTTACTGGGGAGCAGAACCTGAGCAGGCTTCAGGTCACCCCACCGCTGGAGAGGAGCACGCCTGGAGGAAAGTCCAGGGAAACCCCCATCCTCCATGCCTTTGATGCCTCAGCAGCGGTGTGTCGTCAGTCTGACAGCTTCTCCCTGACCGAACGGGTGTGTGGCTGCCAGCTCCAGTGGCCACGCTGCTTGTGCTCAGAGGTGATGGGACATCTTTTATTTCAAGTTACTTACTGAAGCGAGCGGGATCTGAGCTAGGCTCTGGAAGGAGCTTTTGGCACGTAAGGACAAAGCCCTTAGTGTTGAACAGCGCTTTTAACAATGGTGAGATTGGACCGGAGGGATGCTGACTGGGGAGTAGCTTGTGTCTGATGGGTTGGGTGGCATCTCCAGACATGCTATAGATGTAGAGGCAACCAGCCAGCCTTGTTGGCCACTGTCAAACTGCCTAGCCTTGCCTTCGTGCTGCCCGTGAGCTGGGAGGTGTTGGGGTCGTGGTACATTGGTGCTGAAAGGAGGGGGGAGCCCTTGCCGGTGTGACAGCCCTCTTCTTCGTCCCCTTGCTTTGTGACCCTTGTGTAGCTCTTTGTGAGCGTTGCATAAAGAGTGACCTTGTGTGTTAATTGTCAGCGTGTGTGTCCCCCACTCCTCCCCTCCGTGAGCAGCTCTGACTCAGCAGCGGGCAGAGCAGGGGCTCCAGCCAGCTGGGCTCCCAGATGAAGAACCTCTTCTGTTGGAAGGGACCCATCTTCCGCTCTTTGTTAAGCTCTTCAGCTCGCTCCAAAGCGCCGTGGCTCTCGATGAGCAGAATCAGCTGAGGAACGGGGAAGAGAGGGCAAACGTGTCTGTGCGGGAAGCCTTTTGCTTTGAAAAGCGGTCACCTCTTTCTCCTGTACTTTTTCAAAACTGAAACTGCGCAAAGTGCAAGCCTGGTTTGTGCAAAAAAAGGTCTTTTTTTTTTTTGTCTTTTTTTTCTTTTTTTTTTTCAATTAATAGTTTTTATCCAAAAGGGTTTCAGCCAGCTCTAATTACCAATGCCTTGCTTTCTTGCTAATCAACTCTGCAGAGGGCCTGGCTGTTACGATGGGAAGAGCTCTAATAGTTTTCTATTCTTTTTGTTAATCACCCAAAGCAAAGTAGAGCTAATCCCTCGAGTCAGTTGTCTTTTATGCATTTTTTTTATTTTTTTAAACTTCCTGTGTTACGTAATTCTTTTTTTAATATAAAAGGGTCTTGCATTCAAAACTTCACATGCTGGGGGGTTATAGGCCAGCTTCTAATTGATCTGTTTGCCTTGAAACACATCAGAAAATTCAGAGAGTTTGTTCAGAGAGCGAGCTGAAAATTTGGAGCAGATGTTTGTTTTATAGGGGAGAGGGAGGGGGGGGAACACCTCGAAAAAACCCTGGTTGCATTCTTGCTTTCAGTGAAATGAGCTCAGTCCCGTGGAGGTGGAGAAAAGCCATCGCCTATGCAAAAGAAAAGGCAGGAACTGTAAAATATGAGTACAAAGTGACTCTGAAGAGTGGCTTGTACTCGCCTCATCCTTTCCAACTACCTGCCTCTTTTGTTAGTCCACTGAGGCATGGCTTTTTTTTTTCTTTTGAGGCCATCTGAATAAGCTGAGGGGCTTGGAGCTCTTGAGAAGTGAGCAAGCCAGAAATGGATTTCAAAGATAAACAAACTTCAGAGTTGGATCTTCTGGGGGTGCAGGGTGGCTCCTGCAGCGGCAGGTCCCCCTCCTGCTCCACCACCCCATAGGAGCAGGATGCGTTCCCTCGCAGCGGGCGAGGGCTGGGAGGGTGGGAGCTCGCTCCTGAGGTGCCTTGGAAGGTGAGAGCATGGCTTGTGACAGTCGTAATGGTTAAAACTTCCCCTGCTGAAGCTCCGCTGTGGGAGTTTCCTTGAGTGAAGGGTTTTTTGTGTCATTACCAGTCCCCTTCCTGCTTGCTAGGATATTTGTGTTAAACTGGGGAAAGCAAACAAGCTCTATTCTGCCTTCACCTCCAAACTGAAACAGCTTCTTTCCCTCGCTTTACATCCCTTTGTCATCTCTGTTCTCTTCTCAGCAGCATCTTCCAGGAGGAGTGGGTTAGAAGACCTCAATGTCTTCTAAGACCCGTCATAAATTACCTCCTCCCTCGGCATCTCAAAAGCTTCTCTGCAACCAAGAGAGCAGCTAGAGGTTAGCTAGCTGGGAGACCTGTGCTCCACTGTGGTACCTGCACCCATATTGTCCATCCATCTGGTTCCTTTGTTTGCCACGTAGAAGGTATTGGCTTACGAGTTTTAAGCCCACTAATTTAAACATACTGGAGAGGTTTTGTGTAGTGTCGGACCGATTACTTCTCACCTACACTGAGGGCCTGAGCGCTCCAGGTTTTTCAGGGCAGAAGCGATGCGGCTTGGCTTTCTCCCTGCCTGCAGGCAGCCGTGTTGGCTGGACACCATCTGTGGTGAGAGGAACATCTGAGTAAGCTGGATCTGAACATCTGGCTTTGCAAAGGAGCACCTCACATGCTCGCTGCCGTCACCTCCCATCTCCGGGGGCAGCTTTTTCATGGGATTTCATACAGGACTTTTAACCCATCTCCGAGCTGAGCCAGCAGTCACCCAACCCAATCTGTGATCTTTTTACTGCTCTTTGTTTTAGCTCCCTTGCCTGCACAGCGGGGGTAGTCATTCTTATCGGTGAAGCGTTTGCTCAGCTCCATTATCTAATCACAGTGGCGTGCACTGCGAACATCCCGAAGATGTGCCGGCTGTTAGCGATGCCCGTTGCCTGGCCCTGGGCGAAGCAGGCGTGTGACCTTCTGCATATCTTGCAGATTGCAGATGGAGGCTCACCTGCAGTCTCAGCAGGAGTCTGGGGGGGAGTCGATGCTAAAGTCCCCATCCCTGAGCAGTGCTAAGGTCCCCATCCCCAAGTGTTGCGTGCGGTAGAGCAGGCTTGACCATCAAGTTGCCCCAGGGGTGCAGGCTTCATTTAGTTTTTGTGATGCTGGGAACTCAGGCACTGCTCTTTGGCTGGGGCCTTCCCCTCCAGAGAGTGCTGGGACTGTTGTGTCCCTTGGGAAGTGACCCAAGTGACACCACTGCACTGTGATGGGCAGTCTGGCCAGGATGTAAAATTTGCCAACGATTGGGATGGAGCAGGAGCTCTGTGAGTGCAAGTGCTCGGTTGAGAATGCCTTTCAGTTTTGGCTACATCACACAAGCTTCTGCTTGTGTCCTGCCCTGACCAGCTGCAGCAGCTCAGCCCATGGATAGTAACTTCTGAAGCTGCTGGAAGTGGAGCACATTTGATTGTGTGTCCATCTCCTCTGTCTCTGCCAAAGTGGGATCCTGCTGGGGTCAGCGTTGCAAACAGTTTGCACTGAGCATCTCATCCAGGCCATGAAACTGGCTGGCAGGAGCTGTGAGACTTCTTCCAGATCAGCCTGCTGTCGAGCATGGTGATTGCCAGTCCTGCATGGCTGTAGAAATGCAGCAGGACCACACCGTTGGTGGGCCATAGTTACTTAGATGAAGGGGTCAACGGTGATAGTCTCTGCTTAATGGCAGGTCAGCCAAAAGCTGGGCTGGTGGTTTGGGTTTGGAGGTGTGTGACAGTGCTTCTCAGAGCCAGGTGGCCTGGCTGGGGCTGCAGCGAGCCCCTTGTGCTGTGACCCCATTCCCAAACTGTTGCAGGTTCGGTAGGACCTGGTGTAAAGCACAGGATGAAGGAAGGGTGCAGGGAGTCCAGGAAGAGCTCGCAGCATGTGGTGAGGAGGTGTGGGGCTTCGATCACAAAACCCCTCTGCAGCTCTGAGTTTAAACTGCCGGCTGAACGTTGTTATGCAATAAAAGGAAATGTCTGAAGTCAGTGGAGAAGACTTTTTCTTTTCTAGTGTGCTCTGAGGTTTAAGGGCAGTAGAAGTCAGAAATCAGTGAGGCTTTAAATTTTGAAGTCGTTACGATGCTTTTGAAAAGTTACTCCCCACATCCTCCCTTCTTCCCCTTGGCCAAACAAGCTTGGAGAGCAGATGGTGGACGATGACGCTGAAATAGAGCGACTGGAAGCATGCCTATCTAGGGAAGGGTAAAAGAAGCAACGTTAGTGTGTTCAACAGATACCTGCAGCTGTATGGAAAAAATGGTTTGGTATCTGACAGCCAGGGATGCTCACAGAAAGCTGCGACTGTCCCAGCAAACACGTACCTGTGAGGCTTGTCGGCTCACTTGGTCGTGGTGTTTGCTGCTGCTGGAGCTCTCCTGCCAATATCACGTATGGGATCAGTTTAATATCTAGCACATCCTCTGTGCAATGACTGTATCCTGCCGTGCACGGGGGTGGGTGATCTCATGGCTTTTCCTCCGCTCCGACGTCCCTGCTCATCTGTTCCACCGAGCATGATTTCTCTGCCGGAGGTGTTACATCAGGCAGCAGTGGGAGGGTGTCTCCCAGACCTGGGAGAGCCCTCAGGAGGGGGACACGGTGACAACGGCCGTTTCTGAAGGGACTCTGCAGTGCGGGGGAAAACTTTCCTTTGAAATGGTTTTAATCTTTTAAGTTTTGAGGATTTTTGTTGCACAAAGAGCTGTTTTACGTGGGAAAAGCTTTTTGACATTGATTCAAATGAGAAACTTCCTCATTTCTGAGAATTTTCTGCCTTTCTGAAGATCCCCCAGTACTTGTTGCTGCTGGCAGGGCTGTCTGCTTCTGCCCAACGGCTGTGCTGGGCTCGTCCCTCCTGTCTCAGCTCTCCTTATCTCTGGGCACCTTGCTGCCTCTTAATATATCCCCGTCACATATCAAACACCTTGATATATCAGATGGCAGGAAGACATATGATTGTGGAGCACTGTGAGCACCCAAAAGGCCAAGGGCTGTCGTCTCTAGCAGAAGCTGGCAACTCTAAATCTGTAGAAGTCAGCAGAGCTTTACGATGCTGACAGCCCATACTCTGAAAGTCTCTGTGATTTTCAAACTGCTTTTCAGCTTCATCTCTGCTGCCTGTGTGGTCTGGTGGCTCTTCAGCTCGATTTGGAGCTGGGGGTGTAGAATTGGGCTGGCTGGAGAGCTGTGGAAAGCCTTCCAGAATCTGGAACAGACCTCTCCCTTGCTTTCCTCTGCAGCTCCTACCTTCTGTTTGCAAACACTTGTGGTTCTGAGGTTTTGGTCAATCCTGTCTTCTTGTGCTGTTAATACGGTGCCCCAAGGCACACCTGGCGACCCGCAGGCAGGCAAACCCACATTGTTGTTTTAAAATTGGCCCGGCGAAGGTCGGGGTCCAGCACGTGAGCTTCCGTGAATGGGATGCTTTGCTGAGCTGACTTTGTCCGCTGGCCTTGAGGATGAAATGGCTAACAGCCACAGCAGAAGGGGCAGGACTGTGCCTTACGGGTTGTTTTTATTCCCCAACCCATTACAAATGCATTTATTTTCTTTTTCTTTTTTTTTTTTTTTCCCTGCCTTGACACGTGAAATCATCACGCCCAGAGCTCTGCTGCCTCGTGTTTGCAGCTCAGCCTCTCTGCTCACCCCCGTACGAGGGTGCGTGCAGGACTGCTGCCTTCCCACAGATGTGGTCACTGCTGCCTTTCCACCCGTGGCCCTTGGGGGAGTGACCCACAGGGTGAAATGTCCTCAGGGATAGAGGCTGCCTTGGATTGCCTTTTCCCTCTAACTTCAAAATCCATCACCGAGGAGTTGGATGCACGGTCACCATGCTGCGGTCCATCCCACTGCGCTGCTGGGATCACGGCATCTGGAGGGATGGGTGCAGAAGGGCCACTGCGCTCTCGCTGGCATACAGCGATGCTGTGGCTGCTCTGCTGCCTCCTGACACCGTGAGCTGCTCTGTCTCTGCTGGGGCTTCCCTGACTTGCACCTTGCTCCTCTCCTAGCAGGCTTGTGCTGTGCGGGGCCGCATCCTGCTCCATTTGAGCATCTATCTGTACTAGGGCTGGACAGGCCAGCATTGAAAATCATCGCTGAGAGGGAACGTCAAGGAAGGCTGTCCCGGCAGGCTGTGTGCCCCGCGGGGACGCTGAGTAGAGCAGCTGCTTGAGAGTCTTTTTCCTGTTTACTTGCTCCCAGAAGTGCCGGGTGATGTTATGATTAAATGACAACCCTCCTGCATGTGCCGGTGCATCTTTCATCCATCCCTCCTCCTCACCCTCTCCCGCGGGTGTCTCCACACATGCGGTCCCCAGCCTGTAAGCCAGGTCAGATAACTGGGGTGGCTGTGGGCAGGGGCTCAGCAGTGTCAGGAGCACAGGATGTCCCAGAGGACTTTAACCCCCTTGGCATCCTGCCCTGTAAATCTGCACCCCATAAATCTGCTTTCCAGCTGGTGGAGAGGTGGGGTAGGGGTTGGCTTGGTTTGTTTGCCGAGCGTTCAGGCACTGCCTGACGTGGTCCTTCTCAGCGCGAGTGAAGGGCAAGGCTCTTGTGCTTCTGGGCTGCACCAGAGCAGAAGCAGAGAGCCTGCTGCCTCGTCTCTCCAAGCTGCCATGCTTTGGTACCCCTGCTCACACGTTATGGTACCTCTGCGAGCGCCTGTCCTGCAGGCATCACTCATCCACCTCTGGTTCCTCTGGCCAAGATCCTGGGGTATTTTGGATACCACCCCCTCCTTCGAGCCTGCAGTCCTTGTCCTGCCAATCCTTGCCAGCTCGCAGGCCTCTTCAACTTCAGAGGACCAAAAAGCTGTCCCAGGTCCCAGAGCAGACCCTGAGTGGTGCTGGGCTCCCCAGGCTTGCTGGGCAGCAGGGAGTTGGCTCTGCTGGGACACAACTTGGCTCTAAGTCTCAGCAAAGCAGCAGAAATGGTTTTATCTTTTGGGTTTTTTTCCTCTAGTATGTCATTTAATGCCTTGTGTCAGCCTGGTCTTGCTGCTGGTTGGAGTATGGTCCTTGTAATCCCCAACAGCTCAGGCTCTGGGCCTGTTATGAAAAGGCCTAGAGATAAGAGCATGAAATTTTGGAGCATTGGCACATGAGGTTTTGTATGAACCATGGAGCAGGTCGGTGTGCAAGCAGGAGGAGGTCTCAAGTTCTGAGGACCAAACAAATCCTGGGTAAGGTCATTAAGGAAAAAACAAAGGAAAAAGTGGTAGAGGAGCCTGGTGTGAAGACCATCACCAAGAGCTCCTGCTTCTCCCACGTAAACTGAAGATAATGTCTCCTGCTAGGGCAGTGCGTGGCTTAAGTAGTATCTGCTCAGTGCCTGGGGAACTTCGGTTGGATGATGCTGTAAGAAGATGCCATTGACTGGTTATCAACCATACACTTGCCTTGGTGATGGAAGGTGAAGCCAGCACCGTCAGTGGTCCTATTGTGGTTAGTGCAGATAGAGCAAAACTGGTGAAAAGGGAAGAGGAGATTCATTGTTGCCATTTTTAACCACTTTGGGACAGAGCAGGTTTGATTTTTCCAGCAGCTGCTCTGGTAACTCCGTCTGCCTCTTTCTCTGGTTCATGGCACGGTGGGTGGAAAGGACTCACGTGGAGAGTCTGAGGAGGAGGTGACACGAGAAAGTGCCTCAGCTACTCCCTGCACTATCGGTGGAGACAGTACAGCCCTCTGGGGCCCCTCCCACAGATAATGGCACACAGGCAGATCTAGGGGAGGGCACACATCTGGAAATCACATCTGTGCTTTAGTGAATACTCAGTCCTTGCTGTCTCAAAAGAGCTTTTGAGTTGAGCATGGCAGGGGGAGAGGTCAGGCTGTTGTGGTGACCTCAAATGGCTCAGCAGCAGATGGGATCTTTATCCTGTTCTTCTCTTCCCAGCTTTACCCTGACACTGAAGAGCTCAAGTCCTGGCAGGGACAGGAACAAGCCATCTCCCTGCTGCCCATTGAATGGCCTGGCCAGCAGTCATCTTTGCTGTTAAATTGCTGTCACGGAAACTTGATTGCATCGGCTGGTGGGATGGGTGAAAACTGAGTCATGGCATCTGAATGTCACCGGCATTTGCTGCCAGTGTGACAGATCTTTTCTGTCCTTCAGTTTTCACTCCTGTACTGTCCTGGGGACAGTGTGTGGTCACTCCTGTCTCCATTTGCTTTGTGGTGGGGCATTACTCCCCAGGCATGAAAGAAGCAAGAAGGCATCTATGTTGGGTGCAGAAATCCCCAAAGACTTCCAAGGAGAGCTTACTGCTGTTGGACACCCAGGTCCCCAGATCCACCTCTGCCAGGGCTTGCTCATCGTCCCTGCCAAGCTCCCGGCTGTCAGGCTGTAAGCTGGTAAGCTGTGCCTTCGACTGCCTTGTGCACTCAGGAACCTCTGGATTGCCATGTCTGCCCTTCTTTCTTGCTTGTTTTTTGCCAATCTGCTTGGTCCCATCCGCTTCCCCACTCAGGCAGTGCTGGCAGTGAGTAGGAGTCCTCCAGCTGGCTGAGAGTCCGGGGACTTCAGTGACCCTGTAATCTCAAGGAGAGGGATGTGGGGAAGTTGCACAGAAGTGCTCCCTGTTGGGCCCTTTGACAGGAGATACCTGCCCAGGGAGCAGCTTCCTTGAGCGTCTCACCCCCTTCCATGCCGAGACACAGGGCTGTGTTGGGTGCCCCCATCGATCCATCCCTGCCCTCTGCAGTACCTCTCAGATCTCCTTACTGCTGCGCATCTGCCTGGGAGGGAGGGAGAGCGGGAGAGGCAGGCTGGAGGAGCTGTGCTCGCAGACCTTCAGCTTCCCCCATCCTCCCACCGCTTTATTATGCTTCTGTAAGGTCATTACATTTCTCGCTCAGGCAGGGCTGAGGGGGATGGAGCCCTTGATGCCACGCAGGAAAAAGGTCACCTTGGGGGTGGCTTACAGAGCCATCCCTAGGCAGACTGTCTGTCCAGAAGCACCGGTGCTGAGCTTCCCCTTTCCATTTGAGTCAGTGGAAGCTTGAGCCTCTCAAACAGACCAGGCTGATGACTTAAGGGTAGCTCCGTTGGCTGCCGCCAGCCTTAATTCATCTGGGGAAGGGACACCGACTTCTTCAGAGCAGCATCTGTGCAAGCAGAAACCGGGGCTTTACCCTAGTGGGAGTAGCTCTGCTTGTAGTTGGGGTGGAAATGTGTTCCCATGTCCTGTGTAGTGAAGGTGCAATAAGTCCAGGGCTGTCATGGGTGCCAGCCTTGCAGATTAGAGTAGATATGACCAGCAGCCCTGGGTGCCCAGCCTGGGGTTTGGTAGAATCCAGAAATCCTGGTACAAAACCCTACAACTTCACACAGACAAAATTTCCGTGGAGGACAAGAGGGAGCACCGAAGCCTCCCTGGAGAGGGATCGCTGGGGCTCTCGCCTGGTGTTTGCCATCTAGTTGCCTGTCTCCCCACCACTACCCTCACAGGGCTACGCTGTAGGGACAGGGTGAGGTGTCATTCCCTCCCTTGGGATTGCTGGTGTCCAGCAAGGGGAATGTTTGTGCTTCCCAGACCCAGTGCTGTGCTGGGTGAATTCTGCATCATGAACTGTGACTCTGCTTTCATACTTTGCAGACTATTCATGCTGCTTGGAGTTCACCCCTCCTCATAGCAGCTGTCCTAAAGTTGGGTGCCCGCGCCCTACTGTAGACAGATAAGATAACCTCTAAGAGAGACCCCAAACTGCAAAGTGTTGGATGGTAGGAGGGTATCTGGGGGGAGATATCAAATGGGCTCGCTCTGTTCTTCACTATTCCCGCAGTGTTCCCTGCTGGCCACCCCAGAGAAGAGGCATGGGCCAGATGTGCTCTCTCCAGTTGTTGTGGAAGAGATGTGTCTTCTAAGAAGTTTCTTCCCACCTACCTTGTATGCTTGTGTAGGGTTGGACTGAAATGCCCATCCCTCCTTGGGCTGTGAAGGGAGCCCCAGTGACCAGCTTGTAATGGGATGCTCCATTTCCACTGACTTGGGTGAAAGCTTGGTGGGGACTGGGAGAGTCAGCGGGAGCATAGCATCCCATACAAGAAGTTCATCTGCTCAGGGAGGAGAGCCTGGCTGCAGGACTGGGCCAACACTTCCTTTTTGCATCCAGCAAGCCCCCCGTGTGCCCTGCAAACACGCCTGCCAAAGGCCCTGCTGGCATCAAAACAGCCTGAGGGGAGACAGCAGCCGGGAGAGTGGAGAGCTGGTCCCTCTGGGAGGGTGGGTCCCTGTAATAACCCTGCTAATTAACTGCTGGCCATTAGCTGATATTGGGTAGGAGACATCCCCCAATGCATCCTGCCCCATTTCTCCCAAGCCTCTCTTCCTCCCTCTCCCTGTTGGAGAGGTGTTAGCTGTGGGTGCCCGGAGGCAGGGCTGCTCGTGGGATGTAGAAGGATTTCGGGACTGGGGGACTCCTGGTGCTTCTTCAGAGGCTTAGGCGGTGACTGCAACAAGTGACAGTATCTCAGCATCAGTGTCCCACCCCTGCTCTTTTGCTTTACCTGCTGTTGTGGTTTCTTGTCTGGCTCTGGGATGGACATACCGGTGTGGCATTTGTAGCAGGTGCTCTGGGCTCATGTGGGCTCTGGGCTCTGGGCTCCCCCGGTGACATGCTCTCTCTGTCCCCACAGCTCCAGGGGTACAACCAAGGGGGCTGTGCAGCGGAGGCTGGGGAATGAGCTGGAGTGCTTTGCCCAAGGTCATGCAGCCCACCTGGGGTAGAGGTGGGTCCAGTGCCACCTTCTCAGCTGCGGTGGTGACAGATGCGGTGGCAGTGCTGGCAGGGAGGTGGCTCAGGCCAGCTGGGTCTGAGTGTGAAGTTGTCCCTGGGACGCTGAGACCAGCAGGGTGGAAACTGCCAGCCTTTACGTCCCCCGGCTGGGCTGGGCTGTGGGCAGAGGCTGTGAGATAACAGCATCCTGCTTCACTCACTTGGGGGATCAGCTTTGGTTTTTTAACTTACGTTTTCTTGCAGCTGAGAGTAAGCGGGAGAGATGTGCTGACGATACAGGACAGGCAGCTGCCAGCCTACGGCTATCTCTGCTTCTAGCACTGGGAGGGTGTTCGTGAGCTCTTGAAGGCCACCTGTGTGAGGCTAAAGCTGGTGGAGCAGCAGGGTCTGGGTCAGCCTGGGGAGAAGCCCACAGTGCCCTGTAGGAGCAGGGTGACGTCTGGGCAGAACCTTTGCCTCTCTGCTCCAGCCCGTAGCGTGGGTGGGTGGGATGGAGGAGGGAAGGGCGGTTCCTCGCATCCTCTCCTCTGACCCGCAGAGTGATGCAGCTGCGTAGCATCTCCTAATCTCCCTGCGCATCTCCTCTAGTTTCCTCTGCAGTTGATAAGGATTTGGGGGGGGGGACAGGGGAGGGAGGAACTGGAGCTCAGAAGCCGCAGGACACGTGGCCCAGGGGTGCAGCGGAGGCAGCGGCAGCCGGAGGCACGGGCAGGAAACACCGGTGCCCACACAGCAGCTGCGCAAAGCAGCCGGCGCGTCCCTGCGTGCCCTGCGTGGGCTGCCCGGTGTGCGCTGCCGGCACCTGGGCAGAGGTGTTGGCTCCCAGGGCGGCATTTAAGCTCTCTGCCAAACCCTCCTGCTCGACGCTGATTGACGGAGATCGTTGAGAGGTGAGCCAGGATCTGAGCTGGGATCCAGGCTAGTCCCAGTCATCCTGGCTAAGGGGAGCTCCCTGTTGTCCCATCTCCAGCCCACTGAGCTATTTTTTTTTCCCAGCATCTTCCCTCCCAAGGTGCTTTCTGGTGCAGTTGTTGCTGCTTCTGGGGTAGAGCTAATGTAACAGTTGCTTCATAGCAAAATGCAGTGGCTCAGAGCAAAAATTGCTGTTTGCTGATACAGGTAGCAGTTGAGATGAAGCAATTTGCTGGAGCAACCCGAGACACAACTGAGCTGAGTCTGGAGGGGAAAATAGCTTTACCTGCATCTTTTCCTGAGGCAGGAGAGGTACCTGCATGTTGCAGCAACAAGAGCAGTAGGACCCGATGGTCCCCTGAGCGCTAGGGTGGCTGTGTCCCTCCCTGGGACAGTAGTTAAAAGGGCAGCATGGCCAGTTTTAGTTCACAGAGGATGAGGGATTCACTGGGGCACAGGGCACTGCTGGTTTGGTGTTTATGTTGGCCTCTACGGATGCCTCAGCCTCCTGCCCTCCAAAAAATTAGTAAGGTCAAATTAGAGGCCTCAGCTGGTTTCTTGTTGTCCTGTCTGGATGGATAAGCCATCTGTTAATGGCATGGGATTGTCCTTCGGAAACCTGATAGCTGATGCACAGCAATGCTGATGGCAGGCGCAGCAGTGAGCATGGCTGGGAGGAGGATGCAGTAACCTCATCGCTGCGTCTCTGTGCAGAGATATTTAATTCACCATTACACTGTCTGCCTTAGTCTCCTCTATTAAGGGAAGCTTGTGCGGTTGAGAGGTTGAGCTATCATCACTCTGAAAACCTATACTAATGAGAGACTCACAGCTTTTCCCTCTGAAATATGTTTTTAATAGGTTGGGGTTACTACTTTGCTTCTTGCGGAGGGGATATAAAGTGGAGGACCCCACTTTTTTGCATTATTATGAATGCAGTGTGCCTTTTGTAAGAGCCGCCTTAATTTTTGCAGTCCAGCCAAATTCAAGCTCAGATAGTTACTGTCTGTCTGATTCCTCCAGCATCCCCGATGGACGCAGGGATGGATCCATGCGTGGACGAAAGCCGGGCTCGCCCGGAGCTTTGCAGGCAGAAGGGGCTTGATAAACAGTAAAGGGCAGGCAACGGGGCTCCAGACTGCGAGGTGCTGAAGGCTCTGGCCCCTGTCCAGCAAAGCACTTAGCACACGCTTGACTGTTCCCCTGAAATCATTGGGGATTTTTGGTTGGATTTTTTTTTTTTTTTTTTTTTTTCCTGAGCGGTGTTGGGTTGCAGTCAGCAAATCCGAAGCATTGAGTGGGTGCGGAGCAGCCCCGGGCTGGGCAGGATTGCTCGTGGAGTGATAAACCAGCTGGTGAACACCAGCACGAGAAGGTTGGCTGCGGTCCTCCTCCAGACTCCTGCAGCTCCTGATATCTAGTGCTGGCCTGAATGTCCATTTCAGGGGGCTTCCACTGAAATGTTAAGAGGGAGATGGCGCTACTTTATTCTCCGTGCTGTTGCATAATAGATTTCTCTTATTTTTACCCACATGCGCATATATAAGTTGTGTCTTTTTTTTCTTCTTTCTGCCTCGGTAGCTTTTCCCTGGGGGCCTGACTGGCCAGCGCCCCTTGCAGTGATGGGAAAGCTGGGGATGACCACAGGATTGTGCTCAGTGGGATCCACAATGTTAAATAGCAGGAAGGCTTTTTTTTTTTTTTTTTTAAACTCTTTTCCGTTGCCAGAGTGAGTAGCCTGGAGGCTTTGCTGCTGCTCCGGGGCAGGATCAGTCTGTGTCAGCCAGCTAAGGTCGAGCTGGGCTGGGAGTGACCATGTGGCTGTCACTGCACCGTTTGTCCCCAAGGAGACACGCTGCACCGAGTGATGCTTGTTGAGGCAGTTTTATTAGAGGCTGTCCCTGATAAATCCATCCTGGAAGGTAATCTGGGCTAAACACTCTTTTTGTCAGCTTTTTTTTTTTTTGTTTAATTTAATCAGTTTTACATCTTTCCAAAAATCCTGTGGAGGTGGAGATTTTGCAATCCTTGGAGCCCGTTCCAGGGTGTCTTTATCCTTACACGTTACAACACCCTATCCATCAGCGGTTAAACGAGGCTTGGATGAAGTTTCGGTTTTAAATGACTTTAAGGGTGGATCTGGTTTTCATGTAACCAGAGGGTAATTTGGGGTTTTGTTTTGTTTTTTTTTTTCTTAAATGGTGCGGGGGGTGGATCTGGGGTCAGCTTTTTCTTTCTGATGCAACCCACTCCTGCTGAAGGGAAGGCTCTTTGCCCAGAAATGTGACCATGTCTTTTTTTTTTTTTTTTAAGTGCTGGGAAAGTGGAGGGCCAGACCTTTCTGCTAGTGGTAGGCTGGGGGGAAGTCTGGGAGGTGTGACGGGCACAACCTGTTTGCACGGCCACAGCACGGCTCAGCTTGCAACGTGGAACCATGTGAGGAGCTTAGAGCATCTCCGGGCTGGATGGGCTTTGCTGCCTCCTTCCCAGAGCCTCTCCTGGCTGCTGCCTGCACGCCCGCCCGGGAGGGCTGGAGGATGGCCAGCGTGCTCCAGGCCTCCCGTCTCATCCGCTGCTCATCTCTCCCTGCTTGCTGCTGGTCCCTGCTCTGAGACATCTCAGCCCTGCCAGACTGCAGCGGGGTGTATGTTCCAGCAGAGAGCTTCCCTCTACCTCCACCATCTCTGTGGCACCAAGTTCTTCCTCCTCTTGCCACTGTCTGCATGGGATGAAGACCAGTTTCTACCTTCTGCAGTGACTGCTCCTTTCCACAGCATGCTCTGGGAGAGGGTAGCTTGGGGAGGAGGAGATGTGGCCCCACCAGACGCTCATCCCCTAGTCTTTGGCCGCATCCCTGGTAGGTCTTTCCCAGCAAGGACCCAAGGTGCAGACCCACGGTGGGACGTGTGGGCTGCTGTCATGGAGCCCACACCACCTCTCCCCTGGGGAGCTTGCTGGTGCTGGGGGTGGTAGAGCGGTGGTTAGACGTCATTTCCAGCGTGCGCTCTGCAGTTCTCCATTCATTGCACTCATAGGGAACCTCTGCTGCGCTTCCAGCTTGCCTCCACTCGTCTGCCCTCTCCTTTTAAATTTCCAGTCCCTGCTCAAGGCTGGCTGCCAGGTTCCCCTGCCTGCCTGCCTGCCTGCCCGCCTGCCTGCCCTGGGGGGTCCAGGCTCCCCCCACAACCCTCCCTGCAGGTTCGCACAGCCGCAGGGCTCTGCCCGAGTAAACGCAGGCCCTGGCGAGCAGATCCAGGCGTATGGGATCAGCAGCCAACGGCACTTGCTGCAGCAACCGCGATGGGAGCGTGCTGGGGGGGCGATTAAAAGACAAAGGTGGCCCAAGCCTGGGAGGGCAGGGAGGCTGTCGTGGGCGCTGGGTTTCCTGTTTACCCGCAGGAAGGTGGCTGGGGTGTGTGGAGATGGCTGTGTTTGACTTGGGGCTCTTGCACGCTGCAGTGGAAATAGTTACGGGTTGGAGTTCGGTTTATTGTCTGGAATAACGTGCCCGGCCCTGGTGGTGGTGGGGACAGGCGGGAGGATGGGGAGAGTGGCACCCGGGTGTGGGAGAGAGGAGTTAGTGCGAGCCACGGGAGGGCAAGGGGAGATGGGGTTTGTAGGCTCTGCCTCCGTTGCCTGCAGGCCCGCAAGCTGGTCACAAGGTTGCCTGCAGGCTTTCTGCTGGTAGCAAGGCTGAGGTTGAGCAGTGCTCAGCCCAGGCTGCAAAACCCACCCGGAGCAGGTTTTGCACCGCTCAGCTGTGCGCTCCTGCGGCAGCGGGCCCCGGCTGGTGCTGTGCAAAGCTGGGGTTACCCCCAGGAGCTGCAGCAACTGGCGGAGCTGACAAGCAAAATCAGCAAGAGGGAACCCTAGCAAGACCTGAGGTGCAGCAAGACGCCTTCATCTCTCCTTCCCCCGTGCACGGTGGCTCCTGGTCCTGTGCTGGCAGAGGGGTGCTGGAGGGAGGACCTGTGGTGGGAGGGAGGCAGGGGTCGGTGCAGGGAAGCAGCGTTTCAGCACTTGCTTGGTCAGGATGGTGGCATTTGCGCTTGCCGCTCTTCCTGCTAAGAGTCATTTCCTTTCATGCTGCAAGGGGGCCGGGAAGGTATTTGAGTCAGTAGAGACAAGCGGGGTTCGAGAGGCTGATCTGCTGCTCTGCGGCAAGAAGAGAGCTGCACAAACCAAATCCTAAACTGCCTTCTCCCCGGCACATGCAGGCATGTTTGGGAGGATGAGAGAGATGAGCAAGCAGCTGCAAGCATGCGTGGGCTGGAGGTTTTTGCCCTGCTGCCTCCAGGTGCATGGTCCTCACTGAGGCTGCCCTTCACCCTAGGAATTCCCTGCGTGCTTCTGTCTTTGATAAGCACCTCACTTGCTCCAGGGCTCTCCCCATTGCGTGGTGGATTTTAGGTATGCAGTTTGTAACAATAGCTCTGTCTTACTACTTACTAACCCACCGGTTCTCCATGCAGCGAGAGGTGAGTGCAGGGCATAGTTAGCATGCTGCGGCATCCCAAAGTAGAGATGGGATGCTTGCAGCGTGATGCAAAGGAAGGCCATTAAAATTTTGTCACCTTCCTTCAGTAGTTACTGCCTGGTAAACTACTATGAAAACCCAACTGCCAGTTCTTTCCCCACTGTGTTGTCAAGCCCTGCATCCTTCAAAGACGGGATTAGTCTTCAGCCCTGCTGTGCATGTCCTGGATGCAAAGACCTTAACTGTGATACAGGTTTTTAAGGGCTAAAATAACATGCTGTGTCACTAAGGATGTGAGCACATGGGCAGGTTACGGCAGGGCGTGCTAATGTTTGAACTTCTAGCCAGCTTATTTCCAAAGGGTAGGTGATGCCTTTGAAAGTCACACCCTTGCTTATTTTAGGGAGCTTGTCTGTCCTCCCTTTGCAACCCCAGGGAACTGGGTCTGTCTGTGCTCTTGTCCCAAGTTGATGAGCTTTGGAGGGTTATTGCAGTGGTCAGTCTGGATATGTCCCGTGTCAGGCAATGAGCGGGCTGCCATCGTCTCCAGATGCGCACCCATGGTGCTGCACATTGCATCCTGCTGAGAGAGGATCCCACATTCCTCGTGTCAGGTGTACGAGTCCCCCCAAAGTCAAGCCCTACGTCTGGCTTGCCGTGGTGTTCGTTTCAAGTGAGCATCATCTCTCGCGATGCAGTTCAGTGCTTGCTGTCAGCTGCTGCTGTGGGTGAGGAGCAGGTCACATTTCTGTCTAGTTTTAAACTGCAGTAAATTTGAAATGAAAGGTGAGTTGATCCACAGTGAGTGCTGTAAGTGGAGTTTAATTGGGAAGAATTACACACCAGGTTTGCAGTAATCTCCGTCCCGCATTGCTCAGAAGCATCATCTGCTTTGGAAACGTGACTCAGAAATGTTGTTATTTGATTCCCCCGAGCATTTAAGAAACTATTTTTCCAGGAACCAAAGATTCTTGCGTTTGGTGTTTTTTGTTGTGTTTGGGGTTTTTTTTCTTGTTGCTGTTGTTATTTTCTCTTTGGTTTATGGCAATGAGAGTCTTTTCCCAGAATTTCCTCTGGGGAGGGAGGCTGCAAGATGCTCCCTTACCAGCATATCTTCAGGTCCTTCTCCTGGCTTGGCGTTTAATGCTCTGGCATGCTCACAGCTGCCGTTTGCAGAGGCGCACAGCTCCGAGGTAGCTGATTGGAGTTAGCTGCTCCTCTTCTCCATGAGCCACAGCTGAAGCTGCCAGGTTGATGTTGCAGCTGCACCATCAGATTCACCACCCGCATGTGTAGCCAGTCAGGTCTGCCTCCTCGCCAGCCCCAGGCCTGGATTTGTCCCGCCATCCACTGCCAAGACCTGCCTGGGTCGGCTCTCGCCACCCTGGGCTGTCCCTTGTGGTCACACTGCTGCCTTACGCTTGGTCACCTTTGGGTTGGCCTACCAGGGACAGCTGCTGAGGTGTGACACCAGCCCTATAGCCTAAGGAATATCCTCAGAACGATGCTGTCCCTGTGCCCCAGAAGCCTGATGTGATGGTGGTGCTGCCTGCCCTGCCAGAGCCATCATCTGGTGGGCACCATCTGGGGGTTTCATTTGACCACGGCTTGGTTGCTTGCCATTCATCTTGCCCTCTTCAGCCATTCCCTGGAGGAAGCATGTTGACATTATGGATGTGCATGAGGATAATAAACATAAGCACAGCTCCCTGGAGTCACCAGCCCCAGCCCTGGCCAGGGTAACACGCTGTCCAACTGAATTACCAGCTTCATGACCCAGGATCCTGCTGTCTCCCATCTGGTGAGAGATGCAACTCTCTGAGCTTTCTTCTGCAATCTGGGCTTGCCCCCTGACAATAACCCCCTCTGCCACTGCCACAGGTTCAAAAAGAAGCCTTTTTTTTTTTAAATAAAGCCCATGGGACTCATTTTATGTGTACAGTACAAAACTGTGAGAGGTGGGAGGCCTGAGCTGTTATCCCACCTCCCTCAGCTCTAGCTCTGACCAGCAGCTTGCGTATGTTTAAGTTGTTGATACCAGACCTCCCTGGTGGTGTCTCCGATTCAAATGACCTCCAGAGATTTGGCTGTTTTCATGCTTTTTCTAATGTTTTCTCTCTGGAAGGTCTTTGGCAGTAAGGTGGGGAGGCGGATTCTGCCTGGAAGCATGGTGGGGGTTGCTGCAGTCAAATCTGCTCTAGAGCTGTGGCAGATTCATCACAACTGGATCTCCAGAGTTTGGGCTTGGTTGATCCTTGCACTGTGCTTTCTTTTGTGGCCTTCTGAACACCACCCAGAGGTGATGAACGTTTCAACCCTCTTTGGCTAGGGAAGGACAGAGTTTTCTTGGTGAAGATGGCATGTGTGTGAAGGCAGGGACTGCCCTGGGCATCCTGGTACTGCTCAGAGGAGCTGGGAGGATCCGAACGGGGCAGGGGGGAGATGCTAGAAAATGCAGACATAATTTAGGGTGAAAGTGAGGAGGGGGGAGGCAGGGGCACCATCAAGTTGTTTAAACAAAGAATCAACTCAAGTTTCAGTATCTAACTTGAATTTGCAGAGGAGTGGATCTTAAATCTATGGTGTTAGTAAGTTGTGGTAGCTGCAAACAGGATTTCATCCAGCTGGGCAGGAGGCTGTGCCCTCAGAGGGTTAACTACTGTAGAAAAGCTTTCTTTAAAAAAAAAAAAAAAAAGTTGCTGTCCTGAAAGACAAAAGCAAAAAAGTGCAGTTTGCAGGTGTGTGTTGGGTGGAGGAAGAGGAAAGTGTGAGGTGTGAAGCTAAAGGGCAAAGGAGGTTGCAGTAGCGGTAGCACTGCCCTCTGCTCATCGTGCCTGGGGATTGCCGTGGGTGAGACACCCAACTGTTCTTGGGGGACACAGAGGTGAAAGGGGCAGTGGGGGTGGCTGGGAAGGCTTCCTAGGGAACCGGTAAGAAGGGGCTGTGCTTACAGGCTTGTGTGCATGCACAACCACATGCACGCCGCAAGAGAGATGTGCAAGATAAGCGGTAAGATCTCCGTCCTGCTTTGAAAGGTTGAGGAGCAAGCTGGGGCTCTTGAAGGGCTTGTCAGAGGTGAGAAGTGTGGGCAGCTTCTCAGGGAGGACCTGGCACCTGTGCTGAGGACCAGACTGGCGATGCTGTGCTGGAACTCTGGGTGCCTCTTCAGCCCATGCCATCAGCAGTGGCAGGAGAGGACTGGGAGGCTGCTGTGATGGTCACTTGTTGCCTGAATGCAGTGAGCCCTTCTACAAGACACCATCCCTAGCACCTCCCCACTGTCCTTGGATGTCTGGCAGCTCTCTGCCTGGGCCGGGGCAGCCGTCACATCCTTGCTTTCCAGCATAGCCAGGGAAGCACAGTTTGCTGTTCAGAGCCTGGTACCCCAGTGCCGTAGGCCTGGGTCTACCATCATGTAATGGGTGGTGATCCAGCTCTTCAGATGACTGAAACCACTTTATCCATGCCCTTCCTTCTCTTCCATCTTCATGGGAATTTCAAGCTATTAGCTGAACTCCCCTTTTGTTTTCCCTTTCTCTTAGTGGATATTCGTGAAATCAAAGAGATTCGTCCAGGAAAAAACTCACGTGACTTTGACCGGTACCAGGAGGATCCATGTTTCCGACCAGACCAGTCCCACTGCTTTGTTGTCCTCTATGGCACAGAATTCCGGCTGAAGACCCTCAGCTTGCAAGGTAAAGCATTTGTGGCCCTGGGGCTGTGCCAGGGCAGGGTTGGGCAAGCACTACATCACCACAGGACCCAAACTTCTGATGCATCCTTCCATGAGTGAGCTGGAACATATCTCTGGGCAGACGTTCTTTTCACCACACCGAGGAGGTGTCTTTGGAAGAAGGTGATGCCGGTTCCCTGAAGGGTACACATTGAACTGCTAGTTAAGTCAGTTAATTTGCCTGGTAAACCCAAAAGTTGGGTGAACTGAAGCCCCTAGTTCAAATGTGTGCTTGATTTCAAGTGTTTTATCTCAGCTTGGCATGTTGGTGTTCATCAGCTGCATTGTGGTAACCGGCCCCATGCATGAAGTGGTAAAATCTCACTCGCTTCTGCTTAGCAATTCTGAGTGAGAAAATACTGCCAGTGGCAAACAGAAACTCATGAAGCCTTGGTACCTCTGAGGTCTCAGCTTTCCTCAACCCCTTGTCTGTCGAGTTAAGCTGGACTTGGAGCACCCAGCCTTATATTTTGCTATTGAAAGAGAGGAGGTTTATGCTGTTGAGTCTCCTCCTGTTCAGATGGCGGACAGGCTCGTAATCACTGGCTGCTGTTCAGCTGATGGACAATATCTTTTTCTGCGAACAGTCTTGTGTCTTGTTTAAAACCCATGTAGATGAGTGCTGATGGAGGCAGTCATGCTGCCTCCTTAACATCCATGGCAAATCTGCCTTTTGGCTAATGCTGCGGGACACAGGGACAGAACTGTCACCCAGGCCAGCCAGAGCATTACTGCTTAGGGACAAAGATAACCCCCCAGCTCTTGCAAACTGAAGGGAGGAGAGAGTGTAACATGCAGGGGCAAGGATCCAGCCAGCCACAGACATCCCATGGGAGGGGAGCAGGAGCTCGGCAGGGAGAGGAGCTGGCCAGAGCATCTGCATGGGAGGGACCTGTTATCAGAAGGGGGATGAAGGAAGGAATAGGGGATATAAGATGCTGGGGATAGTCCCAAGAGGTTTGGGTTGGTGATCAGCTTCTATGTCCCTTCCTCCTAATTCTTCCGTGCACTTTTCACAGCCACTTCAGAAGATGAGGTCAATATGTGGATCAAGGGGTTGAACTGGCTGGTGGCAGACACTCTAAGGGCTGCCACCCCCCTGCAGATTGAAAGGTGAGGAACTTGTCCTTGTCCTGCACTTGTTTGGGGTTTTTTTTTTTCCCTTTTCTGTCCTTTTTTTACAGGAAAAGGTGAACATAGTGACAACATCTCATTCCCTTTCTGTGCCACACTGACCTGGGACTCCTGCCTCTGCAGTCGAGAGGCTTCATCCTGTTGACCTGCTGTGCTACATCGTCTAGGGCCAGAGTTTGATCTCACATGCATGCAGGGAAAAGGAGCTTTACCACGAAACAGATGTTTTTATGTGTGCCTTCCCTGTATTATCTGTAGCAATTCAGTGTAGAGGCATGTAGAAGAGAATACCTTTGGGTTTTTCTTATCTGTGGACTTGCTTTTAGGCAGAGACAGTTTTAAAGGGGGGCAGGTTGCCTGCATGAAAATAGGGTAGGCTGCCTCTGGAAGGGGAACAGAGCCAAGTTCTCTGGTGGGAAGGAGGGCTGTGAGAGTGGGCAGCGTGGCATTGAGCATCTTCCAGAGACAGGAGCAAACCAAACGGGCTTGCTGTTGCTGGGGCTAAGCGTGTGCCTGTTTGTGCCTTTCCATTTAGGTGGCTCCGGAAGCAGTTCTACTCACTGGATCGTAACCGGGAAGACAGGTAAGAAGAGAGAAAACCCTTGCTTGCACAGATGTGCACATTCACAGAAGGGTTTGAGCCGGAAGGGTTTACCTTTGACTTGAAACCATAGCCTTTGCTTTGGATTTTTTGTTGGGTTCTTTAGGTTTTTAATTTTCATTTCCAAGGAACCTTAATCCAAGTCCCAGTACTTCCCTGGCTGATTTTCACTGAATTAAAAAAGCATTAAAAAAAAATTGTCTTGTTTCCATGACCTATTTCCCAGCTGTTTAGACCCAGTAACACCTTGAGAGCCCATAGCCATGAAACACCTTTACCCCCAGCTGTTATCATCCAAGGAAGCAGACACCAAAGAGCCAACAAGTGGCTGTGGCCACCCCGTCAGGGCTGAACTGGGTTGTGTTTGTTACTCTTCACCCTGTTTGGTGGTCCTCAGGAAGTCCATGAGGCCATGGATCATCCCAATGCTTGGCTTCTAGGCTAGGGCCACTACTTGTGGGGTTCTTGACTGAATGCTTAGTGATGTCCTAGCAAGTGAGATGTCATGCTTGAACCCATGATGAGAAGACAAGGGAAGGGAATTGGGTCATGACCTGTCATGAGGAGATAAGGGAAGGAACGTTTCTCTGTTGAGGAGGCGAGTTCCACCGCACTCTGCTTTCTGCTGCCACTGCTGTTGCCTGCTTTCCCCAGCCCCATGCCGGCTGCCAGTCTCCTCTTCCTGAGGGGCTGTTATTTGCCTCTTTTCATCCCTGGGACACGCTTTTCCCCCATGATGTTAACTGAGCCCATTAACCTTTCAGCGTTAATTTCCATGTTACTGTGCTCCCCTGGGGTAAGGGGATTCCTCCAGTCCTGCTCTGGAGACGGCAATGCTGGAGACACCGCTAGCACATCAGCTCGTGTTCCCCAGCTGTGGTGGAGCACCCGGGCCACATCTGCCCCCTTTATGTGCCCAGGTGCCCAGGCAGGGCTCCCTGCAGTGCACCAGCAGATCTCTGGGCTCCAGAGCATCCTTTGCTTGATCCCTGTCAACGCCATTGATCTCACACTGCTACTGATTTCCATGCTTCACCCTGAGCTCTGGAGTCCTTCTCATCCTTGCAGCAAGCTCCTGCCAAGAAACTCGCCCCACAAACCTGGCAGTCAGTGCCAGGGGCATGCCGCTGGGGACCCGTGGGTGACTGCAGTCAGACAGGTTGGTCCTGTGGATCGGCAGGCAGACATCACTGCTCTGTGCTCATTAGGAGAAGTGAACAGGTCCTCTCATGCTGCTTTGGTCCCCACCGCTGTGTCCCTCCCTCCCAGCTGCAGCGTGCTGCCCTGTGACAGACAGGACAGGCAGATGGCCCTGCTGTCGGGCAGCCGGGGGTTAAATTCAACCTGTCCACATCTCGGAGCAGAGTGGGAGTGTGTTGAGTGGGGGAAATGTCCACTGCATTGGACATTTTTGCCTTTCCAATGATTTATATCGTGGCCTGGCAAGAGCACTGCTGGGTGCACGGGGATTTTGCGGGGGAGGGATAAATCCTCACAGAGGCAGAAAGGGAAGGAGAGGCACCTTTAATCTTTTGCAGCTGTTCTGCATATGCCACACAGCTTTCAAACCCAGGCTTGGCTTTTATACGCAGTGTACTGGTTTTCAGTGGTGACCGGGTGTAATATTTCTGAATTCAGCAATGGAGAGCACTGAGGCAGGTGCAGGGTTGCCTGTGTGGGGGTTTTGGAGGATGAATGCAGGAGAAATGGAAAAAATTGGTCCTTTTTCTCATCTGGTTATATAGTAAAACTCATGAAATGGCATCCCGACAGAACAAAAGAGATTGCATGTATAGATTCGTCTGCCCGAGGCACGGTCAGCAGAGCTGAAAGACAGCCTGTTGCATCTCTCTCGTTGTTTTTCTCAGTATCACCTTTCTATTAGCATTTAGAATTAAGGTAGAAAAATAGAATATATTCCTTACCTGTCAACCAAGGAGAGAGGTTTCAATGCAAACTGCTTAATTAGAAGAGCTGCTGCTCCAGCCCAGGCAGCAGAAGGAGCAAAATAGCAATAGAGGGGGAATGTGGAAAGATTTGGGGTCTCCCCATTTTATAAGCATCTGTGTGTTTTCTGCAAAGTAGAGGCAGCAGTTATGGGGCATATACATCTCTTGGATGAAATCTTTGCCGATATGAGGCGTTTCAGCATTAACTTTGGTGTCGCTGGGCTCTTTGCTTTTGCTTCTCAGCCTGGAAATGGCTTTGAAAAGGAAACAGTGAGTTGTGGTTTTTTTTAAAAATACTTCTTTTGCAAACTGTCCTTGGTCCTTTCCAGAACGGGCAGGTTTTTGGCAGCTGAAGAAATCATTCCTGGCGTTCATGTACCCCACGCTCGCCCTGCACCCCAGCCTCCTGCGCTGGAGCCCTTTCTTTTCCGCCTTCTCCCAGCTGGGTGCCTGTGCATACCTTCCAGCATGCCAGCAGATGTTGGCTGTTTTCACTGGCTGCTGGGCCTTTGGGTATTTGTTTTTCCAAGGGAGGTTAGGTGGAAAGAGGAGGATAACAGGATGCTGGGTTTTTTTTCCTAACTGCTGCAGAGGAGACTGTTTCACCTCTGGCTAGGAGAGCTCCCCATGGCTGGGAGCAGAGTTACAGCACTGGAGGCTGAGGTGGGGAACATTTTCTTCCCCTGTGAGAAGGCTGGATCTGTCCTTTGGCCTGTTTGTCATGACACCTTAAAAAACTTCCGTAGAAGAAATTAGTTTGTTTATTTGGCTATTACTTTCTAGTCTCAAAATACTACCAAGCTGTTTATCCAAGGTCTCCAACACTTTAACATTATTAATAACACACAGTAAATAAAATCCTTCCATACCCCATCCTCCTACTGAAGCAGAGAGGGAAATGCTGGTCACAGCTTTTACAGGCTTTGCTCTCACCTCCCCTGGTGCCGTCGCATCGATGAGCACTGCTGTGGTCCAACACTTCCCTGTGAAACAGCCCAGCGTCACCGGAGCCGGGCACTGGCTCCAGCGAGTCTCGAGCCTGATGCCTACTGCCGGTCCTGCTGCTGCAGCCCCTCCTGCTCTTTTTCCAAGAGATTTTTTGCAGTCTCAGCCTCTCACCAAGGAGGCAGGGGGATTGCTTCTGGGTGGCCCTGGGGACTGTGGGTGTCCCATTGGGGGTCCTACGAGAGCTGCTGCATGCTGTGGTCCTTGACACGTGAGGGCATCTCTCGTGGGCCACCGTTGTGCTCCTGGCTCGCTCCCCCTACGTTGTCCCATTTTCCTGTCACCCAGGACCCCGTAGCTGGGACCCCCTGCCCTGGTGGTTGCAGAGCACCCTGCATGTGACCATGGACACTGGGTGCGTTGGAGAAGGGAAAGGGCAGGCTCCCCCCAACAAAACACTCACACTGAGCCCCCGGGGTAACTTCTGCTGCTGGGGGAGGTGGCGGTGCAGGGGGGAGATACCAAAGCTGCTGCTCGTGCGGAGAGCGTGTCTCTGGCTCTGTAGCTCATACAGCCAGGAGGGAAAGGGAGGCTGGTGCTATTTGCCAGCTTTTTTTTTTTTTCCCTGTCTTGCCAGCCAGTGGCAGGACGCTGCCTGCACGGACCTTGGCCGGCCGGGTGCTGGCCTTGGGCATGGCACGGGAGCCGGGCCAGGTCCTGCTCTGGCTGTGCGTGCGTCCTGGTCCCCCATGGCTCTGAGCCCAGAAACAAGGGCTCTCTGTGTCCCACTGGCTGCAGTGGCCCTTGTCTCTGCAGCGCCTGACACCAGCCGGTTTCTCCCTCTCCTCGGGGCTCCCTTCATCCCTCCTCTTTTCTGTGTCGTCTGAGATCACCCCATTTCCAGGGGAGAGCGTAGAAGAGATGCAGTTCACGCTCCCCCTCCGCATCGCTGCGGATGACAGCGTGACCCCTGTGTAGGACTTCTTCCCTGGCGTATTTATGTTTGCACCCCAAAACCATAAGTGTTTCCAGGGTCAGACCCACCCTATGCTTTGTGGGATGGGGGAGCATCCTGTAGGGTCCTGGGCTCCCACTTGCTCAGTGGGGGGCAAAAGCAGCATCTGTGATTGCTGGGGCGGACTCAGAGAACTTGTTTTTAAGGCAGGAGCTGCCAGAAAATGATTGCACGCAGACCTCTCGGCTTCTTAAATCCTGCAGATGGGAGACAGCCACGTTTTTCCTTGCTGCAGGGCTGTTGCCCCATGGGCGAGCAACGCTGGAGCAGGCAGGGGCAGCCCAGGGCTCCTTGCTGCCTGCCTCTGCCCGCCTGAGTGTGGGATCCTGCTCAGGGTTGGCACCGGAGCCCTCCCCGGTCCGGGAACTGGCACGTTTGGTGCAAAGGGAAGGAGGACAGGCACGCTGGCTGCCCCATGCCAGCGGTGTGTGTGGCAATGGCTGGGGGAGCGCATCTGGGCACGACGTGGCAGTGCTGGGCCTGTGGCTAGGCACTGAAAATGGCTTTTTTCCTCTCTTTAGGATAAAATTAGCTGGGTCCAAACCACTTGCAAAGTCTGCCCTCCTCCAGCTCCTTCTGTAGGCCAGGGAGTGGGTTTTGGAAGGGACTTAGTCACCCAGCATCCATGTTGGGGCACAGAAACTTGAAAAATGCTTCTCCCTGGTCATTCCAGTAAAGCAGTAGGCACTGTGTGCCCATTGCGGCATCGGCTCGAGTGGGCTGAGGGTGCTGGGACTCTCCCTGCAGTGTTGGGAGCTTGCAGGAGCAGTGTTTACAGTTCCCACTGGGATGTAAGCACCTCTCTCTGCTGCCCATGTGCAGCGTAGGTGCAGGGTTCACCGGGGTGGAAAACGTTCTTCTGTTCTGCCTTTGGTCCCAACCCCGGTGTCCTTCTGGGGATGTGCATCCATCCTTGCGTGTCACAGCTGATGCCCCTTTGGGCACGGCTGCTCTGTGCATGTGGTGTCCTGGTCCCAGGGTGAGACCCCTCCATCGCAGACCTTCTGAACATGTTTTCCCTCTTTCCCCTGCCGAGCCAGGATCTCCGCCAAGGATCTGAAGAACATGCTGTCTCAGGTCAACTACCGGGTCCCCAACATGAGGTTCCTGCGGGAGAGACTCACGGTGAGCGTGTGACCCCTCTGCTCTCCTCGTTCGCGCTGGGGACCCTCAGCAGCCTGTTGCCTACCTTTGAGAAAGACCTGGTGGCGGTTAATCTCCCACGGTGCGTTTGCATATTGCAGAGGCTCCCAGCCTTTCCCGGGAGGGCCCCCACCCACGGTGGTGACTGAAGAGGTGCCAGCTCCCACTGGGTGCCGCACCTTGGCCCGTTTGTGGCCAGCACCCTCTCTTCGCCCCACCCTGCCTCCCCCGCTCCCCACATTGCTCCTGGCTCTGGTCGTGGGCTTTGCCCCAGTGGGGTAGAGTGCAGAAAGACAGGCAGCGAAGCCAGCTGGTCCTGCATCCCAGGTCCTGCATCCCGCTGCCACTGGGTGCCAGACAGCCAGCTCTGCCAGCATCACTGCAGACCCAGGAAAAAAGGGTCATCTCGTGATGACCAGCCATTTCCACCAGCACTGAACTCCGAGGCCAAAGAGCAGTGTATCCAAAGGAGAGCACACGCTTTGGGTCTTGCAGTTTCCAGACACTTCAGATGCTCTCTGCAAACAAAAATTAAAATGATCGTTTTGTAACTATTCAAGCAAACGATAATGCTTTTTAATCAGCTACGTGATGCCTTTATGTGGGTGAGCTTGGGGAATCGCATAACTCGGTTTAGGATGTGCCTGTGTCCTGGGCACTATGGGGTCCCACTGACCCCAGCAGAGATAGGCAAAGGTAGGGGGCAAAGTCTGGCCAGGCTTTGGCCTTTTCCTCTTCCTTTTCCTCTGGGAATCCTGGTGGGAGGAGACACTCCTCAGGCTGTGCAGAGTTGCCTGTGGCCCCTGTAAAACCTCTGGGGGTTTTTTTGCCCCAGGATGTGGAGCAGAGGAACGGGGATATCACATACGGGCAGTTTGCACAGCTCTACCGCAGCCTGATGTTCAGCGCACAGAAAATGGTAAGAGCTGAATTCTCCACCGTGGTAAGGGGGAGGGAGAGACCATATTTGTTACTGGGCATTCTCTCTTAATTGCCTTTTTAACCCTGCTGCCCTCAGCTAATAGCTCTTGTCTCCTGCCTGTGGGCCAGGCATGACAGGGAGTAAAGAAGTTATTGCTTTAGGCTGGTTAGCATGGGGCTGCTTGGGCTGCTGAGGATGGGGGAGGCGGTGGATGAGCAATGGCTGTAGGAAAGCCGAGCTGCTGGTTTGCTGTCCCCATTACCTTCTCGATCAATTTGTGCTTTCACATACATTGGTGAGATTGAGTGCAAACCTAATGCTTATGCTTCTTCTTTTGCAGATGGATGTCCCGTTCCTAGAAAGGTGGATAATTCTCTGTATTTGCTGGGGAAAGGGCTGTTTTCTTTTGCTCCATAATGTGCTTTGGTGCCTGCAGCAGAGTGTCAGGAAGGAGGAATGCTGCATACCTCTTGCACGCCACCATGCTGCTTGCGTTTTTGCACTCTGAATAAGCATCTTTGCTGTAGACACTTCAGCTCCGGTCAGTAAGGGCTCTCTTCCTCCCAGACATCCCACTGAGATCCAACTCAGGTCAGCCACCTCAAACCAACTGACCGGTTTTGATGTGAAATAATCAGACCTTGAGCCATCTCCCAAAGGTTATCCTCGTGGCTGGTGCTGGTTGGCCACGATGCCAGGGACCGTGCAGGCTGTGCGCAGTGCGCGCCCCTCTGACTCCTCTCCCGGCAGTACCGGTGGTGCCATTGCCAGCTGTGCCCTTCCCTGCCCTGTGTGCATCTCGGCCACAGTAAAAATAGCTTGAATTTAGAGACAAAAGCTAAAGAGTAAAAGACTTGTTAACTTTTCCAGGTAATTCCCCATGGTTTCCTCTCTTTTTTTCCTATAACCATAGAAAAGAGAGTTGGGAGGGACCTCAGCAGACCATCTGGTTCATCCCTCTGCCCAGTGCAGCCAGCACTGCCCAGTCTGTTTCTGGGTTTTTTTGCTGTCAGTCCCCAGCATGGCCCTTGGCTGTTCATTGCGGCTTGCTACCTCCGTGGACAGTCTTTTGAGTTAACTGGCTATAAACAGTTCTTTCCTTCCTTCCTTCCCTGCCCTGCTGCCTTGAGTCCATGTCCTCTGGATGCCTGTAGCTCTGTCCCATCTACAGTCACCACTTGACTGCCCCGTGCCCATTTAGTTCCTTTCACTCTTGTACAAGCCAGCCCCTCTATTTTTTGTACAAATCAGTCCCTCATGATTTTTGCTGCCCTTCACTGAAGTTTCATGTTGCCGTACCCTTGGCAGCGTGACTCCTGGACTGTTCCTGGAGCAGTCCCTGGCTCTGAGATGTGGACATATAATTTCAGCTGCTGTGTGTTTGCCATCGTGCCCTCCTCGTCTCTCTCTGCACATCCCGTTCTGCCCTTGCAGTGCTGCTTGCTCAGGGCACGTGTTGCTTGCATGCACCGCCATGGTTGTGGATGGAGTCTGATGTCATGGCAGCAGCAGCTGGTCGTGCTGTGCTCCGTGAGTGACTGAAGCTTCTCTCTCTCTGCTCTCAGGGGTGGAGAAAGGTCTGAGCACTTCAGGGTGTCACTGCTGGAGTTGCAGAAGTTCTTGCTGGAGTACCAGAGGGTGAGCTCAACACAGGCCCAGGGGAGGGACAAGAGGGCAGGCACCAGTATTGGCAGGGGTCCGATACTCCAAGGGTAGCCTTGCCATTGAGCTGGGATGATTTGGTCATGGGGTGTTCTGCCTGGCACAGCCACAACCTGAGCACACCCTTCCTGGAGCAGGAGGTGATGCAGGGGGAGCACTGGTGAGGGTAAACCTGGCCGGAGGTCCCAGGAGGGAGGAACTGGTCAGTGGACATTTACCTGGTCCCTGTGACCTCAGCTGGTTAGTGAAGGTTTGCAGCAGCTGAAGCACCCTGGTCCATCCTGTCTGCTCAGGAAGTCTCAGCAGCTCCTGAGGAGCAGCCGATCGATTTGATTGCTGACCTTTCCATTTAAAACCGATCTTAGGTCATTCAGCAAGCACAGCATGCGCGCTCAGACGCACGCCAGCGCAAGCAACGCATTTGTGTGCTGTGCAGACCCTTTATTTCGACTCTTGCTGGGCTCCCATCTCATTGCCAGTCTCCTTCCCCAAGAGGACGGGGGGTGGCTCGCAAAAGGACTGCCATGCCTCACACAAGAGCGTGGGGGCTCCTGCCCGTCTCCCACCACCACCTCCCTGCCCGTGGTCTGCCCGTGGTCTGCAGCAAGCGGAGAGTTAACCAGCAAAGAGACGCAGCTGTTTTGATGGCCTAATGAAAGACACCCAGGGAGAGAGAGAAGCAAAAGGAAGCTGAGTTGGCTTCTGCTGCCGAAGGAGGAGGGATGGCAGATGTGTGCAAAGGAGCTATCGGAGAGAAAAATGCATGGCATTGAGAAAATGAAGACCACTTAGAAACAGGGCAGATTTCTGCAGTTGCGTGCTATCTGGCATTTGTGCTGACAGTTGAATTCCTGGCAGAGATGGTCTTGCATTGAAAACTGCCTCCTTAATGGTTAAAGCTTCTAGTTGGATGAGCTGCATGTGGTTTCGAATAATACTTTCTGAAATGGTTTCTTTTTTATGTCTCTCTTGGGGTTTGCAGGAGCTCTGGGCTGCAGATACCCTTCAGGTACAGGAATTCATGTTTAACTTTCTGAGAGACCCTTTGAGGGAGATTGACGAGCCTTATTTCTCCCTGGATGAAGTAAGACACCTCGAACAGTAGCGTGTGTGGAGTGGGGTGGAGTAGGGTGTGACATCCCCAGCGCGATGTGTGGTGCGGTGTGACAGCTCTGCGGTCTGTGTCTTCACTGTGGGGTGGCGGTGCTTAAAGGATCACAGCTCCCGTAAGCTGCATTGCTGTATCAGATGAACGTGGTGGGTCACCATGTTGCACAAGAACTGGTTGGCGAAGGGAGTGACTTCTGGGCTCTCTTCTTGGGCTGAATGCGTGCAGCTGGGAGTGCTCATCAGGCAGTTCATTCAGAGAAGGAAAGGGGCTGCATTTGGCTTAATGCCCCTCTGGGGCATGTAAGGATCTTTTCAAAGCAAGAAGAGCTGGAAACAAAAGAATAAAAACAACTGGAGATGACCATGTCACTGGCACTCTGGACCAACTCCCACACAAGGTCCCTTGACTCACATAGCTTTAGTGAGCTATTGCCTGCCATGTGAGCTGGAAAATAAAATGCAGAGCAATTAATTTGTCTCCAGCTAGGTTGAAGGATTTGTACACAGATATCTGGCACAGCTCAGAGGATAGGTGGCAATACCTAAGCTGTGGTTACTCAAGCACGCTGGGTCAGGTATCTGTGTGCTGTCTTCATTGCCTCTGGTCAGTCTGTACTGAGCTTAGAAAATAGCTACCTGCTTGGCAGCTGCTGACACGGAGGGCGAGATGTGTGTGAAGCTAAACCACAGCACCCGGCTCCTCCGCATCATTAACAGGCTTCTGTTTCTTCCTGAGCAGTTTCTCACCTTCCTGTTTTCCAAAGAGAACAGCATCTGGAACTCGCAACTGGACATGGTGTGTCTGGAGAATATGAACAACCCCCTCTCCCATTACTGGATCTCCTCCTCACACAACACGTAAGGACTAGGGGATGGCTCTTTCCACTCGTCCACTCCCAGCATCCTCTTCCCCTGTGCCAGGCTGGGATTCTCCTGATTTTGCCTGATCCCAGTGATGGGTCAAGTAGACTTTTCCAAACAGGGGTCAGTACATTACAGACCTTCCTCTTGGTGCCCCAATCCTCCCTCCATCATTTAACCATCAATGTTTTGCTCAGACATCAGCAACACACATCTGCACAGACTATGCTTTCAGGTCCTGGGCTGTCACTCTGGCGATTTCTTACCATTAGCAATGTCATCTTCCACAGTCCCTAAGGACAGATGTGATAAAAACCTGGCAGGCTGAAATTGGCCATTTTCCTTCTCTGCTGCTGGAATAATCTTGCAGGAACTGCTTTCTTTGCAGACAGACTCTGTCTGTGCTCCCCGTTCATGGGATGCAGTGGCAGCACTTTAGCCCAATTTTAAAGGACCGAGAGCGTAAGCCAGCTGAGCAGCCTGGAGGGCAAGCAGCGAGCTCCTATCTGCCTGCAAGAGCTGGTCTAACTCTGCTCTTGGGCTGCTTCTGGCAGGTGCAGGGGGCTCTTTGTGGCACCAATGCTGATACCACTCTTTGAGGCTTATCGGCTTATCTCGAGAATCAGCAGCAAGGCTGGACCTCAGAGTAGCAGAGGTTGCAGCCCCTTGCAGTAGGGGCAGAGCTGAATCCCTCACCTGGGGAAGATGGCAGGTCTGGAGGAACATCACTTTCGCCGTTCCTTACATCGCAGGGGCAGGTCTGGGATGTCCCAGCAGACATCCCTGCCCGCGGTGAGCGTGTTGCTTTGCTGATGTCTTCTCTCACTGAAAGGTACCTGACAGGGGATCAGTTCTCGAGCGAGTCCTCGCTGGAGGCGTACGCCCGCTGCTTGCGCATGGGATGCCGCTGTATCGAATGTGAGTACCCGGAGCTGGCACGTCTGTCTTTGTCGTCGCAATAGCTTGCTGTGGTCGGGGAAGGCTTTGCGTGGAAAGCAGGGCTGAAGGTTGAAATGCTAGTGGCAGCATTGTCACCGTGATGTGCTGAAAGGGCTTGAGGTCATTTGCTCTGTGGGACTGGGTGGTATGTGCCCGAGCTTTTGGTCCCCCAGAAAGATCTGGACTTGCACCTTGCTACTTTATTAGCATCCAACGTGGTTCCTAGCAACACATAGTTCAGTCCATCTCATGTCTGTGTCCTGCCTGTATTCCAGCCTTTGAGCTAAGTTTACCATGTGGGTCTCTTTCAGTGGATTGCTGGGACGGTCCCGATGGCATGCCGGTCATCTACCATGGACACACCTTAACCACCAAGATCAAGTTCTCTGATGTCTTGGTCACTATCAAGGAGCATGCCTTTGTCACCTCCGAGTGAGTACAGCAGGGACCTGGACTTCAGCTAGCAGAGCTGCCAGGAAGGCAAAAAGAGGGTAGAGCCAAGCCTGTAGCAAAGTGAAGCCCACCTTTATCCAGAGATCTGGCAAAAGACCACGTGCATGGGATTCAGTGGGAAGGAATCATGTCGTTGTGTCTCCCAGCCAAAGGGAGATTTGTCCGAGAAAGAAGTTGTGGGAGGGAAGGCTTTGGGTAAACTGCAATAGTTTGCCAGTCCTTCTCCACTTTATGCATTGCCAGCAGCTGTGGGGACATGTTGCTGTAGGGTGGTTACATTGAATGCTCAAGACAGCACAGATCTCTGTTGATGCAAACTGCTCTTTGAGGGCACAGAGGCCAGGTCTTGAAGTGAAGCTCAGAAGGCCTTGGTTCCATCCAGACACCGCGCTGGTACTGGTACTGACGGCTCTTTTCCTGCTCCCAGTTTCCCCGTCATTCTGTCCATTGAGGACCACTGCAGCATTGCTCAGCAGAGGAACATGGCTCAGAATTTCAAGAAGGTCTTTGGGGACATGCTGTTGACCAAACCAGTAGATATTTCTGCTGACGGCCTTCCCTCTCCGAACCAGCTCAAGAGGAAGATTCTCATCAAGGTGAACTAAGTGGAGAGAATGGGGGCACATGAGGTGAGGGTGTGGGACCAAGGGGAGCTGCTTGCCTCTGCAAGGGCTTGACAGTGCCTGGGATGGAAGTGGAGACATGATGCTAAAACCAGCTGGAGACAAAGAGCTCTATTGCTTCAGAGGAGCTGCTGGGAAATGAGCTCAGCAGCTGGGTGCTGCCTTTCCTGGGAGCTTGGTGGGTGTTGGTATTTCTGCTGCAGAAATCACCTCTGAGAAGAAAGGGTGGGACTGTAGTGCCATTTGATAATCTCTGTGGCGTGGGTCTTACCTTGGTCCTTTTAGTCCTGAGGAACCCACTGCAGCAGACCTAGAGTTTTAGGGTTGTTCACCAGGAAATCCATGCTGCTTTTTGGGTGCCTGCTCCCCTCAAGGTGCCTGACCTGCTCTCTCATCCCACAGCACAAGAAGCTGGCAGAGGGCAGTGCTTATGAGGAGTTACCCACATCCGTAATGTATTCAGAGAATGACATCAGCAACTCCATCAAGAACGGGATCCTCTACCTGGAAGACCCCATCAATCATGTACGTCTCTCTCTGCCACTGTCACCCTGGCCCCACTTTGTGGGCTCCATAAATGACATGGTAACTCCATAAGGCACTGTGTGGTGCTGGAAGGAAGGGCTGTGGTGCAAACGATCTAAGAGGCTGTTGGCCTATTCTGTTTCTCAGGAGTCTCTGAAGGCTGGGGGAGTTTTTATGCTGGCTCTCTCCTGTGCTTTTCCCTAGGCATCTCCTGTTGGCCCTTGTTAGAGGCAGAAGGCTGAGCTAGAGGGAGCTCTGGGCTGATGCACTGCAGCTGCTCTTGTGTAATCCGTATAGCCTGTTATCTGTTGCTGCAGTAAGTTCTAGTGATGGGCTGCATTTCTAGACCCGCCTGCCTCCTACCAAGTGCCTACACACTTAACACACCTAAATAAGCATTCTGCTTTGTAAAGCTCTGAGCGTTCATTTTACTGTGTGCATTTACTTATACACAGTCCACTTCTTCAGCTGCTTTGCTTTGCTGAGGATCTGTCAGGCAGTCACATGCGAGCGAAGCAGGTTTTTGGAAGATAGGAAAGTGCAATGGTAAAGTCACATAACCATCTCTGATATCCTCATCTCTGATAGCCCCTGTGCTGAATCCATGCAGAGTGTTTTCTTTTTGCATTGATTTGCTCTTCATTCAGTCATCTCCTTTTAATACATGCTGGGGTGTTTGCAGTGTGATCTGCAGTCACTTTGTATATAAGACCTATCACATGCTGGTTTTTTGCTATAAATCCATGCTTCAGATCTGGGGGATGTCTTGGAAGCTCCAGCGACTCCACTGAAATCAGTGTTGCTGATGACTATCCTTCACAAACCTGATCACCCCTCACTGCTTGTGCTGATCAGGAAGAGATGATCCCAGGGACGGGTGGTGGGCCAGCTTGGTGCTTCCTCAGGGGTCTCTTTGCCCAGAATTTGTTTCCTTGCAGGAGTGGAACCCACATTACTTTGTCCTGACCAGCAGCAAGATCTATTACTCTGGGGAGACAACCAGTGATCAAGGAAACGAGGATGAGGAAGAGCAAAAGGAGGTGAGGGCTGCCTTGTGTGACGGTGAGTTGTTCCCCTAGAGAAAGGACTTGACTGCCCAAGGGGCTGAGCATCTCCACTGCCAGCTGACTTCAGGGGGAGATCCTGTGGTGGGAAGGGTGGGAGCTGCTTCAGAAGCTCCCTCGTCCTGGTTGGAAGACCCCTGGGCAGAGCAGACTCCGGCACCATGAGCTGCCCTCAGTAACGTAAGACGGTGGCTTTTCCCCCTGCCAGGTGAGCAACAGCACCGAGCTCCACTCCACGGAGAAGTGGTTTCACGGCAAACTGGGAGCAGGACGCGACGGGCGGCACATCGCAGAGCGGCTTCTGACAGAGTACTGCATCGAGACGGGGGCTCCTGACGGCTCTTTCCTCGTCAGAGAGAGCGAGACCTTCGTTGGAGACTACACCCTCTCCTTCTGGTGAGGGCCACAGGCGCCAGCCCGCTGCTCGGGGTTGCTCCTGGGGTAGTCTTCATCCTGACACCTTCTTCAGTGGTGGGGTCCCATTCCCCAGTGGTCTGTGAGCAGTTTTCTCCCCTTTTTCTGTGCCCCAGCATCACATCAGCTCACTGTGCCAGTGCAGAAGGGTCAGGTCCCTAGGGACCCTTGCATGATGGGTCTCCTGCGGGGCAGGAATGCCATGTCCAGGCTGGAGCTGTGCCTGAGGCAGGTGCAGAATCTCCACAGGTGACCCTGGTTTACCACCTCCCTCTTCTGCAGGCGCAACGGGAAGGTGCAGCACTGCCGGATCCACTCGCGGCAGGACGCCGGCAGCCCCAAGTTCTTCCTGACGGACAACCTGGTGTTCGACAGCCTCTACGACCTCATCACCCACTATCAGGAGGTGCCGCTGAGGTGCAACGAGTTTGAGATGAGGCTGACGGAGCCAGTGCCGCAGACCAATGCTCATGAGAGCAAAGAGTAAGTGTGTGTTTGGGGAGGGTGGGCCGTGTCCACTGGGCAGCTGGGACCACATGGGAAACCCTCCCAGATCTCTCCGCAGTCATTCCTTCCCTGCTGGAGCTCTCTGGTCCCCACTTGCTCCCCGTGGGACTATCTGTGTCACAGCAGCCATGCTGGCCAGCTTCGTTGTTGATGGAGCTGGTTGTCGTGGAAGCTCAGTGCAAAGAAAGGAGGTACTGGGCTTGGTTGGGATGCCCTCGCCTATGCTGCATGTCACCAAATGGCTGTGTTCCTGCCTGTCCCATAGAAAGAAGACAGCCCTGTTGCAGTGTTACATATATGATGATCTCTGTTCCCTGTCCTCCTTTTGAGGATTCAGGCAGCCTTTTGTGGGCTGCAGGGGAAACCATGTGGTATGGCAGAAGTGTGGGATGAGCTGGACGCACAGAGACCTGTGCACAGTGACATGTCTTTCCTGAAAGGTGGTACCACGCCAACCTCACCCGGGCCCAAGCTGAGCACATGCTGATGAGGGTGCCACGCGACGGAGCCTTCCTGGTGCGCAAGAGGAGTGAGCCCAGCTCCTACGCCATCTCCTTCAGGTGTGTCCCTGGGAGAAGGGTGGTGGGCGCGGGAGGTGGAGCTGGGATGCTGCAGTGTGTGAAAGAGCAGGAGAGGGGACATGAGCCCTGACGTGAGCCCTCCCAGAGCTCTTCTCACTCCTGGATGGCCCTGGATAAACCTTACAGCCCCTTGAGAGCCTTTAGGACCCCGCTCCTCCTCCCATCTCATGATGGGAGATGGCTGTGCTCGGCAGCCAGCCCAGGAGCACCTTTTGCTTGGGTCTCTTTATTTTGGCAGAGACCCTCTCTTGCCAGGTGCCAAGCAGCTTCTCTCTGTCTTTCCACCTGCCAGGGCGGAAGGGAAGATCAAACACTGCCGAGTGCAGCAGGAGGGCCAGACCGTGCTGCTCGGCAACTCTGAGTTTGAGAGCCTGGTGGATTTGATCAGCTACTATGAAAAGCACCCACTGTACCGCAAGATGAAGCTGAGGTACCCCATCAACGAGGAGACGCTGGAGAAGATAGGGACAGCGGTGAGTGTGGGTGGCCATTGGAAGGGCTAAGCCAAAGGATGATGGATAGGTCCGTTTTGAGCTCGTGCCTTGAAGTCGTGTTGTGTGAGCCATCTCTGTGTTTCGCAGTCCACACCTCTTGGGGCTTCATGTCCTGTTGGAAATGCTTATTGGCTTGAGTAAGATTTATTGCTGCCCCTCTGACCCAGGTCAGTAGGGAGTGTGGGCTTGGGCATCTGTTTGCTGTGTGCAGCATCATCTTTGGTCTTGTGCCTTCCCTGGGGTGTTCTCCCTACCCCCCCAAGGTAGGGGACCTGTTGCCTGCAAAACCACAGTTGTCACCACTGGCCCTTTGCTTCGACAGGAGCCGGACTACGGAGCCCTTTATGAGGGACGCCACCCTGGGTTCTACGTGGAAGCCAACCCCATGCCCACCTTCAAGGTACACTCTCACTGCTTGGCTTGAAACAACCTGCAGGGTCTGACCGTTTAGCAAGTGTCTTTATTTTCCAAGAGCTGTATTAGTTTGCACACTTGTTTCTAGACCATGCAGGGAGACACACTCCAGGCTGAGCCTGCAGATTCCAAGGCTGGGCTGCCTCTTGTTCTGAACTCTTCAAACTAAACCCATCAGTGGCTCTGGCCCAAAGGAAAGTGCCTGCGCAGGGCCATACCAGCCTTGTGACCTCTGGTTTGGCATAAATGGGGCCTTGATTTGTTTTGCAAGGGTCACTAGGGTCTGGCAGCCTCTTTAGCAGGGTTGGATGCTGTCTGCACACGACATGCCTCACTGCCCCACAACAAACATGTCTGCAGTGGGAGGTGACCTCTCATCCCATGGGCTTGTTGTCTGTGTGACCATCTGCTGCCCGGCCTCATGGGACCCCTCCTCATTGCAGTGCGCAGTCAAAGCCCTGTTCGACTACAAGGCGCAGCGGGAGGACGAGCTCACCTTTACCAAAAATGCCATCATCCAGAATGTGGAGAAACAGGAAGGAGGCTGGTGAGTTGGTCCTGAGCCTTCTTTTTCCCTTGGGGACACAGTCAAACCTTGGTGTCACCATTCATACAAAGGTGTGTCACCTCTAGGGTTCGTTCCGTTTGGGGATTGCCCACAAGTTACACAGCCCCAAAGCCTCGTGAGCCCTAAAAGCAGATGATGGAGGAGCTGCCTGTCCCCTGTGACCCCCTGTCAGGATGCTCTGGGATCCCGTGGTGGGTCCTGACGCTGTCCCTTCCCTCTCTTCCAGGTGGAGAGGAGATTATGGTGGCAAGAAGCAGCTGTGGTTCCCTTCCAACTACGTAGAGGAAATTACTGGTCCCAGCAGCCTGGAGCCGGAGCGGGAGGTGAGCTTGTGCCTGAGCAGGTCAAGCAGGGCTGGTGGGGAGGAGCGCATGTGCGCAGCCCCCCATGCTCGGCCGCACTGCCCGGCGCCGTGCCCAACACCGTCCTGCCTGTGCTTCATTCCCAGCAGCAGCTGGATGAGAACAGCCCCCTGGGAGACCTGCTCGGAGGTGTCCTGGATGTGCCCTCCTGCCAGATCGGTGAGTGCCAGGGAGGGATGGAGGACTGGGGGGTATTACAGCCCTGTCGTGTGATGTTTGCAGGTCTTTTGGGCCAAAGGGCTTCAGTCTCTGTCTGTCTCGAGGCACCCCTGTGCCTGCTGCAAGTGAACACCAGTCTATGGTGTGTGCTTGCCGTGTGGTGACGTGCTCCGCTGCCGCTCCCGGCACAGAGGATGCCTCAGGTTTGGGGCTCAGGCACGTCCCTGCAGCCCGAGTACAGCCGAGGAGTACCCAGGGTCATGCCAGGGAGCCGCTCCGTCATGCCTTGAACCTGCTCTCAGAGGGCAGCTGCCCCACGGGCAAGGGAGCTCAGACCGATTTTGTAGGCTCCTTCTTTTCTGTAAGGATTTGTCCTGCCTTGCATATGTGTGGTCCAGCCACCCTGCCAGGCTGCCGCAGGCTCTGGGGCTCCTGGGCGCTGGCTGGGCTGGGTCCGGTCTGCAGCTCTCTGCCATCCCTGTGCTCCCCAGAGGACACTGTGCTCCTGGTGGCTGTTCCCCCCTGGGCACTTCAGGGCACAGAGAGAAGAAGATGCAGGAGTGGGAGGAAGAGGGCATTACAAAGGCCCCGTGAGACTTCTCAGGCCTCACAGGATACACTCTGCATCCTCGCCTGTCGCTTCATGGGCTCCTGCTGCTGCCTGCAATGGCCAGAAGTGGGAGCATCTCCTCTCAGCTGAAGAGTCCCGGGGCAGCCATGAGACTCCCTCAGTATCTGTCCTCTCCTTTCCTCCCTCTGTGGTGTGAAGGACTTGGCTCAGCGTCTGCTTGTGACCTTGCCCTCTGCTCCCTCTCCCCACACAGCCATCCGCCCCGAGGGGAAGAACAACCGCCTCTTCGTCTTCTCCATTAGCATGGCCTCAGTGTCACGCTTGTCCCTTGATGTGGCAGCCGATACGCATGAGGACTTGCTGGACTGGGTGAAGAAGATCCGGGAGGCAGCCCAGACAGCTGATGCACGGGTGAGTCTGGAGAGCCCTTGGCAGGGGAGACACCTCCTTGCCAAGTCCTGGATTTTCCAGGAGCTGAGGAGCAGGTGGAGGTTGGTGGGGGGGTGGTGAGATGGCAGCCTGTGACAGCTGGCAGAGCAGTCACAAAGATGATAAAACCAGAGTAATCTTTGACAATTAGGACGAGAGGAAATGGCCTCAAGTTGTGGCAAGGGAGATTTAAGTTGGATATTAGGAAATATTTCTTTACTGAGAGGGTTGTCAGACATTGGAATAGGCTGCCCAGGGAAGTGGTTGAGTCACCATCCCTGGAGGTATTCAAAAAGCATGTGGATGGGGTACTCCAGAACATGATTTAGTGGGTATGGATGATGGTTGGACTCGATCTTGAAGGTCTTTTCCAACCTAAATGATTCTATGATTCTATGATATAGCAAGGGGTGGTGGCCACACATTGTGGCTTGAGAGGTTCAGGCTGGACATCTGGGAAGTTTGGTCCATCGGGAGGGTGTCGCAGCCTCAAGAGTTGGGGGATGTCCATCCGTGGAGGGTGGCAAAGCTCAGTTACAAGGCCACAGCTGCCCTGCACTGGTACCGGTGTCAGTACTGCTTCAGGCAGGAGGTAGGACCCACCAAGGGCCCTTCCCATGGGCACTTTTGTGGTGTCCCCCCATGCAGACCCAGCAGACCTGCTAGTGGTTCCCACAGCGTGAGCAGGAGCAGCCACACCAGGCCAGCACTGCTGTTGACCACAGTTGGTGAGCTGGGTTATCCAACGCTGCAGCTCCCACCTGGCCCTGACAACTCTCTCTCCCTCTCTCGGCAGCTCTCCGAAGGGAAGATGATGGAGAGGAGGAAGAAGATTGCCTTGGAGCTTTCGGAGCTGGTGGTCTATTGCCGACCTGTGCCCTTCGATGAAGAGAGTGAGCATCTGCTGGTCTAGTGGCTGCCGCAGGCAGTCATCGTGGTGTCAGAGGCCCCACGGTGTGCCCTGAAGTGCTGCTTTGGCTAGATCTCAGCAGAGGGCAGATGTCCAAAGCAAGCTGGAACCAGTTTACATTAGAGCTCTGGAAATGTCCTTCTCCAAAGGGTGGAAGTTCCTTTCCCTATCCCTCTCTTGCTGGGATCTGTCACCATCCAGAGCAGCTGCTGAGGGAGTGGGGCTGGGGAGCATCATGCCCGATCACCAAGAGTGGTTTCGACGCTTTCAACCATTGGTGTTGGGCACCTGGCAAATGCCTGAGCAGGGCTACACAACCTGATGGTGACTGAGCCAAGGGAGGAGAGGATGGTGTTAGGAAGGGGCCTGGGGTGGTTGAAGCATCTAGAAAAGGAACGTGCTCCTGGCTTACACTGTGCTGTCTCCTCCCAGAGATCGGCACAGAGAGGGCCTGTTACCGAGATATGTCCTCCTTCCCCGAGACCAAGGCGGAAAAGTACGTCAACAAGATCAAAGGCAAGAAGTTCCTGCAGTACAACCGCCTGCAGCTCTCCCGCATCTACCCCAAGGGCCAGCGTCTCGACTCCTCCAACTACGACCCCCTGCCCATGTGGATCTGCGGCAGCCAGCTGGTAGCACTCAACTTCCAGACCCCAGGTGAGGGCAGCAGGCAGGGAAGGTGGGCAGGCTCCTGGGTACCCTGTGCCTCCTCCCAGCAACCTGCCTGCAGCCCTGCTAACCCGATCCTGGCAAACAGGGGGTCTAGGAGGGGGTCCGCAGTCTCCATGCCAGGTGCAGGGAGCAGGACCCTGTGTTCATGTCCACACACGTGGTTGCCACAGGGGGGATGTGCTAGATTGACCCTGGATGAGCCAGGAGGTTGTGAACGGAGAGGAAGGAGGGAGTTCCTCCAAGGTACCTGGCAGCAGGCAGAAAGGGCAGGGGACATACCAAATGGGACAGTGCAGCCCCAGCCCTGGGACACCGGCTGGTTGCAGGTTCTGAGTCAAGCTTGCTGCTCTGCTCACCTTCTCCCCCAGCTTCCATTGCTGCTCCTGCTGTGCAGTCCAGCCTTCCCCTTCCCCTGGCCCTTGCCAAACCCTGCTGTGAGCCTGTTCAGCTCACCAACCCACCAGAAAACTACCTGCCTCTTTTTTCCTGCTGGCTTTTTCATTCCTTTTGTGAATTCAAGCATCTCACAGGGCAGTTTGGCAAATGCTAGAGCCAGCACAAGGAAAGCTGAAAGGAGAGGGAGGAAAAGAAGGGGGTGACCCATGGAGCACTGGGTAGTTGGGCAGATCGTGCATGAGAAAGTCACCCCATGGCCCCAGCACGTGCACAGGCTGCAGTGAGGCCATGGCGCATGAGGCATTGCCAAGGGATGGGCCAGGTCCCCTTGCAAAGGGTTTCAGACGAGGCACCGATAACCCAGGTGATGTGGCTTGTGAAAAGGGCACAGGCTGTCCTCCCTCCATCTCCTGCCTGTGTTCTCCAGATAAGCCCATGCAGATGAACCAGGCCTTGTTCATGTCCAGCGGCCAGTGTGGGTACGTCTTGCAGCCAGCCAACATGCGAGATGACATCTTCGACCCCTTTGACAAGAGCACGCTGCGGGGGGTTGAGCCGCTCTCCATCTCCATTGAGGTCAGTACCTCATCCCAGTGTGGGGGCAGATCCACGCGGTTATACCGAGCTTGGGGTGATACAATGGTTTTCCCGGGTTCCTGGCCTCTGTCTGCAGCTGCTCCTCACCAAACCCCTCAGCCCCTGCCTAAGAGCTGTCCCGCAGCGCAGGCTTGGCGAGTGCTCGCAGAAGGGGGAGACCCACGGGTGCTGCTGAGGGAAGTGCCACCGACCTCCCTGGGCGCCTGGAGAGGAGTAGCGGAGCATCCGTGGATGCTCCCCCCGGGACCCCTCCCGCCCAGGGCCCAGTGCCGGCAGGTGGCATCCACGAGCCGCAGAGGTGGCATCCCTGTCCCCGGAGCTGGGCTGGGACTGCGCGGGCGCAGGATGGCTCCCAACGGGGTAACACAAGACCTGCGCCTCGTCCCCTCCTCGTCACTGGGTTGCTCCAGGCTCAACATTACTGACCTTGCTGTGTCCCCTTCCTTCGAGGTCCGAGCGGACTATTCAGCCCATTTCTGTGTTGCACTGCTGGTGATGATAAGAGGATGGGGGGCTGCTGGTGGGGGGTACCGGAGGATGGACTGTGGACACCCGTTGAATCTTTTTCTTCCCGTGTGGCGGGACTGTGGCTGGACCGTTCCTGTGTCAGCTCACGGAGCTGCACAGCAGGGGCTCTGCAGGGGTATGGGACAGCTCGCCAAAGCTCCTGGAGGGATGGGAAGGCTGTGGTTGTGCCAAACCAGATGGCTCTTATGTTTGGACCAGTGGCTGTCCCACTAGCCTGTACAGGCATCCGTAGTGGTCTCGCAGCTGAGCAGTCGGCAGTTTCCTTTGCAAGTCCCTTCAGCTCAAGCAGACCTTGGGGAGGAGACAGCGGGAATCCTGCCTTTAGGTGCTCACAGGTTTCTGACAACATGCACAAACTGCAGCTCCTCTGAGGCCCCTTCTGTTTTGGAGTGATCCCACCTCAGAGAGTCGCTGCCCTGCTCAGGGAGGACGCCTCATCGTGTCCCATCTGCACCATCAACCGCATATCCACTGTCTCCCTAAAAATCCCTGTCTCTTTTCCAAACTCTTCCTGTATCTTGGGATGCAGCTGCAACCAGCAGGTGTCAAGAGTCACTGTGCTGTAGCCTGTCACTGTCTCCTTTAAGAGATGGGCTCAGCCTTTTGTCCTCTGGCAAAACTGCCCGATGTCCCCACCAAAGCCAGCTTTCACGGATGGAGAAGCCGTCTCAAGCCCAGCATGACTCAAAGCACATGATCCAGCGTTGGCAGCGCGTCCTTCCCCTGCAACAGCAGCGTGCCGACAGCACGCTGGAGTGACATATGGCCACTGGCAAGAGGAGGCTGAGATTTCTTTCTCCTGCAAGGAAGCAGGTTGTCATTTGAGTTGAGCACAGACTGTGCTTTGAAAAGGAGGCAGAGCAGCAGCAGAGAGCAGCTCCTTTTCGTCCTCAAGCCCAAAGAAGGAGGCCCGAGAAGTTTCGGCAAAGAAGGGGGTGTCCAGCATAGCTCTCCAGGCGGGGGAAGGTGGCTTGGCTTGGCAGCCCATCTCTAGCTTGGCAGGCTGGAGGAGGGATGCTGTGGTCCCAGCCCTGGCTGTGCAGGCGGCAGACAGGAACCTGGGGCAGTTCAGCTGCCTTTTTTTATGGCTTACAAGTCAAATTGGTGATTGGTAACACCATAGCAGCTTCCAGGGGTGGGAACTGTTTTTCTCCACAAGGCAGGCAGGGTTGGGCTGGCTGTCAGTGTTTCTTCTCTCTCCAATTAGCAGAGCCAGGGTGATTTATTTGGAAAGAAAATGTCGTAGTATGCAAACAAGGTTTTTCCTTTGCTCCTGTCTCTTACCAAGTCTCTCCTGCTTCTGCCCAGGTCCTGGGGGCCCGGCACCTTCC
This sequence comes from Haliaeetus albicilla, assembly GCF_947461875.1. Lineage (NCBI taxonomy): Eukaryota > Metazoa > Chordata > Aves > Accipitriformes > Accipitridae > Haliaeetus > Haliaeetus albicilla. The sequence continues at coordinate 12,802,710 of NC_091484.1, read as the reverse complement.
CAAAAATGGAAGAGGAATCGTTTGTCCTTTCGTGGAGGTGGAGGTGTCCGGGGCTGAGTATGACAACGCCAAGCAGAAAACCGAGATTGTGGGTGAGTGGGTTAGTGAAGGGAAGGGAGAAGGATGCGCCACCACTCCTGACCATGGCCTGAGCAGTGGGCACTGCAGCAAAGCCTGGCCCTGGAGTGGGGGCTGCCCCCACGCTGCCCCTGAGCTCAGCATCAGCCCTGGTGGGCAGCAGGGGGGCGCGGGGCTTGGCGGGGGGCTGCCCATTGACAGTGGTGTTTTGTGACTAGCGGACAATGGCCTGAACCCTCTCTGGACCCCGAAGCAGTTCCACTTTCAGGTCAGCAACCCTGACTTTGCCTTCCTCCGCTTCGTGGTGTACGAGGAGGACATGTTCAGCGATGAGAACTTCCTGGCTCAGGCCACCTTCCTGGTGAAAGGCTTGAAGACGGGTAAAGCACTCGGGGAAGCAGGGGGGGGTGGGGGGGGGGTGGTGTCATGGTGGTCTTCACCAGTTTGCTAATTGCATCCTTAAGCCAGGGAGACGCTGAGTTTCATGGGAGGACGCTGTCAGTCCCCAGGCTGGCTCAGTCCCCAGGCTGGCTCAGTCCCTCCTGGTACAGGTCACATCATGACAGTTCACATCCCCAACCAGGCAAAGGAAGCAAGCAGCACTTTACTAACATCCCTCAGGGCCAACTGCTGCTCGGGGGGACCTGGGGGGGTTGGAGAAGGCCCCCCTTGAGTTCTGTGCTGGGAGACTGACACGTCACTGGCTATGCTGCGAGTGACACCGGGGCTGTTTCTGCCATAGGTTTCCGAGCTGTACCCCTGAAGAACAACTACAGCGAGAACCTGGAGCTGGCTTCCCTGCTCGTCAAGATAGACATTTTCCCGAGCAAGGTGAGGCTGGGTCATGCACAAGAAGGTGACTGTGCTGCAGGGCTGAGGAGCACAGGCAGCGAACCCTGCCTGGTGCTGCCCGCTGTTCTGCTCTGCTCGCCTTCGCAGCGGCATGGCTCTGCACTGCTAGCAGGTCAGTGCAGCGAAGCTCAGCATTTGTGGCCTGGCCTGAGTGTGTGCAGGATGCTCAAGTTTTCAGCATTGCACTGGTGTGATACATGGAGGGCTGGCACGATGGGAAGCACCAGGCTCACCTCCTGCAGCGAGCCGGGGCCTTTCAGGCAGGGTCCTGCCTGGACTGCATTTGACTTGCCTGGATATCCCTTCGGCAAAAGCTGAAGGAGGCAGATTTGCTCCATCCCAGTTCCCATATGCGCTCCGGGGAAGTTATAGCTCAGTATCACAGAGCCTGGCTCATCCATGGTGGCATAAGCAGAAGGCAAGGCTCCTTCAGAGACAAACGTTTCTTTTATTTCTTCATTTAAAATGATGCTGGTGGGAGCCAGCGATGGTTGTTAAAGACATAGCAGCTGCGTGTTGCAAACGCTGAGACCCCATGAGCCCTGGACACCCTGCGTGGCAGCTCACAGGGCAGCCAGGGCCCTGCAAGGGGACTGCCTTTACTACAAGGCATACACTTTAAAATCCTAAGCTGTTTACTACTGTATTTTTTTTTTCTGATCCAAGCAGGAGAATGGTGAAATAAACCTCTTCAGTGCTTCAGCCCTACGGGAACGAGCAGGGGATGCTTCCAATCAGCTGCTGGCAAGCAGAGGCAGAGAGGGGTCCTTCGAGTCGCGGTACCAGCAGCCCTTCGAGGACTTTCGTGTGTCGCAGGAGCAGCTGGCTGACCACTTTGAGAGCCGGGAGCGAAGGTATGCCAGTGCTCTTTGAGCTCTTCCCAGCATGAGACACGCCCCCCAGCATTTAGTCTCCTTGGTGGAGGCAGATAAATGCAGCCTCCCACTAACCCAGAGCAGATCTGCAGCCTTGTTCCCTGTGTGGAAGCCCTAAATTTCAGTATGAAAGTTGTGCCAGTTCTTGGGGGAGTCGCTGCTTTGGGGTCTATGGGAGTTGGGTGGGACAAGGAACTGCCACCCTGCAGCCGGTGGCACTTTTCCCCGGCATGGGAGATGTGCTAAGCCCCTGCTTTCCTCCCATGGGGCAGCTTTTGATACGGGTGCATTGCCCTTGACCATCCCTTGGTCAGCCTGAGCTGTGTCCCCTCTCTCTGTGCCCCCCTGCAGGGTACTGCGGAGGACCCGGGTCAACGGGGACAACCGGCTGTAGCCCATTCGGCGGGCGAAAGCACCTCCAGTGCTTGTGAATCTCACGGCACGCTGTGAACTGGTTTCTATGGAAACGGCACTGCTATGGCCTACTTTCAGGCAGCTTTTCCAGTTTCTCTGCTGAAGTGTGTTCCAGTGGAGAAATAAAAAAAAAAAATTGGAAAAAAAAAAAAAAAACAACAAACCCTAACCAACCCCAAACACCCACCAACCTTCACCACCAAGCCCTTAACGAAGCACATCGGTGCGTACAGCCTGCCAGCCGCCGAGCTGAGAGACGAAACTGTCTATAATCGCAAGGAAAGAGACCTTAAAAACAAAACAAAACAAACACCAAACTCCAACCAGCCCTCTGCCGCTGCTGCTCTGCCCGTATTCCCGGAGATCCCGCTCCTGTGCAGCTGCCGGAGGCCCTCTGCAGCCATCCTGTGCTGTACCTGTTCCCAGCGCACCGGGCAAGGGGGGACTTAAGCGACCAAGGCAGCACATATCACTGTCCTGGCGGCATCGCATCTACCTACCTGTATAGCCACTGCCTATGGGTCCAGTAGTGAAACTCTACATTTACAAGGCCGCTCTAGCTTTAAATGACAATAAAAGTGTCAGTATTACATGCGTGGTGGCTCAGGTGTCTGGCGGTTTGCCCTCCTCCAGCGGTGTCTGGCTGGTGCTGGGTGGAGGAAACTGGCCTGCAGCCCTGCCTGGGGTGGGGGGACTGCACTGCTCCCTCCTTCCTCCTGGCTTTAGGGAGTTTGCAGCTGCTGGGGGGAAAAAAAACTAACCAGGTTTAATGTTGTTCACTCAAAAGGATAAAACAATGCTGACCCTGATGTTCTGAACCGGGCTGGGGACAAGCAGTTACTCGGGGCTGCAGAAGGGCTCTTAGGATGGAGGTATCTGGGCTCCGGCGCACTGCTGGGGCATTCACACATGGCCTTACCCCATGGGTAAGTTGTTGTGCTTTTAAAACAAACAGAAGGGCTGTGACTGAGCATTCCTCGCTCCCAGCCGAGCAGCTGGGGTGCAGGCCACAGCCATCCCCATGCATGGGGCAGCTCTCGCTGTTGCGCACTGGTAGGACCAGGCGTAAGGCCATCACCACGGGCTTCCCCTAACCCCAGTGCAATCACCAGTCGACTCACATTCGTCTTTTACGCTCTTTATTTAGGAACAACCAAAAATGTCTGGTTTCATTTCAACAAACTGTACAAGCAAGCTCTTCCCCTCGCCCACCCTCACATCCACATATACAAAAGGAAGGGAAACTTGCCGTTCACTTCTCAGAAGTGGCATTGTTGCTACAGGGAGTTCTTGCCCTCAGAATAAGAGCAGGTAAAGTCCATAGCAGGTACAAGCTACCCTAGCCCTAGTAATAGCCACAGCCCACAACCACAGGCAGCTTCACTTTTTTTCTCTTTAAAACCTTTACCAAAAGTAAAAACTATTTCCTGTCTCACACGATTGCCAAGGTGACCATCTAAAATTGTGGTCTTAAAAAAAACACAATAATAACCCCACTGGAACCCCCCACACCTCCCCGGTACAAAGACGGTTTACACAGCAGAGCCCTTGCTCTGCTCCCTAGCTGCAAGGCCACCCTTATGAAAGGTCCCGTTGCAGCTACAATTACATTTTCCTTTGGATAAATCCAAGCAAAAATTCCAGGTCATTCAGCACCAGCATGATTTCTAAATAACAATAATTAAAAAAAAAAAAAAAAAAAAAAGAGACCCCCATTAGGCTGACTTTGTGGTCTGCTGAGAAACAAAGTGATCAACACGCTGTTCCCAAAGTCTCTCTTTTAGTGCAATGTTAGTATGTGCAAGGGGAATCACAGCCACGTACCCATAACACCACCAGGAGCCAGATGGGGCAGAGAGAAAGTGCAATTTTAGCAAGAAGTTTTCTATGCCATGGATTCCTAGCCCAACCTTCACTAGCACCAGTAAGAAAGAGTCCTCCTAATACCACCCTCCATCAGTACAGGAAAAAAGTGGCTTTAACTGTGCCATCAAAATATGGCCAGCATCAGCCAACAGAGCACTCTTTACTGGAACAGGCAATAACAAGAAAACAAAACAAAAAAATAACATAAATCACTGCTTAGGTAACAGAGCTCCTTTGCTCTGCTTTAAAGTTTTGTAATGCCAATCCAGCATTCCTGGCAGGGACCACTGCCAGTAAAATATACAGCAGAAACTAAACTTGAAAGAAAGGGGAAAAAAAAAAAAAAAAGGTATAGCTTGCAAGTTTCTCATCCCCCCCTCCGTTTGTAGTGTTGCCTCATCTTACCCTGCTGCTTTTGTGATCAACTGAGAAACTACAACAGAGGTTACTGCAGTGAGCTGAATCACATCAGGCCACTGGTTGATTTGAAAAGAGCAAAGCCAAAATTATCTGGGCAACAGGAGAGAGAAGTTTATAAGCATTTTAAATACTATCATCAACTTGACAGGAAGGTGCAGTATCATGTTAACTTTCTAATTTGTGCCTAAGTGCTGAAAATCATTTTTCTCTTCTGATTCCCAGCGGCCCAGCTTCCAAACATCACCTTCTGATCAAGTTGCCTCTATAATGTCTTTAAGAGAGGGGCTGCAGGGAAAGCAGAATACAATACATCTACCCTTGACCAAAAATTGTTGCTTTTCATTTAAAACAACAACAAAACAAAACCCCCAAATGGAAAACCAGCCTTCTACATCCTCTTTTTCCTCCTGAACAGACAGGGGACACCTAGCAAAAATTAACCAAGCAGGTATCTTGCAGCTCCAGCTTCTGTGCAAGTGTCACCCAGGCAGCTTAAGGTTCTGCGTTCAGCTGTGGGCTGACTACAGGATTTCTCATCACAGCTACCACCAAGCTACTGCTTTTGCTGGTGGCTTCTGGTGGTGATCAATGCAAACCCCTGGCAGGGAGGGGACATGCAGCTGCACTAATACCTGCAGCTGGAGCCCTGTGGGCATACGCTGACCCCTGCATGCCACGCATTGAAGCAAGCACCTGTGTCCATTCCTCTCCCGTGGCTGTGGGCCTGATGTGCAGCAGTGCTCAGCTCTCAGGCAAGTCGAAATAGGAGCCTGCAAATCATGGTTTGTTTAGTGTTCTGCCAAAAAAATATGAAAAAATATGAAAAAAAGAATGATTTCCAGGATGCTAATTAAGGAGCTGAAAAAAAAGCTACCCAAATGAAACACAGAGCCACGTCTAGAAATCTCACAGCAGGGCCTGCTGATAATGAATAAAGTAACTCTGCTCCTTGCATGAGGAGGACCAGCAGCCCTTTACATGAGCAAGCCAGGTATGGCACAAATCAGGGTTTCGGGTTATTAAGCAACTGGATTGTGCCCTTAATCTAAGCAGCCTCAGAGACATAAGTAACAAGATTCACATGGATTAAAAATGATGGTTACTACTGTGCCTGTCAAGCCCAAGCTCATACACAGCGGATGGAGGTGAAGAATTTAATTCCCCTTCCTTACTGATGCTGGCTACACGACCTCTTATCTTACACCCCTCCTTTCAAGTCAAGATAAGTCATCTTTGATTAGATGATGATAAATATTCACACACTGTAGAACTGTGGTGACACTTCCTCTTAACACCAGAAGAGCTGCTGCTGGGACTGTCAAGCCACCTCTCAGTTTTTCCTTTCAGTTTCAGATGCAAACACATTTCTAATGTCCTGCACCAAAACCTGAGTCTATTTGGAGATGACACCTGCCTCTCCTCAGCTTCAAAAACGATACAATAGGGAAACAGAGGACCACAGAGCTAAACCCTCAAAAATCTTCAGCTTATATTTTCATGGAGATTTCAAGTCAACTAAAAAATGCAGATAACAAGGAATGTAAGAGTTAGAAAGGGAACTTGATTACTTTTTGGGTTTTTTTTTTTTGTCTCTAAATCTTACCCTCCCCAAGCAATGGGCTTGCCAGCCCCATTGCCGCATCTGAGGGGAGTCTGCACGGAACCACTTTTTAAAATTCCTCTGACCCAAAAGAAAGAAAACTCCTGCTGTGCTTGTATGAATGCACGGAGACAAAGCTCAAAAACCTCAGCAGCTTCCAACCCTCAAGGCTGTTTTTTCTGTGTACACCGGGAAATTCTCCCTCCAGCTCACAAGACTTCTCTTTTCAATTTTTCTGGAAAACTGGCCGAATACAATCCAAGTGCAAAAAATTTCAGCTCGTGCATGGAAAAATGGTTCAAAGGGACCAGTTCATACCATAGTCCTTAAGCATTTCTGTAGATGGAGCGGGGATCACTCTTCCAATTAGCCATAGGCCTTTAAGTGTACACCAAAAATCCCACAGAAAATCACCTTGAATGGGCAAACTACACTTCCAACATATTTATATAGCAAGTAGTTAGTAAAAGTGTACATTTTTAATGTACATCTTAATGAAATAAAGAATCAATGGCATATCTGAACTGTATATATGTGTACTTAAATAAACCTGCATGTACATAGACACTAGAGAGTAAATTGACCTACCTGTATTTGTTCTCTGAAGGTAACACCGTACATACACTTATACTCTCGGGCTGCATGACTCCCAGATCTGTTACGTCCAGCTCTAGGACCACCCAGATTCTCCCATCACCTGTGACATTTTGGGGTGTGCAGGACTGCACCCGCGAGGGTGAACCACCGGGGCTCTGGCTGTCCTCGCAGTGCAGCCGCCCCTGCTCTCCCAGAGGAGAGCCACAGGGATGCTGCCCGGCTGAGCCGACACAAGCCCAAGGTGGGACGGCTGCCAGTTATGCCTCCAACCACGGCATGACCAGCAACAGTGCTTCTAAAAAGACATTTAGGGAGCCTGGTGTCACAGCAGGGTGCTTGGGGTCGACTCCACCCCTGCTTGCAGCATTTTGGGGAGGGTTCCTCTGACTGCTAAGAGATGGCTGCAGTGAGGGTGTCTGCATCTGAGCGCGTCGCCCCGGCTCTCTTTAGGGCGCAGGTCATCTCCTTCTGAAGCAGATGCTCAGGCTTGGCCGCAGGGGTTACACCATGTGCTAGGGGAGCTACGTGAGCTCAGGCGCAGGCACCCACCACGTAGGCACATACCGCCAGGCGAGAGGAAGCCCTCTCTCTTGCAAAGCACTGAGCAGACAAAATCCCTCCTAGTAGTTGAGCAAGGCAGCCTCTTAAAGAAGAGACAAAGAAAGAACTGGAAAAGCAAGGGCAATTAAAGGTAGAAATCAGACACCATCTTTGGAAGAGGTTCTGAAAGAGCTTTTTCGTTTTTAAACCAGATTTTTTTGTAAATCTCTGGATCTGATCCTTTGGGGCTTGCTACCCACCCTTCTAATAAATATCATTTACCACCAACAATAAAGTCTCCCACATTAAAAAGCTCTCACTAAATAAAAACCTTCTACTGAAAAAGCTTGGCTGAGTTAGCTTGGCAAAAATAAGGAGCTATGACTACTCTCCATAAATACATCAGCGGATAAACACCAAAAACTATTTAAGTTAAAGGACAATGTTGGCTCCAAAACAAACCAGGAATGAACCGGCCACGAATTAATTCAAACTAGAAATTTAAATAAAGTTTCTAACCATTCAAAGGCAGTGAAGTTCTGGAATAGCCTTCCAAGAGCAAAAGTGAAGGCAAGACATGGAACCAATTTTGAACTGGGATTTGATTAGTTTGTGACAGAATGGTCTGACACAGCATTTGGCTGGACTATTCAGCTCAAGAGTTTCCCTTCTAGACCTTGTTTTCTATTAGAAGAGAATATTAAAAAAATCTTTAAGTAGTTGCATCACACAGCAACCACCCAAGACAACATGGGCACATTAAAAATGTACAGGTACCGGGAAGCGGGAAGGTTAACTGCAAAATTTATTTTACTGTTGCTGCAGAACCATTGCAGATGGACTGGAAAGAAAAAAAAAAGGGGGGGGGGGGGGGAGAAAAAGGGAAAAAAAGAAAAAAAAAAAGACTGGAGCAAACACTTGAAGTTACCAGCACTGCTGCAGGAGGATGTGTCATGTAGGGCTGCAAGAGGGAAACTTCCTGATTGCAGAAGAGCTGCTGCCTCGCTGATCCCTTGGAGACAACAATGACTTGAACCACTCACAGCAATGCTGCATATTCTCTGCGTTTGTTCTCTGAAGAACAGCTTGTTCTCTCTGAACAATGAAAAGGATTCCAGGTCAGTATGGAAAAATTATTATGTGCTAGTTCTCAGTGATTAAAGGGAGACTTGGAGATTTAATAGTCTGCTACAGTTGGTCTCCAGGAGCGCAGGGCAAAATATTCTAGCCAGCAAGGGACAAATGACACCAAACTCCATCTCCCGGGTTGTCTGTGTCTGGGAACCTGTTACTTACTGGAGAGTATGCAATGCTAAATCTAACCTAATCTGTAGGGATGAAAATCTCACTCAACTCCCACCGGACTTTAATGCAAGACTGGCAGTTTTCTTCTCAAATACCTTTCCTTTCCTAACACACACATACACACTTGCGTGCCCGCAAAGCCCTTCATTGCCAGGGCTTAAGGACCAGAAAGAGCGGAGAGGATATATGCAGCCATGCCAACCTTTAGAGAACAAACACCTTAACGGACAGATGAAAAAAAAAAAGAAAAAAGTACTGTGCCATGATAGTCCATATCTAAGCAATGACCTTGTTTACACAATGTCTGAGATTTGTTATGCTTGTATAGGCAGCTGTAGGCATCGGTATATGAATATGAAATCTGAAAGTCTGTCCACTGGAAAGCAAACAAGAGCATCCTATTTCCTGGGTGCGAGCTGAGCCTCCGCCTCCGCCAGCTCTCAGCCATCTCCTCGGCTGGGCCACTGAGAGCTCTGCACTAAGTAAGTGCCCAGTTTTTGCACGCGCGCTCTCTCATGTGCTGTGCTCAAAGGTCTCATTTATGGCAGTGCTTTATCACCATGTGCTGCTCCTGAGGTTTGCATCAGGCCGGCCCATGGGTTTTTAAAGACCAAAAATTTCTTCTCAAGGATAAGAGCAGATCCTCCAAGGCTGGTGGTTTGAGTTCAGTCTGTTTCTGAAAAAGAACACAGGCGTCAGAGATGCTCTGGCTTGCTGCAGGGGCCTGTAACCCAGGTGGGGTGCTGGGTGGGGAGGAAGGGGTGTGGGAGTGCCTCGGGATTGGCAAAATTGGGAGCCTTGGAGTCAGCTGTGGAGAAAGGCCAGCCTCATTCAGAGGGGCCAGGAAATCTAAAAATCCTCACAGGAGTGGAGCTGGGCTTTGGCCAGTAGCAGGGCTAAGGTGGGACGCAGCCCGCGGCAGTCTGAAGCTGTGCATCCTCACTGGGCACATTCTGCCTCTGTGCCACGAGGGGTGACGGGACCACCTCGCTCTGGGTGGCATAAAGCCCCGCTCAGAGGGTGCTAGCAGGGACACTGCCATTGCCCTGGCAGAGGCACAAAAGCTGGCCCACCACCCTTCCCCAAACTGTTCCCGCTGCAATGCCTCCCCAGCCCACTCCTGCAGCCGCAGCTGCTCCCCAACAAGGTGCACAGGGCAGCACACATCCAGACCTCTCAGCTGCAAGAAGGGCAGGGCCCCATTTAAACCCATGCTCCATCTCCTCTGCATTAGACAGGGCAAGCAAGCAATGAATTTTAGTGGATTTTTTAAAATTTTTTTTTGGTTTTGTTTTTTAAGGCCTGCAGCCATGGCAGAAGTGTGTGGGAGGCTCCAAAGCAAGGCAGCGGGGCTGGAGAAGATCCCAGCTGCCCAGCACGCCAGCAAGGGACTGCGTGCATGGAGCAGGCGAGGGGCTGTGCAGCCCGCGGCGGGACAGGGCAAGCGCTCGGCCATCCCCATCTGGTGGGAACCCAGCCAGGGAGGAAACAGCCCCCAGCTGCACTTCTGAAGAGCCCACGGAGGGCTTGGAAACCACCTCTCCTCTCCTCCACACACACGTGCACACACACGCACATGCCTTTCGGAAGTGAGTCCTGGAGGAGGGGTAGGGCCAGCAGCTGTAAACAACCCTCCATGTCCTCTCCCTCTCTGCAGCCTCCATCTTAAACACCGAAGCCTTGCCCCACACCAAAGACGGGTGCTGACATCTGGAGAGCTGGTGGTGGGAGAGGGAAGGGAGGAAGCTCTTGCCTGCGCAGGCAGGCACAGGTTACATCTGCTGCTTGAGGCCAGGGGGAGGCATGGAAGGAGCCTGTGGCATGGGGGACAGCAGCCAGGCCCCCTCCTTCCCAAATACCAGTCCCCTTCATAAATAAACCCAAGGGCCACCTTCCCCCCGGGGCAGATAAAGGGACCGGACACTCCTGCTGGTTTTACTTAGGCTTAAAGCAAAGCCAGGATTTGGCTTCAGAGCGGAGCCAGCATCCAGTGACCAAGGCAGGCAGGCATGGGCAGGCAGCAGCACTCACGGCATCTCACCGGACCCTCCTCATCCTCCTTCTTCCCTGGGGTTTCCTCACCGCTTCCTTGGATAAATCCCAATCAGCAGGAGCGGACACTAAACCCTTCCCTAAAGCCTCAGTTTCCCAAATGGGAAATGCTCAGTGCCCCACGCTCGCCCAAACCCTCCCGGGGAGCCAGCCCTGCCCGAGGCGGGGGTCTTACCGAGCCGCGTGGTGGGTGGCGGGCCGGGGGCATCGGGGGTCCCGGCACTGCCTTCCTGTCCACCCGGCTCCCACGACTCGCTGCTCTCCGACACCTCCGAGCCGGCTTCGCACGGCCCTTTCCGGCTTCCCGCCGTCTCGCCGGCGCAGGCCTCCTCGGGGACGGTCCCCCTGCTCTCCTCCTCCGCCTTCACCGCAAACCACACCTTGAGCTGCTGGGCGCTGAGGTGGGAGCGCTCGCAGAGGCCGGGCAGGTCCTCCTCCCGCAGCCCCTTGTGCTTCTCATAGTAGTCCTCCAGCACCTCCCGACCGGTGGGGCTGACCTCCACCAGCCCCGGGGGGAAAACCCCCCGCCTGTAGTTCTCATACCACTTCAGCTGCCCGTTCTTGTAGCCGTACCGGCTGTCCCCGAACCAGCGAATGACCTCGGCCCGCGGCAGACCCGTCTGGGAAACGATGGCGTCGTACTCCTGGTTCGTGGGCCGCTGGGTCTGCACAAACATTTGCTTCAGCAGATGCCGCTGCTGGGCCGTTTTTTTAAAGTTCAGTTTGGTTTTCGGAGGGGTGGGTGGCCGGCTGGAGCTGCCATCCCCTTTCTCGTTTGTGCCGGCCCCTGGTAACTCGCTTTTGCCGTTGGACTCGGTCACTCGCAGGTTCTTCAGGTTGATTTTGATGGGACTCACTTTCCGCTCCATCGAGTTGGGGTTGCTGCCGGAGGCGTCGACTGAGCCGTTTTCGCTTGTGGCCCTCAGCTCATCCGAGGAGTCTTCCCCTTCCCCACCACCATTTTCCGCCTCCTCCTCCTCCTGCCGAGCTGCCTCCTCCACTTTCTTATTTTCCTCTGCCACCTTCTTCTTCCTCCTCTCCGAGAACCAGCTATCAATCTCCCTCCGCGTCATCTTCGTTTCCCCCCTCAGGCGGTTCACCTCTTCCTCCGCAGGAAGGGGATTTTGGGCAAAACTGCTCTCCAGGGCTTTCAGCTGCTCCGGCGCCCGCTCTTTGTACTTGGTCGGCGTGAAGTCGGGCGCCTGGTGCCATGACTGCCGCCGCGGTGGGTGGTGAGGGGCCGGCGCGGCCACCGCCGCCGCCGCGGGGCTCAGCTCGGCTCCTCTGGGCGAGACGTCGAGGGTTATTTCGGGCAGGGAATCGAGAGCGCTGTCTCCAGGGAAGACGGCCCGGCCGCCTCTCACGTTCCTGTAGTGGTACCTCCTATCGCTGAACCATTTTCGAATCTCCTTGGTGGAAAGGCCCGTGATTTTTGTCAGCCGCTCGACTTCGGCCTGGCCAGGGAACTGATTTCTGCAGAAGCTGCCTTTCAAGGCCGAGAGCTGCTCGTGGGACTTCTTGTTTTTGTAGACGTTGGGATCCAGGAAGGTCTGCGAGGAGATCGCCGGGCAGGCGGTGAGCAGCGACTGGCCGCTGTTGACCACCTTCACGCCCGATGTGTTGCTGGAGCTCACCGTGCTGTGCTGTGCTGCCGGCTGTGGCTTGGGGACAGAAGTCACCGCCAAGGTGAAGGAGGAGCTGGTGCCCTTCAACCCGTTTGCCATGATGGGCTGCGTGACCAGCAGCCCCCCCGTCCCCTCCGGCTGCCCCACCACGTGGCCCGGTAAAGTCGCCTGAATAAGATGGGGGACGCTCCCAGGATTCGCAACCAGAGGCGTGTTCAAAACTGTAATGGTGGGTTGCGGCACGGACTGAATAACGGTGTTGAACATCTTCTTCCTGGCGTCTTCGATCTCCTCTGGTGACCAGCTGATGCCTTGCTTCAACCTCTGGGCAGTGAACCAGATCTTCAGCTGCTCTTCTGGGTACTTCGTCACCACAGTCAAGTAGCACAGCTCAGCTTTGGTGGGGTAGGGGAACTTGTGGAAAGAGTTTTTCAGGAAGCTGTTGGAGTCCATGGCAGCGTTGTACGTTGGAATGCTGCTCAGAGGAATCATCACCTTGGGAAGAGACTTGGACGTAGGTAGCTGCTGATGCAACGGGGGTTGCTGCTGCAGTGACACAAGTTGTGCAACACCTGCCTGCAGAACAGGCATGTTTCCTATGATGGAGCCATTCACTATATGAGATGATTTTGTCGAACTTGCAGTGGGCTGACTGACCGACACGGACCCGTTTGGGAATGAATGCTCTCCATCTTTCACCTCTGACTCACCGCCCAGTTGACTGGACACATTCTCCTTCAGTGTGTGGATTTTTTTGGCCTCTGGTTTACCTTTCATTATCTTCATGATGGGGGTTTTAGTAATGATAATTTCAGACTGGCCATCCACCCCTTCTTCAGGGACCTCTCCCGGAAGGTCATGGCTGCTGGCGGCCTCACAGAGACTTTGCTCCACAGTTGTACGATTGTCCTGCTTAGCCACCCTCCAGATGAAGCTCGTTTCACCAGCGTGTGACTCTGCATTGTGGTGCGAGAGCCCTTCATGGCTATTTGCCAGAAAGTTGCACGCAACACATGCAAAGGCAGGGTCTTTGCTAAAGTCTAAGTGCTCAGAGTCCAAGTGCCCAAAGAAGTGATGAACATCTTGAGATACAAAGTCACAAGACTTGCAGATATAAGTGTCACTATCAGCAATACCACGGTGCCCATTAGACAAAGCTCCATTATTACTGTTACTGCCACCAGCATCGCTAGCTGCTGGCCCTTCCGCAGGAGCATCTTGTTGCGTTCCTTCACGATCATCTTCTACAGCGTCCAGTTCAGTCTCCTGAAGCACCAGTGTTTTTACTGGTATCATGCAGGGAGTTGTGGATTTTCTTTTGCTAGCCATCACTACAGTTGATCCAGATGATTATTTTTCTTTCATTTACATTAAATTCAAATTTAAAAAGCGCTATTGCAAGTGCTCTGTGGTCTAGATTCCAGCATATTCATGATGTCCAAAAGAGTTGTCAAATATTGACAAATGTTCATATTTGCCACTGAACCTGAGGACAAGGGAGAGGGAGGAGGGGTTAGTTCTCTTGGCATTAGACAAAGCACAACTGTCCTGGTATTTAGCTGTTTCACTCGATAAATCATTTTCAGCCTCTTTTGCTGGAAAAATTTAACCTGACCTTGGATTTACTGTATTTTCACACATACAACCTGTGAATTACTTGTTCAAAAACAAACACACAAACGTGCCTCTTTTACAGCCCACATCAAATTCTCATTTGAGGAGGAAAACCACTGAAATTTCCCCTCACCCTGCCCTGCCAAGACCCGTCACCGGTGTTTCAGCAGGGAGAGCAGTGCCTGGGCTCCCTGCGCACCCAGGCTCCCGGCTCAGCAGCATCCAGGAGGCAATATCAAGCATGGTCACCCTGGGAAAACCACCTGCTTTCCAGCAGAAAAACCTGAGAAAAATCAACGCGTTCCCCACAGAATGTTTTGATTTCTTCAAAATTGGCATTTTCCAACCATCCTGTCAGGAAGCTTCTCACCAGCTCAAAGCACCATGTCTGTGCCAAGGGCCTCTGCCTGCAGAGACACCTGGAGCTCTGCTGCAGGGAGCAAGGAGGCTGCAGCCAGGTCTATATATTTTAGCCCTCCTTGCAGAGCAAGCCTGCAAAGCATTTGTGAGATTGCCTCCCCACCCCATGCACACTTTGATGCTGTTTTAACAGCATCTGTTGAGTCTTCAGCTGGAGCTGCAAGAGAAGGTAAGGCCCCAAAACTCAAAGGCAGCATCACACACATGTTCCTGGCTCCCAGCCTTCCCCTCCCACCACCTTTGCAGCTTTTGGCATTCACACAACTCAGTGTACTGGGCATACTTCCTAAGAAAGTGCAATTTCTCTGCAACACAAGCCCATTTTTCTGGGCTTGGGGTGACCAGAGATCTGTCACATGAAAAAAATTCCTTTTTTTTTTGCCCCCCCCTTTTCTTTCTTTTTCCTTTTTTTTTTTTTCCTTTTTCTGAAGCTAAAGCAGTTCCTGATCTACTCCAGCCTGTTGAAGGCCACAGCATTAGCCACAACCTTATTCCTGGCCTGATGTAGCTTTGCCATCTGCACGGCGGATGCTCCTTGCCTGAGATCACAACCGGAGTGCAGTAAAGCTGTCTGCTATAGCTGGCACCAGGAGTCACTTGCCTTGTGACAGTCCCGATGACAGGGAAGGCAGCACATCTGAGGGAGCAACATCTCTGCCTTCACCCCTCTGTCAACCTTTTATACAGAAACTCTGCTTTTTTTCTTTTAAACACAGGGATAAAATGGTATTTTTCCAGATTGCAAGGTCACTTGGAAGCATATGGATGCACTGATTCATATTACAAAGACTCTGTGCCAGATCTTCCTCGGATTTACAGTAACAGCAATGGAGCTTTATAAAAACACTCATAAAAACTTGAACTAAAAAAAAAAAAAAAAAAAAAGACCAACTTACCATCCTACCAGATGACTCACAGAGGTAACTCCTATCAGCTACAGCAGTTGTGCACCAGTAGCTTTCTCATATCAGATATTCTGAGCTGATCTCATGCACCGAGAAATGCAGATCGGGCAAATGACTTTGTGGTGCTTATGCAATACCTCCTCTGCTTATTTTTGTCAGTAGCTTTTAGAACAGAGGAGTGTGAAAGGTCCTAATGCAAAAGATCAAATGGAGGAAGTACAATTTGACTTCCCTAACTTCATTAGAAAATTTAAAAAAAATTGTTCTGAAAGCTGACATAATTTTTTCCAAACAGGAGAGCCCGGATGGCCAACTCTGGCCTCAGCAACTCTCAGGCACCGTTTAAAAGACTGACGGGAAAACGTAACTTCCCGTTAATGTGGGCTGATCTGAGATTACAAAACAGTCCTGTAAATAGTGTTAGTCATCACTGAACTTGGCATCAGAAAAGACTGTTTGCTATGCTAAAGCTTCATGAAAAGCTAGAAATTATAACTTAAAAAAAAAAATATCTATAAATAAAAAGGTATTAAAGCTGTGATCTGGATTTAGACAGTGCGAGTTGCATGCTCTCAATACCTGCTTTATGCCACTCTCATCCCACCTTTTCGTGGTTAGTCTTTCCCTCTGCAGAGGGCCAGAAAGTTATTCATTAGCATTAGCAACTCGAATACTTGGATGACTATGAATGGGCTTTGCTATTCACAGGGGAACAGCATCCATTTGACACCAATCCTAAGATCCTCATTTTTGATGCTAAGTTAAATATTACACAATCTAGCAGGGTACGATGACCTTTCCAAGTCCAGTCAATTAGGAAAAAAACAATAAGACCAGCCTGAAGGCTACAAAATATAGCTTTAAAGGCTGAAAGGAGTTTTGTGTCAGGGAAGAAACGGTAAAAGGGAATTCTTATTTAATTTTATTCTGCAGCTCTAACACAGGCCAAGGAGAAACTGCTGGGCCCTCTGCAAGCTTTTTCATTTCCACCAAACTCCTGATAGAGATCCAGTTGCAGAGTCTCCATTACCGAGACAGCTCTAGTCCCAGACAGACCTTACCTAGTGTTTATGGAGTTGCCAGATATCAAAAAGATTATTTTTATCTGTCAACAGAGTAAATTTGATACAGAGCAACGGAGACACACAAAGACCCCCATTGTGCCACGTTAGTGGAGTGCCTCTCCCAAGCACGCCATCACTATTATTTTGGGTAAATGTGAATGGCCTGACCCACCTATGGAGAACCTAAAAGCTCTGCATTTCATTTACCAGCACATTCGCATCAAGCTCTGTGCTCTCTCCAACAACTTTCGTTAAAAATGCAATCAAAGCGGCCCCAGCCACCAAAGCTCTCCTGCTGGGGCTCCAATATTAACGCCACCTGAGAACACAGATTGCAAATTTAGCTGGAAGTGAATCACAGTGCCAATTTAGTGGGGAAAAAAAATTAATCAAGTGTACTGTTCGTCCATTTCATTTCCATGGTACAGTTGCATAACTGCATGTTTGGAGCATGTTTTATTCACTGCTCACCTTCTGGAATGCACTAATACTTTAATACACCACTAATATATAACAGAATGGATAATTCACCGATTTCTCCGTCATTAAAGTAAGTGAGGCTGTTTTAATGGATAGGGTAAATTAATGGCAGAAAAATTAATCAATTAAAAACCAGCCTTACAGCAGAGCTCAGTATACCACCACTGCGAATGTCTCAGACTAATTTGTACAGCCATGTGTGAAGAACTTTATTTCCTGTGTGTTATTTTATGATGAACTGGAGCAAAGAGACATTAGCTGAATGGAATAGCTACCTGGCAGCCAGGAAGACAAAGGGATTGTACTTAAATTGATGGTTCCTATTTAATTTATACCTGCTAATTTAATAGTGAGGTAGCAGAGTAAGCAGGTCAAATGACCTGTCCACCTAAACCTGCCACTGCTGTTGGAAATTTGAGGGAAAACTGACTTAAAGCAGAGTCAAACCAATTTGGTCTCAGTGATGCTCCCAGAGAAACTAACGCTGGAAGGAAAGGCAGCCCAAAGGCTCCTTTGGCCAGGTCAGATCCCAGCCCAATACGTGGCTGGGGGTACGTTTCTCTCATATCTAAAGCACCAGGAACTGACCCTGGGGCTGATGTGTGTTCACTCACATGGACAGCGAGACAACTATGCACCCCCCGCTCCTGTGACAGGGACGAGCAGCCTGGCCATTGCACAAGGCAGGCATGAAACCAGGTGAACAGCTTGGGTTGGGTTGGGGTTCCCCATCCTTGACGTACGGCCGTGATTGCTCACCTGCACAGCACCCAACTTAACACAGTTAAAAAAAAGTCACCAAGGGAAGGCTCTGCTCCACTGGTAGATGCAATTTTACACTGTTACCACCACATCATGGCTACAGGGACAGCCAGGTTGGTGGCCATCCATCAGTTTCTCAAGAGTTGCGGCTCAGAAGTGACAAGCCCCGTACATGGAGCCAGCGGCAAGGGCAGCGGAACTGCAGGCTACTGCCCTGCCCACATCTGCCCGTCTCTCCTCCGTGCAGGAGGCGAACAAAGGCCACAGGCTGGCGACCCACCTCCAGCTTACAAACAAGTAGAACGAGCACCACAAGATGTGCTAGGCTGTGATTTCAACTACCCCAGCCATTCAGAACATAATAATAGAGGAGGAAGATGGAAACTGTTAAATCTGTGGTCCCAATCTATGAGAACAGCGCAGCATTTCTGCTAGAGACAGCCCAAAACCTGCAATGCTGCTATGAGCATTCCCCTCCTGCAATGTTCCCTCTACCAACCCTCCTTCCTCCCCAGCACAGGAACCTTCCTATCCCCATTGGCAGGTCCAGGTACACACCACTAACCCTCTGCGGAGCAGCTTTGCCTCTGCTGAGGAAAACAATGCTGAGACCGGTCAAAGTGAGCCTAGCAATTTCAGAAAATTTACTTCTGCAGAGATTAACAAAAGGAGGTTTCGAAATTTGCACTGCTGAGTATGAACTTTCAGCTTTTTCCAGCTTGGCTGGATATAACTGGTTTGGTTTTAAATGTTTCAGTGAATTAATGAGTTAGGTTGTTAATGCAAAACATTCATTCCGCATAGTGCCAAGGTCCCCAGTTAGAAGATTAATTTTTGTGACCTTTTGCAAACCTCGCCTAGAAACAACAACCAGAAAACCCACCAGGCAGCATCACCGGCCAGCCAGCGCACAGCCGGGCACAGCAGCTCCGGTCCCACTGCCTGGGCATGGGGACAACAGGACAGTTGCCCTTCTCTGCCCCCAGCCCAGCCAACCCTGGGTGCCCAATGCTCACAGCAGGGACAAGGCTCCACGTGGACACATAGGATGGCTACGTGCTCTATTGTGGGCTCCGGTGTTTGATGCAGCTCTGCTGAAGAGTGAATGCTCACATAAAAAAAAAATTTAAAAAAATCAACAGCAAAATAGAAGTAAAATAACAGTTTTCTCAACACTTTTGGTGCCTGCTAGGCAGGCAGACACACTCCCCAGGTCAGAGACAAAGTTGATGTTTCTGTCTCATACTAAGCCAAGCACAATATTGGCACTTTAAATAATAGTGGTTTGTTTTCAAGCTGAAACTCTGCAGGCCCCAGCTGATAGCATAATGTGGGGGGGGGGGGGGGGGAATCAAAAGAGGAAAAAAAAAAGTTGACGTTTGAGATTTTTTGTGTCTCCCCTTTGGGATCTACCTCCAGCCAGGCCCAGAAGATGCACATCTGTCTTTGGGAAGTCCACAGATGACTTCCCATCTCCCCACCAGTGATTAGCAAGTAAAGGCCAGTAAACAAAAGATCCCTGTGGCCAGCACCAACGAGTGGGTGCTCTCTGCAGCACCCAGACCCGAGCCGCCTTCCCCTTCCCAACGTCAAGCATCCCAGAGGGAAATCCCACCATGTTTCACAGCAGGTTCCCCCACCACAGCAGACACCCCGTTTGCTCCAGGCAGTGCTGGGTGCCAGCTCAGTAGCCTGGGACTGGGTGCATTTACCTGGGTGCTGGAGAGGGGAGGAGAAACAGGTCCACGCAGCAGCAAGCGCAGGTGTACGAGAGGCACAGCCCCATGGCTGCCTCTGTTGCCAGCCACGGCAGTCCTGGGATTCTATTTCTCTTCAGTTGGGCATTAATATTTGTTCTGCATTTAGAGTTTCTTCATGAGAAGTCATGTAGGAGTTTCACCAGTTTTATTAATTTATTGCCAAAATGTGCCTAGTATGGGCTGGCAGAAGAGAGGATGGCTGGAGGCTCCTGCACCCTCCAGACCCAGGCTAGAAGGGGCAAAGGCTTGTTCCCTGGCCAGAGCTGCCCCACACCAGCTCTAACCTGGGTTTCATCACCATGGACTTGGAGTCACAGGCTTTGGTTACAACAAAAACGTAACAAAGCGTGGGGAAAGGGCATACAGCAGCATCACCAACAGCTTCGAGGACACAGTCCCCTGCCAGGAACAGGGCAGCTATTGCCAATCCATCCCAGGGACACACTACGTGGATGGACATGCTCTGGCAACTCAAGCAAAGACCTCTCCAGGCTACACGCCTGTGATTCAATAGGGACAGACACAGTTAGAAGGAACAGCCCACCTCTCCAGAGCAGATCCCAACTTCCAGGTGCAGATGGGACCTCTCTTTTAGCTGCGGCAGCATAGCTCTCTAACAGAGAAGAAAAGGCAAGATTTGGCAGGACTGGCCTCCTATCTTCCCAGTCTGTGGCTGTGCGTGCCGGCTAGCTGGGGTCCAGCATCCTCCCGGAGTAACTTTGCAAAGCCTGCAGCTGGAAGGGAAGTCACGGGGTGGGATCATCTCCAGCAGCCTAAAAATGCCAGCAGCAGAGCATCATGCTGGCTCCCAGTAATCGGTGCACATCTCCATGCCATGCCCTTGCCTAGGGCTTGCACCTGTAGGTAGCATCTGCCACTCAGAGCTTGGTCCATAATGCAGACCAAGGTTGTGACACACTGGATTTTTGGGGGGTTTAACCCTGTACTGGACTGCAAGTTCCCATGAATGAACAGTTAATGAGATTTTCCCCTCCAGAGCAGATCGCTACTGCACTAACACTGCAGGCACTCAAAATTCAGGTGCTCTCAACAAGAACAGGAAAAGCAACCAGCAATAAAATAACCGCAGCCCGAGAGAAGCCACGCAGGCAAGAAAAGTCTCTTCACATCTTATTATTTTGCACTGCACAAATGTACAAACACATGTACAAATTTCAGCAGTTTTGAGCTTCATGCAGCATCACATAGTCAACATTTGTACTAAGGAACAATTTCTCTTTATGTCGACTGGTCAGGGTGCTTTGTAGCTTAAGCCCGGCTTTGAAAATGTGGGTACAGTCTAAAGGCAGTGGAAGCCGGTTGACCAAACAATCGTATTCATTCTCCATTACTTGGCAGGCCTAGAGTAGAAAAGTGTCTTTTCCATTTAGGCTAGTTAAACAGAGCTATTCATTAAAATTTCGCCTTTCTACAAACTGCTGTACTTCTCCATTTAAAATTTGCCTTTAAGATCTCTCTCCTCTGCCCCACAACACTCCTCCTCGCCCTGTTTCAAGTCGTCACCCATTTACGAGCTGGGTTTTCGTATTGCTCTCATGCTTCCATAACAGCAGTAACTTGCCTTTGCCGTGGTTACCTGGGTAGAGGCTGGCTTGCTGCCTTCGCACTCAGGGACTAATGGTAATTATCTCCACTTTTTTTTCAGAGGAGCACAAAACTGAGCGAGATGGAAGGTTAGAAAGGGGTGGCTGAAACAGAACGCGATTAGAGTATAAAAATAGGTCACTAGGATAATATAACCTTTAGACTATTGGCAATGTGCCCCCCTTAGAGACAAGCCTGCGTGCTATATTTCAGGAGGATGTCAGGAATAAAAAAAAAAATAAAAAAAACCAAACCCAAACCAACACACATCAAAACAAAACCACTGATCATCCCTCGGAGCTTTGCATGCTTCTGTTTGAACATCACTAACATTAATTCACTCACTCCTTTTCCTCTGCCCTCATCCATTTGATCAAGCACAAAATAAATGTTACGCAATCGTACCATTAACATTTTCCAAAAAAATAATAATCACTTTTGGCACAGAGGCTTCATTACAGATTTGCTCCAAGTTACACTACCTTAGCAGGGTTCACAGTCCCAGCATCCCAGGGACCTACCTCCATAGATTCAATCCTCACATTTTGTCCATGCTGCAAAACATTCCTGGCGTTCCCCCAAAGGAAAAGGTCCAGCAGACAGATAATCATCTCTCAACAGAGCCAGCTCCGAGGTTAATGCTACCAGCAGAGGACACCAGATAGCATTAATGGAGCTTCAAGAAGTCCCTCAGCTCATCCGTATCTGGGTCTCCCATCACCTCACACTCAGCTGGTGAATACCATCGGGTTGGTTTGTGCCTGAACAGGACAGCATGAGAACATCGGTCATGTTTATAAATGCACAGGAGCTCCGATTTCAGTCCCTTGTGCTTTCTCTAGGAGGTTTTCTTTTTGCTTGCATTGTCAGGGATCTGTTTGTGATTGCAGCTTGATCACAGGCACCTCAAACAGCCCCACGCAGGTCAGTAATATTCTGCCACATCACGCTGGGACTTGCTACATGCCTTGCGATCCCACACTTAGGGCTTATTATCAAGCATCACCATTTAGGTAGGGCAAGACCAGCTTTGGCAGATGCAGCCTTTTGGAATGCGTGTGAAAAGGGGTAGGTTACACCTAAGATATAGTTCTTTTTATTATCCGAAATTGCTGCACTGGCTCTAAGCCAAAAAACTATCAGGGAGCTCAGAGTAAAGACTCCCGGTTCCTAAACCAAAATGACAACCAGAGGTAGATCTTGGTCCCTGTTAAATTTCTGATGAGGGTACTCGAGTCTTTTAAATCAGCAGGAAATGCTCAGCCCAGCTGGTGAGGAGTCCACAGGTATGAGCACCTGGATGGCAACAGAGCACACAAAGCATAGAAGCCCACCGTGCTCTCAATGCTGCTGCAGCTTGCCCAGTCCCACAGAGTCATTTCGGGGGAAGCCTCTGAGCCTGTGTTTCTGAAGCACTTTTGCTCACAACCCCACTTCCAGGTTGGCACATCCACCTCCATATAGGTGACCCTATTTGGAGGCCACCACCCCCAAATTCAGGAACCACAGCTCTAGATGCTAGCACAACTTTTATTGTTAAAAGAAAAACAGCGTCAGCTTTTATACCAGCACCAAAATGATCCCGCTGCAGAACCAAAAACCCAACAGCCTCCTAGGGGATCACACAGTTTTCTCACCAAGCATCCAAGTCCCTTGCGCAACGAAGAAACGCTTGTTGAAGACAGACTGATCACCAGTTACCGAGTGGCCACGTAAGGGACAGACCCGCAGCAATTCCAGGGAAATAAAGAGTGTCCAGAGCTTTAAAACAAGATGTGGGTGGGAAGGACTAAACCGAGCTACTAAATAGCACCAGACAGCAAGCGTAGGGCGCTGGAGCTGATCATCTGCAGCACAGACTGAAGACTATTGGAGTGCTGCAGCCCCTTCCCAGCTGAGCATTTTTGGATTACTTCATCCACCGTGCCCTTTTGCAATATGCTAGCTTCAAATGCTGTGTTACGTTCTGGCTCAGCATCAGTTCCCATTCCCCCACTTACAGTTGCTATAACCAAAAAGACAACTGCAAAATACTTCGGCTGAAAGCAAGGAAACAGGGTCTGGCAGGTTGGGATCGTGGATTTTTTTATCGCCCCCCCCCCCCCCCCCCCGCCTCGAATCCTGCTTCAGAGTCGTCCTTTCAGACCTTGAGCACAGCCGATGGCTTTTGCAGCTTATTGAGTCCGCTGGTTTATGGCAATGTTTTTCTGCTCACTGAACTGGCTCATTCTTTTAGCAGAACAAACTGTTCCACGTTGAGGCAGGAGTTGGCTGTGTTTTAACAAAGGATTTTTCCCTTCTGACAGTGTTTTG
This sequence comes from Haliaeetus albicilla, assembly GCF_947461875.1. NCBI lineage: Eukaryota > Metazoa > Chordata > Aves > Accipitriformes > Accipitridae > Haliaeetus > Haliaeetus albicilla. The sequence continues at coordinate 12,779,563 of NC_091484.1, read as the reverse complement.
CAAAAGACCCAAAAAAAGGAGTTTGGAGCCAAGTTACAAAAGGTCAGGAGAGGCTAGTCAAGCACTGGGTGTAGTTCCTGTATGTCACAGCCAGTCAAGGAAATGGGTGGGGAGAAGAGGAATGGCATTTCGAGCTGCAATAATATGTATAAAGTGATATTAATGAGGAATGGGCTTTTGAATGAGGATGGCAAGTATGCAGGCACTATAATTTTTGCTACAAAAGAGCAGGCTTGTTAGGTAGGCTGAGGTCTCCACAATCATTTATCCATTTGAAGTAGGCATTTGAGAGAGTTCAAGTAGCACTAGAAGCAAGAAAAAGGCAGTTTTATTTGCTTCCCCTCCCCAAGCTGATTTCAAGGAGCTACCATACTCTCATCTCCCATCAGCCAAATGAATATTCAAAAGGCTTTTGCCAAGCAAACGCCAGTCAATCACCAGCACAATGCTGGGGGAAAGAAATACTGGGCTGAGACCTCTGCGTGGGACTGGCACCTTGTCCCCCCAGGCTCTGCTCTAGCATCCCAACCATTTTTAATGTGGGGCAAGGTACTCCTGCAGAAGTTTGCTGGGTGCCACGGCTGCTCTGTCTGCTGCTTTGCCTGCTCCTTTCCGGGCCACGCAGCACGACGACACCGCTAGAGCAGAGCTGCTGCGCGGAGGCTGAGCATCCACTAGCGAGGGTGCTATGGGTGGGGAAGATCCCTGGCACTGTGGTCCCAGCAACACAGCCCTCCCTAGGGAGCTGATGACAGACCTTCCCTCTCCTCTTCTAGAAGCTGGGACCACAAACTTTTTTGGCATTGGATGGACAGGTTCCTGGTGAGGCCCCAGTCCCTGTTCAGCAGCAGCAGCTGGTAGGGTCAGGGTCTTTCTGTGCTATGCATTGGGCATGGACAAACCAAGATGGCCAACTCTGGCCTTGCAGATGTTGGAAGGAGGGGAGCCAAGGGGATCTGCAGCATTTGACAGTATGTCATGTCTAATACTCAAGCTTTTCCAGGCCTCAGAGGATCCCTGAATAGAAAGAAACCACCCACCACTGGAACACAGCCACTTTTGTGGCTGGAAGGGGCAGATGTTCAACACCATACAACAATGCAACACAACAGTTGAGACTGTAAGTGAAGAATGCTGCATCCACTTAAAACTGAAGAGGGAAATTAGGGACACCATCTAATTCTAAAACTACCATTTGGTCCCTATGCTTACAGTTCACATACCTACTCTGCAAGAGTGGCACAGGCTTTTCTTCCATTGCCTTAAATAGACAATACCATGGCCTAAAGCATTGAACCACAAAAACTTTAGAAGCATATGGTCAGTCTAGCAAGTGTTCAGCTCCTTCAGCTGGAACACCATTTTCCAAAAAAGTCCAGCTCCTTTTTAGTACCTACATAAGTGACAGACTTCCAGAAGTCCCCACTTCCCAAGAGGCCCTGCTGACATAGAGCAGGGCAGACCATTAAGAGCGCTCAGCATCCTAATGCCCAAACCTTTGGCTGAAATATGCCTGATGAGAAGCCGAGCTTCTGAAGTCCTCCTCACTGCAGCCAACGTTAGGTGCTCCACCACTCAGCTGCCAAGAAGAGCAGGCATGGAGAACTACATCATCCCTGCCACCAAACCCTCATCCACTGAGCCCCAAGAGCTCATAGGGGACAACGTTTTCCCTTTCTCTGAAATACTTACCATTTCTTTTAGGATTTCTAGTAAGAGAAAAATGGATTTTGGATTTCATTTGAGATCTCTGTGGGCAAGATCCAGGTGTCTGAATTGTGCACCTGCCAGCCAAATGCAATCCTTGTCATCAGCTTTCTGGTTTGAAAACTGTATTTGTTCAAAACCATTTGTCAAGCCACCCTGGACAGTACACAGAGATACAGAACAAAGTTCAAGGGTTATTTGTGATATGAACCGTGCTTGCCAGGACTCTTCTCTTCCTCCAGCTGTTTAGTTGCATTACTTGGAATGGATTGTCCTTACTGGAGAGTCAATTATTTTTTTTTAGTTGAAAACTCACCATCCTCTGCAGGTCAGCTGTAAGCTGAAAGCATCCCAGTTATTTACTGCTGGAAGCTAAAGGAATTTCTTTACTCTCAGAAGACAGACATTTAAAATTAGTTTCAAGTACAGTTGTGATAAACAAATAATGTTCTCCTCCTTTCCTTCTCCCGTTTTTTTGTTTGTTTTTAAAATCACGCCTGCTGGTCTAACCAACCTTTTCCTTAGCTGCCCTCTGCAACTCCTCATTTAAAAATTCATTCACAAGGATGCAGGGGAACTATAGACATCTTCTGAGAAAAATCAGCAAAGCCAGATCCCTGCTTTCAGAGCTCTCCCTTTGACACTTGAATCCCCAGGAACCTCATTTTTTGAACGCCGTTTAAAAAAAACCCAAACCACTAAGTATTTGGGTTATTTTCCCCTTCCTCTGAAGGGCGGAAGGTTGGGAGTTGGGTTGTTGCTTTCCTACAGGGACTCAGGACTTCAGCTCTCTGCTGACAGCCAGCCGGGGGAGTCTCTTGCTGGCTGGAAGACGAGCTCACCAGCCCACTCCACCTACCCTGCTCAATAGCTGGGGGATAGAAAGAGCTTTTGGCAGACTGATGAGGAAGACAAGAGGTGTTTTAAAACAGTATGATGGCCCAAATAAAGGGTTTGGGGGTTTGGACTGAGGTCTCCTGCAAGCCTTTATTAAAAATATTGATGTACTCATTAATTTGTGGATCACAAGGCCTTGATACGAGGAGATTAATTTAAAAAATTCAGGCATGCTGGGAGAATTGCTTCCTTGCCATGTGTTAGGGAGTCTGCCCATGAACTGCCAGCAATTACTAAGCCTCCACTCTGTATTCAAAGCCCTATACAATGGAGTTTATTATTTTTAAGCCTTTCAGACATCAGTGTAGCGAACTTAAGAGAGCTATTTGGAAGATTAAGATATAAACACCATCATATTATTCAATTAGCTCCAACACTGAACACTTATTTCTGTAAAGAGTCACAGCTAATACTACATTTTGAACTGCCAACAGAGACAAATACTTACAGCTTTAAGTCACATTGCAGTATGGTCTTGTAAACCAAATTTAGGAAATAAGAACAAGGAAATTACTATCATTATGCAAATACTGCCCAATTACCGCCAAGCCATATCGAACCTGTCTTCAGGTCTCGGCCGTAAGCTTCAAAAATACACCCGTAGAAATTACAACCCAAGGAAATCCCTGCTTTCTGTGCATACAGCCAGGTGTGAAGTTACTAGTACATCTCCAACAGCTGTATTAGATGAGTTTTCTAAGTATTTTATAGGTTCATAGAAGTGCAAAGAGGCTTGCTACCACCTCACCGCCCCAGCTCATTGCCTGCTTAGGACAGACCCGCAGAGGAGAGCGGCAGCTCTGGGTTTTGACAACAATGTGCCAACCCCAAGGGCTCCTGCCACGCGTGTTCAGGTCTTGCTCCCATGTTCTCAGCCCACGTGGTAGAAACCCCTGTCCTGTCCACGCAAGTGGGTGCTGGCTCACCTTGAAATAATGACACCACTTGCTTTTCCAAAGAGCTCTCCACAGCCCCCTTTGCAGAATTAAGGCCTTTGCTGAGCCGCGTTGCTGGCTCATCTCCCCAGTGTCCTATTTTGGGGCCTTTGTGGGTGCCATAGAAACATATAACAACTCAAACTGGGAGGGACCACTGGAGGACATCTGGGCCAACCCCCCCACTCCCAGCAAAGAGTTTCCATCAGTTCTTCACCAGACAGTCAAAGCTGCCTGTCAGTACCAAGCTCCTGCTTCCTATAACCTTCTGCTGCATGGGTACAGAACAGCTTTCTGGCCACTTGCATGATCTATGAAGACCGTTGAGTAATACTTCTTTCAAAAATTCAGATGAATTGCTCAAAAAAGAGAAAGAAGAAAAAAACACAAACCATAAATGTAGACAGGTCCCAGGACTTTTTGGTCCTTCCTGTGACAACAGCAAATAGAGCTTACTAATAGCTGCTTTATTTGCCCAAATCAGACATGCAGACAGGTGACATAAAGGGTAGTGATGGGAGAAAACAGGGAAAGGATTTGTGCCTGTTTTCTATCATTACGCTCCTTAAAGGAGAGCTGACTGTTGCATTTTGCCCTCTTGAAATCATTCCACCCTTTGCAAACAATTGTGTGAGTTGGATGAAACTGGGTGGAAGACTAGCAGGATAGAAACAAGATCCTTCCATAGGAATAAGGGAATAACCAAGGAATGAAATGAAATAAGAGTCAATTAAAAAAAAATCATTTTGCCTATTTGAAGGCTCTCATTTCATTAGAGCTGATTTAAATTGAAGCCTTTGGAGAAAAGCTGTCTTTCAGGAATGTGTAATTTGCCAGCCCTCCAACTGAACATGGAAAAGTTCTCCTTGCGAAGTATACCATGGATAACAGAAATAGTCTTCATTTACACCACCAAAAGCATCACAGCCTTTGTTACAACCTCAGAGAAACAGAAATCAAGACTTCCTCCTCCTTTTTCAGAAAGGAATGAAGGGTGGTCTCATTACACCAGTCTAAAACGTTCATCATCATCATTAGGGTGAATGGCACAGTATACATTATTAACCCTGTTTAACATAACTAAGAAAACAGCAGGATAAACTAAACCGCAGGAGGAGTCAGTGCAGGGGATGATAATGTAAAAATAACGTTTTATGCTCTGTCAGCAGGCAGTCTGCAAATACAGGAATGGGGATGACCGGCTGGCTCAGGGGCTTGGTGATGGCATGATGGAGCCTTTCATTTCTAGGGCAGCAGTCCAGATCATAGTCATGTTAGCAGAACATGGTCCTCCAGGCACCTGCTTTCTTCCTTGGGCTGGGAGAGAGCAGGCTTGGAAGCATCTTAATGATAATGCACCAAAATGACAGCATGTCACGCTGGATAAAGCTCAGGACAGCAGGAACTCCTGCCGTACACAAGTCCATAATCACCTGCCTGCAAAGGGTGAAGCAAATAGAGGTCTACAGTGTCAGGGGAGCAAGGGGAAGACGTGTTCACGGTCTGCAGGACTTGTCCCCAGTCAAGTCGGAAGCAGACAAGGTAGCTTCGCAGTGAAACCCCACAAGAGTAATGCTCTTAAGATCAATCACACAAATCCTTGCGTCAAGCTGCTTACCCAAGCGGACGGGATCAGGCAGAGCAGCCCAACGACAGGGTTTGTTAAGTGAACCCTCCCTGGATTAACGCTGTAAAACTGTACGTACCTTCCAGTGACAGCTGGGAAAGTGTTTTGCAGCACTGTCCAAAACACTGAAGAGCTATACTGCTACTTTTGTTGAGGTTCTTCTAGACCATCTGCTTTCATATCAAAAGGACTCGGCAATCGCTAGGGGCAGCACCCAAAATTCAGGGCCAGCTGCTCCTATCCATACCCTTCATCCTCTCTCCCCTTCTAAAATCAGGCACAAGTCTCATCACCACCTGGCAAGTGCTGGTGAGTGGTGAAAAGCCGCTAGCAAAGAAGATACCATCACCTTTTATGTTACACAAGTTGCCATCTTGGGCAAGGTCCCAGGGGACTGCAGCTCCCTGCCAGCCAAGCCTTGCTCATAGGAGGCTATTCAGGTTACAGTGAGCAACACACCACTTACTGTCCCCCAGAGCATACAGATGTTCTGAAACCATTCACGGGATCATCTATGTTATGAAATTGCTGCTAGCCTCTTCATTGCCTGGCATCTTCTCCTCATCCTTCCCTTCCTCTGCCAGCAGTTATTTCTATGGCATTTTAGCTTCTCCCCAAGGGATGCTTGCTGAGCCTCTCCCCAGAGCATCTCTTTTTAGGATCTTCCATGAGACAACTCCAAAGACTCTCAAAAGTCACACGTCCATGTGAACTTCCATACACACACACGCCAGTACAGAGCTCACCCTCCCCAATGCACAAAGCGGCTTGAATGATTACAGGACCCACAACTTGGGGAAAAGGCTACAGCCTTAAACGTGTGTTGTCCCAGTGTGAGGATCACACAAACCACACAAGGGTAAAAGAAGAAGGTTAGACAGGATAAGTGCCTGAAGATACCACATCCCCTATATTGACAGTTTGATTTCTTCCCTTTTACCAGTGTCAGGCTTGCTGTTCCAAGACACAGTTTTACTGCAGGAGGGTTCCCAGCTTCAGGCAGAGTCTGAGGGAAGAGCTGGCAGACCTACCTGTAGTCTGAGATTTACAACCCCCTGGTCTCAAAGCAGGCCCAACCTGTTATCCTGCCCTGGAGAGCACACACTGCCAGCTGCCCAGCCTTGCAGCATCCCACCCGGCACATCATTAAGTAACTCAAGATATCTTGAAGAGGAAAGGGCTTCGGGTTTTGGGAAGGGCAGAACAGAGATGAAAGCAAAGCTTCTGTCCAAAAGAGGTGGATTTTCCCAACTGCTGGGCCATGCCTCTTGCACATGGGATAAAAATTTCATATGACAGATATTCACACCAAAGATGAAAGAGCTGGCCCCAAGTTACACTCTGCTGCGAAGTTGCTTTCGTGTGCTTCTCAACAGCCTGCAGAAGCCATTGAACCCAACTATATGACCAGAGGGAAATATAGATATCTGTCTTTTCATTATTTCTGGAGAGTTAGATATTCCCCAGAAGCATTTCTACCCACCCCCAAACACCACAAGGCTTGATTTTCTGCCACGTCTCAAAGATGCTCGTTTCCATCTACTCAACCACTGCCTCCCACACCGGCTGGAGTTCGGTTGCTGACACGAGGCAGGGGTCTCAGGCCAGCAGCTCTCCTGGATCCACCACCGGACCCTCCGGCTCTTGCAGAGGGAAGAGGGGCTGCATGCCATCAGGACAAAGGAGGTTCAGCATCGCTCCTTCTGCAGCTCTGCTGCACCTGAAACGCAGGCAGCTGGAGGCAGCTCCTGCCAGCGCCCAGATGCGGCTGTCACATGGAGGCTTCCCCTGGGCTTATCCCATGGGAATGGCAAGGGGTGTTCCTGGTACAACGCAGGAGCAGGCGGTTTTAGCACATTTCAGGGATGCTGGAAAGCCTCTCTTGACATTTAGGAAGTGGTAAAAAGGGTGGCCAGCACTGTTACCCCCCGCTGGAAAGGAGGACAGCGAAGCAGGGAGAGATGAAACAATCTGCCCGAGGTACAATACATCCACACACTGCAGTGGGGAGCAGCACCATGCGCCAGCATCTTTATTCACAAAGCAATTACCTCTCCCTAGCATCCACTTGGGTTTAAAGCAGAAAGGCGGCACAGGAGCAAATGCAGAATACGTTAAGGGAAAACTTCATGCCGAGGCCAAAGGAGCACCAGAAACCTGCTCTACCCAAACCGCTCATCGATTTAAAACTAAAGGAAGAACTGAAAGCAATGCTAAAGAAGGCTTCTCAGCTCAAGGAGCAACCACCTTGCTAGCGCACGTCTGCAGTTATGCAGAGAGCCCCAGGATCTCACAGAGCACACTCTCTAGGCACCTATACAACCATTTACATGGATCATCCTGTTCTGTTTTCTCCAGGAAAACAGAAGAAAGGCCCATGAGATGGTTATGCTTTCCACTCTATCCAGGTTCTTCACACACTGGCTATGGAAAAGGGTACAGACCGCCTTCCCACTGCCACAGCTCCTGGCTGGAAGGGAAATGCTGTCACCAGCATGTTACAGAAAGGGAAATGAGGCACAAAGCAATTTTAAATAACTCGCCCAAGGTCACAGGAAGCTTATAGCAAAGCAAGTAATTGAACCCTGGACTTGTGAGTCCCCAGTCTAGTTATTTATCAGAGATCATCCTTTTAATGGGTCACCTATAGTCAGAAACCCTCCCAGTTTGCATACAAAAGCACTGCCAAGAGGTTATGCTGAATTATATTGGCACAGCAATTTATTACCAGTTTCCCTTCCAGCCCAACATGCTCAAAGGGTTGTTCTGGAAATAAAATAAAATAAAACTTGCACCATGTTTGGTGTGCTGGAACAGACAACTCCCCTGCAGACAGCTGAACCACCAAAGTGCTTGTAAGGCTCCAGATCAACCTGGGAGATGAGGCATTTTTCCTCTGCAGTTAATCGTGTTGTTTTGAAGGGTGGCCTCCTGTGAGTAAGCGCTTACCAGTTCCTGAGTTTCACCTTGGATTTGCATCTTCATTCACAAACATCTCTAGATGAAACAATATATTGCAGCCTTAGCACTGAGCCAAACATGAAAAAGCCTTTCCCTTCGCACAACACCTCTCCTTGAACCTGGCGTGCCATCAGTTTGTGTTGCTACAAAAACAACCGAATGCACTTCTTCCATGCTTTCATGGGCCACGGGCACGGTTCTTTGCCTTCCTAGAGAAAATTGGCCTACAGCATCTCTCAGCATACCCCAGTCCATTCACAGAAACTAGAAATGGCCTTTGCTGGAGCCTTCCCTACTCTCAGGGTACCCTCACCAGGCAGGGCCGGTTGAAGGCATCTCGGTGGCACCCAGGCTGACTGCTCCTGTGAGTCTGCAGCGTGGGGAGAGCTGCTGTTGGAGCCCCAGCAGTACCACCTCCCCACGTACCCCAGTGCCGCCTTGGGGGGCAGCTTGCCTCGCTCACAGAGCCCAGAGGAACAGCAGAGCCCGGGCTGCAGCACTGCTCCATGCCCTAAACCCCTCTGACCTCCAGCACGGGGAGAAGCCCACGCGCATGCAAACGGGAACAGGCATCCCCAAATCATTCTGATAAACAGATGCAATTTTTAATACAACAGACAATTAAACCACGTCCGTGGATATCTACAGCGCTCAGATAATTCTCAGTTGATGACAAACAGTGAAAGTGTTGGGCAATAGGTTTGGAAAGGGCCATGTAGGATGGAATTTGCCTTTCACGCAATACAATGCAGGCTGCACAGAGGGGCAGTCAAACAGTTAGTCCGGGTTTAGCCAAGACGTTTATGCAGCGTTTAAGCATCCAGGGGTCTCATCTTTCTGTGTACAAGCAATTTAATTTGTCAAACTGGTATTGTATACATGACCTGAGCAGATAGGTCAATAAGAAGTAAGAGTAGGAAGGGAGGGATGAGGGATGGGGATGCAAGGGCATCAGGAAAACAGCATCTGAGCTGCGAGTTGGGAAAATTTTACAGTTACGTGTACTGACTGGGGAAGATACAAAAATGAAAACAGAGGTAGACCGCTGCGGTCAGATCCCAGAACAGCTTCACAGCTCTACGCTCAGGGCTACAGCCACCTGCTTGGGGAACGATGAGCATTATTCAGTGCTAACCCCCAACCATCACCTTCATAGAGAGCACCAAACTCCATCGGCTCAACAGGAAGAGAGAAGAAAAAGAAAAAAAAAAGAGAACTTTGCCTCCACTAAGACTGTGTTACAGAAAAAAAAAAATGCCAAGCACTACCAAATTAAAGGGGTAGAGGTCAATTCTGCTTTGCAAAGCATTTGAGTGGGGAATTCTTTACTTTGCATTCCGCTGCAGATCTGCAGGTGAATATTTGCTCACAAGAAAAATTTCTCTCTCGGCGTGGGGAAATTAAATATATCTTTTCTCCATCTCTTCTTTACTGGCAGAGCAGAGGCAGCTGTTCAGTAGAATAGCTGATCACAGTCATATGAGCATGATAACCCTGCCCCTTTTTTGCTTTAAGGCTACTCACCAGAAGACCTTGCTGTCACTCCACAACACCTGACCATAAACCCTAGTGAGAAGCATGTTCAATGCTGTAGCTGGGACCAGAGATTTCATGCAGAGCACCCAGTTTTGTGAAAGCACCACACGCTTTGCACGCCATGGGTCCTGTCATCAGTACAACCACGCCATCTGACTGCCACGAACCCCTCAGCCCTCTGCAAGAACCAGTTCAGCAGAAGCACCTCCAGTAGGTTATTATCAACAAGAACCAACTAGCAGCCGTGGGCCTCCAGATCCATCTGCCCTAAACACAGGGCTGAAGAGACACGACATCAACTATGTCAAAAATTTGCTTGCTTTGAAATCCTACTGCTGCTTATTTGTGTTATAGGAGTACCCAGAGGCCTCAGCCAAGCCAACATCTGCCCTACAAAGCTCAGGCTGGAGAAGTGCATTTGCACATGTAATGGCCACCTCCATGTAGAGGACCCGCCCCATGGCCAGTCACAAGCAGCTCATAGTGTTAGAGTAGAAATAAATAACAGCCAGGTTTTGAGGAGACGAGGTGCAGCAGCAGGGCAGGCAGGCTATAGGAGAGCTCCCACAGAAGTGCTGGGAGCCAAGCCACCGGCTGGACATCGCGGACAGTGGTGTCCCTGGGGCTTTTCTAGTGCTCCCATAGCAGAGCTAAGCTCTGCCTCCCAGCAGCCAAAACACCCTGGTGAAAATGCTGTGCACGCAGCCGGACCGCACTCTACAAACCCCCACAAGGATATAGAAAAGGTTGTTAACCTAAACAGACAGGTCTGAGATTGATTCGTAGGAAGGATGAAATCAGGAGGTAAAAACAACACTTCCAACACACCACTGACACACCGAGCCCTTAATCCAACGGACTATTTACACGCCAAGAGCATTCCTCGCTGCTCTTACCTTCATCTGTAAGGTCTGAGACAATGACTGCTTTGGAGGAGCCTGTTTGAAGGCAACTGGCAGCCCAGGGAACAGCTGAGCATGAGAACTGGGATTTGCAGGAGGAAGAGTTAAATAATTGAAGGGACAACTAAGCACAGGTCACTAGATTTTGCTCCACAATCCAAGAGCTGAAAGTTGAAAACTCAAATAATTTCCTCCTTGAATGCATTAAATTCCAGTTTTCCTATTTCAAAGTCTTCTACTTGCTTCAGCATCCAGATATGCACTTCCCAAATGCACTGCTAGGAATAGGGTGTTGTAAACAAAGTTTTACAAAAAAGGAAGGTTAACACACAACATATTTTTCCCATTACTTCAATACATCCTGCAAGCTCTGCAAGCTTGGTAAAGAAAGAGTCTATTTAAAAATCTAGGGTGGGGAAGAATTAGCTCACCAAAACCATAAACAGATTTGCTTTGCACTTTCAGTCCAAGAGAAAAACAAGACAGGCTATGTGCATATTGATGCATACAATAGCACAATCATTTAAAAAAAAAAAAAAAAAAAAAGAATTGGGAGGGAGAGGACACCAGAAGAGGGTGGGGGCAAGGAGTGGACAGAAAGGAGCCAAGTCCTAGAGCAGAAATCCTGATTTTGGTTCTTAAAGCTCCCTAAGAAGGTATTGGAAAGCCTCCATGCACCAGCACAGGACCGCGAGCATGCAGGGAGGATGACACATGTTGCTACAGTGCCGTGATCCGTCTCTGGGTGCAAGCCCTTGTGTAATAAATGACATTGTTTTCTGCAGACGTAACACAAAGGAATCTTTCCCGCTTACCCAGTGACCTTCCACACCAAGCATCCAAATACATTATTACTATCTTTCAGTGGCAAATACCAAGGGATATAAAATTTAATTCCCTTCTCCCTACTCTCCCTCCAAAGAAGTCCCAACTCTGTTTACCAAGTCAGAGTGAAGCTACAAAAGCTCTACCCTCTTCCTCCTGCCAAATTCTCCATTTATAATGGTAAGACAACCCAGAGAGCAACAACGTTCGCTGTGTTTGCAAGATTACTGCCATAAGGTATCTGAGGACCCACCTAGTGTGTAATGAATGGAGGCAGCTTCAAGGAGGACAGTTCTCAGAAGGCTGAGGGTCAACGTGGATCCCAGCACAACACATGCTACAGCAGGGTCCGTTAGTTTATTCCTACCAGTTTAATAGACTAGATTTAGCCTGCAAAACTGGAATTGTGTCAGGAAAGCTACAGCAAACGGCATCAGTCCAGGTGTTGTACTCCCAATGCTGATTATTTAATAAAGTCTAGAAACAAGCAGTCTCCAGCCATGGCACAAGCTGGGTAGAAATCACTCTAGGGTTTCAAAATTCCCATTTCCATCAGGACACCGTCATTTATCACACAGCCATGAGTTGGGCGAATGAATTCCCTGCTAGTCTGCTCACTAAGGCTTAACCATAGAGCTTCATTTCTTACAAATAAAATGGCTTTGCTCTGGTATGAGCCCAATTTCTTCTTCAAAAATCTGGAATGGCGTAATGGAAAACTAGAGTGTTATTTACAAGCACACTTCTTCCATCCACAGAAGCCAAGGGGAAAACACATCGCTCTCCTGACCCCTCGTCCACAAGACGGGACAGATGAACATTTATTAAGTTATATGGATTCTTAGGGGTGGGGGGAAAAAAAAATAAAAAAAATCAGTAGACTAGCATAAAGACAGAGGAGCACCAGCCAGCAGAAGAGTACAAAAAGCACAGGACATCTGACTCTGTCCTGTCCAAAGCGTGATGTTCAGAAGCAAAAATATTGCCCCCTTCTCAGAGAGTCCTGGGAGCATAACCCAAGACCCGTACCGACCATGGAGCAGAGCAGGGCTCAAAGGTTAACGGAGCAAACCATTGTATGATCACTTATTTCAGCTCTCAGGCTAGAAAAGCCTTCATAGGAGAATCCTGCAATACACTGAAATACGCCAAATTTCTCTGCCCAAGCTACACAAGACAGAAATGTGCATGGTGCGCATTGTACATGGAGCCCGAGGTAGCAGCCGCGACCTACCTGCACGAGGCACCACGTCCTCAGCCTGTCATTCTCCAGTTCCTCCTCCGCGCTCGTGCGCATCTTTAAAGTGCCTGCAGTCGCTTCAGCTGCGCTGGGATTCAGGGCTGGAACAGAAGACGTTACACCAAAAATTACTCCTGCACCTCCGAAGGAGAAGGCGACCCTTAGTTAGTAAAGGCTAAAAGTAAAAATAAAACACTGATGAGTTTAGGGTGTCTTCCAGCTCATGCTATCTGCCCTGCCATGCTTCCACAGTACAGCCTCACTGAAGCATCCCAAAACACCCATCTTTGATTTTTTTTTTTCCCCCCACTCGATTAGCAAAGATATCATTTATCAGAAGTTAACCAAGTTCGCTGAATTAATCACCAAGCGCTCAGCTGTGCTGCTCTCAACCCAGTAAAAGTAAAAACCTCCCAGCTGCGGCATGCTGGAAACCAGGGATGCTGCTTCCCAGCTCTCAGCCACTACTCATGGGCTCAGTTCATTAACAGGACTGGAAATGGCGATGGCCGAGAAAATATTTAAAGAAGCGATCACAGCACCCTGACCGACACCACTGCAGTCTGCAGCTATATATAACCTCCAGCTTTGCTTGTAGCTGTGGGCTTCCTCTCTCCCCTCCATTTTCCTCTGCTGCCGTCCAGTCCCTGTTCCTTCATCCCCGGAGAAGCAGCAGAGCCAGCCCGATGTATTTCATAATTTCTAAACTTAACTGTCTAAAGGGATAACCAGCCAAGTGGATTTCTGGGATTAAGTTCAGACCAGGCCAGAAAACAGCATACTGAAAAACAAAGAGTCACCCTGGAAAAAGGTGAGCCAGAGCTCATAATAAGGATGAAAAATAAGAAAACTATGTTGTGATTCCAGAGTAAAGGAAAATTTGTGCTTGTGTGTTGCTCCTGCCCGAGCACAGCCAGCGACAGGTTCTCCTCCCCCAGCAACACGTCCCAAGTGTCTGTGCTTCAGCCAGCGCGTGTGCTCAGGCTAACGTCCCCTGCCAAAGCCCTGCTGATCTGCTGCTCAGTTTGGATCCTGCTGACCATACACTTTGCACACGACCGGTGAGTTTCTTTGATTAAAATAAGTAAGTAAATAAGTGGCATGGAGAGATTTCACCAAATAACTAGCACAGATGCATTACAACTTGGGAAGGTGCTCCCCAACCCCACCCAAAATCCTGCAGATAAGAAGCTTCCACTCTGGCCGTAACCACACAGACTGAACCCCAGCAGGAGTTAAAAAAGAAAAGAAAATTTAAAAAAAAAAAAAAAAAAAAAAAAAGGTAAAGGAATTGGACAAGTGTTGAAGGATGTATATAAAGGTTTTCCCTTGCTAAGCACTCGGGTGTCCCGACGCTCCCTGCTACAGAGCCATGCTTGGACAAAGCTTCCCCCAGACCCGTGGTGCTGGTTGCTGTATGTTAGTTGCTGTATGTTATTTTTCTGACTTAATTCACAGGAAACGCAAAGTGAGCACAAAACGGGGAAAATTCAGCCCCAAGTCTGGCAAATCACAGGAGTTCAGAGAACAAGAAAAAAATGCTTTAAATGCCTGCTGGATGCCACAGCTTTTTCTTTTTTCCTTTCTTTTCTGTTTTTTCTCCCCTGAAATGAAGGGAAGGCTTATTCTGAACCAATTAGGTTTCAACACACTTGGAAAGATCCCAGTGTTGAATGCCGGGACCTTGACATAACAGGTGACAACCTTTTCTATGCCAGAAAAAGTTTAACATATAATAAGAAACAAATATCAGACTGCTGATGGAGTGGGTTTTTAGTCCAGTAATTCGTGTAAATGTCCTGTAACAACTTGCACAACACTACAGTCTCCCAAATGAAGTGATAACAGCACAGCCCTGGCTGCTTATCTGCCACTCATCCTTCAATAACACTACCGCTCCTCTCCCTTTATTACACGAGCTCTCTCCTCTACAGTAGGTTTAATATCATTCACACACTCCTTTAGGGATTCAACATATGCCTAAGACTTTAACAAACAAGATTTTGTGATCCTTGGAGCACCTCAGTTAAGAAGAGTGACCTTGATCACAGCACTCTGAGCAGCTTGGCACTTCCTGAAATTAAACATGGTTTAAATAGAAACTTAAGCTGGAGGCAGAGAAAAATCTGAGTTTCCCAAAACCTTGTTCTGAAATATGGAGCAAAAACCCTGCAAATTTGGCACCATGAGCCACTATTACCCTGGCAGCTCCTCCTTGAATTGCCTGAAGTTGCTGCTTCAAGTAAAATAATATAGGAGAGAGCTGGGGCAAGGGAGCAGGGGTTGGGCTTTCCTCCAAGCAGCACATGCAAACAGTTCAGCTGCTTATCCCTGAAACTGGAACAGCAACAAGGATGACCAAGGCATGCTTTTTTTCCTAACTTCTTTCAGATATTAAAATCCCAGCATCTGATAGCCATGATACACTCAGGTCTCCGTCTCAGGGACTGTCTGCCAGAGCCACTGATGATCATTACCATCCCACTGACATCCTTTCCAAGTCTTAAGGTTTCCTCAGGCTTGACTGAGCAGCTCAAAACCTGCAAACAGTTCAAGAACGGAGAGTATGTTCCCCAAATATCAGACTCGACACAGAGAATACATCATCCTCATATACCTGGGGGTTTAAAACCATAACACCTGAACCAGCTGGGACAGCGGGCTCATGAAAAGTGAGGGAGAAACATCAGCCTCCCAGCAGCATCCCTGTGCAGGGATCCACTGAGAGTCTGTACATTTAAAAGTCAAAACCCTTGCAAAGCCTCAAGAATAGAGATTGTTCTGTTTTCCTTTCACCTGGCAACCCCATCTCAGATTTATTTATTTTTTTAACAGCTGTTAGCTCCCTTCTTGCTCTCTTTTGGGTTTTTTTTTTTGATGCAGCTGGAAAGGGAACAAGGCTGCCCCAGAACAAAGCCTCCTTGGAGAGCAAAGCCTGGTTCAACCTGATACTCACACAAGCAGACAAGGCAGCCCCAAGCCCGGCTCTCGGCACACTGCCCTGCCGGAGGTCGGGCTGAGGAAGAGCAAAATGATACAGAAAAAGATGAAAACAATTCCCCTGCCTGCCAGTCCCCAAAGGGGACTCTTTGGGGTATGTTTCTTCACATTTTCTTGCTGTTCCCAGGACTGGGAAACAGGCACTTTGCAAGACTCCAGCTTTGGCAGAGATGGGCACCTGCCTGTGGTGCCCACATGGACCTTCCTGCGGTCCATGGGGCCTTCTGCCCCAAAAGCCAAGAACATGGCAAGGTTTCCTTACGATGCTGCTCCACATCCTAACATCCCTAACAAAACAAGTCTTTTGGTTCCCTTCAATGAGCGTTGCAGTCCAGTTTACAATAGTTATGATTTAGCAGCTCTCACAGATTGTCTTGAAGTTGATTAAAGATGGTTGTTAGATCTAGCAAGGAGCAAAAAGCCCATTTATAACTTGAGACCCAAGTTGATTTGTGTAGATCTAACAAAAAAGGTGATGTGCAGTAATGCACAGTTGCAGCCAAGGAAGAACTAACTCTCTTATCCAGCCTGAGATTTTGCACCCTGTTTGCAAATCAATAGCACAGATCTGCTCCCTGCTCTTGACTATAAAATAGTTGCTCCCTACAGAAAAAAAGGGAAAGTGGCATCAGACTGGCATCTTTGATAAGACCGTCGAAGGAAAGAGTGTGCAGAGGATGCTGCAGAACACTGTCCTGACCTGCAAAGGATGCGCATGGAGGAAACACTTCTCAGCCATGTGGGACCTGAGACAGCCCAGCAGAGACTGTCCGGTCCTGCAGGCTCCACTGCGTGAGGGACGCTGTTTCAAAAAGGTTCCCATTCCCAAAGTACAATTAAAGGACTCACAAGTTACCATTTAGGATCTCTAAAGTGGCTGTTTCTATTTCTCCAGTATTTACACAGTGCTGGTAACTTGCCTCTACTGATATTTCTTTAAAGAGAAATAGCTGTACTAAAGTCAACATCACTCACACCCCCTCTGTCTCTTCCAACTCAAGTGAACCAGAAAGGCTGTATCATCGAGAGAGGCAAGTCATACAATTTAATGTCCATAACATTCAATTTTAGAATCAAAGAGCATAAAATATTTCTAGCCAACATCTGCTTTTGTAGAGAGGCATGCAACTTATGTTATCTTTAGTTGCCTCAATCTTTTTAAGTGCCTGAAAATTTAAGCCCCAGAACATCATTTGTCATCTCTTGCTTATTTTAGACTGAAAACAGCCCTTTCTAGCCTCACCACTCCAAGCCAGCACTGTAGGAAGGGAGCACAGGAAAGCATCGAGACAACTCCCACTTGTAGGAGAATAAACTGCACCTTTCATTGTGCAAGAATGATCATCAAGAAGTATCAGAAAGATATTTCCAAGCCATTTTCATCTTCCAGCAACTGATGCTCCACAAGCTCTTCAGACCATTGAATTCAGTTGTTACTTTTAGGGAAAGTATTGCACAATATTTAATCTGAATTTTTTTCTCTACCATTTTAGGACCCTGATCTCTTGTCCTATCCACTGTGAATTCAAAAAGCAAACACCACCTTCCCTTTTAGGCACCTGAAGATATATTTCCTCTCTCCCTCTTACATTCTCTAGAGCCAAACAACTCAGGTTTGTTCAGACCAGTGGTTTCTAGACCTCCAGTTCATCTCCTTACAACTCTCTGGACCTCCTCCAGCTGACCTCTTCTCTCCTGCCAGAACCAGAAGAGGACACCTTCCCCCAGCCTTCCGCACTACACACCTATCTATTCAGGGATGTTTATTTTTAGCTAAGGAGAGATGAGTTTTATGCCCAATCTTCAAGAATTTACAAGCAGATAAAGACATAGTCCAATTCACGTCTATCTTAGTCATTTTTTCCATTGCAGAGAGAAGGAATTATGGAATATTCTTGTTAAGCTAAAAATTCCTATTGCAGAGTTTTAAAAATTTTAAATCCTATTCAGGTTGGATTTTTAAAAAAAGAGATATACGCAGCATTGAGCATTAAAGCTCAGCAAACGATAGTCAGCTTCTTGCTCCAAGAAAAGGAAACAACAGAGCAGACTCCCACTCCCCTCCTTTTCATTTCACTGCCCACAAGGATGCTCTGAGGACCACAGCGGACACAAATACCTAAATTTTACTATCTTTTATTTGAGAGCAGAAATCACCACTTTGTTACATGTTTTATACAAGGCGTAAACGGGGCCCTGATCATCTGTGTGATTATCCAGTTCGGCTGAAATAGAAGAGCTCTGGTTTCCCTTTTGTCCAAAAATCTCAAGCCTACAGCATCCCGCAGGATGTGGGAAGCTGCGGTTCTGTTCCTGCACTGCCTGGAGGGTTTTGCATCGTTAGCTCCAGCTCCTGCTGTGAGCTGGGATATTCTGGGATGGGGAACTCTGCCAGCCCCCTGGGATCTGCTTTCCATGCTGAATAACATATCTAAACAGTCAATACGTTCAATAACTTATCTGAACAGTTCCTCTGCCCTTATCTCCAGCCTCTTCCAGCTGCAATTACTGGTCCCGTTCACAAATGGTTTGTGGGAGCAAGGGGACAACAAAAGCAAAAGTAAGTTTTGTCCAAAAAAAATTCCCTTTGAACAAGAAGTCCTAAGTATGCTGGGACAGGCAGCACTGCCATTAACTCAGGATAAAAAAGCCTGGGAGCCAGCAGTGATGATTAATATGATGGACCTCATCGCTTTCAGCTTCCGCACGCAGCTTGGCTAAAGCCAAAGGATCCTATTTTTTTCTGGTGTGCAGACCTTGTGAACTCCACAGTTAGCAAAGAAAAACCACACTGACAGTTTTTACACTGTCCACAATATCTTTTTAAGGTGATTTGTCATTTAAACTGTCAGTTTGAAATCTAATCATTTTAAAAAATGAATAAAATATTATGTATTACATTCATAGGCTGCAACCACTGCCAAATTCCTCTGACAATTTTTACAGGATTATAATCACATTCCTCTTTTAATGTTTTATTCTCTTGCTTCTGTGCCAAAGAGATGGGAAAGAGAGTAAATGGCTACTTAAGAACAGTGTATGACAATCCAAACCAAAACTGAAAATGGAGCAAAGCGCCACGCTCCCCCTCCTCGGGGGGGGGACACTCAGCAAGAGCATCCTTAGGTGTTGGCTGTAATGCAACAGCCAAAACACTTTCAGACACCAGTGTAATTTTAAAGCAGGTTTTCCCATGAAAAATCCTTTTTTTTAAAGGAAAAGCATTTTTAATTGAGGCAAATGCATGGGAGGACAACCTTTATGTTTCTGCCTTTGAGAAATACCCTGCTCTTGCAGAGACCAGAAACAGCTCAACTCAACACTGGACACAAAGGGAAAGTCAGTGGGACCCAGAGCAGATACAGGAGCTGAGCACCCCACAGCCCCCTCCCAGAGGCTATACATCCTCCCTTACTACTGTCTTTGCTGCTCAGAAACCCTACTGCCTTGTCTTCTCCCTGAACTTTCCTTCTATTTGAGGTGGAACAGATGAACGGACCCATCTTTGGTCTTCCCAGTTTGCTCTTCCCACTACGAATGAGCTCTGTCTGAGCAAACGGCTAGTTGGGTCCCGATCCCAGCTCCTGCAGAGACCTGGCTGGTGCTCAGCTGGGGAAGAATTACACAAAACAAGGATTTCAGCAGTTCTTAGTCAGAACCTAAATGTCTTCTTTTCCCCAAAAAAATGCCTGGAGCACAACAGTGCTCGTTTGTACAAAGAGGACAAACAAAATTGTCTAGAAATGGAAGAAAACCTTATTTGCCCAAATTAATGGGCAAATTTTACAACGTGAACAGAATAAAAGTGTTGGGCTTGTTGGTTCCCCCCCCACCCCCCCGCAAGGCACTTTTTTTTTTTTTGCAGGACAGTGTTCCTTTATAGAAGCATTCTTCTGAAAGCACTTCTCCCCTGAAGCTCCCCCTCCAACAGCTACTGTTACAAATCTGTGATAAAAGACGTATTCAGCAGGGTTTGGCACATAAATAACACCCAAACTGGCATTGCCAAAGCCTCGCAATTTTATCACGAGCTTCAAAATATTTGGCGAAAGAAAAGATGCTTTTGCAGGGAGCATCAGCTACGAAAAGCTTCAGCTCCTGGGGTCATGAGAACCTCAGATTTCATCTGGAAGAAAAAGAAGAAAGCAAGCTAAGCATCTAGACGTGATTCTGGAGGAAAACTCTCAAGCAGGAGTGCAAATGTGATGCAGATTTTCAAGGATTGATGGCCAAGCAGAAGGAACCTTTGATGGATTATCAGTTGGTTTGATACAGCTTCAGGATTCTGCAGAATCTCACTGGTGACTTTGGAATATTTGGGCAGGGGGAACCATGCTGTGAACTTCAGTCCTGGAAGCACCATCAGAACAAATGCTTTGCAAACAGAGGGGAGAGCAGCTGTCCCCAGTGCCATTGTGCTCTTCGGCCAGTGCTCAACTACATGCACGGGAGCAGAGCCACAGAAATCCTGCATGGCTGGAAGCACGGACTTTGAAGCTCAGCTGAACAGGGACGCTTTGCTCACCTAGACAGGGTATGTGTCCATGATCTAGCCATTTAACCCTGCCAAAAAAAAGCAGGAGGTCTTGCTCTGCTCTTCCTCATGCCCCACATCTCCCTATCTTTGCCCCTGCGATCTCTCCCTATCCCTTAGCACATGCCAGACTTCTCCAAGTGCTTCTGCACCAGCAGAAAGCCATTTCCTGTTATCCTTAACCTTCAGATCAGATCAGCTCTCACACAACCTCTAATTCAAGTTTGCAAGGGAAATATAATGGAAGTAAGACCCCATGCTGGCTCAGTAGCACGGCAAGGCAGGTCTATCAAAGCCCGGGGGGATGTGCAGGTCCTAATGGAGGAGGACAAGCCCCAGTTGCATGGACAGAGAGCTTTGCTTTTTCTGTAGAAGAGAGGCTGAGTCTACAACACAACAAGTATGTAACACCTATAGGGTATCTTTGCAGGGACATATGCACACACACCCAACAGCAAACACAGCTCTTCTGTCCTGCTGCTCTTCCCATCCGTGCCAGACACAAACCACAGTCAAACCAGACCCAGCATCCACAGCGCAAGGGAAAAGAAACATCTCAGCAATGAATAGATTTCAGCTGGAATCTCCCAGGAGATGGTATTAAAATGAAGGGGGGAAGAAATAAATAAACAGAGGAGAAAAGAATCAACTTGCCAGTATCAGCCATGCCAACTTCTAAAACCGTGAGTCAAGCCCTGAACACTACAGCACCAGCTCCCGGTCTGGGATACTGGGAAATAACCAGGCTAATGTGGGGTGGTGAAAGGAGGGCATCTCCTTACCCCTCTCCACCCAAGAATTCCTGTTTTCCAGCTTTTCTCCATAACAGTGAAGCTCTAGAGGTCTTTGTTCTTTAAAAAGCTGTGATTTTCACTGAAGTCCCTGGTTCTGAGTGCTAGGCTTTAATCCGAGTGTCAGACATCAGGAGATAGTGATGGTCTGCAGGAGCTGGCCACCAGCCGAACCCTTTTCCAGCCAGCTCAGCTGGGGTCTGGATTTAGGAATTCACACTGATGCATTCAGGAAGTACTTCCCAAAATGCAGAGTTTAACCCCAAAATTGTATCATGCAGCAGCAAGCACAACGTTATGATACTCTATAAATACATCACTACATACCACACTCACCAGGTCCAGCTCTAAATCTGGTTCACCCATCAGTCGCAGAAAATATAAATATTCTTCCTGGTTTTCGGTGCAATATTCCCAAGCTGCTCCAGAGAACCTATGGAGTCACTAAGCTATAATTAGAGGTTTATTATAAAAGGTGTTTGGGATGCCTGTCATCACTGAAGGACACTCTGTATTTAAGATACCCTTAACACACGTAGCGGCAGTGGGCCGGCTTTTGGGCTTTCATTTAAAAAAAAAAAAAGCCAACTTGTTTACTCACCTCAAGTGACTTTTCTTGGTGTCTGCTTTGCGAGAGTATTTTCAGCCTCTAACTTGATTAATGGTATTTTAAAAAGGCAAAATGAAAAAGCCATCAGTGAGGTGGTTTAAAAGATACACTTTTATCCGTAGCTCATAATGTGATTACCAGCTAAATCTTGCTTTTCACCAAAAAAAAAAAAAAAAAAAAAAAAAAAAAATTAATCGGGGGCAGGACGTGCACATTCACTCATTCGTTATTGTAGGATTGTTGACACTAGCTTTTATTTTTAGAAAAACATGAAGTGTGGAGGGGAAATGAAACAATGCGATACTTCTTTGAGACCGTCTCTAACATTAGGAAAACATGCAAAGAAAATACCATAGTGATCTGCTTGCATACCTTCCCACAGAGTGCCGGGCTTGAATTTATAAAATAATAAATACTGTTTCAAAGCACTTGGACTGAGCTGACTTTTTAAAATTTTTTTTAAATAACATCTGACAACATCACCATATCCTGAGCCTTTGGGAGGGACAGGACCCAAGAGCCACACACCGGGGATGCTATGCTCGCTGGGACCTGGTCTCCCTCCTGGCTCCTGGCTGTCACACCATGGAGTGACCCTGGGCAGCTCCCATTCCCCACACCAAAAATAGGGGGGCACACTGGATCACCAGCTTGATGCCAGAGTGAGCATTTCACATCGCAGGCACCTCCAATTGCCCTAATCCTGCAAACACCTTAATAAAAACATTGGTCCATTAAACACACTGGGATTTCTCGCCTTTGCGGCACAGTGTGGTACGCTCGTATGCAACGCTTGTAGGGCCAGGGTTTCAGCAGATGATCCCCTGCATTTCTAAATAAAATATTTTTAGGCCTACAAGCACCAAGCTATATCACAACTTAGCAAATGTTGCTAAAATTAAGTTTAAGCTGGAATGAAAAAGCATCTCTGAAGTGATGTTCTGGTTCAACACCTGGTAGCAGTGTCACCTGTGCTTTGCTGATGGAAAGTAAGTCCTGAGGGAGAGGTAGCCACAGCCAGGAGATGACTGGGGCTGCTCTAGGAGGGGAAAAACATCATTAGGAGATAAAATCATCTCTGCTAATACTGAATGTGAATTCAGGTGCGTAATTACAGCAGCTGCCAGGTACAGCTCTGCAGAGGTGACTTTTTCTGGTGCTGTCTGGACACGACACCATGGAGGTATCAAGGCAGACGGAGGATTTCTCCAACCACCCACCTCTGGGGCTGGGGCAGAACTGGCCAAAAAAAGCAGCAGAGGAAGACAGGGCAGAAACCAGCTGCAGATCTGTGGTAAGAGGGTACCCAGCTCCTGGATGCTCTGAAATCGCCCCTTCCCAAATGCTGACTTCCATCCATCCCTTCAAAGCACAACAAAATATCTGGCAGCTGCATGGATGCACAGTAATCACAGAAACAAATTTCACTACTAATGGCCTCCAGTGGACTTATTTTTGCATCCTGCAGCAAAGGACCACTGCAAGGGAATGTTTTCTTCTTCCAGTAGACTATTTACTGTCACACACCTACATAAAATTATGGATCTTTGACTTAAAATTTCTCTTTCCCTCCCCAAAAAGGCAACTGACATTGAGCTTCTCAGTTGCAAAATTAGCAGTACTTTGTATCTGCAATTCAGCTTCAAGAACCTCCCTCAACTCTTTTTTATAATCACATGGAGAATAGCTACAGCGCACATACCATTTTTCACTACATTGAGCTTGAGGAAAATTTAAGACTTCCTCCCCGCCCTGTCTTCTTTTTAATGGGAGATGTGATTATTGAAATTAATTCGGAAAATAGTCAGCATTCACCAATCAGCTCAGCAGTTTGGGTTTTCTTCATCTGCTGGTTACATGCTAATTATTGTACTGGTGGGATTATTTCCCATTCACATTTGGAATTTACAACACAGTAGGGAATTGATTAAATTAGAAGAAAAATACCAAAAAATAAAGAAAGAAATCTAAGACATTTTAAATTCAACATCGTTTTTTTTTTAATTTTCTTCCAAGTCTCATGCCCACAAGGACCTGACAAACTCAACCCCAGCAGAACAGATGCACAAGGCAGCGTTTCCGAGCATTAAAAACCAGAGCAGCAATGACATCCCCAGAGTAGACACTTTGGGAAGGCAAAGCAAGCTTTCCGTGTTCATCAATATCTCTGTTGTTCACAACATCCTCCGCTGCCTCACACCGACTGTACCCTTTTCCATGTGGCCAACATTTGTCACTAAGGAGGAAAACCTCCCCACGTGTGGGAAATAAGCCCCCATGTCCAAGCCCAGGACTCCAGCAATGCTGAAACGCCCATGCTGAGGTAGGAACTGGGGTTTGCCTGAGCGGGGAGCAGAGGTGGTGATGGCAGACACGTCCCATGATGGCCCCTGCCCCATCAGCAGATCTGATGGACTTGGGTGGCTTCGTCCTCCCCCCCAGAAGAGCAAGAGGGACAGAGCAACACCAGTCCACAACACCCACCAGCAAGGGTGGCTTTCTCCAGCTATCAGGTCTACCAGCTAAGCGCAGGTCCCTGACACAGACCCTCTTTTGAAGGTACCTTGCAGAGAGATCCCTAATTTTGCTACGTGAATCTCAAATAATATTTACCACCTCATTTCACCCAGGCAAGCATGTATGCCAGTATTGCCAACAGCAGGGCTTTGAGCACACAAGGGACTTTGTGTTGGCCTTACAGCACTGTTTATTTGGTGGTTACCCCTGAAAGCAAGGGCTCCTTCTCATCCCCTTCCCCAGCTCCAACCGTTCTGTTGAAAACTACAAAAAACCCGACCCCCAACTAACAAAAACAACCCCAAAACCTACCCTCGGTGCCAGAGAAGATCAAAGTAGGAGTATGAAAGCCTTCAAGTTCCTTTAAACAACCCAGTCTCCTGCTCCCCACCCACTGCTGGGCACCCACAAGCTGCCCTGAGGCCTCCCCAGAAGGTGACAAGAAAAACAAATGTCCTGCAGCCCACAGACCTGCAATGCCGAAGGGAATCAACACCACCCAGAAAACACGCAGGTGTCCCCCGAGCAGAAAATAAGGTTGAAAAATCACATCTAAAGAACAGGCCTGACGAAGCAGCGGCACGGACCAGCTGCCAGCCCAGGCAGGCCACCAGGGTTGCTCACGGTGTGGTTTATTTGGCCGCCATCAGAGGCACCCCCAGAGCCCCCAGCTCAGCCCAAGTGACCCCCCCCGGAGTGGGCAGGACGGCCGGCTGCCTTCAGCTTCCCCTGGCGCAGGCAGGAGTTTCAGCTCAGGCAGGCACAGCGGGGTCGCAGGCAGCCCTGGCTCCGGGGGGACATGGCTGCCGCTCCAGCTGGTGCCTAGGCCCCCCCGGGCAGGGAGGCTGGAGAAGCCCAGCTCCAAGCTGGATGCTGGGGACAGCATCACCCGAGAAGCAGGGTCCCCATGGGTGGCATGCAGAGATGTGGGCATCTGCCTGTGGAAACGGCTGACCTCCTAAGGGCTGGTGGGGTGGCAGAGCCAGCACTCCTAAATTAAGGCAGAGGGGGATCGGGTGCTTGCTGTGATCCAGACCGGCAAGAAAAGGATGCTAGCAAAATTAGGATAGCATGGAGTAGCAAATGGAGCTGGGGAAAAGGTCAGGTCCAGGTGGACATGGCAGCAAGAGGGGTTTTGCACAATTAACCCCCAGTATGCTGGCTCCAGAGGTGCCTCCTCCAAAGCATCTTAATTTCTAGTGCTTTTATAAGTGCTACCGTGATTGCCAGGGCCAAATCTCCAACCTCCAGAAATAGTGCTGGCGCACAGCAGAGCAAACACGGCTCAGCACCACCAACCCAGGCTGGGTGAGCAGGGCAACACCATGCCACTGCGACAGACATCAGCTGTGGAGGGAAAAAAGCTAAACGCAAAGGACCTGCAAACCTGCAGTGGTTGCTACATCACCCTCGGTCTCTGTCTTTCCTGCCTGTAAAGCAACGTGAAAATGCCAGACACTGGACCAGGGCATGCAGGCTGCTATTTAAAACACCCACTGCACTTTATGGTACACACACAACCGGAGGAGTGGAGCCCAACAGGTGGATTATGGTCTTAATGAAATATTCACATTCATCTGCTTGCTCCAAGTCCAGACCACAAATCTGCTTCCCCTCTGTTAGCACGGCCGAGGGGGTTTTTGCCTGGACTTTTGTTTTTAAATTAGTTCTGCCTCGGTAAAACAGAGACACTCCCCTTGTCTTAAATATTTTCCAACATGGAAGTGATTCCTAGCAAAGAAAGAAAGAGCAGGATACATTTCAGAAGAGGAGTCTGCATTTACATGCCTCTTAAACCAAAGCACAACACAATAGGCTCACATAACCTCCTGCACACATTTCAGGATGACTTGTCTCTAATGACCACCCTCCAACTAGGAACACAAGTAAGAGCCAATTAACCTTAATGCAAAGAGTAAACACACCCACCTTGCCAGAGCTGCAAAAAACCACACGTCAAGAAGCCCTGTTGATGCAACATCCAGCCTGTCAAAGTCTCCAAAGCCACTGAGCACCATGCTTGAAGTGCTGGTTTAGAGGTGACCACCTCTACAATGTTGACCAGAGCCAAAAGGCATGATGCAGGCTGCAAAAGAAAGCCTGGCACATCAGCTACCATCGAAGGATGAAACGGTCCTTGTGCTACCAGTGCCCCAAGGCAGGACCTGGAGCCACCAGGAAGGTCTCCAGCCATTGAAGCCTGCCCTGAGCACAAGCACGAGAAGCCAGCGATATGGTTGGATCCTTCACACAGAGACCTAAGACCTTAGTTCATTAAACATGCTACACATCAAAAAGCATCCAAGACAACCTTGTCTCGAATGTCCTCTTACATAAAGTATACTCCAAGTACTCTGGCGTGCTACAGCAAAGACCCTTGCTACACCAAGAAGATCTGGAGATGAAGAGCTACAGGATCAAGTATCCAAGACCTCAAGCTTAATTTTTGTCCTCTTAAATTAAACTCTTTATTCTTACTATTTTGAGAGCGATCCCGCTTTGAAGAGACACAGACATCAACTGATTCCTGATTATTTGGGGAAGACAGAAGAACGAGTTCCGCCAGACAGCAGGGCACAAGCTTTCGGCAGTAACCTCACTCTCCATCTGTGGGACAACCCAAATATTGGACTTACTTTCCAGAGAGACACCAGCAACACCACGACTGGGGCTGCAGGACAGGAAAGTGAACCACCAGTATGACCATTTTGTTAAGATTTGCTGTATTCTAGGAGTTTTGGTTTTAAATTGATTTAGGCAGTTGACCCCACCACTGACCTGAACTCCTCTGGAGAAGAAAAAATACCCCCCCAGCTTTCTGATAGCACCTGGATATAAAAAGTGTCACAGCTTCTGATTTACAGCACTGCAATTGTAGAGCACGAGTCCATAGGAAATGCACAGACTTCCAGATGGAGAGGTGGACAGGACTGATTACATACAATTATTAATGTGTGTCTCTCTCTACACCACTGGAAAAAGCACCGAATATGCTTAAAAAGAAACAAAGCAGGGAAAAATAAAATTACTACCTATTCAAGTATTTGTGCAATACTGGCACGACACCTTAGGGAAATAAATATTAGCTTGACCTATTTCTAAAAGAGAAGTTTTTATAAGTTTCATGAAAACCTCTTTATTTATCAAAGCATGAGAGCAGAGCAGGCGTGAGCATCCTGCACACCAAGCCAGGCTCCAGGAGCGACTAGCTCCCTTCTTGTCCTCACGGAAGCAAACTGATCCCCTTTGTACCTGTAGGACAAAAAAGTCAGCCTGAAAACAGCCTCAAGACACTTACTCAGGAGAAAAAGAGTTAAAAGATGCAGAGAGCTGGCTCACTGGAAGCCCCTTTCAACTGATTCATCTGCCTCTTGCCTCAGTGAACTTTAAAGTGCTCGCTCTTTCAACCTGTCCCACCCAGGCTCTTTATTAAGGACACTGCCGGCCAAATTCCAGGGCTCATTCCCTACCCTATTCCTGACACAGCCCTCTCAAGCATCTCTGCATTAAAAGAAAAAACCCCAAAAGCTCTTCCCCTTGAGCAGCCCAACAGCACAGCAGGCAGGGAAGCCCCATCACCCAGACTGAATTTTCTGAGCATTACTGGGCAGGAGTGTTTGGGTGGAGCTATAATGGAAACTTTTGCAACCTTAACACCATGCTATTTTATTTCATTTTTTTCCCCAAGCAAGTGCTAAAACACATGGGGGGCCTGGCTGGAGTGGCGAGGGCAGCACTCGCCTTCAGTAGGAGGAACATTACAAAAGCCATCACTGCAATTGAACACACAGTTTAGAAGGCTCATTCTCCAATATTTCTATTTCTAAAAATAAAGTAGGAATAAGGAGGGAAGTGCACACAGATTAAAAGGGAGTTCAGTTAAACATCACCCTATCATGCATGTAGAAAAAGGAGAAGGTACCCCCACACAGCGTCCCTCCTGAAAGGGGAGAAGAAAGAGAAACCACAAAGTCTTTGAAACACATGAGAACATCCTCCACACAGAGATGAGCCATGGCTGCAATGGCTGTGACTGCATCTGGTGACAACCCAACTGCTTCAGCTCTGCTCTTGTGCCATGTGTCATCACCGGCTTCTCTAACTCCACCGCAGTCCTCATCCGACCAGGGCTTCTCGAGTGACTTCACTTCACGCAAACTCACTCTATTTGCATTTTAAGCATTGTTATTCAGAACATTTGTCCAGAAAAAAAAAAAAAAAGAAAAAACAAACAAACAAACAAGGGGAAAAGCACAAGACTTCTCTTCTTTCTTCCTTTTTAATTAGAAACATCACCCCTCTTCTACTCAACGAAGCAGAAAAGCCATCACAGCTGCAAGAGGGAGAGATGCTGCAGACCTTCACCACAAAGACCACCAAGCACCAGCAACAGGATCTTCTCCAAATTAGCCTCTGTAGCAGGACTAGACTCATTCCACCTGGAACAGGTGCCTAAGCTACAAAACATAATCATCCTGGGCTCCTATTCAGTTAATACAAAGAGACAGGCATCTCAGTGATTCAGAGTCTGCACGGTACGAATCATCCTTAGGACCAGCAGGGTGGGGGGAACCTGGACCTGGCTCTGGGCTCCTGCTCTCCCAAGCAAATCCCTCTATTTCAGGGCCATGCCAGCTCCCTGCAAGGACGAGGGTGACAATAACTTACACTAACTGTGAGCAAACCAAGGACCTCTCCACGGGATGAATCTCCCTCATGCTTTTTTACATACAAACCAGGTGGAAAAGACAGAAAGGGAAAAAAAACATCAGGAGATGGGAAGCAAGGGACCCGCTGCAGCAAAGCAAGCAGCAGCAAGCCAGCCCACGCAGGTTTGCCTGCACAAGCCGGGAGGGCTGAGCAGGACAGTGGCGTGAGGGGGAGATGTCTGCTCCCATCTTCTGCCTTTTGTTTGCACAGATTTCCACAGACCCTCAATTATTTGTTTCCGCTCCCAACAGTTTTCTGGGGGAGCTAACGCCCTGCCTGCGTTCAGCAGGCAGCAGACAGCCCAGTCCCTGGAGGGGATGAACACGAGCGGGTCTTCCAGGGCTCATCACTGCCCAGAATACAGCCCCACGTTTGGAAATAGCAAGTGACGCACCTACGCAACAGCCTCGCACGCAGCAGCGGGCTCCTCGTGCCCACTAACCCAGAGAAGGCTCCTGGGGGACCGAGCCACTGCCGTGCCCTGCAAAGGATGCTGCCTCTGGACCCATCCCAGCACACAAACAGGGAAAGGCTTGACAAGGGACAAATGCAGACCCCCGTCCCCGGGTTGGACTGTAAACCCAAGTTGTGGATAATTCCAGGAGCTACGAGACAAGCTGCTTTTACGTAGTAACACCATAGTAACCGAGGTGGATGATAAAGCTTGCATACACAAGGGCACCACATTTTTGGAGGGGAGGAAGAGGAGGTCAAAATAGAAGGAAAGAAAACCTTCCTGCGGAGCGAGGGGACACATTTGTATAAAGGAGAACCGAAGCCACACTGCTGTTTAAATCTCCTCCCACTGACAACCCAGATGGCTCTTCCTACCAGCCCAGCTCACCTGCTCCAGGCTTCCCCGCTCCCGGCTGTCAGCACTGCCTGCATCGGTCCTTGCACTTCCCCAACGAAAGCCAGCAGCCCCCACGGGGCTGGTTTTGCTTGGCTTTGCAACAAGGGTTTTATTGATAGAGATGTGCTCCTGCGAGTGACTTTGGGGCTTCAAGTTACTACAGCTTTCTTACGGTAGCAAGAATTGCGGAGGCTGAGCCCTGTCAGAAAAACCTATGCTAAACCCCAACCCATCTATAATATAATTAACAGAAGCTACAGATTAGGTTGTCTCTGAAGCAAAACACAGTCCAACAGCCTCCTCTCTCCCACCCCCAAAGGTGGGTCAGGACTCCAAAACTGTGTGGGCATCCATGTGCTGTGAGTTACTGGGATGAACTAAGAGGAAACAATGAACAGACTGGAACAGTCCGCTCCCTCTTCTCAGCTACACATCCCAAGTTGTAAAATACATCAAGGTCACGGACCCAACCTAGTTAATAGAAGTTATCGTTAAATTGCTGTTTTCTTCTATGGTAAATAAAATGCTTCTGATCATCTGGGGTTTTTTTCCTCCTCCTCATCTCTTAAAGAGAAATTAGTCTAGAATAAGCTGTTCCAAATAATGAAGTAAACTTCTGGCTTCCTATCCGTGGAGAATCGTTCCTTAGGACACCGCAATCCTCAGTTGGGGACTGCAGCCGGAGGAGGTGGTCAGGGAGACCAGCAGCAAAACCCTCCCTGCCCAGCTGGAGCCACCCTCCCACGCTGGGCAGAGGGGAAAGCCCACAGCCGGGCAGAGCCCACTCCCTTAGGGGAGCAGAAATGGGAAAACGCAGCTCAGGATGGGCTTGTATATGGCTTTTTTCCAGATATATCAGTCGGCCTAACGAGACACATCACCCACCTCTCCCCCAAAAGTTTCCCATCTCGTAACCAGAATAGAAGAGGACCCCTTGGAAAAACCTTATTGCTCGAGTCTCGAGGGCACAGACTAAGCATGCCCTGAACCAGGGGATAGAGTTTAAAGCCCCGAGCACGAACTGCGTAGTCACTTCTCAGACACGCCAGCCATCCAAGCAAACACGATGCCCAAGGGGCGCGTGCCCACTCTCCGCGTTGGACCCGCATCCCCCTTACCAAAACGTCTCCGCTCCCCAAACCCGCCGCTTGGAGCGGAGAGGCCTCAGCCCGCTGGCACCTGGCCACACGTCCGGCTGCCACCGCAGGAGCCCAGATCGGGAGCTGCCATAGCCCAAGCAGGACTTTACCCCGGCAGCACAGGGGTGCGAGGTTAAACCACCGTCCTCAGCCAGGCAACAAAAGCACCGAACGGGAAATCAGGACGGAGGGATCTGGGGTTTAGTCCCAGCTTCGCCACAGATTTCCTACGCGGCCCCGGGCACCTCACTTAGCAGGGGCTCGGTTTTCCTACCTGTGTGAAGAGGGAGATGCCATCTGCTCACATCCCTGTTTGTCCCAAGACCAGGCACATTAAACCTGGCACCGTTGCAACACCAGGAGCCACAAAAAAACCCCCACTCATGACCAACCCTCCTAACCTCCAACTGCGACACGAGTGGGGTCTGCCGCCCCTCAGTCCCCGGAGCAAGCAGCCAGCAAGGGCTGGAAAAAAGGACTTTTTTCCCTCTAAAGACCCAGACTAAAGAAAACAACAACAAAAAAAAAACCCAACCCAGACTGCCCCAAGGGAGAGGCAGCCGCGTCCCGGGCAGCCCCACACAGCCGGGCGCTCACGCAGAGCTCCCTCAGCGGCCGGGCGGCCGCCGGCAGATTTTTAATTTAATTTATTTTAATTTAAATTTTAATTGCTGGCGAGCCGGTCGCAGCAAAGGGCAGCGCAGCTCGCCGGCTCCCCGGCCCGCGGCAGGGCTGGGCGCACCGGGGCGGCGGCGGAGGTGGGGGGGGACGGACAGACGGACGACAGGGACGACACGCGTGTCCCGACCCCCGGGTGGGCGCCCGGCAAGGGGAGGGGGCCGTGGGAGCGCCTCGCCCCCGGCCCCCCGCACCTGCCCGGGGTCCGCGGTCCCCGGGGGCAGCTCCCGCGGAACGGGGCGGGGGGGGGACGACACCGCGGCGGCGAGGCGAGGCGAGGGGCGCGGGACCCTCCCCGCCGCGCCGGGCGCTCGGCACTCACCCGCGGCAGGTCCCCGGGCCGCCGTGGCGGTTCGGCTCGGCGCGGTCCGGCGGAGGCCCCGGCCCCGGCGGCGAGCGCGGGGCGGGCGGGGCGGGCAGCGCAGCGGGGCGGCCGGGCGGGCGCCGCCGAGCCCAGGCATCGGCGGGGGGCGGGGGGAGCGCGGGGCGGGCGGGCGCGACACACACCGGCATTAGCCAGGCTCCATCGCCGGGCTGGGGGGGGGGGGGGGGGGGGGGGAGCGGGGGTGACGTCACCGGAGCCGGGCCGGGGCGGGGCGGGGCGGCGCGGGGCGGTGCGCGCGCTTGCGCGCGGCTCAGCTGGCGGCGGGGCGGCGCGCGCGGGGTACCGGTCACCGGGCGGCTGCACCGGCCGCCTGCACCGGGGAGGGCGGTGCAGCGTTGGCACCGGCTGTGCGCGCGCGCTGTGCGGGGGGGGGCGGTGTAGCGCCTAGCGCCGGGGACTGTGCGGCGGGGAGGGCGGTGAGCGTTCGCACCGGGTCCGTGCACCGGCAGAGGCGGCGAGCGCTGGGCACGTGCGCTGCGGGGGGGGGGGGTGGCGGCGGCGCGCGTGCGCCGGGTGCGCGCCGCGGGTGCGCGCAGCGGGGCTGGGCGGCGGGGGCGCGCAGCGGGGGCGCGGCCCCGGGGAGGTCAGCAGGTGCGTGCCCGGGAGCGCGTACCAGGCACCCGGGGGTTCGTGGGGCGCGGGCGCCGGGGGCCTGAGCGGGGCGGCGTTACGCACCGGACACCGGGAGGATGACGACGAGCGTGCAGCCAGCCGTGGGGGAGGATGGCGCGGGCCTGCGGCGGGCGCCGAGGGCAGCGGGTGCCCTGGGCGTACCGGGGCCCTGCTCCCCCCCCGCCGCGTCGCCTCGCTGCCGCGGCTCAGCGCCTTGCCCCATCCGAAGCGGAGCGGGTGGCTCGGGCCGGTTTAGGGAGCTGAACCGGCTGTGCGGAGCCTGGCCGGGGGGACACACGGCGGGGCCCTGTGCCCTGCTGTCGGCACGCTGGGCTCGCGCGTGGGGCGGCGAGGAGGGCGATGGGCCACGCGTGTGCCACGGGGTGGGTTCGCGAGCACGGTCGGTGCTACCAAGAAAACCCGCCCGGCCGTGAGCAGCTCTCGGGTGGGCAGCTCCGCTCCTTGCACCAGCCCCGACGGAGCCTGGATGGACCTCCAGGAATTGCCCCCGTCCCTGAGGGAGCAGGACGCCTGAGCTTTACTCCCGTGGCTTTCACGGGATGGGAATTCCACGCCATCCAGCTGTGCACTGGTGGTTTGGTGGCTGGAAGCGCCCTGTTCGTTCCTGCTCCCGGTCTTCGCCCCCCCCCCGGGGGAGGGAGTTTGCTCCAGGGGCTCTGTGGGTCCAGCTGCAGGGTGAGCGGCTCTGGGCACTGCTGTGCTCCCCGGGGCTGGAGAGGCGCTCCTGGGGGGGCCAAACCGCTGCACCCCAAGGGTTTTGGCAGCATTTAATAATAGCGTGCCACGAGCAGGTCGGGGATCGAACAGAGCACCAACTATTTTTTAAAAAAAGTGTGGCTTGGAAACATCATCTGTCTTGAAATAAGACACCAGCTTTGGACGAAAGATAAAAGATTTTCCAGCTGCCTAAATGTGGACGTCATTCCGCTTTTCCTGGATTTGGAGCTAATGGTCAGACTCTGCTCACAGTTACGTTGATGTAAATATGATGTTGCTTATCTAAAGCTGTTGGCTTTAGAGCGCAGGTCTGGATTATCAGCAGCTGGGACAAAAAAGCTAAGGGCTCTCAGTGCATCGCAAGTTCAGAGACTTCATTTTTCAGGACCCTGTAGTGCTCAGGGCTATCAGCTCTCCTGGTTTTAGAGCGTGGCTGAATTTCTCTGCGAGCCCTGGCTCCTGGAGCCACGTGACTGTGTGGGAATTGCAGCTTTCTGGCTTTTCTTTTTAAGTAAGCTTGAACCCTTTGTGTTTACGGAAGAAATGTGAACTTTTAACAGGTCAGAAACTAGGGGCCAAATCAGCAGAGCATGTTTATAAACCAGAACGGATGGTTTTCAACCAGTCCTGTGGCCGTAATTCAGCTTTTTCAATGCTTGTGATTGGCGGACAGGATGGCATTTCCTCCTTTTCAGGCAAAATGGCTTTCCCACCCACTCCGTCACATGCCAGGCCAGTCTGACCTGATCTTTCTGGGAATGGAAAAAAAACAAAAACCCAACAACACTGTTTTCCTGTTGTATTCGTGGCTCTGGGGCCTGGACTCAGAGCTGCTGGACCTCCAGGAATTGCCCCCATCCCCAAGGGAGCAGGACACCTGAGCCTTGCTCCCCGTGGCTTTCACAGGATGAGAATTTCACCCCATCCAGCTGTGCTGACTTGGTGTTTCTGCCTCTACTCTCGTCCTCTTTTGCTGAATCACCCCTTTCACAAGCCTCTGGAGCTCTTTGTTGATCTGGGGAAGGAAATGGGAGCCCCTGCCTGGCCAGCTGAGAGAGGCTGGAAGCTCTGCCAGCCTTCCCCACGCTCCCCCTGCTCTTAAAAGGCTGCTTCTGTCTGCTGGGAGAAGGGGCCGTGATAACGGGAAAGCCCTTTCATGTCCCAGCCTCTGGCAGGAATTCTCTGGAGGGTCACAGTGTGGGGATGTCAGTTAGGGGTGACAGCCCTGCCAGCAGCAGGGAGCTGCTCCAGGAAGCTGCCTGGCACAGGGACCTTGGACCTGCTGGGCTGATTGACAGCTGTCAGCCCCACATCTAGGTCACCCAGCCCAGTAAACTCAATGGCTCTGGCCATCTCTCACCTGACATTTGGTGCTTGCAGTGTCCTGCTCTGTGCACAGCATTCGGGAAAAGGCATCTTTGCAGCCGTGCCTCAGCCTGACTGGCTGCTGCCTGGATTTTGCCGGCATCACAGGAAACCCCAGTGTAAGGGGGACACTGGTGAAGTGAAAGGACAGAGCAGACCCAGGGAGAAACGAGCCAGGCTAGTGACCATCAGAACGTTGTGCCCCAGAGCAGCGATGTCCCGGAGCATCCTTCCGGTGTGGGAAAGGGGGCAGGAGAACACTGCTCCCTGGCTCAGGGGTGGGAAGAGGGTTTGGGTGCTGCAGTAAGTGGCTTGGCAAGGCGGGCTTCCAGCCATCAAACAGTACCGGTGTCCCCAGCTACTAGCTGAGCCCCGTGGCTGGAAGAATTGCTTCTGTCCCAGCCCCAGCGTCGCTTGTCAGCAAAGACACCTTTTCTGTCAACTCAGTTCCCCTCCCATCCGGGAGAGCTTCTAGCTCCTCTGCAGTGTCTCTGATGAGCTGAGTTGTGTTAGGTCTCAGCCAGCATGGAGGACAGCTTCCCAGCTCGCTCTTGCAGCCAGATCATCCACCCTTCCTCCAGACATTTCACCCCAGGCCCATGAAGAAGCAGGCAGCAAGGGGGGGATCCAAGGAGAAGTGTCCCGAGGGACTGCTGGGCTGCTCAAAGATGAGCTTAAGCAGCTGGGAAAATCCTGGAGAAATAATGTGATGACTGAAGGAGAAGGCAAAACCCCCAGCAACCCCCACCTTGGAGGCAGCCGAAGAATTGGCTGTGGCCTGGCTCATCTGCAGCAGCTGTCGAAATACAAAGAAGGGGAAAAACAAGCCTGTCTTTGACAGGACTTGTCCCCTCTCCCGCCCTGTGACTGAAGACATGACTTGTTTTTCTGGGACAGAGGAAAATTTAGGAGTCTCCCGGGCAGCAAGTGCCTGGGGTGCTCCCAACTGCCAACTGGATGGATGGAGTTTTTCTGGAGAGGCGCTGGAAATGCTGGGATTATGGTTTTCAGCACTGCCAGCCGGTGAGGCACAGCATGGCCTGCAAGGCAGTACCGAGGGGCCAGAGTGCAGCCAGCTGTGCTGCTACACCATGTGGGGTGAAGGCTGCGATCCAAGACGGGTGGGGAGCACCAGGGATGAAGGATGAAGGCCGCCAAGATGGACATGGGTGTGAGGTTTTTGGAATGCAAGGAGCTGAAAATATTGCATCTGGGTTGACTAATAAAAAAAAGCCGTCTTCTTTTGCAAAGGCTCATTGCAAACATCTGCGGGTTGTGGAGTTCCCAAATGGGGGAAGAAACGTCTCCCTGTCGGAGCAGCTCCTGGGGGGAGGATGCAGAGGATGCACAGAGAAATTGGTGTGCTCAGGTTTACAAGGCCAGGGAGTAATGGATGTGCAGGGCTCACCTTCCAAAAAAAGGAAGGGGGGAGCAAGAGTAGATGTGAAAAGCAGCTGGCAGGAACCAAGAATAATTGTATGGCTTTGCAAAAAATTACCGTGGCAATTAAAAGTCCATTAAGCTTTTTGGAGGAGAAAGAAGGGAAGAAGAGGTAAGTAAAATGCCCTGGGGCTGGATTGCAGGGTAGCACAGAGGGAGGTGTGGACATCACCAAGTATGGCCATGGCACAGCTGGGGATCTGCTGCAGGGGCACTGGGGGATGAGCGTAAGGGCCAGTGGGGAAAACCAGCTGAGCAAGGAGCCTTGGAGGTAAGTGATGGGGGAAGCTACTTCTGCAGGGTGCCTGAGTGCCAAGTGCTCACCCCTGTGTCCAGAGGGTGGGGGCTTGGAGCCACAGCAAGGCTGAACTTGTGCTGGCTTTGCCTTCCTTCTCTGTGCTCACCTGAGGATGCATTCAGCTGGCTAAGGAATAAATGGTGTCCTGTGCTGAAATGTCCTCTGCAGCATTTTTGACCAGGTACCAGGCATCTGCAGCCCAGATTTGTCCTTGCTTTTGTGTTCCAGCCCTGGGGTTTGCGTTACAGCCCCAGGGTCTGCAGGGTGTAAACCACTGCCCTGGGTGAGACCCACTCCGGTGGCATCACCAAGCTCTAGTCTAAGACAAAGTGTCGACAAAGCACCTGCGATGTCACATCCCAAGGTATCTAGACTGAGGTTACAGCAGGTTCCTTCCCCACTGGGTGTGAGTGCCTGGGGACCTGGCCATGGGCTGTGGGGTTTGGTGGCAGCTGCCCACCCCGGGCTCCCCACGAGCCCCACTGGGGTCAGGAGCTGGTACTGCCCAGTGCCAGCCCGCCTTCCTCAGGGAGCGCAGCCGTGCCTGGCCACCCACAATAGCTGCTTTCTGTCCAATTTCACCGAGGGGTAGAGCTCTCAAAAATATTAAGCTGCTGGAAAACAGGCTTCCTTCCTTAGCTGGTTTGTCACAGCCTTTAGGAAAGTTCCCATATTGGGTCTGGGACCTCATGTCCAGGCTGTGCTTGGCACTGTATGGGCTCAGGGGGGGATCTCTGTGCCTCCCACTGCCACCAACCTTACCAGTAAGGCACAGCTAAGGAAGGTGGGACGCAGGGAGGGAACGGGGCTTGCCTGGGAATGAGCTGTGGCATTTCTGCAGATCAGCCCATCAGCTGTGACCAGCTCAGGTGGATTGGACCCTTCTCCTCACAGACTAAAGAGGTCCTAAGCAGCCTCCCTCCAGCTTTGGCACTTCCTTGCTCTCACAGAGCAATGTCAGCTCCACGAGTGATGGGTGGGAGAGTCCTGTGCGCACACCAGCAGAAGAGCCTTCGTTCCCCAAAGTGCCACCATCTCTTGTGCAGACCAGGAGCTGCATCCACTCAATCCATGTCACTCCAAAACTCAGCGCAGAGGGTGCTGGGGAATCACTTGCAGAGCAGGTCGGGCAGTCGTGGGGCAGAGCCCGTACTGGCCACATCTCTGCCCTTGGGGAGTCATAGTCTGGTGGGAGCCAATGCACTTTTTTGGGAGCACAAAAAAACTCCACTGCCTCAGTTTCTCACCTGAGTCTACCTGGCTATTCCTGCATTGCTTCCCCACTGCTGCCAAGCCCATTGAGATCAGGAGAGGCTCAGTGTTCACAAAGCCTCTGTTTTTTTGTGCTATTATTTCAACTCATGCTCTCTTTTCTCATCCCACTGGAGATAATGCAGGGCAGAGGAACCCCTGGGGCTTGGCCACCCACTCCCTCCCTTATGTCTTGTTAGGACTTCACTGTGAGCTTTGGTGGTGCCTCTGTAAAATGATGCTCAGTGCTTCTTTGTGTCCCAAAGCTTTCCTAAGGCCATGGCAGGAAAAAAAAAAAAAAAACCAGGGAGAAAAAAAAAAAGGCAGAAAGCCACAATGATGGAGGTGGAGAGGTGATATTGGGCCACAGGCAGGGGCTGCTGGGGTGCAGGGTACCCACACCCTGGGAAGTTGTGGTGCAGGGGAAGGGTGGGGAGGGCTAGAGGCTGGGAGAAATGGAGGGAAAGCCACCACCCTCTGGTGACAGCCCCCAGGGCTGCACCCAGGAGTGCCAAGGGTGGGTGCAGTAGGCAAGTTAGGCACCCTAAGGTGTATGGCATGGCACCGCAGCAGCCTCGGAGGATTTTGCAGAAAGGTGGGCGACATTAGCTGTGTCCCAGCCGGTGCTGCCGTGGTAGGAAACACTGCCTTCCCCTGCTTGCCCAGGGGCACAGGCTGGCTTGTGCAAAAGGTCCCGGTGTCCCAGTTTGGTCCCAGTCCCAGGCTGCACAATGAAATAAACTCACCCAAATTCACTCTTCCAAAGTTTGCAGTTACTGAGGGGCAGCTAAAAATATCCCTCAAAATGCCCTAAACCCTTGGGTTCTGGTGAAGCCTCGTTCCTCCCTACAAGCACGACACACCAGCGCCTTCCACGTTCCTCCCAGTCGAAATCTGGCCAAGGTGCACCCAGTCTTACATCCAGGAGCAATTAAGCGAGCAACACAGCAATTATCACCCTACCCACTCTTCGTGGTCCTAGTCCATATGACCCTATAGCAATCCCTATGACCCTATGGAGGAGGGAGAAATTAGCATCTGGCATAGGGTCCTTAGCAATATGCTTCCCACTCTGGACTGTTCTCAGCCCAGCCACGGCTGTGTGAGGATGCTCTCCAGCCATTGCAAGGCAGCTTTTAAAGGGCAGATCTTCCCCAGAACTGTGCGCTCAGCCTCTGCGAGCACCTTTTCCAGAGGGCTCGGTCTCCCCGCCCCGGGTCCTGAGATCTGGGGTTTGGTATAGTTTGTGCCCTGAGGGGTTAAACGCTGAGAGATCTGGTCTGGAAAATGAAAGGACTGTCTCTGGAAATTCCAGCTCGGTGGGTTGGGCTGCAGTGGCCTGGCGGGATGGTGGGTTGGAGAAGAAGGGAGGAAGGGTCTCCCTCAGCGCAAGGCAGTTGGCATCTCTGCCAGGAGCTGCTGGAGCCAAGGAGGCGGTTGCAATGAGACACAGCTGCTCCGGCGGGAGAACCGGGAGGTGGTTGGGAGCCGGGGCCCTCCCCTTGCTCAGGTGAGAGGAAGGAAGCGGTAGGGAGAGGAGGAGCTGAGGCGAGCGAGCTTTTTTGCCGGTAGAGAGCAGCTCCTGGGATTTCGGGGCTGGTCGCCCCAAAGTTGAGGCGGTGCTGAGGTTCAGCAGCTGCCCAGGTAACGGGGACGGTGCCGGGCAGCTGGCAGCGTGTGGTGGGTGGGGAGCGTGGCCGTGCAGGGTGGGAAGGGGGTGCTGCTTGTGGGGTGGCCCGGCTGGCTGCCACCTAGGAGCAGAGCAGGCTGGTGTTAGCGAAATAGCTGGCTTGTTTGGGGAGGCTTTTTAGCTGGAGGGGTGGATGTGAGCTGTGTCGCCCCCATGGCGGAGGGTTGCCCCCTTTGCTAGAGCCGTGTGGTGAAGGGCTGTGATCCTGCCGTTTCTGGGGTTGAGGGGTGGGGATGCCCCGTTCCTCTGTAGGGCTTATTTGTTGAATGTGGCTTGGTGCCCTTGAAAACCCTTCTCCTGCCCTGTCCGCCTATGAATCTCTCTTCAGAGTGTAACTTACTCTTCCTCTCCTGAATGGACCCGCTCCATCCATGGTGGGGCTGAGAGCTGTGAGAAGGCTGAGCCTCTTCTCTCTGTTCTCTGCCTGTCTGCAGTTGCCCTGGGTGAAACCCACAGCGAGTTAAACTCACTGAGCTGAAAACTATCAGAACCATCCCCTTCCCGCTGCCCCGAGCTCTGGGGCTGAGCACATCCCCGGCAATGTGCAGGCAGATGCTGGGGGAGCAAGCAGCTGCCCATTTAGGCAATGAGGCGTGAAGTCCTGGGGGGGGGCACGCTGGCTTCGCAGCGGGGACGTGGCCCTGGCACGAGGCGCTCGGCAGCATGTTTTGCTGGCTGGCTGCAGCGCTGTGCTAAGCCCTTGCACTCTGTTCACTGTGAAGGCGCTGCTCGGCGTGGGGCTGTTCCTGGGGACTCTTTCCAAGCCCCCACTCCAAACCCTATGGGCTGTGCAGGCTTATCTGCCTGGGATTTTCCCTATGCACTTTTCAGGTCTGTCTCTATGTAGAGCCCAGCCAGGAGCCCGTCAGCACGGCCCTGGGAGCATCGGGGTCAGCCCAGTTGTTCCTCCTCTCTGAAAATCCCCTCCTCTGCAGCGAGGAGCTCTCTCCTGTTTGCTGCCAGGCCCTGCAGCACAGCGGGGAAGGCAGCTGGAGGGCTGCCCATCCCGGCAGCGATGCTGGGGAAAGCTGGGCTCAGCAGGTTGGTGGGTGGCCCCGTGACCCTGGCCCCGCTCACAGCAGAGCTGATGGAGGCACCGAAGCTTCGGGAACAGGCTAGCGCTTCCCTGCCCTCTCCCCCGGGGCAGGATCTGGGCTTTGGGCTTATTCCTGGCAGGGGGGACAGGACATGGAGCAGGGACCAGGTCTCCCCACACAGACTGCCTTCCAGGAGGGATGTCTGGGAACGGGACAGGGCTGAGCTTGTGCAAAACGGATCGGAGAGGCTGGGTGCCTGCTGGGGCAGAGGGCTCATCCAGTGGCACCTGCTTGTCCTCGTCCCTTTGGGTAAGGAACCAACTCTCACCAGCCACCCCATGGGTTGGGTGTGCACTGGGGGCTGTGCTGAGAGCCCCTGGGGACACCATGCCATCGTCTGATCGTGCTGCTGGCTCAAGAGGCTTCCTTTAGTTCATCCATGGTCCTTCTGAAGTGGTTATTCTGTGTCCTCATCCTCTCCTTGGGGCAAGGTGGGGTGCAGAGCTGGCAGCTTGGGAAGCTGCGCTCAGCTTCTGTGGTTCCCAGTCTCTGGTGTGATGTGCTGACACCAAGACCGTCGTCCTGCTGATGCTGCTGTCCTGCTGATGCCGAGTGCTGAGCAAACGGAGCAAGGGGCTCCTCTGTCCCAGAGACTGGGACCAACACCCAGCACCCCAACACAGATCTGCAAGAAAATACTCTGCGGATTTCAATGTGTTGACCAGGAGGCAGCTGCCAGCGGTGGGCTGCAGGAAGGGAGGCTGCACATAAACCATTTGGAGCCTGCATGCCACCTCACATGCTGGAGGCCTGGCTGTGCTGCAAGCCCCAGCACGGACCACACGAATCTCTGCCTTTGCAGCCATGCCTTTCCTCCAGCGCAGTGGAGAAGAGTTGTCTCCGCTTGGGGAGTGAGAAGCTGGAGGACGTGAGCAGGCAAAAGGATGAGGGGGAAGCAGGCAAGGCTTTCCCTCCATGTGTTCTTGCTGATGAAAACCAGGAGCCACACAACCTTGGAGTGCAGCAGTGCCTTGTGAAAACAGAGTTGCAGAGCTGTCCTGGTACCCTCCAGGCAGCAAAGCCCCTTTGCTGGGATTCCCTGGGGAGATCAATAATGGCGGCAGGGGCCAAGACATGGAGACCAGGGAGTTCTGGCTTTAACAAGGGCCATGTCTGGCTGATTCAGCAATGCCTAGGTGGGATGCCTTCCCCTCTGAGTGGGAAACATTAGATTTGGATTCTGTTCAATGTGAGCATGTGGTGTATGCAGCAGCTCCTTGGACTTCCCACCTCTCTGCCCTGAGGGTTTTTTTTTAAGGACAGTGCAGAGCAGGAGGTCTCCTGCCAACCAAATTCTTGTTTGAATGGGATGTTGACAGCTCGATTGCAAAGTGTTGTTGTGAGCTAGTATTTGCCTTCCCAAGGGGCAGATGTGATGGTGCATCCCAATAGCAAAGGTCTCTCTCCTCCAAGCTGAATGTGATAACTAGTGCTCTGGCTTCTGTCCTGTTTTCTGGTGCTCACAGAGGCCCTGGATGATCTTCATCAAGGCCCTTCATGTGTTTGCCTCAGTTTCCCTAGAGGCTTACCTGTCCCCATGATGGGTCTGTATTTGCAGCTGTTAAATGACTTTCCTAGAGTAAACTCGCATTGCATTTAGCTGCTGGAGCCCTTTTTCACCACCTGAGTCTATTCCTGTCTCTCACTTGCAGTCTCAAACAATGAACTACGTGGGGCAGCTTGCCGAGACCGTCTTTGTCACAGTGAAGGAGCTGTACCGGGGTCTGAATCCCGCCACCCTGACGGGCTGCATTGATGTGGTCGTGGTGAGGCAGCCTGATAACTCCTTCCAGTGCTCCCCTTTTCACGTGCGTTTTGGGAAGCTGGGTGTGCTGCGCTCCAAGGAGAAGGTGGTAAGTGGTGCCTGTCCTGGGATTATGCTTCCTCTCTGGTGTCTCCAGACCTAGGATCTTCCATAACCCAGAGGTTATGGAAGAACTTTGTTTGGGGAGAATGGGAACCCTGCTGAAAGGGGTGCTTGCTAATTTTTGGGGGGATGCCCCTGAATGAAACCCGTACTCTTCAAAAGAGGACTGTGCTTCCCAGGAAAGTTGGGAGAGGTCCCTTGCCTCAAAGGCTGGATGGCTGTCAGCCCTCTGAGCAATCCCAACTCATCCCCTCCCTGGGGAAGTGCCTTCCTGTACACTCTTGGGTGAGTGGGTTCAGATGGACAGGCTTCTTCTGCCCCTCACCAGGTCGACATTGAAATCAATGGGGAGCCTGTGGACCTGCACATGAAGCTGGGCGACAATGGAGAGGCCTTCTTTGTCCAGGAGTCAGAGGAGAATGAGGTTGGTGATGAAGAGTTGCTGCTGGTCTGTGTCCTCCTGTGACCACCTGGAAGTGCAGGCTTGAGGTGGAAGGAGCAGGTTTGGACTGCGGTGACTCCATTATCCCTTCTGATGTTTCATGTGTCCAGAAAGGTTCCTGCTTGAAGGACCTTGCAACCAGTGTAGAGGATCTGAGCACTGGAGCACCCTCAGGGAGCATTAGACCAAATATCTGCATCTCAGACTGGCCTCCATCAATGGGAATGGCTGCTGGCCAGCCAGGCAGATACCTCGGAGGTTGGCCTCTTGGGGGATCTTGTGACAGGGATGAGAGTGAGCCAGATGCTGTGGCAGGCTGCCCGCTCCACTGGGAAGCGGCAGGATGAGACTAGTTGTGGCTTCCAGAAACCTTGGCAGCTCTCTCCCAGGCTGACTTGTGGTCGCTGCTAGCTTGGGCTGGGTTTGAGAGCAGGGAGAGGGCTCTAAAGCAGAATCCCGTCTGCAGCTTTTGTAATTCTGGTCTTGTGGTGCCATCTCCTGCCTGCCTCTCCTTGCCGATGTTAAAGATGTCTTTAGCTTATGGCTGCATAGCCCTACTTTTTTTTTTTTATTCACGTGTTGTACATACAAAACCTTTCCTTATCGGCCTAGCCACAAAACCACCCCCAAGTTGAGGGCTCGGTGGCGTTGGTTGTGCTGGTGGTGTCTGTTGCATAGACGAGAGCCATGAGCTGCCAGGCTGGAAAGGAGGGTGCTGGAGTTGATGGGCTCTTCCCATCCCTGTTGCAGGGCAGCATCCCCTCCCGCCTCTGCACATCCCCCATCCCCACGGAGCAGAGCCCGGAGGATGCTGCTCAGCCCTCTCATGGGCAGGAGGCCTCCAGTGCTGAAGCGACCCTGCGCAAGAGGAGGCGACGCAGGAGGAAGCCCAAGCGGAAGGAGGTGGTGGACTCCGAGTTAGAAGGCTGCGAGGAGACCAAAAGCGAGATGTCCGTGGAGGAGCCGTGCAAACTGCCAGCCCCAAGGTGAGCTGCTTGGTCTGGGCAGGGTGATGTGGTGGGTCAAGCCTGTAGGTTCACTCGGTGGTGCCCGGCAGTGCTGAAACATGGAGAAAGTGTTTCCAAATTGGACCCTAGCCTCTTGTGGAGTAGAAAGCCAGTGGAAATGGTGAAGTTGGGTATTGCCAGCTTTCCAGGAGAGGAGGCTGGTGCCTGAAAGTAGCATAACTGACCTCTTTCCTCCTTTGCAGTGATTCAGTGTATTTCTCCTTTGCTGATCTCCCTGAAGAAGAAACCAGGTCATTGCAGTCCCCAGAGAT
Organism: Haliaeetus albicilla; assembly: GCF_947461875.1. Lineage (NCBI taxonomy): Eukaryota > Metazoa > Chordata > Aves > Accipitriformes > Accipitridae > Haliaeetus > Haliaeetus albicilla. The sequence continues at coordinate 12,735,637 of NC_091484.1, read as the reverse complement.
GCACCCTTACTCTGACGGGGAGCTGGCCTCTGTGGACAGGTAACGGGCAGAGCCAAGGCGATCTGCTCAGCTTTGGTGAGAGCTGGGAATGTGCCTTGTGGCTGGGAAGGTGATAAGGAAAATGGATTTGGGAGTGTCATGAGAGGAGGGTTTTCCTGGCCTGATATAGTGTGGCTGGAGGAACGCTCAGAGCCCACAAGGGATACTTCTGGCCATGGTTACAGACAGAATCAGCCTGTGTGCGCAGGGCCTTTCTGCCTCTGCTGCTGAGCTGCTTCTAGACAACTGGTGGCATAGCACTTTGCTTCCTTGGGCCTCAGATTCCTATAGGTCTTGCTCATTTGTGATAGTCTTATGGGGCAGAACTGACTCTATGGGAAACCAACCTTACAGGGTTCCTGCTGTAATAGGAAAGCATGGGGCTGTAGGGTAGATGAGGTCCACATTCCCTTCTCTTTTTGTAGCCCCACTCTGAGCCATCCATCTTCTCCCAAAAGTGACTCTGAGCTGGAGATCAGGCCGCAGGAGAGTTTTGCTCTAGGGGCTGAATCCCACATGCAGTGGACCTGGGGAAGGCTCCCTCAGGTGAGTCCCTGTTCTTGCTCTCCTCTAGCAGCTGGTGGGAGGGGGATGTCTGAAAGGCCTGCAGAAAGTAGAGAACCCTGTGGCCAGGCAGACTTAGAGGCGTTGTCCTCTTCTGCCTGATGCTTTGGGCAACTTCCCGTCCTCAAACCTGTTCTTCTGCTTTCCTTGAGGTGAATAAATCTGAACGAGTTGAACCAGCCAAGTCCACAAAGACGATTGCTACAGCAGCAACCACTGTCTCTGCGACACCGGTCCCAGTGGATGAGGCAACCCATCTTGTTGCCAGCTCTGAAGGTTTGGGAGGAGGTTCAAGCCCAGCAGGACCTCAGGGCACACCTTGTTCCTCTGCTATGTCTGTTGTTGAGCCACTACCCGCACCCCAGGATGGGAATGGCCACCCCAGACTGAAGGACATCCCCAGTGCTGTGGGGGAAGAGAGCTTGTTGGAGGCCTCCTCAGCCCAACAAGAGAAACAGGAGGGAGGCAGAAGTGTTGTGCCAGACATTCAGCCAGATGTGGAGCCCTTCGAGGGAGCTGCAGGGGGCTTGGAGGCCCCTGAGCCCCAGCTGGAAAGTCAGAGGAGACAAGGTGAGTGGGTGACTAGTGCTGCTGGAAGCAGTGTTTGAGCCCAGAGATGTATCTGACTTGGGTGGAGGGCTGGGTTGTTCATTCAGCGTAACTCCTTCATGACTGCCCTGGGTATTCAAGGTGTGACATGTTTGCTTTACCTTCTCCATGTGCTACCAGCTCCTTTGCTTTGAAGAGACATTCCTTAGGTTTCCTCCTTTCAGTGTCCACCCAGCTTCCAAGGAAGGCTTTCTTGCCTTATGTTCCCTGAAGTCCACCCTTGAATGTCTCTGCTTTTGCATACTTAGAAGATTTCTCAGCAGTGTAGACCTTACCTTAACTTGAAGTGTCTGGCGGCACCTGATCTAATGTGTGTTTCATCCCAAGCACACCAAGTCAGGTGGAAAATCACAGCGAAGCATGCGTATGTCTCCCTTGATGGTGTATTTAAGGACTTTTATGTTGTTACTTGTCCTAACCAACCTTACTCTTCCAGCCAGCACAAATTCAGAACAAAATTGTATCCCTGAAGAAGAGATGCTTGGGATTCCTCATTGTACAGAGAGGGAGATCACAAAGTGTTATCTTGCATGGTACTAACTTCAAGCAGCACCTTCAGATTGGCATAGCAGAACATAGGCAAGACTTTGGCCTGTCCTTTGTGTCCTCTTGGCAAGTGGTCTTATCCCTGTGCAGGTGTCTTGAGGTACTTTCGTCGCTGTTGATTTAAGGCAGCTTTTCAAGTAGGAAAACAGATGCTTTCTTTATATGATATACGAATATAATAGAGGAAAATGCTGTTAGCTTTCTTGATAGATGCTGAGGTGGTTAGAAATGTGATTCAGTTAAGCTCTCTTCCCTTCTGTCTGTGCATTGAGGATCCATCAAAAGAAGTCCTCACTTGGGTTCTAGTGACGTTTACCTGGAAGACCTCTCCCAGCTGGATGAGGAGCAGGTGGCTCTCTATTTCCCCAGGAGGTATGGGTTGCCCCAGCTGGCCAAGCTCAGACCTTATTGAGCAATTCCCTTAGAGCAAAGGATAGAGGTATGTCTAAAGCTATTGCCTGATGTTGCCACTGTTTCTTTTCTTGCTGGTAGTGATGCAGAGCAGAGTTCAAGGCCTGTGGCAGACCCCAGCAACCCCCTGTGTGTCCAGCTGCCATCCGACTTGCCTGCCAACAGTCCCACGGACTCTGATTCTGATTTGATGCCTGCGATTGCCCTGTCGCTGTGCGGAGGCCTGGGGGGCAGCAGGCAGATCTCCCGCGGTAGGTGGGAGGGGCGGGGGAATCTGCTGTCCTGAAATCCATTATGTATACCACTGGCATGACACAGCCGCTCTCCCACCAGAGAAGTTCATGAAGCACATGGTGTCCTACCAGCAGTTTGCTGAGAATCCAGGACTCATCGATGACCCAAACCTGGTGATACTGATCAACAAGAAGTGAGTGGCCTGCTCTTCCTGTCACTTCATCCCGAGATGAGCAGTGTGGCCCCTTTGTCCCTACAGAAAAGCTCCTGTAGGAGTGTGACTCCATCCCAGACAGTGATTATACTGCAGTAGTTGTGGGAGGGGACCTTCTGGCCATGCTGCAGGATGGCGATCTGAAAATAGCCCTTGCTCCAGGAGTTCTGGTGATCTCATCTTTCTTGCTTCTTCCAGGTATTACAACTGGGCAGTGGCTGCTCCCATGGTCCTGTCCCTGCAGGCTTTCCAGAGAAACATTCCTGAGGTCAGTGGCACAACACGTTTACTGGCCATGCTTCTCAGCAGGGCTTGAAGAGTGCGGTGGGGCTGCAAGAGGCCAAGCTACCCATCTGGGGCTTTGTGGGCAGTCTCGGGCAGAGCTGAACATCACTCCAGCCCACAAACCCTGAGGTCTGTCCTTTCCCCCAGAAGGACCTCAGGGTGGCTTTTGGGTACCTGGGTACCACTGATACCTGGAGAGCAGAGATTTCCTTGTCAAAAATCTCCTATTCTGATGGTTGAATCTGTGCAAGGCTGGCCAGAGCCAAGGGCCCTGGCAGTCTGGAGGATCTGGGACTCCATGAGCCCGCTCCAGGGCTCTGTAGACCTGGCTGGGGTTGTATGGAATAAGGCATCCAGATCTTTTTTTTCAAGCTGCATGAAGGGAACTGGTCATTGTACCCTTCACCCCAAAACCACCTCAGCTCACAGTGTGGCAGGAGTCACACATCTTACCCTGTGAATAATCTGGCAAAGGAAACCCTGCCTGGGCAAGGGTCTCCTTAGCCTATTGGCAGCTGAGCCTCCCTGGGCTGAGGGCTGACTGTCGTGGTTTAACCCCAGCCAGCAACTAAGCACCACGCAGCCGCTCACTCACTCCCCCCCATCCAGTGGGATGGGGGAGAAAATCAGGAAAAGAAATAAAACTCCTGGGTTGAGATAAGAACGATTTAATAGAACAGAAAAGAAGAGACTAATAATGATAATGATAACACTAATAAAATGACAACAGTAGTAATAAAAGGATTGAAATGTACAAATGATGCGCAGGGCAATTGCTCACCACCCGCTGACCGACACCCAGCCAGTCCCCAAGCGGCGAATCCCTCCCCCCCCCCCACTTCCCAGTTCCTAAACTAGATGGGACGTCACATGGTATGGAATACACTGTTGGCCAGTTTGGGTCAGGTGCCCTGGCTGGGCATGAGAAGCTGAAAAAATCCTTGACTGTAGTCTAAACACTACTGAGCAACAACTGAAAACATCAGTGTTATCAACATTCTTCCCATACTGAACTCAAAACATAGCACTGTACCAGCTACTAGGAAGACAGTTAACTACATCCCAGCTGAAACCAGGACACTGACTTCATCCTGTATTCTGCCACATTCACAGAGCACCATTGACCAACTGGTGAAGGAGAAGATGCCCAAGAAAGGCAGCAGGTGGTGGTTCTCCTGGAGGAGGAAAGAATTCCCAGCAGAGGAGGTGTGTTTGCAGCAGTGGTTGTGACAACTGTGTCCCCAGGGGACAGGTGTCATTCTGATGGCTGGCAGGGGTGGGTGTAGGAGAGCAGCAGGGTTCTGGGAATGGTCTGAGGCTGAGTATGAGGGCAGCCAGAGGGACCTGTTGGTGAGGTGACTTCTGAAGTTTGCTGCTCTCCCCTCGAGTCTGTTAATGCCTGAGCAGCAGAACAACACCAGGTAAAGTGGTAATGTGGACCTTGTAATGGAGAGACCTCTTGTCACATGCCCCTCGTGCCACAGCCCAGGCACCACATGTGTTTGCTGATCTCCCTGCCCCACCACAGTACCAGGTTGTGGTTCCTCTTCCCTGGGGCAGTGTCCTTATGATGGCAGGGGGATGCATTGCCACCTCTTTTCTGGTATCGGTGCTCCAAATGGCAGTAAAGCAAAGCAGGTTCTGCTCCTGCCCTTGGCACTGACATGCTAATGATACTACTCTCTGCCTGCAGCAGCAGTCAAGGCCAGGGAAAGCCAACATAGGGACGCTGCAGCCTGACTCTGCTCAGCAGAGGTGAGTGCCTCCCTCCTAGGTTACTTTTAGGAGTCTGTGCATGCTCCCAATCTCTTCTCCTCCTAAATGACCTTTTATTCCCAATCTACCTAATGTGTGAGGGCAGAAAGCTCTGTTAAGGCTCTGGCTGACCCCGGTCCAGCCAAGTTCCTTCATGGCTGCTTCCCGGTGGGTGGGTTGTCCTGGGTCGCCTCCAAATCTGCCCTGGTACTCATGGGGAAAGCCATGGTCTGGAGAGTAAAGCCAACATGCTCTTCCATTCTTTGTATAGGCAGGAGGAAGAGGGGTCATCCAGTGACGATGAGCCCCTGCACTCCAGGGACGTGTTAGCAATGGATGCCCCTACACAGAAATCTCTGCCAACCTACAAGAAATCCCTGCGGCTCTCCTCTGAACAAATTGTATGTATTTTACTCCTCCTTCACTGCCTGTTTGTGTGTGTAGGGGTGAGACAAGCCTTAAACAGGGATTTCTCTACTCCTGACCTCATGTTTTTATAGGGCATCCAAGTATTTCACCCTGGGTGGCCACCCTGTAGAGGCTTGGGGTCTCTAGTCCGGCCAGCTGGCAAGCCTTGGACTGGTGTAAATCAGTGCTGGTACACCACACTTGTTCCCACTTTGCCACAGGGGAAGCTGAAACTGCAGGATGGCCCCAACGAGGTGGCGTTCAGTGTGACGACTCAGTACCAGGGCACGTGCCGCTGTGAGGCCACCATCTACCTGTGGAACTGGGATGACAAGGTGGTGATCTCGGACATCGATGGCACCATCACCAAGTAAAGAGCCCTGCTCCCACCTGTTAGGGGAAAGTATCCTTTCAAGGCTTGCATAAACAGCCAGGAGGGATCACAAACCCCATTGCCTTCCATGTACCCACCAGGCTGGATCATCCTAACCTGCTCTCCTTTCCTTATAGGTCAGATGCTCTTGGGCACATCTTGCCGCATCTGGGAAAAGACTGGACTCATCATGGGATTGCTAAGCTCTTCCACAAAATCCACCTGTAGGTATCGCTTCAACTGAGGCCAAGGGGAAGCAGAAGGATGATGGAGGAGAGGCTGAGTGGGAGACAGATTCAGGGCTCCTTACTGATGCTGGCCAAAATAGTCTAATTTTCTGCCGCCGGTGATGGTTGATGCTTGCTGTGCTGTCTGGATGATGCTGGGGGGTGAAAGCAGGGGGCGTCCCCTGGGTGCTCGGAGCAGATGCTTGCGTTGCCTTCCCTGGGAGGAGCGTGTGTCAGCGGAGGCTTTGCTGGGGCGATGTACCTGAGCACTGAAGGAGGTGAAATCTTACAGGATTACACCTGGGAGGCCACAGGCATAGCCGAATACCTTTGGGTCGCTGTGCAGCAGCGGCACGGGGGTCCGCCCAGCACCGCCAGCCCCGCGGACCGGTGCCGGTTGCCTCTCTGGGTGCCCACCTACCGCTTCCCACACCCCCGGGGACCGACCCGCACCCGGCGGAGCCCGGCTTCCAGCTCCGTCCCTGGCACCTGTGGCCACTAAGAGGCACTGTGGGCCCGCGGATGGCTCGTCCCGGCCCCGGGGTGGGGGACACGGGGCTCCCGCTCCCCGGAGGGCTGCGGGTGGGCTACTGCGGGGCTGGGGCTGCCCTCGCTGCCACCTCGGCTGTCTCCTGCAACCTCCGAGCCCGCAAAAGCGCCGTACCCCCTCTCCCCGAGCTGCCCATCCAGCCGTGCTGGCAGCTCGGGGGTCTGCAGGGGCTGTGTCCAGCCCCCCACAAGCTGCAGGCAGCCCGGTGTGATAAAGGTGCTGGCCTGGGGGGTCCCATCCGGTTGCATGGGTACCAAGCAGCAAAGGGTGCTTTCTAGCCGGGATGGGCGTGCGGCTGCTGGGAAGGTCTGGAGGGTGATACGGGGTCCCCCGCCGGTGCGGCTTCCCAGCAGTGAGGCAGGCGGAGATCTGTCTTAGCCGGAGTCTCAGGGTGAGTGAGTCGTGTTATTTGTGAAGCCGCCTTGCTTGCTGAAGGGACGAACAGGGTTTGGGCTTAGGCCAGGTATTCAGCCTCATCCTCCCTCTTCCTCCTCCTCCACCTCAGAGCAGGAGAGGGAGGACACTTTGTCCAGGGCACAGCTCAGAGGGCTTCCCTGTGCTCTCTCTAGGAATGGCTACAAGTTCCTCTACTGCTCAGCCAGGGCGATCGGCATGGCACACATCACCAAAGGCTACCTCAAATGGGTCAACGAGCAAGGCTGTGCCCTCCCCAAGGGCCCCATCCTGCTCGCCCCCAGCAGCCTCTTCTCCGCCTTCCACAGGTACCGCATCCTCTCCTCCTCCCCAGCCCTGCACCTCCTGTGTCCCTGGGGACAGCACCCCCCTTCCCCAGCTCAACACTGAGGGATGTCACAGCCTTAAACTGCTTCTGGCCTCCTTGCTGCAGGATGCCTTTCGTAGGAGGCAGGAGGGGAACTGCCTGCCCTCCCTGGAGCTTCACAGCAGAACTCCCGGTGCATAAAACCTCTCTTGCCCTTCAAATCACTTCTTTGAGCCCCTGACAGCCTGGCTGCCCACAGTCTTGGCCAGCTGTTGCCACTCTGACCTCTGCTCTGTGCATGCTGCTTGTGCTGCAGGGAGGTGATTGAGAAGAAGCCAGAGGTGTTCAAGATCGCCTGCTTGATGGACATCCAAAACCTGTTTGCCACAAAGCTGCCCTTCTACGCAGCCTTTGGGAACAGAGCAAATGTGAGTGGGTCTCCTGGGGCAGAGGGAGGGCTCGGGCTGAAGTGGCGGTGGTGCCTTCCTGCAGCTTTCATGGCTGGCCTTCCTTGGGCAGGATGTCTACGCTTACAAGCAAGTGGGCCTGCCAGAGAGCCGCATATTCACGGTCAACCCCAAGGGAGAGCTGATCCAGGAGCTCATGAAGAACCACAAGTCAACGTAAGCGATGTGCTTGTTCCTCGGCACCTTTGGGTTAACCTGGCTTTGACCCAGAGAAGCATCTCATGGGGTAGAAAAGCAAACAAAGCCCCAACGACCCCAATGCAACTTGTTTCTTACCCCCATAGGTATGAGCGGCTGTCAGAGCTGGTGGAGCTGATCTTCCCTCCCCTGGGGCAGAGTGGGAGCATCGCTCTGGTGTGTCCAGAGTACAGCCACTTTGCCTACTGGAGACCTCCACTGCCTGCTGTTGACTTGGAGGACTTCTCCTGACCCCGTTACCTGTAGAGACCTGACCCAGGGCTCTCCTGTGTGTCCTCTGCCAGGACTGGATGCTCCAGATGCATTTCCTCCTCCCTGTTTGCTGCTCAGGCATTTTGCACTTCTAATACGGGTCATGTTCTGCACTAGAAACACCCCTTCTCTGGGGGCCAAAGAGGGGTAAGAGGGAGCTCTGACTCTACAAAAACTCCATTTACTAAATGGAAATTCCTATAAGCTTGGTCTTCTCTTAATGTTCTTAACACTTTTAAAGCCTGGCTCTTTCTTTAAAGGTGGTGATGGGTTACTGTCTAATTTATTGTTGAGCCTCTGGCATAGCTATTTCTATCTCCAGTATGACCACTGTTCCCAGACAGTCCAGCTACCTGCAGTTTAGTAGCTGATGGCTTGGAGCTGTCCCATGTTTTAACAAATCATTAAGGTGGATGCAAGCTGCTGGGGTTTTGAGTTTTCTTCACTAATAGTCACTAACAGCAACAATTAATAAATAGTGCCTTAATCCAGGCTGCCTCTTGTCTGCTGTAGCCCTGTGCATGGAAGTGGGAGCCAGGCTCTGTGTCATTTTTACAAACGTGGTTGAGTTTATCCTATCCTGCTGAAGTGCCCTGCCAAGGGGGTCTGGTCTTGGTGGAGATGGGAGCAGGACCTACAGCTTCCTTGGACTGTGGAGCAGCTGCACTAGAAGAGGACTCTTTTTATTTTTTTGCCTGCTACCTTCAGGTAATGTTGCAAAATTGATTTATTACAGGAAGCAAACCCTGGCTTTATGTGTGTGTGCATGGGGTGAATCTCTCCTGTGCCAGTAGGCTACCACGATCTTGCGCTAGAGCAGGAGCTTATTCCTGTGCCCCTGTATTGGAGCGTTCAAGGAAACCTCAGCTATCCTAAAGCAGGGTTGGGCTGGGACTCGACCAGCCTGTCTCCGTGCTGGGTGGGGGACTTCTCTGAAATCTGGTTGCCAGCCCTGCTGGGTGTTCATCCAGCCTGCTGCCCCTGCTCTGGGAGCTCTCAGCTGTAACTACATAAAACAAAACAGGCAGGAGCACTGCTGGGCTCCTTCCTCCGATTTGGCATCCACCTTCTCCTTCCCTGACCATGGGTGAGAATGTAAATCATCTAGTCTGCCTGCCTCTGTGCTTTAAGTCTAGCTCTGCTTTTCTGAAAGCCACACAAGTCATTTTGATCCTGGAAACCTCAGCAAGAAATACTTTATTTTTTTTCCTTTCCAGTACAAACACTTTTTCAGCTTTTAAAATCTGAACGAATGTACAAGGTTTTAAAAACAATAAAACATAGCCTTTTAACAGGATCAGTTATCAACTGCCTCAGAAAGCTGCCCATGCAAGGACAACTGCATAGGCACCATCTTCCTTCTCTGCAAGCAAAAAAAAAAAAATTTAAAAAAATGCCCTATTTTGTACAAAGTTCCTTTCACTTTTTAAAAATGAATAGCTGAGAACTGAAATACAAACTGTCCATAGCTTCAAGTGACTAGTCAGGAATAGTCCAAACATAGCACCATTTTCTGGAAGGTCAGACTTCTTCCTTGTCCTAGTTTTGTTATGGCCAGTCCCAGCTCCCTCTGTGCTGGAGGAAGCTGTTGCTGTTCAGCTGCTCTCTAACCCAGCTCTGCCTGGGAAGGGATGAGCCTGGCCCTTGGCTTAATTTTCTCTTTGGTTGCTGCAGCCTTTTTTTCTCCCTGTTGTGAGAGGATGGGGAGGGGGCTTGGGCAGGATGCTCCTGTGGGGCAAGGGCTCCCTGGGCCCATCGCAAAGTGCCAAGGGCTGGCTTGAGACCCCTTCCGTGGGCTGGGGGGGGGGACAACACACATAGATTTTGTTGTCTAAGAGCAGGTTTTGCAGGATGCCCAAAGGCAGTTGGAGGTTGCTCCTCAGCTGGAGAAGTGTCTCAGCAGCTGTAGTGTAGCTCCAAATCAGCAAAGCCCAGAGCAGCAAGAGTAGCTTCTGGTGCTGTGAGCATCCAGCAGCCTGTGAGCTGGCAGGGGTGAGCGAGTGGTGGGAGGCCAGGTCCCCTCTCCCTGCTCATACAGCTGATGGCCCATGCTCCTCTGGCAGGGGAAAGAGCTTTTACTGTATCAGGGTAATGTGATGCAGCCAACTGGACTCAGTGATCCCTGTGGTCCTCCTCAGCCTGGAAGCATCTGTTCCAGGGAGCTCATCCAGTTTTTATGGAGGAGAAATGGCGCCCAGATGCATCTCTGCTGGGAGTTGCTGCTGCTTTGTGCTGGTCAGAGCGCAGAGCTGCTCCTTTGTGGGACCGGCGGGGAATTGTGGTGCAGAAGAGCAGGGATGGCCTGGTGAGGGTGATGGGCACAAGGTGGGAGCTGAAGGCAAGCTGGTGTGGAAGGGTCCGTGAGCTGCAACGCTGAGCTGATAGAAAAATATGTTCCTCTGCTATAAAGTGCCAGACCTGTTAAGATGGAGGCTCTTTAATTTCCTCTTCATCCCTTCTGGTAATGAAGTCCCTGTTGATTGAGCAGCAGAGGACACCCGTGCTGGGCTCCCCGGGAGAGGCGGATTTAGTGTGCAACAGCCCACACGGTCCAGGCGCCTGTTCCGTAGGGCAAGGCTGGAGTTGCTGAGGAACATGTACAACCTTCTCCAGCCTGTGTGTTTGTGGGAAACTAGAGTCAAGTTGGATAAATAATTTTTTCGTTCCCAGGCTAAGCTGTGGAGAGGTCTCGAGAGGTCTTCTCAAAGGCACCCTGCCTCCCCCTTCCTGGTGCTCCATGTTGGTGTGGGTCCCCAGGGCTGCTGGCATCCCAGCGGGCTCAGAGGAACGTGAGGAGGATGCAGGCTCCTGCTCCCGCACTGCCGGACAGGGAGAGCCTCATGCTCACACCTGGAGCAGCTGTAGCTTTCCTGCCCCAGGATGAGATGAGGGAAACCACGTTCACAGTTTAAGCAATAAAACAGGAGAGAAGTAGAGCTGGAGGACAGGACTGCTCCATGCCCACCTTGGTCTCTGTAGGCACCTATGGACACACATCTCTTTGGGGAAGACACAAATAACCCTTCATGTCAGTCTCAGGTGTAACCAGAGAGCACAGCGAAGTGGGATTGCAAAGCACGGCAGCCCTGAGGGACTGCGGGGCCCTCCCCCAGATGCTGCTGCGGTGGTTTTTAGCTGCTCAGTGTGGTTCTTCGAAATATGGCAACGGATACAGGAGCAGCAAGAGGAAACTTTGCAATCAGATGAGCACCATGACAGGGGATTGTTCAAAAATATACATATGCATACCATATATATATATATATATGCGTGTGTGTTTTCCTAATGCATATCCTCATATGCTCTGTAAGGCATGTGTGTTTGCATGAAGGAATGAGTAGTATAAATGGATTTACCGTACATGAGGAGAGCTGCCATCTCAGAGAGGGGAAGGCAGCTCCCAGAGGGGTGTGTGAATACGTGTGTTCTTTGAAATCCGCAATTCCTGTGGTGAGGTTTTTTTCCCTGTAAGGAGCCCTGGCTCTGCTCAGTCCCTGGATTAAGATGCAGGTGGTCTTTAGGTCAGAGAAACTCTATTCCTCAACTGACAACTACAGGGTTTTATTCTTCAAGAAGTGATAAATCCACAAAATTAAAATAAAAAAAAACATTCCCGCCTCCAGCTTCCTCCTGAATTGTCCTTCTGGGGTCATCAGCCCAGGAGCCAAAGCAACGCCCCCAGCCAGGAGGCAGTGACCCTGCTGCACCAGGGTCAGGACAGCTGCTGAGCATCAGGCGGTGAGTACCGTAACAGTACGGAAAAGTGGGGCTGACGATATTTTTTTTTTTTTTTTAAAAAAAGGGGTTGTAGCAGCTTTTAATTTATCTTTCTTTTCATTAAAAAAATTATCCCAAGAACTGTTGTCACATTGGAGCAAGTCTGTGTGATATAAGTTAATCCTGTCCTTCACGGGGAGGAGAAGGAAGAAGTGTGTGGCAGCATGGCTAATGCTGCTTCCCCTCCGCCTGTTCTTCCAAGTGGCCGACCTGCTCCGCCAGCTCAGAGACCTTGGCTTGGCAGTCAAGCAGGTTGTCCTTCAGACCCGTTATTTCCTGAGAGTGGGCAGCCAAGGTGCCATTCATGTGGTCCATGTAGTCCCACAGACTGCCCGTGTGTTTCTCCAGTTCATCCCTGATGCCATCCAGGCTCCCCGTAACGGCACCCAGCCTGCTACAGACGCTCTCCACCCGGGCCACCCGGTCATCAAAGTGAGCAATCTCCTGCTGCAGGTCCTGGGCCACGCTCTTGCAGGAGCTCAGATCACTGACAATCCTGGCTTTGAGTCGCTCTAAGTCTCCCTTGAGATTCAGGACACGCCGGTTGCTGAAGAAGAGCTGGGAGCCTTGGTCGTTGACTTTCTCCTGGATGGAGTGGACCTCATCCTCAATCTTCCGCTCATGCTCATCCAGCGAGGAGTTGATGTGTGTCATGGTGTCCGAGTACTGGGAGACAGAGTCCTTGAGCCCTGTCAGAGACTTGCTCACAGTGTTCAGGTTGATCTTTAGCAAGGTGATCTCCCCTTGCAAAGCCCCCGATGCTTCCTCCTCGATTCGTCGCTGGATCTCCAGGATGGTGGCGTTCAGCTTGCGCAGGAGGTCGTAGTTGCTGTCCATCCGGAGGAGCAGGTCCTGGTTCTTGTTCTGGCAGTCTTCAATCTCTGTCCGGAAGGTCTCCACATCTTTGGAGGCGGAGGTGCAGCCCAGGGAACAAGTGCTCTCCAGCGTGATGAGGCGATTCTGCAACACCTCGAGTGTCTCGTCCGTCCGTTTCCTCATGTTGGCAAGCTCCCCCTCCAGCACGGGCACCACTGCTCCGTCCATGCCCACAGGAGAACTGATGTTGTTCAGCTCCCCTACAATGGTCATGAACCTGTCCTCCAGGGTCTGCATTTTATCTTCAAAGGCAGTCCTCATGCCATCCACCTCTGCCACCACCGTGCCTCTCATGCTGTCCTCTATACCGGAGCAGCAGCTCCCCGTTTCTCTCTCTGTAGCATTGAGTCTGGCTTCCAGGTCCTCAAAGCGCCCTTCAAAAAGGTTTCCTAGGGTGACAGTGGAGATTTCTCCATCCAGCCGTGAGTGCAAGTTCTTCTGGGACTCAGAGATGCTGTGAAGGCCTTTCTCAAGGATGTTCATGCGATCAGTGAGGTAGTCCAGGTTGCTACAGCAGCTTTCCACCACCGTCAGCCCTTGGATCTGGGTCTCCAACTGGGAGATCTCTTTCTTGATCTCTAGCTCCTTCCCGTCCAGCGTCTGCTGCAGCCGCAGGTTGGCAGCTTTCTCCTCCTCGCACTGCTGCCGCACCTCCTGGATCCGGAAATCGCACGTGGTCTGGATCTTCCCCAACTTCTTCTCGAAGCCGTCGAGCAGCTCTCCACGCAGGTTGCTCAGCCGCGTGTCCACGTACTCCTCCAGCAGGTCAATGGACGTGAGGGGTGAGGGCCGGGCTGACTCCAGCAGATGCTTGATCTGCCCGTCGTGGTCCAGGACCATGCCGCGAACCTCGTGCAGCAAATCTGCCTTGGTTTTCAGCACGTCGCTCACCTCTGTCACTTTGGTCAGGATCTCCCCCACAGGAGGGTACGTGGTGATGTCGGCTTTGTCCGCCACATCCACCAGGCCATCAGGAATGATGCCAAAGCCCACTGTCGAGTCAGGCGTGCCCGGGCTGTTCATCAGGGAGCCGATCATCTTGGTAGTATCCTCCTGGATGGCCAGCCGCAGGCGATCCCCCAGGCCGCTCACCATGTTGTGCAGGCTGTCATAGGACTGGGAAAGGCGCCTCACCTCCTCCTCCAGCCGATCCAGGCGGTCCCCGAAGAGGCCGGGCAGCTTCCTGCCTGCACAGGGAAAGAGAGAGGGCACAGTCAGGGCTGGTCCTCCTTTAACTTCCCTCCTTGGCTATCTTCTAGGTTTGAGTCCTTTTCCATACTAACTAACGTTAGCTCCTGCCTCCCTCTTGTTGCCATTTCAGCGAAGTATCAGTCCACCCTTCCTCCTTTCCTCTACATCTCTTAAGCTGGTCAGGAGACCCTCTTCCTGGGATCAAGCCCTACGCTCCCAAGTTCAACAGCAGGTGATGAGAACAGCCGGGGGGAACTTCGTCTTGAGACGCCCTCTATCAACCCCCAAATTAATGGGAAAATGCTTTAAAGCAATGAGGAAAGGCAATTTTGAAATGGCATGTTTTGAAAGAATCTAGATTAAAAAAGCAAGTGATCCTCAAAGCAATCAAATGTCAGGTCTCTGATCAGAAAGCACGTCACCCACTGAAGGTTTGCCAAATTCATGCCCTGTGCTGGAACAGAAAGAACTGGGAGGTTTGCAAGCGTGCCGGTGGTGTGGCAATCTGGGGATGTGAAGCAGGAGCGAGATCTCACCGTACTGATTCTTCTTTGGTCCTGGAAACAGGTCAGGGTGGCTTTTTGGATAGGGAGGAAGTCTGGGGATTGGAAACATCTTTTGCCCGGGAGGCATTTTAGGGCTGGGATGTTGGGGCAGAAGGCCGGGTTGGTCAGTTGGGCTGTCGTGGCACCCTTCTCCCATGAAGCCTGGGCAGCACCTCCAGGCGAGCTCGGTCACTGTCTTGTATCCAATCTTGTATTTGGGTCTGAAGAAGGTGCGGTACCTTTCCGGGAGAGGGAAGGAAGAGAGAAGACCATTTAGAGGAGCAACCTCAACGTCAAGCAATAGAGAAGAGCAGGATCATGGGTCCTGTTGGGTGTGGGAAATCCAGGCACATGGGAAAGCCTGGCTGAGACCCATGTGCTGCACCTGCAGACCATGACACACCTCCTCCAAGAGCTCTTGCTGCACCATAGCTCAGTGGAGCATTACAGCACCCGTCCAGGGACATAGCTCATTAACCAGCACTCCAGAAACATGTGCCCACCCTCTCCAGGACTGGACCACAAGTTGCAGGTGTGACAGCACATGGTGAGAGAAGAGTTCTCCCCACCAAGTTGGTAACACAACTAGATGAGCCTGAGAAACAGCCCAGGCATGACAAGGGACTATCTGAACAGAGCCGTTATTTATGTATCTGTTTTCTGGAGACATGTCTTTTTTGGATTTCTTTTTTTTTATACTGGGACTCCTGTTGTTAGTTTGGAAGAGCAGCTATAAGTGTATTGCTTTGATCTCTGGACTGATAGATGACCACTGTGACAGATGCCACACAGTTTGGCAACTTTTGGCCCAGGAGAGCACAAGATGAAATGATGGAAGTGATTGCAAAAGCCCTGCAAGAACAGATCACTTCCAGGAGGGGTCTGGGCTGCTTGTCAGTGTGTTTTGCACTTTGAATTGACCTAGAGAATTTCCTAGTGGGGTAAAAAAATCCTCTTCTCAACTGTAATCCTGTCCCGAAGCCTTCAGGAGGGTTGAAATACCTTTGGAAAGGTATTTTCTCTATGTGTGGAGGGCATCAGTTTGATCTGAAGCCTAAGTGGCTTGGGCTGGTGTTGCAAGATAGAGCTTTGGCAGTGGGGCATCAGAGCCCCGGCGAGGTTCACTGGGGTGATGCTGTGTGGTGTGCACAGAGGGATGGCTCCTTACACCTCCTCCTGGCCCCAACTGGGATGCCCTGGGAGGTTTCTCCATCACCATTTCGGGCACTACAACATTGATCCCCCCATGCACAGCAAACAAGGGTGCAAGCCCACCTCCTTGCCCGGTGGGACACTAACACCCTCCCTCTCTACTCTCACTCTGTGTGGGGTCCCTACCAGCCCAGGGGGGAGGACTCAGCTGCTCCTTGCTCTTCCATGGCACTTTTCCATGAGGTGGCAGGGCTGAGACAGGACCCCGCCAGCACCCATGCTCCCCCCACCAGCCGAGCTGAGCTGTGCAGGGCTGAAGACAGCGCATTTCTTACCACCTCTGAAATGCCAATGCTTTGAACCTGCCTTTTGGAAATTTCCAATCTGAATTTACCAGGGCCTGAAAATCCTGAAGTTTGCTCTTTTGCAAGAACATGCACAATCAGGCCCTTATTCTTCTCCAGCACATTCAGCAGAAGGTCTCGGAGGAGGCAGCACAACTGTCTGTGCTGCAGAGAGGGGCTGCGTAAGGCACTCACGCTTATCCAGTCACTCAGGGCAGCACATAGGGCCAAGCCCCTGCCATCCGTGTCCCCTCCCAGGTGCTCAGTAGCTCCAGCCCAGGCTGCAGCCCCTCGGCAATGCCACTTCCACACGACTCCCAGTGTGACACAGCCACCTTTGTACGTACCGCAGGGCAGGAGGAGAAAACAAACCCAATTCCTCTGTTCTTTGAATCACTCCAAAATTTCTCAACATCAACAATTTCCCAAAGGCATGGGACAGTTTCAAAACAAGCTCTTCTTTTTGTTATTCCTCTTCACAAGCATCGCTGAGTTTCTATGGACTTTCCTTCTGCCTTAGTGTGTAGAAACCTGCCTGGACATACCACAGCAGGAGACTGCTGCAGCCAGCCACTGTCATGGGGTGAAGAGAGGATGAGGATGGCATCCAGAAGGGCAGGGCACCTTCTCTGTGTAATGCCGGAGCCCTTTGGCACCTCCGAACCCTTCTCCCCCTGCTCCAAATGGCAGCAAGGGGAAGTATTTTTTGCAGCTGCACAAACGTTAGCTGATGGCCCTAGCACGTGGAAAAACCGTGTTTCCCTCTCATGCAGGGATGCAGCATCCGAGGGTGTGCAGAAAGTGCAGCTGTGGGTCCAGCTGCTTTCAGAAAACACCCTGGCTTCACCCTGGTTTTGTTTGAAGGGCTGAAGGGACTGAGCAGTGGACACTGTGGAGATGGGAGAGGCTTTGGGGATCTTGTCCACGGGTACCAGCGGCTGCAGGATGTCCTGAAGTCCCCAAATGCTGCTAAAGCACTTGTGATGGGAGGAAGGAAAGAACAAGTCAGCGAGTGGGTCCAACAGCCCATCTCTGCTGGGAAAGGCTGTGTGTGGAGCCCATGGCACCGCTGGCACATGGTGAGTCCCGGCCAGCTACAGCACTGTGTGCCGGTGCCGCAGGAGGGGTGCCAGGCTCCGACAAAAGCCCCTCTCAGCCCCATTTTCCTTGGTGCTCAGCTCTGCTGCTCTCAGCAGGCCCGGGAAGGATGCAGGAGAGCAGCATTTCTGTGCAGAGCAGCATCCCCAGCCAGGGGCTGTGGAGGGTGGCGAAGCACAAAGCCCCAGTGTCCGCTCTGTCCCGGCTCTGGCTCTGGCACGGCAGGGTGTTTCCCTTCAGCACTGACAAGGTGGCAGAGAGTTTTGCAAATATTTTCCTGGGGCAGGAAGCCCTGAGCCATCCCCAGCCACGAGCTCCGTTTCCTCCTCATCTCGGTCAGGCTCTCACCCAGCTGCCATCTTTCCGCTAAATTGCAGGTCTGCGACAAAATGCTTCCCTGCACACGTGCACATGCACCCCCCAGCTTCCTGTGATCTCCTGATTTATTTCTGATGAGGGATAGAGCTCCCTCTCCCTCCTGACTGATCCCGTCTTGCCTCCTCTTGGCACCGCTGCCCTTCCATAAGCCCTTCAGCCCCTTTCACTGCCCTCTGGAAAGTGGAGATTCATGGTTAGAAGGGTGGCACGGGTGTTCGGGAGCCCAAGAGCTGTGACCTGAAGCTGGGAGGGGAAGGGAGCCATGCCCCAGTGTCCCCCATACTCACAGCACTTTCCCCGGGCACTTGGGTCCCCAGCTGCACTTGTGGTACTCAGCCTTCACGTAGCTCTCAGCCCCGTCCTGCAGCGTGCACGTCACATTGCGCTGCACCACATAGGCACAGTAGCTCCTAGGGGGAAGCACAGCGAGACACCGTCACCCCCTGCCCCAGCAGATAGCAGCGCCCTGGCTATTCAACCAGCCCCCAGGCAGGCCTGCCTGCCCTTAACATTGCCTGTGAGGTCTCTGTGGGGGGAAGGAGCTGGAGAGACCCCCCCCAGCTTGTGCAGCTGCTGGGGAGGGCGGCATCACCCACCCCACCCACGAGGAACGGGGACAGCAGTGGGGGAATGCAGGGAGTGGGGACAGAACAAAGTCCCCCAGTGCCCAGCCTGTTGCTGGGTGCACAGGCAAGGGGCAGGCAGGTGCTCCTGGTCTGGCCAGGCTGGGTGAGCTGGCTCCTGCTCCTGGTGTCCCCGTGCACCCCGGCTTTCCCCTGCCCTCACCTGACTGCCTCCAAGAGCCCCCATGGGAGTCAGCGCTGCGCAGTCCTGCTAGCTGCCCTCCGGGTGCCAGGGTGCCAGCCCTCAGCAATAAGGAGCCTTTTCCTTGCTCTGGGTGGGTCCAGGCATCTCCTCTGGGTTAAGGGGGTGCAGCTAAATCCCTGCACCCTCAACACAGCTCTGCTCGCCTCGGCTGTGCTGGGCTCTTTGCTCAGCCTCAGGCAGTGCCTGGCCCACAGCATGCCTCCAAGCCGGTCCTCCCCCAGCTGTGGTCACCTGGCAGTTGAGCCCTGCCTGAGAAATCAGTCTTGGTGCTGGAAATAGGCTGAGCACCCTTGCTTTCTGATGTTTCACTGGCAATTTCACTGTCCGCAAGAAACCCAGAG
The DNA here is from genome assembly GCF_947461875.1 of Haliaeetus albicilla. Taxonomy (NCBI): domain Eukaryota; kingdom Metazoa; phylum Chordata; class Aves; order Accipitriformes; family Accipitridae; genus Haliaeetus; species Haliaeetus albicilla. The sequence goes on along the minus strand of NC_091484.1, from coordinate 12,717,254 downwards.
CCCCTACCAGGTAGGTCTGCAGTGCTGCCGCACCGCCGGAGGCCAGGTGCTGAGCACAGTTGCTGCTGTCACGGTCATGGTCATGTTGCCACCAGTGCTAGGGTCACCCAGAGCCTTAGCCCCAGAGTACAGCATGGCCTAGGTGGTGAGATGAGCCAGGAGGACAAGCAGAACCCCACCAGCAGCAGCAGTCATGGGAAGAGCATCCCAGAAATAGCTCCAGCAGTGTGTGGCAGCAGTGGTCTGTCCTCCTGCAGCTCCTGGAGTGCTGCCAGTGCCAGGGCCAGCCCAGAAGCCTTTGGACCTTGCTGTGGGTACTGTCACACTCGGACCAAGTGTGATGCTACAGTCAGCAGAGGGAGAGGAGATGCAGGCTGGCCGCTCTGCAGGGCTGCAGCATCTCGGCTCCCTCCACCATGAAGGCAGGGACACAACCCAGGTCCCAAGCCGGATGGAGGCTGGAAACCTCTTCAGATCCCTTGAATGGGTGGTACAAGGAGCAAAGCCTCTTCCCTTCTGCCATCATGCCTGCAGCTGGGTGCCACAGGGTACCAGCCAGCTCCAGGCACAGGACCACTCCTGAGCCAAGCAGCAAACCCAGATGCTGAGGGTGAGGTGGCCGGGAGGAAGGCTGCATGGGAAGGGTGCGGGAGTGCTGGTGGGACAGATGGAGGCCAAGGCTCTTCCAGCTGAAGGCAGGGCTGTCAGCAGGAGCAGATGGACTTGGTCCACAGGGGCAGAGACAGCAGGGATGTGCAGTGAGGCAGGGATTAAGGGCACTGGGACGTGGCAGACGGCAGAGCGGGAGGAGAGGACAGCACAGGCACACAGAACAGAGGTGAGGCAGAGACGGAGGGTCAGCAGGATGGAGCAGATGGGCCAGCGCGAGCTGGAGGTGCAGGGAGGTGTTCAGTGAGGCGGGAGGACCAGCCTCTCCCCGTGTGAGTTGGGGTTGCTGCAGCTCGGCTGCCTGGCCACAGGCTGGGAAGCAGCCAGAGTCCCCTGGCATCACCATTGCATGGCCTGCGGAGAGCAGCCTTGGGGCTGACCAGAGAAATGAGCTGCAGAGCCTCAGCCCAGCAGTCAGGGGCTTGGCATGATGGGCTGGATGGTGCTGAGATACATCTGGCAGGTGGAGGCGAGGGAAGGGACTGGGGCAGTCACAGTGGAGCAGAAGGGTTTGGGGAGGACTGCAGTGTCTCCTGTTTGGGGGAGTGAGCGTGCACAAGCGTGTGTGTGCATGCACAGCGGGTGGGTGTGCGCAGCCCTCCCCAGCCCCCACACTGTCACCCTCTGGGGACAGAGCAGCAGGGCTCTGGCTCACCTGAATAGGGAAAGATAGGTGAAGGAGGGACAAGCACCAATGGCAAACACGTGAAGACAAAGTACATCCCCTACCCATGCCAAGGCCTGCCATAATCCCCCAAGTGCCCCTGTTCAGATGCCCTGAGCAGGCTCCTCCACCTCCAACAGCCCACGTGGGGCAGGAGCTCCCTCCATGAAGCAGCAAGGTGCAAGCAGGTTCATCCTCCCTCCAACACCCCGTCTCTCTCTGCTCCTTCCCAGAGGGGACCCCCTGACCCCACACCCCCAGTGCATTCCCCTTTGCTGCCCCCAGGAGCAGCACTAGCACCTCTACCCCAGCCCCTGGCCGAGGGCTCTCTTTGCTCTCCTGGGATGGGCACCACAACTCCCGGCAGCGACCTACATCTCCAGCCTGCCCAGACGCAAGGGGCTTTGCCCTGGCGAGAGGCTGCCAGGCTCAGAGGGTGTGCAGGGATCTGTGCTGCTCCCTGCTCCTCCAAAAGTGAGTCATTTATCCATGCACAGGGCCACGAGAGAGTGAAGGCCAGCCACTTTTCTTAGCTGGAGGGAAGGGAGATCATGTGTGCGTGTGCATGTGGAAATTCAGAATCACTGTCTATCCATAAATCCAGGATCTACTTACAAACACACTGCAGACCCCCTCTGCAAGTAAGCTAGTAGCCAACACAGGCAGATCTACTAGCCGCTACTAATAAACGCTGCCTACCTGTGACTACTTGGGCTAGGGTGGTTCTGACTCACTCTCCTTCTCAGAAACCCCTTTCCTTCTTACCCACCTGTGGCTAGCAGTTTTATAGCTCCAGCCTGATGTTTTAAGAGTGAGCAGCTGGAAAATGTTACAAGTTTTGGAAAGCTCTCACTGGCACTGCCAGTATTGTTCGTCTCGAATGTTACTTTATTCATTTCAGCTTGTTCATAACACCACATCCTCCTCTTTTCAAAGACTCCCGACAGAAACGGTTCTAGCAAACGAGCAGGGCGGGAAGCAAGCCCCCCAACAATGTTAACAGTCTTTTTGCAATTGAATGGAAAAAGTCTATAGTATGTGTAAAGCCCACATTCCTCATCTGCCTGAGCTTTCCAGGTTACTTGAAAACATATTTAAACTCCAGTAAGTCTGTGCTTTACAAGCAAACGAGCAAACTCCCTTCAAACCAATCTGCATTTTCATGCGTAGGTCTGTGCGCTGCCATCCTCCCCTCCCACACATCACAGCCCTGCACCAGTGTCATGCAGAACAGGTACATGCACCTATCCCATAACCACACATGGGCATCCTATCCCCACCACCCCCAGCCCTGTCCCACATGGGACTGCAGCACACACGTCTCCCACCGCACGCAGCCCCCCAAGCCTTGCTCTACACGGAGGGGGGGCACCGAGACACAAGGGACACCCCTGCCCTGCACATGGCGCTTCAGCCCCGCACGCCAGCCCGTGGTCAGTGCCCGGCAGCTGGTGTGGGGCAAGGGACGCCCGCGGCCGGCACCCGGGGGATCGCTGCCCAGCAAGGGACGCCCGCGGCCGGCACCCGGGGGACCTCTGCCCAGCAAGGGACGCCCGCGGCCGGCACCCGGAGGACCTCTGCCCAGCAAGGGACGCCCGCGGCCGGCACCCGGGGGACCGCTGCCCAGCAAGGGACGCCCGCGGCCGGTACCCGGGGGACCGCTGCCCAGCAAGGGACGCCCGCGGCCGGTACCCATGGTCGGTACCGGGGGTTGGGTACCCACCAAGGGGTCCCCCGGGGATGCTGCCTGCTGAACCCAGACGTGTGGCCGGTAGCCGGTGCCCGCGGTCTGTGCCCGGTAAGGGATGCTCGACGGGAGGCCGTGCCCGGAAAGCCCCGCCGCGCAGCCAGTGCCCGCCGGATCGGTTGCGCGGCCGCGGCCGGGGACGCGCAGAGGGTCGCTTACTTGTGCTTGCCCACGGGCTTGCCGGGGCCGAGCTGCGGGCTGGAGCCGGCCGTGTAGAGGCTGTACCTGCCGCCGTAGGGCAGGGGGGCGGCGGGGGGGTAGAAGGCACCCTTGGCGTCGGCGAGGGCCAGCAGCGTCCCCAGGGAGAGGCAGGCGAGCAGAGCTCCGCGGCGGCGCAGCGCCCGCGCCCGCCGCATGGTCCCGGGCCCGGCGGTGGCGGAGCGGGACGGGACGGGACGGGACCGGACGGGACGGGGCGGCCGCGGGCCCCGCCGGGACGGCGCTGCGGAGGGGACCGGAGCGCCGCCCGCTGCGCCCTGCCCTGCCCTGCCCTGCCCTGCCCTGCCCTGCCCTGCCCTGCCCGGCGGCACACGCTGCTCCGCCGCCCGCCCGACCCCTTTTGTACCGCGGCGGCGGGGGCGGGCCGCGCTCCTCCTCCCGCCCTCCCACAGCCGCCGACCCCCGGCCCCGCGGGCGGGGAGACAAAGCGGCCCCGACATCCCCCCCCTCCCCGACACCCACCCCCCGGACACTTACTCCCCACCCGCGCAGCGCCCGCGGTGCTGAAGCTCGACCCGCGCAGCCCCTCAGCGCAGCCCGGGAGGAGAGCGCTGCCGGCCCCGGAGGGGGGCTGGAAGGGGCATGCACACCCCCCCCCCCCCCCCCCCCGCCCCGGCCTCGGCCCCAAAGCAGCCCCTTCTCCCACTGCCCCCTCCCCGGGCACCGGGCAGGGGTAGCAGGTGCAGCGGGGTCTGGAGCCGTGGGGGTACCCGCAGGGCTCCTGGGCCACCCCCCAGTCCGCAGGACTGCTCTGCTTCACCCCGACGCCCAGGCTAAGAGAAAGGCTGGAGGAACCTTAACCCTGTCCCTTCGGGGCGCGTTCGGCTCGAGGTGAGCTGTGCTGCTGGAGATTGGCAGCTGTCAATCATTTGGCTGGCACCAGCCTGAGGCATCCGGCATCAGCAAGGGCCCAGCGAACCCAGCACCTGGGTTTTGCAGTAAGGGCTATTTTGGAGCTGACCTCAGCCCTCTGTGGTAGATTTGGGCTTCCATTCCAGGCTCCAGGAGAGAGGGAGGGAATCCCTTGCCTTTCCCTGCAGACCCATGGATCTCCCACAGGCAAGGGCATTTCCTCCTAGGTGGTTTTGGAAGGCCAGTTCAGGTCTCCTACCCCTCCTGTGTGCTGCAGAGATCCCTGCTAACCTGCACCCCGATGCCCCCACGCACAGGTGACCCACAGCAGCGGGTGCTGGGCACTGAGCACCCTACCCTGTCCCAACAACACTCCCCAGGCACCACATTAACCACACCGGTGTAAGATGCTTTGTGTGAGGCAGGGAGAGGACCCCCACCCGGGACACTGGGCAATTTGGGAAGGGGGTAACATCCCCGGTGCTACCCAGTGGAGGTCAGCTTGCAGCCCTGCAGAGGTGAGACCGTGCCATGGAGCAGGAGATTTCGTCATATAAGCAGAGCCTGGGCTGAGCATCCCACTGTCCCAGGGACACTTGCACCCTTGGGCATCCCATCGAGAACACGCCAGGGGTTTGATGAGGCTCCTGCCTCGGCTGGCAGAGGCCAGCCCCGAGTCAGCCTGGGCAGGGAAGCACCATGGCGAGGTGTGCAATGCTTCTCTGAAACTCTTGGAGGAAAACAGGAGACGGCTGAGAAAGGGTGGCTGGGTGGGATCCCAACCTGCTGCTGGGGGAAGGAGGCATCAAGGCTTGGGCTGACACTGAGACAGAGATGATAAGATACTGAGACAAACGGCCTTTTTCAGTTAAAAGGAGCCTTTGGCTCGGTCTGAGGTGAATACAGAAACACTAGCAGGAGAAGAAAAAACCCTTAGGAGAGCCATGCTGGGGGAGGCAGGCTGGAAAGACCAGGCGGAAAACCAAGAGGAGGAAGTCTGTGTAATGAACCAGTGCATCCTCTCAAGCGGCTCCCTCCTCTCGGTTCAATCTGCTGCAGGGTGTTGCTGTGAGCCGCCGTGCGCTTGTCAGGCAGCACCCCAGAGGTGGCTGCATTATGGTTTTTACATGGTATATTTGGCAGCACATGAAGCACTTCTCATCCAGCTGGTGCATCGAATTGTTCCACGCTGCTGCGATGCTGCAGCAGGGACAGTCTATAAGCAACTCTATAAAAACAAACAAAAGTCGACCGAGCCTGCATGGTTTAATGCTGGATGCTGAAGTTGAGAACTAACCTTGTGCACAGCCTTTATTTCTTTTCCCTGTGCGCAGGGAGTATGAGCCAGTTTTAATAACAGCGTGCTGCACGTGTGTGTCTGAGGCCTCAGGAAAAAAACATCTGGTGTTGCACGGTTTCAGAAAAAGCCCTTGGTCCTGGCCTTCAAGCCTCTGCTGTGATGAACGGGCATGACAGGGCAGAGTTAAGAGTGCTCGTTTGTCCTCGCTAGCCTGGCTGTGAAAGGGAAGGAGGTGGGAGCCATTGCACTTGTGTGGGTGCGTGTGGGCGCGTCTGTCTGCCTGTCCCTGTCATCCAACCCCACTTTTGAAGCTCCGGGTCACTTTCTGCCAGATTTCATAGGGAGGCAGGATCCTCAGAGAGACTGAATTCCATTTTGTTGTTCTATTGTCTAATTGTTTTATGAAAAAAGGCATCTGGGTAGACAAGAGAGCGCCAAACTTGGGTCCCCACTGAGGAAATGGATTCATCATCAACTCTATTATAAGACATCAAAGAATCCACACGGGAGAGAGCCATTATGAGTGCCCCAAACCATGAGAAAAACTCTCATGTGCCTTATTAGCCGTGAGCTAATCCAACCATGAGACACTGAGCAGCAGGAAACTGGGACTCGTTAAGTTGCACTTCTCAGGGAGCAGCTTGGGTTTGACTATTTGATGCTCAGCCGTGCTGCTGCTGGTCCCCAGCGCACCGTGAGCTCTGGCCAGGCACAGGCGGGTGCCCGTGTGGAGCCTAGCATGGCACCCTGGCTCTGGAGGAGTGCTCACGTGGAGAAGAAACAGGAGACTCCTTCCTACCAGGGCATCCTCCTGACATGGGCATGTACCAGGGGTTAACAGAGAAGATGCCAAGCCCCATCTCCCAGAGCTGTGAAGCTGTGAGCACCAACCTCTCCAGCAGAACGGAAGGGCTTTACCACCCTGAACTGCTGCCGAAAGGCTCCGTGGACGTGCTCGTTGGTAACTGTTGCGTCAGGGAGCACCAACCCTTGGTGCTTCCCAGAGGAAAGCTCTGCTTTCCCTCCTGGCCTTGGCTGGAGAGTAAAGGGGATCAGATCAGAGCTGATGATGATGACCAAATCTGGATGCTGGGCAAACCTGAGGCCCTACCAAGGGACACCCACAGAGGTGCCTGGCCTGGGAGGCTGTGTCCATCAGTGTGCCCATGTGAGCACCTCCTGCAACAGCTTGGTGTGTGACTAGGGAACTTGTTTCTCCACCTGGACTGCCAGGAGTTGATTATTTCGGTTACACCTCTCTCTCACCCCTGCACAGCTATGCTTCAAGCCAGTCCAGGAATGAACAGGTCGAAGTTTTTCCCTACTAAGCATCCAGCAGAGATTTGGCCAAAAAGCAGGGACATTGTGCAGGACCCAGGAGGTACCCAGAAATAGGAGCTCAGCTGGAGGAGAGGAGAGTAAGAGCAGAGGTACTACGGGCAGCTCTTCCCCTGCTCTGTCTCCCGGGGAGGGCTGAGCGAGCCACCGTGAGGCTAATTTCACGAGCGGATGACACCAAACAGTGGCCTGTTCTGCTTCGCATGCTTTTTAATTAACACCTGCATGGCCTCATCAGCTGAATAATTGCCTCCCTTCATGGGTCAACAAGCCAGCAGCCTCTGACCTCCCATTCCCACCTGGGTACGAGGTTTGGTGCCTGCACAGGGTGCAGCGGGTGTGCGCTTTTGCACCACCAAACCCTCCCGTGGGCCAGCGCAGCCATAGGAAAAGTGATAGGACAGTTCAGGGGCTCTTCAATTCTGCTTGCTCTTAGCCAGGACCAGCCTCGTCTACCCTAATCCTGAGCTTTAAACAAGTACCGCTACTGGAAAGGCACCCGCCATGCTGGGGAGGGTGGGGTACACGGGGCGCAGTGGTAAGGAGACAGTTGCCCTCTGTGTTGCCATGGGATGGGAGCACATTGCAGCAAAGGAGATTTAAGTTGGATATTAATAATAAAAAGAAAAATCTGGTAGTAAAATGAATATAGCCCTGGAGGAGACTGTATTGAGCCATCTGGAGATTTTAAAGGAAAGGTTAGATAAAAAAAAAATCTGTCAGGACCAAATTGGGGTAGGGAAATGGCTTGGATGTCTTCCCAAGATCTCTCCCAGCCTGAGTTTTTCCGAGTACAAATTCATTTCCCAAAGTGGCAAGGCAAGAGAGCAGCTCAATTTAGGGGCAGAGTTTCTCCCTAATGATTCCCATTGGATCAAAGGCATTCCTTGAGTTGGCACTTGCAGAGGCCTTTTCCCTTGGCAGTGGGTCTGTGTCTGTGCAAGAGAGGGAGCCTGTTGGAAAGCCCAGCTTTCCCAGGTGCATGTCCAACAGGATCCACCCAGGGCTCACTCTGCCCTTTCGGAGTCCTGTGAAGACACCACAGCTATCCCATGGCTGCTTCCCCAGCCCCAGGGAGGAATGGGGACACTGCGTTGCCCAAACTGGCGGGCAAGATGCATGTCCCATATGGCATAGCAGTGCAGCGGGATACCAGTCCAAGGACAGGAGTGACTCCAGTAGGGCCAGGAGTTCTCCAAGTGCTCTAGTTCCCAGCTAAAACTGAGCTCAAGGAAGCCCACCATGGTCATGGCTCAGCTGCAGGACTGGAAGGTCTTGCTGGCTCCCAGCACGTGCTTCTGCCACATCCCAGCTCCATGCTGGGCATGGACCACTTCTCCCATTGGCCTCAATGGGAAGAAGAAGCAGGCATGCAGGCGGGAGGCAGCCCTGGTCCAGCCGGTGGCATCAGAAACCCAGGCAATATCACATCATCTGCCTTGTCTGGAGGTTGCTGAGGTTTTGTTCTCAATCAGACCCTGGCCCCACTCCCAAGGGTTGTGATTGCAGTGTGTGTGTGTCCCAAAGCTATGGGGTGGGGGGCACATGGGTTTGCCCAGGCTCCGGAGGAAGCTGCGGCTGGGGGCTGAGAACAAAATCCCTTTCTTCGTGGGAAAGTGTAGTGACTTGAAGTGGTCAGACAGCCTTATCTCTGGTTTCGAAAGCCACACGCTGATCATTTGTCAAGATTAGCGCGTGCGGTAGAAGGGATGGAGCTGTTCCAAATCCATGCTCACATCTCTTCCCTGGGCTCAAGGCCATTCATAAAAATGCCAGAGCAGCAGCGGCGGCGGCAGCAGCAGGCAGCACATATGGGGCTGTGGTTTGGGGAGGACCAGGAGGGGTCAACTGCAGGTTACACAAGCTCTGAGCAGGGAGAAGAATGCACAGGTTGCTTTATTTATATATCTGTAGGCATCCTTCCTCCAGGAAAATGTGCAGGGAGGCTGGCAGGGGAGATTTAGCAAGAGCAAGGGCAGGCAGGAGGTCCTTTGTGTGGGACAGGGGTAATATGCTTAAAAAAACCCTTTCCCAGCCATACCAGGACCCTGGGGACAAGAGAGCATTAACAGGCAACAGCCATGGATGTGGAGCAGAAGCAGTCTCCATGGGCAGTCCCAGCTGGATTCAGCAGCGCACGGATGCAGGGTGAAGAGGATGAAGACCAAGCAATGGAGGAGGTGACGTCCTCCCTGTAAACCCCAGCATGTTGATGATGGGGCGCTGGGGACCTGGCTGGACCCAGGCTTTGCGCTGGGGTGGACTGGCCCTGTAAGCCCCCGTGAGGAGCAGCCCTGATCTCAGCTGGTCCCTGTCAGCTTGGGCTCAGGCCGGGTGCCTGTAGCTGGAGAGGCTGGGGTTGTGGAGTGGGTAGTGTGTTTCTGCAACCATGTCATGCAAGAAAAGGCTGCTCTGCAGGCAGGTAAAGATCTAGGGGGATCTCTACTGCAAGGAAAAAGTTTGTCAGCTCCTGCCTACCTTCAAGAACAAGGATATTGCTGAAGCTGAGGGAAGGTGGTAGGGGAAGAAAATACCTTCAGTGTGGGGGCTTGAGTCTGGGTCAGGCACAGACCTGTGCTGGCAGGAGCAGGGCTCAAGCCACGTGCTGTGAGGAAAGGTACTGCTGCAGCTGGGAAGGTTTTGCAGGAGGGGCCCTTCCAGCATGAACACTTGCAAGGAGGTACGTGTCCCTTGAAGCAGGGGTCAGCTATGAGATCAGGTGTATGAGCTGCTCATCCCATGGCTCCAGGAGAGGGGTTTGGTGCCAGCTCATCCCCCAACACCAACATGTTATTCTACAAACCCTGTTGTCCGCAGTGCCTGAGGAGCCCTGGCTTTGGGGGGATTGCATGGCTTCAGGGCTACCTGCAGGCAGGCGTGCTTGGGGAAGGCTCTCCCAAAAGCAGCTCTGCGCTGCATCCCAACTGGTGTGTGCCACAGGGCTGCGGAGAGGTTGTCTTCAGCAGGAGAAGATGACCTCATGTGCTACTGAAATAATTCAATCATTTCCACACTGTTGCAGTAGTTCAGCACTTGCACTTCAGATGGCCCTTCCCATCTCTCCTGCGTGAATGCTTTTTCTCTAGGGGCTGTCCCTGGTGAGAAAATGGTTTCACTGGAAGTGGAAAGAACAGCAGCCAGGCATTTGGGTTTAAAGAAATGCCCCTAGAACTGGTATGTTTGATCGCTTCTCCAGGGCTCAGCCAGGTCCTTTGCAGAGCTGTGCCTCTGGCATTTGGGAAGACCCATGTTCTTCATTGTCTGCATGTCCAGCTGGGTCAACTTCTGCCTTTCCTGGGAACAGGATGATGGCAGCAACCCAGCGGTTTAGCCACAAAACCTCTGCTCGGTGACCTCATTGCTGCACACAGTGGAAGAAAAACACCACAAGAACGGAAAGAAAATACTTTTCTTTTGGGACCTGGGGAATACTGAAGGACATTAGTACAAACTGACTTTTTTTTTTTTTTAAAGTTACCCAGCCCTATGGCACAGTTGAGCTAATGGTAACCTTTGTGCTCTCCTTCGTGCCCTGTCTTCAACACTCCTGTAAAGCAAAGACTTTGCCCGGCATTGAAGTGCTGGTGCTGGGATGCTTGGGAGGGCTGATTGCCCCTGGGCACCCGGTTTCTGCAGGCAAGGTGAAGGCAGGGAGTCAGGTCTGCTGGGGTGACTTCAGCAAGAGAGATGGACCTGAGAGGCAGCTGTGGATACCGGTTTCCCTGCACGCGGTAGGCCCGAGGTGAGGACGGCTGAGTGTGGAGCCTGCTGCAGGGCTCTGCGAAGAAGCAGCCTGAGGATTGTCCTCTGTCTCCCCCATCTCCTGCATTTTGGGGGCAGGAGCCACATGGAGCTTTCCTGGCTGCTCCAACAGCCTGCTTGGGTGAGGGTAGTCTCAGTGGAAAATGTGTGTTTCTGAGGTGGATGATGGAGAGCAACCCTATGAGCCCACTTGGGATAAGTTATCCTATCCTTTGTGCCTTTTTTTGCCTAGCTGTGGACATTTTCCCAGACATGGGGTCCTGGGGCAGCAAGAAGGCTTCCCATAGCTCAGGGCTGCTTTTTCTTGGCTGTGGTCAAGAGCTGCTTGCTCCAAGCCATGGGCAGCATGGCTTCTATGTGTCCCCAAGCACTGGGTGACTTCTGGATATACCAAATGTGGGAACAGCTGGGCTGAAACCCTGCCATTATCCACGTCACTTGAGGCAAGGGGATGAGGGGGGAGTTATTTTTGGGTCCTAAGAGGGGCCCTTCATGCCCCCCTGCTTCAGCCAGCTCTGCCCATCCTCTGAGGTGACCCTGCAGGCATGCGTGTAGGGTGTGTGATGTGAACAGCCATAAATAACGGGCAGTTATTTATGCACAGGCAAAGGAGCAGGGGGGAAAGTGTAACTGATACCAGCTTGGGCTCCTTCCAGACCTGCTTGGAGCTGGGACCTCGTGGCTGATATTTGGCTTCGCCGGCTTCCCTTTGCAAGCAGCTGTTCCTGCAGGCCCTGCATCTGCGTTTGGCCTTCTGCAGTGTTTTGCTAATCCTCTTTCTCACTGTACAGCAATGTGTGCTTGCCAAGGTCCCACTGACCCATCACCAAAAAAAAAAAAAAAAAAAAAAGGAGGAGGAGAACTTGATATCTTCTGCAAGTGAAATAACTTGGGTTCAGTCTTGGAGAATTTCCCGAACTCCCAAGGAATTTCCTGATCTTAGGAATCTGCCAAAATTTGGGATCTGCCTCAATTGGACTGTACATATTTTCAGAGCACACACTGTGGTGTTGTGTTTTGGGTTTCCACCCTGTCTTTGCGAGGGGACGCTCTATCTGAACAGGTCAACAAGACCAGAAAGGAAAGCCTCCCTCTGATCGGTGGCAGGAATACACAGGGATTTATTTAACAGCCTCCCCTTCCTTTATTTTGGGATCAATGAGATTTTTGACCCTAAACTCCTGTCTTGCTTCCCTGTGCCAAACCCCAGGCTGTTATGGCAGCCCTCATGTGAACACAGAAACTTGGGGGCAGTTGTAATACTTTAGGTTAGTGGCTCACTGGCAGACCTGGAATTAAAGGCATAACCCCAGATTGACTAATGTCCCATATTTTTACGAAAAATAATGCCTTTGCAGCAGAAGGCAGCCTCTTTGCTTGTAGCCAGGGCTCAGCATTTGTGTTTATTGCATGTATTTTAAAAGCAAGCAAGCTTCTGGGTGGGAAAAGCGCAGCCCCTCCCCTCAGAATAAACTCGAATGAAATTCCTCAAGGTCTTTTTCCAAAAATTAATGCTGGCTGGATTTCGACCAGGTTGTTTTTGACCAGCTTTAATCTGTGAAATCAACACCGAGTCAGGAAATGCTTAGATTGACTCTGAATGAGGATTTGGCAGGAACTTTCCTCCTATTTATGAGTGATAGTTGGAAACAGCAAAACCTCCTGGAGAGGACCTGTCCTGACCTCTCCACTCATCCAGCCCAGATCGGAGGGGCTTTATCGTCCCTTAATGCTTCATTGCGTGCCCAGGAGCTCAATAGTCCCACTGGGTTGTGCATGATGCTGGAGTCTGGGACAGTTTTTCCACTGGCTTCAGTGGACTTTGGACCAGGCTGTGGGACCAGTTTCCCTGTGGGTGAGCAGTGCTATATGGGGGGAAACTCCAGTCCCCCCAGGCAATGGGTCAGGGCTAAACCCTTTGAAACTCTATCCCCCTCCCAGTTCCAACACGGATGGCCCAAAGACTGTCTCTGCCTCCCTGTTTGTTCCTGATGCCTCTGCACTGCCAGGTCTCCAGCCCTGAGCCAGGGCTGGGGCTGAGCAGAACATGGTACAGGACAGCCCATGGCATCCCCTGTGTCCCCCCACGCTTTGCCATTCCCCCTTCCCCTTGCAATGCTTTCCAAGAGCTTTACAACTGTGTTGCCCTTGAGAGGGAGGAAAAGAAAAGCCAGCGTGAGCACATGTGTCAGGCAGGGGGAAATGGCTGCTGCAAAGTAAGCAGTGCCTTTAAAGAAGTGTTTGTCTGGAGTTTGTTTAGTTATCCTCTAGGTAATTTTACAGCTGAGGAGGCTGGACCATTCAGGCAACGGCCAAAACAATATCCCCACTGTCTGAACAGCTCTCGTGGCTCGGCACGGCTCGGCGGAGCTGGGGGGGCAGAGGGAGATGGGGAAGAGAAGTTTCTTTTACCGGCCGTAGCCAGCAAACGCCATGGAGGATGTCCTGTAATTAAGACATCGCTTCGAATGATCAAGTCACTTGGCTGTCAGGTTGAATAAACCTCCAGGCTCAGGCCGGGTGTGAGAGGGGGAGGAAGGGACGTTGTTGGGAAAAGCGCAGTCCCATCGTTTTGATCTGAATTGCAGCTCTGGGCTTGGCACGCCTTGGGATGCTCACTGTGGAGGAGGCTGATGGGGTGGGGGCTCAGGTCCCTCATTCCCATGGGCAGCAATTTTTTGGTGCCCTCTGTGGAGTTGGAGGCAGGTCTGCCCTGCCTGCACCCCTCCCTGCCCCCAAGCCCTAGGAACCAGCAGCTTCAGCCTGTTGGACACGGGGAACCGGGGCTCCAAAATGCCACCTCGTCCTTCGTGGAAGTGTGTGTGCCGGGGAAGGTCCTGCCCCCCACCCCACCAAAGCACGGTTTGTCCCATCACCCCAACAGATCCCAGGCTGAAATCCCCATGCAATCCCCAGGAAAAGCTCCCTTGCCTCTTCTAAAGGCCTTGTGCAGCCCAAGCTGGAAACGTGGGGGCTTGAGTCTCTCAGCACTACGTGCAAATAGCTCACATCAGCTCATAGCGCTGTTCCCAAGAGCCGTAGCACTCGCTGCTGGCAGCCAGCTTGCAGGAGGATACCGATATTTCATGCAGACATGGCGAGAAACCAGCCCTGTTTCCCATTCACAAGGGGTGGCTCCAAAACAACATAGAGATCTGTCACAGCATATATGCGGCATCTGTGCAAATTGGCCTGACTGCCTAAATAATTCCGTATATATTTATAAACTGTGAGATGTAACGTTTTTTCCTGTTTACTTTTCGGTTGAATTCCTTGCTCATGGAAATGAGAGCTGCAGCACGGTGGCTAGACATAACCATTGTATAGGGAAGACACTGTACAAACTGTCCTAGAAAATTCTGCCAAAATGCCAGGCCATATCAGCCCTGATCTGCAGCCCCTCGCCCCTTCCCACACATGTTCCCCCCTTCTCCCCCTCGCTCCAGCCCTCTGCATTGAGCTGAACCCAGCTGGATGCTCTCATACCAAGGGGTGTTTGCCCAAATATTAATCAGGAGGGAGACCGCCACAGGTAGATTGGGTTTGGACTCACGGTGAGGAAGGTGGAAAAGAAAGAGAAGAGAGTGGGGAAGTTTTCCACCCTGCCAGGATTGCTGTGAATCCAAGCTGGGCAAAACCTCTGTGGATAAAATCGGAAGTGGTCTCTGCCCCACCAGCCACGGGTGGGGTGTCCTCTCCCATGTGCTGCTGAGCATCATGTTGCTGGCGGCACCCTGCGCTGGCACCGAGGGTGGCCGGCGGAGTAAGCCCTGCTGTGGCACAGCTCAAAAAGCGGCACCAGTACCACCTCCATGGGGATCTCCCATGGCTGATCTCAGTGTTCAACGTTTGCTGAGCATCTCTGGCGTGTTGCTGGATCACTGCCCAGAATAGCAAAGTCGGCCAAGGTGATGCTGCAGCCTCAATTTGGGATGCCGGGAGGGGCAGGTTCCTGGGCTCTGCTCCTTGGTCTGTGTTTTGGGGCCAAGGACATGGGATGGTGTCCCAGTTACATGGGAGCTGCAGTGCTCATACCAGATGCAGCTCTTTAATGCTTGTGTGGGTTCAGGATTGAGGTGTCTGGAGCATTTGGGTAGCTGCAGCGTGAGGGATAGGTGCGAAGTGACTGGCTTAAGGGGCTCACATGGCTTCTGCCTCAACCAGCAAGGCAGTCAATGTGTGCCCAGCTCTTGCACATCCCAGCCTGTTCGGCTTCTCCGAGTCCAGCAGGGACGAGGGGAGATGAGGATGGGAGCATGCTTAGGAGCTGGAAGGATGGAGGAGCCTCTCGGTCCCATGGGCTTTTCCCTGTCCTGTCGCATCCCAGCTCCCCTTTCATGGGCACTCTCACCCTTGGGAGGACTCACTCCCAAATACAGGCTGTAGCACACCTCCCCCTCCAAAGCAGGAATGGGTGAAATAACCACTTCCATGGCTGACAGACAGCAGGGATGGAGCAGGGCAATTAAAACATGTGTGGAGCCTTGCCGTGTTTGCACTTGCATCATGCTGGTGGCTCCCCATCTCAAATCCATATCACCTGCCAGTGACATCTTTGCTTTTGACTCTATTTATACCATCAATTCAATTTAAAACTTATTTAGCAGTCATCACAGTTCTTGTGTCATATTTATTTATAGTCTTTCACACTTGCTTCTGTTCACTCTGTCGGTTATTTCAGTCACATTTCTCGTCCCTTACATAAAGGTCTGGGAACAGCTGTGCTGGAGTAGATCAAAGGTCTGTGGAGCCCCACGTCCCCTCTCAGATATTAGCCAGTGATGGGGACTGGGGAAGGAGGAATGAAGCAAGCGTGCAGTGATCCTCCTGGCAGTGAAAGGGTGAGGCACACCTCCAGGTCAGCCTGCTGCGAAGCCCCTGGGACCTCCCTGAATGGCTCTAATCTCTTTTGCAATGCGGTTATACTTCTGACCTCCCCATCACCCTGACCAGCAAATGTCACATTTCAGGGTGCCCCAGGTGAAAGGGGACTGTGGCAATGGCATCCATTGCCCTGGGACTGCAGGGGGACTGACTGGTGGTAGCAGGGATCCTCTGTGAGCAAGGCGGGTTAAAAAGGTAGTAATTATAGAAAGTAACTGTTGAATCCCTAGAAGTCCCTTAGAATTGGGAATTTCTGTGCTTGCACGTAGCCTGGGGAGCAGGCAGGGGCATGGTAGCCTCCCAGCCTCTGCCCTTCACTGGGGGATGCTGTGGGATGGCCATGGGTGTTGAAGGCAGTGGGAGGTCCCCTGCCCTGGGAATGTGGGCTGAGCTCCTGCACGAGCCATAGGACACAATGATGGTCCCCGGCCATGGTGGGACCCCAGCTCCTGCCCGGTGGCTGGTGCTTTGCTCAGTGCCTGAAGGGAAACGGGCTGTGGGGTGGAGAGAGCAGCTGTGCTTGCAGGAGGGTAAATGGGGCTTGGAGCTGGGCAATGGAAGAATCACCACTAAAGCAAGCATCCATGGAAATCATGGCTTCTGGACACAGTTGTTTCATACAATGCCAAAAAGCATCAAAAGGAGGTGAGACAGGCAGAAGGGAAAGCGTAATTGGACATTTTGGTAATCCTTTTCTGAAGGAGACACAACGGCTCGTCTGACCAGAATGGGGTGAGGGCTCATCCGCTCCGGGCTGCTCTGCGGGAGCTGGGAAAGCCTCTGCCCCATCGAGCAGGGGGCAGGCAGCTGCCCTCCCCGCTGGCATGGCCACCAGTGCCAGTCCAGGGCATCCCACCTCCCGTCTTCTTCCTGAGCAAAGGCGAGCTGGTCCGGGGTGGGCGAAGGACGGACACAGCAGCTCCTGAGCAGGACAGGGGCTGGTGGGGCTGTCCCACAGCCGCTGCTGCTGCTGGCTCTACCAGCAGTGCCTATGTTCATCACCGGGGTTGTCCCCTTTAGACAAATCTCAAGCCTTGTGCTTGACTTTTATCAGGTGATGGCCAGGGTGAGGTGTCCCTGCACCCTCCCTTGCATGTCACATGCCCCCATCTCAACTCAAGATCTTGTCCCTGCTCAGGGTGATGTGGCTGATGGGCTGTAAGCCCTTCACTGCAGGACTCAAACCCTGTTTTTCTTTGCTTTACCAGCCTGGCCATGCGTTATCCAGGAGCAGAAGGGCCTGGGGAGCACAAGTGGGGAGAGCACAGGGGGGCAAGGTGCTGCCTGGCTGGCGTCTGGGCCAGGGGGGAGGCAGGAAGGTGGTGGTGGGAGGTTCTGATGCTCTTCCGAGCTGCCCAGGATGCTCCCCCCACCTCTCCTTCAGGGTTTTAATCAATGTGGAGAAACCCGCGGCAAAGTCAGTCCCGCTCCCCCCGCTCTCCCATGAAACTGGATCTATTTCCTGGGATTACACACAGCACCTTAAAGAAAATATTTACAGAATTTATATTCACATCCCGTTCGCCCTCTTCTCAGGGGGCTCTCCCGTGCCCTTCCTCCCTCCCGCTCGCACTTCATCTCCCCCACGCCTCCTCCCGCTTGCCTTCACCCCCCCCATCCTTCTACAATACCCGCCTTTGTGAGAGGAACAATGTTTACTCTCCATTGAGGATGGGGGGATTGGAAATGAAAAGGGCTGCCTCCCCCTCGCCCGGCCCCGGGCTGCACTCGGTGGCGGGAGAAGGAGGAATTCCTGCAGGAATGCCGATGGCGACGGCCGGCGTGAAGGCAGCCCAGGCAAGGGGATAAATATTCAGCCCAGGCAAGGGGATAAATATTCATGCTGGAGAAGAGAGGGAGGAAAGAAAGAGAAGGGCCTGGGGACCAGTATAGTCCAGGGTCCATCATTTTTCTCTCCAGCTTAAGGGTGTGTTGGAAATTCCCCGCCGGCCCCACTGGGTTTACAGGTCCATGATGCGGAACGGGTGCAGCTCTCTCTTGGTTTAAAGCAGGAGATGAAAGGCATGTCTGGGCTGGGGAGGGCTGTACAGCAGCCCCAGGAGTGGAGAAGGGGATTTGGGGCTCGAGCGAGGCGAGGGCTGTGAGAGCCAGCATGTGGCTGCAATTACGGGGATGCTTGCGAGGATGGTGTGCTCGAGCATTGGAAATGCATTGCTTTCCCTCCCCGCCCTTCCCCGGCGCTGGCTGCGTTTCCCCACCAGAAGCCAAGATTTCTCCTGCTGCTCCTTGCTGGGAAGCCATCCAGTTGGAAAAGGGGAGCACTGGAGGGAGGGCTGCCCCTCATCCACGGGCGGGTGCAGGGACAGGGACCCCAGCCTGGGCAATGCGAGGTGCAGTGGCAAGCCTTTAACAATAAATTAGTAAAAAAGGCAAACTTCTTCTTTTTCTTGCTGTCAAGGAAAAAACATCGGGAAAGGTGGAGAAGCTTTTATTATGGGATGGCTTCACCATCTTCAGTGCCCTCTGCCGTTCAGCACCAGCAGCCCTCTCTCCCAGGGCTCGGTGGCAGCCGGAGTCAGGCACCACTGCTCTTTCCCATTGCAGCACTGGCCCTCCGCCAGCTTTTCTAAGCCTTTCCCCACATGAAAGGGGGGCTGCCCACAGAGCCTGCCATGGGTGAAAGGTGTCTCGGGGTCCCCTGATGCCTGCGGGAAGGGCTGGCAGGGCAGGGAGCACGCGTGGGCTTAGCACCGACGCAGCAATGGGCTTTGGGGCCAGCCCTGGTCAGGAGGCTAGGAGCCATCTCCGGAGGTGAACACAGTTTCGTACAAGCCTCTTTCTGTTTCCTAAAAAACCCCGGTGTCTAAATATAGCAAGTACTTGGGCATTTTACTCTGGGAAGGGAAAACAGCTCCAGTGCCAAGAGACATCCTCTTCTGTTTGCACAGTGTGAGGGCTGTGTGTCCTCTGCCTGCTCCCGTCAAGGGGGATCTGCACTGACAGGGGCTGGCTCACCCCAAGCCTGGTCTGTCCCCCAGGACCCCGTCCAGCAGGCCTGGGCGATGTGAGAAACCCCGCATGGCGCTTTGGGCATCGAGTCCAACTGATGCATGAGCATGCTGAATGGTGCTGCGCTCTCCTGGAAGCAGCACAACCTTCTTCCTACTTTGTTCCAAAAAAAGGAGAAAATATTTGCTGGTTTAATTCAGGGCTGAGGCAGGAAATCATCGTTCCCAGGGCCCCCTCTCCTCGCTGATGTGGGACAGACTGGTTGGGTACCACATCCTCTTCCCCCGGCAAGAAAGGAGCCTTAGGAAGAGGCATTCATCAGGTTGTTAATTCAGTCAAATTCCCTCACTGGTCTCCTAAAAGGAGATTTGGGCACGGGGACCCGTATCATGGTCCATCTGTGTCACAGGCAGGAGCCCCAACAGCTCTCTCAGCACCCTTCATTTTCTACTTGACAAGTGGGAGGATGCAGCTATCAATCTTCTCTGTGATTTCCCAACCAGATAGGCATGATGGGAACCCTCAGTCCACCTAAAAATGCTTTATTCACCTCGTTTCCAGATGCTAGAGGAAAAATAGGCTGTGCAGTGTATTGTCACACAGCTGGATTTAGCCCTGCTGCCTGGGCAATCCTGGCCCTCGCCCATCCTCAGGCTGTTGGGACCAGCAGCTGAGCAGCCGGGCACTGCCGCAGGCATCCGTGCCGCAGCTTGTGCTCATCAGCTTTGCACCCCCCTGCCTGGCTGCGGCTCGGGTGTGAAGGGGATGGCGGGTCCCTCTTGGCCCTGTCACTCTCTGTCACCACCAAGGGCTGTGGGTGGTCTGGGCAACCCACCTTTGCCCCGGCCTTTGCTCCCCAAATCAAGGAAAACAAATGAGCGGCAGCCACGTTGCAAACCACGTGGCTTTGTGCTCCCGGGGCTCTCTGCCTCGCTGGCCTCCTGGCTGCTTTTCTCCTGCACTCTCCTTCAAAGCGGGATGCTGGCCTGGGAGCTCAGAACGTCTCTGTGCCATCGTGCCTGGTACCTGGGCTGCACCCCTCGGGCCAGCACCCCGAGTGCTCGCGGCTGCTGGGCGATGGGTGACTGCAGAGAGAGCAGGGCTCTGCTCTGACCTGAAAAGTGTCCTGAGCTCTGGAAGGGACTGTAATATTCACAGGCTGTGCAGGGCTCAGAGGAGAGCAGCTCCAGCACAGAGGCTGGGATGCTTTGCCTCCCTCTATAAATTGTTTTTCGGAATTCCCTGGTGATGTAGAGCTGCAGCTACTGTCGGAGCAACAGCAGACCGGGGCTGCGGTGATAACTGCTAGCGAGTCAGTCCTGGAGACACCCCAGGGAAATGCAGTGTCTGACTGGGAGCAAGCATCATTCTGGCAGGGTGGGAGGCCAAGATCACCGTGCTGCTCCAGGATCAACCCTCGGCTCGCAGGGATCACCCGGCACTGGCTCCTGCTTTCCCTGGGCTGCCCGGCTGGAGGGGGTGTGATGCTCTGCAAATGGCACCTGACACAGAAGGGCCACCAAGGTCACCTCCAAAAGCTGCAGGGATGAGGTTTTCCATTCGATAGCTTTGCACAGGCAAAAGGTGGCCCAGACTGTTTGCAGAACGGTTGGGCTCCTCTCGCCAGGTCGGCTGGAGGAGGCTTTAACGGAGAGCAGGAGTGAGTTAAAGGGTGGAAAGAGGCCCTGGATTTCTCGGGGAACGCAGGGAGGATTAAAAACTCTGGTCCCTATATTGCTTTTTCTATTTCCTTTCTCCTTTTTTTTTTTTTCTCGTGGTATTATTTTTGATGGTTAGAGAAAAAAAATCTGGAAACATAACTGCATAAATTGCTGTTATTTCCGGCTATCCCTGCAGAGCTCGGCTCTCTCCTCACCAGATGGACCGGCTTAGAGAGCCTCCAGCTCCAGCGAGGCTCCCAGGGGCCCAAGGCTGCCCTCTTTTCATTTGCCATCTTGAATTTTGCTCCCACCACCCGGGCTTGCAGTGGGAAGAAATCCCGCTCCCTGAGCCAGGTAACGGAGGCAGCTGGGCTCCACGGGCCCATGCTAGGGGAGGCACCGAGCCCTTGTTTGCTTTGGGAAATTAGAACCGTGTACAGCCTGTGGCTGGAAGCGGTTGGGAAATGTTGCTGCAGGCAGTTGGGGGTAAGCGCTGGTGCTGCTGCGAGGCGATGGCTCGGGGGTACAGCGTGGCCGTGGCAGTGTTGTAGCGGGAGAGCAGTGTGTCCCTGCTCTCCTTTGCAAATCCCCGAGGGCTGGTTTTTCCTCACCACAGGTGTGCAAAGGGGTTTGGGCCAATTTGTCCTCTCCCAGGGACAGTACTGCTCTAAGTGTCTCCATGATGCCTTGGGGACCAGGAGGGAGGGCAGGCACAAGGGCAAGGGGAGCAGGACCGGAGAGGATGGAACCTATGGCAGTGATCTGGTGATTGGTGTCCAGTGAGAAGGAGGAGGTGGACATCCTGACAGAGACGTTGGACCTGGATGAGCCCCACAGGACTGTTATTCCCCCCACAGCGTCGAGTTATTCCCCATAAGCACATGGCTCCTCGCTGTCCCTGCTGCTGAAGAGCAGTCCCAGCACTGAGGTGACCTGCCTCTCGCCACAGTTCCCCAGTCCTGCCCTGGGCTGCTGGCATTGCCAGCTCCTGCGCCACAGCCAGCAGAGCATGCAAAAATTCCTCACGTGCAGGAGCAACGATGTGTCAGCCTCATATGCAAGGAAAAATGTATATGTTCCATATGCACAAGAAAGAGGCCTTGAAAACCGGGAGGATGCAATGATCAATAAATTACAGCTTGGATGATATTTTTCACCATCACCAAATAAATCAGGTCTTATTTTTCCCCCATGTCCACAGATTTAATGGCAGAAACAGTGCCCTTGGTGGTCGTAAAACTCCATCCTCTTGCTGAAGGACCTCCCAAACAATTTGTCATTTGGCCTTTGCTTGTTTGCTTTAAAATTAGCTGGTCCAGACATTTAATAGCCCAGGAGCTAAGAAATCCATCAACCTATCACAGCTTCCAACTATCTCTGTGTGCACTCTGAGGCTGCATCGCAGCATGGTGGGTGGAAGGAGTGATGGGGAGGGAGCAAGCTGTGGAGTCAAGGATCATGGGGGATATTTTTCATCTGAGCTTTAAGATCACCTTTCCGATTTCCATGTCTTTCTTTCTTCCCATCTTTTCTTTCCCCCCTATGGTCATGTAACCTCTCCAGCTGCCATGAGCAATACTCTCCTTCCAGCCGCAGTGAGCAAGTCAGGTGCTGACCCTTTCTCATAGGTGTAAACACTGCCTTGTTAAAAGGGGATAATTACCGGGGTCTAGTTAACCCTGGTGTAAAATCAAAGTGAATAGAGCCCCACTGAGACTTCCAGCCATGCGGACCATGACGCCTGGGCTCTGGGGTAAACAGCCAAGGCTTCACTGCTTGTCAGCTCAGTGCATTCAGTGGAAAGTTAACTTCTCCCTGAAACAGAAACGCTGTCTTTTGGGCTGATTTATACCCCCCAGACACAGGACCAGCTGAGGGGTGGGTCCTTTTCCCATCGGATAGCCTTGCCAGGATTTTTCTGGCTGCCCTGTTGGGAACGAGCAGGGGTTGAACTGCGGGGGGTAGGCAGTGTGTCACTGCACAGACAGTAGCCACTGCTTTGACTTGCTGAGCATTTTCAGCCCTGGAGACCCTACACCCTGTGATGGTCCCCAGGGTGCGAGGAGATACAAACCCAGGGCTGTGCACAGGAGCTGGAAGGGTGCAGTTTGGCTGCCATCGTCCCTGTTTCTTGGGAGGACTTGTGTGTCACCACCACCAAATGGCTTCTATGTGGTTGGAGGCCTCCCATTGATAGCCGAAGGGCTGCTGTTACGTTTCTAGCATCTGCTGTCTCAGTGCTGCCCTGACCCACATCCCCAGAGTGCCCCACTTCCCTGGATCACGAGCAGGTTTCAGCAATAAGGATGCTCAGAAGGCTATTCTCAAGTGGCAGGAAGGTGTGCACAAGAGGTGGGAATGGAGGCCAGCCATTTCCCCGGTATCCTTTCCAGCAGCCTGCCACAGTCCGCTCTTTCGCCCATAGCCAGAGGAGCTGCCGCCCAGGCATGCTCAGCAGGGTGGGGAATGTGGGGCAGCAGCACCCCAGGTGGGATGTCCTGAACAAACTGCAGAGCAGCCGGTCCTGCTGCTGCGAAACCAAAGCATCTGAAGGACGTTCCCAAGCCAGCACACAGGAGCAGACGCCCTTCAGGCTCCTCCAGCCATATTGAGAGCGAAGCCAGCTCCCTCATGTTATTTTTTCCTATTTGACCAGTGGGGCCGGTCATAGACAGCTCCAGTAATTCAACCTGAAATGCCAAGAATCCTATTTCTGCCTCTGCTCACTCACCGAGCTCTGCCCATGGCCTCAGAGCGAGATAAACTGTCTGTGTGTGAGTCTGGGCTGTGACTGAAGCCCGCGGGCTCAGGCTGACTGCAGACATCATGGGAGAGAGGGGCTCTGCAGGCACTGAGCTGAAGGCATTTTGATTGCTTCCAGGATTACTACCCAGCATGTTTATTCCTCCAGCAAGGAGGACTTCATAACTCAGGGACTCCTGACAATGTATATATATTGAAATCTTATAAGAGTAATGACCATATCGAATGATATTTTGTTCTCATCTTGCCAATATAAACAACTCGCTGGACTTACTGAATTGCATTGGGTCATCCTGAATAATTAGGCTCGCATGTTCCATTTATTACCTTGAAAATCCTTTCTCATTGTATTATATATATCTCTCTAAATGTAATATGTTTAAATGAAAACCAGATACAGCTCCGAAGGAATTTGAAATATGAGGCTGAGAGTACAAGAAGCGGCAAAAAGGTCCTCTGCTAATAGGAAAAGCCGAGCCATCCGGGGCTGAGGAAATCAGGGAAGGTCAGGTGTGAGCTGCTGCATGGGGCTGGGCTCAGGGTGCGTCTCTGCAGAGAATCTCATGTTTAAGGATATCCAGTAACTAACTGGTGAGGCTGCTTATACTGGAAGGATGTGGGGAGGAGCGGGGTGGGATCCTGGCAGCCGGGTCCACCTTTGATGTCCCCTTCAGCACCGAGGTCTCTCTTCAGATGGCTTCAGCCCATCGGTGGGGTCAGGCAGCATGAGTCCAGAGAGCATCTCCAGGCCTTTTCGAGAGCCTTTGTTCAGGGCCCAGAAAGTCTCCCACGGCATCAGCAGGCAAGAAGCTGCCAGCACCCTGAAAAAATGAAACCGCAGAGGGGTGAGGCAGGACTTGTGTTGCTGCCCCTTGTGTGGCGGTGAGGGGTGAGCCTGGTATGAACCCAGAAAGCATTGCCAGTAGAAAATAAAAATGCCTTCCTTGGAGCCATGCCTGAGAGGGAAATGCTCATGGACATGTTCAAGAGCAGCTACCTGCAGTGTGTTGCGGTGGCTGAAAATCCCCACTGTGTCCTCCATGAAACAAGAGACCACATCATCAGCTACTCTTAACCAGGGTGCTCCCTGACGTTGATGGATTCATGGCAAGGTTTTGGAGAATCTGACGCTGGCTCCAGCATTTGACTGATAATGTCCCTGCACAGCATGAACGAGGCAGAGCAGTAACCCTCAGGACCTGGAGCTGTACATAATCCTTGCCAAAACTTCCTCTCCCCCTCTCCTGAAATGCCATTCGTGCAAGCTGGGTGAGCATCTCCGCAGTGATTCCCTGTCCCAGCCTGCCACGGCTGCGCCACGAGATGCAGTGCATCACGGCTTGTCTGCAAGTGCACTGAAGGACCATGTAATTTTGCTTTTCCTGTACAGACAAGCGGTGATGCACATTCCTCAGCAAAATTAAGAGGAATCGTAGTTAGCATGGATCTCAGAGACCCAGGTAAGCTGCATGCCTGGGGTGGTGCGTACCAAGACATAGCTGTGACTGAGAAACCCTCTCTGGACACTCTACAGCTTGCCTTGGCCTACTGACACCTGCAGGGCTCATGGCTGTTGGCTTTTAATGGCAGGTCCATTGCCGTTTTGGTTTGCTCTCTCAGGAGGGACAAGGAGGAGAAGTCTGAAGGTGGAGCAGACAAATACATCTTGTGTCAGCACTCATGCCTTTGCCACCTTCCTCCTCGAGGATTACCCCCAAAAATGGGGACCAGACAGGAAAACCTGACCCATGCTCTGCTTGACTAAAACACCGCTTTCAGGTCACTGGGAAGAGTAAGGTGTGAGCCATGGTGTCCATGCCATGGAGCAGGTGTCCTCCAGCGAGACGTCACCCAAAGCCACCTGAAGCCAGTGAGAACCAGCACTTGGCCAGCCCTGAGGATTGTGGTAGGACAGACCCAGTGGCAGGGCAGCAGGAGCACCCAGCGAGGATATTTCAGGTCAGCAGGGAGGTGCGTGGTGGATCGGTGTGTGGGAAGCTGGAGCAGCCCTGCTGGCTCTCCCCATGGTTCTGGCCAGCGCTGTTGAGTGCTTCACTTGCATGAGCACTGAGAGTAAAAACAAAATGACATTCATTAGATGTTTTAAGGAGTGTTCAGGCATGTAATCCTCCTGGAATGAGGCAGCCATAACAAGTTACTGTAGTTATTGATGGTCATGTCAGTTAGCCTTTTCCAAGGATTAATCACCATCCTGCTCATGCCCTACAGGATGTTTTTATCTCCGTTTTCTCCCAGTGTTGGGGCATGCAAAGCTGGCTGGCCTGACTGGTGTGGCTTCCGAATCTGGGGGGAAGGTAAGCTCCTCATACTTAGATCCTAAATATTTAACAGTTTGGAAGAGCAGAGCATTTAGAGGAATTGCTGGGGCAGAACTGCAGCATTTCCAGGTTTTGCCATGGAGAGTCTGAATTCAAATGTCCCCATCACTGATGCCTGGTGTGCAGATCGATGGCAATTTCCCTGAGGCAGTTTGCAGCCTACAGGAAGGATACTGGCCCAGGAGAGGTCTTGATTTGGCTGCCACTGCCATTATAGGTGCATCTAACGCATCATCCAGAGAGGACGGTGCAGAGCCAAGGCAGAGTTCCTCCATACCCAAGAGGACGGCAAACAAGGTTGTACCATTAACTAAAGCACCTGAAGATGATTGTTCTTTTGCTTTGTTCTGCATAAAAGGGGGAGCTGGGGGAGTGACAGGACCATTGCTGAGCTCAGCACAGGAAGAACACAGCACAAGGGTGACACAAGTGGCAAGTGCCAGCATTTTCCCCAAACTGAGGCTGCCTTGAAGAATCAATGAGTTTGAGCAGTCTCAGAGGCTGAGACTACTGTGTGTGGGAGGGGATGTCCCAGCCACCAGCCCGGCAGCAGTGTACAACATCCGAGCATCCATCCCAGTCTGAACTCCTCTGCTCTGCCCTACCCCTGAGGACAGACAGTGCCATCCCAAACCCCACCCAGGCCAGAGAATGAAAGCAAAACAGAGGGAAATGTCCATCTGCTCACTTGCAGGAGGGAGATCCTGGCGTGCTTGGCTTGGAGGGTGCACACAAGTCCAGGATCTTCAGCTGCTCTTTGGAGCATCCCCAGGGAGCCTGGCCATGACCCAGAAAGAGCTCCCTGGCTGCGGCCGGAGGCAAGGTCCCGCAGCGGAGGTGTGCAGTGCTTGCACAGCCAACCCGTGTGTGTCCCTGGCTGCTTTCTTGCAAAACCTGGCAGATCTTGGTGTGCAGCTGACTTGTTAATTGGGAACGAGTGACTCCAGGAGGTCCTGACCTCCAGCATTTGGTCAGACCCCATTGCCTGCAAATGCTGCAGAGCAGCAAGGGCTCAGGGAGGAGACGGTGCCTCTTTTTTACCTGCTGGCTAATGCAGCCAGATGAGGGCCAGGATTTGTGCTCCTTGGCAGTGCCAGCATAACCAAACCTCCAGCTGGAGATGGATTTGGCCTCTTGCCCTGCACGTTTGCACTGGCACTTCTCAGCTTGCCCCTTCTGCTACATGGGTTGGCCTCAGGGCTCATTTTCACTGCAACCCTGATGCTGGCAGTGGTCTGGAGTCTGGAAAGGGCTCAAGAAGCCACACAGCTGGACTGGGCTAGGGAAGAACCTGACCCACTGCTGAGGGGTATTGCTGTCTCACTAATGCTGCTGTGCTCGAAGGGGAGGGAGAAATTCAAGCTTCCAGTGGGCACTGGCTAACTCCCCAGATCAGCACTTAGCAGCAGGGCTCTTCACCCTGGGAAACATCCCCCTGGGTTTGGGCAGCCCCATCCAGCAGCCTGCACTCAGGATCAGGAGCAGCACAGGGTACAAGTCATCACAGGTGCCCTGTGGGGAGGCTCTCCCAGGCTTCTTGCCCTAACAAGACCTGGCGTTGCCTTCAGCCATTGTGCTTTCAGGAGAGCCAAAATCCATGAAATCTCTCAATCACCCAGCCTCCTCTTGGGAGCACAGATTTGCCCCTAACCTCTTTTGCATCCATGCACATCAATTTCTCGGTGCCTGCAGGGACATGGGGGTGTTTCTTGCCCTCCTGGTGCTCAGATCCCTGCTTGCTCAGAGCACCAGTAGATGGACAAAGGGCTCTCACTGTTCCTCTCTGGTCCCCACTCACGTTCCACCAGTGGCTGGGTGACTTTGAGACCCAAGCACTCCTTGAAGCAGCTGTCCTGATGGCAAGGGACAGTGGGGGACATTCATCAGCCCCGCCAGGAAAACTGCCCACTCATTACAGCAGGGTCCCACGGTGTGTGTTAAAACCAAGCACACTGGCAAGGCTGGAAAAATGCCACAGAGCAGAGGAATTAGCATTAATCAAGCCTAATCCCCCGAGGGAATCGCCCCGATGTGTGGCACAGGGGTGTGCTGCATCCCAGACAGGCTGGTGGGTCCTGGGCAGCCCCTGGCCAAGGGACCCCGGTGACTTCCTGGTGTTGCCCCTGAGAGCAGTGACCTCTGACATGAGCTCTTCACTCCCAGCCAGCAGGGAGAGAAGGAAAAGAAAAAAAATAATGATGCTTTTTCCCTCTCCCTCAGTGCCTTTGACACACCTGCCCCCTGCCTGCTTTTCCAGAGGTTTCCCAGGAGCTGATTAACCTCCCCGCCGAACGCTGGGCCAAGTCAACCCGGGTTTGATCGGGCGCGCGTGGGGGCTGCTTTGTTAGCCAGCCCCCTGCGAGCCCACCGGGATGGAGGAGCCCTCACCTGCCCGCACCGGCTCTATGGGCTGCAGTGCCCTGCATGGGCAACCCTTCCATGAGAACATCCCAGGAGGAGAAACCAGTGGGGGAGAGGTGACCTGAAGCCATGGGAGATACAACAGCTTCAGCATGCTCTGCTCAGCTCAAGGCATGCTCAGCTCGAACAGGGAAGGTGTCCTGCTCAGTGCCTGGAGACACAAGGTGTTTCACAGCCCTCTCGGCCCTGGGAGCTGCCAGAAGGAGAAGAGCTGCAGGGACAGCTTTGCTCTGCCCCCCCTGGATCTTCCCAGATGTGCTTTGCATGCAGCTTAGGAAAGGGATGGGGGAGCCAAGCCCCTCTTCTCCCAAGCCAAGGTCCACCTCGTCCACTCCAGCTTTTCTGTTCGTCTCCAAAAACTGATGCCTGTTACTGCTGCAATGGGGTAAATTAAACTTTTTGTCAGCATCATTTCCTCTGGTTCAGCTAGGTGGGAAACTCTGCATTTTATAGCCCCTTGGCTTCTCATCCAAAGGGAAAAAAAAGAGAGGAAAAATGCCCTTTAAATAGAACTTTCCATGCTGGAAGTACCTCTGGAAACACAGCAGGGGGGTAGCCATCAGCATGAGCGATAGGTGCAGGCGCAGCGGGGTGCAGGGCACAGGGAATGGGCCAGGATATGCCTCATGGATGGGCTCCTCCATTTGCCTCCTGGCATGGCCATAAGCTCTTTCTCCAGCTGTTGGCTTGACTCACCCTGCTGATGCTCTGTCCTCACCAGGCAAGACTGAATCCCAAGCTATCTGCCTTGCTCAGAGCCATCCCAGGGAGCCTGGGATCCATGCTGATTCCTGCCATGTCAAGGGCATGTGTCACCCTCATGGCCTCTAGAGACAGGTTGCTCCATCATCACCCCCAAAGCGATGGGAAACACTTGTCATGCCCCAGCAGAGCCCCTTTCCAGGGGACCTGCAGGTGCCTCCTCTCCTGCTTCTAATTTTACCCAGCTTCTGGGTGCACCCCTCCCCACCCCAGGTAAACCTCTCCATCTACTTTGCTTTTTCCCCAGATTTGCTTAACAGGAGAACTCCCAGGCTTATTTTTGCGGCCAGAGCAGCTGGTGGGAATGGGGGCTGCCTACAGCAGGGAAAAAGAAACAAGATGCTTGGCTCTTTTTTCCAGCTCCCTGGCCCCTGATAAAAGCCATGCGCACCAGAGGAGACCGCTAACCAGGCCTTTAAAGTCCAGGCACAAGTGGGAATTCATGTTCAGCTAATGGCGCTATGGATGCAGAGTGCTCTTCACCTGCTGGAGCTGTGAGCCATGCAGAGCAAGAAGACCCATGTATGTCTGAGCACACCCTGGGCAAAGCAAGACCACATCGCTGTTGTCCCAGCAGGCGGGCAGCTTTGCTCCGGTGTGCCCCCATCAGCAGCTTTTGGCTGTGTGGAGGAAAATCATGGTTAGCCATGGTGTCGGATTGGTTTTCAAAGCTTTTTACAGTGTAAAGTGGCAGGTGTGGGCATGCCCTCAACTAAAATGCAGCCATTTTAGGGGGAAGAATACAACCAGATCTCCTCTGATGGAGGACAGCACCCATCACAGGCGGGAATGAGGAGGGATCTCTCTAAGACGGGAAGGATGCCTAAGGACATGGATGCATTGTGCACTGTGACGCTCAGAGCTGGGTAGGTTTTGCTTTGCTCCAAATAGCAATATAGGCTGATTTGCAGCAAATACTGCTCCATAGACCTTACTGTTCCATTGTCCGAGTAATTTGCATTTATTTGATACTCTTTTTTTGCCAATTTTTCCCCTTCTGTGTTATTGCCAGGGATCATTATTTCATACTGTAATGATTTATCTGTCTTGCTTAGCTGTGACTTGGCACACACCACCGATGCTGTTTCTCTGCTGCAATGGGACGAGCATGACCCAGGCTGGCAGGCAGGCTGGGATAAGCCATTGGGATGCCCCAGTGCCTTGGAAAGTGGGAGCAGACCTGAGGGGCTGGGAACCTAGAGAAAGAGTTACACCATTTCCCCTGTTTTATACCTAAAAGAGCTATATGTGCTGGAGATGTGCTGGCTGGCGCCAGCACTGGGACTGAACTTTCCCCCTTCCAGACCAAGAGATTAAATGTGTTATCATCAAGCACAAAGGTGGACAGTGGTCAGCCCTGCCTGTGCCAGGAGGTTTGGTGACCCCTGCTCTCATGGACCCCCACGTGCAAAGCCTGAACATTTGGTTTGCATCATGCTCTGCACAGGTGAGGGTCAAAGGCTCGGACGTTGGCGGAGGACAAAAGCAACGGTGGTCCGAGCTCAGCTGCACAAAGCTCAAGTCCTCCATCTGAGCTCATCTCCACGGAAAACATTTGGGAAGGATGCGTCCAGTTCAGATTCGTCATGTGGAGCAGCTTGGCAGGTCCAAAAGCCCCTGGGGCCCTTTGCAAGCATTAACCAGTGGATTAAACCATCCCAGCCATCGCTCTCACTTCTGGGATATGGATTTCTCAGCCGAATGCCACTGAGATGAGTGGAAAAAGCACTGTCTGTCCCTTTAAGTCCAAAATGACGAGTGTATTTCTGGAGGCTCTGGAAAAGAAGTCAAGACTATTGGCTTCTGCGTCACCAGCACCAGCCATTGATTCCCTGGAAATGTTTCATATTTGGCCAAACTGGCTGTTGACGGAATAGTTTCTGATTTAACACTCTCGGCTGCAGTTGGGACCCAGCTGGGTCTCATTAGCTCCAGAGAGACCGTCCTTCCCATTGGCAGCTGCAGAAATGCTTCCAGCATAGCCCCCTCCTCCTTATTCCCAAATAGACATTTAAGCCCCTCTAACGAGATTTGCACAGGAATCCTAGTTATTTCAGCCTTCAGCCGCTTGTCATTATTATTATTTATCTTTTACCATTATTATTATTTATCTTTTGCTTTAACGCAAAAAACCCCCATGCATAATGACCAGCCGCAAGCTGGTCTCTCCCCCACCTCCAGCTCAGCCCTCTGCAGGGAGCAGATGTGGGTGTCCTCAGGAGCTCCCAGCCTTCCACCAACACCTTCTCCATGTGCTCCCGTCGGACCCCATGGTCTGGAGAGGGTCCTTCCCGCTCCTCCTTCCCTCTCATCCTCCCACCCTGTCTCTCCCAGCCTCTCATCCTCTCTGCCCTTCTCACTCCCTCTCTATTTAGTCTGTGTGTTCAAAACTCAGCACAAAAGCTCTTACAGCTCCCTGGGCTGTGACCCAAACGGTAAAGAATGTTTATATGCTGGTCGCCTTCCATTTCTGTGTATTAATATTGCACACACACAGGCTCACGCACTCACACACGGCGTTTCTGGTGCCTCTGCGGGCTGCTGGCCAAGGGACCCCAGCCAAAGTAAAGGCATCTGGGCCCTTCTGGAGAAAGCAGGAAAAGAAGAAAGAAAGACAAAATACAAAAGCAAAAAGGATTTGGAGAGAAGCAGCTCCTCCAGCCTGTGCCCCTGTGCCCGCTGTGGATGAGGCCAGGGAATCCTGCAGAAAGAGGGGTTTGCCAGGCTATGTCTGCTGCCAGAAAGTCCCCCCATGTCCCTTGTCACCCTCCTGGCTTTTCCCATGAGGCTCGGGCAGGCAATGGGGGCTCGGTGTGAGCCACAGACTCACACAGAGTGGGGGTAGATATGCAGAAATTGGGGGTCTGGCTTTGGACAGGACTGTCCGCTAGAAAGGTGCAGCAAGGTGCTGGGGCCCACCTCGCTGCATGATGCTGAGCCATGGGGATGGCAGCCAGCCCCAGCTGAGATGCTGGAGCCCCAAAACAGTGCTGGGATGTCGGGGCTGCTAGCCCACTTAAGAGTTCTGTAATTGGGGCTGGGGCATGGATGAGGTTCTGTCTCCTCATTGACTGATGTCACACGAGAGCCTGAACATCTTGTTAAACCGCTGGCCCGTGGGATCTCTGACGGGGCTGGGTGAAGAGCTATTGTGAGTGGGTGCGGGTGTGAATCCCACATGGTCTGTGCAAGCAGAGATAGCTGCCTGCAGTCAGAGGCAGGATGGTCCTTACTGCCTCTAAAATCACCTGGGGATCTGCTAAAAAGTGGTGAAACAAGGGAAAATGTGAGGGTGAAGAGGGCCAGGAGTTTCTGCTCAGTGGCTGACTGGGAAGGGTCAGGTCTTTGGCTGAGGTCATCTTGCTCTTCTCCAGGGTCCCCAAAACAGGGCCACAGGCACATGGCATCACCAGCACCTGCAGGCTGTGATTTAGGGATGGGGCAAGAAAAGCCTTGTCCATCTGCACAGTGAAGATGCTGCCTTATCTGACACATGCTGCCTGGGCTGATCACTGCTGTGCTGGTCCAGGCTCGAAGGCTGCTGGGCTTCCCTGGGCTGGTCCCTCACCCCTCTGCAGGACACACAGCCTGTCCTCAACCCCTGTGAAGGGGAAAAGCTGCCTAGTGCCAGTGAAGCCGCTGAGGCTGCTGCTGGATGCTGTGAAAGCTTAGTGCATTGCACAGCTTTTAACACCAGCAATCTGATGGGCACTGAATTTCCTTCTCATCTTCCAGAAAAATGACCTCCTGGAGGTCTCAGCAGGGGTTAACTCTGTGCAAAGTAGTCACGCAATGGGGAGGGCTTGTTCCAAGCACCAAATAACTTGCAGAAGTAATGCATTTGTTCCTAATTAGGATAATTGCCCCATCACTTTTCTCTGTGGCATTGGCCAACCTAACTCACAAATGTCTGAAAACACCAGCTAAAGTATGACCAAATTTAGGAGCTGAGTCGAGTAATATATCGCCTTGATTTGTCCTAAAACATGAATTGGCTGGGAGTCCTCCCGCATATTGCATTTCCAGGGAACATAAGGAACCCATTGTGTAATTAGCGGTAGTATTTTCAACACACTGTGGTGCGCAGCCTTCGCGGTGCTCTGCCCTCCTTTCCCGCGCTACTGCACCTCCTGGGACCCCCAGTTCATGGGTATGAGCGGGTGGAGGGGTTATAAATGTGTCTGTCACAGAAGTGCTGAGCATGGTTATGGCAAAGGAGGAGATAAGGGCTTGCCTGCTCCTTCATCCCTCTAGCTCCCAGTTTGGAGGGAGACAGAGTGGAGATGTTCCTAGCTGGGTGGCCAGGAGCAGACCTGGGGACAGGACAAGGTCCTGTGCTGGAGGATCCAGTTCGCAACCATTGCAGCCTGCCTGCAGTTGTCAGCAATCAATATCTCCCCAGCCATGGGATACCCTTGCTGGGACCCTGGCACTGCAGCAAGAAATCCTGCCCCAAAGGTTGCAAGGAGGTTGTGAAGCTGAGCCATAGCAGGACTGGGCATCCTACCCCGTGCCCTCCTGCCTGCCCATACCCTGCTCCCCAACCCTCGCTGGAAGGACTCCCCATGGTCCCTGGTGGGAAATCTGATGGATCCATTCAGATCTGGACAAGAGCTGGGCTCTCCCACCAGCCCCACTCTGCCTGCAAGATGCAATGCTGAGACCTCGCTGGGGATTCTGCCTGCCTCAGCAGGGCACCGAGTGCCCCTTGTTTTGGCTCTCTGCTCTCCCATCATGCAGATGTTTCCTTCTCCGTTCCCAAGCTGCTTTGAGCAACTTGGGCCCTAAGTACCGGTGACCCCATATGAGTTACCTCTAGGATGAGCTGGGTGCTTGGCATGACCCAGGAGAACATCCTCCAGGACATCAGCTTTCCCCACCTTGGTGTAAGCCCATGTTTGATGGCCCTCCCTTCTCCTTCCCTTGTGCATCACCTTCTTGCCATGCAAGGGATCATGTGTGAAGGCCATACTTGGGGCTGGAGTCGCTCAAGGCAAAGCCTTGGAGGGTCGCATCCTTTCCCCGCCATGCACCTGTGTGCCCAGCACAGGTGGCTTGCAGAGGTGATCTCCTGTTTGCAAAGTGCCTGGATATCTCTTTCATGCTCATCTTTCTGCATTTACTCACTCCCTCTGAATGCCACATGAGGTTTCTTTCCCCCAAGGGTGTTGACATTTAAAGGTATTTGAAAAAATCCGTTTGCACTGTAAAAATGACTAATGG
Source organism: Haliaeetus albicilla (assembly GCF_947461875.1). Lineage (NCBI taxonomy): Eukaryota > Metazoa > Chordata > Aves > Accipitriformes > Accipitridae > Haliaeetus > Haliaeetus albicilla. Next base: position 12,683,680 of record NC_091484.1, on the reverse strand, counting down.
TTAAGCCTAGAAGTTAATTCATTCTCCTCCATGTCTCATCCCTGCCAGTCCAGGAGCTGGCCAGAAAACAAGCAAGAGCACTTTCCTCCTCCCCTTGGCTGTTTGTTGTCAGTCCTGTGTGTTTACCTCTCACATCTCATCTCGAAATGTTTTCCCCCCTTGTGACTTTCGGAAGCTTTTAGAGGGACCAGGCATTGCTGCCCTGGCTAAACAGGGTAGGAACAGTCCTCTCTTTCCCGCCCGCTGTCCCCCCACGGAGGAAGGGTTAACAGCAGAAACACTGGCCAAAGCAGGAAAAGAACCTAAGAGAGGACTTTCTGTGTGCCAGGACATCCATTCGAAACAGCTAGCTGGCCTGTCTAGAGACCTGCTCTGCTAAAGGCATACATTTCCCCTCTATATGGATTTTCCACCTAATCTCCACATTTTACATTGATGTGCTGGGGGGGAGGGCCCAGGCTGAAATGTTCATTCATTTTCCCAGTCCAGCTTCGTTTCCACACCTTCCACCAGCTGTCTCCTGGGCTGGGTACGCCTTTGCATCCGCTCTCCCCTTCCCTCCCCTCTCACCCCTCCACCGGGGCTCTGTCCCATGGCAGTGTGGGGAATACACCTTTGATAAACACCACATTTCTGGCACTGTTGTCTGTGCGCACGTATGGCTTCATCATACGAAGAAAAGAAAAAAAGAAAAAAAAAGAGAAGAAGAGTCCCTTTCTCTCACAAAACCATGGAAACCTCCTCATTTGTGTGTGAGCAGATGGCTTTCCAATCGACTCCGTGGCTGAGGCAGCCTGCATGTGCACAGCAGAGCCCCGGAGCCCGCCTTGTGCTGCTCTGCAAAGAGGCGAGAGAAAATCAAAATGCTGAGACAAGCACGTGGCTGCAATGCAAAGCAAAACCAGCTTCACAAAAGTCTCATTGCAGATAAAATCAAGCACAAGATGGGATCTGAACCTGAGAACCCAGAGCAGCTCTCTTCCCCTTTGGACTTCCCAGGCTCCAGCTGAGCAGTGATTTTGTCCCACTAGTCTTTGTTTATTTTTTTCCACTAGGGAGGTTCAAACTGAGACACAGCAAACCCAAAGGGAGCTTCTCTCACTGCACTTTTGCCCGAGCTGCTTCAGAAATCTCAGCCTGGGAGGTCAGTGATGTCGGTGCAGGAGCTGATCTTGCAGGGTCAGGTCCCCCTCCACAGGGTGCAGATCTGGCGCTGCCCCCCTAACCTTTCCTTCTCCTTGTAGCTGCTGCTCAGTTCATGTCCCATGGGGTGTTACAGGGTCGGTATTGCCTCTCCAGCTCTTTCCTTCTGTCATCAGGCAGTGGTTACATTTTCTCCTCAGGAGAGCTAGGCCCTGGTCGCTCACATTTCTGTGCTCTCTGGAAAGCACCTAAGCTTCTTGCTTTCAGTCCAAGTGCATCCCCCTTAAATCTCCCTCCTGGATCTGTGCACTTAATAAGTCTTAGCATTTCATTAGCAGGTGCTAATAGCAATGGCACAGAGCCACATACTTTGAATTCAAATCCTCCTTGGATTAGCATGCACCACTCATCCCTCTGTCCACCTAGCAGCTAGGATCCAGACATCTCCTGCATCGCTACTTGGAGCTCTTCCTACCAAAGGGGTGAGCAGTTAGTGTTTCCAGCTAATTGCAGTGCTGGAGAATTGGGACACAGAACCTATGGCACCCAGACATGCACTGAGGGAAGGAGAAACCATCATGGCCCAAAATGCCTTCAAAAACCTTCTCTCCAGCCTCCAGCAAGGAAGTGGACCTCTACCAGGCAGGATGAACCAAGGCAACAGCTCAGCTGGTAAACATCGATAGCAGCATAGAAACTGGTCTAGAAGGGCATGTGGGCTGGACCTATCAGCGTTTACTGAGCTGTTCCCACAGGCTCAATGGGAAGGTGGCAGTCTCTTTCCTCAGATGCCCCCATTTTGCTTCTGCACTTCCAGGTCCAAAATGTTTCTGCCTGAGGAAACCCTTGTCTGGTTCCTTTCTCCTAGCAGCCATCCTGCCCAAGTTTTTCTCACAGCTGGGAAAGCACAAAATGGGCCCTAGCAAGTCAAGACACAGTCAGTCCCTTAATTCCCTTTATCTTCCAGTCTTCAATCCCTGGTTATTGTGAATGCCCAAACAAATAATACTTCTCATCTATGTGACGGTGATGTGATGCCTACAGACAGTCCCAGTGAGTCCCATGGGAGACCACGGTGCTGCCAGAAATTGTTCCTTACCCCAGCCTTGCCCATGAGACCCCTTCTTTCTCAGGCAGAGCTGAGCAAACCAGTGCTCAGCAACCCTTCTTGCTGACCTCCTCCCAAATGAGATGCGGGACCTGAAACAGCTGCCCAGGATGACTAACTCTGTACCGGAAAGAAGGACAAGGAAAAGCAATGCTCAGGAAACACACATGAGCCAGGAAAGATCCTGTCTGCAATGGAGGCAGTTGCCCCCTCTTCCACGGCACAGAGAGCTGGCTGCTCCTCCTGCTCCACAGAGGACCAAGCAGACGCCTTGAGTCCAAGCTGCACATCTGGAAGTCGGATCCATTAAAACAAACCCTATTACATAACAACAGACATCTGGAGTCTGTTACCACTACATTTTTAGTAAAAATAGTTTTTTGATATGATCTCTCCTAAGAATGTGGCAGAGGGGCTCAGAGCCAAAGTCCTCCAAGAATGGCTGTAACTGCTTCTCATAAAACATCCCCCACCTCCTGCTCGGGGCACGGTTGTTTCCTCCCGGTGCACACACTGTCCCTCCACGCTGATGCTCGGACGCACAGAGGGCAAGGTTTCAGGCTGAAGGCAGGTGCAGTGCTAGGGGCAAAGCTGGAGGATTCACTGGGTCCCAAGCTCTGCATAGGCTTCACACTGCCCCTGAGATCAAGAGAATTGGGCAGCCGGCACCCAAAATTTCATTTTGTTAGTGCTGGGGACTATTAGCTCATGGGATTGGAGAGCAGCATGTCTGTACAGTGTCTTTGTGCATGGGGAGGAGCCCACCAAAATCTGGAGACCACAGAGGTCTGGGGCTAGCTGAAACCTGGTTGCTTTTGTCATCAAGGTGTAGCATGATGAAGCAAGCTGTGGGTTTTGCTAACCCCTCCAAACTGGGGGCCAGGGGCTATGTGCCTCCATGCATTCCCCTTAGCCCCCTGGAGCTTGAAGGAGAGGTTTCCTGGATGAGTCTATAGAAAGTAAACATAATTTGCTTTGGAAGTGCTTAGGTACAACAGGGATGGGTGGTTGGATGGGTGGAGGGAAGGAAGGAAAGCCATGGTTTTCAAACAGTAGTGTCAGACCTGCTTTTCATGACAACTGGAATAAGCAGCCACTTACGAGAGTGAGAAGTTGGGGTGACCAGAAGTCAAAACAGCAATAGCTAAAATGGGTGAAGGAGGGATAGCAGTGACTGTAACCTCTGTGAGCCTGGGAGCTTAGGCAGCTAGCAGCAAACGTTGGCTTGAGTTGGTGCTGGGCTCCCAAAGCCTCAGGTAAAAGCCCTCAGGTGCTTTACCCTGCCAGCCTTGGTGACCAGAATAAATGAACCCATGTTGCAATTTCCTCAGGTTTTGGTTAACCCAAAACTTCTTGTCCAGGTAGTTTTGGAAACGCTTCAGCGAGATCCATCTCTGTGCCCTGAGCTTTGTTAATCTGCTCTGCAGTGGGCCCAGAGGGATGCTGGTGCTCTTGCTTTCACTGAACTGTATTTCACTCATCCACCAAAAAAACCCACCCTCTCTCAGCTAACTCCTTAGAATAGTATGTCATGGCCACACATTTCCCCAGCATATCACCTCATCTCCTCTCCGCCTAGTCTTGACTGAGACCCCCAGCTGGTTTTTGTTGTCACTTGTAATCTTCATCAACCCTAGATGTCCCTAGAAGTCCCCTTCTTACACCACTCACTCTACCTCTTAGTAGTCTAAGTGCCGAGCTCCTGCAGCCTCCACCCTTCTGTTTGCTGACTTTCTCTTGAGTCTCTGCTGCGCCAGCCCTTGCAAGCACAGGTGCTACTGCCCGTAATCCTGGCTGAGCAGTCAGTCTGAGCCGTGTCTTTCTCTCCCTCAGCTTCCATTAGCTCCTTATTGCAAATGAGACTCGCTGCCCTCATGGGCGTGGTGCAGTCTGTCCACGGACCTTCCCCAGGTCTCATCTCTGCTCCTGGTGCTCATCAGCTACCAACTCCCCTGCCCTTCCCCAACTCACGACAATGATGGGATTGAGGTTTTCCTGCCAGCTGTTGATTTCCACCCCTTTGCAGATTGCATCTCCAAACACATCTCCTTCCTCTCCACCTGATGGCTACAACAGGACAGTCTCTATCCATAGACCCTCTGGACTTTGGTTTTCTCTAACTTCCCTGGTGGGCCATCTTGCCTTGTTTCTCCTGAAGACTCAACCCTGGCCATGAGCTCACCAGCGCCAAGCGGACCAGGTCATGGCAAGCCCAGTAAGTGCTCCTGTGGGAGAAGCAGAGGAAATCTTGAGTTGGTGGTGACGGTAGCTGCTGTGCTCCTGGAGCCGGCTCAGCAGCAATGCTCTGGAAAGGACCTGGAAGGTCATTTGGGCACATGCATTTGGTGCTAAATATTGAAGTATGGTTGCTAAGGAGACCTCAGTGCTTCCAGCCAGGACGAGGGGCTAACTCGGGTGCCGCGGCCAAGATCCGGTCTGAGCATCTACCAGTTGTTCCTTCCATAGGTTTTTAACGGTGCAATTTTCTCTGGCGTCACGGCTGCAATCTTGGCTCCCCCGAAGCCCCTCAGCCGGTCCAGGCCATATGCCGACCGCCCACAGATCCCAGCCCAGAGCTGGCCCTGCAGCTGAGGAGCTTTTGCCTGATGCTAGCAGACCCCAGGCAGCAGCAGCAGCAGCAGCGAGGAGGGGTTTGGCTACCCAGATACAAATAATCAGTCTCCTCCGCAGGTCAGAGTTGGACCGGCACACGAATATGGAAACTCCCTTCCTTGCTGTTGATCTATCTGCAAGAAAGCGAGCAAGTTTCTTAAACGATGGGTGGAGCTGGATGGGGACAGATCCCAGCTGCTGGAGTCGGGACACCTACATAAGACAGGGTATTCCATTGCTGCCTCGAGATGCCAGTCCTGAGGACCTCCAGCAAAGGTGCAGGGGGGTGCTATGTTCTCCTCTCTGAGAGCATAGCTGGCCAAGCCCTGGCACAAGGAGAAATGAGACATCTGACCCACCAGCTGAATGCTCCCCACCTTCCTGAGCCCTCTCCCTGGGGCTCAGTGCGGTTGCACTTCTTGCATATGCACTCTCTGCCCCATCCTCCTTGGAGAGCACCCACGGGGGGACGGGGTGCCTGGTGGGCGGCCATGCAGCACTGCCCATCCTCCTGCCCTGGGAACATGGGGGTGAACACCAGTGCAGAGTCCATCAGCTGCTTTCCACAGTTCAAGACATCAGGAGAGGGCAGCACTGTGGGAAAACCCCTGGGGTGAACCCCCTGCAGCCTGAGACCCCATCACAGCACGGCCCAGCTCCTCACAGCCAGCGAGGCCATGTCAATGGTCCCACCAGCAGCTGTGCTGGGGCTTGCTGGGCAGGCAGGAGGCAGAGCCAAGCCAGCCCCAGCCCCAGCCGCTCTTGGCCAGTGGGTGATCCTTGGCCTTCATTCCCTGCTCAGCCACCCTCACCCCAAACTCCATGGCTACTGCTGCCTTTTGATGCTGAGACAATCTCCATCTCCAGCGTGGCCACAGCTCCCAGGCTAGCATCTGCTGCCTGGCAGGTCCTCACCCACTGGAAGAAAAGCTTTGGGGTTTCCATGGCAGCCCCAAGCACATGGAGAAAAACCTCTTCCTTCCCCCCAGCACAGAGAGCAGCCGAGGAGGGACCCCTGGACCGAAGCCGGGTCCTTACATCTCCCCTGGCCCCGCACTGATGGCAAGGCAGCCAGGCACGGGAGCAGAGTTTTAAATGATACCTGGACACGTCTGAAACACAAATCCATGTGAGGCCACGTGATAAAAGCTCTTCTGGCAAGTAATAAAAGAGCAGAGTGACTGATTCTTGCAAACACTTTCTTAAAAGCTTTTGGCAGGAGAGGACACTGCTGCCCTTGGGACAGCCCGGGTACGTGGCACTGGGTCTTGTCTGCTCCCCGTGATGTCGGCTGGGCTCATTCCTGGCATGTAATTCCCCAAAGGGGGAGAGCAAGGGGAAAGAAAGCAGATCCCGTCTTTGGTCTGGAAGGGTAAATTTCTGCATGGATTTTAGAGACTGTGTTGCCACATCATAGTGGAAGCTCTGCTTTCTGTACAGGGGCTGGGACTTCGTGTTAACACCTTCAGTGCCTCAGAGCAAGGCTGCACCATTTTCTTTCACATCGGGCTATAAAAGACATGAATTTAAACCCAGTCTCTCCTTTTTTCTGCCATATGTACCAGCCAGACTTCAGTTTTCCAGAGGTTATAACCTGGGTAGCTTTTCATCTCATCACCAGCAGATGCATCTTTGGGTGAAGTGCATCTCCCTGCCAGAGCAGAAGGCTGCTAAAGCTTTCATGCAGAAAACACTTTTCTCTTTCCTTAACCCTGTCCTTGCAAATGGTGGTGCTATTTTGGCTAATGTGCAGCCAACCTGGAGAAGTTCAGGTCAAGTGGTTAGAGTCTGATAAAGTCAAAGGCAAATAAACTCAGAGCCTTGTAACTGGAAGTGGCAGGCTACTTTCATTACAGGTGGCTTTACTAGTTCCACCTACCATAAAAACTGCTGGATATTTGTAAGAACACTCTTTTTTTTTTTCCTTTTCTCCCTTCTTTTGGAGACTCTCCCACTCTGTAGCCTCTAGCTAAAATCAACGCAGTCCCTAATATCATCCTCATTTCCCACCTGTTATTAAGTCCCTCCTGTACCCTGTAAGCATCCCAAGTGTGCAACACACAGCCAGCTTCTGACAAGTTGAGGGCACGAGGAAGAAGGGACAGTAGGACATGAGACAAGGACACCGGTTCCAGAACTCTGCTCCAGGCTGATGTGAAGCTGGTACCTGCTTTTTGTTTCATCTTTGCAGTCATCATCTCGGGAGATGTTGTCCAGCTGCTTCAAGCCTTGAAAACAAAAGGGTTTTATTTTCCATCTCTTTCTTTTTTTAATGTGCAGATTCAAACACTGGACATTAATGGGAAAGTCCTGCATGGAAGGAGCAGCAAATGGAGGCTGCTAAGAGGCGGGCTCTCAAACTGAGTGCAGTTACTCTGTTCATGCCTCTTAGATGGCCCCTCTGCATTGCACTCTTTGCTGGTGCTGCCTTTTCTCCCTGGCGCTCTTTCTATCCCTCCCTTTGCGTTTGGAAGGCAGTGTATGTTGCCTCTGATTTTCTACCAATTTTATCAAAGAAAGACTGTGAATAAATACAGCAATCTGGAGAAAAAACAGAGACTCAGATTAGCTTCAGTTTGTATTTGCCTTGCTGTTTCCCACCGGTGCTGTCCTCACCCACAGCCTGTGCATGTCATTTCTCTAGCTGGAGAAGTAGCGAAGTTGCTGGATCTGGTGCTTTCCTGTGCTTCTGGCAGACAGTTCCTCCTTGGTCACCCATGTCTCTGGGGAGCAGCTCCTGGGACCAGGGCGAGGGAAAAACCTATTTCTGCAAGTGTCAGGCGCTCCCATGAGCAATGGGGTCAGGGGCAGAGGCTGATCCCCAGATGTGCTCCAAGGGGAATCAGGGTTTATTGATTGCTCATCACATCCAGGAGTGCCCCTGGCTCACCGGGGTACCTTCCACCCTCCTGTCTCAGGTCCATCCCCCAAGATGCACGGAGGCATGGGAGGGGGCAAGAGGAGCCCCCAGCCCCCCAGCCCCAGGGACGGCATTGTTCTCTCCGAAGGCGCAACCACTGGCTGCCACATTCCTCCTGCTCTGCTTGGCCCCCCCCAGGGAGATGCTCCTGGACCGATTGCAGTGGGGTCCTGTCACACCCAGCTCCCTCTTGGATGTTCCCGCATCCTCTGCTGCAACTCCCGGGCTGCAGATCAACCTGGGCTTTCCATCTCAGAGAGCTGCAGGAGGTGCCTCGCACAGGGCTGCCTGACCCATGGTACATGGCCAGATGCCCCCCCACAGGAGGTCACACACCCCACACCTCTCCCGAAACTGCCCGGTGCCCCTCTGCCATGTCATGGGGATGTACCGCTTGGTCCCATTTCAAGGAAGGTGCTGGCAGGCTGCCACAGCCCTGTCCAGAAACACAGGCATTTGGCCTCAAAGCACCGGAGCATGAGGAACCTACCAAGAAGAGCAAAAAGTTAAGACACTGATTTGCAGATACTGTTATGAACCAAAGCCCAGAGCTCTGCTCATTGTAATATCTGACATAATTGAGGTCATTATTTGTACATTATCTGCATGAACATTTGACACTGGGAAAATACTTGCAGTTCCTGAAAGACTGGCAAATTCTATCATGAGTGTTTATTCATGCCAGAATCTAATCCAGAAACTCATTTTTCTTTCTCCTTGGATATTTTATCTGATGAGAGCATGGGCTGTGGTGAGCAGGCAGAGCCCTGTCTTCGCTGGGCTGAGCCACTCTCGGACAGACTACCCTCAGACAGCTGGAGGAGCCTACATGGGAGATGGAAATGGGAATACATTCAGAAACCGGTTTGGGAATGAATTTCTAACGATCCCACAACCAGCTCCAGAGCTACCCTCCAGACACCTCCTGGTCCTGTCCCTGCGTCTCCCAGCTGATGCCCATCAGCATCAATGGGCCTCTTGGGAGATGCTCCCTGATGTGCCCTGGGCAACCTCACTGATATGGAGGTCAAAATGCCTCTGGGGACTTCAACCAAGGTAATTTTCCTGAAGCCCACCCAGTTTTACTGAAGTGCGTTGGATGGTTTTGCACTCTGGGTCTGCACCACGTGGACCAGGCACCACTCAGGGCTGGGCTCACACCGTGTGAGTCACAGCTGTGCCCTGGGAACCTGGAGACTCCGAAGAAATATGGGTTTCCCAGGGTCTTCTCTATGGGGTTTTGGCAAACTGCTCTTGCTGGGCAGATCTGAACTGAAACCCACCCTTTGAGAGCCATGTTGTAGGCACTGCGGGAGAGCCTGTTTGCACAGAGCATCTTTGCCTCCTCTCCTCCCCCAGCCCGGTGGTGCGGGGAGCGTTCCCCTCTTGGGTTACGTCTGTCCCTGCACACTCTGCTGCCTGTGCACCTCTGCCCAATGCCTTTGTGGTTGTGAAGAGAAGCGTTCAAAGAGGAGGGAAGAAAAACCAGAGAAAACATGAAAACCAGAAGTGCCATTAAGCTGAGGCTGGAGTTGGGACGAGGTCTCCATCCACTGGCTCCTGCGTGGGGTGCGCACACAGGGCATGGAGGGACATCCTGACAGAGGGTGATGGAGCCGAGGAGTCAAGATGGAGAGTGGGCTGGGATGGCACTGGGGCTGCGGGGGGGTGTGAGAGGGCATGAACCCGCCTCTCCCCAAACAGTCTCTCAAGCGAGGGACCAGGGGTGCCATTTCCAGCTGCAGACCTGGCAGCCAGACCCTGGGTTACAAATTCATCCCTTGCTGAAGCTGTCAGGAAACAGCAGCTGCCGCCAAGGAAGCAGTGATAGAAAAAGCCCTGTTTGTTTTGGTGCTGCAAAGGGCTAGAAATAATACTTTGCTGATTGGAAAGCAAGCCTCGGGTTGAAATGGCTTCCTCAGGAGCCAGGAAGCATGAAGGAGCGCCAAGACAATACTGGACAAGGAGGGACTGCCCCAACTGGTACAATCACACTTTCATGGCAGGTGGTGGATTAAATGCCCAGGCAGTGAGAGGGAGAGGAGAGAGGACAGCTTTCAAGGTCTTGTCCAAATTGCCTCAAAGCTCCCTGATCCAGCGACATAGCCTCCAGAGATCCTGGTGCTTTTCCTCATTTTGAGGATTATCCAGCCCACATAAAGAGAAGGAGAGGTGCTCCTGCAGGTCACAGCCAAAATCCTAGCAGGCAGCTGAATCCTGTCACCCCCAGACCAACCTCACTAGCAGTGATTTACTGCAGGGAAGATCCTCAAGGAAATAAATAAAGAGCAGGAGATGGCCTGAAGGTGAGGAGGCATGATGGAGCTGCAGAGCCCAGCAAGGGCTGGGCGGGGGGGGACCCAGCTGCCACGTGCCGACGTCCCTGCTGGAGCCCTGCGCTTTAGATAAATATTTGAAGTCCCTGTAAATAGAGATCTCGCTTGGGAATGGGGAGAATCACTTTCGCTACTTCCCCAGCTGTCTGGAAAAGGCGAACAAGCTGGCCATCAGCCAGGCAGGGAAGTGCCCTGAGGGATATGCACAGGCAGGGCATGGAGGTGGCGGTGGGTAGGGCTCACCAGCAAACCCAGCTCTGACCCTCCTGTGGGTCACCCGTGGGGCCTGGGGTGGCCTTGGGGTGATGGGACCCTCCGAGGTCTCCTCTTCCAGCATGGGAGATGGCACCAGCTCCAGATGCATCATCACCCTCAGCCTCAGACAGGATGGACTGAATGAAAAATGTGCCTGGTGCAGAGCAGAGTGCAGGGGTTTTAGTTCCTTGCCCCTATGAGCCTCCACACCCCAGTGAGAGCAGCCCCGTTTTCCTTCCCCTCCTGCACCCCTGTGCCTTTGGCCCCTTCCCACCGCAAGGGAATTTCCATTGCTCCTCTCAAACCGCAGCCCCATGCTTGGGAACCTGAAACCTGTATTTGCCAGAGAGAAGAAAATCAGATTGTAGGAAATGCAGCACATGAAAAAAAAAGGGGGGGGGAGTGGAGGGGGGGGGGAGCGAAGCTATTTTTTATTGCTCCCAGAATCTCTCACCGCGGTTCGAAACATGCTCCTCGTGCCAGCACACAGCAGGACAGCACGCCTCCCAGAGCAGCCTCTTCCCTACGGCATCACAGGGGCTTCGGGGCAGTGGGGGGGGCTGCTGGGTCTGGAAGAGGGTGGCAGGGACAGGGTGGGGGACTTGCTCTGGGATTTTCCCCCCAGCTCCACTCCCTCATTTATTTATTTATTTACATCCCGGCATATTACCTAATCCCTCCCATTTTCCATGGCTGTCACATCCCCACTTCCACAGCCAAGATACGTCGGAAAATATGTTTGATTTTTTTTTTTTTTTTCCTGGCAGGTACCCGATTTCTGGTTGTTTTTTTTTTTTAAAAAAAAGCTACCATCCCTTCCCCCCAGAAATGCAGCAGCGGTCCCGGTCCTCCCCATGTTCATCCTGGGATGCCTCCCTGCCCCAGCGGCATTGATGTTGGCACCGCACGGCTCCTCCAAGGAGCCAAAGGCTGGGTGAGAGCTGGGGTCTGTAGGAGGGAAGGTGAGTGCTTCTTGTTTCTTGAGGGAGGCAGCAGGACCTGGTGGGTAGAGAGGGGGCTCCCAGCCAGAGCCACTGCCTTTCTTTTCCCTACCCCTCACTCTTTAATGAGATCATTCCAGATGATAATTAATTTTATCTCATTCTGTCTATCCAATGGGAGCAGCCAAGATGTCAGCATCACAACACCCAGTCCCCGTGCAGCTTGGGAGCAGGACAGAGCTCTCAGGAGGACAAAACTCCTGCATGCCTTCAGCCAGGTAAAGAGAGAACAAAACATATGCTCCCACTGACAAGAAACCTCACAACCCCACAGGGGGACACCAAGACCCCCAAAGGTGAGAGCCATGGGGAACCAGTCCCATGGCTCCCCCCACCCCTGGACCTACATGTCTACCTGCAGCACCAGCACCTCCTCCTCTGCTTTGTGTCCTCATTTTCCTGCTGCCAAATGATTTGATACCCTAATAACAACACCTCAGTGGGCTGTATAATTACGAGGCATCCCCACAGTGCTCAAGTGCAGAGGCTAGGGGGAGAGGGGCCAGATCCTGTCCCTGCTGAGATGTCCTGCTCACAAGGAGAGCTGATGCTGGCTCACAAGGGATGGTCTTTGCTCAGCCCCGTGCCTCAGCTGCAAGGAGGGAAGGGTCTTGATGCCAAAAAGGCAGGTAGGCAACATGGACACCCTGACAGCCCTATGCATGCCGGAGCATGGGTCAAGGGGTCAGGGCACAGTGGGCACACTAGGGGCTCCCTCTCTCCCCCAAGGACCCGTGCCCCTGCTCAGACCCAGCCAAAGGGTGCTGAATTGCTACCACTGTGCTTGCCGCAGGGTTTAAAGCTCTCCCTGGGAAGGACCGAGAGCATCCCCAGCCAGGGCCGCTGCCAGGCAGCCCAGCCACATGCAGACGTGTCTAAGCCATGGCCACGAGCATGGGCTGGATCTGCATCCAGAGAGGAGACAGACTTGTCCCACCGAAGACCCAAATTAGAACAGACAAATGGCGGAAAACAGCCTTTGAGGAGCCTGGAGCGGAGACAACAATATCGAACATCAGCCAAGCAGGAGGGGCCAGGAAGGGGGAGGCAGTGGGACCCCAGGTCTGAGGTTGGACCAGCTCCGTCACCATCTGCCTTGTGGTGAGGAGCTTGAGAAAAGCACAGAGGACATGGGTGCATCCTGCAACGGGCGGGATCAACACCCAGGGAGGAGTAGGTCTGGGAAAGGGTAAAAAATGGGAATTGTTGAGTTGTATAGCATGAGGTTAGAGAGAGCTGAAGCCAGGAGCTGTGTCCTGGGCAGAGCAGTAAAGGCAAACAGCTCCGGCACTGTCGCTGCAGGGCTTTGCAGCATTCAGAGCACCTGCAGGTGTCACAGCTCCTCAATGACCTCAACGAGGCCACTTCTCTGGGGCCCCCCTTTCCAAGCAGCCCAAGAGGAAATGGCAGGGCAGGACTCACTCATGCAACGAGACCTTCCCAGGGAGAGATGAGGGTGGCCTAGCCTGCAGAGCCACCAGGAGAGATTTCAAGATTGTCCCAAACTCAAAAGCTTCAGCTGCAATTTTTTAAGAAAAACTTAATATTCTTCAGGGAAAGCAGCTGGATTTCTGTTGATTTAAGCCAAACCTCACATGTAGGATAGCTGGCATGGCCAGTCCTTCTACTGATGCTCAGAAACAAACATAAGGAGGAAGAAGATGGTAAAAGCAAAATAGCAGATTTTAAGTTCGGGGTCATCTTCTTGTTTTGCTCTATGCCCTTTGATTTCCATTTCATAATCTTCTCCTGGGAGCTGGTGAAGCTGGGACCTGCCCCCATCCCTGGATAGAAGCATAGAGGTGTTGATGTTTCAGCCTCTGAGTTTAGTAAAGGGAAGGACAGAGCTGCTCATTTCTTTTGCTGCTTGGTTGCATTTCAGAAGACCACGTGTAATTGGGGAGTGTCAGCCGGCAGAGCAGAGCATTGCCAGACAAGTGAGCAAACCGCTCATCTGCTGTGCAGCTGCAGGGAAGGGCTGTGTTTGCACACCTAATGCTTGGAAACACCAGGCCAGGAAACCTGGGGGGGACTGGGGGACATTTGCACACTGGCCATGTTCTGCAGCAGGGAACCCTGCGCAGGCACAAGGACACTCATGTCTTTGCTGGTGCTCAAACTGTCTCCACTGAGTTCCATGTTGACAGTGCTCGTGCGCAAAACATGCTGGTCCTCGCTCTCAGCAGGATGAAAACCCCGCTGCGTGTGCAGCCCCTCGCTGTAGCTGCCGTTATCCCTCTTGCCCCTCCACACCAGCCCCTCTCCTTCCCGCCCCAGCCTTCAAAGCCGTGGGCTGCCTGTTATCCTTCCCATCCTCTCTGGAAATGGCAGCAATGCTTATGCAAACTAGGAAGCAAAAGCTTTACTGTGCTTTTCCATCATGCACAAATGGCTGGGGGTTATGCAGAGCCGATGCGAGGCTTGCGCCAAGATCCAGCTTTGCAGCCCCGCTCCCAATCGGCCAGCCGGCCAGATGAGCCGGTTTAGAGTTTCAACCACAAGCCACGCAAATGAAGAAACAAAACCAAGGGGCAGTGGGACTGCGACCTGAATTCAACTTTGGGGGGCTGGTGTCTCTCCAGTCCTGCATCCCCCTTTGCTTTTAAGGGCTGATTCCTCTCCATCCCTGCTGAACAACCCACAGGGATGTTCAGCCAAGCCCAAGGGGTAGGACAGGAGGGTTCGTGGACCTCCACTTTTTTGGTGTCTCTGTAAAACCCTCCCCATCCCGCTCCTGCAGGCACGCTGGGCGGATGGCCCAGGAAACACTTTCATTTTAAATACAGCTTGGCCCCCTCTGAGGCAGCTTCCTTCCCAGCTCCCACACTGCAGAAATGTTTCAATCAATCTAATCTTCAAATAAAACCTCTTGCAATTCTTGCAGGCTTTTTCTCCGTTTCCTTTCCCATTTGAGCTGACGGCATCAGATCTGTATCTCACTGGCAAGACACAGTCTCGCTTCCATCTCTGCAGCTTTGGTTGTGATTTGGAGGTTACCCCAGAGCTCCCCAGCAGCAAAGGGATGCAGGGAAGCAGCACTGGTCCCTTACTCTGCCCTTGCAGGTTACCTGGGGCTGCTCTAGCACTGGGGAGCAGAAGGAAATACCTGACATTCCTGCTCCATGCTCTCATTTCTCAGGCAGGCTCCGCACAGCAAGCTCACCAGGCTCCTGTTCCATTATTCAGGGAGATTTTCTCTTTCCAGTAATGCCACTGTCTCTGCTGGTTCCCCTTGCTGAGCCAGGCAGGCAGCTCTGCTCAGGGTGACCTTGCAGGCACGGCCCAGCCTTGGGAGCTAGGAGGATGGACCAAAGAGGATGGAGGGGACATGGAAATGTCCTGCTGCTGTGCTGGGGTCAGGCAGCACCACTGCTGAACTGAGAGCTGGGAGAGAGGGATGGTGCCAGCAAGGGGAGCCTGGACTTGGGCACTGCTTTTTCTTTCCGTCCTGGGTTGGAAAGGGGAAAGGGAAAGAAAAAGGGAAAGGAAAGGGCAGGAAGAGAAAGGGTGTCAATTCTTTATTTCTTTATTTCCCCCTCAGCCGCTGCTGGCCGGCAGCTGTGCACAGCTCCTCCAGCATCTGGAGTCTCTTGGCCACCGGCTGGGGCTCTTGGAGGACGTGTGCGCTCGTGCACACACTCGCTGAACTGCGGCACGCCGGGTTAAGGGAGGAATGTGACTCCAGCCAGAGGAGCAGGGAGGCTGTGCTGCCCGTGCACAGGCAGCCGCCGGCTCAGCAGGAGCTCCAGCTCCATCGCTCCCCCTCCTGCCTCTTCTACCCGCACCCAGCGGGGTGGTAGATCCTGCCCAGATATAGGAAGCCTGGGGTGCCTCCAACAAGGAGAAGGGTGCCAAGGTCTGCTGGGGGTTTTGTGCAGCCCCTGGGCTGGGTGCAGGGCTGAGACAGGTGAGCCAGCAGGGCCAAGCCCAAATTTCCATCCCCAGCCCCATTGCTCCACTCACGGTTCCCAAATGTGGGAGGCAGCAGCCAGTGTGAGAAGTGTTCCTGCAGCAAGGCTTTGAAGAAGCTCAAAGCCTGGGGAGATGCACAGCGGGGAGAGGGGCTGCTGCTAGCAGCACCCCACACTGCAGGCATGGCACAGTCCCTCTGCCATCCCCGGCCACCCCGGCACCCCCACACCCCCAGCAGCCGCCACTCTCAGGAGTGTCCGAAGACAGAAAGCATCCAATTGCATGTTCCCAGCGCAGCATGGAGATTCCTAGGAAAATGGGGAAAATCCTTTAGGTCTGTGTAGCAGCTGATATGAGGGCTGGGAGGCAGCTGGGTGCTGAAATTTGGGGCATGCATGCTCGTGGGACCCTTTTTGCCATCCTGGCTACAGCACCAACCATGCCCACCTTCAGGGTGAGGTGTTTTGTGGCCCATGGGTTGCTCAGCTGTAAGCAGCAAAGTAAAACTTCACCCTGAGTTTTTGGAGAGTTTTCACACCACCCGACCCACGCTGCCATTCACTGCCATTCACCACGGGGTTCTTCGCTGCTATGCCCGTGGGAGGGGGACATGGTCCATCCATCCATGGGCACTGGAGCAGGGCAGGAGTGGCTGGGAAACCGCTGCTCCCCTCCGGTGCTGGCGCTGACCGAGCAAACCCTGGCTGCGCTCGCCTTGGCTGGGGCCGCAGCCTATTTTTGGAAGCTCTTGAGACTTCCAGGGAGGGACCTGCCTTTTCTTTCCCTTCATTCACAGACAGGGTCATTTTGATTTGTTATGTGTTTGTGCAGGGATTTTTTTTATTATTATTATTTATTTATGTCCTGCCTTTTATTTATGGCATCAGAGAAGCAGAGCCAAAACACAGCAGAGGCGGAGGAGAAGCTTCGGGCTCGCCTGTTTGTGGGAGCAAAAGCAGCCAGGCTGCAAACGCGGTGGGGACGTGAGTGTCTCTCTGCCACGAAATGTCTGTTCTTTGTATCTTGCTGGTGGCACTTGCCAGATTCGGGGATGCGGAGGGAAGGAGAGGAGCCGGCAGGCTTCCACCTGGGCCAAAGCCTGGTTCCCCATTGGCTGGCAGGGACGCTGTGAAAACTGCAGTTTTCCAAGAAACTGAGCTCCAAGGCTGAGCACCCAAAAAAGGACCAGCTTGCCTCTGACTGGGGACATTGGACTACTTATTCCTTTTGCCACCTCCTCCACAGTTTCCCAGCCCAGCCTTTTCCTTGCTGGGGGGCTGCCTTCTCCCTGCTCCAGGTGTCCTCTGTGACACCCAGGTCCTGTTTCTGGGGACCCCCTAATTCTGCGGCAATCCCCCCAAAACAAAAGTGCAGCTGTTCTTCCTGGGATGCAGCAAAGGACACAGAAAGAACGAGGCCACAATAGACCCGACTTTCAGGAGAATTGGACCCTCTCTGCTATGGTGCACGTTAGACCTTGACCTCTCTGGTGACAAAAGCAGATGGCAGAGAGGGCTGGCTGGTTTGTGACCCACTGCAGATGGTGACACTAATTTGGATGTCCCAGGAGAGCCAAACCCCTGGCCTGCCCCAGAGGATGGCTAATCGCATGGGAGATCAGTGGGATGCTCCCATGGGCACAGTGCCCCACGCAGCCTTTCTCACAGCTCCCACATCTCTGCTGGGGTCTGCAGCCTTCCCCAGGGACCCCTGCCTCCCCCAAACACAAGTGGGGAGGGCAGGAAGGTCAGGACCTTCCCCATGGGATCAAGGGTGGATCTGGGCTGTGCTGATGTAAATCATTGTGGCAGAGGGGCTGGGGAGGCCGATGCAAGCCCCAGACCCCCCCTGGACTTTCCCTGTGGAAGGGATTAATGCATCACCCTGGCTGGGGAGCATCTCCTGACCCACACCAGGAGAGGGGACACCATGAGAACACCTCAGATTTTCCCCTTCCTGGGGCTGGCTTGCCCTCCCTCTGTACTGCTCACATCCATGATGCTCAGAGGGGCTCGCAGTTCCCCGGGGGATCAGATCCCCCCCAGTGCGGCCAGCTCAGCGGGGGTCCCAGCCAACGCCATGCCTTGGTGCTGGGCTGTCCCAGAGCTGCCTGGGAGCGGAGGCAGGAAATATAAAAGCAGCCTGGGCTGTGCTTGCCAGTGCTGGAGCTGCAGCACGCACAGGGACTGCCACGTCTGTGAGCAGAAACAACGGGGCCTAAATACGCTCACTCCCCCTTGCCCCCCTCTCCTCCTTCCCCACACGGCCCCTGAACTCACAGGAAAGGGGAGGGGGGTCTTGGGGAAAGGTCTGGATGAATCTCAGGGGCACAAAGCCTCGAGCTCGGCCGAAGAGCCGGGGTGGACGGTTGGGGTCCCACGGTGAGAGGAGCAGGGAGTCCCAGGGGTGTCTCTGCAAGGCCCCCTCCTCCTGCTGCGCTCAGGCTCCTCGTCACCACTCCAGCCAGGCATCAGGCTCACCTCCGCTCCCAGCCACACACAGCGGGGATGGTCCTGCACCATGTCCCACAGCCACCAGGTTTTGTCCCTCCAGGGAAATCATGTCCTTGGGGAAAAGTGCCACCAGAGTCCCCGGGAGGAGAGCACCGAGGTCCCACTCAGCTAAAGGGGTTGGAGGTGGCACTGGAGCAAGTCAGGCTAGTGGGGAAGCCAGCGGGGGCAGGCCACTCCACAAGGACGTGCAAGCTCCATCCACAGGACTTCGAGACATGTGAAAGTGTTTATTTCATTGGATGGAGATGGAAAAACAAAGCCCCAGCAGAGGCGGTGGAACAAAATCCCCCGCAACAACCCCTGGCTGGGAGCTGCCAGCTCCCATTCCTGCAGCACTCTTCTGCTTGGGACCCGGCACGCAGGAGGTCCGCAGCTCCCAGCCCCTCCAAGGAAACAACAAAGACTGGGGAAGGGCAATAATGAGTCTGCGAACAATTAACGCACAAGGGCCAGGCTCTGCTCAGTTAACCTTGGTGTAAAGCTGGGACTGGCGGTGTTTCTCCAGCTCAATGCCAGGGAGGCTGTGAGCAGGCTTTGGTCTTGAGAAGCAAATGCAATAAAATAGTTGAAATCTCTCTGAAGTAGTGGGATGTAAGGGACCACAGGGCAGAGGGGAGCAGCAGGTAAATCCCACAAAATGGCATTACATGAAAGTGCCTGTTGACATCTTGACGGCTGATGCAAGACTACACAGAGCATCTCTGCACCTTCCTCTTCTGGAAATGGGCTGGCAGAGGACCACTGGTATAGCACACCTATATTCCCATCATGGGACATCAGACCATGGGGCATTTGCAAGGCCCTTTCCATCGGAAGAGTTCAAGGTGCTTGGCATGTGCTCAGAGGTGAAGCCTTGGAGAAGGGCGGCCAACTGGGGCCCGCCAGGGTGGGACTCACACCACCCCAGCAGTCAGCTGCACTGGCTAGGAGTAGTTACGTGACTTTCCCAAGCTCCCCAAGTGACTCATAGACAAGGCTGAACCAGATGTCAGAGTCCTGACTCTGGGACTGACTGGTCTTGGGACCTCCCAAGTCTTTGAAAGAGCAGATGCTCTGAGAACCAGACTTGGCGTAAGTGTCTAGGCTTTGGAGCAAAGAGAGGAAGGAGGTAAAACAGAGATAATGTCAACTGCTTTGAGGTGGTGAAAGGGCCTGTCCAAAGTTCAGAGGTCAGGTGTATTTCTGGTTTGCCTTTTGCACATGAAAGCAGTCAGACAGAGAGGCTCCGACACTGGGGGAGATGTGCAGCAATGCTCATTCCAGCCCTCCTCACATGATCCCACCACTCCAACCCAGCGCAAAACTTCTGGAGAGGCAAGGGAGCAGTTTGAGAAGACACCAAGCACCTTCACTGCCTATTGAATTCCTGGCTTCTCCTCTGATACATGCTAAGAATGGGTCCAGTGAATGCCAGCAAGGGGGAGTGTGGGTAATGCACAGAAAGGGAACAAGGCTGAGAACAGCCTTCATTTCCCACTGGCTGCAAAACAGCAGCTATATATATATATATATCTATATGTATATATATAACGTGTCTGGAAACTCACAGGGAGATCTGGCCAACATGGCTCTACATCACTCAGCCAGGCACTTTACGGAGGGAGCTCTGCATTGTAATACCATGTGGGATAGGATGATGGCTCCCAGGCTGAAAATCACCTTTCAGCCCTCGCTGGGCTCCCAGTCACTCCCACCAAAGACCTGCCTGTGCTAAAGCAGGCAGGTGATCTCCCATACCCAGCTCCTGCACAGGCAGGTGAAACTCAGACCTGCCCTCCCTGCCTGCTTTGCAGCAGGGACCCTGCACAGTGTCACCCCAATGATGTGCTCAGCAGAACTATGGCTGGGAGAGTCGAGCCTGGAGTTGAGAGTGACTGGGCTGGCAGTGCCTTAGGTGGGGACACTAGGGAAACCGGGACAGAAGGTGGGGAGAGGACAGGGGGTGATTTTCAAGGAAGAATTTTTTTATGATGAGAGTGGTGAAACACTGGCACAGGTTGCCCAGAGAGGTGGTAGATGCCCCATACCTGAAAACATTCAAAGTCAGGTTGGATGGGGCTCTGAGCAACCTGTTGTAGTTGAAGATGTCCCTGCTCACTGCAGGGGGGTGGACTAGACGACCTTTAAAGGTGTCTTCCAACCCAAACTATTCTATGATTCTAATGGAGCTGGTAAAACAAATATACAGAACTGGTTTTGCTTTCCGATGTCTGTTTGGAGCAAATCCATCAAGATCACTAGATCTATCAGGGTGCAGCATCTCAGCTGCAGTCCACGAGGCCTGGCACGGGCACGAAAGAAGTCTGTCCTTCTCTGTATTGCACTCACAAGGCAGAACAGGCTCTTTATTTCATGAGTTAATGCAGACCCCGTCCTGTGCCTGGAGCATGTGCTTTGCTCAGCTTGAGACATTTCTGATGGATGAGAAAGATTGGTAGCTTGGTTTCCCTCTCGATGCTTTTGGCCATGAATCCTCTCAGCTCCCCTGTGGCCATGGGGCTGGACAGGGGAAGGTGGAGTCCTGGAAATGTCCTGGGGATGGGTAGAAAGCCAAGAAAGTTTCCAAGATGGAAGCCATCCAGCATAAATACAAGGGTTGGGCATGTGTGTGGTCTCCAAAAATTAAAGCTACTAATTGCCTTTTAAGTGCCATTAAAAAGAATATGGTAAGGCCGCATAACCAAAGTTAGCACACATTAGCTAGGTCCAAGGGATGCCAGTTCCTCGGTGCCCATCGCTCACTGTAGTGTGAGCAGCCGAGAAAAATCCTTCCTGACACATTCTCTGGAGATTTCCCTCCTGCTCCCTCCCCAACACTCTCCAGTGATATCTGCCCCTGTCAACACACACACGCTCGTTCGAAAGCTCGCTAGCAAAAGAGAAAAATCTCCGAAAGTAGCAGGTGTCCTTAAGTCCTGTCAAAATACATCAGCGCTGTCTTTGGAGTGCGTCTGGACCTTGGAGCCTGGCCTGACCCCGGGATCCAGCCGCGCCAGGCTGGTCCCTGCAGCACCGCCGTAATTAGAGCTTGGGAATGAGCGGCGCCGGCAGAGAGGAATTTGCAACACCGCTTGGTTGTGTTGCCTGCCGGCTTGCTCCAACTCCTGCTCCTGGCAGTGCATCACCTGTGCAGGCAGGGGAGCACGGCAGCGGGGCACCCGCCTCCTAAAAGAGCATCCCAGGGATGCGCCAGCTGCCAGCACAGCTCATGGGGACTAGTGGGTATCTGAGCACCAGGTGTTTGGCAGACGGGCATCCCTGGCACCATGGCAGGGCCCCGAGGTGTCAGCAGGGCTGTGGAGGCGGTGGGGACTGACAACGAGGAAGGGTCCACGTGTCCCACAGGGAGGGGAATGGGACGGTCAGACGGGTGTCTGCAGGGCGGCTGTTAGTTTTCTGACCCATAATTAAAGGAGCAGGACATGTCAGGGAAGATTCCTCATGCAGAGTCCGCTATAAATCTTCGAGGGCTGGACTGCCAAAGAGATTGAAAAGGGGTTAAGCACTCATTTCTCCGAGGCTGATGGAGTTCGGTGCATGTAGCCTGGAGGTTCTCCAAGGGGCCTGATGTTTTATGTCTTTGGGATGTTTTTGTCTTCCTTCAGTTGTATTCAGTGCTGGTATTGTGTTTATATCAGCAAAATTCTGGATTGTTGCCTTTTTTTTTTTTTTTTTTTTAAACAAACATCTGCTGCTTCTGCTTGTAGATTGTCGTACCACTGCATCCTGCCAGCAGAGAGAAGCTCCAAGCAGGACGTGGGTGGCAAACATGATGCTACATGGTAGGCGGTGGAGCTCGGCAGAGAGCTCAGCCTGCCACTGTTCTGGGTGACACACAGCAAAGCGGCTCTGTCCCAGCTACTCTGTAAGAAAAGGCACTGCTAGCTTCATTTAGGGAGTTAGGTGAAGCTCCCTACTGTGACAGATAGCAAAGCTGCAAGTTAGAGAGCTTGAGCAGAAATAGGTCATGAAGCGTATACTGGCTGGGTCCAGAGCACCCCATGGCTGGAAATTTGGTGGGACCATAGCCTAGAGGAGAGGGACTGGGCGCAGCTGAGCTGGCAGGCAGCCATGTGCCATGTTGTCCCTCCTGGATGCTCATCTGCTTGGAACCGGGCATGCATGGGGTGGAGGACCCGTTGCATTAGTGTGCCCACAGAATTTCAGCAAGGGCACTGCCTCCTTGTGCTCTGTGGAGACCTGGTGCCTTGCTGGAAGATGGCACAGCCTCATCTGCTGGGGCTCCCATCCCTGCCTGGCTTCCAGTGCCAGCCCCAGCCCTCCCAGCTCACCCGCCTGGTCCTCTGCGCTGCAAAACCCTGCCCCTACGCTCTATTCTCCATCACTAACGCTGCATTGCCTCCCCCTCCCGGATCAGCAACCTGGGCATGAAGCCACCAGAAGCCAAGGGAGCCTGTCACCCCTCCCGGCCACACACACTGCCCTGCCACCGCCTTCCCCTGCTTTGCACCAGCATCCCGAAACTGGCACACAAAGAGGAATGTGAGCAAACACAGACCCCACCTGGCCCCCTCCCGCTCTAAATTCCACCAAGCGCCAAAGAGGGGCTCCTGGCGAGCAGGAGCAGTTTCAGTCAACTCCGTATTTACTTATGAATTCCAGCCAAAGAGGCGACAAAGGTGCCGGAGACCTCCCACATCCCGAGCTTTTCACCTCATGCACCCCAGCATCTCCCCCACTGCCTGGGGGCAGCAGCTCCCCACATCCCAGGCACAGCTTCCCTCTGCTCAGTCATTTTTCCTTCCCTCTACTCGCCTGCCTGCCTATCTCTCTCTATTCCTTTCTCTCTGCATTTACTGGAAAAAAATGTTTCTACAGAAGAAAATGCAATCAAATCAAAAGAGAAATGGAAAGAAGCACCTCAAAACTTGCTATACAGGCATTTTCTGTGCAAGATCAAGGGCCAAATTCTGCTTTCATCACACTGGAGAAAAATCTGGACTATCTCCCCTTGAATTAATGGCATTCCTTTGTAAGGGGAACAGAATTTCATTCATTCGCGCCTTGTACAGCAGCAGAGGGGCCATTAATCCTTACGGCTTCCAGTCACGTCTCCCCTGGTTCGCAGCTCCAGCAAGTCCTGCATGGGAAGTCCCAGATCATTTTCTCGCATCCTTCCTTGACTTGTCAGCTCATGATAAACAGCATCTCGTCCCAATCCCAAACGTACAAGCACACTGAGTGATTACATCACCTCCGAACCCACTCCAATAAGATAAAATGTAGCTCACATCCAATTTGAATAACTCTGTATTCCCCAATGGGGTCTCTCCCCTCCTGCGTAGCGCTTGAGGCCAAATCCTGGTGTCTGCTGCAAGGCATTCAACCTGCAGTCCCTCCCTTGTATTTGGGGATCATTGGTCCAGGCTCCCGCCAGAATCACTGCTGGGGGAATCCTGGCCTACTGCAGTGGATTCTCGGCATTGCTGCCAGGGAGAGAGGCTGGCCTTGCTCCCTGCCGACAGCAGAGCTGTGAAACCACCTTCCCAACAGCAGTTCACAGCCCTGAGAAGAAGGTGGGCGAATGCTGGAAACTCTGATTTTCATCTGTGCTATTGACAGGGAGAGGGACCTTCAAACACCTGGCACCTCTAAACATCTGGGCTAGCCTTCTCTCGGTACTGCAGTATTGCACCCACATCTGCCAGGTGCCCTGGAGCACCTTCAGGTGCACCTTAATGGACATCAATTGCCCTGACCAGCCTCAGCTGGGACCTCACCCACACCCCTGCCCATGGACCCTGGGCTCTATTTAAGCTCAGCCCCAGGGCACTCCTTCTCTCCCTGGGCTGGGCTGGATGGTATGCCTCTTGCTCTGGCTTCTGGATGGATGTTGGCTATGTGCTGAAAGTCATCCCCAGTCCTCTTTCTGGCTGTTTTTGCTCCTGACTGGATTCCCTGCATGGACCCTGGACATGGCTCATCGCTCCCTGGGCCTCTCAGTGTGCCGTGTTACCAGCCCTCAGTTCTACCTGCTGTGTTTGCTGCCTGCAGGGTTACATCCCATCAGTGTGGGTACCCCCTGTGCTGCCATTACCCTTGGCTCCTGGCTCATCCTTCACCCCAATCCTGCTCTTGCTACTCCCTGGCAATGGTGTGGTTTCTTCCCCGATCACTCATCTTGCTCCTGGACTTCACTCCTCGTAGGACAAGGGCTAATATTTTCTTTACTGTCGTGTTTTTTGCTGAAAACTATAATGTAAGTACAAATTAGTAGCAGTATTAATGATAAATAAGATGGTACCCCTTAGCATTAAGGTTCCTGTCTATTTAAAGATGGGTTCAACTATAGAACCAAGCTCCTTTAAAGCTCAAGTTGGCATCCAAGGCTTGGAATCCTACCTTTGTTAGTGCAGCAGGCCTTCTCCTGCTTTCCAAAGGGAAGCTCCAAAATGGACAGTATACAGATAGCACCCTGGTTGGGATTGTATGTTGGAGTGATACCACTGACATGAGGAGTAAGCTCAGTCCATGCATTAAGGCATATGCTGGACTTGCTGGGCAGGTGCTGCAAGGCCACAGAAGATTGAGTCCTGTGCTCTCAGGAGGTGTCTGACTCTGTGTGGTGCTTCAGCACGTGGCTAAGATGGCTGGGAACACCAGACCCTCAGCAATGTCGGCCCCTTCACCCCAGCAGCATCCCCAGGAACATGAAGGCCATATCTTAGGAAAGATGGCCATAGGACAATCCAGTGTTTATGGGAATGAGCCCCACACCCAGCACAGAGGGTCACTGCAGGGAGCCCTTCCAAAACTCTGCTCCAAGCCTGCCCAGGGCATGTGGGAGGGAGCTAGCCTGGCACAACCAGCACCCAAAGTCCCACTGATCACACCTCAAAGCCCTCTGAGATGGGCACCATTACTTATTTAGATCAAGGGGCAGCAAATCAATGATGGATTTTCTTATGTGGACAAACACTAAATCTCAGTGCATCTGCACTGAAGTGTCAGCAAGATGCTGCCAGGGAGTGAGGAATTCCTCCTTAACACCTTTGAAGAGCCTAGCAGGGAAGGCAGAGGGCCAAGCCAACTTCTCAGCAGTACTGGTAGAATGATAATGACTGCCAAAGCAATGGCCCGGCTGCCTTATAGGACTGCCCTTCCAAAGGCATGGAAGGGAGCATGCGTCGAAGTACCTCAGCCCTTGGGAGCGGGTGTGGGATTAAAACAAGGGCAAGAGGATCTGGCAGGCTGAGATTAGTCTAGGAAGGCCACTGGCTTTCTGGGTACTAAAATGAGCTGTGAAAGGAGAGCTGCCTGCCAGCCTTTGGGGAGGGCTGGGGTGCAGGTGAGGAGCAGGCAAGTAAGAGTGCTTCCCTGCATTACATCTCTGGGGCTGCTGTGAGCCCCTGGGTAAATAAACAGCTCCCGCTTCCTGCCAGGTCTTAAACCTTTGCAATAAGAAACTTTTTAAAACAAGCAAATAGAGGGAATTCCTGCTGTTTGCTGTCTTACTGCGGGAAACGCTTGGCATAAGAAGGAGCAGTAACTGGTGCCAGGCCAAACGCTGCTGCAGCATACGTCCGCAGCGGCTCTGTTGAAAGGGCTGATATTACTGCAGGGCAATGGAGCTCACCACCTGGCTGCCATGCTCTGCTCTGCTTGTGCACAAGGTTTTAGACCCCAGGATTTCTCTGCTGTGCAAGCAGGAGGCCAGGGAGCAGCAGTACCTTACCCCAGCAGCCATCCAGCTGAACCTGCGGAGATGGGTTCCCATGCTGGGACAGAAAGGAGCTAAATGGGCTTTGGCCCAGCACCTCGCATCAATTCTCCCATTTGGAGCAATCCGATGTTGACCCACCACTGCAGATATGCTATAAAATAAGAACGAGGGTGGAGGACAGCATCCCCTGAGCCCCACAGCATTTTCCTTCCAGAGCACAAACTCAGTTTGCCTTATTAGAGCTGGGGCTCTGTGAAAAATCAGTGGCAATAAGCCTGACAGGCCTGCTGAGAGCCCAGCACCACACTGGGGAAGCAGGAGCCACCCCTCTTGGGGCTGTGGGAACCTCTGTCCTGAGGTCAGTCTGATGGGGCATGGTGATTTTTCTGCCCTTCAGAAACAGTCACCACTTAGGGCAACAGACCACTAAATGTCTCTTCTCACAGAAGCCCCTTGGGGCACCAGCAGATTTGGATGGGGAGGGGGGTCCTTGGGTTCTTGTTGGTTTTCATTGAGCTTGATCAACTCACACATGGGACAAGCAGCCTCGCGCAGCTGGAGTAACCCTGTTGATTTACACAAATTCCTCCAGACACATGCTGGGGTTTATGCTCTACTGGCATTTGCATTTCTACAGTCTGGACTGAGGCTGGGAACTTTTATTGGGTGGATTCTAGCAAAACAGAAGGCAAGGAATAAAAATAACTCTTTTTCTGGGCTGGGTTGATTGCTCTTACACCGGCATAAATCCAGGCCAGCTCTATTGATTTTTAAGGAGTAACTAGGTTTATGCTGGTGTAACTATGTCCCCAGAGCTGCATGAAATGTTCACAACAAAACCTGAAATTACATGGAACTAGCAGAGCTACACTGTTTTGGGGTTTCATTACAAATTTGAATCTCAGACCGAGCTTGTCAAAAGATTCCTTAAGGTTCATGAACCTTTCAGTCAAGCCTTGGCCTAGAGTCAAGCCAAGCCTGAGCTGATTTATAGCTTTGCATGGAAATAATGTGAAATCAGTGGGTTTTGTTTGGTCTTGAAGCTGAAGCTCGACGCTTGCAGCCGAGCTTGGCTTTTGAGAGGTCAATTCTCTTTGAAAGTCGAGCTCAAACCTGAATCTGCAGTGGGAGCTGTAGGAGATGCTGTCTAGATTAAAAACACAGGCCAGATTTGCAAGTGTAATGAGGGTGGTGATTTTTTGCACAGCCCTCTGTATAAAAGCAGCAAGGTCTGAGCTGTGCCGCTGCTCCATGCTCGAGGAGCTGGGCGAAAAATCAGATGCGATTCATTAGGACATAAGGGCATGTAAGGATCATTTGATTCAGCTGGCTGCTGAAGTGAGCTAAGTACTATTAGTCCTAATCTCTGACAGTCCCTGTGACTGCCTCTCGGAGAGGCAGGATATAGCAGTGTTCCTCTGATATTCCACTTCGCACTTCAAAGATGGTGTAGTTCCTGCTGGTTATATATTGCCTGTGGGATTAAGATTCACAGGCAGCAGTGAAGCAGTTGACAATGTGGTTTGGCAGTGCTAAGCCGGCAGCACATGCCTCCTCCCCGGCCAGCACTGAATGCAAAGCACTCGCGGCAGCCCCGGGAGGAAAGGGATATAGAGCTCCCTTAGCTGTGTGGGGCCATGCTTGGAGCTAGTCCAGTCTGCCTGGCTCGTTTCTTTTCATGACCAGCTTGGGGTGAAGGAGGCCAGGAATGGTACCTTCCACATCGTCCATAGCATTGACGTAGAAATGTCCATGGCTTGGTGGTATCTGGCTCCATGAAGTGCAGTGTGACCCAGGGCATGGGCCAAATCCTGCTGTGGCATGGCTCCACAGGAGCAAGGGCTTTGCTTGGGCTTGTGTTTGACCATCTGCATGAGAAGACCTGTGGTCTTCTGGCAGCAAGTGAAAGAGCCTGGTGTGGGGCAGAGGAAGGAGGCATTTCTGTACCAGGAGGACAACAGCAGCCCTGAACTCCATGCCACCATGCAGCCCTTTCTGCAAAGGTTTGTGGGATGGGGAACACAGCATCTCCTCTGAGAAGCTCCCAGTCAGGTGGTTGGGTTTTTCATGTTTCTTTAATGCTCTGGTGATGCCTGGAGCATCCAGATGCAATCAGAGCCTTGCATGTCCCAGCCCTTGCCAGAAAGAGCTGGTCTGGCTGTGTCCCCCAGCTTGGCACCACCGAGACATTTCTCAAACTGACAGTAAATCAGGAGCTGAGGTCTGCTGGGAGGCTCTGCAGAAGGTACTGCAATAACCCAGCCAGGGTCTGAGGACTCCCCAGACAAGGGGCTGTAGTTGCAGAGTTGGGCCATGCTTGCCTGCTCATGGAGCTGTGTCCTCAGCAACTGTCCTGCAGTGATGGAAAAGGTCCCCAGAAATGGGACCCAACCTTAGGGCACTAAACCCAAACCCTCCAAATCCCAAATCTTGTTTGAGCAGCATCACCAGCCTTCTTCCTTTGGGACTATTTAGTTGAACTTCTTGGATGGCTGGATAAGTGCTCAATAGCAGCTTGTTGAGCTCGCTCTTTGAATAATGTGATCACCGTGTCCTGGCTGCTTAACAGCAGTCTTGTTTGAGCTTTTGGGGGGTTGAGATTCACTGGCAAAACTGTGCTTATCTAATCTGAGACTAGAGAGCAACATGTAATCTTCCTGGGCAATCACAGCTAATGAGTGCAGTTCAAATGTTAACTTTTGGCCAGCCATGCACAGAGTAAACAAGCTAAAATGTGATTAATTGAAAATCAATTGAAGGGACTTGACATGTGCTCACAGAGATGGCCCAAGCAAAACTAGAGGCTAAATTCAATGGATAAATAACTCATTGTGAGTTATTTGCTCGGCTCTACTTAAGTGGTTGATTATGTGGGTCTTTGGTTAATTGACTTATTGAGTGGCTGGCGTGGGTTTTTGGCTGCTCACTCACTCCCTGCACGTTTTTGCTATTAACTCAGCTGTTTGATGGAACAAGTAGTCTATTGTCTATTTTTTGCTGGCTAGGTTGGTGTTTGGTTGGATATTGGCTCTTGGGCTAATTGAACACATCTGCTGCTGGCTGTATGGTGGCTTGCCGGGTTCATCACTGGCTCTTTGTTTCATTGCCTGTCTGATGTGTTGTCGGTGGCCCAGTTTGTCACAGATAGGATGCTTGCCTACCTAATTTCCTGCTCCTTTGCACTTGAAAACCAGGTTCTTGCTTTTCCCGGTTGCCTTTGCCTCTTCCATGATGCTTGGTCTCCCAAGCTGCAGAAAGGACTCCTCCTTGGCAAGCTGTATTCAGTGTATCATCTCTAGGACATCTGAGGATTGTCACTGGGAAGGATGGACACTTTCTGGAAGTCCATTCCCAGCTGTAGCTGTGTTCTGCAGTCCTGGCATGGGTCCATCCTGACCTTTTACTTTTCCCATTGAATTCCTCATTGCTTCTGCTGGGAAATGTGGCACAGGAGCTTTTGGGTTAGAAACAGGTGGGATGCTGGCTCAGAGGGGGGCTTCAGCTCAAGTGGGGAAAGGGGAGGGAAACAAGGGGAGCAGGGGAGAAGAGACCTGGGCAGGAAATGATCTCTGGAAGTCTACTAAAAGCTCAGTTGATTTTGACAGGTGCTCTTCATGCTCTTTTGTTTGTTTTGGCCCTGATCTAACTTTAATTTTGGGGTGAAAGAATATTTTTCCACTGTGGTAAGAACCATTCCTTAGAAAAGCATGCTGGGTAGCCTGGAAATCGGCGTCATGCATTGAAATGTATGTTTGAGAGCAGAGCCAGGAGCCAGCTGAGGGGACTTCATAAGGGACAAGGGTGGGAAGGAGAGAGACCCTTCCCTGTGCTCTTCCTCCATGCCTTGCTGGAGCACCTGAAAGCCATTAGCACACCGGTCCCTCAGGGCAGCCTGGCTGGGCTCTGGCTGATGTGAGAGGTGTTGACTGGAGCTGAAGCTGACTTGACAAGGCCCCAGGGAGACACTCAAATTAGCTTGTTTACAGCTCTCCTGCTCTTTCATTTCATCTGCCATGCTTGTAAAACACTCTTACGGAGGAGATAGCAGTGTGTGTGTCCTGCTGTGCTTCCTGCTCGTCTGGGGGAGCCTAGTGGGATGCTTGGCGGTGCTGGGCAGCTGTGGCATGTGCAGGCAATGCAGGTGTCCCCCCACAGCCCCCTGAGTGGCTTTGAGTGACCCTTTTGTAGTGTACCCTGTCCCTCAGGCTGAGCACAGAGAATAAATTGGCTTCTGCTGTACAAGCTCTCCAGGTCTAGGTTAAAGTCATGTCCAGGGTGGGAATGCAATGAAATCTGCTCTGGGAGCATCTGACCCTCAGATGGCACTGCCCTGGGCTTTGCACCCCTTGGAGACCTTAACCTCAGATAGACCAGCCATGACTCAGCGGACCATCCTGAGGGATGCTTGTTGCTCCTCTCAGACACATCATAAACCCCATGGTGTCTGGGCAAAAGCTAGCTGCTTCCCTGGCTAGAGAGTTGGAGAAAGAGCATCCTCCATGTCTGGGTAGTTTCTGTTGCCCCAGCCTCCTTCTGCAATGCCACACAGAAGATATCCTTTGACCTTTTTTTTTTTTTTTTATCCTCTGCTCCAATATGGGGTTTTCCTGGTGAGCTGCAGCAGTGGGTTTGGCTATCAGCCCTTGTGCTGCAGAAGGAGCAGTCCCCTCTGTGCAGCACTGCTCTCCAGCTCGGTGACAGGAGACAAGTTTTTTGTCCTGTGATATCCAGGCCTTGTTCCCCACAGGGGTGAATGATGTCTGTGCCTTTGGGCAATTTCTTGGCAATGTGATGGAGGAAAGGGGCGGGATAATGAGGTACCACTGAGGTCAAGCCTTCTGTTTCAGACCTTATCTTGGGTTTTTCCAGCTGTACAGTGCCCAAAAACTCCTAGGTGAATATGATGAATGCAAACCTAAAACTTAGGAGTCCCCTTGAGCAGCCAGGCTCCCTCAGCAGCTGTGCATCCCCAAAGAGTAACAACTTGTGGTCCTGGAGAGTGTGAAGCTTCTGGCTCCCACAACAGACTTGTCAGTAGTGCCCACCTTAGTGCATCTCTGCAGAGCCCTGGGCCGGGCAGGGTGGGAGCAGAGATGAGGAGCATACCTGCCATGGGAAGATCTTGCTCCAGCCATTTGGTTGCACAAGGAACGTGCATGGAAATATTTCTTACATTAGCAGTCAACTCATCTTTTTCCCCCACCTGTCTCATTCTTTCTTTTTTTTCCA
Organism: Haliaeetus albicilla; assembly: GCF_947461875.1. NCBI lineage: Eukaryota > Metazoa > Chordata > Aves > Accipitriformes > Accipitridae > Haliaeetus > Haliaeetus albicilla. The sequence goes on along the minus strand of NC_091484.1, from coordinate 12,652,966 downwards.
TTTCTGTGGCTTGTTCACCAGCAGGCAAGCCTGGGTTGGGCTGGCAGGAGCTGTCCTTGGGCATGCCAGGGAGTGAGGGAAGATGCTGCCTGTCTAAAGCTCCCTGAAGGTCACCAAAAGGTAAGGGAACAGAATAGGCCAAATTCTACACATTTTTGTTGCTGTCTGAAGTTTCTCCTGTCTTGGAAAATGCCTGCAGGGCCATCTTGCTGGAATTCTGCAGAAAAACATGGGGCTTTGAGAGGGCAGATGAAGTGAAGGTGAGTCAAGGGGTTTGGATTTGTTTGTTTAGCTGCTTGGAGAGGCAGTGAGGAAGAAAAAGGTGAGTGATGGGGTGATTCCCACTTAATGTCAGCTAAAACGAGGGAGAGAAAAAGACAGGAGCAGAGAAAATGGGAAGAGGTTAGACCAGCAAGGGATTATGTCCCTCCAGTCTTTGGACCTCAGTGGGCCAGAGATGCCTTCTGCAGACGTGGTCCTTGGCTCCCACTTGTGAGAATAAGTTCTGGGAGTGATGCTCTTAGAAGACAGCCCAGGCTGGGGCTTGGGCCAATGCATGCCCATACCCTGTGGGACACCCAGCAGCTGCAGCAGGTTTTCCCTGCCCTTGCTGTGTGCCCTAGTCCTGCTGAGTTTGCAAATGCAAGCCCTGCCATGTCCTGTCCCTTACTGAGCTCACAGCTTGTTTTAGACCCTCCATGGTAGCACTGGAAGAGGGGAAGGGAGCCTACCCATCTGTTTTCCAAGCCAGGGGAGGCAAGGCTGCTGGTAGATTTTTGTCTCTCAGCAGCATGGGCTGGGGTGGCAGGTGAGGGCAGCTGTGCAGGTGCTGAAAGGCAAGAGGGTTCATGTACCAGCACCATTAATTGTTTAGATATCAAGGCAGTAAAACATTGATGCTTGTCATGGATGCTGCATCTACACTGGCCGTGATGTGTCTATATTTATGCAGCCAGTTTCCTGAGGAGCACATGGATAACGCGGAGCCTTCTGAAATGCTGCTGCAAGAGCTGGATTAGCTCTTCCTGGGTAGGTTTACTGTGATAGCTTGTGCGGATCAAGTGATCAGTGATTAAAATCAGACAGGATCTGCCTAAAGAAAGGGCTTGAATTCACATTGCCAAGCCAGCACCCCAACCACTGGGCCAGCTGAGATACAGCAGCTGGATCAGCTCCACCATGTTTCTGCAAGCTGGTGGCACTCAAGTTCCTCTGATGCTGGCACCTCTGTCCTCCCTGGCTCCTGTCAGCCCCTGCCAGGATGTTTTCTTTAGCTGTTTCCCCAGCACAGCTAGCAGCATGTGGCTCTGCTCTACTGCAGCCTGGCTGGACTGCTCTGAATTAAGCAGTGAGATGCTTTACAAAGCTAAGAGCCGTCCAGAAAGATACTGTAAGGATGGGGACGCAGGGGGAGACCAAAGGAGCTCTGAGGTGTCCTGGAGCCAGCAGGGTTTGTGAGTGCTCAGCCCAGCACAAATATCAGTTACCCTGGGCCTCCAAACTGAGTTTTTTAGCCCCAGTGAAGTGAGGACAAGTATTAATGTATGGATTCTTGTTCTATAGCAAGGAAGAATTTTCTGGATGAAAGCTTTAATTAGATTTGTTTGGACCATGTTCACATGCCTCCTGGGTTCACTTTCTGTGAATACTTTAAATAACAGTTTTATTGGCAGGAACACTTGTGCAAACTGCAAATTTGGGGTCAGCATCTCAGCTGATATAAATCAGTGCAGGCCTCTCCAAGGTGGTGGAGGTACACCAATTTACACCCATAGAAAGGCAGACTCCCTAAATGGATATTGAGAAATTAGTCTTGGAACATAAACTTGGAGTGAAAACCTCAGAGTGTTTGTACTGGAAACCTTATCCTGAGGCTGCAGCAGCTTTCAAATTGCAGCAGGGAGCATCAACCACTGGTCGGCAGGGATCCTGGCATCCTCCAGCATCTCCTCACCTCCTCTGTCTCCCCAGACTGCAGTGCTCTGCTCCCAGCCAGCCCTTCCCATACTGCTCACCCTCTTGTTACCACCATCCGGAGTGAGCTCCGTGCTCTGGACTGGCTGCCCCAGGTGCGTGCAGAGCCCTCATCCTTCTGGGGCTTGATCCAGCCCAGCTCCTGGTGGGGGTTTTGGAGGCGTTGAGTTTGGAGGCTTTGAGGGATGGAAACTAGGGGGGATGGGGCTGAGCCTGGGGATGGCAGGAGAAAAAGGAGGCGAGGGGCCCTCTGATTGCTGTCTCCTGGAGGAACTGGAGCATGCCCAGAAACAATAAATGTCCAGCGATTATTTGATGTGAGTAAGGATGGAAAAGCATCACAGAGGGTGCGTCTGAGACAAGCTCTCACTTTAAACTTCAGTGAACTCTTGAACAAATTCCCATGCATTTGCAAAGCTGTGTTCCATATGGGCCAGGGCTCCTTGGAGAGGGGGTTGTTCCCTCCCTGGGGATGCAGAACTTGCTCAGGACACCCTTGGCCAGTGCTGGAGACAGGGAGAGGTGAGGTCAAGGATGGCTGGGCTGATGCAGGAGCACAGGAGGGAGCAGAGGTGCTGCCTCAGCTCCCTGTTATTCTGGGGGTCACTCAGGACCACACCTGGCAGGGAGCAGGTCCAGGCCTGGCATTGCTGGCAGGATACTTCACTGAGTGCAACAGTCTTTGCATCCAAACTGTTTCCCAGAACATCTATCTTGCATGATGAAGGCTGCAATATACCATAAGAATGAGCTTTAAACCTAGAGGAAGAGGCAAAAGCTACTCACAGGTTACCACAGGTAAAATTGGAGACCCCAACCATGTTCCAGGTCTTTGAGGACTCACTGTCCATCACTTCTCTGGTCCCAGGCAGTGGGACTGTCTCCCTGTCTTCCAGCTGGCACAGCACAGGCTATGAGCAGGACTGGAACGGGGCTCGGGTGGGATTTGGGACACCTCCTGGGAGCATCAGCACTTGCAGCCTTTCAAAGCCCCTGATTTCAGTACCCTTGGCTTGGCTGTGGGGCTGAGCTCTCCGGGGAAGCCCCAGCTCCCTCATGGCTGGGCAGCAGGGTGACTTTCCCTGTGCAGAAGCAGACAGAGCAGCAGGGCCAGCTGGGACCGGAGCCCCTCAGCACTGTGCCTCTGTTGCAGGGGCATCATGGCTCACTGGCTCTCACAGCCCTTTTTAGGCAAATTCTGCATGTCTGGCTGGAGTCCACGGCTCCAATACCCTCTCTGTGGCGCTGCAGGTGGACAGCTCAAAAAACCAAGAGACAAGTGACCTTCGCTGACCTAAGCAGATTATTCTTGCTTCCCAGGCCAAGCATCTCAGAAAGAAAGGATGACATCAGGTGTGCAAAGCAGGCTGCGCCTGGCTGCAGGGCTCACTGTGCACAGATGGACAGTGGCTCCTTGGCAGCGAGAGGAGTGGGAGGTGAAAACTGAAAGAATAACAGCAAAGCAGGAAAACCTCCTAAAAAAATACCTTTCCTGATATCTGCATGTGTCAGTTCTGGTGATTCCCTTGCCTGGCCCATTGAAGGCAATGGTGGGGAAGGGGTTGGGGAGATGCTCTGACTTCCCATTCCCTGATCCACTGGACATCCCAAATGCTTTCCATCCCAGCAAGTCTCACTCAGCCCAGTCATTTTTGGGGGGCTAGAGACTGCTGGTCCTGAGGTGGTGATGGGATAGGGTGAGGTGTACAGAGCATGCCTGGAGAACATGGGTGTTTTCAGAGGTGCTTGCACTGCTGGGGAGCCTCTGCCCCACCACAGATGTGACAGCATGCAAAAAGCACCAGGAAGAACCACTGGCATCGCAGGGCCTGACCTCCCCTGTGTTTGAGCCACCGGCACCACCCAGGGATTTTCCATCTTGGCACAAAGGTGCGGGGCTAAGCTGGAAGCACTGATCCCACCTGGCCTCAGCAAATGGCACTTGTGGTAGCCAGCCCCAGGCATGAAGCAGTGCTAAAATCAGCAAAACATCAGTGAAATTACCCCCATGCCCATAAATACCACCCAAACCAATTAATTATCATGCTGATCACCACTGCTCTGCACATAGGGCCACGGGGAACTGCTCCCTGCCTCCCCCAGGCATTCAGAAACACAAGGAGTTATTTAGAGAAGGGAAATCCCTGTTTTGCTGGGGGGCTGGGGTGCAGGGGGATGAGGGGGGCTGAGAGGGGCATGGCCAATCCAGGCCAGGACTTGTCCTTCGCCATCCATCCCCAGAGCATGGGAGCTGAGCCCCAGGGTCAGGCAGGTAAAGGGCTCTGGGGTCTGTGCAGTCACCTGGAATAAGAGGGGGAGGAATGTGTGGGGACTGCGGCCTCACTGAGGGGGTTTGGGGTGATGGGGGTTGAGAGGAGGGTGTGAGTGCCTCCCAGGGGCTTTATGGGGAGCAGTGCTCCTCTGGGAATGGGGTGTCACTCCTCAAAACAACAATGCAGTGGAGCGAAGCAGCAGCATCCCCTTCTTCTGAGGCTTGCCTGCCCTGAGGCTCAGCGGGCAGCCCCTGATCGGCCCCAAAGCCACCTCACAGAGCAATCTGGGTCCTTCTCCTGTGGTTTCCATGCAGGGCTTCTGCAGCATGGTGGGGGAGGTCCTGCACACAACTACCCGTGTGTGGATGGTCCCTGCACGCACAGTGAAAAGCATCCTAAACAAACAGTGCAAACCCTCCAAATCTACTCCAGCATCGTTTTGGGGAGGGAGCAGAGGAAGGCCGGATGCGGGTAGCCCTGCCCTCACACCCAATAAAGTGTAGCTGTGTCTGGTTTGTATCTAAAGGGGAAAAGAGAGAGAGAAAAAGCCTCTCCGAAATGAGATTCCTTACATGACAGCGTGCTGACATGCTCCGGAGTGATTTTGGCAAGAAACGGCAAGGCTAAGCAGGAGCTAGGGTTTGCAGGATTGTGCAGGCACTCGGGGGGGAGGTTGGGGGGGCTGAAGGGCTGCTGTGCTCCCCAGCCCCTCACCCTACTCCCACCCCTTGCCCTGAAGCTGCTGCCCGTCCTCGGTGCTGACCTTGCCGGGCACTGCCCTGCCAAAAAGGGAACTCTCTGTAATGCAGGTTTTGTGGGTTTATTTTTCTTCCCCTTTTTCTGTTTCCATGGTCCCTCCATCCCTGGCTAAGCCATCAGTGAGAGGGTGTCCAGCAGTCTGGAGCTTTGCAGATTTGGCGCACACTGGCGGTGCAGGTGTGTGTCCCCGGCTGGTGACAGGTCGAGTGTGCACGTGGGATCGATAACTCTGCCTCTATCTGTGGGGGAAAGGGAGCAGGGAAACATCAGGCTCCCCTGCAAAAAGCCTCCCTCTAACTCCATCACCCCCTGGGCAACGGGGAACCCCTTGGGTTTTGCCCTCGGATGGCAGGCTGGGAGGGAGCAGGCAGTGCATCACACCCTAGCACGCTTGGGGAAGCAAATGCACACAAAACCCAAATTCCCAGGGAGCAGCTGCATCCCCATCGCTCTCTGGGGATGGTCCTCCGGAGCCAACGCTGTGGCTTAGGGCATTGGTTCCTGGTCTGCAGCCCCTCAAGCTGTGTTGCATCATGTGCCTGGTACCTGCACACCAGGGGAGTGCATTTCGGCACAGGGCTTGTTTACGAGCTGTTGGCTTTGGCCGTGGGCTCTCTTCTGCGCCTTAGCCGAGGGGCTGGATCCCAGCGGGATGGGGCCAGGGGCCGCGGGCGCTGCTCCCACTGACACGCAGTGGAGCCGGGGGGATTTGCAGGCGCTTTTTCAAGCATCTGGCGGTTGAATATTTATGAAGTAGGAGAGCAAACCAAACACTGGGAATCAAAGGAAACCAAACCTGATACTTGCAGTTGCTAAAAGAGTCAGGAACCGGTTTCTTCCCACCGGCTGCGGGGCAGGAGCAGCGTGTCCCCCCGGGACGGCGGGGTGGGAGGCAGCAGACAAACCCATCAGCCAGCTCCATCCCAGACAGGCCAAGCTGGGCTGGTGTAACCTGGCGCGGCTGCACGGCAGCCACGCTGATTTATGCCCCTGCTGCTGCTCCCGCCCCAAAATATTAAACTCCTTCAGCAGGATCCTGCTCCTAAGGTCTTTTTGGAAAATTCAGTGTTGTCCCTGCATGAGTCTGGTCGAAAGAAATAGCTGTTGCTCCCCTGCCTGCAGACGGCTGGGGCTCAGGGAGAGCTGCCAGGGGCGTAGGTAAATCCCTGCCATCCTGATCCAGCCACAAGAGGAGGAAACCTCCGGGTGACTGTTCCCAAATGGGCTGAGTGTTTCAGAAACGTTGGGAGCTCTGTGCCGCAGCCCCAGCTGCCTCGCCAGCAGCATCGGCACAGGCAGCGCAGGAGGCCAGGGCTCGTGCAGCTGGGGTTTATTTCTTCAATCTCTCTGCATTTATTTATTTTGGTTTATTTTAATTATTTTTAATAGTTTCTCTGAGTGCTCCCTGTGGTCTTTTTTCTTATTTAGGGACTTGAGGAAAGCTGGAGCAGAAGGGAAATATTATCAGCCAAGCTGGGATTTCTACCACATGCAGGAGTTTCGTGGCAGGTCCTCCCCTGTGCCCGTCACCACCCTCCACCCGCACTCATACACTGCCAAAGCCATGAAAAGGGTTTTCTCCATTTGCTCAGCCCTGGGGAGCACAGCAGCCAGTCCTTTCCCTGGCCCAGCTGCTACCTTTGTGTGACCACCAAAGCTTTGCCAGTGATTTGCCTGTGTCCCTGCTCTGGGGCCATCAGGAAGACACCGGTAAGGACCTGCCCACCCGTTGCAGGAGGCAGTGCAATGGGCAGCATTGACTTTATTCTTTTCTACAACAGAGAGAAGTCCTCAAGCTCAAATATCCCATATTTACTGGTGCTGTGGTGTCCTCCAGGCCTCTCCATGCTGATGATTTCAGACCCATCCCAGTAATGCCCTGCTATCCCCAAGGCTGACAAGCCTCACCCCCCAGTGATATAGCATCACTGTTGCCTTTGGACATGGAGCCCACACTAAACCATCGCTATCCCCCAAGGCTACTGGTCCACCTTCCCTGGTTGCCAAGTAGGGCTTTCCAAAAGGCTTTTGGAGTCACTTAGGGATGCGCCAGAAAGTCTCACCCTTGGGGATTTCATTACCGAAAATTGCTGTAGGAGCAGGGAATATCTATTAACGTTCCTCAACTCTGGCAGCATGGAGGATGGAGGGAAGCCTGGAGCCACTCGGCAGTGGGACCCACAGCCCCGGCAGAGGCTGGGTGCTGGGCTTAGCTGGGATGCCGTATTGCAGCAGCTGCTGCTCCCAGAGTTTCTGTGGATCCAGCACAAACCCCAGCATTACCTCTTGGTAGGCTTTCTGGCTCTGAAGCCTCAGGATTTCCAGCCCATCTGGGGACCAGTTTGCTAGGATGAGTTTCCAACAGTGCCTATGAGCTTGCCCAGCCGCTGGCCCCGGGGGATGTGGGGGCAAGACAGGCAGATCTTCCTCACACTGATGGCACAGCTTTGGGCTGCTTGCACCATCCCCAAAGGAGGCAATACCAAGAGTTTTGTGTAGTTCATCACACCAAACATATGGGAAACATATTCAGGCCTGGGGTGTGGGATACATCCCTGGGGGCTGCCTGTGGTGGGGGCTTCCCTGGGGCCCAGGGGTGGCTGAGCTGGAGGTGCTGCTTTTGGGGCGAGCAGCTCCCAGCAGCTTGCAGAGGCAAGGACTTGCTGTTCCCTTTCCCCTGCTTTCTATCTAAACAAGCTGTCAAGCATTCAGCAGCCACCTCTGCACAGGGCCAGTCCCACATAGGCAATGTGAGAGAAAAAAGTTCCCCCTTCCTGGGGGCCAGGTGGGACAGGGCCACACTGTCCCCCAGCCCCATGGACAGGAATGCCTCCAGAGCCACCCGGAGAGATGAGCCCTGGATAACCGGGAGCAGTTTGCAGACACAGCACCCCGGACCAAGGCAGTGGTGGGACCTGTGCCATCTCACGTGGCACCCCCCATGGTTAGGGTCCCCCTCCCTGCCTACAGCACTCCCTGGGGACCTCCGAAACGTAGGGGTCCAATATAACCCAAGGGAGATGCCATGCTGGCATATGCTGAGGAGCCTTCTGTATCTATGTGCACTCCTCCATCCCCTCCAAAGCCCATGCCCCCCAACCTCCAAGGTAAAGCCTGGCCATGCTGGGGTCCCCAAGCTGCTCCTTATAGGAACTGGGGCTTGCACAGCCCCCCCAAAGCTGCAACAGGCTGAAGCACCACAGAGCAGGAGGTGAAAAGAAGGCTCTGCCAGCTCCCCAAGGCAGCTCACCCCCCTCCAGCACAGCTCAAAGCCCAGGTGATCTTAAGGGGGTAAAACACCCCGGTCTGAGCGGTCGCTGTGCTGCCAATGGGGCTGGGCACAGGCTTAGGTTGGGCAAATGCAGGGGGAAACCTGGGGCGCATCTCCCAGGCAGGCAGGGTCCCCTGCCGCCACCTCCACCCACCCAGTGCCTCTGGATGGCTCAGGACATGTTTTCCCTTGGATCACTCCAGACCCCCAGTTACATGGGTTTTACTGCCGGTTCCTTTGGCTGGGTTTTTATGAGCCCACCACCCCACGGTGCAGTCTGCAGGGGAGTGAAGCTACCAGGACAACACCTGGTCAAGACCAGAGCCAGCATGCCAGAACCAAGGGGAGCCGAGAAAAGCAGTGGGTCAAGCAGCGGCATATTACCTGTCTGCCTCATCCCATCCCTCATGTGATGGAGAGGGAGGTGTACAACCACACTGGGTGTCCCAGCCAGGTCCCTCCCTTTCCTCATGGCCTTCACTCCCGCTCCCACCTCCTCTGCTCCATCTCCCGCCCTGCAGCAGAGGGAATCTGGCCGAGGAGCCCAGATCTGACATCATCCCGCAAAAACAGGAGAGTTTCAACATGTATGATGGGAACGGTGCAAACGCAACCCATCTGTTGGAGCCTTTCAATGAGCTCCCATCCCGCTCCCAGCTCCCCATCCATCCTCCTGCCCACGGCTGGGCAGTGCTGGGATGCGGGTTGCATTGTTGGGGTGGCACGGAGTGGGGAGGGTCAGTAAATCACTTTTTGCTAACCGGAGATGATACTGCAGGGGCTCATGTGGAGGCCGTGCCCTGGAGATGCTGTCAGGAGGGTGTGGGATGCTGGAGGTATTACCAGCCCCAGTCCCTGCCAGCTGCCTGCCAGTGTAGGGACTGGGCTAACTGGGAGAGCCCTGCAGCAGGCAGCGCTCCTGGGGATGGGGTGCCCAGAGAGTCCACAGGTGTGACACCCAGGGGGAAGGGCCGGATTCAGGTCCAGGCAGCCTTGCAGCCTTTCATTCCCTCCTGCTGGCGGGGGGGGGGGGCACAGAGTGGGATGGGGACGGGAGGATGAATGGCACTGCAGAAAAATACATATCCACAATTTAGTAAGACCCCCCCCCAAAAAATGTCTCCCAGCTGGGATTCATCAGAGAGAGCTTTCGGGGAGTAATAACAAGAAAGCAGACCCCAGCCAGCACGGTAATACCTTCGTGCTGGTCAGGGCAAGGTGTGGTCCTGGGAAAGCAGGTTGAGCAGCCGAGCTCCCGCAGAGCGGGGATGAGAGGTGCCTCTCCAGCAAGGCAGGAGCTGCCAGGGCAGAGCATGCCCTGAAGAAGGGCTGTCTTGAAAAGCCATTTGCAGGCAGCCGGAGCATGGGCTGTAGCCCTGCAGGCAGTCCCTCTGCTCAGAGCCACCATGGCAGGGCTGGGGGCTGGGGAACGGTCTCCTGTTCTTTCCCGGGACTGGTGGTATTAAGCCTAAAAAGGGAATTGTTGGAGTCTTTACCAAAGAAGGAAGGCTAGCTGCACTGCCGGCAGGCAGAGCCGGGAGAGGGATGCCGCGGCACAGCCCACAGGTTTGGGGGCTCACTCCCCTGCTTGTCCTGGGCACCCCTTGAATGCACTGGGGCCAGATCCAGGCCAGAGGTGCTGCTGATGCTGTGCACTGCCCTCCTCGGGGCCACGGCAGGGACTGAGCTGCCTAGATCCTGTGCAATGCATGCAGCAGGTGTGGGAAGGCAGTGGGGGACGAGACCTGCAGTCCCCTCCATAAGTTCACCCCGTTCCTTCCCTGCCTGCACCTGCACGTGTTTAAGCAAAGCTCCCGTGGGGCAAAGAAGAAGGAGCCATAACCCAGCTTCCCGCTCCTCCCAGGGTCGTCCTCCTTCCTTCATCCTCCACCTTTCACCCTTTATCCTCTGCCCTCCATCTTCCATCCTCCACCCTCCACCTTCCATCTTCCATTCTCCACCCTTCATCCCTCCACCCTTCATCCTCCATCTTCCACCCTCCACCATCCACGCTTCACTCTCCATCCTCTGTCCTCCACCCTCCACCCTCCCTCCTTCAAGCCCCTTGGCACCAGGTGAGGCAGCAGAGGAGAGCTCTGCCCTGGGGTGTGCAGAGACTTTCTACTGCCCTGCACCCCATGGAGGGGTCCTGGCCCCTCTCCTCAAGCTGGCAGATTTATTTCACACCTCCTTATCTCTCTGACCTTGTCACCATCACCAACCAACTGAAGGTCAGAGACAGGCAAAGCATCCTGTGGCTGGAGAGCCACGCCATGAGGCCAAGCGCTGCCCTGAACAGCGAGTGCTGCTGCCATGCAAAGGTCCCAGCAAGGACCAGCCAGAGGCTCTGCCTGGGGCGAGGGCTCCTGAGCTATTTTATAGTGAGGGGTTGCAGCTCTTGATGGGCTACAGGTCAAATGCATGGTTATTAGAACTTAGTAAATGTGGTTTTAACAACCATCTGGCACTTCTTTTATATGCAATAACCATCCCATTACATCGAAATAAAATCCACATTTAAGGCACTTAATTGCACAAGTGGCCTTTAGCTTTTTCTCTCTCATCTCATAAAAAAAAAACCTTCCCATTTCCATCTGTCACAGCAGAAGAGCTTGGCTGCAGGTCTCCAGCCTCCTCTCGAGGCTGAGCTGGTGCATGTGGGGTGTTTCAGCCCCAGGGGAAGGTGCCAGACCAGCCAGGCTCCAGCGCCTTCCCCCAGGGCAGTGGTGGGGTCAGCCACCATGCAGCGTCTCAGAGGGGTCCCCAGCATCCCTGGGGATTGGGTGATCATGTCCTGATACGGGCTAGAGCAAGGACAGAGACTCATCTGATAGCTTGAACAGAAGAGAAATGCCATCACACAAGCGATTTTTGAGATCATTTTAGTTTGGCTTCACTCCAGTCATGGGGAAAAATCTTCCCCTCAGCCCAGTTTCTATCCAGGAAGGGCAATGGGATGGGAAATGCCATCACATCTGGCGGAAATGTGTCATTTGGTTACGGCAAAATGCAAGGTGATGCAAACCCAACTTGGCAAAACAAAAGTGCTTTCTGGGACAGAATTATCAAGATCAGACGCTCTGATGCAGAACGTTTTTTTCCTTCCCCCAGGAAAGCTATGGTGACAGGATTTTGCAATGCACTTCAGAGGGGTTACATCTCCCAAGGGAAAATGGGAGAGGAGTAACTCAGTGCAAGGGAACAGCCTCAGCGTGGGAAATGCTCAAGGGCACAGATGGGTGCCTGTATCCTCATCTCATCATGCCCATCCATGACGGATGAGTGCCTGTGTCCTCATACAGGTACCCATCCATGCCACGAGCATCTCCCGTGTTGAGGCAGTCAAACATGTTCAGGCTAAATAATTGGGGGATTTAGGTGAGATTGGTGGTTCAGCGCTGTCGAAACAGAGCTGATGGGCAGCATGTCTTGGCTGGGCTTTATAAACCACCAGCAAAGCCATCTCAGCCACACCTTGGTGTCACCCAAAGAGGAGCCAACATCATGTCACGGCTCCAGCACAGAGGGAGAACCAAGGGCAGCTAGGCAGAGCAGGGAGCAGGCTGCCTTCTTGGCGGTGACTTTCCACATGAAGCAGCTCTGCGGCTCCTTGCTTTCCCCCAGTGAGGCCAAGAGCCCTGTCCATGTTACACTAAATGCCCCAAAACCCGGGGAGAGCAGAGGTGGAGGGGCGGCGGGACGGGTGTGGAAGTGGGAGTTGCACCAGCTCCAGGGGATCTTCCCCAGAAAGCAAAAAGCACAAGTTCCCAGTGCCCTCTGCAGGAGGAAGCACAGCCCTTTTCCCCAAATTTTGGGGCCTTCCAGAAGGGCAGTGAGCAGTGGGATGGGTGCCTGTCAAACACAGCTTGTTGTGTCCCCTGTGGGACAGCTGAGTGTGGGACAGGGACCCGGAGGCCCACCTGCCCGTCCCCAGGGGCTTGTGGGAAAGAAGCCATTTTGCACATTGATGTGTGCGTTGCTTCGCTGCAGGAACGCGGGGTCCCCGATAGCGTGGCCGTGGCCGTTCCCAAGAGTCACCTGAAATAATCAACACGGGGCAAATTGATGGGGCTATTTATTCCCGAGGCAAATCCAGCTTGGTTAACTGAGAGGTTTGGTTTTTGCATGGCAAAGCTGGGTCTTAAACTTACACTTGCTTTTTTTGCCTCTTTTTTACTTAGTACTTAGGGAAAAACATGGGGGCAAAAATTAAAAGATGGAAAATAAGACCCCCCTAAAGCAGGGAATGCTGAAACAATCCCCTAAGCCTTGCACGCCTCCATCAAGGACTCTGAGCGAGCAGTGTTGCACAGATTTGCTTGTTCACTTGCAAACGCCCTTCCTGAAGCCTCGCTGCTGCCCCGAGGAGCTCCCCCCCTCACCCCCAGCCCCACGCCAAGAACGATGGCACTGCTCCCGAGGTCTCACCGATGAAGCTCAGGAGAAATACCCACTCCAGGCTGTCAGACGTCATCCACCCCCCCCAGGGAAGCATGCAGCAGGGCACTGCCCTTTCTGCCCCTGCTTTGCTGGGAAGAGAAAGCTTTTTGGCAAGCAGCAGCTGAGGAGCCAGTGGCTTTGCCAGAAGCTGGCTGGGGGGGTCAGCTGTAATTAAGAGCAGGAGGTTACTGCAGGGGGTGACGGGAGAGGCTAATACCCCCTGCCAGTCACTCGAGGGTGGCAGAGGTAACTGCATCTCGGATTTATTGGCAGCCCTGCATTGCTCGGTGGCTGTACTGGTGAGTCCCAAGGTGTTTGGGGGTTTGCTGATGCCCCACTGCCCTTCCCTCAGGGGTGTAAGAGCCTTCCCACCACGGCTGCAGGGAAGATGCTGAGCCCCGTGGAGCTGGTGGGACAATGGGGAAATGGTGCGCTGGGGCTCTCGGGTCAGCGGCGTGGGGAGCTCCCGAAGGCATGGGCTGCCGTGGCATGACACAGCACTGCACGGCCCATGGCACGGTACGGCACAGCAGGTACGGCATGGTAGGGCACAGCATGGCGCAGCATGGCACAGTGCAACACCAGGCAGCGTGGCAGGACGTCGCATGGCACGCCATGGTGTGGGGTGGCACTGCGTTGTACACCGTGACATGGTGTGACACAGCATGCCATGGCGTGGCACTGCTTGGCACAGCAGTATATGGCATGATATAAAATGCCATGGCATAACACATTACATTACATTACGCAGCATGGAATGGCATGGCATGGCATGATATAAAATGCCATGGCATAACACATTACATTACATTACATTACATTACATTACGTTACGTGGCGTGGCGTGCCATGCCATGCCATGCCATGCCATGCCATGCCATGCCATGCCATGCCATGCCATGCCATGGCACGGCCGTACCCCAAGCCCCGGCGCGCCTTTACGCCGCTTCCCCTTTAAGGCGCCCTGGCGCGCTGAGCGCCGCGGGTGGCTCGGCCAATCAGCGCAACCCACATCCTCTCCAGGGGCCGCCCCCGCCCGCCGCCGAGGGCCGCCGGGAGGCCTGTACCACTCCCGCCGCCCAGGGGAGCCGGCGCTGCCGCTTCTCTGGCAGCCCCGCTGCTGCCCGGTCCCATCCCGCCTCCCGCCCCACCACCCCGCGGTGTGCTCTTCTCCACAGTTTCGCAGTGCCCGTAGCGGGCGTCCGTGCGGCTGAGGCCCCTTCGCAAAATACGCCGTCCCTCCCGCCTCCCCCGTGGTGCGGGCGCGATGGTGTGGGGCGGGGCGCGGGGCGGAAGCGGCGGCGTGTCCCAGGCGGCGGGGGGCATCATGGCGGCGCCGGGTGAGGCGAGGGTTGCGGTGGGGAGGGTGAGGCGGCGGGCGCGACCCTCGGTACCGCGGGGTAACTCGCTTGTCTCTCCGCAGGCCCGCGGCTGCGTCTGACGGCGGCCCTCAGCCTCCTCCTCCTCCTCGCCGGTGCCCAGGCCCTGGCCCCCAGCCACCGCCTCACCGCCCGCGACCTGGCCCGACTGAGGGCGGCGCTGGAGCGGCCCTTCGCCGACCTGCAGGCCGCCTTCTACTCCATCGTGGGCCTCGCCAGCCTGGGGGCGCGGGTGGCGGACGAAAAGGTGAGCGGTTAAGGGGCCGCCGGTGCTGCCGCTCCCCCTGCCCCCAACCCGCGCTCCGCCGGCTGCCCTGCCCGCCCGGTGCCGTGCGGCTCCGCACGAGGGTGCTTTGCTGGGTTGAGGAGCTGTAGAGGCATCCCCGCAGCAAAAGATGAGGCATAAGGAGTTTATCTAGCCAGCTCTGCTTTGACAGGGCGGTGAGGAAAATGTAAAGCACACGTGTGTTATGTTCTTAGCGAGTATCGTAGCAAATCCCTGGTAATTACTGACAGTCCTTCGGGTGTGCTAGTTGAATAAATTGCATCTTTGTCTGGGCTTTCTCACACTTACTGCCTCTAAATGGCGGTTTCAGGGCTCGCTTCTCCATAGTCTGTTGTGATATTACTGTAGCTATCAATTTGTTTCACTGTTTTCTGAAAAAGATTTCCACCCGTGCCATGTTTCCTTTGCTATCTCGTTAAATAGGGCTCTCATTATTTCATTTCAGTTCCAACACCAAATTCAGCCAGGTCACATGCTCTTGCTATTTTTGTATATAAAATATGTTTCCTTCTGTGCAGACTAGAAACAAAGGCTTGTGGTATCAACAGGATGCTTACTGCCTTTTCATGTCTTTAAGCGTTTCTAGTTTAAATGTTGCAGGTTGTCCTTGTAACAACCTGCTTATGTAGGCATGCCTGCTTACACGCATGTGCATGCTTACCTGTGCATCTAAGCTGTAAACAAAAGTTTGTTCTTTCCTCGTAAATTCAGCTAGTTCAGTGGTTCTAACCCATTCGGACTTCGTTTTTCTTTGAGTGTTGTGTATTTGCACCACAAACTCATAAGTGTGAGGCTCCTGAAGATGTTGCGGTTCACCACACTGCACTCCTTGCTGGTCATCTGCAGGCTAGGCTGAGAATTGCTGCTTTTGTTTATGTCAGTGTGGCTGGGTTTTTTAATAGTTCCTAGTTTTGGCAATGATAATGCAGCCTTTGCTTCTGCAGGTAAACAGTAATTATTAATTGTTCCTTGAGGTTTGTCATGAGACTTTTTTCTGGACAGGGAACTTCTTTGTGGGGTGAGACTATTTAAAAGGTAGAGGTAGTAAAAATAATAGCTAGGTGTAACACTTGAACATATATCAGTATTCCTAGGTTAACTGTAGCCTGAAAATCCTGTCCTACTTGTAAAGGCCTTTATGTTCTACATACTCAAAAGTATGTATGAGCAGTTAAATTCTTGGTTATTTTCTGATTAAAATGAAATCTTAGTGATCCATCTATCTAGTTGTCAGTTAATAATAAGCTGGTTACAGATTAATGAGCAGTCTTATTGTTTGCCTTCATACTGTAACTGCTTACCCAACTTTTCTTTCTGTATGCTTTGAAATTCTATATTCTGCATCCATTAATGATTATGTGTGATACACAGCTGGGAAGGAAGCCAGCCCACAGAATTTCTGTTCATCTGTTCTCTGTCCTGGGAGATTTTCCCTACTAAATATACCTATGGGACTTTTATTTTGATAGGTTTTATAATTATACTCAATTT
Source organism: Haliaeetus albicilla (assembly GCF_947461875.1). Classification (NCBI taxonomy): domain Eukaryota; kingdom Metazoa; phylum Chordata; class Aves; order Accipitriformes; family Accipitridae; genus Haliaeetus; species Haliaeetus albicilla. Next base: position 12,637,093 of record NC_091484.1, on the reverse strand, counting down.
AAATATGAATTCTGGTTGCGGTAGAGTTTATGTGAAAATCATTTATCTCTCTTAGCAGGAACCGCCTTTGTTTCTGTGCAGCATTTAGCAAAGTAGGACCGGGGGGGGTTCTAGGCTCTTGCGGTATTGCAAATATTACTAGGGGCTTCATTTGCCTTTTTTCAGTACAAAAATGCACAGCAGTGTACATGAAATTGTCCTAGAGTATAATTTAAATCTCGTCTCAGTGGCTGAAGTCAAGACTGTTACTGTAAGTTAACTTCTCTTTCTTCACAGGCTGCGTGCAATTTCATCAAATCGCATGTGGACTCCAGCAGTGTTGATTCTCTCTTCTATGCTGCACAGTCCATCCGGGTCCTGTCTGGCTGTGAGGTGAGTTTGGAGCCCTGACCTCTGAAGACAGATGTTACTAAGGAAGTATTTACCTTGATCTTTTCTTGGTTTTATTTTACGCATAACTTCTACTTTTAGTGGGTTGTACTCTGTTGTGTCTTGGGTAAATAGCTTGTGAAGTGTCTGGGAGTACTCTATACAAGGCAAAGTGTAATGATATAAAGCAAGTATTTGGTCAGAGTAATTCTGAGGGTTTATTTCTTGATTAAACATTGGTGGCTAAGAAAAAAGGAACCAGCACATTTTAATAGAATTCACAGCAGCTGTGCCAATTAAAAACTCTTTGGGTGAATGATAAACTGGATGTAAACTGCGTATTGAAATGCTGCAATGATACAAATGATACAAATGCAGGTCACCCTTGCTGAATTGTGGGTGGGTTATCCAAGCCCCATTTTTCATCAGTACCGCCAGCTGCTGGACAATGATGTGATGCCAGATGAAAAGCAGTAGCAGGTTACCAGGATAAATCTGAATTGTGGATTATCCTGACTAATTGATAGTTGACAGCAAAACTTGGGGATTTAATTGTTTAAACTAAAAGGTAATGAATGATAAAGGGCTTTTTCCCAGAAGCTTATAGTAGTTCACTGATCGAGTGTGTTGGTCCAGGAAGAAATTGGTGACTAGAAGGCCTTGTTTTTTCAAGTGTGAATCAACATGTTCCCTGCAGGTTACCATTTCAAATGAGACCAGGGAGCTGCTGCTTGCAGCTGTCAGTGAGGATTCCTCAGTCACCCAGATCTTCCATGCTGTTGGGGCCTTGAGTGGCTTTGGCCTTCCTTTGGCATCTCAGGAAGCACTTAGTGCTCTTACTGCTCGTCTTAGCAAAGAAGAAAATGTGCTGGCGTAAGTCTTTCAGATGGAAACGATTCACTATTGCATGTTTATGCTCTAGGCAGTTGGATTTTGGAGTAAAGGGTATTTTAACACTTAATTTTTGTAATATAGATGTAGTAGAGTAGGTGCTGTGTTTTCATTTGGTGTATTTGTCCAGTTCATTATTGTCCCTCTGGGGGAATGAAAAATATGGTTTGGGGCAATTTTCTGTGTGATTTTGCAAAGGAGCTTATGTATTCAGTTTAGTTCAAGAATAATGGTCAGCAAAGAGGACATATCCCAAAGAAGCCTTCTCTTTTAAAAAGATTCACAACAAATTTTTGACTTCATACCCAGCCATGGTTCTGTGTCATTTATGGTTGCAGTAGACTTGATGCTCTTCCTCAGCCCTGTCTTTTGTACATTGGGATGCTTGTACTGTGAGGTGGAAAAAAGTGCCAGTAAGTGGAAGGAATCTTGGCATTTATCACCAAAGAATTAAGTAATTTGACTGTGAAATGAGAGAACAGAGCTTTCCTTAAAAGCTGGGGAAAATAAGGGAAACTTTAAAATGTGCTAAATGTGCTTTATTAATGAAAAAAATGGTTTCCTGGAAGCCTCACTAGCAAGTGTGGGGATCTGTGCTGTGCAGGGATCAAAGTTTGGTTTCTTCACTGCCTTTGAATCTATGAGTTTATTGCAGAGCTGATGAAGCTAAAGTGGCGTCCCATAATGAATTCTAAGTTTCCACTGAATCACTTCAGATTCATTGTCTTGTCTTGAGTCAACTGAATGCAGTAACACCCGTTTTGCACTTCATTTGGAATAGGAACTGTAGTTGCTTTGATTTGAATTATGTTTGGCTTTTAAGGAAGGAAAAATCATACAATTGCTTGGTTTTGTTTGTTCTTGTTTAAGAACCATCCAGGCTTTGGAGACGGCATCTTACTTGTCCCAGCAGGCAGATCTAAGTGGCATTGTTGAGGAGATAGAGGTAGGAACACATGCTATGCTCTCTAATTATTCAGGAATTTGTTAGACCTCTGTAGTACTGAAAGATGTATTAATGTGAAACACAAAATGAAAAACCAACCTGGCTAATTCCTTGCCTGCATGGTGTGGGTTGGCTTGGCTCTTCCTTTTAAGCAGGTATTTCTTCTGGACTTTTAACTGTTTCACAGTGGACTGAAATACAGAAAGTCATGACTTTTAAATATAATTAAATCCACTAAAGGCTGAAGGTTTCCTTTTCTTCCTGTTTCTAAATGACTATTGCAAAATATGTCAGTGATCCCAGACAGATAGTCTTTGAGTACAAGTTTAACAATAGGGTTAACTTCTGTGGATCTACTAGAATGCAATTTAAATTTTAATAACTCTTTCTGTCAGGATCTTGTTGCTCGCCTGGATGACTTGGGTGGAGTTTATCTGCAGTTCGAAGAAGGAATTGAGACTACTGCACTGTTTGTTGCTGCTGCCTATAAGCTGTCGGACCATGTGGGTACAGAGCCAGCAATGAAGGAGGTCTGTATCTGCCTTTTCCTCCCTTCCACACTGTAGCTCACAAAAGGGATCTGCCTAGTGCCTGTTGTGCAGTGCAAGATGCCGGTATAACTGGGTAGAAGTTTTTACTGTGAAAAATGAGCACACTCAGTGAAAAGGCACATCTTGGAGAGAATGTGAAGTAACAGAATCTAGGAGGAAATTCCACCTTCAAGATCACAGGCTGAATTTGGTTTGTTTTTTTCTTTTTCAAATGTACAGAAGGAAATTGCAAGTGAGGTCTCGTTTTCTTTGTTTATTGAGACTAGCTGTTGAAAAACCCTCTTGTTTCAGAGTTTGTTCTGGCATTTGGCACTTGTCTAGCACTTTCCAGCATTTCAAAGTGTTTTGCAAATGTTATTTACCTGTGAGGAAATGCAGGCACACTAGTCTGGGGTGCCCAAAAGGGAGACAATATTAGTACCATATGCCTGCAGGAATCCAGATACAAAAACTTGTTGTCTAAAATGAAAGACTGTTGGAAATTCCTTTTGAGCTTGATTAAGCTAGAAATCATTACTGCAAGCTATCCACTTAGTAATTTTTTTCCACAAGTTAACTGAGTTAGATGTACTTTTGATTGAGAATGGCAGCTCCCTAAAGCACAAGCCAAAGTGGCAGGGTTGAGACAGAAGCCAGTGTAAGACATCTGAGTTCATTCCTGGCTCTCTTCCATGCTGCTGCCAAACTGACTAATGCAAAGTAATTTTGATGTCATTTTTGAGGTGGTGATTCTGCTACACACAATTCAAACTGTCAGCATCCAAATGATGTTTAAAAAAAAGACCAATTAAGGAAAATTGTTTAGTGTTGTTTCAGAATTGTGCTGTCAGAAGTGCTATTGTTGGGGCTTAAAGCTTTATCTCTTGTGAATGGTGAGAGTGCCTCCAGAATGCTACAAAACTTTCTTTTAAAATTAACATGTAGTATTTGAAAAAATAGCTCCCTTGTTTTTCCCCACAATTTAAATGAGAGTGTCAGTTGCTGATTAGGGTCTGGAGCTATGCCATGCCCTCCATATAAAAGAAAAACACTGCAGGATTTGCACTATGCAGGAGTTTTGTGGTGTCTGTCTTGATGCTTTCTCTAGTTCTGATGTACATTGGTGTTCATTAATACAAGTAGGAGGGTGAAAATTTGATATGCAGTGGGCTTCGTTTAAAAGTGCTTTGTAGGTTACTAAATTGTATGCCTGTTGCTTTATTTGGGATTGTCTTCGATTATTCTAATTTCTGATCAGAATTTAGCCCACAATTCTTTTCTTGAATTAAAGTACAGGTAACCAATCCCTCTGTTTTCCAGACTAGCAGGGAGTGATGGAAGAATCTGAATAATATGGCATACCCTGCGAAGTGTGGCACAGATGCACTAACCCTACAAAGTCAGACTGCAAAACCAGCTGGGGGATGTGGTCCCACTCCTACTTTGGAGAGGACAGATTAGCTTTGGCACATCCCAGAGCCAGAGCTGGCTCTGTGCTCCTGGTGGTACTGCTTTAAAGCTAATCCTCTTAGCTTGAGGACACTGTTGAGCCTAAGGGGATAAGCCTGCATGGGCCTAGACTGGCTCCTTCCAGAGCCATTAGGATGCTTTGCATCACTGCTCTGTGGCCTTCCCAGCCTGGCAGGTAGCCAGGACATGTAGCCTAGTCCTTCTCCACTGTATGAAGACAATTGTATGGCTCCTGGAGCCAAATTATCTTTTTGCAGCTGCACACAGTCTGGATAGTCGAGCTGACGGCATCTTCCGTTCTGAAACATGTAGTTTGAAGAGGTAGATCCAAATTCCGTTTTTGGAAGTTTTCAGCACAATTACAGCAATTGTGGTTGGAACCTCCCAGCCAAGAATAAGAATGCTAATGTGACATTTCAAAAAGTAGTTAATTTTGGGTTACCTCATAACTTGAGTTATTTTTAAAGCAAGTGGGAAATTAAACAGCCTTTATGAACGATGTTTTTATTAATAACATTATACGGAGCCAGTCTGCAATGTTGTGGTAAGCTGCTGGTGTTTGTATGTGATTTGCTTTTCCTCTTTCAGGATCAAATTATCCAGTTGATGAATGCAATTTTTAGCAAGAAAAACTTTGAGACACTTTCAGAGGCCTTCAGTGTTGCTTGTGCTGCAGGTTCTTTATCCCAGAACCGCTACCATTTGCCTGTCATTATTGTCCCCGATGGGCCTGCAGCTGTGTCTCACCATCAGCCCATACTCAGGGTGAGTCCTTAGCCCCGAATCTTAACTCATGTCTTGGCTCAGTCTTTAGTATTGTAGGTCTGGGATGACTGAATGTGCAAGGTGATGTCTTTTATTTTTAGCTCCAGGACTCAGGTTCCAGTAGATCTGGGGGTTTAGTGCTTTTATGAAGTGATTCTTCAGAACCTCTGCTTACCCAGGGCTTACCAGACATTACCTTGAAGTCAGCTCTGCTGATTACAAGTTTAGCTTTCCCAATTATGTTAGAAAGAATTAGGTGAATCTGGGATGCTGGACCAGGGAGAATTCTGTGTGTATAATACAGAGGGGTAGTGAGTTGTCTGTGCTCCCACATTCCTTCTGGGAGAAATGGTTTCATGGAAATTCTTGATTTTTTTCTTGTAGCTACAAGTGACCAATGTTATGTCCCAGCCGCTGACTCAAGCTTCTGTAAAGCTCGACTATGCCAAGTCTGCATCTACCAAAGCCACTGTCCTTCAACAGAGAGAATTTGCTCTCTCAGGGTAAGAAATCTTATTTTTACAGTTTGTAAGGTAAACAGGTGTTACTTAAACAGTGTTGGACTTATTTTCCTTATGTGTTCTTCCACCAGAGAAATGTTTGTGTGATTGAAAATTCAAAATGCTGTAGTTGCATTTTGTTGGTAACAGGTGACTGAGCACGTTTGGTAGTGATGGTGAATTTCTGTTGCTTTTTGTTTTGATTGGGAGTGGGAAATTGCAATGTTCTCCTGACTTCGGGGGAGCTTTGAAGAATTCTTTTCCTGCTGCACTTAGCAATGTTAGTTTTGTGCTGCATTTGTCTGTTTTCCTGCTTAACCTAGCATATTTGGAGACTTCTTGGTAGCAAGATGTTACCTACTTGTAGGTTGCTGTTGGTATCCTAGAGGATACTTAGCACCTTGCTTTTTCTGTTATAGAGACGTCTTTGAGCTGAACTTCATGAATGCAAAACCTGCAAGTGGATATTATGATTTCTCTATCAGTGTTGATGGAGATAAGCGATTTATTGCTAACAAAGTTGAGGTGGGTATGCTTTTTCATGGCATTTTAATTGTGTGCCTATTCACTGAAACAGCTTTTTATTTATACCTGTTAAGGATGTCATATGGCTTTTTTATCCCATGTTTTTCTGTAATGCATTGGATTTTGACTCAGGATTATGACCAGTAACCGTATTAATATATGATCAAAAGAGATTCATGTAAATTTCAAAACTGACCTATCACTTAGATGCTGATCTGACAGCATATGAACAAAGGCTAACAGTGGAGGTATTTATATAGCAGCCCAAAGCAGCTATGCAAAAACAATTGCTAAGAATGTTAGTTCTTCGGAGCATTCAAGATTTGAGTCTCTAAACCTCAAGGCTTGGCAAGCAGTTATCTGGTGATTGCCTGATGTATGGAAGCGGAGCATCTGTATAAGCTCTAGAGCTTTAGAAAAAAGTCAAAGGTGTCTTTTGGCATCTCCTAACTGTGTATATGGTGATGCTTTTGTAGTGGAGAGACAGCAACCAAAGCAAATGCAAATGAAGTCTTCATTTCATGCATACATACACCCTTTTTGGTGGCAAAAGCTGTTACACCACATGTTTCTAAAGAAGAGTTGTATATAAATACTCAGAGTTTTACTTTCCTCACATTTGTTACAGTGAGAAGAATGTGATCTCTGTGACTATTCATGTAGTCACCCCCAGTGTCAACAGCTGAGAATGTTCTTCTTCAATGATGTCTATTCCCAGGGTTAGTTTTTGCCCTCAATCGCATATTTAAGGAAAAGATTAGCTTTTAAAGTCTTCCAACATAGTCGGCTTGGAGTAGGGGAAGGCACTTATTTACAACTGCTGACCTTTACACTGTGTATCAAATTGATGTTGTCATTGTAGTAGTAATGGCACTTAGGAGTGTCAAAAGGGGATTGATTGGTCCTGCTTAAGCTCACTGCTGGCACACAGAGGTACCAGTAGGAATGTATTAACGCTGTGGTGGCTTTGTGTGAACCGCTTCTAATAAGACACATTGTTACGGGGGAGGACTGCTGGGGGAACTGCTTTTTTTCCTTACTGTTATTAGCATTAATTGTCCTTAATGCACCATCGTTTTGACAGTAATGAGCTAAACCAGTGGGTTATTACTCCGGCAGAGACTACATTTCCTGGCATTAAAATATTTCAGAGATGTTTGTGTACTGTTCAGTTGGAGGGGCTGTGTGCAGCAGCTCTGAGTTGCCTTCATTTAACTTTTTTAAAATTAATATTTCATTAGTCCATCTTCCTTTACTCCCATCTTGGAACAAACTAAGGCCTTACTAAAGTTAGCCTGAATAGTCTACATGTTAATGGATCCATTTTCAGGGGTAACCTCTATCTTAAATTACACTTTTTGTTGTAAGGGAACTGCCAGAATTGTGTGTGTTTGAAGTCTGACCTGAATAGTTTAGTTTATGTTTTTACATATTTTTTCCACAGGTTCCCTGTGAATTATTTCTCAGAGTGAGGGTGTGGGGCTGGTTCACATGAGCAAACCTGTAATAACAAATTGTAGTATATGATGAAAAATATCTTGGCAATGAAACTTTAATTCTCCAGGGGAGCATTTGTAAGCTGTGAGAACAAATGTGCTAATTAAAAACTACAGACTGCAGTAACTGCTTATGTTTGAGAGAGGGACTGAAATCAGTCAAACGCACTGAGGTTCACTGCCTAGATGGTCTGTGGTTTGGAACTGGGGAGAGGGCAGGAAGTAATTTCTCTGCTTAGGCTTTATACTGCCTTTAGTGCAAGGGAGTGTGATAAATGACAGGGCCTTATTGGCTGCCCTGTGCTAAGTGATAAATGCTGTGACCGAAGGAAAGCTTGCTGAACAAAGTGCAGGTCTGGAGGAATGCTTTGGCTTTTGCCTGCTGGTAATAAAATCAGCAGAAACCTGTTAGACTTTAGGAGCCAACAAAGGCATAATTGGTTGCTGTCCGGAGATCTCTCTCATCTCAAATTGCTATCCAGTAAGCAGAAGTGCAAGTGCACGTGCAGTTTTAAGTTGTATTGTATGTGATGTAATCTTTAATAGCTAGTTTCTGCTAGTTCAGATCTGGATAGTTGGACTGTTTCATTAAAAACAATTTTCCAAAGGGCAGCTAACTCCAGCATGACTGAGAAGCTGGTGTCTTCAGAGCTGGCTAATTGTGCAGGGAGAAAGGGGATGGGTTAGGGTTAATGACTGATGCAGGAGCTTTGCCAGAAGGTAAATTGCGGTAGATCCTTCTGTTCAGGTTAGATTCTGTCTTTGGCTTAGTGTAAGACCCGCTTTGGGGAAGGGGACAGAAGAGCTAAAGCTTCTGCAGTGAACTTGACCACAATTAGTATATATGAAGTGCTCTGTGTAATTTTCAGTTGTGTTTTGTTGCAGCTGAAAGTAAAAGTTTCCACAGAAGTTGGGATTACTAATGTAGATCTTTCTACCGTGGATAAAGATCAGAGCATTGCGCCAAAAACAACCAGGTAAAACAATTCAGTGTGTGTGATCCTTTAATGGGCAACTCTGGCTCTAGACTGGAGGTCTTCTGAGCTTTACCTAGTTCAGCTAAACGAGAGGAATCTTGTATTGGAATAACTACAGAGTTATACACATGCTGTTTCTCTTAAACCTGTAAGTTCATTGGGAGAATACTGATTATTTTTATAGGTGATTTTCCTTAATGCTGAAATAAGTACTAAGAGAAGCCAGGCAACCTGAGTCTTCTGTTCCTTTGCTGGCACCTCTCCATAGCGAAAGCAAGTTAAAAGAATTGTGTTAATGTTTCTGGCATTATTGGGCTCCGGTAGAGATGCTCTAAAGCAACATGTACACTGTATTTGGGGGTGTGGCTGTACCGTTGCTAGGTGTACTTGAACTTAATGTAATTGGTTTTTTAACTGACATCAGTTAGAATGTAACGTATGGAATTTAACTTAGGTTGCACAGCCTCACTGAGGCTACTCTGTGTGTGTGTTGATACAGCCTTCCTATGCTGAAGTTTGAGTGTCTGTTTTTTTCTGTTCTGCTGCCATCACACCTTTGGTTGTAGCATAGCCTTGGTTAAACAGAATGCGGGGTGTGGTATTAGCAAAACCTTCTGGTGTTCCTTTGAACCTTACAACAAACAACCATTTTACTTGAAAATGGGCAAGGTACGTAGCTCACAAAAATCCTGCTAAAAAAATTCCATTCATTTCTTTTCATTAAATTTATGGTGGAAGAGAAAGACATATTAGTTCATCTGACTTTTTGATAAAATAGCTAATCTATGCTGAGTAGACTGCAGTACTGCTAGACAGGCTTGCATGCCTCGGTTTCTTTGAATGCTGGGCGTTCTCTTGGAAGATCACCTCCATTCTGTTTGATTTTTTTCCTCCTAGGGTAGCTTACCCAGCCAAAGCCAAGGGTTCATTCACTGCTGACAGCCATCAGAATTTTGCTTTATCCTTCCAGCTGATAGATGTGAACAGTGGAGCTGAACTCATCCCTCACCAGGTTAGGACAAATTTTTGTCATTGCTGTGTCACTGAGATGTTCCATCTTGAAGCATCTGAGGTGATGGTTGCTCTTGAAAAGATTTGATAAGTTTTGAGAAGCCTTATGTTTCTGACATGGACTGTGAAAGATCACTGGTCTTGGTAGATGGGAAGTGGATTCAGTTCATTTATTTTGGCTGTATGTTAAATGAAGCCTCTTCTGGCTCTGGTACTGTGTCTCATTTAACTCAACAAAATGCATGCAGGTAGCCTGCACTGTAAAAGCACACTTCTGCTTTTTTTAATATAGATTGTTTGCTGAAAAAGTCCTTGAATTTAGACTTTCTTTAAAATTCTATGTTTTCTGTATAAAATAGAAAAAAATGGGGGGAAAAAACCCAACAAAAACCATGTATGTATACATCCCTGTTGTGTGCTGTTGCATATACCATGTTGAGTAACATTCAGTATATTGCCCTGTACCCCAAGCGGGCCACGGGATGGGCTTGGTCCTGTGTTAAAGTGGTTACTCAGACACATAGAACTTTGCTGATTTGCAAGGGTCTAACACCCAGGCTCCCAGGTTATATTCCAACTTTTGTTAATGTCATGCTTTTTGATTTGGGGATAAATCTCTCATTTTGCCGGCATTTGTAAATGCACTGTGAGATAATCCAGAAGTGTTACAACCTTTCCTTTCAGACTTTTGTCCGACTTCACAACCAAAAGACTGGCCAGGAGGTAGTGTTTGTTGCAGAACCAGATAGCAAGAACGTATACAAGTTTGAACTGGATACTTCTGAAAGAAAGACTGAATTTGACTCTGCCTCTGGTACCTACACTCTTTACTTGATAATAGGAGATGCCACTCTGGAAAATCCAATCCTGTGGAATGTGGTATGTAGCTGGAAGTGTGGTGATGTGGTTTTGAGATTACTGGCAGTCTAACAGGAGGTCTTGGTACAGGTGTGGAAGAAAAAAGCTCAAATGTTTCGTTCTTTGAAACAATCTTTTGGCCATTTATGGGCTCTGAGGTTTGCTGTTCATTTTAAGTTTTTAAGCAAACATCAAAGCAGGACAGAAAAGAACATTCATTTCATCATGTGGTGGAACAGAAACTTCAGAATGTTTATGGGTTTGATTTTAATTTCACAGCAAGCACTTCAAGGTTTAGCCTTTCTGTGCTTGCTGTGCTGGAAATTAAGTCCAATTCTTAGTGATGGGTGAATGGCATTATTGCCTCTGTTTGGGAGAAGTTGCTTCTTAAAAAATCTGATGGGTTTTTCCTTAGTTTCCTTTAAAAATCATGTCAATCATAGATTGACAAATAAGGAAATAGGCCACAGTAATGCAATAGGTTTTATAAAACTTTTAATATATTAAGGTCAAACTTAATGAAGCTGCATGATTTCATTTCAGGCTGATGTTGTGATCAAATTCCCAGAAGAGGATGCACCATCCACAGTTCAGTCCAAGAACATCTTTGTTCCCAAACCTGAAATCCAGGTACAGTCAAAAACAAAATTTATGTGCAGAGATGGGGGGCTAGTCCTACTAGTATTATTTGTTCTCATCATAATTTATTTTTGAAAAGTAATCTCTCATTAAAAAAAATTAACACTGTGTAAGTAATGTAATTAAAGGAAGACCAGAGCTACAGCTTAATGGAAAGAAATTTGTTGCAGTCCTCTGGAGTATGAATAAGTAAGCTGTGTCTTAACCTGTGAGAGAGCAACTGATGTCACTGAGAAGGTTCAAATATGAAAATTTGACTAGGTAAGCACCACCAGAAAGCTCTTTGCTTCTGAAGATTTCTCTTGCTTCATTCCAGCCATCAGTGCTGATGACAAACTAGCAAGTGCTTCTGTGAGTGCAAGGAAAAGTTAACTTTGCAGGAGATCAAATGTGCAGAGACTGGAACAGACACTAAAGACTCAGTCTTTGCCTTAAGAGGAATGCTTATCATCCAAAGGAATGTCTGGGAACAGCACCAGGGCTGCACCTGGTCCTCTGGGGAGCCGAGAAGTTGCTCTGTTGGAGTACTACTTACAAGTTGCTTTTGTTTGTTTGCAGCACCTCTTCAGGGAACCTGAGAAGAGGCCTCCCACTGTGGTATCTAACACTTTCACAGCATTGATTCTCTCCCCGCTGCTTTTGCTGCTCATTCTGGTGAGTGAACTGGGCCACAGAAGAAGAAAATTTTTTCCCCTCCAGTCAAAAGTCACTTATGAGGTTGGCCAGCTAAACTTTGTACTTAAAACTCTTGGTTAATTGTGACTAGGACAGCAGTGCTGGAGTCATAGCTAGTAAATGTCAGTGCAGAGTGTTGGTCTGGTATTGTCTCTTTCCTAAACTGTTTTTTAGTTTATAGTCAAAACAGAAAAACACTGCTGCCAGGTAGAAGTAGGTGGGGTGAGTTTTTCCAGTGTGCTTCTGCTAGGGATGTTGGATAGCAGTGGGCAGATTAAGTTATAACTAACATTAGACTTCCACGGGAAAAAAACAGTGATTCTGCCTCGCACTTAATATATCATCACAAAATCTGTGTTACTTAATCCTATCAGATTGGTTCCCATTTATGGACATAATTAATACTTGTGTGTCTGTAGTTGAAAAATCTACTGCTACTCACTGTATCATCAGATCAGTGTTTTGAACTTAATGCAATACAAAATCTCATCTAGTCAAGTTAAATTACTCCTTATTTGGAGGATGAAACTGATCCCTTATTTGCTTGGCAGTAATTTCCCATTAGCTAGTCTCACTGAAAGCTGGCACTCAGATAGTTATGTCCACTGGTCTCTGGAGTTCACAATATGCATGTTGATGACACTTTAATGAAAAATCTCATTGCTGCTGTTCCTGTTTCCCATCCTGCATGCCTTTCTCTTTTCTACTCTAAAAACTGCAATTGTTCTTATGAGAAAACATCTTGTATCTGTAGCTGTTCTTTGGTGAGTCCAAAACTAGAACCTTACCTTTTTTTGTCTTTTTAATTGAAATGAATTCAGCTGGATAGAAATAGCAATGTTTATTTTTCTGGAAAATGTAGATTTTGAGCAATATCCAAATATCTCATCAGTTTAAGAAAGATAATCGAGGAACTTCATTTGAGCAGTCAGAGGCAGAAGGAGAAATTTTCACTAAAGGAACTCAACAGTGTTGTCTAGCAAAATTACTACTCTGTCCTCTTGTAGTGGTAAACAAGTGCTTCTGTAGAGAATACACTGTATTCATTGAAGAACTTAAAGCAAACAAGCTTGAAAGATACTGGAGTTTAAAACAAAAGCTTGTGTTTACAAGGCTGTTGTAACTCAGGTTTTATTTCTTTTCCTTTTAGTGGATAAAGATAGGTGCCAACATCTCCAACTTCAGCTTTGCTCCCAGCACCATTGTTTTTCACATGGGACATGCTGGTAAGTGTCAGAGGCTTTCTGCTTTGTTTGACCTTCTCACCTGGGAGTTACAGATGAGAGCCCTGGTGGTTAATGGGCTTGCAGTCTATTAACTATAATGACATAATAGCATAACATTTGTTCTCTTGTTTTCATCTGTCTTCCTGCTTTTCGTGATTGTTAATATGGTGATAAACCTGTTTTGGCCATCAGCTTATAACAGCCATCATTATCTGGGCTCCTTTCTCACACCATTTATCTGTACTTAATAGAACTTATTTCCAAAGGTCACACTTTCTTTATTGCATGTTTATCCTTTGTAAGCAGGGAGTTTCTGTGAGGATTGAAACCTGTGGGACTGCTGTCTACAGTGAAAGACTACATCTTTTCTTTAAAGCTCTTCCTGTGAAAGCTGCTCTTGTTCTTTGGCTGGACCAATTTTTTTCATCAATTTTATTGTGCCCTTGGTTGCACAGTTATTTACTGTCTTGGTAGAATTTCAAAAACATGGCAGGCTGGGAGAACATTGGATCTGCTGTTTCCCAAATGAGAGTGTGTTGCTTAATCCAAGCCACTTTCCTTGGAAGCTTTAAAAAGCTGTAAGCTCCTACGGATGTGCAAAGGTTAATATCCTCTGTTGAAATCCAGAGTATCCTCCTCCTTTTAATAGCCCTTAATGTCTATAATACATCTGTAATTCTGCCACAAGAGGATTGGTTGTGAGCCATCAGTGTCACATTTCCTCCATTATGGAGACCCAGATGCCTTCTTTCCCTGGCAACAATGTATAGTCTTTTAGATCTGCCATTTCAGATCTTTAGAGATGAGATAGAAACCAAATGCTTAGGCCTGGCAGTACAACATAACAATAGTTCTGAGGATGAATGCTTGGTCTTCAAAATGCAATTTCAGACATGGGTTCTGTCTTTTTTTCACAGCAATGTTGGGACTCATGTATGTCTACTGGACTCAGCTCAACATGTTCCAGACTCTGAAGTACTTGGCCATTTTGGGTGGCATCACATTCCTGGCAGGCAATAGGATGCTGGCTCAGAAAGCAGTAAAACGGTAAGTCAGGGATGGATGCGTTGGTGGGAGATGCTTTTAAAATTGGTGGGGAGGGGATCACATTGATGCTATCGTGTGTCAGTAACTGATACAGTAATGAACGCTGCTTTTGGTTCTTAGATCTTGTGTGTGGGGATGGGCTGCTCAGTCCCAGTTTCATGCCTGTTTTCAGAATAAGGGCTTGAACTGGCTAAGGCATTGAGGTGCTGCTAGTGAGATACAGCTAACTGATCCTTCAGAGAGAATGGTCCACATGGCCACTTGCTGAAGCAATCAGGCACATGGAGAAAGCAAAGGGTGTAAGTATGTTCACTTTGACAGGGGGAAACCCATTCACTGACAAATTTGTTGTACTACATGATACATCAAGCTCTTAGAATATTGTTAGATAATGAAAGCCACCGTAAATGCAGAAGAGGCCCAACTCTTATCTCATGAGCAGAGCTACAGAAGTTTTGAGAGGAGGAAGGTAAGGCGGGGGTATCTTACTGCTGTCTTCCCCTACCTAAAGGAGGATTCTAGAGAAAAGGGAAGCAGATGCCTATTGGAGGTGTGCAGCAACAGACAAAGGGCAACACATGCAGGCAAACCCACGGAGAATTCTCATAAATGTTAGGGATACAACAATCATTTTTGTACTCGGATTGGACTGATTCTTCACACATGCCTTCTGCCACACAGTGTCTTGTGAATGTGCCATAGCTTAGGCAGCCTGCAGGCAGTTTGTTGACCCCAGCTTCCAATACAGTGCATTAATTAGAGGTCGAACTGTTCCCTCTCCATCACTTCTGCCATGTGGGGTTTACACGTGAGACTTAAGTTTTAGCCCTTTTGTACTGATGTAGAGTTTGGCTTTGAAGATGATCTTACTGACCTGCTTTGCCATGAAACCTGTGCTCTTCTTACTTTCCCCTTTTTGAGCCACAAGGAGTTGTTTATCCTTGCATACCTATTTGCATAGATATCCCTGGGTTCTTGCTTTTTTGATTACACTGTATTAAAACTAGGACAAGAGCTGTAAAAAAACACAAGAATATAATTTTCAGGGGGTTTGCATTGATTCGTTGTCTTTAAAACATCTCTACTTGCATGGCTGTAGCAGGAAGGATGATTATTGTAATTAACCCTTTCAATACCATCCTCCCAGCTTTCTCAAGCCTTGCTCCCTTGGATGTCCAGCCCTCTCCACTGTGGCACTTTATCTTGTTAGCATAAGTTTCTACTGGGATTTTGTTGCCAATGGGGCTATGTTACGTCATTTAATAATATTTCCTTTTTAATTTAAAGAGTAATGATAAAATCGTTATTAATTACAGATTGCCTAGGATACAGATTTGGGGAAAAAGAATACAATGAAGCTTACTTCTAAGTGTCTTTGCTCAACCAGGGCTTCTGTTAGCACATAAATGCAAGTGGTTGGTTCCTACTTCAAAACACTGCAGGGGGTGTCTGTATGCTTTTTCATTGTAAATGATATGAAGCTGCAACTACAATGGCAAATTTGAAAGTAAAACTTCTACCTTAGGCTAAAGTTAAACCCTTTGTACATGACTTTAAAGTTCAAAAAGACATCTTTTTGTTAACACGCTGCTAGCTTGTCTCAGATGTTGAAGTGCAGTGATAATTAACTAGATTGCACTTTGAGGCAGAGCTGCTGTTCCACTATGGAGACCGCTGGCGGGTGTGGGAAGGGGACTGTATAAACCATCTTTTTACAGAAGTTACCAGAAGGCCTGGTTTTGCTTTTTGCATTTCTGTCACTGGCTCTGGTTCCTGGAGCAAGGCTGCTTTCCTCCTTACTATCTTCTCTGAACCTTTCTTCCTCTCTCCTTTTGGCAGGATCGCTGCAGAGCAGAGCAGTAGGTTGGCAAAGTATAGAACGCTGCGGTAAAAGGGGGTTTTGCTAGTGACCAGCTCTTCTAGAAGTAAGGGCCTTTTTGGAATTGGCCTTTCCTGGGCATGCTGCCTGTTTCATTTCACTTCATCACTCACTCCTTGTACAAAAAGATACTGAGCTGAAGCTGCTTCCTTCCGACATCACTTACTGGGCTTTAAATCAGTCCTTGTGTGTACTTGGCTACAGCTGGGTTTGCATATTAGCAGTACATGTCCTCTGAGACTAAATTGCCTTTGTGTGATTTCCTTAATCATCTGAAGTCTGTATGGTAATATGTGCACATGTGAATATGCTGTCTGGGACACCAAGCAGCTATCAGGTGACAAAATAAACCTAGTTTAAGCAGTATTGTTCCTGTAAATAAATTATTAGTTATGTCGGCTGGAAGAGAACATGATGAAAATGGCTGATATCTGGGCTGTTCCCATCCTGCTGTTGGTACTCCCTATCCCCATCTGCAGTATTCTGGTTATTCAGCTGCCAGGCACTCTGACTGCTGAACTATGTCCTCACTTGGGGTGGCGAGAGCTCTGTGTGCCCCAGAGCCAGGTCAGCACCACCTCCTTCAGCTGGTAACATGACCCAATCCAGGGTTCACCCTCCTGTTAGACTGAACTGGTTATGATGGCTCAGGCAGCAGCAGTAGCCAGCCCCCTCCATTCAATACAGTCATCTGATAGGTCTCCATTATAATTTACTAGTGCAAAGCCCTTTGTTTCCTTTCATTCTGAGCAGGTAAGGTCCCAGTTTGCTATATCCACAGTGGCAGAGGAGGCAGGACTGCCTGTCGTTCTGCATGCTGCCCAACTCTGAATGTGTGTGTGGCTTCATTTCTCATTGAGTGCACTGTTTTGTTTTGGGGAAGGGAGAGAGCATCTGGGACAAGTTCTGTGATGAGAGAAATCGCTGTACAACATGCTGTACTAGTACATCTCTTGAGTCTGCTTTCTCTCATGTTCATAGTCAGTGCTCCAGGCACACACACAGACAATGCGTTGAACGGAGCTCAGTGTGGTGCAATACAAAACCAGCGTGGGTGGCTGTGTCACAGAAACAATGTGCGCTGTGGTATAAGCCTCTGTCTGCAGATCAGATAGTATGGTGGATGGTTTCATGAAAATTACCTATGGAGAATTTGGCATCATGTCCCATAGAAAAACACCCTGTTACTATCTCTTCTCTCCCTGGAGTGTTTTGAGGTATTTGAGCACAGAACAAGCCATGACAAGTAACTGGAGAGGAATGGGAGATGGCTGTCACTTGTTCTAGTAGATGAATGCTGGCTGCATCCTGGCTGTGTTTGCTGGTGCTGTTCTGGTCCCTGGACACTTCTTTTTACCATAGCTTTGGGCCAGTGGTTTTCATGTTTTTAGTGGCCTGTTACCAAATGCCTCACGAGTGTGTTCTCAATAGCTTGCATGTTTTCTGTTTCTCAGCCTGGTATTTTAACTGCTTAATTCCCCATGGGCTGTGAGTAATCCTGGAAGATCCTGCAAATAACTTATTATCCACAAACCATAAGTTAGGTTTTGCTGCCATGTGCAGTCACAAGCATTTGTCCTTACTGCTGGGTTTTCTAATGCCCCAGATACATCAGTTAAGACTGTATTGTTACCAGCTTCTAGGGCTGGACTGTCAGGTGCTCAGCATTCATCGTTATGCCTGTGCCTGGCATCTTCAAAAGGAAAAGGACCCCAAAAAGATGGGTCTGCTGTGCCCACATTAGACCACTTCATCTTCTTGGGGACATGAAGATCTTTTCTTTGTGTTTACATGGGCCAGCTGATTCCAAACGGGTGGATTGGCCCTTTCTAAAGTAGAAGAGCAGTTAAGGTACCTGCAGACTTTGTATTCAGCCCTGCTTTTTTGTTCAGTTCTGTAATTTACAAGGCTCATTCATCCCTTTTGCACCAGAAACTAACCTTCATTTTGTCTGACCGTTTCCATCCTCCTCGAATTCAGTCCTC
Source organism: Haliaeetus albicilla (assembly GCF_947461875.1). NCBI lineage: Eukaryota > Metazoa > Chordata > Aves > Accipitriformes > Accipitridae > Haliaeetus > Haliaeetus albicilla. Next base: position 12,619,304 of record NC_091484.1, on the reverse strand, counting down.
CGTTCCATTGCAGTACTGGTTTTATGACTCTGATAAGCTTCCTTTGAGAGAGAATGAGGGGTCTTGGGACACTTTTACTGTGCAAGGAAGTGCTTTGTTGCCTGGAAGAGTTAATTTTTTTGATTTTTCTTTCCAGGACACACTAGTACCAGAAGAATGGAAGAAATGGGGAAAAACAAAGCAAATGCCTTCAGAACAGAAGTGAATAAATAACTGAAAGACCAGAAGAAGGAAGGCAGAAGCAGATTTTTTTTATATATATTAAGTCAAAAGGGTGCCAGTTATACTTTTTTAAAAGTTTGATTTTCATCGTTGTGTTCATGCTACTTGAGTGCTTTTCATATGAACCTGGAAAACCCTTTTTTCCCTGGATCCTCCCCCCTTTTTCTCCCAGGACATTTGAATTTCCTTTAGAAAAAAAGGAAGAAAAATCTGCCTTTTCCCTCATCCTAAATGATTTGTGAATAAAGAGGAAAGAATGGTCCTGAATTTTGTTTTTTGGCTGTCTTGGAGACTGTGATTGGAAGTTGGGCTCACATGAGAATGAAAAGAGCTTTTTCTGGTGGGTAATTTTGTGTATGAGTCATTGCTGTGTGAAGGTTCCTGTTCTTTCATGTCCTTTCCCAGAGGGACATGTTTATTGGGGGGAGCTTCCTGTTCCTGCCTGTCCCTTGTGTGACACTGTCGTCTGCATTTCTCTGCTAATGGCTGTTCTCTGGGACTCCAGGATGGTGCTAGGCTGGGCTGTGCTGAGTTGCTGTGTGCCCTCAGGGCTCAGGCAGGAGGAGTCCTCGGAGCCTGGCCCCCTTGCAAGGAGCCAGCTGTGGTGCTGGTGTGCCTGGCTGTGTCTGACCCTGACAGGTTTGCTGGGTCCCTGGAGTGGGTTCACTTTCTTTCCAGCCTCTGGAAGTAACCTTTTCACTCCAAATACAAGTTTGAGGTTATTGCCTCTGTTCTTCTATGAAACTGAATGCCAGGAATCTGCTGGTTGCTGTGTGGCCATGTTTGAGTTACTTGAGCTCTAACTTCTCAATTAATTACTACCTTCAAGACCACTAAGCAATGTTGAGGCAGCAGACATGTTGATAGTAATAACCAAAGGCCAAAATCTCCTGATGAGCAACTTTCACGTGGGAGACTTAACAGTTGCTCCCTCCCCTGCACCTATGTGTTGGCTCCTGTTTGTCCGATGTCAGACTAGTTTCTTTAAAGGCCTTTTGGCAAAGGAACTTTATCAAATCTCTTTTGGAGATCCAAGAAAATTATATCAACCAGCAAGTATGTGGATAAAGGTTGTGGAGCCAAATCCTCCAAAGAACTTCACATGTGTGAGACATGACTCCACCTTATAAAAGCCATCTTGCCTCTTGCCCACTGCAGTTGTTCACACTTAGCTCACTGTTTCTGTTCTTTGTAATAGTTCCTACCCATTTGTTCATTGTGGACATTATACTGGACACCATAGAGGTTTAATGAACTATTCCTTTGACCTCCTCTGCACTCCTTCAAAAACCTGATCTCATGCTGCATTCAAGTCCCCTGAGACTACAGGAGTTTTAAGCAAGAAATAGTTAAGCTACTATTTGTAGTAGTTTACCCTGGAAGTCCTTTTCACCCTATTGAGTTCTTTTTGAGCCTGACATTTTGTTACTACTTGCTTATCAGCTTTGTTTTATAACTAATTTTTTTCTACTGATACTTCATGTTAGGATAGTACTTTCCCTGTGCCTCTAGAGCTCTGGCATGTTATCCAACGAGAGCACAGATGCAAAAAGAAAACCATGGAGTGCTACTGTGATGTATCTTATCTAAGCTGTGCATGTTGCTATTGATTTTCTACCTCCTTAGCTATGCGTTAGGAAAGATTGTTTTTATTCTTTTGGCCTTTTATTCCTCAGATGTTTTCTGGTTTGATTTATTTGGTTTTATAGTTAATCTCCCAGAGTTTGAGCATTTGTTTTCCCATTTTGATGTAAACTGAACGTTCAAAGGAGTCCCTTTTATTCCAAATAGCTCTACTTGCCCAGCTGTTTAATCATGCAGACTTATGTCTTTCCGAAGTGTTTTTGATAGGTCTTTTGATTTTATTGGGAGTATCCAATCTGGTGCTTGCATATAGCTTTTATGCCACCTAACAGATTTGTAATTTTTTTTTGCTACCATGTTTACTTACTACTTTAGGAAGCTGCTTCATTTTTTGTAATTCCTTTTCCTTGGAGCGTGTAATTCCTAACAGCTTCAAGTGTGTTTGTTGTTATAGAACAGGTTTACAAACAGATTTTGAACCAGGCCTGCTCAGGTTATTTTTTTCTTTTGCGGGTTCTCCGTCCAGCTGTACTGTGAAGCAGAAGGATGCCTTATGTCTCACTGTGACAGCTGCCTGCCTGCAGAAGGGTAACAGATACCCATTAGTGTGCTTGCTGCTGTCACAGGTTCACTGATCTCCCTCAACATCCCCTCATTGCTTCCCATCCTGCTGGGCAGTTCATAATATTTTCATAGTGCTGGAATTGTAAAACCTGAACAGGCTGTAGGGATTCAGGGCAAGTATGAACTAATTTCCATGCATACTGAAGCCTACTGTCCTAAACATGGTCACCTGAGGAAAAATGAGATGGTATCTACTGCAGACTATCAAGGAATTGTTCGGGTGCAAGGAGGGATGATTTCAGAGGCTTTAATAGGTGTTTGTATGCCACTGTATTTCCAGCCTGGTATTGAGTTATTGGTACTGGACCTCGTGCCTTCGTTAGCACAGCTCTGAATCATCCTCCGTGCACTTGACTGCTGTCTTTGAGTGACATCTTCCATTCTGGGCCCAGAATCAAGAAACTAACTTCTCAACAGACAAAAAGCCATCTTGACCTGCTGTTGGACAGGTTTGTTTAGAACAACTTTTATTTCCTGCTAATGATGGGAAAGCAGACCCCATCCTGATGTTATTTACATTTCTGAAGACATAATTATTACACAAACAATAGGAGAATTGGGGTGACAGAGAAGGAAGTAGCTGTATGAGATCACTGGGTTAATAACTTACTTCTTTGAAAACATTTACAGTTTTAAGTCTAGCCACGGTGGAGTTCAGAGCCACTGGATGATGGCATGTTAAATTAAAACATAGTGACAGCCTAATCTGATGCACAGAGATCTCCTTTAGCTCTTGCAGAGGTGTAGCTTCGGTTTGAACACCTCAAGGCTGAGCAGTAACTGTAGTTGAGCTTTTTGGAGTGCAGTTTTCTGCCAGGGCTCTGTATCAAGGAGCTAGACAGCAGCAGCCGACAGCAGCATTTCTTATGGGTGGTAGATGTGTGGATTCATGTCTTGCCTCACCCTGATCAGAGCTGCTTGTGTGGTTGTGCCATCAGCATCTATTTAGAGGAGGCTGTAATCAATTTACTAAGTTGCCTAAAGGTGCCTTTTGGTGGCCTCATGTTTATTAATCAGGCCCTCAAACAGAATGATGACTTGGCAGAAATTTTGCTATGCTTCATGATTTGAAAGTCTTAATTAGTAGGCAGTATGTCCCCAGGATTACAAGTGTACTGGTTGTTTTAGTCTTTGTATGTAAAGCAGCCTGAGGTTAAACCACGGAGGTATTTTTTTTCTGCTTCAATACACAGACCAGTATTTAGAGAGGGGAGTTAAACTGTAAAGACTGAAGTAAATTAAGTAGTGCATCAGAACTGTGTTACTTTGAACAGATCTGTGGAGTGTATGCATCAGTTTCCAGCTGGTCACATCCAGGAATGTCTTCATTGCTGTGAAGGGCTTACTGTACAGTTAGATTCGTGAGCTCTGAATTATTCTAGACATAAGTGGGAGGAAAAGAGAATTATGAGAAAACTTTGTGAGTGCATACAGAAGTTTTTTCATTCTTTCGAGGCTTTTCCTGGATGACCTTATTTGTGGAAAGGTAACCAAGTCAAGCATGACAAGAGAGTTGCTGAAATGCCATGCTCTCCCAGCTGAATCCATAGGCACGATTTATGTAACATTCTGATCTTCCCCCCGTCCCCCCCCCAGCCCCCTTTTTGTTTACTATGTACACAGGTCTCTCCACACCCCTTTATATTGTGCTGGCTAGGGTTGGACAGGCCTAATTTCTGTGCAACAGAGGAGTAGATAAGGCTGCTTCAAACAGGACAACTGATGTTTGTACGAGTAAAGGTATTCCCAAGGGTGGACTGTTTGCTGGCTCTCAGTCCCCCAGGGCTGGCAAGATTTAGAGCGTAATTCAAGTTCCAGGTGACTAATTTCAGGAGTGAGGTGTATGGAAAATAGTAGGACTTTCTCTCCTATTCAGCGCGGGGAAAACCTGAAATGTCCCAGGGATCTAGAGGCAGGATCTGCTCCTGGGGAAAGACTTTTGTCTGCCTTTAGCCTAGCTTAGATACTTGGGCACACCGTCTCAGATAGCTTTACAAGGCTGCTTTTGGCTGCTGCAAGCCTGTTCCCAGACATTTGCATGCAGCTTCACAACACTCATGGTCTATGTGTTCAGACTAACAGGACTTTAGGTACTTGACAAAACTGACTGGGAGTTTTTTCGCCTTAAATTGCAGCAAGCACCCTTTTTCATGGACAGCAGTGGGAGTTGGCTTCACTGAAGAAGAGCCTTCAAACCGCTTGAGCAGTGCAGAAGCAGTGTATTATGTACAGAATTGAGCAGGGAATGGTACTTACCAGAGCATGGGGAGATGAAAAAGGGAGAAGTATTTACATGAGTTTAGCCAAGGTGCTGGGAAAGCCTTCTAACCGACTGCTGGTGATGTCCTGAGGCCTGTGAAAGAACAGAATAGGGTAGTGGTGGCATAATTGGGATTGAGACAGAAATTCTTTTTTTTCCACTACTCTTTTACTACTGTGTGTGGTGTGGGCTGCCTCAGGACAGGCTGTTCCTTATCTGCACCCTACTTGCCCACATAAGGGAAGGGCTGGGTTATGAGGTCAGGTAAGAGCTTCATTCTTCCCCCGAGTGTACCTGAAAGATGATGCTTAATCCAGTAGCTTCACATCTGGAAGCCAGGCAGCAATGTCCTTCTGCAGTGAGCAGATAATGAACTGATTCCCACCTACCTTTGATTCTGCAGAATGGCTCCCAGGAAGTCCCTTAGTACCATCTGTTGGTGGTAGCGGCTGTCCATCAGAATGCTGTCAGACTGGCGCCTTGTCAGAAATTCGTGCACCCCTTCTCCTGGGCTGCTCTCACTGCTTCTGTTACGCAAAGATGAGAAACATCTTTGTTTCAGAGATGCTTTTTAGTCCCTTGCTCAAAGTTTGGCTCAGGCTGAGCAGCACAGTAAGGGAACCTGCTGGGTCTGAGCCTAGGGCCATTCTGCTTAATTCCAGTAAGAAAATTGGTCAGCTGTATTTGCTTCTGTGTTAGAAGAGGGATAGGAGCCAGCTCGCATCCAACTAGTTGGTCTTATTTAGTGGCAGTCACTGATCTATCTAGCCAAAGCTACCTGGGTGGTAGTGGAGAGGCTGTTTCAGTATTCAAACCAGGATGGGGAAAACTGTTCCCTACCAGTGAATGATCATTGCAACTACTATATGCAAATACTATTGCTTGTTGATATTATGGTATTGCTCTCAGCTGATCTGACACTTGTAGCCTTGGAGGAAAGGGTTAATTAGGCTGCTTAATGATAGTTCTGATTAGGAGGATCCGAGACATAGGGATGCAGGATGCCCTTTGGGATGTGGAACAGCAGGAGAGATTGCTTCTGTTGCAGTGGAAAGCAGCTACATCCGCTATGTGCGTGAAAAACTGCCCAGTGTAATAAGCAAAACAGCCCTAGGACAGCAAAACACTGTAGCTTACCCAAGCCGCTTGCCAATGATGGTCTGTAAGAATTTGCGGGCGGAAATCTGCCCCAGGAATTTCCGGTAGTTGTCAGTGAATATAGCATCAGCATGGCGCTGCATCCTAGGGTGAAAGACAAGCATAAGGTGTGCTCTCTGAGGTAGCAATGAACCATCTAGCTGAGAAATGGGTGTTTCAGATGACAAAATACACCAGATGTAACACTGCTGGTATCAGGGGCAGGTAACTATAGCAAATGCCTTTTGGCATTGGACTGCATTAGTGTTGGAGGGTAAAAGGATTTGAGGGAGCTCAGTCCTGATGTGGAGGCAGGAGGCAAAATAAAATGTCCATTAATCAGTATCCACCGTAAAACAAGTAAGGAAGAGTACCTGCAAACCAAAGGTGACGTCAGAGAACCAGTGGGAAGGAGGAGGAGAGCCACAGGCTGGGAGAGGGCAGAGCTGGGGCTGGGACATTCCTGTGCTCTGCAGCAACACTGTCACCTCCTGGGAGGGCTGTGTCTGGGACAGGGTGACAGGAGCCTCCAGGTCTTTAGCTTGTGGTTAGACCCAGGCTCCCGAAAATCCACAGGTAAAGGAAGCACGAGCCACTTGGCTGCTCCCACTGTTGTAAGGATGAGTCCTCTGTGCTTCAGACAGAAATAACCATCCTCCATCTCCTGGCAGGGTTGGAAAGGAAAGGCTCTAACAACCATGCAGAGGGATTCGCAGAGCTTGGTGGGAAATTATGTTCCCTGCAGGAGCCCTGGGCCTGTGACACTGCCTCTATCAATACATCCCTGCTGCTGGGAGACAGCAGGACATGGCTGTAAACATGGGTAGTGGTGAGAGCTGGCACAGTCCCAGCCTTCTGGTCTGGTTGCAGGGCTCAGCTGGGTTCTCCCCCTGGAGCCTGGATTTTGTGGTGCTGGTGGGACTAAGCGACCTGCTGGTCTGCTCCTGGGCTGGGGGAAGATCATAACCAGCGTACTCTTGCTGCAGCAGGGCTGAGAGGTGAGGTACAAACCTTTTCTCAGTGGGGTCTGTTAACAAACCCTCCTCCTTCTGTTCCTCTGCTAAGGGACTATGGCTCTGCAATGGTCTGCTGTGCTGTAGCTGGAAGTTCACGGCCTTCCCAGCAACTGGCCCTGGATTGTACCTGCAAGACAAACCCAAGGCATACTGCGAGACGTGCTCAATTGCCAGTCAGGGATCAGTCTTCTTGACCACTGCTCCCTGTTCTCCTGCTTTTTTTTTCTCCTTTTGCCATACCCATCTCATCAGTAACGCAAGTGTTGTCCGTCACTGTCCCCAGCTAGAAGCTGCCCTGAAGCTATTTCAGCAGTGAAAAGATGGTTGATAGAGCTGCCTCAAACACAATTCCCCCTCACTGAGCTTCCAACATTCTCGAGCAAAATTCCAGCGATTCCGGTATCGTTATACCATGGCTTTGGCACAAGGCTAAAGCATTTTCTATGGGATGTTGCAAATTCACATTGTAGAACCCAGTGCTCAATTTTGTGCTTCCATCGATTTGTAATGGTGGGAAGTAATATTAGAACTTCTAACAGTCGACTTGAAATATTAATAGGCAGCTGTTGAGTTCACGTACTAGAATATCTGCAGTTCTGACTTCAATGCAGGTGGCCTGCAGGCACAAGTTTTACTCAGTGATGGAGCTGGAGGTGCTGCCTGCTCTGGAGATTGCCAGATTTCCATTTATAGAACCCAGCATTCAATTCTAAAACCAACTGTTTGGGCTGAAATATTCTGTCAGGTGTCTGCCTTCTTTGGAAACCACCCCTAGGCTAGCAGTGTACCCCAAAAAATTAAGCCAGAGCAAAGAAATAGGCTTACCAACGCACATACAGTTCATCTGGCTTTCCAAAGTGCTGGCAACCTTAATTTCGCATGTGCTTATTTTGCACAAGGTCAGAGATGAGACAGGGAGTGACAACGTGGATAAAACATTCAGCAGCTTACCTGAGAGCTGGGTATAGAGGAGAGGAGATGGAGCATGCAACTAAATGCATGAACAGGAGCAGGGTGGCCTTATCCAGCATCTTCCACCCTTTGGAGTCACCTGAAATGCAGAGCAGTCTGAGTCAGCAGCAGTGAGATGCTCAGGGCCAGGAGGGGAGGCCAAGTGCCACCTTTGTGTTCTCAGTCCCCCTGCTCACTTATCGGCATGAAGGGACTGGAAACGCGCCTCTGTGTTTGTGGTTATGGTGTTTCCCAATGCAGAAATGTCTTGGATGTGGCAAAGTCTTCCCCGGGGAGTGCAATTCCTGGAGGCAGTGGCTGTGTGTGACCCCTCGGGGAGCTGGCGTCTCCCTTGGGTCGGGAGGCAGGGCTGATCAGCAGGGTTTCACCCTGTGGGACCCCCTTATTGACCTGTCCTGCTACTGTGGTTGAAGGAAAGCTCTCAGGCTGGGGTGAGCCCCAGGGACCACTGCACGGGCTGTAAAAGCACCTAGATGCTGGAAGGCAGTAGTTAGCAGGGGCTGCCAAAAGCAACCTCACTGCCTGCACAGGACCATCTGCGACCAGCCCCTGGGACCCCTCCTGCCCTACGCTTTCCCGGGCATGTGTGTCTGCTCACATGGCTGTACAGCACAGGTCCGTGCATAACAACTGAGTGGGCTGCCTCGCTGGCTGTCCAGAGATCAGGGAGAAACAGGGAAGTCCAAATAAAATTCCTGGGCAGAGGGGTAATACTGGCCTGGAGGTAACCCTGGCAAACCCATTTATTGAAGGCAACAGCGCTGAGCTTGGTTAGGCAACCAAAATGCACTGTTCCTTCAGTTGTCATGCTTGGCGAGAATGGGGGCTGGACCAAAATACGTCCCTTTGGTAGAGCTGAACTGCTGCTGTGTCAAGAGGAGCCCCCCACGCTGCTCAGTGAGGCGCCTACGCAGCTCTGAGCACCGGCTTTGGTGGAAGGTGAGATGGGCTTGAGCCACGTGTGTCTGCCCTCCAACAGACAGCTGCGGTGCTTTGCGTCCGAGTCCTGGGGCTGGCTGAAGTGCTGCAAATGACTCAGGACAGAGTTGTCTGAGGTCGCACACCCTCCAGAGCTGAATGCGATGCTTTTGTCATTGGAAGCGAGGGACAGTAGAAAGGTATTTCAGTGAATGCTCTTCCTGAGTTTTGATTGAAAGTGATTGATCTTTTGCTCAAAAAAGATTCTTTAAGAATGTGGATAGAAATCTTTAAAATTTCCCTGTTCCCTGTCTTATTTTACACAAGAAAAGAGCAGAAAGATGTTTGATCTCCGTAAGAGGAAAAAAAACCTTCCAAATGTATAACAATACTTTCTCGCAAAAGGAGCAGTTCCAAATGGAAAGGGTTTGGCTGGGCTTCTAATTGCCCAAACGCACTTTCCCAGCAGTGGGTTTTACTGACGGTGGTGGTAGGATAGGGCCCTTTCTGATGGAAAGCGTCAGCACTGAGCTCTCTTTTACTGCTCGGATGTAGCTGCCCGCTCTCCTGATTGTAGATCAACATAAGTGAGGGGAGAGCTAATTAAGGACCGGTGGTCTTGCAAGTGGGTCCAATCTTGATACCGTGGAAGTTAACAGAATTAGTGGCAGTGCCAGAAGTGCATGGACGGACATGGGAAAAGGTAGTGCACTAAGAAATGGGGTTTCCTATCACAAACTCATTCTCAGCCCGGTCCCTGTTTCCAGCTGCTCCTGCTCCCAGCCAGGGGACCAGCAGCTTCCCCATCTGTTCCCCTGGGAGCAGTGCTGTTGCTCCTGGCTCCAGCAGAGCTTCTTGTGAACTCATGGGTGGCTTCCCCTACCTCTGATACCTGGTCTCTTATGGAATCGCTTTGGCCCCTCAGAGAGCTGAGGAATGCTCAGAAGAAGCAAAAAAAGTGACTTTGAGAGACTTACAGCGCTTCTGGTATTGGAGCAAATTTCCTGCTTGCCTTTTTTTTTTTCTTTTTTCATTTGAACTTGAAAAAGCATGCCTCTTTTGTGCCTCTCCCTTAAATATCTCCAAGACAAATCCCAGATCAGATCTTTTTAGATAGAGGAAATGATCTAAAGCATCTGTCAGGAGGGTACCAGGAGACTGTGGCACCAGCATCTATAGAAAGTGCCAGCCAGGCGATTTAATCAGTACCAGGAAATCTGCTATGTGAGCTGAGAAGTACCAGTGTAAATGAAAACCTAGCCCAATGCTGTTTGCTTCCATTTTTTCTTCCTAGGATACAGCCTTGATTTCCACTTTCTTTCTGTATCTGGTTTCTCTTCTTTGAATGCTGGGGTTTTCTCCAGAATCACATTTTGTCCCTTTAAGATATTTTTTTTCTTTCTCTACTATTAGTTTCTTTGCACTGTTTTTTTTTTGCTTGTTTCTGGCTTTTACTTTCTTCCCCTGTCTTTCTTTGTCTTCTCTCCCTTAATTACAGTCTGCTTCTCATCCCAGCTTTTTGGGTATTTCTGACTCCCTTTCTCCCTCGGGAAGGAGTCTGAAATGAAAGTCCTATGCCCCTTCCCAGAAGTGTCTGTTATTTCAGAGGAGAAGCTGGGGAATTGAAGTGTCACCCTGCATACAGGCAGCTTGACAGCTCTGCAAAACCTTGTCGCCTTCAAAATTCTCCTGAGGTGAGGGACACCTTACTTTCCATTCTGGCAGCATGTGAAAAAATGATTAATAAATAAATTCCCCTTAAGATGAAGAGCTTTTAGCACCATTCCAGCAGATAAAGCATAATAGCTTCTTTCCATCCTGTGCAACGCTAACAGCAGCATTGTGAAAATGATGTTGGAGAGATGGGATAACAGTCTTACTGTTTCTGAAACCTTAACCTGATCAGTCTTAAAAATACCACTATGTAGATGAAACGAAGCTTTCACCATGCCTGCTGTTTTATAAAGTTCAGACTTTTATACTACATTAGAAAAGCAGAAATCCTTTTAAGTGCCTTACTCTGCCTCATTGTAGCTGGTTTTACGTTACCTGTAACACACCATTGCGTTTCTCCTCGCACTTTGGTTTGGCTCAAACACAGTTTTATTGATGGGTGAGTAAAACAGTGTTCATTTTCCAGGGTAAAAAAGGAACTCACATCAGTATCGCAAAAGAGGAAAACTGTGCTACAGCTAGTAAATGTCTAACATGTTTTTACAAGGCTCATCTATATTATAATTCTGTTGATTTGCATTTATCCTATAGTTCAACTATTGTTTCATTCTATAACTTGGTACAAAAAAATCTTGTATGGTACAAAGGATATTGTACCTGGCAAAGCTAATTACTGATGCCAGCTTTGATTGCATTTCAGTGTAATTTAATTGTCTCCAATTTCTGAATACACGTTACCTTGTTAAATGCACATATAGAGACTTAAACTTACCGTTCCCTTAGAAAACAAGTGCTTCCTAGATTGGCTCCTGCCCAGATGTTTACTTCCCCTGTTGCAAATACTTCTTCTCTAGAGCTGCTTCTGTGAGCCTTGCTGGGTCTGTCCCCTCCGCACGGTGCCTGGGCAGGACTCGGGATGCGTGCTGAGCAAGGAGGGCACTCTCGGATCTCCCCCCAGCTGTCCTCTGGCTGCCAGGGAGGTGCATCTCCTCTTTTTATACCTGTGCTCCCTCAGGAGTCCTGTGGGCTTCTACGCGTCAGAGAATCAATTATCCTCCTGAATTTCAAAGGCTGTGTTTAGCATCCTCTTTTTTTGTGTGTGCAAGGACGCAGGCAGGGAGGTTGCAGGGAGAGTGTTATGCCCATTGTCGAGGGTCATTTTTATGCTTTCTCTTTATCGTTCAAAGAGAGAAGAGCAAATAATAACAACAATAATCTGGCAGAGTGAATGACAAATTTGCTTTGCAAGGTTAACTTCTCTTTCCCTTTGCAATTGCATTTTTTCCTTCTACTCCACAATGAGAGTGAGTTAACCATTAATACTTTCTCACACTGACTTCTCAGGAGGGTTTATCTTTTTGCTCTTCTCTTTTTCTTTGATTATCAGCCTTTTCCTCCTTCTCCTTTGTTACTCACACCTGCTAGCGTTAGCAGGGCAGTTCATGCTTCAGTCCCTCGCAAACATCACAGCTTCACATCAAGCACACAAAGCAGGTGGAGACCCCTGCTCCGTTCATGTGCTCTGGAAAAAGGCAAGGGTCTTCCCTGGGGTGCTGCATGCGCTGGCAGCTGTTTTCATTCCTGGAACAAGGTTTATGAAAGCCCCATTAAAAAGAACACATAGCCTTGGTGCCAGGAAGACCAGGACAGTTCAGAGGAGTTAAAAATGAGGTGCCAGCATGAGCTCCACCTGCCAGATTTTTCGTATTGACTTTATAATGCCCAGAATTGATGGGGACCCAGACCTTCCTGTCTTGGGGCTTGTATGACTCGATGCTGGGAAGAAGTTTCAGCAGGTGAGATGACTCATTTCTGCCTGCTGCTGAATACCTTTACCTTGCACCAGAGCACTCATTGCAGCTATCGGTGGCAGAGATGGATCGTAGGAAAGGATGGTGCATTTGGTGTGCATGTGGGTGCCTGTGTGTGCAGGGGCTCAAAAGCATTCAGTGCTGGTCTAACTCTGCCATTGCCCCTTTGCTTCTTGCCAAGGTGAGAAATCAGCACTGTGATTATGGCTCACTTCTTAGTGAAGCAATATCCTGCTTCCAAATGGTGGGCTCTCAGTAAGCAGTAACCCAACTGTCAGAAAGGCTTGAGTGAGCTCAGCATGCCAAATGACTCTGGTGTCAAATAACAGTTGCCTCTATACCTAGACAGATGTGTACTGATGCCTTTGGGCTCTCCCTGCTTTGAGTACTCCAATGGCTTATGTTCCCTTTGATATCAAATCAGGACCAGGCCACTTTGCAGAGAAATCATGAAAAATGATTGAACAGACCAAAGCAGGAGCTCGAGCTGACCCTGAACTGAGCAGCTTACCAAGGCCCTTATAGTGGAATCCAGAAACAGCACAGAAATGTGAAGAGAAGCAAGAACTACTGCCTTCTTCCAGTTGTAAAAAGAAATGGCAACAGCCTGTTCATGGGGAGAGGATCTGCTGTGCAAATCAGGCAACCATATCATTTGTATCATCTACTCGTGAACACTGGAGAAGGGGATTGCTGGGTAGCACTGAGCAGGTTTTCCAAAATCCCTGTACTGGCACACACAGCTGTGTGCTGTCTCTGCAAACTGGAAAGGAATTTTTGTTTGCTTTTTTGAAACAATCTGTTCATGTTCTCTCATGTGTGAGGCCAGTTGCACCGATTTTTCAGCATGACTTATTTTTCTTCCACTGTCTTGGTGCTACACTGGCTGAACAGATGAATCAGACCATGTTGTTAAACCAGTCGAGAGCCAACACTATTTCAAAGTATTATCCTATAGCATGGTTTTGAGCTAATTCTCTATCCGTCAGGCCCATTGCCTTACACACTGCTGCTGTAAGATTCCGGGCAATATCTCTCAGATCAAGGAGAATCAGTCTGTAATTGACTCGTTTGTATCTGCCTGCTGCCTAGCTTGGATTAGGAGGGCTGTGATCTGCATTCATATCTCAAGTGAGCTGCTTTCAAAGAAGGCTATATAAAGCTCCATCATCCTAGGGGTTTCCTTGCACTGCCTGGGTTGGGTTCCTGTCATACGCAGCTGGACCCAGCAAGTCTCGCACAACAACAAGCTCTTTTTATGACTTCAGATTAGTTGCAGGAGGCAGCAGAAATTTCTAAAACCCCTCCAGGCTCTGTTGGGTGTATCCAGCTTAGGAGTTCTGAAATAGCATAAATAGAGCAGCTTTTCTGTCCCTGGGATTTCCCATCCCAGCTTTAGTCAAAATCTTCATATCTTTCCAGGACCCAGAAGGCTCATTTGTGGAGCTCTTCCACCAGCTCTCCCTCTGGCTAGTGAGGCTACTTCTGCTGCAGCAGAAATGGCTGTGATCCCCACTGCTGCCAGCAGTTCAGCCTTCGCTTGAGTTCAGCCTCGGCTTGAGTCCTATTATGGGTGCTCTGGCTGCTAACATCTCTGGATGAAGATGCTGTACAGACTGTGGTAGGATCCAGTGTTGTTTGGAGCCAGTTTTGCATCCATCTGTGTTGCAGTGTATATTTGAGCTGGTAACTATGGCCTTTGTTCTCATGGCATTTTTGTAGTAGGGTAGTCACGCAGGTAGAGCTGGTACCCCCTGCACACGCAGGAGGGTGGCTCTGGCTGCAGTTCTGCACTTCTCACAGCCTGAGAGCTGCTCTGTGTGTATCAGTGGCATTCAAAGTCTAAATGTACTAGTTGCGTGACAGCATTCTTCATGGGAACTTCATTTTAGGGGTAGTATCAATAATAATTTGGCACAGCAGATGACAAACTTGTTCTGCAAAATGAACAGCTTTCTCTCTTTACAATATCTCTTGCTTTGTCCCTAGAACCTTCTCAGTTTCTCCCCACCTCTCCTCCCTACCGCACGTAGTGTTGTTAGTGTCCACTGGCTCCCAAAACATGAGGAATGGTGTCTACAGCCAGGTACAAGCTGCCACAGGTACCTTCTGCAGCTGGAACTGCTGGATTTCGGAGTCACATCCATGCAGACCTAACCTCCCTAGGGTCCTTTGGTGAAGCACATGCCAGCTAGTTTTATTTCAGTGCCAATCCTTCGCTGACAAAGGACACGGTGTTAGGATTCTGCAGCAATTTCCTAGGTATTGATTTCCTCTTAGCTTTACCTCCGCCGGTCTCCATGCCATGCTTTAAAAAATCACCCCTGTCTATTCCAGGTGCACAACATATAGCTTCAGATAAGCTGAGCAGCATGTGAAATGGTCCTGCTCACCTTGTGAGGTTGAAACTAATGACAGTAAGAAGTAACTCATCAAATGTCAAAAAAAGGCCCTATATTCTCAGCTGTCAAAAGCTTTTCTGCACTTCTCCAAAATGGCACAGACGGTGGCTGTTGGTCCCCAGCTTCTCCAATCTCCACCACTCCTGAGAGAGCCCCACACAACTGTTCTCTCTGGTTTTCTTTTACTTGAGAGGTGTGGTGGTGACTAACTCATCACAAATGCCCTAATGGTAAATTGAACAGAACTGCCTAAGATTAAAAGTTATAATTTTTGCCTAGGTTTGCCATCTTAGAGGTAGTATGGGACACATTTTGGTTCAAATGTCTTATTCCAAGTGGCAGGACACACATTGTAAGTAAGCTGATCATGAATCATTTAATTACATTGTGCATTACTGGTACATACACAGTAACTTTCACTCCTAAGTTCTTTGCAAAAATGCAATCACTGCTGTGGAAGGCAAGCAAATAAAAATGAGATGAGAAAGATGAGATTTGGCCCATGTTGCCAGTTTCTTCTAAGGAAGAAGCAGAGGGCCCAAAACTTAAACCCAGCAGGTGTGGTGGGACTTGCCATTAGAAAATCATACAAGACTTGGTTTCTCCAACTTGGAAGGATAAAGTGCTGGAATTTGGAGCTGAATATCCTCCAGACTCAATCCTTTGAACATCAATAGATTTCCCAAGGAGAATTTTCCCTTGAGGAACTCAGATTGGTAGGAAACTGAATACAAACATTTATCAAAATAATCTCAGGGAAGGACTCCCTCTGGATGAGAGCACAGTTTGCACTATGAGAATGAGTCTGAAGCAAGGGATCAGATTAAAAATAGACAAATCAGTAATTCAAAATGTGCAAGAAGTGCTATCAGAAAGGACTGTCTCATAGTGTTAAAAGCCTGCTTGAAAAGCCTACTTAATCTTCAGACATTAACGTATCACTGAGACTACAATAGAACAAATGGCATCAGCCTGCAAGATGTGTATCTGTCAGGAGGCCTGATGAGCTCTGTGGGTGAGATCCATTTATAGAGTCCATACCTGTCTGGCTCTGTTTATTTCCTAGCAGAGCTGCTGGAGCGTTTCAGCATCACCCAAGTGAACTGCCAAGAGCTTCAGCCAGATGTCAGCATGTTACACTCAGCTGTAGGCTTGAGAGTTACTGGTTCCTGAATTTCTGGCTCTGAATACCATCTCCTGCCTCTTCCAACCCCGGCAGACAGAGCTTGGATGCCAGCAGTGAATCTCAGTAATTAAGGAGTTTGTCTTTGGTCTTACCACTCTCATTTCAGTTTGGAAAGGAGCCTTGGCTAGAAGGTTACACAGCACGTTACAGCAGAATCGGTGAACAGGGCTTCAGTCCTAGCCCTGCCACCGACTCGCAGTGACCAGGCTTACAAAGGTCCTTCGGCTGCCAGTTCTTGGGTGCCGGTGCCTCACTTGAGGACCCTACTCCTAATTTTTGGAAGCACTGAGACCTTCATACTCTGGGATGGAGAGGCAGTGTAGGAGAGGGTCTGTGAGCCCCGACCCTCTGCGCAGAGGGCTCTAGTGACTACCCCAGTGACACCCCTTTCCTATCAGGGCAGGCTGGGTGTTGGTCTGCGTATTTTCTGTGACTTCGTTTCCCATCAGAATCCAAACACTGCTACTAATCCTCACCTTGGGAAAGTGTTTTGAAAGCTTCTGACAAAAGAAACGGAATTTGAGTGAGATGTGTTACTGGTATCAAGAAAGTGAAACGTAGTTTATGGAGAGGGAGTGAGGAGGGCCACTTTTCCAGTAAGGGCTGAAAAATGAAAGCAGTTATTACTAATTTTTTTCCGGGATGAATAATAATATGCAACCTGAGAAGACCTTGGTGCACAGGGGTATGGTACATGTACAATGAATGGCAATAAATATGTCTCACTGCAAAGACATGAGGAAATACTGCAGTGCAAACCAAAAAACAAATGTAGAAAGAACTGAAAAAGCTAAGGATGATTTGGATTTGGAGAAAGACTTCACGCCTGAGCTCTGTCTCTACTTAGAATTGGGTGCTGACAAAATTGCCATTTCCGCTTGTTGAATCAATTTTAGCTTTGAAACAGACTCACATCTAGTAGGCTTTGGAAAAATCTTCCCTTATTTTATAAATAGCTTCCTTTTTTATCATTTCACAATCAGCTGAAACGAATGGGTCAGTGTGATGCTGGTGAAAGGCAGGCAGCCAAAGCGGGCTAATGGCACCACCTGCTTGTGGTTCAAAGGCTGAGTGTCTCCTGTGCAGAGCCTGGCATTGCAGTGGAAGTGTTTGATGGTCTCGTAGAGGGAATGGGTAGGAGTTGTATAAAAGCTGCAAATTTCACCTGTTTATTTCTACTTAGAATACGTAGTGCCATTTCTGTTGGGGGACAGGAGGAGAAAGGAAGAAAATGTACAGTGTTGGTTCCAACCCAAGTGTGTATTTTCCCCCGTCACCTGCAAACTTCAAACTGCGAGGATCAGAGCCCACGAGAAGGTGTGTGTGGACAGCACCACCACCAAATTCAGTGTACTGATAGTATTGGGAAGAATTTAAGCTGGCTGTTTCACCCAGACTGATAGGATCTCTCCTGACATTCACAAGAATTATTTCTCCCTCCTCAGTGTTTTTGTGTCCTAAACAGTCAGTGTTTGGGAGCTGAAAGGGCAGAATTTACTGCCTTTCCTGAGCTCTGGGTTTATCTCTTAGCCACTACAGCCACTCACTGGGGGCAGTGAAAGCTCTGGTAATTATTTGAGAGTAATTTTTTTCTTAGGATTTTTATGCTAGAATTTCTTTGTACAAGTGTCTCTGGCCTCTGCAACTCGCAGCCATGTGCATTCTCCAGTTGACTGTGAAGTCTTCTGCGCTAAAAAAGATGAAAGGTTTTTAATCCAATTGCTCAAAACCTTTGAAATTGTTTTCATTAATACCCATTTAATTCAAATGCTTGGTAACAGCCTAGAAAATCCTTTTATTACAAATGCCATACCTTAGTCCCTCAGTAGATAAGTAACCGATTAGGTTTTCCCCAAAGTATTTAGGCTCTCTGATAATAAAGCCTGCAGCAAAACTAACCTGGCACTACTGATATTTTAGGGTTAGGAAAAGGGCAAAACAAATCAGATTCTTTAAATACCACAAACAAGCAAAACAGAGCACAAGCCATTTTTTCCCTTTGTAGGTCATCTTATCGAGACATCTCAATTTCAGAGCTGGATACTGAATCGGGACATTAAAAATTAAAAAAAAAAAAAATCCCCAGCAAGAGCAAAGCCAGAAGCACGCGTCTTAATTCTTGCTGCCAGAGCGCTTCAAGGGAGGAGATCAAAACCTCAAGGATAAGAGAAACCCGCCAGGACTGAAAGGCCACGCTACTGAAGGCGGGAATTAAAATGCAGGCACTGATTTAGGGGGCGATTACATTAACGCTGAGGTGTAAAGGCCCGCGGTGTCTCGCTGGCAGAGGGGCCGACCGGGCCTGGCCGTGGGCACCCACCGCAGGGTGGCCACCCACCGGCGCTCACAGCCGGGGCGGGGCCCGCGGCAGCGTGAAGCCGAGCGGCCTCAGCTGCCTTTCGGGAGGAACCTGGCGGTGGAGCCCTCCCGCCCGCCACGGTCCCACAGGCCGCCCTTAGCAACGCGGTGCCCCGGGCAGTTGCTAGGGGCGGGCCGGGGTGCACTTCCTGCCGGGCGGGAACCACTTCCGGGGCGGCGAGGCCTGGCCGAGCGGGGCGGTGAGCGGGTCGGGCGGCCGTGAAGGGGAGGTCGGGGGGTTTTGGGGGGGGGGGGGTCGGGGTCTGGAGCGGCGCGGGAATCTGCTGGAAAGGTCGCTGTTGGGAAGGGTGGAGCGGTGGCCTCAGCATGGCGCCGCCCCCCCTCCCTCCCCCGGGAAGCGGGTGGGAGAGCCTCGGGTGCAGGGGAGCCTCGCTGGCTCCGTGGCGGCCTGTTCCTCCTGCTGCAGCCAGGGCTGGCCACCGCTGCTTGAGGGAAGAAACGGCACAGAGCTGTTCTCTCGAGAAGGGAGGAGGAACTCTGGCTGTCCCCCGCTCTGAGGCTGCACAGCTGCTTCTCCTTACAGCCCCCGGGCACGGCCGGCGAACACGGCTGCCTGGCCCGTCAGCCTACAGACGGGCTCCTCGGCCTCATTAATTGTCATGTTTTCAGCGGTGTTAAGCACACGCCAGCCCCCCCGAAGTCAATATGAATTGGCCAGTCTCCATCCCAACACCTACAAAGTCATTTCAGAAATGCAGCTCGAGGGTTTTTTTGCATCACCCTTTGATGGAAGCTTTTGTGTTCTGCACCGATACTGTTGCTCCTTATTCCCACCCCAAGAGGAAGCTAATATACATTACTTGAACTGCTCCTGTGGCTTTGTCCTACACTAATCATTTATATAGTCGTGAAGATGCCAGCTGGGAAACACAGGACAGCAAAAAGAAAGGTTTGAGTCTGTCCTGGCTCTATTGAGATGGCTAGTTTATGGCCATGGCCCTGAAAACACATGGTTATTTATCATAGGGCCTGATCTGCACCCAGGGGGGCAGCCGCATCATCTTCCAGAGGTGTCGCTGAGCAAAAGTGTGAGCCTGCAGCCCTGAGTAGGCCCTCACTGGTTCAGTGGTACAACTCTGGCTTTGCTACAGGACCGAATCCTTTGCGGGGGGGGATAGCTAGCTTGCCGTAAAACCCTAATAGAGGCAAGACTGAATACTTTTAAAAAAATAGTCAAAATCAATTCCTGTAGTGCAGTGCAACTGTTTGTGACCTATTTCTGCTGTTATGTACCAATGAGATGGCCAGGCTTGTGGGGAGAGGTGGTAGCTGCTCTTAAACTAAATGAGTAAGCTGGAGGGGTGGGGGGGAAGCTTCCTCTCAGGGTCTGAAATAGGAGTACTGATCTTTAAGTGCAATTTAAGAACAATTACTTTAAGTGTAACCATGTTGATAGGTGAGGTGGTCTGAGGAAAAAGGTGGTTGATAACCTGTGGAGAAGAAGAGATGTTAGCTAAGGAAGAGGTGGTGAAACTGTTAGCTTCTCAGGAACAGGGAGGAAGACTCCATTATCCTCCAGGGATGTGTTGGATTAGCTGCAAGGCAATGTGCAAGGAGGTAGTGCTCTCAGTGAGAAAACTCACTTTGCAAGTTTTGTGTTCAGTGTGGAAGGGGGCGTGCCTGACGCTGTGCCCTGGTTCCCCAGTGTTCAACTTCGGCCTGCTTGTTTGTGTAAGGTTTAGCCTCCTTGCGTGTGCAGGTTTGGGCATTGTGTTAACCAGAGGAGGTTTTTTTTTTAAATTGGAGAATTTTGCTAATATTAGTTTAGCTCCACTTGTAGCAGGAAAACTAATGGTCCGAATGTGGGTTGCCTGCTGTGGCTACTGTGCAAGCAAGGACACTCTACTATGACTAGTTGGACCATGATGTCAGGTCTTCTCTGAGCATATTTCATGGGTTAGTGCTTAAAATGGTAGTGGCAGCTGCTACCAGCTTGTGTGAGAGCTCTCGATGCTGGTCGTGTCACCTGGGTTTTGTTAGAAAATTACTGCTACCCTCAAGGGAGGTGAAATGGAAAAGGGGAAAGGAGGGGAGACTTGTGGAAGATGAGGATGGAGATTTTTTGTGCTCATTGTATCGGTTTCCTTTTCTGGTTTATTTCTGTATGTTGTGTTTCAGGTGTATGAGTCAGGATTATCAGTAGGAGTTTGTCCTGAGAAAATTCTGGGCGAGGAATGAAGCAACATCCCTTCCTGCCCTGTTTGAGGAAGGGAGTGGGCAAGAATAACGTTTTCAAAAGATATCCCAATAAATAAAGTCAAGATAAAATACAACTCAGGGGTGAAGTTTCCCATGATTCTGTTTCTTGCTTAGGAACTGCTGCCTTAGTGGATTGGAGGAGACGGTGTTTTAAAAGTTAAAAGCAGTTAGGGATAAGCCACTTTTATGCATGCTTTGTTGACACTGTTGCATGTCCAGTGCAGCCTTTGGGTCTGTGTTGGGACTTGCTGAGCCTGAGTGTCCCAGCATGTATTCTGACTTCATGTACGGGTCCCATGCAGCCCTTGCTTATTGAATTTTAATCAGAATTTGAAAAAATTTTTTCACTGAAGTACAGACCTGGAAGGGACTGCGAGAGGTCACCTATTCTTATCTCCTGATTCAAAGGCAGGATTGTATATACTCACACCCCATCCCAGGCAAATGTTTATCTGATCTGCTCTTCTGAATTACCAGTAATAGGGACTCCACAGTCCCTGTATTCCACCGGCTGGCAGTCTGTGCAGTTGGGAATTTTTTCCTGTCTTTTAAAATTCAGAATAATATCCCATACTTCAGCTGAATTAAAACAAAATAATTATTTCTTGTAATTTATACCACTCCTTTTCGTATGTCCCCAAATGACGTTTGCCTCTTACGCAATGGCATTAAGTTGTTGATTGATTCTCAAATTTATCAACTATAACTTTACTCAAATTATACTCTAAGTTTACCATCTTTCTGAACTGGGTCACATCTGCAGATTGTAGAAATCTCCTCCTAGCCTGAGAAGTATAGAGCCTGCTTTGGAGATAATTTCTAGGAGGCAGATTATTACCATTCAACTGAAACGTGCCTGCAGCACAATCTCACACCCAAGCTTTAGTAATACAGAGAATTGTAGGTATCAATAAGAGGTGCTGATTCAGTAAGTACACACCAGGATCATCCAGGTCAGGAAAACGGAGTAAGACAGTAATCACAACTGAGTTCTGATGGCATCTCAGACTAATTGAATTTCCCTTTTGGGACTTTGTGGTGTACTCCAGCAATTCTGGCAGGAGAGTTCTCCATTATTGTAGAAAGCCATTAGTCATTCATAGAATAAATTGACAGCTCCATTAGCAAAAGACAAAGGAAGGAAGAAGGGATGGTCTTGTGGCTGAGAAACTAGCTTGGAACCCAGAAGATCAATATTTAACTCTGCCACAAACTACCTCTGTGACCATTGCAAGGTATATAGGCCTTAGTGTAACCAGCTACTAAAGCCATGCTTAACTTTAAAAACATAACTTGTTCCTCTCTCTTCAACAGATCTACCTTCTGTCTGGTTTATTTTAGCAGTTGGTTTTGTACACCATCTAAAACCACAAGGCTGTGACCACATATACAATGTAAGTAAAAATGAATAATAGTCCCCTTGCATGCATGATCAGCTTCAGGGAAAAGTGTATTCTTGCTTATTAAGCTTTTCCGTTATTGTTTTGTGAATATTGTTCTTATTTTGTTTCTCTTGCCCTCACTTGCAAATGCACTAATACTAGTATTTGAAGACTATTTTCTTAGGCAGGTGGTGAAAGAAAAGCATCCAAATAAAATGCAAGTTTAATTTCCCTCTTTGTTATTGGGTCTGTAGGTCAAGGGTGTCTTCAGAAAACCTGCATGAGGTAGTCTGTCATTTTTTGATAATAGAAAGGGAATACCAGAAAGCATGATGCAAATAATTGCTCTTTATTTTTTCCCCCTTGTAGTAACCAGTATTCTTGAGAGCATTAGAGGAGAAGAAGGGTGCACTCACTATGGCTGCCGAGTTGGATTTCTCCCCACCTGAAATCCCTGAGCCCACATTCATGGAGAATGTGCTACGCTACGGACTTTTCTTCGGAGCCATTTTTCAGCTTATCTGTGTGCTAGCCATAATCCTGCCAGTTTCAAAGTCCCATAAGACAGTAAGCAGTGCTCTTTAATATTGATATAGATGGGCAGAGTCAGAGAAAATAGGATGGGAGGGGACTTGTGGTAGCTAATGGAGACACAGTGGTCTGCCCCTGGGATTGATGACAGTTTCATTGTTCATTCTCTTTCCTTCCTTCTAGCTTTTCCACCTCCAGCTTTTGTCTTATGATTTACCCTCAGATCAGAAAGTCAAGAACAAATACCTGAGCCAGGGTCTCTCTGAATATCAGTGAAAAAAGTGACCTGAAGCACTGGCAAGGTGTGCTAAATGTACATGCTGTTCCTCAGTGCACTGTGAAGGCTTTAGTCCCAACCCCATATTGTCATCCTACTGCTGATTTGCTCTGTTAACTGCCAGGCAGGGTGTCCCCTTTGCAGGACCTGCCTTTCAGGAAGTGACTTTAGGCTCTAGTTTGTGTGCGATTTTTGGAAACAAGATACAGGTGAAATTTCTAGTATATTCTAACGTGAGGAAGGCAGTTTTCAGTACCGGCACCCAGTCCCGTGCAGCAAGAGGAGGGTCCTTTGATGCAGTTCGTACAGGAGAATGTTAAAGTGAAAGGTTGAGAGGAGCTACAGGACACTGATTCCTCTAGAGTGGGCCACAGTGGGACGTCCTGCATCTACCTGGCTTTTCTGATAAGACAGCTGCATGTGCGTGGTAATGCCTGTGCTGCTGAGGACAGATATTTCGGTGTTGGTGATCAGGCTGCAAGTTTGGTGGTTTGATACGGATTTTGTCTAAATGTGTGTGCTATATTGTCACTAACAACTCAGCATGGGAAGTTTTGTTTTCAGGCTATCTTTATTGCCATGTTTGTTCCCCCTTGTGCAGAGGAAGCATGGAAATTTTCAGCCTATGTGGGGAAGGGAATGCCTGAGGGTGAGGTACAGTGGGAAGTATACAGTTCATGACCCAACTCTTTCACCTTTAACTGCTGGTCTGCTGTGAAGTTGTGTTGACGTACTGGATTAGTGATGCTGCCCCAGCATGGGTGCATGCTCCCTCCCGCTAGTCCTGCAGCAGGAGCTGCAGCTCCCAGCAGGGAGATGAAGCAGGTGGCTGCCAGTCACAATGCAGTGGCATTGCAACTCTTGCACCGTTATTCTGCAGCCACCAGCACCCATCTGTCAGAGTCCATGGTTTCTTTCCCCTGATAAACTTTTGAGAAATTGAGTAGCCTGATTCTTGAAAGCTGAAGAGAGCGAGAGCTTTATTTTGAAGTAGGAAACTGAAGACCAGGCCCCCAATTAAAACAATAAAGCTCAAGGTCCTGTTACTGTTTAAGTTCACAAGCATGCTTTGATGTTAACATGCTCTACTTTTTATTTTCTCCATATGTATACTGTCCTCTTGATTTACTGTCCTTATGAGTAATTTACAAGACCGTAAACACTAGCAGCTACCCCTCCAGATCTCAGGAATGATGCTTGAGTCTGGGTAGGATACTGAGGAACCTCTCTGTCTTGGAGGCTTCAGGCTTTGAAGTCTACCTTGGTTTGAACATTAGAAGGCAGCAGTGTTCACTTTACGGCAACAGCACACTGCATCCCTGACTAATAACTGCATGTTGCTCCATTTCTCCAGAGCCTGCCAGCTCCCCATGCACCGATTAAAGCCTTTGGAAAGCCAGCCAAATCTCCTTCCTTGGAAAGCCACACAGATGTGAACTGTAATAGCCCAGTAACTTGAGAGACGTTTGAACCAAGCTCCTTGATTAAAAGGATACTGTCAGATGCTCGCCTCCCCCTCCATTATCTGGAGCGCTGTCTTGGAAGCTTGAAACTAGCACGTCTTGCTCAGCCATTTTTTGTGTGTCCTTTTCCAGTTGGCACACTCTGACTGATAGAAACCAAGATGCTAAAGCAATATTTATACTCAAATGCATTTAATGAAAGGAGGCAATCTGCATGTGTGCGCTTTCTCAGATGAGACTGGCGCTGTTCCCTTGTGTTTTTACAAGATAACTAGACTTTATTTCCCATGGCTGAAATATTATCTGTCATCTCCCCTGAAGGAAACAAGCAGCATATCTAAGCATTCCTTGCTAGTCCAGGTGAAGAAAGCTTTGCCTGCAATTCCCTCCCTGGATTTGGGACTTGGTTTAGAGGCTCTGAACTTTACATTCTTACTACTGTTTTGGTGAATATTTTTTGTCTTGCACATGATAACGATTAACATTTGGCAGAAATACCTGCTGAATGTTTCCATGCACACTGATGATTATATGGTATCTTCTCCTTTTCCTAATTTGAATAGTTTTCACTTAGTGTTGATTTTCTTCTTGCCTTTAAAGTTGGTTTTGTTTTTCTTCTCCAAAGCCTGTTTTAGACACTTAAGCTTTTAACGGCTTCTCTGGTAACAAGCTGTTTCTGTGCATAAACTCACACTCATCAAAAAGCACATGCGGAAGAAGCAGAGATGGTGCTGCTCAAGTCTCATTAAATGTGGACTCAGTTTGATATAGATGTGTTCCAACAGAGATACCCAGCACTTGCTTCCTTTGGCTTATGCTCAAATTCCTAAAGTCAGCTGTCAGCAAATTGTAAAAAAAAGTTACTGACTGTTTCTTAATTGATTCTTGTAGGACTCGGACAGTTTTGAGCCTAAGAATTCAGAGACAGTGAAGAAGCCAAAGGCAACTGCTCCACAGATAAGCAAGAAACCCAAGAAGGAAACCAAAAAGAAACGATAAAGGCATGACCGATGAGCCTCAAAAGACAAAATAATCACCTGTAATGCTTCCTCGGAGATGACATCAAAGGCAACTAGCTATATTAAATGGTTTTCTAGCATTGCCATGCTTTACCTTTTGGGGACAAGGGAGAAGGAACTTACTAGAGTGAAAGGGGTGGGGTTCTGCCATAGTTTTCTTACAAGCAAAGAGGACTTCACATGTCCAGGACTTCATTTGACATCATTAATGTGTCAGTCACCATTAAAGTGACTTCTGTCATTTCTGATGGGTAGAGAGGGCTGTTGTCCTAGCTCCTCCATGCTGGCTAGGATTTGTAGTAAAGTCCCTGTGGAAGGTGGAGCATGGGTTTGCTACTTTGGATACTGGTTTGTGTTGTATTTTTTGAAGGCAGAGGGATCAAATGGATCAAGGATACCACACTACACGGCTTTGTATTCATCTCTATTGTCGTCTAGTCTGAAATACATAGCTGCATTTTATGGTTTAATAATAATGTCTTTGTCATATTCTTTAATTCTTTAGGTAATAACTCATCAGATTCCAGACTGCTGTAGATGAAAGCTTTCATTTCCCCAGCGTCGCTACCTCTTTCTTACTCCCCACCCATGCACTTTTCCTTTCCATTCCCACCCTTGAAAGCAGGTGCATTTCAGGGAATTGAGGCTATGGTGGGGACTGCAATGACTACAAGAATTAGGGAATGATGTGATTCTGGAAGGTACGGAATTTAATGCCTGTGCTAATGGGGTGCTCTTGGAAACTTGGGAAGACCAATTACTGCACGTTGGAGAAAAGCTGCTCTGAGGCGGGAGTCTCGGAGTGCTGCGTTGGTCATGTATCGAACAGCACTGCCTCGCTGTACTGTTGATAAACCCTCCTGTCAGCTAGCCACGTCCTAACCGTGTGCTCCATTTCAACACAGCTGGGGTTTGTTGCATTTGCAAACTCCCTCCCAGCCTTACCTGCTATAGTTTGCTGCATCTCCTCTTGCTGAATTCTTCCTGAAGTTAAATACAATCTCAGCCTGAGGAGATGTGGTATTTTAAGATCCAAGGGATGGCAAGCTGGCTGTGTAGCATGACTATATGGCAAGAGACATATACACTATGTTCCTTCAGGCTCTGGCTTTCCAGGCCCAGGGACAATCTAGTATTAGATTTAAATATGGCTAGACAGGACTGGAAAGTGATAGGTGGTGACGTAGCCACAGAGTCTCTGTAGGGCAGCTCGAGCTTCCTGATGCCAGCTCACATCTTGGTTTGTTTGATCACGAATGAGTCAATGGGAGGAGAACCTGCTCTTTTAGACGCACCCAGCATTCAGAGCAGCTTTGAAGGAAAGGGTTCTCTTTGGCAGGGCTGCAAGTCTGCGATCCTTTTTGCATACATAGACTCCCATCCTCAATTCACAAATGCCTCATGAGCCCAGATATGGTAGCAGTGTTGTGCTGCGTGTTCTTTAAGAGGAGTTGAAGAACACGTTTACAGAAACCATCAGTGCTGAGAACGGCCATGTTCTCTCCTCACTCTTGCTTTAGGCGGGTGAGACCGATGGATCCCAGTACCAGTTTGATTCTAACCTCTCAGTGCTTCCCTGCTCCAGGCTCTCTGCTTCTCTTAACCAGAGTGCTGACACCAAGTTGCACTTCTTAAAATCCATCTTAGAGCTCTGCTTTAAATTCAGCATTTTCTTCTTTTTTTTTTTTTTTAGCTACATAAAGGCAATACTAGGAGGACAGAACAAAGCGTGGGAGACACAGACACTTTAACATTGCTTTAAGCTCTCAGTACAAGGAAACATTACAAAAACTTCCCACGCAAATAACAAAGAACAATATTGTGCTATGAGTTTCCATTTCGGACCTGTGTTCCTGTCTGTGATCTGCAGGGGAAAGAAAAGCATTGCCACTGCCCTGGATAGGTACTGCAGATCACTTCTTCCATTTTAATAAATGAAGAAGGTGGTGGTTTTATCTAACAACTCTGGCTTTCTGCAGGTTACCTAAAAGGGGGGTTTAATGCTTTAACGGAATTGCAACTGTTGAAAGAGTAGCACACACATTACCTGAAATACAGGAGCACTTCTACAGCTAAGAACCAGTTAGCAATGAGCACTGTGTGGTTGTTACCTGAAATAGCAGGCTACTACATCTACATCTAGCTATTTGCTGGCTGGCTTACTCACTGCTAATGATATTGGATATTGCAGGTTGTTTTTGTTGGGGGGAAGAGGGATTAAGATAAATTTCCCAGTCTGTTCCTAGCAGCTTTATACCTGTTTGAATGCTCATTAGCTGAATTTACAGTATGTTTTTAGAGATTACCAATATCCCATGTATTTTAGTTTGTCTTGAAACATGTAATAAATACAATCGGAATCTCTTTGTTTAAAAAGAAATCTCTTTTTGAAGTTGTGCTGCCTCTTTCCATGCATTCATTGTGAAAGTTGCCAGAACTCTTAAGACTATAGGAACACAGGGATATAAATAACCTATTCATAAAAATGATCCATTAAGGGAAAGCCTTTCAGATCCTTTAATCTGAGAAATTGGTTAGTTAATACTGTCAGGCATGTGCGTATCTGTGTTTGACTTGGAAGTAGCAAACCATCTCCCAGTACAGCTTCACCTTCCTAGAAGGAAGGAGGAAATAGCATGATGACTAAATTAATTTGCCTCTCATGAGAGATTTTGGCACCAAGAGCCCCCATGAAGGTAGCAATAATAAAAGCATCATTTGTTAATAATATGAGCAGAGGATTAGATGGGGATTCACTAGACTGGTGATAGGAATTTTCAGTAGCCCCTCAGTGTGTGATTGTAGCTCAGGTTTGCAGGGCTGGAGCGTGGAGCTGTCTGGTGGCTCTTCTTGGCTTGGTTAAGACAGGCGTGGTAGCCAAGCTCTGGCATGCGTCTGTTGGTTCCCTCACCAGAAAACCAAAACTAGTGGACTGGTGTGGTGACTCCTCTAATTCCCAAGCACTTTTCTCCAGGCCGTTTAGCAATTAACATCCCAAAGAGAGCTGAAGACCTCATTAACTCACTTTTACTGAAGGGGAGTTTTTCAAAGGTCTGCCTCCAGATACCAGCCAGTAGGCAGCACCTCTGTGAACAGCACCTTGCTCTGCCACCCAAAGGCCAGGAGCTGGGCTGAGAGCTGGGTTTGTTACGAATATTTGTTATGAAATTCCTTTCCTTCAACAGGCCAAGCCTCAGCTCTGAAGAAACACGGCTGGGAGTTGAGAATTCCTTGCTTCGTTTTTGATCATGTTCAAGCAGCTCTGCCTCTCTGGCCACGCTCATCTGGAGCTGTGGCCATCGCCGTCCCCTTGAGGTGTCCCACGCTCACAATGCATCCTTGTGCTCCCCCAGTGCAAGCAGCACAATCCCTTGAGACAGGCTAATAAGTAGCTCGTGACTGGAGTTCCAGTTCACATAGTTCAATTAAATCCCTGTTAATCTTGTTCAGACCTAATTTACTTTCATTCTCATACACACACTTCCCTCAGCTTCAGAGAGATTCTGGTGAGGTTCCCTACTGACAGGAACTGAAGAGCCTGAGGCCATCTTTGAAGAGGACTGATGTTTGCAGAGCAGCCCCCTTGTCGAGTCAATAAGCTATGATTATTTCCCAGCCTGTCATGAAGAATGTGAAAATATTCCTTCAGCATTTGGATTTCAGGGAGGGTCAAGGCTGCATGTGACGGTGCTCGAGGAGAAAATGAGGAAGCTGTAGGAGGGGAGGACCTGCTCAGTATCTCTGTTTCCCAGGGCACTGCTGAACTGTTCCCCTGTGTATGTGTGTGAATTTTTGGACAGCTGAGAGCTGGGGTGCCGGACTTCTCTCTTGGGAGCCTCTCTTACACACTGATACTACTTTCAGGCAGAAGTTACGTTGTTCACAGTCTGTGGCCTGCGGGGATCGAGATGACTGTATTGATTTAATTGTTTGTTTATTAATCTGATGAGGCATCAGAGACTGACTACAGCGAGAAAATGGGATGATGAATGGAGAGTGCTGGAGCACAGAGCATGGCTGCTTGTTTGATGATTAGGTTGATTGCCAGCTTTGGCACTGGGAAGGGATCTGACCCTCCTCCTCTTCCTCATCCAACCAGAAGGGATGATTCGGTTGGGGAGCATACTCTTTCTCTCTGGCAAGAGACATGGGCTGTAATCAATGTTTGTATTTCTCCTTAAATTGGCAGTTACTGCAGGTCCAAGGTCCTGCTCTTCTCCTCTGGTAGTTTGTGGCTTTTGAGCGGTTGTTTGTGGGGGCGTTTTCTGGCTTTTGGTACTCAGGACAGTGTGCAGTAGCTGGTCTAAATGTCTCTTGCTTGGCAATTGCAGAGCAATGAACTTATCTTCCTGACTCTCCCTTGAAATTCAGCTGATTTTCCCATTTCATGTTGATTCTTCCCAATTCACCCACTGTGATTCACCCCAATGCCCCCTCTTGTTGCTTCCACCCTGTAGCCTCATGTCTGTTGCAATTCTTCTGTCCTTGCAGCCAGATTTTACCTGTCAGTGACAGACTGTGGATATCACCTGCTGTTACAAGGACTGATACAGAAAAAGAATACGCAGAGAACTATCCAGGATGGATGTCCCCTTGTGATCAGCCCCATCAGCATGTTTCTCTTCCCTGATGATTTTTTCAACCAGCAGATGCAACTGCTGGGGAAGGACAGCTCTCCACCTTGGGAGCCCCAGGTATACCCAGGAAGCTGTGCCATCCACATCAGCCTACCCCTGAGCCATGAGGAGTTAAAATGATCAAATATTACGCTTCCGAGCTCTTGTGATAAGTGAGCGCTACAGTGCTGTGCATGCTCCACACCACCCGTTCAGATCTTGCTCCTCACCAGCACACACAGATTTGTCTTGTGTAATCCCCAACCTCTCACAGTGCTCGCTTCCCTCCTCCCAGCTTCCTTGGTTTCATTTAGTGCCTGGAGGTGCCGGTGTGGCTTTGATGCTCCTTGCACCCTGCTTTGCTGGAGTCATGAGCAGCCACACACCAGGAAACCGCAGTCCCACCGAGGACCACAGCGACGCAGAGCGGGTGGTTGGAGCAGAGAGGCTGACAGGTTCCTCCGTGGCTTGAGTCCAGCATTTTTGGCTAGTAGGTACAAGGTAAACCTGCTTTGGATCACATCTTTGCTTTTTAAAAACAGCTGTTGCCTGGCTGATGTCTCTCGTCGCGCTTGAAGAACTCAGCTCCCAAATGGGGGATGCTGTGGGTGGAGGGGGTTGATTCTTCCTGTCTTCAGTTCTAGACAAGGACCTGTGTCCCTAGCACCATGCAGTCCTATTTACATGCTAAATGCAGTATTCCTTATTTGTGAAAACAGCACTCTGGAGATCCCCTTGTTTCTTGCCAGAAGGCTGTCCAAGCGTCTGAGGTGCCATCCCTGTAAGCGTCAAGTTAAACCAGTCCCAGTTCGTGGACTGGGGCCATGGAAGACATCACCTCTGGCCTGAGACATCTTATATTTTGCCCAAGCTGAGGCTACAACCCAGGTGTCCCTGGCTCCAAGGCTAGTTCCTACTGCCTTCCCTTTGGCCACTGCTTCTGCAAAAGCCATCCCAAGCTTGCAAATTGACCTCGTCAGAAGGCAAAGTCCAGAGTACAACAGGCACCCGTGAGCTCTCACACAGCAAAGCCGCTCCCTCCACTTAGGGAACCAGTTCCAGACGCTTCCTGCTGTTATTTGTGCCTCCGCTCTGGCAGCACAGGCAGGAGCTGTGCTGGAGCCGTGCTGCTGGTATGGGGCTTGTAGGGTTTTGTCCCTCTGGCTCCCTGAGGGCAGCTCTTGCACATCGGTGTGTGCTGGGTGGCCCCATGCTGTAGTGGACGGCTGGACCGTGGCTGCTGGGGTCTGTGTGGGAGAGGGTCCTCGTGGCTGTGGTCCCCACGGAGCACTACTTGTGATGCCGCGGCGGCTCCTTTGGGTGGCTGAAGCAGATGTTCCCAAGCGTCAGACCTCTGTGGTGAAGAGAATCGCAGGGGGAGCAGTTTTTGAGAGAAGGGCAGAAGCTGCAACCATTTCTGCTCCCTACCTCCCCCTTACTTAGCTCACTTCAAACTGAGCATGGATCCAAATGTCATATGGTTTAAATTTTTCAGATTCAGACTTTGGCCTCCTTAGCCCATCCCTCGCTCGAAGGACCAAGACTGGATGATTAAGGGGAAACACCCTTGTGTCTGCTCCGGCTCCGCTTGGCGCAGGCTGCAGCCGCTTGCGGGCCGGTAAGCAGCCGGGTGCTGGCAGGGAGGCTGCCTGGGACTCCTCTGCTGCCGAGGGAACGCCACAGCCCCCAGGGCAGGGTTGCCTGGATGTGGCTACCAGAGCTTTGCACTAGCCAGCCATCCCTCTGCTGCTATGTTAGCAAAGCAAGCCAGAACAAGGGGTATAAATCTCATCTGGACAAGTTTCCTTGGGCTTTTCTGAACCGCTCTTTTCTATTGATACTGAGACTGGCCAAAAAGCAGAATTTCCACCACTGGGAAATGCTAGCATTTTGTGTGCGGCTTTTCTGCTGAGCTGAGGCAAGAAGCAGAGGTGTCGGATTTTTGCCCGAATGAGCTATTCCAAGATACGTAATTCAGATTGTATCAAAACATCGTATTTTATCAGTCAGAAACCTGACGGAAATGTTGTGCCTCTATTGAACATGCAGATAATTTCCCCCCACAGCTGTTGAACTTGGTGCCTCCTTATCAAACATTTGCACATCACTGACTCAGTGGTTTTCCCCCCCTCCACTCTCCCCCCCTCCCCATGGTCCTTTCCCCCAGGGAATTTTGCAGTGACACTTCCTGGCTGGGGCCACCTCGGTACTGGGGTTAAGGGCCCCTTTTGCACAGCAGATTGTCACCGCACTGAGGGACACGACCGGGGCCTGAGCTGTCCTGAGTCCTCCTGGTGACTTCTCAGCTGGCCCTTTCTATTCTACAACCTGCGGGACGCTGGCATTTGCCGCTCGGCTCCTGCAGCCCTGTTGCCAAGTGCGGGCGTGAATGGCCAGAATTAGCATTTCTGCCATGAAATATGGCCAAATGGCTCGTACTGCGGGAGTTATTCTGGTCAATCCCCCTTAGTAAATCAGCTCGTGAGCTCATAACTGCAGCTTCCCTGACAGGGCTGGTGGTGCCGATCATTTGCCATCACACGCTCGCTATTTGCAGGGCTGTAAAGCTCAATGATCATAAAATCTCAGGGCAAGAGCCGTGGCTGCTTCTGCGTCTGTCCAGCATCTCAAACACAACCATTATATTATTAATAGTAATAATTTGTGCAAATATATTTGGAATTTGCAGTGAACAAAATGCAACTAGCCTCAGGAACAGAACCCATTAGACAAAACTTATTCACGCTTGCCAAGGGGATGCTTAAAAATAAATCTGGCTGGAGATGAATAGATGTTTTGTTGTAAATCCACAGCTACGTTGCAGAGGTCAGGATTCGGATCAATTACTGGACCCAAAAAGCACCCTCTTACTTCGCAGGAAGATTTCAGGACCCCCTGGAGCAGTTTGATCTGCACACCTGGAGGGGGAAGGAGTCACGTACATACTTACTCATGAGCGTGACAGCGCTCTGGCCGTCATAACTCTCATTCTTCTTTTTCCTGATGAAACTCATGTAAAGGTCAGCAAGAAAGCACAGAAATACCTGAGCACGTCTTGATTTCTTGTTAGAATATAATTTCAAGATGTGCGGTAATAACTGAGCTACCATAAATATTCAGTGCTACTTTTTTTAATTTGAAAGTACCTGGTTTTCAGTTTCTGTAACCCTCTTCCTCTTCCCAGAGTGGGTTTTATCAGTGCTATTTAAAAGTGAAGATAAAGAATCATCTCAAGAAAATAAGTTTCAGGGAAGAGACTGAAATCCCTAGTTGGGTAAAAAAAAAAGGTATGTGGATTAGACTGTTTAAAGATAGATACTTGGAGTGGGGCAGGAGGGAAGGGGAAGTGGGCGGCTGGGGGGTGTCCATCAGGCTCAGGAGCTCACAGCTGAGCCAGGGACGCACTGAGGTGTGCTGGGTTGCTTAAACTTAAATGGTCTTAAATCGCATTATCGCCAGCACTGCATGTTTAATGTCAGAGTCCTGTGAGGGCACATTCCTGAATCCGAGCCCAAAAGATAAGAGGCTGGTTTTAGAGAGTATCTATTTGCCATTTTAAATTTGCACATTGGCATCTTCTTCGAAGAAGAGATTATGTCGTGAAGTTGGTCTGGCGTGTAAAAAGGCACAGTGCCTTTGCTGTGTGCCTTCCAGCAACGGGCCAGCACCGCCAGAGATGAAAACTACGATTGTAGGACAGCCTGTAGAAATGGAGTTGATTGCAAAAGAGGAAAACAAAATTCAAATATTTATAAGTCATAATTGCATCTTAGATTTGGGTCTGGATCCAGTAGAGGCTGAGTCATCTTAACCAGCTCACCCGGGGCTGGGGCCGGGTCCCTGCTCCCCCAGGGCATTCTCCCCTCCAGCAGCTGCTCACGCCTGCTCCGGGACTGCAGGAGCGTGTGCTCCTGGGATCAGGAAGGAGAGGGGAGCGTCCCCGTGTCTCTGTGCAGGCACAGTGGGGCGAAGGCGTGGGGGACCCCAGGCATCGACGTGCCCCACTCTTTGCCCTACAGTATGACCCAAGTATTAACGTATAAGCGAGCAGAGCGGTACCCCGGGGCTGCCCCACGCCACGCAGTTAATTCCTTAATCCCACATCGAGGTTAGGTCGAGGAATCCCTCCCTACACATCCCCATGCCAGCCGGATAGCGGATAGGGGTTGGTGGCTATGAATTAACACCCCAAAAAAGCCTCAGTACAAACCGGGCTGTGGTTTGATGCTCCATCAAGGAGGAAGCAGGGCTCCTACCCCCAACCCAGCTGCTCTCCAGCACCAGCCACCCCACGGGTGTGCGGGGAGCCCGGCCACCCTCTCCCAGCCCTGGGAGGGAGCTGAGAGGCAGGAGGGAAAGCCACGGCCCTCCAGGGCTCAGCCCGACTGCAGGGACCTTATCAGCAGGCGGCTCCTCCCAGGGAAGGGCCCCTCCGCGATGTGCTGGCCAGGGGTGATGGATCGGTGTGTGCGTGACTCCTTGTTCCTGGTGACTCATGGATTCGCTGGCCTTTGCCAGTGTCATGGGAAATATTTTTTTAATAACTCAAAAGACCAAGGCGGGGGGGGGGGGGTGGGAAACAGAAAGAAAAACTCTGCCACATAGTTCTCTGAAAGTTCTTAACTTCCCAAATTGTTTCTGAAGTGTTAGGTCTTTCTTAGAGTAATGGAGTTTTCAGAAATTCCTGCGGAGTGGCTGCAAGGGTTGGAGAGAGGGGTGGGCAGGGAATGATGGAGGCAGTGCTGGCTGTGGAAATACAGCCCGGGGGTCACCGGAGCCAGCCAGCAGCCGAGCGTGCCTCATAAACCAGCTAAATGGGGGTTTAAAGGAGCGGGCTGCTTCACTCCAGTTCTTCCTGGAGGATAAAGTGACAGGGAACACCGTAGTGGATCGCTAACGGGGGAGGTGGGAGGGCTGCCAACGCCGCTGAGCTGGTCGGGCAGCCCCGACGGGCTCAGGGCAGGCGTCGGTGTGCCCGGCTGAGCCCTGAGCCCCGGCACTGCTCTGCGCCGGGGGAAAGCTGGGCATTTTCCACCGCCTCCCGGCGCTGGAAGGGGAAGGTGCTGAGAAGCGAGGGGAGGGACGGCTGGAACGCTCCCCGTGTGCCCACCTGCCCGAGCGGGACTCGGGGGGACCCGCACCTCACCTGGCCCTGCACAGGGTGATGCTGCCAGCCGGGGACCGGGCACCCCAGGAACACCCACAGCTCCGTGCCGTCTCGTTTCGGAGCCTGGCACCAGCTGCAGGGGCGACCTGGGGGTGTATTAACCCAAAGCCGGGGCAGATGCCCCAGCGGGGCACAGCCACCTTTGCGTGCCAGCGCTGCCTCCAAAGGGCCTCACAGCTACCCCGGGTTCCCCAGGGAGGTCCAGGACGTGGTTTATCTTTCTCTGCTTTTCTCAGCGCTGAAGTTTTGCCTCCTTCTGCCTTCAGAGATGGGGCAACGTGGATTGCAGCCCCCTGGGACGGCAAGGTGTCCCTCCTGGGGATGGAGATGCACAGATTCAAGTGCAGAATCTGACAAAAGAGCGTTTCTCCCTGCCGTCCGCCGTGTGTTAGAACTGTTCAATAAAGCAAACCCCAACCCAGCCGGGTTTTAACCCTCTGCAAATCACTTCTCGCGTCTGTTCCCAGCTCTGGCTTCCAGGTAAACACAACAACGCAGCCCGCCGGGGCGAGGAGCGCCGGGCTCGGGTGGGAGAACCGCAGCGCCGCGGGGAGCCCAGAGCCCCCCCGGCCCCCCAGCCCCTCACTCGCGGGGCCGCGCAGGGCGACGCGCACAGAGGACCCAGGCCGCCGCTCCCACGCGTGTCCCCAGCGCGACCAGGCGGTTCCCTCCGCCGCGGGCCGGGGTGCGCCGGCAGAGCCCGCGGCGGGGGCGGCCCCTCGCCCGCTGCGCGCCCCGCGGAGCCCGGCTGGCCGGAGCCTTCTCCCGTAAAAAAAAAAAAACAAAAACAACAAACCCCACGGAGGGGAGGGGCTGCTGCTTTTTTCCCCCATCCGCCGTTTCCGGTTTGCTGCCATATTCCTCTTTTTTTTTTTTTTTTTTCTTTTTCCCCTCCCCTGGGTTGCCTCCCCCCCCCCGCCCCGGAGAAGGGGTGAGCGGGGGCGGGCGAGGCAGCAGCGCGCCGGATCCGCGGCGCTGCGCGATGCTGCTGCTGCTGCTGCCGCTGCCGCTGCCGGCGGCGCAGCCCTGAGCGCCCGGCGCGGCTCGGCCCGGTGCGGGCACCCAGCGCGGCGGCGGCGGCGGCGGCGGGGGCGGCGGGGGGCGGCGGCCGCGCCCCCGGCGCGGAGACAAAGCCGGGGCCGAGCGCTGGAGGCGAGCGGCGGGGCCGGCCCCGCTGCGCGCACAGGCGGGAGGTGAGCGGGCGGCGGCGGCGGCGGCGGCTGTGGGGGTCCGGCGGGGGGATGGCCGGGGTCCGGCTGTGGGGGGGTCCGGCGAGGGGATGGCCGGGGTCCGGGTTCGGGGGGTCCGGCGGGGCGATGCCCGCGGTCGGGTAGAGCTGGTTGTGGGTCCGATGGGGGATGCCGGCAGTTTGGATCCAGCCGAGGATGCCCGGGCTCCGGTGGGGCGGCTGTGGGTCCGGCAGCGGGGGATGCCCGCAGTCCAGTAAGCTGGCTATGGGTCCCGGCGGGGGATGGTCGCGGTCTGGCTATGGGTTTCGGTGGGGCGGCTGTGGGTCCAGCGGCGGATGCACATGCTCTGGTGGGTCAGCTGTGGGTCTGGCTGGGGATGCCACTGTCTAGCGGGGCAGATACGGCCCCAGCCAGGGATGCTGAGGGTCCGGCGGGGCGGCCGTGGGGTCCGGCGGGGCGGCACCGCCTGCCTGCGACTCCCCTTTGTTGTGATCAGGGGCTGTGGGGGACCCCCGGGAGCACAGGGCGGGGAGAGCCGGGCTGTATGTAGGCCAGGACATGAAATATTCATCGCCCCCCTGCTTTGATGTCTCCTGATCCGCTTCCCTCGTCGTGTTTGCTCACCGGTGATTCTGGGGCTTGTGTCCAGCCCCGGTGGGCCTGGAGAGCTGTGGCCGGCCGGGCTCCTCACTGTGCCCCTTGCCGGGGCTGGCTGGCTCCCGCCTGCCGGGGGGCTGCAGAGCCCTGGGTTGCCCGATGAAAGGCTTTATCCAGCCGGGAAGTTCGTTCCCTCATCACAGCCTGGGCGATCCAACCCCCATGTATGGCTGCGAGTGGTGGCACTGGCCTGTCCCCACCGTCCCTGTCACGGCCCCCAGTGCCACAGAAGAGCATCGTGGGTTTCGCCCTGAGCCACACTGGGGTGGTGATGGTCTTTTATCCCTGCTCGCTGTCCGGGGGGCTGTGCAGGAGGTCGGGCAGGCTGTGCTGCATCCTGGTGCCATTTGGGACGGGCACGGGGGGCAGCCTGCAGGGATGGGGCCCACCGCACAGGACTGTGTGAGCTGGGGACAGGGGCTGGAGTGGGGGTGGCATCTCATGGCGCTGACCCTGGTGCGGTCCAGGCTGGTACCGAGCATCACCTTGGGGAACTGCGCAGCCTCCTGCGAGACTCACTGGAAATAAGTGGGGATCTGCCGCATCTCCCCATGTTTTGCTGGCCCTGCACAGTGCACTCCTCCCCCAGCCCTTCCTCACCCCGGCGGCTGCTGTGGTGTGCCAGGGCTCAGCCCCCTGGACTTGGGGCCAGGAGGTGACTGTGGTCCTGGTTCCAGTCCCAGTCCTGGTCCTGGTCCTGGTCGCAGTGCTGGTGAGCAGCAATAAAGGTCATAGGTGACCGGCTTGTGCTATCCTGTGTGTGCCACTGGCTCACTAGTCCTTTTGGGTCCCCAGGAGCAATGCAAAGGAAGGGACATGATGTGGCTGCTCAGTGCAGCCGGGGGGCCCCCCAGGACAGGTCCCACTGCCTGTGACATTAGGAGCTGGGGGCAGTGGAGGGTGCAGAGCCTGGGGGGTTCCTGGGGTGAGCTCCTGCCTGGGGCCAGCACTGCCTGTGCAGCGGGGACAGGGACAGGACAGCACATACCCAGCAGTGCTGTATGCAAACTGAGCTGTGGAAAGGTGGCAACAAAAGACTTGATTTTTCTTTTTCTTCCCCCTGCCCTGCTGGTGCTCCCCAGAGGAGGAGGTGTACGACAGGAGGGAGCTGGAGGGCTTTGTCCCTCTCCTCTCAGCCGAGGAGATGCCCGCAGTGACCAGTGCACGGGTAGGAGAACCGAGTCATTACAAACCCTCCCGAGGTCCAGCCGTTAATGACGGAAGCTGTCCATCCCTGCCAGGCTTGGAGACTGCCCTCAGCACCCAGTGGCTGAACATGTGCCCAGGCCCCCCCGTGCATCGTGTGTTGGTCAAAAAAGGGTGAGGGGCTGGCAGGGCTCTCTGGGGAGGTGTGAGGATAGGGACATGCAGGGGGACATCAGAAATGTTGCACTTTAAAGCAATATCCTTTTTGTTATTTCCACTGTGGGACTGCTCCCAGCACCTTTGCAGCCGGAGAGGCTGATCCTGGGCTGCCTTGCGCTAAGCGAGCTGTTCTGCGCCACTTCGTGCTGGCTCAGGATCTGGCCCATAGCAAAACCTTGGCCATTCGGTGTCTCTGAGAGGAGGCTCGTGTGCTGGCTCCCTGGGGAGCCGCATCTCTGTAATCATTAGCCAGTTAATGCTCGTTTGTCAGAGAAGGGCACCTTTGCTTGAAAGATCGAGGGTTGGTTCCCGGTTCCAAGCTTTGACCCAGGAGCAGCAGGGCAGAGGCTCTTCCAAACACCTTGCCTCGGTGGCTTTGCCAAAACGCAACCCAGTGATTTTCTTTTTTTTTTTTTTTTTTTTTGGAGACGGGGTTATTTATGGGCTGGCGCAGCAGCAGCTAAGGGAAGTCCAATGTTCCCTGTCTCGATCGTTAGTGGCCTTGCAGTGCTCCCTGTGTGATGGAGATGCCCTAACGATAGCTCTGCCCTTTAATGACTTTGTGCCTGAGTGATGGAAAATCATAGAGGTACCGTGGGGAGGCAGAAAGGGCCGTCCCAGCCCCCGGCCAGGGAGCTGAGGGGTGAGACGAAGAGAGGGCTGCAGTTCATGGTGACTGACCTACGCAGAGGCTCTGCTGTGGAGACAACAGGCTCCTTTGCTGCCTTGGTGGCACGGAGGGGACATCAGCAGTCCCGAGGCGGGGATGGCCTTTAGCAGTGCGGGCAGCTCCCGGGAAGCAGAGCTGTTTCGCTGGGCTCACAGAGGTGAGGAGGGGGTGAACCATGGGGCTGCTGTGCCTCCAAAATCCTGTCTGCCTCTCCCTGCTACTGGTGCCAGGATCACGCCTGGCCTTTGAAGTCATCACAGAGCTAAAACTCTTATCTAATGAGACCTGAAGGACTTGGTCTGTAACCTCTCATTTTAAGGACCAGCAAATGCCTGTAACATCTTTGAAAGAGAAAAGGTAGGAGTGAACAAACAGTCTGCGCCTCCTCCCACCGTGTCTAAGGGGGGAGAAAAACCCTGAGCATCACTGGGACAAAGCGCCGTACTCCTGGCATCACTGGGGGAAATTTGAAAGCCTATCTGAAGCGCTATTGTTTCCTGTACTGTCTATTTTACAGCTCGGTTTCCAACTTGTTCCTTTATCTCTCGGCACAATTTCCCATCTGAGCTCGCTTCCGCAGCACTCCACATCTCACCCCGGAGTCCGCCTGGAGACACGTCCAGCGTGCATCCCATCAGCCGCGGGAAACGGCCTCGGCAGACAGCGGCATGTCCCCGTGGCCCGTGCTGCTCCATGCAGGAGAGATCCCTTTAATCCGATGCCCAGAGAGCAGCTTGAACCTCTGGATGGAAATAACCATCCTTGCATGGCTGTTACTGGGACAGGAGCGGGGACTGTAGCTGTTTCCAGTCCAAACTCCTCTTTTTGACTGCCTGTAGCTGCGGGTGGTGCGGACTAACTCCCCTGGGCTCGCGTCTTGCTGAAGTTTCCGCCCATCAGCAAAAAATGTGCAGTGTGTCGTGGGGCTATTTTAAAGCGGGCCTCAGAAAAATAATAATGCCTTTGGTCCTTCATCTTTTAAATGAGCAGCAAGCTTTGAGATAGTCCCGTATATAGTGTGCTTAGGAGGGGGGAAAAAAAAATAATTAATTGGCTGAGCATGGCTACATCGGTGTGGGCTGCAGTCGGTGCTCGGGTGCACCCAGGCCCCCAACTTGGCCCCGTGTTGGCACAGGCGACCTTGGCGCCGGCTGCACCGGGAACCAGTGCTGCTTTGCACATGCCTCTGCACACGCATGCTTTGAAAATAAAGCCCTGAAACAGATTTCAGGAACAAATGTGGTTTGAACCTGGGCCAGGAACCAGGACCTGCAAATCTGCGTCTTGCACTGACTTCCCTGCAGGCTACGGATCTCCTGGCTGCCCTCGCTGCGGAGCGGGGAGGTGTTTGTGAGGGCTGGGGGCTGGCAAGGCTGCCACAGGGTATTGGCCGCTGGGCAAAGGGTGGGCCAGTCATTGATTTTAATTCAGACCTTAAAGAAATTTGCCCAAGCCCCTTGGCTCCAGGTGGTCTCGGTGGAGATGCAGCATCCAAAATATCTGTAGGCTGGTGTGCGGGATCCGCGGGCTCGTCTGGAGGAATTTGGCGAACAGAAGCCCCTGGTTGTTTAAGGCAAAAATATAAGAAATGGGGCATGTGTGTAGTGAGCCTGCCCTCGCCTCGCAGCCAGGGAACCGGTGGAGGTTTGGACAAGGCGTGCAGCCTGGCACGTGTGGGCCCCCACGCCAGGAGGGCACCAGGATGGCTTTGGGGTCCACAGCAGAGGGCGAGCAGCCTTGCTGGGTCAGTGCCTCTGCCCACGCGTGACGCGGGGACACTTGTGACTCGGGCTGTGCTGCGCTTCCTTCCCCATGCTGCAAGTCTCAGAGGCTGGCCCTGAGTTTCCCAGCCCCGTCCCATGCTTGACCTGTTTCAGTCTCGCTCCCGTGACCG
Organism: Haliaeetus albicilla; assembly: GCF_947461875.1. Lineage (NCBI taxonomy): Eukaryota > Metazoa > Chordata > Aves > Accipitriformes > Accipitridae > Haliaeetus > Haliaeetus albicilla. Next base: position 12,578,689 of record NC_091484.1, on the reverse strand, counting down.
TGAGGTTTTGGCTGGCCCTAAGCCCGCTGCGTTAGGGCTGGATGGATGGAGGAAAACCTGACTGCGTGCTGCAAAAATAGCTTCCGCCCGGTGTGGCTGCTCCCATCCTTCCCGACTGTGTTTGGCAATCTCGGCCAGCAAAAACGTGGGCAATGAGGGTAAAAGCCCACTGCTGCCATTGCCCCCTCCACCTTGAGGTTAACAAGTCCAGCCTGTCCGGAGGCATGTGCCCCCTTTCCCACGCAGCGTCCCCCTTCCCAGGCTGTGCCCCCCTTTGGGGGCAGCGTGATGGGGTTGGGTCAGTGCTAAATTGATCCTAAAAATGTCTCACCTTGGGGCACGCTTTAGCAGGAGTTTGGGGTTGCAGCACTGTGTCTGGGTTTCACTGCTCCACCTTGCTTCTGCACCTGGCAAGGAGCATTGTGTGCCTCAGTTTCCCCCAGGAGTGCCTGGGAAGCTGCCGTCGGAGGTTGGTGAGGCTTTACACCGCGTGCGTGCCTCAGTTTCCCCCTCTCCTGCCCCTCCCTCACCTCAGGTGCACTGCCCTGCACCATGCCTGCACCGTGGGCAAATCTCTTCCTTAGGCAGGGCAGATATAATTTGATCTCCATGAAGCACCATCACGTTCCTCACCCACTTGGTTACAGCCTCTCAGATAGTGTTTTTGAGGACTTCCTCCCCAGACCGTGGCCCAGCTGGGCACCAACTTCCCCGGCCGAAACCAGCCCTCACAGCTTGGTGGTTTTGGGGTGCCGCCAGGCTGCAGCCAGTGCTGGTGGCAGCAGGATCGGGCAGTGCCATCCTGGGCTCTGGATGCTCCGGGGACGGAAGTGTGCGCTTGGTGACTTCTGCAAAAAATAAAAACCAACACGAAAAGGCTGTTAGAGTCGCTCCCTGCTTGGCCGGGCCCTTTCCTTCCCTCCCCATCAGGCAAGTGTTGGCGGGGCCCTGCTGTGCCAGGGAAAGGATTGGGAAGCCTTGGCACGGCTGAGGGGGAGCTGCCGGTGAGCACCCTGCTGCGCCGGGCGAGGAGGGTGTCATGGGATGAGGAAGGGTGCGTATGTAGCTGCAAAAGTCACCGCGACCACAATGAGTTTATGCTCCAACATTACGGGCAGTTGAGTTTGGAAGTGTGTGGGGTGGAAAGGCTCATGGTGCTGGGACCGGTGTGTGCGGCTGGGGCCGGGCAAGAAGAGCAGCATGTGGGGGCAGCTGCAGGGAGCTGCCTGCCCACCCCGGCTGCCTGCTCACATGCACAGCCGTGTGTGGATGTGCATGCACGTGTGTGTACATACACTGATCTGAGCCCTTCTTGGTACTTTGGGGACGGGGATAGCTCTCGTGCCGTGGTCTGGGTGGGCTGTGCTGAAAGCCACCATGAGCCACAGGTTATGGAAAGCAGAGGAGATGCGTCCCTTCATCCCTTCATCCTGTCCTCGCAGGCTCTGCCTGAGGGCAGGGAGGGGGGCAGCTCCAGCTTGGGGTGGTTATTTTGGGTAGGAAGAGCAGTGTGAGCGAGGGCTGGAGAGGTGCCATGGGAGGGTGCAAGGTCCACAAGCAGCTCGTCCCACACCACTGGCTGGTGTCGGCAGCTCAGGGCTGGTCCCATCCACCTCGCCTGTAGCCCATCTCAGATCCCCACCACCGCTGCAGTGAGCGGTGCAGGGCTGAGAGGTGCGCGGAGCCCGGCTCTCCCCTTCAGGAGAGGCAGGGATAAAAGACACCAGCTCAGCGTTTTTCTTTGTTTTTCATCTGCTCGGGCTGTTTATAGTGAGCACCATAGCTGCACCTCCCAGCCGGCTCCTCTCCCGGCGGCTCCAGTGGAGCTGCTGAGCATCGCGCTCACCCCAGGAGCAGCTGGGGAATCTGACGCGGCTTTTTGGCTATGGAAATGCTGTCCGGCGCTGGCTGATCTTCTCCTTTTGCTCCTCGAGACCCTCCCTCGTTGCTTCCTCTGACGCATCCTGAGCGAGTTGCTTTGTTTTGGTGGTGCAGATGGGAGTGGCTGTGGGGCCAGCATCTCTCGGGGCTCTGTCACCAGCAACGTCCAGGCTCTCCGGGCACGCTTTGGCGTGGGCTCTGACGGTGCCGAGACCAGAGCCACGGTCCTGGGCTGTGCCCATTGCTGTGGGAGCTGCTCCCGGTCGCATCCATGCCCGCGGAGGTGAAAGCAGGAGTTGAGCATGCATTGCTGGAGGCTGATCCTGATCACCCAGCCTTGACCTGCAGCCGCTCACTGTGCCTGTAGCATGTGTGCATTAGGGCTGGTGGCCCCGTGGTTCTCCAGAGCACACAGCTTGTGTCAGGTGAATGCCCCAGAGTCCCAAAGTAGCCCAGGAAAATAAGCCAATAATCAGCATAAATTTGCTGTGTGGGATCCTGCTTATTTGTTTGGAACTGCTCAGGGGTCTGCAAAGTGGGAAGTGTTGGAAATCGGTGAGGAGGACCCTTGGTCTCTGCTTGGCTTCTCCTTCACACCCTCCTGTTGCAGTGAACCCTGCACGTGTCCTGCCAAGCCCCTGTGGCTCCCGGCCGGGAGAGGCGTGATGCCTGGCCCCACGGGGTTTGTGTTGAGGGTGCAAATACCCTCCCTGCATTTGCCCTTTTTTACCAGCAAGTGTTTCAGTTCCTATTCCATGTCAGGAGGGTTGCTAGAAGGTTTCCTGCCATGGGGGTCCCGCAGGACCCCTTTGCAGGGCCGGTGGGGCTGCAGCTCCAGCCCCGGAGGGCCGGTGGAGCCCCAGGGAGCTCCTTTCCTTGCTGGACTGGATGGGCTGGTTTCTCTGAAAGTGGAAATGTTTTAGCAGTGACGCCAGCCCGGCCAGGGGTGGTTGTAACTTGCTCAGATCCGGAGCTTTTCTGCCTCCTGCGTGTTCCTTGCCCCCTTCCCTCCCCCTGCCCTGGGGATTTGCCGCCTGCCTGCTCTGCCATCCTTGCCCAGGGGTGAAATGGCTGCCACGCTGTTGGGTGCTGTCGGGTGCGGCAGCCCTCGAGCCGAGGCACGCGCAGGTGGCGGCACCGTTTTGGCCGGATCTGAGCCACCCGTGAGTCACATCAGCCTCTCGCTGCCACCTGCCCCTTCCCCAGGAGCTGGGCACAGGGTGGGCCGGGTGCTGCGGCACGGCCATCCCCGGAGAGCACCCGGGGCAGATGTCCCCTTCCAGAAAGCAGAAGCAAACTCTTGTTTCCCGAAGCCTGAGGCTGGCCACGCTGGGAGAGGCGCTGCAGAAATGGGGAACAGAAATCTTCCCTCCTCCTCAAGAGGCTAGCTTGTGTCACCGCATCTCCGTCACCCCCTGCAGTGGGGCCGCCCAGTCCCTCGTCCTGGTGCTTCACCTGGAGGAGGATGGGAACGGTGTTGATGTGATGGGGGCATGGGAAACTGGGGAATTCGGTGGCGGGTGGTGGGAATACGTGGATGCTGGCATGCCTGAGGGCTAGTATTAAAAATGTACATTTTGGGGGCCATTGAACCCCCAGTGCTGAGCGAGAGGGCTGTTTTGGGGAAGCATAACCTCATGGCTGCAGAAAGTCCCAGTGGATGGGAGCTCCGGCTCCTAGTGCTGGCCTGGCTTGACATCCGTGCTCCCTGGCCCCGCAGGCACTCCCGCCCTTGGAAGCATTTCCTTTCTGTTTTCTTCTCCTGGTCTTGGCAGGAGAGTGGTGCCCTCATCACCTGCCTGGGAGAAGCCAGCTTCAGGTTAATGCAGGCCAAAGGCTTTGTGTGCCTTTGGAAAGCATTTACTGGGGCTGGTTGGGCAATTCCTGGCTTTGGCTGGTGTCCTGGTGGGAATGCTGGAAGCACAAGCTGAGTCGGGCTGGGAGGCACCGGTAGGCATTCCTGCTCCGGCCCAGATCAGTGCCGGTGAGGTCAGGCTGCACAGCACCCAGCCAGCTTTGAGCATGTCCTGCTGGAGATCCCACCGCCTCTCCAGCCCCTGTTCCTGTGCTGGACCACCCTTGTGGTCTGACAGCTTTTTTTCCCGTCTCTCATTGCCAGGATGCCCTTGCAGAAAGGGATGGGGGATGCGTGCTGGCCGGGAAGCGAGGTGCTCCTCGCTCCCCCCGTGGCTCCCCTTTCCTCTGTGTGTGCAAGCAGCAGACTCTGGCTGGGTTTGCAGGACCTGTGTGTTTGTTCTCCGCCTATCCCAGAGCTCTCCCAGAGCACTCATGCATGGATAGCAGGAGGCAGTGGGGGCTCCAGGAGCCTTGAATGACTTTCATTTCCTCCCTGACCCCAAACACTTCCTAGCAGCGCCCTGAACCCAGGGGTTCTCCTTTGGACCAGGGCATGGGGCTGGCAGAGCAGTGCGAGCCCTGATTTTGGGGGTGGCTTTGTTGCAGCACAGAGGTGGAAAGGGGTGGTGGGGCACCGCTGGCTGCTCACACTCCCTTGTCGTAGCAGCGGCTCGCCATGCAGCCCTTTGCAAGAGGCTGCAGCTCCCAGCACCCACTGCACAGCACGGCTGTGTGTGATGCTGAGGAGTGGTGTGCCAGGAGCTCCCACAAGCTTTTCTCAGTGGCGTGCCAGTCAGGAAAGGCAGCTGCCAGCTCCCTCTGGAGCCCTCCGCGCCACTCGGTGATGGACATTAAAAACCCGCTGCCTTGGAGGAAGCTTTGAGTGTGCACAGCTTTGCCGGCTCCCAGGGACCTGGTGCGTGGGGCTGTGGGTGAGCATCGCGGTGAGTCAGCCCAGGCTGCCCGCATCCGCACGCTGGGGGATCTGAAGACGTGGCCCCGTCAGTACCCAGGTCTGCTGCAGTGCAGTGATGGCAATGTGACATGGCATGGCAATGGCCACCTTCCCTTCTCCCACCTGTTGGGGGAGAAAAAGGCTTAAAACCAAGCACTTGGCAGCTCAGCACCAGCAAGCATGAATTGCCACACATCCCGCTCGCTCCAGGCAGCCGGTTGCATTATTTCGGGGAGATAAGGCTTGTGACTTTTTCTTGCCAGCCTTACGCAAGATGGTGCTTGCTCTGCCCACTGTTGGGCTGCCCCTGCCCTTGCCCAGTTTAGGGGTGCTGCAGGGGTAGCGAGGGGGCACTGCCTGCAGCTGTGTGCAGCCGCTGGTATTGGCAGATCCTCTGCGCATCGCCCTGGCAAGCCAAAATCTGCGTGTCGAGGGGCCGGCCTGTGACAGTGGGGAGAGCTCGAGCTCCCTGCACGGCTCCCTGTGTGTGTATTTGGTGTTTCCCAGTTTCTTGGCCAGGTAAACATCTAGAACCTGCTTTTGTGCTTCTCAGGGCTTTGTTTTGGTCTTTTAAACTCCCTGTTCTGACATGTCTTTTTGGAGGCATTTTGCATTGCTCCTGACTGTGACTCTCACCCATGCTTGAGGGGGGGTGAATTTGGATGGTTGATTTAATTATCCTTTCCTCTTTTGTGACCCACTGGCCCCTGCTAGCTTGGGCTGTGGAGCTTTAATTAAGATGGTTTTAAATTTAATGGGAGTTGACAGGGTCAGATGGGAGGGGCTGAGACTTACATATGTGGGGAGTGTGTAGCTGGGCCCCCGCACAGCAGCCGTGCTGCCCTCCCCTCTCCTCCACCAGCGATTCCTTTCATCTGAGCGAGTTTTCCATCAGCCAGAGGAAGCAGGGGAGGGCTGGGGTGCCTTAACTCAGCTGCCTTCAACATAAAGTTGCTGGGTAAAGTGGGGGTCCTGGGGGGGCATCGGGGGCACCTGCCCACGGCTTCCCTGGTCCCCGAATTGGAGCCGAGAGATGAAGTGAGCATCTCTGCATCTCTCCTGCTTTAGGAATCAGTGCAGGGGAGAAACAAGTGTCCTTGTGGAGGAGAAGGGCTGGAGGCACAATCCAGGCGTGCCCTCGCTGCGTCAGCTGGGCAGGGAGAGGATCTACAGCATCAAACCCTGGTTTGCAGGGATGGGGGAGCAGCTCCCCCTCTTTACCAGCCCTTCAGACTCATTGCAGCGGGGCTGGTCCCAGCCGGGCAGAGATGTGCCCCTGTGTTGCCCCTTTGTACCGCGTAAAGCCCAATGGCATGGGACAGGGGACAGGAATTGCTTTTTCTATGGGGGACATGGTGACCTGCTGTATTCAGGTGACAGGAGGGGATGGTGGGCTGAGCTGGGGCAGCAAGGCTTTCCCCAAAGCACCGGGGGCTGTGCTGCTGTTTGCTGGCCCCCAGCCTTGATGCTTGCCATGGGAGAAGGCAAAACTTCAGTAGCATCCCCTGGGACCAAAGGGGAAAATGCTGTGAAAGCGTGTCCGGGGCTGTGTTTCTAACCAAAATGCGGGGAGGGAGCAGGGGGTGATGCAGGGAGGGGAACGGGGTGCCGGGGCGCTGGCTGTTCGGGTACCACCCTCGCAGCGGTTACGGCAGCGCCAGCCAAGCAGCAATTCATCGTCCCTGGCGCAGCGGCCACCGTCTCCCCACGGCGCGGTGCTGCAGCACTGACCCCCTGTCCGGGTGCCGCGATCGGGGCGGGCAGCCCTGCCGCCTCTTCGTGCTGCCTGCACAGGGGGATGGCGAAGCGCCCTTTGGCTCTTGGCTGCCTGCCTGCCTCCAACCTGGGATCTCTGTTTTTAATGGCACACCTTGTAGGCGGCTTCTGTTTTGACCTGCGTGGATCTGGCCCGGCTGGACCCCGGTCCTGCTGGGAGAGGGTCGGTTGTGTGCAAAGGGGGATGGAGCGGGTCGGGGTGGGTTTGGGATCGCCGCTCTCTGCTCCTTCCCATCCCCGCTGCCTGCTGCTGTGGGCTGGGTGCCGCGAGGCTGCTTTGTCTCACCCGCCGTCCCGCGTGCTTCATTTTTCAGTCTGGCGTGAGACAGTTGCCATTATTAATCTCGCTGGGGCTTTGCGAGCCGGGGACACGGCTCGGCTTGCTCAGGCAGCGGGTGGGCACTGGTGTCCCTGGCCCCTCGCCCACCTCTCCCCCAGCACCCGCGCCATCCCGTCTGCCGGCGGTGCTGCTCACCACCCACCCGGCTCCTTAGCAGCCCCAAGGACGGAGCCTGTTTTGCCAGAGATGTCTCCCTCCCCAAGGCTCGGTGTCTGGTGTTGGGCCCCAGCCTGTCGCGGCATTTCCCAAGGTTTCTGCTTCTGCCTCCCAGAAGCCGTACTGCTGTGTTTTGTCTGCTCCCAATCAGTGTCTTTTGTTAGTGTCTTTGAAAAGAAGATAAGATCGCTTCCCCCTCCGCCGCCAACCTGCTATCAGCCTGGCGTTACCACGGCCATTGTATCCTTGAGTGATCCGGACACAACGGAAAACAGCCAGAGTGGGACCTCCGGAGAGCCGTGGTTCCCCCCGCTGTTCTCCTTCCAAGGGCATCTCTGCCGTGGGGAGGTAGGGCAGAGGATCGAGCCTTTTCCTGCATCCCAACTTGCCAGTCAATTTGGGGGTGGGGGGGGGAGAAGCCCTGGGGATGCGGGTGTCAGAGGAGCGGGGATGCTGGGCAGGTCAGGCGGCATTTCCAGTGCCGGCGGGGGAGGACGGGGACGCCGCTGTCTCGTGTGCCGTGATCTGATCCGAGCTGAGTTGTGCAGCTGAGTGTGCTTCATTTATAATTGCTTTTGGAGAGGGGAGGGTGGGGGTGGCCTCTTGCTGGGGCTCTCTCCTTGCTGCGGCCTCTGCCCCGGGCAGGGTGCGTGGCTGGGCTCAGCCCTGGCACTCTGTCCTCCGGCTGCGGCTCAGCCCAGCCATGGCCTGGGGGTTGGAATGGGGGGCCGGGAAGACCCTGAATGCAGAACCCGGCAGCACACAGAGACGTGTGGGGATGGCAGTGCTGGCAGGTTGCCTGAGCCTGGCCGTGGTCGGGCCAGTGATACGCTGGTTAGGAACGCAGCCCCACTGCCGAACGGGTGGCAGGGCTGTGCCGGGCTGCGCCGGGCTGCTGCCACAGCAGCTGCTTTCAGCCACCGAATACCCAAACCTGGGAGCGTGAGGGATGCAAGTGCATCCATCCGCCTGGCAGCTGTGCGGGGACCTTGCACCTCACCACCCCAGCGCGTGGCTGACCCCAGGCTGAGGCATGTTTGGGTTTCCCTGGTGGCTTTTTTGGTCCTATTTTGTCTAAACACAGCCATGGCCTCCACAGCATGTGCCCGGGAGCCCAAGCAGCACAGCATGCACGGGCGGCGGGGACACGGGCACCACGTGTGTACGTGGCGCAGCCTTATTTGTATGTGCTGCAGCCTGGAGTTGAGACTGCAGCTTCCCCCACCTTCCATCCCGCTGTGCAATTATTGCTAGTGAATATTAGTCAAGTACAAATTACAAACCATTCAAAGTCTTAAAGAGCTGTCAATCAGCTGCTGCTTATTATCCTAATCAAATGCACTAAAAATAGTGACAAAACTTATTAGCAGGGGGAAGGGGGAGACCATCAAAATAAAGCTGTGGTGTGGCACATCCTCTACCTGACAGCCACTGCCCCAGGTGCCCACCCAGCTAGAGGGACACGGGATGGCTGCCTGGCATTACGCTGACCCCACGGAGGTTTGCTCAGTGGTTTCTACTATCACGCCATGGCATTTGCAACGTAACAAGCCTGGTGTGCATACCGTGGGACCGCATGCCATAATCCAGGTAATGCACAGGCTGAGTGGATCGGGGCAGCTGGGGCAGCAGAGGCTGTGATGGCAGCCGGCAGTGCTGGGGGAGCAGCAGTGATTTCTTCTTTGCTGCCGTCTCTGTATGGGCCCTCTCCTCGCTACGCCTTTGTGGCTGATGGTCCTTGCTTAAAGGCAGGAGGCTGCGGCTGGTCTCTCTTCCAGCCTTGCTCCCAGCAATTAGATGGCAGGGCAGCAAAAACCTGCCCGCCCTGTCCCCGTCAGTCTGGGATGTTCCCCCTGGATGAGATGTGAAACCTGGGCTCCAGCCTTGGAGCAAGACAGGAGCCCGTTGGGATGCTGCTTAGGGCCATGAAGCTGGGGGTGCTGTGGGGGCTCAATCCCCTCTGTGCTAGGCAAGCTGAAGCCCCTCCAGGGTAGCTGAAGCCTCTGCCTGGCACCGGGTGGGCAGGGCTGGCTGGAGAGAGATTTATTTTTCAGTATGAGAGGAGGGGAGAAGGGGCAATTCCTGCAGGATCTGGGGGCTGGAAGGGGGTGGCAGAGCCAGGTGAGTGACTGCCCCAGCTCTGCGGGGCCCTTCCCTGTCCTGCTTTTCACCTGAAGCTCTACCTTGAGCCACTGCTGCTGACAAATGTCACCCCACCACACACACTTGTGACAGGAAACTGTCCCTTTTGAAAAATTTGGCCAAACTGTGCTTTTCTGGCTGAGTCAGGGCTTGAGCAGCACAAGGTGCTCCCAGACCTTGTGCGTGGTTCATGCTGTAGCACATCTGTGCTGCTGGGGATGGAGAAAGTGACTTTCATCCCTGGGGACAAGGTCCCCGGTTGGTGGCCAGCCCTCCCTGCCACCAGTCCCAGCTGTCCAGAGATGGAGTGGCAGGGCTGGAAACGCTGGTGTATCTGGAGGAACCAGCTTCTCTTACCCCCCGAAAAATCCCTCAGCAGACTGGGGGTGCCTTGCACTCCCCTCTCACCCCGGGACATCACTCGGGGTGGCTCCAGCCACCTCCTCTCCCATCCCTGGGTGGGTTTGATGAAGTGGAGCAGAGAATCGTCCCCTCTTCACACATGAGAGATCAGAACGAGCGAGTGTGAGCTGCCGGCCCCACGCTAGAGGGATGGCGAGGAGGAGGAGGAAGGCAGCCGCAGCCCTGGGCACCGGACCGTGGCACGGGGGGGAGAGGGTGGCGGGGTGCGGGGACGACGGCGGCGGCTGCCGCGGGTGCTGACGTCCCTTCTGTCTCGCAGGCTGCGGCGGGAGCTGAGCTGACTTCGCCGGCGGCCCCTCCCCACCCCGCAGCGAGGCCGTAGCCGGAAAGCGCTGGTAAGGCATCTCCAACAACCCTGGAAAGGGGGGACCAGGCTGCTTTGCTGATTGAACCTGCATGGGAGAAGGGAAAGCCTCCCAGCCCCCTGGGGGGGGGCTCAGATCTGGGGTACCGGCTGCTCTGCAACAGCTGGATTTGGCCCTTGAGCATCCATGGGTGGGTAGGGTGCTGGGTGCAAGAGCAAAAGGCAGAACATTCCCTTCATCCTTCCCACCCCCTGGTGCTCCCCACGGTGTGGCCGGCCCACAGGGGCAGAGCTGAGGCCTCGCAACTCGGAACCGCGGTGGTTTGCGATTTGCCACCGGCGCTGACCCCCGGAGCGGAAAGCAGGGGAGTTCCTGCAGGCTGCGACGTGCCCGGGGTGCTAATCCCCGCCGCAGGAAAGCTGCCTCCGTACGCCGCCTCGCATCAGTCGGAGGCGAGCACCGGGAATGCTGGCCGCACTCCAGCCTGCCGCTGCCGCACAAGCCTTGGGGGGTGGAAGCCCCGCCAAAAGCTGAGGCACCGGCCGGGACGGGGAGTGGTGCTGAGCCCCCCCATCCCAGTGCTGTCGGCTGGGAAAAGCACAGGAGCGGGGAAATATCCCACTAGGCATCAGCTGGGCTGCCCTGGCTGGACGCTGGCGGCTCTGAGCAGAAATACCATCCGTTAGAGATAAATACAGCGTAGCTGCTGGCGGTGGGCATTTTTTGTAATCTGGCCATTGTGATGCTGTCCCACAGCTCGAGCAATGCTGCTGGGGTGTGCTGGGTGCTGTCATGGCTAGGCAGTGGGTTCACCCGCTTCCTTCTCTGCCCCTTGGCTCTGGGGGGGTTTTGTCACCAGCTCTGCCGGAGGCAGGGGGGGTCTCTCTGTGTCGGCAGGGCTGGTGCGTGGCCCCTCTTCTCCTGGAGACCCGAGTGCACAGCACATTCCTGCCATCATTAATAACTCCTCTGCCTGGCTCTTGCACAGCCCCCTGCATCCTCCCGGGGGAATCTGCACCCTTTCCTCACCGGCTGCCGAGGCAGTGATGTGGGGTGGCAGGGGATTTCTCGGGCTCCCCTTTCCTCCCTGGGGGCAGGTGGGGAACGTCCCCCCCAGGGTGGCCACAGAGCTAAAGCCACATGGTCATGTTGGCTGAGTTACCTGGGGCTTGGAGTGGGCATAGTGCGAGGCTGCCAGCGCCTCTGGGCATGTTTTGGGGTTGCCAGCCTACATTTTGCACTAGCCATATCGAAGCAAGCGTGTGCAGGTGTTTAGGTGCAAAGCTGTTTGCAACAGGAGAGCTTGGAGTGGGCCTCACTGCTCTGCAGCCCCTTCCTCAGAGGACCATGAGCTTGTGCCTCCTCCTCCTCCTCCTCTCCCATCTTCAGCTCCTGCAGCCAAAGCCCCGATGGCTGGATTGGGCCCCATCAGAGCAGCGCAGACCCAGCAAAGCCCTTGCCAAAGAGGGTTAGCACCCAGGCGCAAGCTGGGAGCTCGTGATGTGTGTTTGGAGAGCTCTCCCTTGCCAAAAGCACCGCGCAAGGAGCGGTGAACTCACGGTCCACGGTGTCCCTGGCTGGAACATGCCTGGAACTCACGGTCCACGGTGTCCCTGGCTGGAATATGCCTGGAAGACACACGTCCTGTGCCCGTGGGCTAACGGGTGTGAAGGCGAGGACCCCTCCTGCTTTGGGGACGTTGGAGAAGTGCCTGGGGGTTCCAACCTCCCTTTCTGTGCTCTGCTCCCAGCTAATCTCTAGGCATATTGACTATTTTACACTCTGATTTTTCTCAGCACGCTGATATATCAGTTGCCGACCCAGGCTGGCAGCCCCACAGGGTGCGCTCAGGGGACGCTCGTCTCCCCAAAGTGCTGCTAAATCCACCGCCCCGGCTGGGGTGTTTTCCTGCCTGGGGAAGTGCTGCTTCCAGGGGAAACTCTGAGCGGCTGCGCCCCTTGCTCACGGTCGCGTGGGCAGTCACAAGCCGCGCGGTCACAGCCCCGCCGTGCCCCCGCTTTCCTGCCCGTGCTGCTGCTGCCACCCCGGGAGCGCCAGTGGGTGCCGGACCCCCGGGCAGAGGTGAGCAAAGGGCTGGCTGAGGGTCGGGGAGGTTCACTTTCCTTAGTGGTGGGGGCTTTTTCTCATCATTTCTAAGGTCCTGCTTTCCCCCGCAGTTCTGCTTTAGCATCTTCTGCACCAGACTTTTAGAAGTGCATTTCTTTACGGGACAGACCCCCTCCCCTTTGCTGCGGGATCTGCCTCTGGATCGCCGGTGGTGATGATTTGCATGTGCAAAGCTTATATTTGACCTTCCTTTGCGCCAGGGTCCCCAAAGCCTGGCACAGACATGTGTGGGCCGAGTCCCATGGCAGATAGAGGCATTGGTCCCTCCTCATCGCCTGCATGTGTAGGAGGAAGGACAGCTCCACTCCCCACCGGACCGGCTGCTGTAGCCATACCCAGCCTGAAAAATCAGTTTATTCCGACTCCCAAACCCTGGCAGGGTCTGATCCCACCAGCACGGTTGCAGCTGAAGCAAACGCGCATGGAAGCGGGACAGGGGATGCTGCTGGTCCTCTGTGCAATTTGGGAGCTGGAAAACAGTAGGTGGAGGTTGGGTCTTTTGGAAAATAAGCTCTGATCGTCAGGCAAAGCCCTTGCCGTGGGGAGGGGAGCTGGGAGGAGAGCAGAGCTTGTGCCTGGCACCCCTAAACATCCCCGCAGCAGGAGCCGGGGGGCCCTGGCCCACCGACACCAGGGCTGTGCAGGCTGCTGGAGCTGCCCTGTGGCTCTGGCCCTGCTCGTGGAGGCCTGGCCTGAGCTTCTCTCAAAAGGGTTAGAAAAAACACCTGCTGGGTGAGGCTGAGCCTTCGGCGAAGCCTTGTGGGTGGCTGCATCCAGGTCCACACCCCGCAGGCAGCGGCTGCCTCCTCTGCTCCTTCCCTGCCTGTTTTTTCTTATCAGAGATATTCTCCCTGGTTGTCTCCACCTCCCTTTTCCCTTCTGCCATGCGTGATCTAGACTAAATATTTCCTTCCATAGCTTCAGGACACTGCTGGGTATCCTGCCATCTTTGGAGACTGCAAATAATTCCCTTCCTTCATTTATATCATTACCTTGAAGGTATTTATAGAGCACAATCTTGAGTGGAAAGGAAGGCATGACTATATATAAAGCGGAGATCCCTTGGTCCTTAGCTGCTAACTGCCTGAAACAGCTCTTGACTGAAACTTTTCTCCTGTTTGCTGCATGTTTTGGACTTCACAGGAACATCCTCAGCATTTAAATCCCCATCCTGAGCAAGCAGAGCGATGCAGCTATGAGTTCTCCAAATTTCTGCCGTCAGAGTAATGCAAACTCGTGAATATTTATCTGGGTCTTGTCTTCTCCTGTCCATGCCCTGGTAGAAACCCTCATGTAGAAGGAAACGTAGCTGTATGGGGTGCTGAGCTACAGCCCACGGTGGGTGCCTGGCCCTGGGGCATCCACAGACACGCTCTTAAGCACCAGTCCAGGCTCCGCGCTCAGCATCCTCACCCCACAATCCTGCAGCTAAGCGTGCTTCCCTCTGCTCCCAAAGCGTGCCCTGGCAGCTCCGTTCCCAGTGTTCCGCTGGCTGCTGCGGCCATCCGGGAGGTGGCTCGGTGTTAATGAGGGGTGATGCTATCCCAGGGCAAGGGCAAGATGGCCAGACTTTCCGGCAGCTGATGCTTGAACAGACTCCAGAGGTTGTTTCATTTCCTAGTGGGCAGGCATCTGTCATGCAAACCCTGGGAATAGTAATAATTATAGTAATAATAGAAGCCCTCTGCATGTCTCTCTGTCTCCTCCAGCCCGGGACCATGGGGAGCAGCAAGAGCAAGCCCAAAGACCCCAGCCAGCGCCGGCGCAGCCTGGAGCCCGCCGACAACGCCCACCACGGGGGCTACCCGGCCTCGCAGACGCCCAGCAAGGCGGCAGCTCCCGACGCCCATCGCACTCCCAGCCGCTCCTTCGGGACCATGGCCGCTGAGTCCAAGCTGTTTGGAGGCTTCAACACCTCCGACACGGTCACCTCGCCGCAGCGTGCTGGGGCACTGGCTGGTCGGTGTGGGCTGGGGCTCGGTGGGGCAGGGAGGGTCTCGGTTGGGTCTTTGTGGGTTTGGTTCCAGCTTCTTCTTGTGATGATGGGGTCTCCTGCTTTTGAGAGACTCTGAGCTGGAGGGGGAGCAGATCTGTGTCTTATCAGCTGGTGGGAGGGTGGTGGGAGAGAAGGGTCCCCGGCGAGGGGCACCCAGCACCGTGCCGCGGCAACGCCAGTGGCAGTGCCCAACCTGAGTGCTCTCTGTCGCAGGTGGAGTCACCACCTTCGTGGCCCTCTACGACTATGAGTCCCGGACCGAAACAGACTTGTCCTTCAAGAAAGGAGAGCGCCTGCAAATCGTCAACAACACGTGAGTGTCCCTGTCCCTGCAGCCAAGCCCACATGGGTGAGCTGCCACCGTCAGCTCTCCTGCAGAGCCCCTGAGCCCAGCCCCGGCAGGGCCAGCTCCCCCCGGGGATGGGTGCTCCAAGAGGGATGTGCCAAAACTCACACGGACGCAGGGAATTGTCCAAAGACACCAGGGCTGGAGGTGATCATTTGCCCACTCCCACGTCCTCCTGGTCCCGCTGCTGGGCACCGTTGCCTTGCAGCCTTGTCACCAAGCCACCTCCTCTGCTTGCTGGCCAGTCCGTGCCCTCCAACGCAGGGCTGCGTCCCCTCCGGTCCCCTGTCCCCATCAGTGCTCAGCTCCCTCTTGTTTGCCTGGACACATCTTCTCAACTCCATGGGTGCTTTCCCCTGTGCTTGCACGGTGTCTCTGATCTCAGCTTCTCTCCTGACTCTATTTTTCTCTCCTCTGTGCCACGCTGCCATTTAGGAGAAAAGTGGACGTCAGGTGTGTATTGCAGATTATTACTATTATTATTGTTAACAATCTTAAATGATAAAAGCCCGTCTGCTGCCCACGTTAGGGTGAGGTTGCATGGAACGGGGCTGGGAGAAGATGGTTGCCTGATGGTTCTGTGGTCAGTTGGGTTTGTCCACCCTGAGTGACTGGGGCAGAGCGGGGAGCCCCTTCCCATGCTGGGGAACTGCTCTTTCCGGAGCTTTGTCTGCACCCAGGAGCTCTGAACCTGGCCCACTTTCCTTGTCTGCACCTGGCACCCCTCTGCAGTCCCATTTCAGTTGGCTCTCTGCTCCGTCCTGGCCTTTTTTGCATTTATTTTTGCATTTTTAAATTTTATTTTTATTTTTTGTGAGTGGCTCAGGGTACTCAAACACTTCCTTAGGTGTCTGGCTCTCACTTGTTTGCCCTCCAACCTGGTCATAGCAGCATACCCATCGCTTGCTGCGTAGAGCTGGGCAGTATGACCAGCTGGAAGATGCTTCTAAACATGATGCTGTATTAAACCCACGTGTGGTCTGTCCTGACACATGGCATACACGGTCTGGAGCTTGGCTGGTGGAGCCGATGTCCGCAGCCATGGGGCTGCCATGGGGTCCCTAGGGTCTGCAGCTCCCGCTGACCCCTCTGCTGCTGCCTTCCAACCTGGGCACCCAAAACAGCTTTGCAAAGTCAAAGGGTGGAAAGTCAAGGGAACGTTGCGGGGCTGATATTTCTCCTGCAGTGGTCAGGTGGTGTTGCACAAATGCATTTTCAAATTGATCCTTGTTCTCCTTGTTCCAACGCTGTTTATTAATGGTGATTTGTTTAATCCATGAAGTCCAGGATGTGCAGGACTTCAATGCTGCAGGAAAAGCCTGAACTTGGGGGTTTTGATGCTTCTTGTTTTCACAGCCTCAGCAGCGTACTAGCCCCAGGCTTGGGTTCTGGTTTGGGCTGTTACAAAGTGAGCTCTGCCCGTTGGGGGTCCAGATTGGGCCCATATATGAGAGTTTTTTCTTTATGCCTTCTTTCACTCTGGGGTTTCCATACTTTTTTTCCTCTGCTGCTGTTTATCAAAGGCTTGGTCAGAGGGAAGGGTCAGGATGTGATGGGCTCTGCAGCACCCAGGGGAGCAAAGGGGCTCTTTTTCCGTGATGCAGCCCATCAGGCTGGACTGTGCAGGATCTAGCTGCTGACCTTCCCGGTGTCTGCTGCGGCTGCATGGGTGGGATGTCCACAGGGAGAGAGGCGGTGGAGAAAGCTGTGCAGTTTGTGCAGTGCTCGGCGGGTAAATCTCTCTTCTCGCTGAGTGCCCAGAGATGCTCAGACGGTCCAGGAGCAGCTCAGGCTGCCACGCTTTGGGGACAGCAAAAGGCAGGTATGCGATGTCCCCTTCCTCTGGGCTCCCTGGGAGGGCACAGCTGGTGCCCTGGGGCACCAAGAGGGTGCTTGGGGTCAGCCCAGGAAGGGCTGGCAGGTCCTGGGCACAGCAGGAGCCCACGGCCATGGGGACGACTGGCCACCAGCGGCTTTGCAGGGTGGCTGCAGGTTTCAGCTGCTCTAACAGGGCTGGGGTTGCACAGGGCGAGAGGAGAAGCCTCCATGTCCCTCGCCTCCCTGCTCTTGTGTCCTGGCAAAGCCCAGGCTGTCTGCGGTGACCCTCAGCCTCCCAGACGGGCCAAATCCATCCACCCCAGTGCCAAAAGGCTCTCGTGGTACCATTTCCAGTGGGAGGAGGTCTCGTCCCAGCCAGCTGGCAGCCAGCGGGGATGTGGTGGGGTATTTTGGGTAAGATTGTGCAGGGAATTGTTGAAATGCTTTGTTTTGATGATGATGATTATTATTATTATTTTTTTCCCCACTGAGACATTTTTGGAATAGTTTGTTTTTGCCGAATTCCCAGCTTGCAGCCTTGCAGCCCAAGCTGGAATAAAGCCACAAGTCAAAAGCTGGGCATTTCTCAAGCAGATGTTTTCTCTGGTCCCGTGGGAAAGGAGCCCAACCAGCCTCCTGTCCCCTTCGGACCCACCTCAGTAAAGGTGACTGGGGCAGCAGCTCTGGCTGGGGAGCCCAAGCTACCTGCCATGAGACATGCTGGGACCGGGAGAAGTTAAAATACTGGCTGGGGCTGCTGTGAGGCTGGAGGTAGGCTCCGGGTGGGCAGCAGAGCCTGGCTGTGTGGTTGGGAGGAGATGCCCCGAGGGTCCCCACTTTCCCTGGCCCTGCTGGCAACAGTGTGGGGAGCCAGGGGCTGTGTCCGGCTTCTCCTGGCCATTTCAAAGCATCGCTGGTTTAGCTGGGACAAGCAAAAGTCACAAGCTGCTGGTGTGTCTGGAGCAAGGATGGAGGTTTATATGTCTGCAGGGGTCAGGGATGGGTCTGGATATGGTCTGATGGGTCTTTTAGTGGTGATTGAGGTTATAAAGGTTTTTCTGTAAAGTGTTTCTGGAGGTCATCCTGCCAAGTTCTTGCATCCTTGCGGCGCTGTTCCCACGAATCTGCAGTTTTCCCGTAGCCTCGTCTCCCTCGTGGTCAGGATAAATTAGGTGACTCCGTCTTTGATGGGCGAGAAGATGCAGGTGGTGGGAGGAAGCCCTGCTGTCTGTGGGGAAGGGGAAGCCGCCTCCCGCCGTCCTGTTGTTCGTCTCTATTTATTGTCCTTTCCTGCCCCATCCCGTGCAGGAGCCTGCGGGGAGGAGGGCAGAGCAGTGAGAAGGCTCCTGCGCCCTGCCAGCTCCTGGGGACGTGCTGAGGGCCACTGTGCCCGGGGCAGGAGGAGCAGCGGGTCAGCCCTGGGTGTTTGGGGACAGTGTGGGGGCTCCCGCAGGGCAGAGCCGTGCTCGGGGTGATGGGGCCAGCACCGTGGGGGTGTGTGGCTCCGTGCGAGCTGCATTCGTGGTTGTGCAGGCACAGCTCTTGCTGGGGCTGCGGGGAAGCTTGTGGTCAGGGGCTGCAGCTGTACAGGGTGCCCGTTCTGGGGCTGCAAGCGGGGCACCCGAGCTAGACGGAGCCCGCTGCATCCAGGCTGGGCATCACTGCGGGGCAGGACTCCCCCCCCCCCCCCCCCCGCCCAAACCTCAGCTCTGTTCCGTTGCTTTTCTGCAGCCTGTGTTTTAACAAACTCTCTTGGGTTTTCCTGGTGCTTTTTTTAATCACTGCCATAAATCTGTCGCTTTTTCCCATTTCCCCTCCCTCCCCCTCGCCTGTCGCTCCCCGCTGCCCTGCTGCCTTGGATCCCCAATGCCTCTCAACCTCCAGCCAGACCCCGTTCGCATTCAGGTGGCTCCAATGGTTTTTTGGCTCACTGGCTGCCCTGCCCGATTTAAGTTTAAAGCATCCCGTATGCGGATGGGTGGCCCCAATACCAAGAGTTTGCCCAAAAGGAGCCACGGGCAGGGGCTGGCAGCAGGAGCCCTCCTGGCTGGGGTCTGGCTGCAGGGCTGGGGGCTGCGGGGGCTGCACTCCTTCCTGGAGGGGCTCTGCGCTTCATTGCTCCCTCCCGGCCCCGGCGCCTGCGAGCAGGAGAGGGGCCGACCGGGGGGGCTCCTGGCTTCACACTGAGTGTGTTTTGGTTCTCTTGCAGGGAAGGTGACTGGTGGCTGGCTCATTCCCTCACTACAGGACAGACGGGCTACATCCCCAGTAACTATGTCGCGCCCTCAGACTCCATCCAGGCTGAAGAGTAATTGCCATCTTTGAGACAGTTTAAAGACGAGCGATAGCAAATGCACCCTGAGCGCTCCTTCCTCCCCCTGCCCCTCTCCTGGGCAAAGCCTGCAAGGCCTCCGGGTTTTTCCTTTTTGTTATTTTTCCCCTTTGAATTTGCAAACCCCTTAAATGTTTTCCAGCCTTTCTTTAAGGCCCATCAAGTGTGGAGGTGCGGCGTGCTTGCGCGGTGGAGGGATGAGCGGTGGCATAGCAGGGACAGTGGTGGACCTGATGCTTTTAGTCTTTCTGCACGGACACACATCCGTGCGTGAGGATGCTGCCGGCTCTGCCTGTGCCGATCAAGCTGAGTGCAGAGGTGACCATCACACGGGGACAACAGGCAGGGGCAAAGCTGGGCATAAGTCCAAGAGCAGGAGGTGCCAGCTACATCCCTGCAGCCCATCCCCAGCCAGTGGCACGGCATCCTCCCCAGTAAGAGCTTAGGGGGCTTCAGGGGTCCCCGGAGCTGCTCATTTGGGGACGCTTTTGGAGTGAAGGCGTTTCATGGTCTGTGGTGCAGGGTTGCTCCTCAGGTGATGCCCAGCCCGGGCTGCACACGGGCTCAGTACACCCCGAGGTGCCCCAGCCCAGAGACGCAGCCTGTGGTCTCTGAAGTCTGCAGCGGGGGGGCCAGGACTGAGCCCACTGCTTGGACAGGCAATGGAGGGGGCGGGCGAATGCTGGGTACTGAGCCACTGCCTTGCTCTTGCAGGTGGTATTTTGGGAAGATCACTCGCCGGGAGTCCGAGCGGCTGCTGCTGAACCCCGAAAACCCCCGAGGGACCTTCCTGGTCCGGGAGAGTGAGACCACGAAAGGTGAGTGGGGCTGGGGGGGGGCAGCCTGGGGGAGCCCCTCTCTGGGGGGCAGGAGGGCATCCATGGGAGGACCCCAGTCCCCTCGGTCACTCTCTGTGGTCCCGGTTCCCCTAGCTGAGGCTCATGGGGAGGGAGAAGGAGAAAAGAGTTGTACCTTGTAGACAGGAGCCAATGTTCGGGGTCACTGAGCGATGCCCCTCAGCACGGGCAGCCTCCTGGGGTCTCCCCTGCTGGTGCGGGTCCCCAGGGAGCAGGTGCTACCGCATCCGTTAAATCACTGGTGACATTTATATGCTGAATGTGCCGTTACACCATCGAGCCTGCAGGGCTGGAGGGACATGGACACTTCTCTCCCACTGCTGCCTGCCCACCGGTCACCCTTCGAAGAGATGATCCAGCTCATGGCAGTGTAGGAGCTGGTTGCCTCACCAGCTCCAGCAGGACCACCAGGCAGGATGCTCTTTTTTTTTTTTTTTTTTTTACCACCCAATTAGATGATTTTTGTTTTTTTCTGGTCCCTATATAGTGGCAAAATCTCTAATATGTTCTTTGTGGGCAACCAGGCAGAGGCAGTGATGAGTTTTTAGGTCCTTCTTTCAAGTCTAACAACTCTTTATACTTGTTTTGTGCCTCCTGAAAGCGCAAGTTGTGATCTTCGAAGTTCGGCTGCCTGAGGATGCTGTTTCTTACCTGGAAACGTTTAGTTTGGCTCCAAATGCACCTTTGGGAAAAGCTCCTTGATGTTGCTTTCTGTTTTGATGCCTTGAACTTGCCACTATTTATTTTATTCTGGTGGAAACAGCTCATTCAAGCAGCAGCATAAATCTTCCTTTCTGTTATTTGTGGCTCCAGCAGCACAGTGTTGCTCTCGTGTGGGCAGACCAGAGACAGGCGTCCAAAGCGATGCCCACAGTGGGATTTGTGGAGGAGGGAATTGGGCCCACCAGCCCCTTGGCTCCCCTCTGAGATGCCGAGGTGTTGGGGTTGTGGGTCAGCAGCTCTCCCCAGCCTGCCTCCTGTCCAGTCCTCTCCCCTGCTTCAGCATCCCCCCTTTGCTGCCAGAGGCGGGTTCATCCCTGCACCCTGGGGGGCTACTTGCCCTCCTGCCCACTGGGCCCTCCCAAACCCAATGGGGTCTCTTCCTCGGTGCCAGTCTGGGGGGGCACGGTCCATCCCCATGGTGCCAGCTCCTCTGAGCCGTGGTGGCCGCTGTGTCCCCCGGCCAAAAGCGGCATTCGTTGCAGAGGAAGCGGCAGCAGTGCTGCATGCTGCGTGTTGCCGGAGAGAAGGACCTGGTGGGGTTGGGGGAGCTGGAGGGGGTAGTGCCCCTTGTTAGCACATCCCATGGGGATGCTGATCCCGCTCTCGGCTGCCGGGGCTGGAGGAGCAGCAGGGATCACCCATGCCCAGATGACGGACCTGACAGCCACCTCCTTTCGCCTCCTCTGCTTTTGGGTGAAAGCAGCAGCCTGCATGCCCAATCCTGCTCCCCCACATCCACCCCTCAGCGGGACCCCATGGGGAGCACCCGTCTGCGGTGCATCTCCCCCCGCAGCCCCTCGGTCCTGCCCGCAGGTGCCTACTGCCTCTCCGTCTCTGACTTTGACAACGCCAAGGGGCTCAACGTGAAGCACTACAAGATCCGCAAGCTGGACAGTGGCGGCTTCTACATCACCTCCCGCACCCAGTTCAACAGCCTGCAGCAGCTGGTGGCCTATTACTCCAGTGAGTAGCCACTTGGGGTCCCCTTGGGGTCTGGGTGACACCCTGGGTGCTGTGCCTGCCCTCGCTGCAGGACAGGGGCTGCTGGGAAGCCAGTGCTGGGGGACCCCAAACCAGTTGAGGGGGGAACCGTGGTGAAAAGCTGCTTGGGTTTTGGGGAAGAGGGTGAGGGTCTGGGTGTGGGTCCCCGAGGTGTTTTGCGGGGAAGATGCCGGGTAAAGACATCACGTGCCTAAATGGCCAAGCGTCACCCTGGTGTTATCCCCTCCTGTGCTAGAACACGCCGACGGCTTGTGCCACCGTCTCACCAACGTCTGCCCCACGTCCAAGCCCCAGACCCAAGGCCTCGCCAAGGATGCCTGGGAAATCCCCCGGGAATCGCTGCGGCTGGAGGTCAAGCTGGGACAGGGCTGCTTCGGAGAGGTGTGGATGGGTAAGGACCATTCCCACCCCGCTGTCCCCCCCGTGTCACCACCTGCCTCCTCTCCCCAGCCATCTGCAGGTGCCCGGAGCCTGCAGTGGGGTGGGGGAGCAGGCGAGGGACACAGCCCCCTGCCCCGTAAATGTGTCCTGAGCAGCGTGTCCTGTGCCACAGGGACCTGGAACGGCACCACCCGGGTGGCGATCAAGACGCTGAAGCCTGGCACCATGTCCCCGGAGGCCTTCCTGCAGGAAGCCCAGGTCATGAAGAAGCTCCGGCATGAGAAGCTGGTTCAGCTCTACGCGGTGGTTTCGGAGGAGCCCATTTACATTGTCACTGAGTACATGAGCAAGGGTAAGCGTGAGAGGGATGCCAGGGGGCTGGCCAAGGGGCTCTGCTCCTCTGGATTGCTGTGACCATGGTCTTCCTCGCAGGGAGCCTCCTGGACTTCCTGAAGGGTGAGATGGGCAAGTACCTGCGGCTGCCCCAGCTTGTGGATATGGCGGCTCAGGTGGGTTTGTGTATCCCAGGGCCTCCCGCGTCCCCTTCCGAGGGCACTGGCTGCCCGAGTACCTTGCTGGGCTGTTGTGGCTGTCGCCTGTTGGGTGCTGGGGTGCTCTGCAGCCTCACTTGGGTGGGTGCCACCGTCCCCGCTGGGTGCGCTTTCCAGAGCTGGGTTGCAGTCAGGGACCATCATTTTGCCCATTCCCATTGCTGCTGCCTCCCTCTGGCCAGCAAACCTGCGTCTGTGTGGGTTTTCTTGAGCAACCGGCTGTTCCTGCACGCTGGGTAGGATCCTGCTGCAGAGCTGTTCCCCTCAGCAGTGCCAGGCACTCCCTGTGGACCCTCGTGTCACCCCGCCAGCCTCAGTGCCCCATGTGCTGGTCCCCACAGATCGCCTCCGGCATGGCCTACGTGGAGAGGATGAACTACGTCCACCGAGACCTCCGGGCGGCCAACATCCTCGTGGGAGAGAACCTGGTGTGCAAAGTGGCCGACTTTGGCTTGGCGCGCCTCATCGAGGACAACGAGTACACCGCTCGGCAAGGTGCGTGCCCGGCACTTCCCGGGGCTGCCGGCACTGTGCCCAGGCAGGCGGCACCAGAGCACTGGCCACTCGTCCCTGGTCCCCAGGGGTGTGCATTGCATCTGGAGCCGGCCTGTGGCCCTGGTTGCATGGGGGTCCCGGAGGCACTCACAGCCCCATGCACCCCCTGGGTAGCACGAGGCCAGGATCAGCCTCTCATCCTGCCTTTCCATCCAGGTGCAAAGTTCCCCATCAAGTGGACGGCTCCTGAAGCTGCTCTGTACGGCAGGTTTACCATCAAATCAGACGTCTGGTCCTTTGGCATCCTCTTGACCGAGCTGACCACCAAGGGCAGAGTGCCGTACCCAGGTGAGGGATGGCACCCGCCAGCAGAAGCCCCATCCCCACTGCAGTGCCACAACACTGGCTGCCTGTGCCCAGCGCTTGCCCCTGGCACTCCATGGCCGCCAGAGCCATCTTTGCAGAGGAGCAAACCGACGCAAATTTTCTCCTGCAATTTGGGCAGGGAGGGTGGGCTCAGAGATAAGCTACCCCTGCCCAGGTCGGATCCTGCCCTGCAGGGGTAGGGCAAGCAGAGCCCAGCCAGGGTTGCAGGGTCACAGCCACCCTGTCCTGCTCTAGTCACCGAGCAAGGTGACGGGCTGGCAGGGACAAGTGCTGTTGGGCTGGGGGGTCCCTCTCTCCCTGGGTCACGGGAGTTGCCCGTAAGGCTCGTCCCAGCATAATGCCCTCGGTGTCCACTCCGGAAAAGGCATGGTGCAGGATCTGGCCCAGCTCTAATCAACGCCATGTCTCCTCTGGCTGCACGCAGGGATGGTGAACCGGGAGGTGCTGGACCAGGTGGAGCGGGGGTACCGCATGCCCTGCCCGCCCGAGTGCCCCGAGTCCCTGCACGACCTCATGTGCCAGTGCTGGCGGAAGGACCCAGAGGAGCGACCCACCTTCGAGTACCTGCAGGCTTTCCTGGAGGACTACTTCACCTCGACAGAGCCCCAGTACCAGCCTGGCGAGAACCTATAGACCCGGAGCTCCTCCTGGCACCAGGGACACTGCCGTCCTCGCCGCGGGGCGCCGAGGGCTGGCCTCCCCACCAAGGGGCCGTTTTTTGTGGAGCAGCCCCGGAGTGGGACGGGGCATCGTCTCCGGATGCGGCCAGGGGAGGTGCTGGGTCCCCTCATCACTCATTAAGACTTCTGGCCCGTGTTTAACGAAGCGGCGCCGTCCCGCTGGCGAGAGGAGCCTGCGGGCGCTGGCGGAGCTGTCTTGGGAGGGTAAGCAGAGCATCTCCCACTGAGAGACATGGCTTTCAGGAGACCTTTCCCCCCCAGCAGCTCTGGGGTGAGCCTGGAGGAATTGGGGGACAGCATCACCCCATGTCGGACACATGGCCCCGGTCTCCTTCACCCCCTTTCTAAATCAGCACAAATTTCCCTGACCCTTCGCCCTCCCCCCCTTGGCTCCGGTTCTCCTGAGTGCGCTGGCAGAGACGTTTCACCATGGGGAAGGCACGGTCCCCGGCTGGTTTACACAGGCTAGCAGGTGCTGGGAGCGTGAAATGTGGCTGCTTGTGGCTCCAGTGACCGACACCATCCCATGGGAGCACCGAGGCACACGTTTGAGTCTTCCAGCTGCATCCATCCCCCCACAAGGGACTCATCTCATCTCTCCTGGGAGCAGCACCCAGGGATTGCCGGCAGAGCCCTCGCCCTGCCTGCGGCCAGCCCTGCCACCCTGGCTGTGCTTTCTCCCACCGAGCACTCCTGGTCTTCCAGCCGGCCCCCTGGGAAGTGCACTACAGCCCCCGCAGCCGCCTTCCCTGGCTCCGCTGCCAGCTCTCCCACTGGCAGATTCCCCCGGGCTGCCCCGCCACCAAACCTGGTGCCACCACAGGGCTTGAGTGCATAGCACATGTGGCTGTTCAGGGTGTGGGAGTATTTTGGGGGAAATACTAATCTTTCACAGATGCTTTTGTCCACCCAGTACGTTTTTAGCTGCCTTCCCCACACCACTCACATCTCAACTGCTGGGCTGCAGTCTCCATGCATGGGCCACCATCCTGGAGAAGAATCCTGGGAAGCGCTGTGCTGCAGAGGAGACATTCGCATCCTCATTTCCCCCACTGCTTGCTCCCAAATGCCTCAGCCATGTTTTGGCAGTGGGTGTCTATCCATGCCCAGTTTTGCCCCTGCACACATCCTATGGGGCTGAACGGTGGGGTGGCACCCAGCCCCTGCACTCTCCCGCCCAGCATCTGCTTGTACATAGCCCTCAAGTGGTCCTTTCGCCCTCCCAAACATTGACTTAGTTGCATGTGTTGGTTTTCCCCCCCTCTTGCAGCTGTACCCAGCTGGAAACCCTTTGCTGTGGTGGCTCGCGAGGTTTTGCTCCCTCACCTCTCGGGTCCTGGGCACCCTTACTCAGAAAGACCTGGAGGCTCTTTGGATGCTTTCCTGGAGGAGGGGTGGGATGGGGGCTCGAGGGGGTGCTGTGGGGCAGGGGTGCTGGCATGCACCAGTGGGAAGGACCTGGAGATGGGAGCCAGCAGCTTTGCCCACCTCTTGGTCCTCAGGCGGTGGGCTTGCTTTGCTTCCCCGTGCTTGTGGGATGTGGTTTCCCTCCAGCACCGCCTCCGTGCAGCCAGCAGACCCAAACCACCTCTTGCCAGCCCCTGCTGTGGTGCCAGTGTCCCATGAAAGCCAGATGGGAGCTGAGCATGGGCGGGGGGTGGCCAAAACCCCCTACCCAAACCTCTGCCAGAGCAGGGCCTGGGCATGCCGCTGCTTTCTGCTTGCTCTCGCAGCTCCCTGGCCGCTTATTTATGAACCAAGTGCGCGCTTGGTTGGCTGGTGGCTCCTTTTTAATGAGTAAAACCTTCAAAATCAGCTTGAAAACCTTCAAAATCGGCTCTTCAGTACGGAGAGATCCTGCTGGCTTGGAGAACAGTGACTGGTTTAATGGATTTTTTTTAAATCTTTTTGGGACTTGGAGCCTTTGATCCCCCTTCCTAGCAGATTTGCTGTGCCTGCATTTCTGTGTTTGGGCAGGCACCCTCCAAAGCAAAATGATCTGGGTCTTTCTCTGTTTGCATCCCTGGAACAGGTGGCTGCTGCATCCCCGTCAGCACTGCCAGAGAAGCCCCGTCCCACAGCAGCCGGTCCAAAGGGTGGCCTGTGCCATAGCTCTGCCTAAATTATACAAAATCCCCATCCCCAGGAGAAACCTCTTAAAACTGTAATGTGCGGAAGCCAGATTTGATCTGAAAGCTGGGGAGAGAGAAGGCAAGCGCACATGTTAAGGTTTGGCCTTCGGTTGTCTGCAGCACGTAGAAGGTCTTGAGCGAGCGCAGCGGGGCGGGAACGGGCTTAACCCAGTGCTTTCATTTTCTGGCTCTTTCTGGCAAGTGGCAGAGCGGGAATGCAGCCTTGGCGCAAGGAACGCCCCGGGCTGGCTTAATTCCCCATGACTTTTGGCAAGCTCTGACGAAGGAGATGTGCTGGGGACATTTCAGGGCAGAAGACAGTAGAGCAATCCTGGAGGAGCCCTCCTGCATGGGGCTGGGGCTGTGTGTCTGCATGTCCATGTGCCCATCCGTGTTCCTGTGCAGCAGTTTTGGTTGGACTCAGCATCTCCAGACTCGCCACTGCAGCCGGCACGACCCAGAGGCCCTGCAGATCGAGAGCCTCTCGTCCATCACCGCTGTTGTCTGCCACTTTATTTTTTAAGCCAATAAACTCTAGAGGGGAAGCCCTACCTAAGGATGCTCTTTGGCTTCCCAAGGTCAATAATGCCCTACAAGTTATGCTCCTCTGCTGTTATCATTTTTTTAAACAGTGTTTTGTAAGATCTCCAACCAACTATGCAGAGAACATGTGGATCTGTGTCTCTCTCTCCCCAGCTCCCCTCTCCCCCCACCTGCCTTTTTCAGTGTTGAAGTAAAATATTTAGCTTTTTTTTTTTTTTTGGATAATAATAAAACTTTGGAAAAAAAACCCGAAAAGGTCCAGCTTTGTGGGTGGTGGGGGGGTGGAGATGCTTTGACACTCTAATGTTGATGTAAATACTTTGCAATTTGATAATTAAATACAAACAGACCTCACAAAAAAAAAAAAAAGCGTAGCTCATGTATGAGAGGACTCCTTTGCATCCCTGTTACAGGAGTCGGTGGTTCCTGGAGCATGTGCAGTGCCCATGCGTGGCTCCAGGTGCTTCAGGCACTTTTTCTGGCTGATGCTTCTGGGATCTTGTGCCACTTCTGTGCTGCTGAAGCTATTCCTGTGTCCCCACGTGGGCTCGTGGTCCAGCACAGCCCCAGCGCCTGCTCCTGCAAGAGGAGCCTCATCCATTGTGTCCCTCCTGCTCTGAGGGCCAGGGACAGCCGGCTGGCGGTGGCAGGCAAGCTCCCCATGCCCGGACCACTCTGGTGGGGAAGCACTGCCATGGTGGGTGCAGAATGAGGCCAGCGTGCTCTGAGCTGAGCTGGGATGCAGCCGCTGATGCCGAGCAGAGGGCTGTGACACATGCCACTGGCACACGGTGTTAGCCACGAGGGACCCCACGGGCTCCTCCGCTGCGTCCATCACTGCTTCCCAGCCTCTGCGTGCGGGGACACTGGGGTCTCTGCCCACACACAGAGGGAGCACTAGCCCCCATGGGGCTGCAAGCGACACAGTGACCCTTGTGCACATTGATCTTGCCAAAGCCAGGGCCAGCAGAGCTGCCCCAAGCTCAGCAGGCAGGAGACCTGACTGCCAACCCCCATGGGCTGGGCTGGGCTGGGGGGGACAGGATGGGGGGGCAGCCCTCCCTTCAGCAGAATCTGCTTCATCAGCAAGCTGACAAGAAGCAGGCCTGCTTTGTTGGGATAATCAGTGGGTGCTGATTGGGATCCCTTGCTCGGTGATTAATTGATATATAGCACAGCACTGGGGGGAGCAGGCCCTCTGAAAGCAGGGTGGCTGCTGCTGGTGGTCCTTCACCACCGCCGTGGTCTGGGGTGGCTTTAGTGCTCCCAAGCCCCCCAGGTCTGGCTGCTCAGTGCTGACATGTGGCTGTTCCTTCCTCCTCGGGGTGGCAAGTGACTCAGTCTTATCACCTTAAACGTTTAATGCTTTATGTTTTGCTTCTCTTTAAAGCAATTAAGTGATTGAGGGATTATCTCTCGGCAAGTCCCTTGGTCTGTGTGCAATGTGTGGGTTGGGGGTAGGTCAGTGGGGTCATCCCCGGGCGGGGGGATCTGGGGCCAGGGCTCTTCCAGCCCTCAGCTTTGCCCCTTCGTCATCGCTACTCGGGAGCAAGGTGGCCAAGGGGATGGCATACCAAGAAAGGGGTGCTGTGCTCCAGCCTGAGCCCTGGGGCAGCGAGGGTGTCTGCAGTGGATTGTGCCCAGGGGATGAGGGGGCTGGATTCGGCACTTCCAAGCACTGCCTATGGCACCGCTCGCTTCCTCCTCTGCCTGTCCCCTTCACTCTGTGTACGGTTGTCAGCTTTGGAGGCAGCTGAGGCATCTTAAAAAGATGGTTGGGGGACTTGGCAGTACCCACAGCCCTCCCTGGCTGTGCTCGGTGCCTGTTTTGCCACAGAGTCACTCCCCTCAGTTCACTCAGACCAGCAGGAGCCTCTGCCAGCCAGGCGTCCCCAGCCTGAGCCAGGCAGATGTGCCTGGGGATTACACCACATGCCTCCTTTACTGGACTTAATCTTGCTGTTTGCTTCACACTCATGTTTTGTCCTGTAAGCCCAAGAGAGGATTTGGGTGTTAGGGTGGGGGCTGTGGCTGCCCCCACAGCAGGTCTGGTGAGGAGGTGGGAGTCCTGTGCTGGGCAGTTTGTGTTGGTAATGGGTTTCTAAAACAGCAAGGATGAGTTGTTTGGCCTGAACATCCCCTTCACTGTCCCCAAAGCTCAGTGGTAGCACCCCCAAAGCACATCAAGTCCTGGCTCTTGATGCAGGCTCCCAGAGGATAAAGGGGGAAAACACTTGTGAGCAGGTGGGGGGCAGCCCTGAACTGCTTCGTGTGCTGAGGATCCCCCGGAGCAAATCCTGGGCTGTGCTGCAGGTCTGGGGTGTCTCCTATAGCCCAGATGCAGCAGAACGGCTCTTGGGGCAGGAGCAGGGTGTTTGTTAAAGGGCTGGCTCATGGCGGGGCTGTGCCCCAGTGCCAGGCGCTTGGGTCTCACTGGCTGTGCCATTCCAGCCCCCACTGTGCCTGCTGCTCACTGGTAGCAAGGCGTGAATGGGAAGCTGCTGGCACATGTCAAGTCAGATGACAAAGCCTGTCTCTGTCCCCTGTGGACTCTGCCACTCAGCTCTCATCCCTCCCAGCAGCAGGTCTGGGTGGCACCTGAGCCATCTGTCCTCCCTTGCCCTGCTACCAGCAGATTTGCCTTTGCTTGGAGGAGTAGTAAAACTCTCTTGCCACAAGGTTAATCTCCAGGCTCCCGAGGGAAGGGCTAAAGTCCTTACCTGAGGAGTAGCTTACCTCCCTCAGTGGCTGAGGGCTAGGAAACTGCTCTGGTGCAAGGAGCAAGAGACAGGCGAGACCAAAGAGCACTAGCAGGGCAGGGCTCTCTGGCCCTGGGTGATGTTTGTGGCTTCCCTGGCTCAGGGGGTTTGGCTGGACCAGCCCCAGGGTAACACCATGAGGGGACAAGGTTGGAAGCTGTGGGAGCCTGGTGCTGTCAGCAGTGGGGCTGCACTTTTGGACTTAGCTGCCTCTCTGAGCTGGCCAGTGGGTGCTTTCAGCCCACACAGCTCCTCAGTGGGATCAACCTCTCTCCTCTGCCTGCTGCTAAGTTAGTAAGGCCATGTTACAGGCTTGTCTCGGGGTAAGCAGGGAGAGCATTCAGGCAGGAGGCACTAATTGCTGGGCAAGATCTAGGGATAGACAGGCAGATGCTGGGAGAGAGGGCTGGTAGCCATGGTGGCCCCAGAGAGCTGGTTCCCTACGTGCACCACAAGTGGTGCCAGGAAGCTCAACTGCCAAACATCAGCCCCTGAGATGAGATGCACCAACATGGATGTCTGGCAGATCTAGGGTTCAAAAAGCCATACCAGCCTGGTAGTCATGGCCAAACCTTCTCCATGGGAAGTCTTGTGGTGTCCCAGTTGCTCTTCCTGGGAATGCTGCCTCTCCCCGATGAGTGGTGAGGAGGGGAGTGAGAAGTCCCTGGACCCCGAGGCTGCAGTGAGGAGCCTGAGGACTGCCTGAGCTAAGCTGCATCTCCATTTCTAGGGATCTGAGCCTGGGTTTGGGGTTGTGTTTTTTTTTTCTTTCCTGACCCTGCTGTGTCACTGATCTGTTATGTGACCTAGAAAACAAAATGATCTCTCCTTCAAATGGAAAGACAAAGGAACAGCTTAAGGCTCCTGCTCCCTGTATCTAGGGAGCACCAGGCAGATGGACACTTTATAATACAGCAAGGTGATGAGACTCACTCTGTGCCAAAGCCCTTGCGGGCAGTGTCCAGGCTCAACGGGACCTGGCACAACACAGTGGTTGTGTTTTAAATCCTACTGCTTTCAGAGTCACTAGTGTAGCTACCCCCTGCAGTGCCTGCCACTGGTGTGGTCCCCATGCAGAGACCCCCTTGGTGCCTCCAGGATACCAGGGGACAGAGCCACCCCACTGCTTTTCTGGCACAGAAGCTCCTTGAGACCAGGGCAAAACACCTCCTCTGAGCTTTCTTCCATGTAGGCAGCAAATGCCTGCCCAAGAGCACAGGTGCTTCGTCTGTACGGGCTCAGTCCAATTTGCGGTGCACAAACAGGGAAGCTGTGATGATGCTTTTCAAAAGCCATCGGGTTCGACCTGTTCTGCAGTCACAGGCTGGTTTTTCATGGTCTCTTTATAGAGAAGGATGAGCAGGGCATTAGCATGGGATGTGAGACCTAGTTGGGTTCCTCACTCTGCCTAAGGCTTTGTGTCTGACCATGATGAAGTTGCTTTAATTTTCTATCTATCTTTAAAATGAAGATAGTATCTCAGTGCCCTAAAGACGGTAAGACAGTGTGCTGAGGAGGGCTGTGTACATATCAAAGAGTGCTCTTTATCTACATTTGGGGTGGGAGGGCTGCAAAAAGTAGGTTTCATCCCCATCAGTCTGCTGAGATCTCTCCTGTCGCTACACTGGCAGCCTCCCTCTTTTGAAGCGCTTTTTTTCTCCAAGTTGGATCTCACAGAAGTGAAAGCCTGCAGCTGCACCTTGTCTTGAACCCCATGTACAAAGCTAGGGCTTGCTCTTGTCCAAAGGACTGTCTGGCTTTGTGGATAGGATTCATTTAAATTGCTGTAGAGTGCAACTTGGCTAGTTAGCAACAAAAATGTACTCTTAAAAGAACTGACTGCATTAGCTTAAATAAATTTAAACTTAAAAGGTGCTCAGAGCGCAGACAACAGTCTTGCCACAGCTTGCAAATGAGATGCCCTCCCCTCTCCTTTCTGTTTGTTATTTATGCTGTGGCTGATATGACAGCTACTGGGATTTCCCTCGGCTTGACAGGTGACAGAGCTGTCATATCTATTCTTGGTGATGCAGCACATGCTTTTTTTTTTTTTTTTAAACATGTAAACACTGATATGCCCTGAAGCCTTTCCAGCTTGGACTTGGTCTTCAGGGCTTGGAGCAAGGGTAGAGGAAGCTGGTTTCAGCTGCAGCAGCACGCAGCTCCTGCACCCTTTAAATCTCCAAGGTGTTCCTGGGTTCTGTCGGAGTCAATAGTCCTATGTCTGGCTGCAGCGTGTGTGCCCCTTCCCCCCCTCCCCCCCCCGAGTACTACACAGCATCATGGCCAAAGCTGCAGAAGGGCCAACGCAACCAAAACCTCTGCCTGGATGGCTCGTGGCAGCTGAGTTGCAGCCTGGTCTCTGCCTGCAGCAGGGGTACAGGGGACAGGTTAGGCAGATGTGGTGTCATGGGACGGGCTTGCATGGCATAGGTGCCCAGCAGATAACACTTTTACTGCCGGCATTGGGGATTAGCAGCTTTCAGGACACCGCTCTGTGGTTTAATTTCGTAAGTGGTAAGGAAAGGGGGAATCTGTCATGTGAGTGCAGAGATACGACCAGAAGTGACTTCCTGTGTTGTGTGTAAAACGAGTCCGTTTAGGAATCACCAGTATGGTTCTCAGTCTGCTCATGGTCAAGCTAAACAGTTAATGAGAAGAGTGAGTACAGGGCAAACAGGCTCTGCCTCTTGCTGGAGACTCTCTCGGGTTACTGTGCTGAGAACAGAACAATACAGAGACACATGATTGCTGGGCTAAGGCATCTGCAATGAACAGCCAATGCATCATGCTGGGCAGGAGGCCATAGACCAAAGTTTATAAAGCTTTATTAAACATTTTGAACAGCTGTGCAATGAACAAACAATACTCTGGAAGTTTCACAACCTCATAGCTTGAACTTCCTTGGGACAGCAACAGCGACTTCTGCTGCTCTCCACTATGAGATTGAAGTAAAGACAATCTGATGGCAAAGGGAAGGGAAACCTTTAAAGTTTAGAGACAGTATTTTGCGTTAACCTCTAAGGCTTCTCCCAAACAAACCTCTGCCCCAGGTTGGGGGCCTCAAGAGCCATGGCTGCACAGAGTAATGTATGCAGCATGGAGCTCTACACAGCTGTGGCTGTAGGACTGAACCACCACCTAGGCTTCTTGACATCGTTCTGCCAGGGGAGGTGGAGACACCAGCCACTCCTCTAGCCTCCTCCCTTCTCCAGTCAGTAGCACCAGCACCTTCGGTCACCCCTGGCCCAAAAACATTATCACTGAAAATGGCTGAAGCATTTACTACTTCAAGACATGCCTCCACCTCAGGATCCTCTCCTGCGCCGCCCACACCTGGCTTTTTGGGCTAGCATGAGTTTTATAGGGTGAGGTTCACAGTGGCTTTCAAAACCCCACATCTTGCAGCATACTGGTTCTTTATCCCAACAGTCAATACCTTCATAAGCCCTGGAAATCTAGGAGGAGGGGAAAAGACAGTCTCCACTACCTGTGAGGCTTTATAAAAGCAGCAGCATAACTGAGGCTTTCAGTCTATGATCTCGGAGCATAAGTAATTCAGAAAGCACTTCGGCAGTGCACGCATCTCTTTGGCAGGCTGAGCAGGTGGAGGTGACTCAACTGCCTCTGGCTCCAGCAGCTTTTGGCCAAGTGCATCTGTGAGCTGTTGAGCTTGCCCCTGATCAGCAAGGTGGGAAGGCTGGCTCCCCACAAAGAGAAAGACAGAGAGAATCTTGTAGCTACTTGAGCAGAATCAGTGGGCCAAGAGCCCTGAGTTAGACCACCGTGGCCTAATGCAGACAAGTGAGTGACATACAACTCCACCACTGTGCAACAGCTGGGCAGAGGCCAGCAGCTCGGTCCTCCACCAGTTCTCAGTTAGGAGGGCTGGTGTCCATTCCCAGTGATACGGGAAGGAAAAGAGATTTCTGCTTCTAAAAAAGCAGGTGGTGCTGCCAGAGTTCACACAGTAAACAAGTCGAATTTCACGGCAGAGTGGGAGAAATTTACCACTCTAGTCCACACACAGTTACAGGAAATAGGCTGTTTTTACTCCAGTCACATGCCTAACACACCCTCCCTCCTCCCTAGCCCACCCCCTTTTTAAAAGCAAAACAAGAGCCCTCAGCAGACTGGAAGATTATTGTTTTCTAGGTGCCCACTATGCTGGGATCGTGAGCTGATTCTGGTAACTGGGATCCTGTGCAGTGATACAAGAAGCAGTTCCCCCAGCAGCTGTAGCAGATGAGGAATAGAGCTGCCAGGAAGACCAAGGCACAGATCGTGCAAGGTTTCCGTTCCAGGAGGAAACTGAGCAGGTAGAAGCCCATGAACATTGAGTGACTGAACCACAACGCTGGGTTGAGGGGCTTGGGTATGAGCAGGACAGGTAGCAACCACTGAAGGCAGTACATTGTGGCTGGCTGGCTGGGGCCTTGTGGCAGCAGCAATCAGATGTACTCCGGAACAGTCTCCAGCAACTCCTCCGGCAGGAAAGCTGTTCTGTAGGGAGGGGTAAAATGTCAGACTGTCAGAAACAGCAAAAAATCAACATTCTTCTCATACAGCTTCATTTGCTCCCAAGCACCGTATGCTGATGCTTGAATTCCCAGTACTAAATTCTGGTGTGTCTCAGAGCTGGTGGGAAGTTTGCTGCCTTCTGAACCACTCAGCTGGGGACATGATTATCTATTGCTGATGTAGAAGTGTATCCCTTGTGTGCTCTGTTTCTCAGGCTTTTACCCAGGCTAACAGTTGTGAGACCCTTTTCTTTAGCATAGTGCAGGAACAGAAAGGGAGAGGGGGAAACAGAAAGGAATACAAGCTGCCACAGCCTTCCCTACACATGTATTTATCCAAGACTGTCCAAAGACTTGAGTGATGGTACAAAGAAACGCAACTGAGAGGTAAACTATCAGGTGCTACAAAGAAGTGTTAAGGAAGCATTAGTGTAAGAACTAAGGAAGCATTAGTGTTAAGTGCACAAACTGCTTCCTCCCCAGGCACAGACCCATTATAAAGTCTTCCAGCAGGACAACATAACATTCAATCTATACATGTTGCTATTCAAGAAAGCCCCAACAGTGTCCAGGCTTCAAAACAAAGGTGAGGACAGTCCCTGCTTAAAGGATTTATAATCCTTGCCAATCAGCTAAAGTCAGATAAGACAAAGTATGTGAATAGATCAAAGAGGGGACAGTCTCAAAATGGCAATTTTCATAAGTGCTGTAAACACAGGATTTCCTCACTTGGGTTATTATAAAACCCTGTGGAAACAGTGAGCTTTAGGGGCTTCTCCAACCAGGGATGGCAGCACACTACAAGTCCAGAAAAGATGCTTCTACCTTTAGCAACCACATCAACTGTACTGTGTAGGGTTTTTTTTCCTTTCTAAGCAGTACAAACATCTTCATCCAAGAATTTCAGATGGCTTTAAAAATAATAAATTCCTCACAGGTGTTTTTACAGAGCCAGAACTGTTGAAAGGGGGCAGAAGAGTGGAGTTTAGCAGCCTAGGATAGCAACAGCAGGTCAGGCTAGAAGATACCAGTACTGTTGGGAGGGAATAACTGGAAGTCTTCCTTCAGCTCATGCAGTAAAGAAACCATGAGAAGAGGGTACTCCTAGCTTATTACCCCAAAAAGGCAAAACCATGCAGGGGAATGCTGGAAAAGGGAAGAGCTTGGGAAGCATGCTCTTCCCTGCTATCCTGCAGCACATCATAATGACATGCAGCAACACTGAACAAAGCAGCTGCCAGCCAGGGTACAGAAAGACAGGCGAGAGGACAACCCCAGCCTTGCAGAATGCCACAGCCTCACCCCCACTAAGCAGAGCCTGGTCAGAACAGCTTCTTGCAGCAATCCTTTCATCTGAAAATACTCAACCGAGTAGTGCTCTGTCAGAAGGAT
Organism: Haliaeetus albicilla; assembly: GCF_947461875.1. Lineage (NCBI taxonomy): Eukaryota > Metazoa > Chordata > Aves > Accipitriformes > Accipitridae > Haliaeetus > Haliaeetus albicilla. Next base: position 12,543,813 of record NC_091484.1, on the reverse strand, counting down.
GAAGGGCTGAGCCGAGCCTGTTAGGATTACAACTGGGGGGGTTGGAAGGTTAGTAGGATGAAGGAGTGAGAAGGTAAACAAACAGCACATTCCGCTGGCTCCTACTGGCAGGAGAAGGGATTTCCTGGCAAAGGGAGGGAGAATGAGGGATTGCACAGAAAAGCCAAGAGAAAACCACACATGGTTCTCTTCCAAAAAAACACTGAGGTCAGACTTGTCTTACAGCTCTGTAAGCTTGTAGGTACTGACCAGCTCTGTTGTCAAAAGCAGGAAGCATGCTGCCATCCACTGTGTTCTTAGCAGCAGGATCTATTTTAATGTTAGTGAGAGAGAATGCAGGCCAAAATCTCCACCAGGGCAAAGAGATTAAGAATATTTGGGGAAAGTGTGTTGTGCTGGTGCTCCTGCAAGACAGTGTTCTCCAGCACAGAGAGGGCAGCTGGGGTTCAATTAGTAAAACAAGCTGCAGTTAGGCAGGCAAAGAATAAGGAAGAAGTTATTTTACATTGCAATATGGATAAAGTAAAGTTAAAGGAATAAAACTCCCAGTGTTAGTCCTGTTTTATGCAGGTCACTCACTCGTATCTGTAAGGGGAAGTCTAGTCCCAAGCCTGTTTCTCTCATCTATAAACTGGAAATAAGGATTACTTATTTCATAACAAAACATGCTGTCTGCTAGCCTTTGTGAATTGCTTAGATGTTTCTGGAGTAAGAGTACTGCAGAAGTATTAGATAACTTTTTTCCAAGGGGAAGAATGGAGAGAAAAGATTTAGCAACAAATATTTGAACAGAAAGGTAATTCAACCCCACCACCCAACTATTTAGTTCAGATTGCACTGAATACAACAAAGTTGTACCAAATCAATGATCTGCAGCCACCTTAATCGTCCTGAAATGTTCCTTCCTTGAATTTTCCTACAGTCTTCCCTAAGTGCTCCAAACACTGAGTAGTACAAATCATTGCATAAGCATCATGTCATACTTTTGCTAGATCCAGCAGCCACATCAGCTTGACTTCTGTAGCTGGACGTGTGCGGCAGTCTTTAGGTCACCTGTTCTTGAAGCTTTAGTTTGAAGTGCCTACAGACAATAGCTTTGGGCTTTCTGTCTCTAGAGTAAAGAAATGAATAAAAACCAACCTCAGATGATGTGTCTTTCAGAAGAGCACAAGGCTGGAACAAAGCTTTAGAATCTTCCAGGACTAACATCATCAATCTCTCAGCTTTAATAAGGCCACGTATCACTATTGAGCCTTTAGCCTCAAAACTTTACAACTGACTGCAGTTTAAGAGTGTAATTATAATTTGTGATGTAGCTGCATTTCACTCCATGGTCTGGCCTCCTCACCACAGCAAAGACTTAAGCGATAATGCGCTAAACAGCAAGTTGATTCTAAGCGTGTAAGCATTACCTAAATGCTTCCTACAAACACAAATCCATCTCAGAACAAGTTACCCACTTTTAAATATTGGTATTTCCTGCAAAAGCCAGTTGCTTGAAGCAATCAATGCAACCACTCTGCAGAATAAAGAACCATTTAATAGTGGTTATTTTTACTATGAAGTTTCAGTGTCAGTCCTCTTCAATCTGCAAACCTCTTGGACTTCTAACAAATGCAGACGTTCAAACAGTCTTGTATCTGTAGTCAGTTTGCTTGTATTTTCATGTGCCCATTTGCTATCCACCAGTTAAAGACCCTTTGTCTGCTGTATCCCACAGTTGATCCTAGATGAAGTCCCTACTACTTGAGACTTCTGCAGCTCTATCTTCCTCAAGGAACTTTCCACTAGTAAGGTACATACTCTTCCTAGCTCTTCACAGGAGATTCCTTTATACAGCTGGCAATGAGACCAAGCTCTCTTTCCACGTTATCGATCAAAGAGAAACAGCATCTCCTGCTATCAACTCTTTAACGAGCAGGGAACTATCACTCACCTTGGTGCCCAGGATAGGCAGTCCCTTCTTGAAGCCATAGCAATATTCAGTTTTGCCTAGATTCTCAAGCAAGGTGAAACTTGCAAATGAAAAATTCCTACCTTGTTGTCTTTGTCCCCTCCTCATGATCCAAGCTAAAGATTACCATGTCCCAGAGCAAATAAGAACCTGTCACCCAACAGTATTTCTACCAGCTCCCTGTTTCACAACCGCATCCTGCTTTTCCTCAACCAGTCGCTCTTGTTCTCCCCTGCCTGACTCATCTGTTTCCTTAGCCAGCCTGGTGTCTTGCTATCCTCAAGACTGCTTTCATGCTCCTGCCCCAGTCATCTGACTTGGCGGCCACTCATGTTTACCAGACAGCTCCTTTTCATCGCACCACCACTGCCTCCTCTCGCTCCTCTGCAGCTCTTAGCCACTTGAACTTGCTTCAGACACCTCCTTAGCATAGCGCAGGCCATGCTCCCGCTGTTCTCCCTGCAGTCAGCACTTGGCAGCTCCATCTGAACTCCATGTGCTACCAGAGCCTCCTCCTTGCCAGTTCCTGCAGGCAGAGGAGCAGCCTGGGGAGGTTCCCCGCACACCTCATTAGTAAGCAAACACCAATACTTCTCCACATGCTTATTAATTGCCTTCCATCATGTTCACAGCCCATCCTTCTGTCATCTTCCCTCCCAAGACCATTCAAAACCAGCAGGTCCTACTGGCATATGTTTGTAGGGAGGATTTTCAAATTCCAGTGTGAGGGCAGCAGCACACCTTTCCCAGCCAGAAACAAAACTTTAATTATGACAAGTCAAAAGTGAGTATCACAGTGCAAGTCCATAGTGCTTTGCAATGGATCAGTCATATTTTAGAATAAATCCATATGAGGAGCCAGCAAGCTCTTCCTTGATATTCTAGAAGCTAATTCAGCAACTGAGCAGCTGAGACGTTTTCCTATACCATAGGTTCTATACATCAGTATGCCAACACCAAGCCTGTACCTTTCTCAAGAATGTCTTAATTCCTTAACAGTCCATCTACCCTACCAGGGGAGAATAATCAGCCTGCTTTCACTAAGCACTTAAAAGGTAAGCTTGTTCAGACCTTATTAAGGCAGCTATTAAGCCAGTACTGTCCACAAGGAACTTCCCCAGCAGGTGCTCCAGAAAGAGTCACCCAGGCTGGCAGCCGAACAGTCTGCAATAAAAGACCAAGTACCCTTTTTATTGGGTGGTGTTGGTGGTGCCAATCTCCCCCTTTTCCAGAAGCCAAAGTTTCTGCTTGGGAATGAAAAGCCACATTATCTAGATAAAAATCTCTCAAGTTACACAGTGCACATAAACTCATGAGTAAGCCTCAGGGACTTGCACTGAGTTTCTTACCGATAAGGCTCACCTGTAGTACGGTTTGCTTAAAATTGTTTAAATCAAAAACCCTGTCACAGCCACGTAACTTGAACTGATGTGTGTGGGCAGTGCTTCACGTTGCCAGCATGTGTTCAAAACCAGCTCCCAAATACCATGTAGTACCCAAAACAGCTGCTAAAAAATACACAGCATCCAAAGCATTGGGGGTGGGGGGAAAGAGGCAAAAGAGCTACCAAGTGATGAGTTTGAGGAGTTCAGCTAAGAAAAGCAACAGTAGACCAGCTTTCTAGATGCCAACCCTCCCTCTTAAAAAAAAAATAAATAAAAAAACAAACCAAGAACCATTAGCTGGTCAAACTTTTAAGACCTATTTGCAGTATCAGTGAATTAACTTCTTCAGGGTTTTTTTTGGCCTTGCTGCTGTCTTTTCTATTTTTTTAAAGCTTTATCTGCTGGTATGACTCAGCTGGAAAAAGTGAGCCTTCAATTTTTGCAAAGGCCTTACCCCAGTCTTTGATAAGTTGATGCCTTGAACACTTGATGTAGACTCAGAAATGGTGCAATATAATTGCAAACAGTTTCCAAAAGAGCAGCAAATCCTTGACTAACCAAGCCTTGGGTTACAAAGTGTTCTGATTTCTCAAGCTGGAGACAAGCCAAAGCAACTCATTTCATGAAAAGAGGAGGTTTTCTGTTGAGCCACTCTTTTCATGACTTCCATAGCTGCTCTCCAAGCTTTGTTACCGATTGGGGGATTGATTAGCCTGTGTCCAGAGGTACAGCAGTGCCTGCTCCATTTGGACTGCAGTGCACTCACAGCACCAGGGTGAATAAACCTCCACCTGTGAGCATGAAGGCAGCAGTATGATCCTTGTTTCTCTGAACAGTGAATCACAGAAGCAGAACCTTAAGTCAGCCAGCTCTGTGGTGGGAAGAGATGTCAACATCAACAGTTGTCATCTGAAGTATCACTACTTTCATTTGTACTAATTTATTAATTCTCAGTGGTCCTTATTCTCACCCTCTGTTTAATTGCCAAAGGTCATGAATTCCAAGCCCATTCCAAGTTCCCTGAAAAACATAATTATTTTGAGTTTTAATTTGGGTCTCTTCTCTACCTTTTGTGCCTTCGACAGGCTTCAGAATTCTGAATACAGCTTGATTAAGGCCAGTTTTCTGTGTCTCAGGTAAAAAGAGGCAAAAATGCAGTATTGGCAAGGAGTTCTGGGGAGTTATGACATATAGGTTGGGAAGGCAAAGGTTACTATGCTATGACAGCATTTGCAAGATCAATTGTAACGTTTCAGTACAGGGGTAATGAAGTATAGAAGGGTTCAGTGTGTTGCGGACTGCATCTAAGAGCTTAGTTTTTCATCTTCTCTTGCACTTGCACGTTTGGTATGTAATGACCAACGTTCGTACCGCAGAACGGCTTGTAAACTCGCTTTGCAACTGGCTCAATGGGTCCACGGGGTCGCAGGGAGAGTGCCTGGCCGGGCACAGCAGCACTGCGGAGTGCCGGACAAAGGGATGTCAGGGAGCTGCCTTGCTCTGGGGAGAAACGGGCCCGAGTTTGCTTTTGGAAGGTGCTAAAGCGAGCTGCGAGACGTTGCTGACTGAGAAGAGAGGCACAGCGGGGTGGAAAGAGAGCCTTGGCGGTGTGGGGGGAAGCATACGGTGGTGTTGTTTTCATGTTAGGTCGGCAATACTCTGAGCATGCTCGCGGGCGGCTGAAACCGGCTCTTTTATAACCCGCGCACGCTTGGCCACGGGAGCGCGACTCTCCCGCCGCCACGGCGCTGGGAACCCCCCCGAGCGCTTCGTCCCGGTCCCCGAAGTCAGCCAATTGCCACCCCCGGCTCCGGCAGACACCCCCCGCTTGCCCGCTGACAGGGCGAACGCCGCGCCGAGGCCGGGCGGGACTCGGATGGCTTCGGGGCGGGTGGGGGGTGTCCTCTCCCCGCCCGCCGCCGGCCCGCAGGCAGGCTGGGGGCCCCCCGCCCGCTCGCTCCCCTCCTCCCGCCCCCCCCCACGGCCCGTACTCACGGCGCGGTGCCGCCGCCTCACGCCGCCATCGCGGGCCCGCCCGCGTCGCGCCCTGAGGAGGGAAGGGACAGGCCGCCCGCGGAGCCGGCCCCGCCGCCCGGGGGACGCCCCCCGCCTGCGCGCCCCGACACGGCGCCGCCGTCCCACCAGGGCCCCGCCGCGGCTGCCCTCCGCCCGCCTGTCCGCGGGGCCTGCACCGGACCGCACCGGGCCGGCCCCTCCGCGGCGAAGCTCCGCCGCGGGCCCGCGCGCCGCCGCCGGTGGGGATGCGGGGGGGGGGGCGAGTAGGGGAGTGCCGCTCCGTCAGGCGGCGGCGCGGGCAGCCCCGGAGGGCGGGCAGTGCGCCTGCGCGCGGCGGGGCGGGGCGGCGCGAGGTCAGGCGGCGCGCGCTTCGCGTGGTGTTTCTTGAGCGCATTGTTGCTCTTTTAAAAACTATACTTTTTTTTTTTTTACGTAAAGTACCGCTTGCGCGCTTCTTTGCACCGCGTGGCATGATTCTTGCAGGCTTGTCTTGCGTGGGTGTGCAGCCGGCGCGCTTTGCAGCGTCCTTCTGGCTCGCCTTGCTCCGTGGCACGCTCTTCACGCATATTTTTGCGTGCTGCTTCGCACTTTGTGGCGTCCTGTTTGCCTGCTTTCTAGCGCGTTGCAGGGCACTGCAGTTTTGCATGCAGCTTGCACGATTCTCTGCAGGGCGGCCGGCTTTTGGCATGCTTTCCTACGTGTGGTTGCGTGCTGTTTGCAGGGCTTTCTTTTCGTGCAGTTGGCATTTGTCCTTGTACGCCATTGCATGCTGTTCACGCGCTCACAGAGTTTGCACTGTGTGGCACGCCGAGTCCATGCTTTCTTGTGTTCCATTGCATACTATTTTTAGGCTTGCTTGCATGCTGCTTTTCATACACGGCAGTGCGCTTTTGTTGCTGACTTGGCCCTGTTGAGCCCCAAGGGGCCCCAGTTTTCTGTGCTGCGTAGGTGGGCACCTGCAGCCCTGTGCACCACCCACTGCCCAGGCCCTGCCTGGCGCTACCTCTGGGACGTAGAGCACAGACAGCTCCATGGCCTCTTCCCTTAAACACTTTTATTTTTGATGTCACTTGCTGGCAGCCCTCTGGCCAAGCGTCACTGGGCTGGCAGCAAAGCCTGGGCTGCTGCAAGCAGCCCAGCTCCAGCCCTTCTCTCTGCAGACACCCAGCAGCGGGTTACCAAGCACAGCTCAGCCATGCTCCGCTCCAGCTGGGTTCCCAAGGAGGCCATGCAGGGAAGAGAGGGAAATAGTCTAGGAAAAAACCCCCTAAACACTTAAGGTTTGGGGTTTTCCCAGCAATTTAAAACCCACCCAGCTGTGGTTGCAGGGGCTGCCCGCTTTTCCCCACAGGACTTTCCACTTGGCTGACCCATGCACTTGATGGATGTGATAAGACTGACTACCTCAATGGCCCGGCAGGCATGAATCTGGCCAGGGACAGTTTCCCTCCTGCTCTGCCGTTATTCTGGGCTGACCTCTTTACGGGCTGTTTAAATTCCTGGTTTATGGCACCGCATGGGAATGGCCCTAAAGTCTTTGGCTGATGCCAGCTGTAGCACCCTTTGCCCGTGGCAGCTCCCAGCTGGCCCTGGCACAAGCTGCCCTCGTCATCCTCAGCATGGGGACCTTTTTTCCTGCAGAAGTGACGGTTGGGTTTGCAGCAGTGCCATGTTTCTTGCACTATTTTTGGCTGGTTTGGCTTGCGGTGCCAGCTGTGACTGTGGGCACTGGCCTTGGGGCTCGGGGGGGCTTTTCTGGATCCCACATAACCCCTGTGGCACACAGGCTTCGTCTGGGGAGCCAGGCTGGGGGAGGACCTTGGCCGCTCTGAGCTGCTCTGGCACATGCTGATGGTTGCAGCCTGCAGAATTTATCCTGGACCCAGCCTGAAACAACTTGAGGTCTCCAAATCCTTTTGCAAACTGCAGTGTGGACCCTCGTACCCGAGACTCCTGGCCACGTCCCCCTGCCTCTGTACTGCTGTGGGAGCTGTGCGCTCGCTTGCGTTTCATTTGGTTGTAGTTCTAGCTTTCTATAAAGAAATTCTGTTTTGCACTTGAAGCCTGGCTGGCAGAGCTGCAGCAGCAGTCCTGTGGCTGGAAGCAGCATGAGCTCCCAGCAAGCATCCTTCTCAGCAAGCAGGGATAGAGAGGGATTGTCCCAAACTCATGTATTTCAGCAGTTCTGCAGGCTGCATGGAGCCATCCAGTGGAGTGGATCCATAAGGAGCTGCAGAGAGAAGGGCACCTCCAGTAGGGAAAGGAAAGGTAATCCGAGGCCAGTGGGAACAGACTGTTCTATGCAGGACAGGAGGCAATGGGGTTTTTATGGTCTTCCTGTTCAGGCGGAAGCTTTTAAAGGACCTCGGGCTGGGCTTTGCTTTGATTGTGGGGAAGACTTCTTCTAATGATTTCCTTGGGCTTTGTTTAGCTGCTTGTAGCCGGTTCGCCATTCCTGTCACAAAAGCCACATCTGAGATGCAAAGGACGTACCCCTGAAAACAGCACCATCGGAGGCCGAGCAGCACCACTAGGGTCCTCTCACTGCTCTCTGTGAACCACAGCAGAGGCGGTACCTTGTATTTTATGAAAATAACTGAAGAGCGCAGTGGTGCCAGCGTTCCTGCATTCCCACTCCAGGGAAAACTAAGACTGTTGCCCACCAGCAGAGCCCGTGTGGCCACAACTCAGCACTTGGGGTCTGCTGAGCCCAGAGGCTCCCTGAAGCTTTTGGGACACCGTGGGTGCAGGGGAGCCATCAGGCAGATGTGCAGAAATGATACTGAGGAGGCAGAGGAGAATCTTGTGCTGCAGCAGAGGGGTAAGCAGGTGGAGGGGTTTCAAAATGCTGCAAATAGAAGCTGGAAGCAAGAGAAGCTTTTTACTGAGAAAGAAAATAAGCCCTTGCCATGGCTGAGGGGACAGACATACACTATGGCCAACAATTAATTTGCAAACTGGCTCAAATGTGGTGAAGTGTGGCAGGAGGGAGCTGTGGAAGGTGAGATGGTAGAGCAGACGAACCCATCTCTTCGCTGCACATCACACCCCTTCCCCTTACCATGCCTGCATCTCCTCCCAGCTGACTCGGGTAGCGTGCTAGAGACTTAGCAGCTCACAGAGTCTTACAGGGTCAACTCTGCCTCTGAGGTTGAGAAAGTAAAACCAACCAGGAGCAGCACAAATGTACAAAACAGCTCAAGTTTACTGCTAGCATCATTCCCAGCACATAAGTTACCCCTCTCCCAAACAGAAGTCTTATACCTTTCCCAATCCCGTAGCACTGAGTTCAGTAGTCACTGGGCTTAGAGCCGTTTCCCATCTTAATGATGGAAGCAACCCCTCAGCCTGTTGGATCCCAAAGAGAGATGCAGGCAGCAAAACAGAGCAGGCTGCTTCCAGCAAAGACAAGAGGCAGCAGCGCTCTGCTCCCTGGGTCTCCCCACAGAGCCCTGCAGCCAGCACTGGCTGCCCTGGTTTCTCTCAGAGGGGAGGCACCCCCCTGAATTTGCGGATGATGTTGGCCAGCCGCTTGGCCAGCCCTCCCCGGCTCGGCTCTTCCACGTGAAACGTTCTGGTCAGCAGGTTGTAGAAGGAGCCGTAGCACACTGCCACCACGGTGCAGGTCAGGCAGATGACATTATAAGGCATGCTGAAGTCTGGCGTCGGCAAGTTCACCAGCAGTGGCTCCGTGTACAGGCGCATAAAATAGCTGGAGCCATCAGAGGAAGGAAACCTGGAGAGTGGAAACAGGGAAGGGTGTGTCAGCCCACACAGGACCACCGCTTTGTGCTCACCAGACAGGATAGCCGCGGCCGGCAGCCCGCTGGCACTGCGGTATAGCCCCACTCCCCAGCACAGGCACACTCACAGTGAGGTGAAGAGAGGGCTCTGCTCCACATCCACGTCCTTCATCGCAATGACGCTGGGCACCAGGGCACTAAGCACAGATGAACTAAGGAGACAAAGGACACGCTAGTGTCAGTTCTGCCAGCAAAGAGATGGCAAGAGTTTTTCCTGTCCCCAGAGACCTGGGCAGCAAGTCCTACACAAGGCCCAGGAGGGGATGAGGAGCTGAGGTATGTCGTTACCTGATGTAAAAGCCATGATTGGGGTCAGGCGTGTACTCTGTCCACTTCAATAAGGCCCTCTCAAACTGGATTGTGATCTTGGTGACAGAGTTGGCTGGCAGCTGGATCAGCATTTCTAAGAGGTGAGGCCGTCTCCGGTCCTGGGCTGGCTGGTAGTGGATATAACCTAACCCCAAAGAGATGCGTCAGTGACACTGGGGCGACCCGTGTCTAATCTCACGTTGCCTGGACATCTCCCATGGGGTGGGTGCTCCTGCTTCCACTGTCCTGGGAGAGGTTTTCTGGGCAAGTAAAGATGCACAGGTAACAAAGATCATGTGTTAAAGCTAAATCTGGTTGGTCTTTAGAGCTGATGACCTGTGAAACTTGGGTGTTCATAAGGAAAGGTACAAATCCAAAATAAGACCCAGTCATCAGTTCTACATTGAGCCTCCTTTACTACAAAAATCAATTCACTTTGGTTTAGACCCTTGGTGGATTATGAAACACCATCCACGTGCCTCTTACAAAAGAGACTTAATAAAGTCTCATCTGCTGTGAGCACTGAACTGAAGGCTAGGAAAACATCCCAAGACGTTTTATTTCCAGTCCAGTTTCCCACTGATCACTGAGGCCCAAGGGAGGGACCAAGCCATCTCTGGAACGAGCTGCTTGAGCCAAGGAAATCGTGTGGCATGTGCTCCCAGGAGAGTTTACTTACTTGGCTTGTTTTCCTTCCCCTTCGTGATGATAGTCAGAGTGTGCACATAGAGTCGCAGATACCACGGCACAGTCTCCAGCAGGATCACGGGGAATGCCCGGTACGGGTGAGTGTTGTAGATGAGAGTGCTGATCTCTCCAGTCTGCAGACCATAGCCACTCACATAGCGCTGAGCATGGAGTATGGGTGTTGGCAGCTCCGCTACGGAAGAGAAAAGGACATAGGAATGGAGGGTCATGCCAGGTGATTTTTAAGCCCAGATCACTGACCAGTGGTGCAGGTGGAGTGAAGTTCTGGTCACTCACAGCTGTCTTGGGGCCGCTTCCACTTCAGCTGCACATTGAGGCTGCGAGATGTATTGAAGAGCGAGGGGCTCAGCAGGTCATAGACAGCATAGGTTCTCTCGTCTCCCTGGACAATAGCTTCGTGTACAGATGTCGGAGGGGGAGTCACTTCCAGTAACTCCTTTTCCTGAGAAAGCAAATAGACCACGAAAGGAAAAGTGCGCCTCGAAGTAACTGGCAGTGCTGGGCAAAGCCCCTCTGGCTGGCCCGCAGCTTTCCCACCCAACAGCCAGCTCAGCACTTTTATTAACACCACCACACTCATCCCTGCACACCTGCTCAGGGGAAGGAAACCACCTCCCTTTGTTAGCCGTGGAGGGTTCCTGGGGGGCCCAGCCATGCAGGGGGTAGAGGCGAGGATGTTTCAGAGTCACATGAAGTGGCTGAACTGAGGGAGCAGGATGTTCTCTGGTCCATGAGCATTACCTTGTTCTTGGGGGAGATGTCAACGTAGACTTTGCTCTGCGATGCCAGAGGACACGCATCAGTAAGTGTGCGAGAGAACATCTTAAAGAGGGACCAGTCTGTGGGAAGCAAAGTCAGTGGCAGGTGGAGTGAAGTGCTGCAGGCTGGGGGCACTCAAGGACCGCAGCGCACTGCTGCCAAGCTTACCTTTCTTTCCTTGGCCACTGGAAAAGGTGTCAAAGACCACAGTGAGGGTCTGTCTGAGCTCCCAGGACACAGCCAGGCAGGAGGCATCCTGGACAAGAGAGAGACAGGTGGCTCTGATCACACCTTGTGGAGGGGAAGGACATGAGGATGGAGCTGGAATTCCACTGGGACTGCAAGAATCCCATCGGGATGCAGGTGAGACCAGAGAAGCAGGACGACAGCTGTTAGACACAGTGAACCCACCGCAGGGGAGCTGGGCAAACCAGTGTGTCACCTTGCAGTGTCACAAGAAGGCTTTGGATTTTCTCTTGGGGGTGTTAAAGGAGGGAGCTCTGAGCCTCACACTTACCCTGCAGATGGGGCGGATGTGCACTGCCTGCGAGTGGTAGCTGCTATGGAACAAGCGCTCGGCCTTCAGCAGCACAGCAAGCCCAGCCTGCAGGGAGAAAAGGAGAAACTCAGCACCAGGTCTGTTCTCTGCTCCCAGTGAGAGAAAGGCCCTGCTAAGCCTTCCCAGTGCATGCTCCCGGATTGCTGTCAGGAGCCCAGCTCTATCGGGAGTGGCCCAACAAGGCAACAGGACTTGCCGTTACCTTTGAGCCACATGGCAGCAGCTTCTTCCAAGGAGTGAGGTTCTCTGTGCAGACAACCTCCCGGGGCAGGACAGCATATCGCAGGAGATGGTGATCTGTCCCTAGGCAGGGAGGTGGAGGGTCAACAGGTTGGTACTGCTACAGGCATGAGAACAGAAGCAGACCTGTTCCACCCCCCAACGTATCCCACAGCCCACCACCCTCTCACTATGCCTGAAATGCCACGAGCTCAATCAGGAATAGATCCCACTCTGTTCAGAGTGATTTGGAAAGAGTAAGTAAGGGTATATTCTAGCAGATTTTCTTCATGAGTGCCTTAAATCCTCTGGCTGTCACTGCTTCATAAAATACTTTTCAGAGAGACAGACGATGGCCTGGGAGCATCTACCATGTACTCCTTGTGGGTTTCCTCTGTTCAAATATAAGCCTCATTTGTAGGGAGAGGAAGTGCTTCCAGGAGGAGGTTAAAAGACCCTGTTGTACACACCCAGACCCAGGACCTGCACCCGGACTCCCTGTAGTGGCATGGGGCAGAACTAAAGCTAGAGGCAAGAGTGAGAGGGCAGAGCTGGGCAGCCAAGTGCAGGCTGGGCTCACCATTGGCTAAGCCCAGGGGTTTGAAGGATGCTGTCGGAGTGACTGTGTTGGTCGAGTCAATGAAGTTGAGAGAAGCACAGAAAATTCCCGAGAGGATGTTACTCAGTTCTTTCCAGGCTTTGTCAACACTGTGTGAGAACAGATACCAGGGATTACTCAGCAGCTCAAATCCTCAGAACAACAAGCATTAAGTCAGTAACATTCAATAAATACACTGGGGTGACCACGCTGGCTTTCAGAAGCTGCAAGGAGCGTGTAGGCAGAGGCTGCTGGTCATGCACTGTTCAGCTCTCCTCGTATTTTATTCTAATGCGTGAGATCTGGGGGACATTCACTGCAGGGGCAGCCCCCCGGGGTGTCAACGCTTCACACAGCTGGGGATCTGGTGATAGGTGCAGCTGGTACGCAAGGAGAGGGGCTGGCAGAGCAGGGAGCATGTGGGAGGTGACATGTAGTTCATGGGGAAGAGGCTGTGAGACCTAAAGCAACACCTTGGTGCAGCTCTGAAGGCTGACCCAACCGGCAGATGTGGAACAGGCCATTTGTAGGGAGGAGAGAGCTCTGCGAGTCCATACAGAGCTGCTGTGGCTCAGCCGGGGGCTGTGTGCTAAGGGAGATGGTGACAGGTATCGGACAGGAGCCAAGGGAAGCGAGTCACGGATGAGAGGTCAAGGTACAGCCCCGTAGTATTAGTGCAGCAAGGGGTTTGTCATCACAGAGCCCGTAAGAGAACTACTTGCTCCTTTAGTGAACAAGGGTTTGCCCTCAGCACCACATCCTGCCCTGCCCGCTGAGCGGGGCTACGTTCTGCTTTTCCTTAGAGCTGCTCCTGGGGTTGCGGGCCCTTTATTCCAGCAGACGTTTTCCAACCCAGGAGGCCCCCACGCACGCCACGGCTGCCTCGCGCAAGAAGGGTGATGGCTCCGGGGAGCGGTGGCCGCGGAGGGGACGCCCCGGGACGGACCCACGGCCGGGGTACCTACTCGGTGACGGTGGGCTGGAACCAGACCCACAGCTCGGCGCCGGCGGGTGCCTGGAGGGGCGGCTGCCCCCAGGCCCGGGTACGCCAGAAGCCCTGCGTGAGGGCCAGGTGGAGCTCCCGCACGCCCAGGGCCGCCACCAGCCGCCCCAGCGCCTTCGGGAAGAGCCTGTAGTGAGAGACTGCAGGCGGCGTTAGCTCCCGCCCCCGCGGCCCCTTCTCCTGACCTCACACCAGGGCCCGGCCAAACATGACGTCAGCCCCCGGCGCTACCCCTGCTCGCGTCGCTGCGCCGAGCCCCCTCGTGCTGACGTCACCACAACCCTCAGCCCCCCCCGCCCCGTCGTCTCGCTCTGCCCGGCTCCTCATCGCCCCACATGGCGACGGCCCCGCCCCTCCCCTGACGCCACCCCAGTGCGTGCCATCACGTCGCCCCGCGAAACGCCTCCGCCCCCTGCGCCGCGCCCCAGCCAATAGCGGCCCGTCCTGCCCCCGGCCCCGCCCCGCCCTACCCGCGCCCCGCGGCAGGTCGGCGTCCCATCGCGTGCGGAACTGGAAGGTGGCGGCCACGTCGCCGGCGGGCAGCGGGCTCAGCAGCAGCTCCTCCCGCAGCGCGTCCCGCCGCGCCCGCCCGGGCCCCGCCGCCGCCAGCAGCAGCAGCAGCGGCAGCACCGCCGCCATCCCGGCGCCCTCCCGCCCCTCCGCCGGCTTCCGCTTCCGGCCGATGGCGGCCGCTTCCGGCGTCGCCATGGAGACGCGGCGCCGCAGCCCCGGCCCGGCTCGCGGCCGGAGGGTCTTCCTCTGGCGGGGTCTGCGAGCCGAGGAGCGGCTGCGAGGAGCAGGTCTGGAGCCTGCCCCGCGGCGGGAGCGGGGGAAGAGCCTGCCTGGCCGTGCCCGCGCCCGGCCGAGGGCGAGCATCTGGCAGCGGCTGCCCCCAGGCTGGGAGCGAGGGCGTCCATTTTGTGGAGGGCTCCCCGAAGGCTCCTCGTGGTTTCTGCGCTGCCTGCTCCAGCAACCGCGTTCTCCTTGCGCCGGCTGGGCCAAGAGCGGCAAGAGAGGGAATCGGGAACGGCTGGGGTCAAACACCAGCCTGCGAACAGCTGGGGCCACCAGCCACAGCCCCTCTCCGGGGGTTCCCTGCAAGGCTTTGCCCTGCACCAGGACTCTGCAAGGACTGCACCCGTCCCCGGCGTGACTTCCTCTCTCAGCTCTTCCCGCTGTTGTCTGCTCTCCCTTTCTCCTTGACGTCTCCTTTCCGGAGGGCAGCATCTATCTCCGGGCGCAGAGCCGTCCGGAAGCGCCCTGCTTCCACCGGCTGCCAGCCCAGGCCAGCCTGGGGCCACCCCAGGAGGAAGCAAACTGCAGCCGCAGCAAGGCAGCACTAGGGGTGGCACTCCGACAGAGCTTACAACGCCTCCCGCTCCCGGCCGGTCGTTCCTGGATAACTGGGGTGCTCCAGCCAGTCTCACAAAGGGTTGGCTGACGCCGGAGAGTGTGCAGTAAGGTCCGAATGCCCCCTGGGATGCAGCCGGGATGAGGAGCGTTCCTTGGCTCCTGTCGCTTATCTCCCAGGCCCCTTTCCTTGTGGGGGTGACCATGGTTGTGCTGACACAACCCGAGCAGGGACAGCGCTTTCCTGGCCTGCAGCCACTGATAGCGGCAGCAGAGCTCTGGCTGGCTTTGTGCCTGACTCCTCTTGACCTGTCGTGCAGGGAGCAAGCGTAGCGGGCTGCAAAGTGGCTTCATTCTGATGGCTCTTCCTTTGCTCCTCTAAAGCAGCCTCCAGCCAGGGCTGCTGCCATCATGCTGTGCTGGCGGAGCCGTGGCTGCTGGTGCTGCCTGTGCTGATGTTCTTCACTCAGCTGATTTGCATGAGAAATCCCTCAGTGTACTCATGGAGGGTAGTTACAGGTCACCAGCAGCTCTGCTTAGGTCAGCTATATCTGTACTGCAGCTGCTGGCTCTGTCCCTCCTGGAGGCAGCACCCAAGTTGCTCAGTAAGGTGACCTGCTCCGCTAACAGCCACCCTTCTCTGCCAAGGTCTGTGCTGTCTGCCCCCACCCTGGGCGCAGGAACCGTCCCTGCACTGGAGGTGGGCTGTGCAACAGAAGGTTTTGTTCGCACCCTTCGCACATGGGCTTTACACCACTCTTCCTCCTGTAATCCCCACCTAACCCTCACCCCCAGTGCTGTTTTCTCCCAATAACACACACACCCACTGCTTGTTTAGACTGGAGTGTTATTTCTTTGTATGCCATCGTTAAATGCTTGTCTGGACAGGACCTTTGTCAGTAGGACGGGGGGAACTGGGATCCCAAGGGATGGCTTTCTGGGAATGGTGGGGCAGTGGGATGCTGAGCATTTTGGGGAATGAAGCAGGGAGTGTTAGCAGCAAAGCCTGAAGAGTTAATTTTGGGAGCCTACAATACCCCCTTCCTTTTCCTTTGGCTGCCAGTAGAACCTGTGGAGGGAGAGGAGGGGAAAACCATCTCTCCCCTCCTGCAGGGCAGCAGTCCAGAACGGGGTTTACTGAGTGCCAGTGGCTTTCCTTCCTCTGGGCTGGTAGGTCTGTATGGAGGAGGCTGGGAGCAGGGCTGAGCTGGCTGCTAGCTTCTTGCCACCTGCTCTTTGGGACTGTCCTCCTGCAGGTCCTCCTCATCTGACTGCACCACGGGGGTCTCGGCCCCCTCCTCGCTGGTGTCCAGGCTATTCAGATCCGTGGAGACAGAAGACGTGGAGGAAATGCGTGACTTGCTCTCGGCTGCATTGGGCACTTGCAGGGTGATTTCCTCTGGGCACTGGTGGGTATCTGCTCCTGGAAGAGAGAGCGGTAAGAGAAAAAAAAAGGCTTCTGGAGGTTTATTGCTCCCTAAGCTCCAACACACATGTCCTATTCCTTGGCCAGCTATGCTTTCCTGGCTGCTCCCCATGCGGCTGCTGTGGCTGTTCCCTACCTCACACCCCCGGCTTGGCTCTGGGCAGTGCCGCACATTCCTTCCCCGTTTTTGGCAGTGGAGCCTTTTCCATCTTGCGTGAAACATGGCTTGGAGCCATGCTGTGTGAGGCCATTGGCTGTAGCAGGCAAGGAGACATTTGGCTTGGCCTCAGTGAATAACTACAGCGTGTGTGGATGGGGAGGAAGGTGCTGGTGCTCCGGGCTTTCCCTGCAGGACCCAAGGCCAGCTCTCTGGGGTCTGGCTGGGAGGTGGAGGGGTCCTGCAGCCTTCCTGCTCAGCACAGTGAGCTCTGCAGTGCAGTGGGGACCTGGGAAATCGTGACAAGACACTGGCTACTCCACAGGAGCTTCAGGACAAGAGGATTTGCCCCACAGACTCTGGAAAGTGCCTGGGCTCTCCTGTCTTCTGCAACATAAGGTATTTACAGGGGTCTGCACCTCTGGGCTGTGGAGGTGGATACTGACATGGACCAGCCCAGGGTGAAATCCCTCCAACCTCACCAACCCCAGCACCACGTGTCTGTCTTTGTATGGGTGCATGTAGATCTGCACACAGGGTGGCCAGGGCTGAGGAACAAGCCAGTGTGGGCACGGGGGGCAGAAAGGCTTCCCAGCGTGGCCAGCAAAAGGCTTGGGACTGCACATACCTGGCAGGGGCCCAGCAACACTGCTTTCCTCTGTCCCACAGCCCAGAAACACGTCCACGGTGTCCTGGTCTGACAGGTCCATCATGTCCATCTGCTCCAGCATGTCCACGTTCACCTCCATGGAGGAAATGCTGCCTAAGGGGGCTGCAGAGACAGAGGTCAGCGAAAAGGTGAGTGCTAGTGCCAGGCAAAGGGCACTGTGAGCCCTGTGCAGGCAGGACCCCGAGGAGGGAGGCCAGCCTTGCCATGGGGAACTGAATTCTACCTGCTGGTAAGAGGTCCCCAGGAAAATTGTGTTTCCTTAAAACATCCCTCTGGAAGCCCCTGCTGTCTCCTTGCAGTCCTTGTCCCTGCCCCAAACTGCTGTCTGGAGGAGCCTGCCTGAAGCCAGTGACTATGCATGGCGCCAGCCTGGGTACCCATGTGCAGTGACTTCAGTTAAGTGATATGAGTAATCCACAGCACACCCACATGCAGCATGTGTGGTCCTGCCTCAGTGCAGGACATGCATGTCCCCGGCCGCCTTTAGACTGTGGATGTCCCACTGATCTCTAACGCCTGTGTCACTGTTCCCTGAAATGCCCCCAGCCCCGTGCTGGTGCCCGCAGCACTTACGTCTCCGATGCTCTATCTGCAGGTGAGACATAGGGAAGAAGAAATCCACGTCATGCTGGAAAACCTCCTCAAAGAACTTCTGCCGGTCCCGTAGTTTCAGCTGCTGCTGCTGCATCTGCTCGGTGTCCAGGCTCCTCTGTGCCTGCTCCATGTCACCTGGGGAGAAAGGTGAGGAGGGTTGGACCAGGCAGGGCTGTCCAAGCCCTTCAGCCTACCCAGCTCATGTGGTATGGCTGTGCTGGAGGGTAGGCAATTCCCTTCTGCTCCGCTTTACCAGCGCACATTGATTTAGTCACTATGAATAGATGTTAAACGCTGAAACGGCAGCATCACCAGCACTTGCTGTGCTGGAGCCTCAGATCTCACTTCCGAAATGCAGGGCAGCCAGAAGTGGGGAGCTCATATGCTGCGTTCACTACTGCTGAACTGAATTATTGAGGGGGGAAAGGGTGTTGTTATGAGATCAGCCATGGTTCAAGTGTTCAAGTTTCAGTTTCCTTGCTACAAAACAGAGGGCTGTCTCTGAATGCTAATAAGCAGGGGAAACTCCCAGGGACAAGAACTGGCATTAGTGCTCCAGGCTTTCTGGGCTGAGGGATGCACAAGGTATAAAAGGCATCAGCAACCCTGTCACCCCTGCACATGCGCACCCCTGCCACCACCGTCGCTATAAATACAGCCGCACCCACGCTCACAGGCTCCCTCGTTCGCATCCCCCGCTTGCACAGCCAGCTTGGCTTCTGCCTGCACAAACATTTTTCATTCTTCTAATTCCTCCCGCAGTCCAGCACCAGTGCTTGTGTCCTTGGCTCACACGGGAGGGAGCGATGGGAGCCCTCGGGCTGTTTTTGAAGGAGCTTGTTGCTGCATCCCTGGGCCTGGTACCTCCCTTTCAGGCTGGGTACCCACAACAGCAAGGACCCAAATGGCACAGAGAGGCTGTGGCCTCAGCTGCTCCCAGGCTGGTGTTTGACCTCAGCCATTCCAGATTTCATCTCTTGCTGCTCTTGGCCCAGCCAGCACCAGGAAAATGTGATTACTGGAGCAGGCAGTGCAGTAACCAGGGAAACCAAACAAACATCCTCTGCCTGCCCAAACCCTCCGCTCCTCCAGGCTGGGGAGGAGGGAACAGAATGAGCAGCATCCCCACCCTGTCTGGCAGGAGTGGGGGCGAGGACAGCAGGGGGGGGCTGGCTGTCAGCAATATGTAGCAGCATAGGACCCAAATGGGAGAGAGGCTGTGGGCCTGATGAGATGTCCTGGAGATCAGTGTCACATCTTCCTGAGAGCTCTTCCAGGACTCCTCTGCACCCCACTTCTGGGGCATCCTTCAGCTAAACCCCATCGTCTGCAGGCGCCTGCCCCAGGAGGCTGGGTGGTGCCTGCAGCACAGCGCAGGGATGCACCATGACTCGGGGCCAGTCACCATGCACTTTCTGGAAAAGGCTCTGGACCTCTTCTGGCTGCTCAGCGTCTTTCTGCGATGCCCGGGGTGGCAATCCTGGCTGCCTGAAGGGGCCTTTGCCTTGGTATGTCTGACCTAAGCACTGGGTGCCTGCCTGGTGCAGAGGCTCGGTGTGCTGTGCAGTGCCCAGGCTAACAGCTGTGGTGGTGGACGCACTGTGCCGGTGAAGCTTTCCTCGCAAGGCTGACCAGTGGCTGCAGCACAGCGCTGCTAGGGTAAGGCAAAAACCTCCTGCCTCCCCTGTGCTATCTGCAAAAGAGAATGGAGCCAGGGACAAGGAGGGGGTGAGCAGGGCACTGATTATGGAGCTGGCTCCCTTCAGCAGCTGGAGCCAGCCCTGTCCTGTCTGTCCCACGCAGAGCTCTGCCACCCAGCCCAGCTGTGCCAAATCCATGGCAAACTGCCGCAGTTCACCACACCGAGGAGAGCCCATCAGGCTCTAGCTGCTGGGAGGCTGGGCTCAGGGCAGAGGCTGCGCTGGCTCCCAGATTCAGGGTGACAGAGTGGCTCTCTGTGCGGCATCTTGCCAAAGGGACCCCAGTGTGGAGGTAAGGAGGAGAGTTTGCAGTGCAAATACAAAATAAACCAAAATGCTAGTGGGCGCTTCCCTGAGTGTGGCTGATCTGTGACATTAATGTTCTCACTGCCCATCTCTCCCTGGCACGTGACCGATACTCAGGGTAAGGGTGCTTGGGGAGAGTCAGGACGAGTGCTGGTGGCAGCATTCCTGTGGGCACTGGGATTTCTCTTGTGGGAGAAATTAGCAGGACCTGTTTATGAACTTGTTTTTGAGCTCTCACTGGCGAGTCAGGCACGAGCACTGAGATCCCATTATGTAAGGAATGCCGGCAGCGGGAGACGGCAGCTGGGCTGTGCTTGGCCCTGCCTGACCCGTGACCGCGGTGAGAGTCGGGGATGGAGCCTTCCCCCCTCCCGGGGCTCTTCCGGGCCCGGGGGGAACGAACAGCCCTGCTAGTGTAGCCGCTCCTCAGCAACCCTCGACAGGGAAATAAAGGAGAGCGGCATTCCCTGCCGCGGCCCTTCCCCATGTGACGGCCGGTCACGCTCCCCGGCTGTCAGTCGTGGGGATTGTCTCATCCGGCTGGCATGTTCCCACCGCGGGACATGTTCGCACACACAATGCAGCCCCTGTGCACCGTGGGGGATCTGTCGGTACCTGCTGGTGGCCTGGCTTTTATTACAATTGTCATGGTTATTACTACAGCCCACTCAGCCAAGGGGCTGGAGGCTTATCAGCATTCAGAGCCAGGCTCTTCCCCACTGGCTGAACCGCCCAGCACGGCTGCGATGGCACCAGGCACCCTGCTGCCTTCAAATCCTTCCGGCTCTCACAGCTTATTAGCCAGCGTGGCTTGAGGAGGAACCGGGGCCAAACACTGGTACAGAGGTTGCTTTTCCCCACCTAGCAGGTGCAGGCAGGGATTTCCTACTCACCTGCTCCTGGGCAGCTGCCCATAGGGTGGGCTGTGGGCGAGGATGCTGCCAGGGCATGCCAGAGAGCCACCTTGCACAGTGTGGGCTCGTGGCCACTGCCATGGTGGGGAAAGGTGCAGGAGGGCTGGCTGCGAAGCAAACCGCTGCGAGCTCTCCTGTCTGCGCCCTCGCCAAAGTGGGCTGGGAGAGGAGCAATTCCTGGGGTGCAGTTAGCATGGGGGGAGGGCCAGACAGGGCTTGAGGGTGCTGGGAGCACCAGCTTAGGGTGTTCTCCGACCCAACGTCCAGGCCGGGAGCGGAGCACGGTTCAATTCTCTGGCTGCGTTTCTGCTGGGAGTGGATGCATTTTTCATTCCTCCTTGGCCCGTGGGATGCCGGTACAACCCCTGCTCTGTGCTGGTGAATACGAGGGGTGTATTTGAGGGTGGGAGAAGGCTTGTTAGTGGAGGCACAAGGCCAAGAGAAGATGGGGATGGCCTTTTCTTGAGGCCATGGTTCTGCAATACCTTGCAGAGATTTTGAGGGACTTAAAGAAGGCCCTGAAAAATAATCTGGGCTGTGGAAGGGGACAGAGTCTGATGTGGAGGTGAGCAGAGTTTAAGCAAGGTGTGGTTCCAAGCATGGGCCAGTTCCCTGGTGAACGAAAGAGCTGGGGCTGGCTGGCCCAGCCAGATTTTGCTCTCCTCCCTGCACTTTCCCAGAGCCCAATCCCCTGACCCTGTGACTCCAGAGAGGCTCGGGGCATCCCACCACTGCCCGGCTTGCTGGACTGCAGCTTGTGTTCCCAGTCCCTGCGAGCAGTGCTGCGAGGAGATCGGGTGGGGGGAAGACACAGCTCCTCAGCTGCCACAGCATCTTCCAGGAGGCTCTGCAGAGATCACAAGCTTTTCCCTATCACCCTGCCCCAGCAAAACTGCTGTGGGACAAGGGTAAATCCCAAGGGCTTTCTGCTCCTTTAGCCTTGGGAGAAGCAGCTGGTGTGGAGAGCTGGGAACGCTCCAGAGAATCGTGCAGGGGCAGGCCATGCAGAGACAGGATGCCTGGACACGCCGGCTGCCTGAGCGTTAATTCCCTGCGTGGTCTTTTCTTGATTGGTACATCTGACCTCGTGTTGCAGCACAGCAAAAAATAACCATAGCCCCGGTGAGAGGAAATGCACCAGGCGAGTGCGAGGGAGGCAGTGGTTTTGGCAGAGCCGCTTGCTGGGAAAAGCAGGGGGATGGAACTAGAAAGGGAGGACATGGCACCTTGTAACCCCTGTCTGTGCTGCAGTTTCATTGCCTGCACTCCTCCGAGCAATCTCCAAATCCCTTGCGTCTCGGCTCTAAAAATATCCCTGCCGCCCAGAGCTCCTTCCCCAGCAGAGGCTGTGTCGTAAGACCCTGCTATTTACAGGGCCCTGTTTCGGTTCGTGCAGGAAGAAGCGTGAGGACAAGAAAGCCAGGAGGGCAGCGCAGTGCCCGAGGCATGGCATCCAAGCCCCGAGCACGGATCCGTGGCAGGCTGTCCCCTTGCAAGCCCCCAGTCACCCCGGCTGCCGCTCACCCTGCCACGCTCGCTGATGTGTTTGCTCTGCTCAGCCTCCTCTTCCCCTAAACCCCGAGGGTGCAGGGCGATCCGCTCCTCCCGGGGGCCTCGGGGCTCCGAGGGCTACCGGTGCCACTCCGCAGCGAGCCCGTGGCTCAACAGGTCCCCGAGCTTAGCCGCTTCCCAGGCAGGTGCCCCCCCCCCGCCTCCGTCCCCGTCCCCGAGCATCCCTATCCCAGGCACGGAGCTTCCCGGGCAGCCCCTGCCCAAAGCAGCCCGGGAGCGGTGCCGGCGTAGCATGTTGTTGCAGCGGGAGCTGCTGGGGGGTGGAAGCTGGGGGGGCATGGCTGCTTTGCAAGGGGCATCGGGTGGGTGCTGCGGGGGAGAAGGGACGCGGGCGGGCAGCCCGAGCCCTGCCCGCCCGCCCGGTGCCGGTGCCCCGCTCCCCTCCCACCAAGCGCACCCCGCGGCCGGCACTTACCGGGCAGCCGCCGGCTGCGGCTCTGCGCCCCGGGCCCGGACATGCGGCGGAGCGGCTGCTGCGACCGGGGTCGGGATGGGGTCGGGGCGGCCGGGCTCAGCGCGGGGCGGCCGCCCCCCCCGCCGCCGCCGGCCGCCGTTCGCCCATGCTGCGCGCTGCGGGGCGGTGCTCGGCGCTGCGCGGGGCGGTGCCAGCGCGCCCAGCCCCGCGGCATCGCGGCGGCGCCTGCCGGCCGCTGCTCCTGCCGGGGTCCCGGCCCCACGGCTGCTCGCCGCTGCTGGGGGGGCCTGGGGTGGGCCGGGCCGCGGGAGTCCTGGGGAGGGGGTCTCCGGTCCCCAGGGAGGGTCCTTGCGGAGGGTCCCCCTGCAGGGTCCCCGTGCACGGTACCCGGTCCTCAGGGAGGGTCTCTGCGTCCCCGGGACGCATAGAGAGTCCCCACGCAGGGTCCGTGGTCCCCAGGGAGCGTCCCTGCAGAGGGTCCCCCCCGCCATCCACGGCCGCCCCAGGCAGAGCCCTGTGCCCCGCAGTGCCTGGCTGCAGGTGCTCTGCTCCGGCAGGAGCTCTGCCACGGGTGGCGGTGGGCAGGGCTGGAGGCGGGGGTCTCTGTGCCTGGGCAAGGAGCGCAGTTACCATTCATGCTTGCTTTTTGGTTTTTTTTGCTTTTCTTCTCTAAATGCCCTGCGCACACGATCACAACAGCATGCTGCGTGGATGGGCCGTGGGCTCCCTCCCCAGCTCACCCCCGGCCTTCTGAGACCCTCATTCCCCAGCAGATCCCGCTCTGGAGTGTTTTCTCCCACGTTCAGCCCTGCACATCAGGGCTGCTCCTTGGCAGAGAAGCGGACTTGGCCGCCCGCCTCCTTCCTCTATCTCAGCAGGGTGAGTCAGTGCCTCGCCGTGCCCAGCGGCAGCTCTGCCCGCAGCCTGGTCACTGCCAAGCCGGGACGGGGGTGCATCCACTCTGCCCTTTTCTCTGGCTGAGAGGGAGTTTCCAGTGTCTGTGGCGTGTGTCGCCTGCCCCGTTCTCACTGTGTTTCTCTCACTGTCTGGGTGACTAAAGATAACTGGGTATTGTTTGTGTCCCAGCTCTGTTTTGGCTACTGTTGCTTTGCTGTCCCCTCCATGTCTCCTGGGAGCTCCTGCTGCCAAAAACTGGCTTTGTGCTGGGGACCCAGTGCCCACATCCTGTGCACTTTGCCTGTAGCTGCTGGCTTCAGCTCACACGGTGGTTACAAGGGATGAACTTTGTCCACGTGAAGGTTTATCCGTATCCAAAAAGCACCCTCAGTCCTGCCTGATGGTTTCCACCTGAGTGTGGGATGCCAGCACTGTGGCTTGGCCCTGGAGGGGCGGGGGGGCAGGCTGGTGTAGCAAGACGGTGGGGCTTATGTTCTCCAAGGAGCCACAGGAGCAAATCTCTGCTGGGTACCTGCCGATTCTGGCTTGCTCGCAGCTCTGTGTGGTCTGGCACGCCATCTGGGCAGCATCAGCCATTTATCACCATCCCTGCTGACCCCCTGCCCTGCCCTGCTAGCGGGGAGGTGAGGAGGCAGGGCTGGGGAATTAGCTCAGGTCTCTGCTATGTGACATGTCTGTGTCAATTGGCACCAGTTACTACTGAGAGGCATGGAGACTGTTTCTGTGTACACGAGTCCCCCCAAGCACCCCGAGTTCCTTAGGGCTCACTGCAGCCCAAGTCCCCACTGTGAGGATGGCACATGTGGGTGCTGCCTGAGCAGAGTGACACTCACCCAGGCCCCCCACTGCTGTGGCCCCTCTGTCCTGCCTCGTTGGGAGGGGGTTGGAAAAGCAGTGATATCATCAGCACGGAGCCTGACTCATCCCAGCTCTTCAGCACAAGCTGTGCTGCTCAGCAGGGCACACATTTTATTTCAATTAAACCAACGCAGGCAAGCCAGCTCCACATAATGATTTTTTTTGCTCGTAGCCAAGTGTGCCTGCCCCTGGCCAAAAGGTGAGAGGGGACAGAGGTGACACTGAAGTCGGTGGAGAGTCTCCACTTCTGGTAGGGAGCCCTAAGAGTAAGCCTTGCCATATACCTGCAGGGTCTGCCTCAGCCGCTGCAGCATCCCTGCCTCCCTTGTGCCTCCAGCACAAGCTGATGGAACTGTCTTGTGTCAACAGCCCTCACCCTAACTGCAAATGCCCAGGTCCTTCAGAGTTGTTCCTTGGAGATCCAGGTCACAAGCCCAGGTAGGAATGACGCCTCTTTTCTCCACCACGCAGAGTTCTGGTCCTGCCAAAAGTCCCCAGGGGAGCCAGCATCAAAGTGCACCGGTCATCAGGAGAAAATGTAACATGACTTGTTCCTCCTGCCCTTCCTGCTCAGGTTTCTCCCCTCTATTAGAGGTTTGGGAGGTGAGTCAGGGAGCTGCAGGGCAACGATGGAGCTGGGAAGGAGTCAGCTGCTAAGGGAAAGGTGAACCAGTGCCAGGCAGGTGAATCACTTGCTGGTGAAAATAGATCTTATTCTCTAGAAGGCGTGCGTGGATGGGGCTGGGAGTGAGCCGCAGCTTGACTCGATCAGTAAACTGTGGAGTCAAGAGAAACACAAGGCAAGGCTGCTTTCCCAGTAAATGAGGCGATACACTGCAAGGGAGCAGCCTGCAGCTGGCAAGGCTCCAGCAACCCGTGGTCCTGCGGCTCCCTTAAAAGGGGCGATTTTAGCTTGGGACAGTGGGGAGACAGAAAAGCCATAAACACCCTCGAAGGAATGTGGCTGCTGAGAAACGAGCATCTCTGCAGGGCCGAGGAGGCGAGGCGGGGGGAGCCGGGCTGTGCCAAGGAGCTGCCTGGCCGGGGTTTGCAGCACCGCTCTGTGCCAGGAGCCGGCTCCTTGGCCACGTCCTGCCCCGAGGGAGGGGAGCCCAGTCCCGGTGCTAGCGGTCCCTGTGTGGTGCTGGGGGAGGCTCCTGCCAAGCCCCAGGGATGTCATGTCCCCACATCCTCGGGCTCCACACTATGCAGACATCCCCGACGGCCAACTGCTGGCATGGGAACTGGTAGAGCTGGAAGGTCGTGTGCGGGCAGCAGGACACCCAGCCCCGGCCCAGGGTGAAGAAGGGGTGGAGCACCTCAGCAGACACCTGAGCAGAGCGAGGAGAGGTCCTGCATCAGGCTGGAGCGGGGGCAGCCCCCCGGCCATCCACTCTCGCCTGCTTGCCCTGCAGTTTGGGCAGGCTGTCTCCTTCCCAGCTGCACCGGCAGCTGCGCTCAGCTGTGATGTGTTTGCCCCCAGTAAACCCCCCAGCCTCACTGGGTCCCACAGCTCCTTTTTATCCTCCTGCATTAAAAGAGGTGATCGAGGCCATGCAGCACACCAGTGGCAAAGCTGGGGTTCACCTGCTCCAGCCCTCCCTGACCATTGACGCCCTCCACTGAAGGCACAGGGCCAGCCTGGCCTTGAGAAATGGTACTGATCCAGCCATCAGAAAGCCAGGAGCCACTCAGGGCTGGCCAGTCCCACCCTACAATAACATTTGCAGAGCCCATGGAGTTGATTTGGGTAACAAGAGCTGCAGGAGTGCAAAGGATGGTTGCTTGTGTTGGTGACTGCCACGTACCATGCGTGTTTGGGCAGGGTGAGCAGGGGGTGCCCAGCTTCCCTAGTGTTCCCTTCTTTCTGTAGGCTGATACCTTACGCACCTGCCTGTCCTGGTCCCCGAGGCAGACCTGCAGGCAGGCGAAGCCAGCGTGTGGGCTCTTCCAGATGCCCTGCACCAGACAGAGGCTGAGGCGCAGCTCCGTACTTGCTGTGCACCCCAGGAAATCCTCTGCCTGCAGCTCTTCTACCCTCTTCTGCCGGCCCCCGGGCAGCACTGTCAGGGAGCCCCACTGGAAATGGGGCAGCGCGAAGGCCATGCTCGCCGTCGGCAGCAGCAGGGACCAGAGCCCACCAGCACAGGACGGGCTTGACGCTGCCAGTATGTGACTGCGGGGCAGAGCGGCTGGGAATAGACCAATGCATAGGATGGTCCCGTGGGAGACAGCATGATGGAAGCAGAAAGGTGGGTAGGGACGGGTGTGGGCACTGTGGGGACGTCCCTTGTGTTGGCAGGTGGTTTCTCCTCGCCCTTCCTGTGTAGGGAAGCAGCCCTGGGACGTGGCTGCAGAGGGGCAGCGCCAGCTGAAGGCTGAGGTGTGGGGCTGGGGGGCTCTGAGGGGCTTGGGGGGGAACCCTGGCTGCCAAGCAGGGCACAGGCAGCGTGGCTGGGGCAGTCCCAGCATCCTGCAAGCTGGCCCCCTCCCTGTCCAGCTCGTTTGTAGCCACTGCCAAATTGGGGGCAGGCAGTCCATAATACACCTGTGCCTGCATAATACAGGCTGTGGGTAGTGGTGTGGCCAGGGGGAGCCCCCCACCCAGCTCTGTGTCCCCCCCCAGGCTCAGCCCCTGCTGGTGCAATAGGGCTTGCTGGAGACCAGTGCCCTGGCAGGGCCACCACTGTCCCCAGCCCTCTGGCTTGCCTGCCTGTATGCTGCCTGCTGAATGATGTCCAGGTGTGCAGGCAGCTCCTGTCTCTGTGATAGTTTTGGGGGGAGCCCTCAGGGTCGGAGGTGCCCCAGCCCATTCTGCAAGCAGCCGCTGTGCCTGGAGCCTGCCCGCAACCCAGTGCTCCCCCATCAGCAGTGCCCACCATGCCGTCAGCATCCCTCACGTGCCCTGGCAGAGTGGATCTCACCTATGGCTGCCGGATCCCCAGAGGAGCCGCTGGCTTTGCCCAGCTGGACAAGAGCCAGGCAGCCCTGGGCAGCACCTGGGCAGCTGCCTGCTGCCTCCTGGGCAGGCAGGGCTGGCAGAGGGTGGCTGGCATGGCACTGCCAGAGCCCGGCTGCTCGGGGCTGCCCTCGGCTGGGAGGGCTTCCCTCTCCATCAGCTCCTGTTTCTTCGGGGGCAGGCTGAGCTGTCCTGTGAGGGGTCTACTCTTGCTGCCGTCAGGCAGACCTGTGTCCTGGGGCATTGCATGGGCTGTGAGCAGGTCCCAGAAATGCTGCTTCACCTGTCCAGCCCCGAGAGCAGCAACATCTAGGAGAGCACTGAGCAGAGAGTTACAGGGGATGGGGAACACTGGGTGCTCAGTGGCTGCGATGGTGGCAGGGATCCTGGGCTGGCATCATCATTCCCCATGACAATAGAGCATTAGGCACATATAGCATTGGGGGGAAGCACCCTCGGGGCTGGCTTGTCCCTGCAGCCTTTAAGGGTTGCAGATGCTGTGGGGATGCAGTGGCACCTCCGGGCCAGGCTGGTGCCCATCCACAGGGGAAGGGGAGCAGGGCTAGGCTGGGCTGGCTCCTGCCCCCATCTCACTGGGACAGATCAAGGCCACCATGGGGAATGTGGAGAGGGGTAATGAGGGGTAAGAAAAACCTCTTATAGGGGTTGGGGCTGATGTGACCCATGGCCAGGTCAGGCCAGAGCACCAGGAGGCAGAATGAATGCAAGGACAAGGGGTCGAACCCCCTTGTACAAGGGTACAGCAAGGAGGGGACAGAGGAGAGAGGAGAGGAGAGGCTGAGGCTGCTCCTCCAGCTGTGGGAGGGTGGTTGAAGCCATGGTGTCGCAGGGAGGCCCTGGCTGTTGCAGAGGTTTGCCGGGTGCTGTGTTACCCATCTGGCTTTCTGAGCTTTGGCTGCAGTTCCCACCACCCCTGCGGGTTTTGCCTCCCGTCTCTTCTCAATGAGGTCCTGGCCCTGGCTGCCCTATGGATGCTCCCCACACCAGGGAAATCCCACCAGCTCTTTTTACTGCCACAAGCGCTACAAATGCAGCGAGGGTTAGTGCCAGAGCCCTGTCATGCAGGATGCTCTTTTCTGCCATGACTTTTTTCCCCATCAGCTTTAAAACTCCTTTGGCTTTAACGGAAAGGCAGTGTGAGCCAGCCCCAAGCAGGGCTGTGCCATGGCCCTGCTCTGCAGCACCACCCTGGGTGTGCAGAATCAGCCCTTGAACGGGGTTTGCAACCTCCCTGCTTGTCTGGGGGGGTCTCTGAAGGCAGGACACCCTTTCCCTGTGGGACGGGAGCTCTGTGCGCCTGGCCCTGGCAAAGCCTGGAGCAGGGATTGCCACCCTGGGCACTCAAATGGGTGCAAAGCCACACAGCCAAGCCTGCTGCAGAGGTAGTGGCATTGCCTCTCCCTCCTGCTCACCCCTGGAACAGTCCTGCTGAGCTCTGGGCTTTCCCCAAATGCCCATTATTCCCTCCCACAGAGGATGGACACCCCATTGCCTCCCAACTCTGTGGGCAAGCAGCCAAGCCATGTGCTCCCTGCACCCTGCCCCACACCTGGAGTCCCTCACCAGCATGGCCGGACACTTCCTGCCTGGGCAAGGGGATGGTGCAGCCCTTACCTCCTCGCCAGGCTGAGCCGGAGGGTGTGGAATCTCGCCCTGTCTCCTGCGCTGTGCTGCAGGCACTGAGCACTGGCAGAAAAGGTCACCCCGCGGGGCGGCGTGGGAGGCTGCTCGCACACGTGTTCCCGATCTCCCTGCTGCCGCGCTGCAGCCCCCCGTCCCCTGGGAAACCCAAGCCTGCAGGGTGGGAAGAGGGTCTGAGGTCGGAGGTGAATGGGGACACAAGGGCTGGTGGGCGGCAGCCCTCAACGGGGTGACCCCACCAGCACTACCATGCAGGGACCTGGCGGGGCAGAGGGTGGCACTGGGAAATTGCCCATGGAGCCGGTGCCACTCGAGTGCTGGGCATCCTGGCATGGCCTTGGCCCTGCAGCAGTCCTGGCAGCCTGGGGTCCTGAGACCCACCCTGGGCCCTGCTCACCCACGGGGGAGGTGGGAGGAGGAGCAGAGCCAAAACCACCTCCTCCAGCCCCTGACATTTAAGGCACACACTCTGCTTCTGTTTTGTGGTTAAACACTGCTGTGTGAAAACACCTTCCCTGTCTTGGCAAAGCGCTGCTCACAGTCATCTCGGTACATCGAGAAGGGGATGGTGGCGGGGAAGCACACCGAGACAGTGACGTAGGATAGGCTGCCAGACTGGGGGGAAGTATGGCTGGCAGCGAGCACTCATCCTCAGCTCAAAGGCGAGGAGAGATGCCCAGACACAGGGGGGTGCCAGGAACTCGGGAGAAGGGGAAGCCAGAGCTGCCCCCTCGGGACTGCAGGGCTGGGTGCTGGGCTCCAGAGGGGGAACCCCACTCCCAGCTGAGCCTCGAGCTGCGTCACCCTCCCAGGCTGATCCCTGAAGGGGCAATTCAGATTGCAACCGAATCTCAGCGGTGGGCATTTGTGAGCGAGGAATGACCTGGCGTGGAGGACAAGATGGCGCAGCTGCAGAAGGGTGTGAGAGACTGAAAGAGTTAACGTCTCCAACATTGTGGTGGGGCAAGTTCAGCTTAAAGACAAACCCTGCAGAGCAAGGAACCAAGGTGGGTAACCCATCCGCTCAGACATCAGCAGCTCAGGCAGGAGGGGGAGGGCGTGCTGGTGGTGCGGGAGGGTGCCCAGCTCCCTGTTCTGATAAGCTCTTCTGGTACAAAGATCAAACAATGGCCACGTCTGCAGGGAAGGAGAAGTTACTCCACAAAGGACCCCCAAGCCCAAAGGCTCACAAACTGCTCATTAGCCCGACGAGTTCGGGTGCCCGCCCGAAGGAGGGGCAAGGATGATAAAAGGAGCAAACTAAAGCCCCGGTCGCGCAAGCCCACTGGAGCTGGACCCCTCGGCTGACTGAACCAACGCTGGGCCCAGGGCCGGTGAAATTGCGCTCTCTTGCTTTCTCCATCTCTCTGTCTCCTTCTCCCTTTGCTTTTCCTTTTCCACAATCCCTACACCTCATCCGTTTTGAGACATAAACCGTTGACCAAGTCTGAGACTAAGAGTGGATCCAGCCGTCCCTGGGCGGGGACTCCTCCTCTGAGGAGGAGTCTAGAAAGCAAGGGGGTCTGCTCTGAACCTCGTGGCTCAACGGGAGGGATCTCCTTATTCCCTGAATTGATGTGCATGGTTACCCTGGGTTACCCGGTTTACAGAAGTAGTCTCATGCCAATTCCTGTTGTGAGAAACCTTGCCACCTACTACCACGCCTCCCCAGTTCAGTTTGCTTCTGTCATGAATAAAATCTTTAACTGATCGTTTGGTGTCGTTTCACCGTAATTTAGCCCGAGGGAATTTCGAATTAAACACGACTCCCCGGTCTGTCCAGTCTGGGTGGTGACAAAGGGCTTGAGCTGGCTGGCGGCAGGGATGCCAGGACCAGCAGGACTCCCTGCGAGGGAAGGGGGTTGCCCTTGGGGAGGAGAGCAGAAGCAGCCACGGCGTTGTCCTGCAGCCGTCCCGGGATGGGAGCGCTCAGGGGCCGCCTTTGGGCAGCGGAGCTGGGCTGGGGGATGGACCCCCAGCCGGGCTGAGGTGCCCCGTGCGACTGCTCAGGGCTGGGTGCTGGGGCAAGTGGCTACGAGGGATCTCCTCGTGACGCATCTCTGCAGACTCCTTGGAGAACCGCTGGCGGCAGCAGGACTCTGCCCAGCGCGGCGTTCCTTCGTCTTAGGTTCTACCGAAGCGCAAAAGCGTGCTTCGTTCATCTCGAGGGGCAACACAAAAAGTCCCCGGCGTTCCCCGTGAGGCTGCAGCCCCTCAAGGGCTTGTCCCCAGTCCCCCGCTGCGCAGCCGGCACCGGAGCTCCCGTGTCACAGAGGTGTGATGTCACGGCCCGTGTTCCAGCTGCAACTGCCAGTGCCCGGCGACGAGCGCAAGGCAGACGACCTTCTTCTGCCCTGCTCCCGACGCAGCCCTTCTGCCCTGCTCCCAGCCCAGCCCTTCTCCTGTGCTCGCGGTGCCTCGGAGTCATGAGTCAGCCCTTCTCGCCTCTCCCAGCGCCTCGCTCCCCATCTTGGTGCTGCCATCTCGGTGGCACGGTGAAGGCCTGGAGGAAGAGGACGCTTGTGCCGCTGGAGGTACAGCCCCGCTCCGCGGAGGCGGGCAGCCCCGCACTGCCCGGGCAGGCTGGAGCAGGCACTGCGGGGGTGGCGTGGGCTGGGGGCCCCGCTGTGGGAAGCTCGGGGGGCCGGGAGCTTGGCTTGCCCTTGCCACCCATCCCTGCAAGGCCAAGGGCTGGGAGAAGTCCTTCTGGGCTGCTCGTCCCCTGCTGAAATCATCGAGCATCCCTGCCTGGGGGGACACGTCAGCAGGGGAAGCCCGAGCGAGCGCCCTGGGCTCCTGCCGGAGGGAGAGATGCTGGCCGGGAGCAGCCGGGTCCTGCCTGGAGCCTGAGCCGGTGCCTCCTCTGCCCCTTTCCAGGCTGGAGCCAAGGGAGCTCAGCCCTGCCCATGGAGCGGCACGGAGCCGAAAAGCCGCCTGCGCAGAGTAAGGAGCTTCTGGGTGCCGAGGCAGGCACGGGGCCGGGGTCTGCGCCTGGCGGGGCCGGGCTCTGTGCCCGGGGCCCCGCGGGGCAGGGAGCAGGGAGCAGGGAGCAGGGCCGCTCACCCCTGCCCTCTCTGCTCCGGCAGATCCGGAGGATGTTGCCGCTTCCCAAGCTGCTGAAGGGCGTGAAGCGCAGGACGGTCCGGCTGCGGGCGCTGGCCCGTGAGTGCTGGTGGG
This sequence comes from Haliaeetus albicilla, assembly GCF_947461875.1. Classification (NCBI taxonomy): domain Eukaryota; kingdom Metazoa; phylum Chordata; class Aves; order Accipitriformes; family Accipitridae; genus Haliaeetus; species Haliaeetus albicilla. The sequence goes on along the minus strand of NC_091484.1, from coordinate 12,511,822 downwards.
TGCTGGTGGTGAAGGAGCTGCCCAGCCTCCAGCCAGCTCCCGCTGGGGACGTGCCCAGGGGCCCCATCGCCCCACGGCTCTCCCCAGGCGGTGAGAGGGGGCAGGGGTGCCGAGAGCCCCGTCCCACAGGTCCGCTCGGCTGGCCAGGGCAGGACCAACGCACTGTTCTGCTTGGCTTTTGCCGTAGGCTTTTCCGCCTCGCGCTGGAGGCTCTGGAGCCGGCTGCCAGCAGCGTGGAAGCGGAGGCAGAGATGGAGGAGGAGATGGAGTGGGAGGCAGCGACGGACCCACCAGCAGCAGGACAGGCACCCGCTCCCCACCCACTGCCCGCAGTCACCGTAGGCTGCCTGCCGTCGGGCTGGGGCTGGGGCTGGGGCTGGGGGGCCCCGCTGCAGGGACTCGGCGCCTGGTCCCCTTGTCCCGGCGGCACAACCGCCACCACCGTGCTGCCCTGCGCTTTCTTTGGGCCGGGCAACCCAAGCCTCACCGGGTAGCGCCTGGCCCCCAGCCCCAGCCAGGGCTTAACCCTGGCGGCAGAGTCCTGCTCTCCCCGACGGAGATGTGGGGCTTGGCGGGGCTGGAGGGCAGCTTGCAAGAGAAAGATTCATAGTTTGTTGTAGCGAGACGCTGTTTTGTGAATAAAGAGGTTTACTTAGGTCTTTCAGACCGCAGCTCTCTGCCTTTCTTTGCTTAGGGCACAGGTGGCATCTGCAGAGCTGTAGTTTCCACTTGCTCTGGGTTCCCAGGGCTGGAGGCGGCTGGGGCTGCTGGCACGGCTGCCCCGGGGGCAGGGGGTACCTGTGTAGAGAGGGGGTCCCTCCCACTCAGGGGGGTCACGGCACTGGGCACCAGGGAGGTTCAGGGGCTGGTGGAGAGCGGTGTCCCCAGCAAGCAGCAAAGCTGTCCCCAGCAAAGAGTGAGCTCGGAGGTGACCGACCCCTGCAGCGATGCCACCAAAGCAGGCGGGAGCCCTTCTGCTCCCCTTCCTGCCAGAGGAAAAGGGACTCCCGGGTTGAGCCAGGGTCAGGCCGTAAAGCGCAAGATCTCGGAGGCTTTGAACGAACCTACACCCGCTCAGGGCTTTGTTTGGTGTCCCGCTTCGCTCTGCCCCGCGCCATCGGGAGCGTGGAAAGCGTGGGTGCAGAGAGAGAGACTAGACGGAAAGCAAAGCAATCCTCGCCCTGCCCGATTGCAGCCGCCGTGTGATGGGGTGACCCTGGCCAGATGCCAGGTGCCCACCAAAGCCGTTCTATCACTCCCCCTCCTCGGCTGGACAGGGGAGAAGAAAATATAACAAAGAGCTTGTGGGTTGAGATAAGGACAGGAGAGATCACTCACCAATTACCGTCACAGGCAAGACAGACTCAGCTTGGGGAAAATCTAGGCGTTACCACTATCGCTGATGGGCTCGGACTTGGCCGGCAGCGGGTCCGTCTTAGAGCCGGCTGGTATGGGCTCTCTCGAACACAGGGGAAGCTTCCAGCAGCTTCTTCCAGAAGCCACCCCTGTACCCCCCCCTCCCGCTACCAAAACCTTGCCACACAAAGCCAATACATTAGTATATATCACTTCTCTAAATAAAAATTCCCCGTAACATCAACTATCCTCAGATAAATAAATTTAGTATGAAAACCTTAAACCTCCCTCATGCAGAGCATCTGAAAGTAGCTGGTCAAGGAGTATAGGACTCTGAGACCCTGTCACCTGCCAACTAGCTGAGGGCACGCTCTGCCACATTGTCCGCACCCCTCGTGAGGAGTGGACATTGCATCATCGCCGGTGCCCAAACTTGGCGCATTGCTAGCGGGCGATCCTCTCGTGGGGCTTTGTGCCAGAAATTGCAGCCCCCTGGGCAGGCATGAGAACTGTTTTTGGTCGTCCTCTGCAGCCTCTTATTGGACTCAGTCTTTGTCACCTCGTCAGCCAGGGCGTTAATGGGAGATGGTGTCAAAATGCGAACTAAACCCCAAGTAAACAACATCCTTTGGTCTCCCCTGTTCCCAGCATGTTCTGCTCCATCCTATTCCAAAGGACCAAAGCAAGGCCGACCAGCCTGTGCTGCCTCCGATCTCCTTTCTGGCCCTTCCTGAAGACAGGAGCCACATTTGCTTTCTCCCAGTCCTCGGGAACCTTTCCCAATTGCTGCAACACTTCCAAGATCATTGAGAGCAGCCTCATGGTCACGTCAGCCAGCTCCCTCAGCACCCGTGGGTGGATGCCCTGAGGCCTTGGCATGGCCCCATCCCGGCCCCCCCGGTCTCTAGGAAAGAAAGATCAACTCTCCATCGGTGTGACCATGAAAGGAAATTTATTGCCACCAGAACCCCGTGCCCATCGTGGTCCACAGCCGCAGAAGATGCTGTCTGCCCCTGGCCGCAGGCGATGATGGAAAGCTGCAGTGACACAGGAGGGGTGATGAGGAGCTGGCCTTGCTGCGTGCTCCCCTTCTGCTCCAAGCCAGGCTTTTGGCTGCCAAGCCTCTGACCTCCTCCCTGACCTGCAGAGCCGGAGCTCAGCTCCGCTCAAACCTACCTGAGGAGAGGAGCCTCATTCCTGCTGCTGCTGCCAAGAGCCGCCAAGGCCTCTTGTTTTTTCCAGGATGTCTCCTAAGGCAAAGAGGCAAATGTCAGAGCGTTGCCCTCCAGCCCTGTCTCGCCGCCCTCCCCTACACCTGGGACATGCTCGGGGAGCTGGAGGGGAAGGCTGGAAAGATCAGAACTTTACAGTCGGGACGTAGCAGCAGGCAGAGCCGAGCATCGCTTCGTGTGGGGCCCGGCTACCCCACCAACGCCAGCTCTGCACGCTGTCGCCTTCTCCTCCGTCGTGTCCCATCATGATCCCCTCATAAAGGCACTCAGACTCTGTGAAATACCTCTTAACATCCTATTTATCAGAGCTAGCGCTAGAAAGAAAGACTGATAGAGATAGTCCCTTCAGATGCTAGGAACCTTGCAAAACAGCACCGAATGCACCTCCAATCCCGATGCAGGGTGCTGTGCAGACACCGCCTATGGGAAGGGTAAGGCCATTTTGGCCATTTGAGCTGTTACAGGATTTTCCTACGAGGCCATGCAGGCGGCATAGTCGCTGGTACATGGGGGAGCTGCCCGCAGGCTCCTCGGTCGCAGCGAGCTTGCTAAGCTCCTCCTGAGGCCAAGGGACGGGATGTGCACAGAGCAGCACAGGCTTGGGTCTCCTCAGGTGCGGTTAACTGTTAGGTGGCTCTCTGAACTCCTTGGCGGGCAATGGGCTTTGGTCAGGATCCCTTCAGCTGCCAAGGGCTGAAGTTGCTAGAAACCCGCTCAGAGGCCATCTCAGCCCAGGAAGCCTTGTTTGGCACCAGGTTTCCCCCTTGCCACCCTGTTGACATCAGGCGAAGGAGCGTGGTCTCAGGAAAGAGCCCCGTTTGCCTTTACTAGCCTGCCCAAGGTGCCGAAGCCCCTTGCCGCTCTTCACCAGGCTCTTGCCAGTGAGGGGCTGCAGTCAGAAAGGGCAAAAGTTGGTCTCACCTCCTTGGGTGCTCCCCTGACGGCGCTGCCCAGGCCTCTCACTGCCATCTGCCGCACGGCGCCGATTCCGTGCTGGGATTTCTCCACCAAGACACCTAGGACCCTTTCCAGGGACTTCTTCTCCATGACTGTCGGATCCTTCATCAGCTGCAATAAAGCAATATGCCCGTGAGTGCCACCTAAGTCGAGGCACACCACGCGAACGGGCTTCGTAGAAAGGAGGATCCGTTGGATCCCTTGGATGGTGACGCTCTCTTCTGGCACCTTCTTCCTTCAGAAAGAGGCGTCCCAAGCAGCAGTTTTCTAAGAGAAGCCCTCTGCACCCTTCCTTCCCCTCCTGTTGCCTCACCTCAGCAAAGAAAGCTGTTGCTGTGAGCTGCAGGTTTTCCGAGGGGGAGTTCAGCCACTGGGAGAGGGCCCATATCACACCCCTTGTGACCAGCCGGTTGCGAAGCAGGACACTGCACACAGAGAAGGCAACTCACGGTCACGCGGCAAGGACGCCGGCCACGACCCCAAACTTCCCCAGCTCCCTGCACACATGGGAATGGCCCTGGCAGCCATGTCCCCGGGCACAGCCACCCACGAGAAGGTGAGACGCAAGAAGAGGATCTCACCTCGTCAGGAGACACACGCCGTCAGCGTGAGCCTGTGGGTTTCTGAGGGATGCCCACGCTCCCTGCCTCCATAGCAGCAGCAGCCATCTCTCCTCCATGCATCTGCTCAGCACCAGCTCTAGAGCCTCACAGTAAGGGCTGGGAAAAAGAAAGCCCAAAGACATCTCAGGTCGCAGCAGGTCCAGGGAAGATTTGTCTGTAGCAGAGCTAAAAGGCTCCGCTGCCTCGGGAGGTGTTGGTTCACTCATCCCACACTCCACGCCCGTGAAAATGGACATTTTCATCCTTTGCCATGCCTCAGGCCACTGACAGCAGGAGGAAACCCAGGGTCCCCGTGCTCCCTCGATGCCAGATGCCCAAGGTGCTCCCTAAGGGCTCTTCTTACCAGCATTCTATGAGACAGCCCCAGTTCCCCCCAACCCTTGAGGACCAGGAGCAGGGGCAGAGCCTGCCGCTACGAGGACGCGACACAACGGCTCCGTCCGCCTATAAATTTTAAAGGCAGGAACACCACTGCTGCAGCCAAGCCCTGCGGCCACACGCTGCCAGGCCACAGATTACACGAGCTAAGTCTCCACCACGCCAAACCACAGACGGCCGTGGCCAGAGCTGGGCCACAGCCCCCGGGCCGGGAAGGGTCTTCTCCCCCATCCGCAGGGTGCTCGGCCGGACCATTCCCACGCAGGGTCTCTCCCCAGTCCGCGGAGGGACAAGAAGGACGCCCTGCCACCGGGGTTGCACACCAGGCAGGATGAGAGCAACCGGCGATGCCAACCCCGTGACTCCTTCCTCTCTGGGAACGGACATTTCTCCAGGAAAGAAGAGAAGTCGAGCCAGCCCTGGCAACCTGCTGCCACGCGTAGGAACCTGGGCAGGCCCAAGCGCTCCCTCAGCGCCACAGATGAACACGGCTGGCTGGGGAAGTAAAGCTCCCCAACTTCCCTGCCCCTCCTGCTCCTTACCTGCGCAGCTTGTCCTCCCTCCTTGATGCACTGAAGAAGAGCCCTCTCTGGTATCTGAGAGGGGCAGGCAGCATCACCTCACCCAGCGCCTTGCTGATCTCACCCAGGAGGCCAGGAAGGAGACGGGGAAGCAGGCGCTGGACCCTTTCCTTGGCTGGCAGCACGAACACCACCTCGGAGATGGCACAGGGGAGCTGCAGGGAAATTCGGCCAAGAAACACCCATTCAACAAGGGCTTTGCCCACCAGTGCACTCCCGCTGCCTCCCTTGGGGAGCTTTTGCTGCCTGCAGGTCTCATGCCAGGGACAGCCTTGCGGTCCAGGACCAGAAAAACGTGTCCCGGCCCCTCACAGCCCCAGTGCTGAGATGCCCCAGCACGTTACCCCTGTGCAGTCTCCCCAGGCGTTTGCTAGAAAGCAGACACGAAGCTGCAGGAACGCCTCTGCCATCGAGCGTACCATGAGGGGCTCCAGAGCAGCCTGGCTGTGGTCCGGTTCGTGAGCGGAGGAGTGGGGCCCAGGGCTGTTCTCTCCCGCTGCCTCCAGCTTCTGTGTTAAGTACTTCAGGACCTGAACCCCAAGGCTGCTTCTCCCCAGGATCCTCCACAGCTCCATCGTGTCCCTGCAGGGCAAGAGACATTCACCCTTGAGCTCATACCCTTGGTACTTGCGGTGCCCTCACCAGAGCCCAAACTCTCTCCTTGTCAGCAGTGGGGCTTATGATGCCTGGTTTTTTCCGGAGACGGGAGCACATGGCCTTGCAATGCTCAGACCTTTTGGGAGACGAGCGACCTTGTTCTTCTTTGGATTCCTCTTAACACGGGCAAGCCACGTTTAATCACAGAGGGGCAAGATGGGAGTGCACGGACCTGTCCATGGGCAGACGTTTCTGGAGGAGGCTCTCGACCACAGGCTCGTGGTGAAGGCAGGCCAGGAGATACACTGCGTGGAGCAGGAGGCGCCTGTGGGTGTCCTTTTGCACAGTCTGCATGCGGCTGTAAAGGACGTGCAGGACTTCTGGCACCTGAAAGGAAGAAGACGAGAAAGAATGCCACAACGTGTCCTTTCCCCGTACTTCTACAGAACACAAACACGGTCAATTAGTTCACGAGCAATGCCTGCTCCCTTGACACGCTGTCAGGGTCTAGTCCTAAACTTCACCATGCCGCTCTGCCCAAGCCCTGGCTCACAGGTCGGAGCGAGCGTGCCCTTGGCACGCAAACACGCACGTGCCCTCGGTTGCTGCACTTGCCTGGGCCCAGCGGTGCCAGGGGCTGAGCACTTTGCCTACACCCAAGAGATGGACAAGTTTCTCACCAAACAGCCTGGGTAACCCTGACCACCGGGCTGTGGCAGTGCAAGATCAAAACCAAAACCACGCTCCAAGCCCATAAAGAAGCCTCACAGTGAAAGGACAGGAACAGGAAGGTCGGTGCATCCCAGGGGTAGCTGTCTCACGGCAAGGACCTGCTCCAGCAGGAGACTTTGGACTGCCCGTGCCCATGCCCCCCGCTCCACAGAGCAGAATGTGGCAGGAGGTGCTAACACGCAGCTCGGACCGGTGATACCCTTCGTCTCGGCACACAGGCTGCGTTTCTTTAGCTTGCGTCAACTGCGTGAGGTGTAGTGCAACAGCCAACAGAGAAAAGTCAAAGCCAAGCCGCAAAAAATGTCCCTCTTACCTCCTGATATATTTGCTGTCCACATTTTTCCAGAAAGGTAGTCATCCACATCTCAGCGGCCCACGCACGCTCGTCTCTGGTACACTTCAGGCTTTCCGTGATGGTGCTCATGAAGTCTGCGGCCTCTGGTGGGGGGAAATACTTGCAGACAGTCTGGAGTGAAATCAGAAAGAGGAGAGACCTGGTCACAACTCTGCATCTCTGCAGAACGGGAAGGAGCCTTGAAGGGACTCTTAAGTTCAGCGGGTCGCCTGTCATGGAAGGGGCAATCACAGTACACTCCTGCCATTTATGTTTTATGGAGCCAAGAGATTTAGAAGTGCCTCCCCTCACGTTTGCTTATCTGCAAAGCTCGTCTTCCGACAACAGCACTCTCTCGTGCACACACACACACACACACACAAACACGACGTGGTATCCGCTCCTTTGACAGCGTGCCTAAAGGCCAGGCACGTCTCGGAGCCTCCTGCCACTTGCCCAACAACGGAGGTGCTGGCATGACAGCTCCCTCTGGAAATGGCGTGGGAGCCTGGAAGGAGCAGGGGGATGTGCAGGAGCCCAGTCGCCAAGCCCCGTACCGGGGCCGGTTACCTTTGCTATTTCGTAAGAGGTCTCAAGCAGAGGCACGTTGTCGGTGGTGTCCAGCCCTTTACGCAGGCACGCAATGTCACCCGCCTCGGGTGCCACCTTCCTGGTCTTGGCTGGGAGAAGCACCAGGTAAAAAGGAGAGTCACATTTACAGGAACCCAACCATCAGCCCCAGCTATCGAAAAAGGAGGACCCGGGGTTGGGGCAGCAAAGGCCAGGAATTTGGCGCAGCGGGATGTGACAGGGATGGCTCTGGGAGGGGGGAAACGTCCTCAGCACAGAGGGATGCTGCTCCCTGAAGCGCAGGCAAGAACTCACTTCTAACCAATTTCTTTGCGGGGACAGTGATTTTGTACGGCCACAGAACACCCCGTCTACAACCTTCCTCCCTTGCGGAGAGCATTTCTTGGCTGGCTGGAGAGGGGTTTAACCAGAACCCCCTCCCCAACCTCACGCTCTGGGCCAGCAGCGGAAGTCCCTGCTCCAAAACTCTGGGCAGCTAACTGATTTCCCCTCTGGTCCTGGGCAGATTTTCCTGACCAAGCCTGGCAAGCCCCCTCTGTCCTCACCTCGCATTTGCAGAAGGTGACCCAGGCAGACCCCTGCCCAGCGGCGGGACGTGGCCAGGGATTCGGTAGTCAGAGGTCCCAGCAGCCCCACCAAGAAGCCAAATTGCTTGCAAGCGCATCCTCTCTGCAGGGGCAAGAGGCGGCAAAAGGGTCGCAGGGAGACCCGGTGCCCGCTCACCTCTCCCGGCCATGCTGCCCGGAGCAGGGATCGGGCAGAGGAGAGGGCAGAGGTGCTGCCCTGCCGCTCCGCAAGACCTGAAACCCAGCGCCCAGCCAAGCAGGGCTCTCTTCTGGGAGAGGCATGGGGCACACAGGAGCTCCCTACTCACCGTGACCTCGAATCGCTCCTCGCAATCACCCAGCAGCTGGGCGCAGACCTGCAAGGCCCTCTCCCGCTCCCACGCTTTGGCCGAGGTGAGCCAGCACTGCAGGACCTGGCGCAGGGGGTTATCCTGTCTCACGACGGGCACCTTTCTCTCCCCGACATCCCTCCGTCTCCCTCCTCTGGACCCTTCCTCGACGGCCTGCCCTGCGGCTCGGCACGGCCCCCAGACCCACCGAGCACTGGCAGTGCTGCCTTCGCAGCCCCGCTCTCTAAGCCCCCCCAAATCTCCGCCTCAGCTTCTTTCCCCATCACCCCATGACTGCGCACATGGACCACATCCTCGAAGGAGGTAGAGGTCACCTCCGCCTCGAGAAGGACTGCTAAAATCCGGCCCAGACCCTTCCTCGACGGCCTGCCCTGCGGCTCGGCACGGCCCCCAGACCCACCGAGCACTGGCAGTGCTGCCTTCGCAGCCCCGCTCTCTAAGCCCCCCCAAATCTCCGCCCCAGCTTCGGAGCGACTCTTTCCCCATCACCCCATGGCTGCTCACATGGACCACATCCTCAAAGGAGGTAGAGGTCACCTCCGCCTCGAGAAGGACTGCTAAAATCCGGCCCAGACCTTCCAAGCACAGCGTGTGCAGGGTCTGAAAGCAAGAAAAGGAGGACTGAGGTTTGGCATCACGGGGGGCTGCCAGGGCACGCTGAGGGGGGATCCTGGCCAAGAGGTGGGCAGCGCCACGATGGCGGGTACCTGTATGTTCCGAGTTTGCCTCGCTATCTTCCCTCTCCCTTCCATCTCCTCCTTGCAAGGAAAGGACAAGATGGTGTGGCAGCACTCAGCCAGCAGGCTGCAACTTTCCTTCCTGCTCAAAGATGGCTTCAGCTTCCTGGCCAGAGAAAAAAAAGGAAGAGAAAAACAACACGGGGACTCACTAGCTCTCTCCAGAGCGGCTCAAATGACAACTGGGTTTGTCCTCATGGAGAGACATCAGAAACGGGAAACGTCGTCCCACCCCGCAGACCCTGCTACTCCCAGAACTACGGATAAGGTCACAGGGCTCCGGGTGGGGAAACAGAATGAGTCCGAGGGTCTGGGCTGTGGACCTTACCTCAGCTGCACCAGACCGAGAAACACTTGGGACGCCGTGGAGTCCCAGGGCTCCTCCATTGTCCGGTCCTGCAAGTTCAAGAGACACACACAAAGTGGGCGGTGGGGACAGGCTTTTTGCGGGGGACAGGCTCTGCTGCCAGACCTACGTAGAAATGCTTGCACGCTTCTAGTGGCGGGGCTGGTCGTGTTTTGTGGGGCCAGAGCACACAGGCAGCACATGTATATCCCATGCTGAACGGCCGCGGGCGCTGGCGCTGAGCAGCTCCTTGAGGAAATCCAGAACTGCCCTCATCACCTGCCGTGGCTTCCCACCCGTGAGACCTCTCCCCGTGTCTGACAGGGCTGGACATGGCCCTGGGCACCAGGGCAGAGCTCCTCAGGCACACCAGAGCCCCAGGGAGATGGCAGAGCATCCCCTCCACAGGAGAGAAGCCCCAGTGCCTCTTGGCTCCCTCCTGGGTTGCTCTTCTCTTGCCTGAAAGAAGCCTCAGGGCTCCTCTGCCCTCCCTGTTCCTTCAGTAAAGGCTCCCTAGCTCCTCTGGCACCCAGCAGCTCCCCGACACCCTGTGGTACTTGCACAGACCCCACGGCCACGCCTGACCTTGGTCGCCCAGAAAGCGTCTTGGTACAGGAGGAGCTGATCCCAGGCGTATTCCCGGTGCTGCTCCTCGCGCAGGAGGACGCCAATCATGGCAGCCACAGCCCTGAGGACAGCTTGCTTGTCCTGGAGAGGGAAGGGAGGGCTGAAGATCTGCCGAGCGCTCAGCAACCCCTGCCCACGAGTCCTACCCCTCCCAGAGAGAAGGGCTCACTCCGGAGGACGAAAAGCAGTTCCCCGTGCTGGCACCCAATGCCCCGCTGCTAAAAGGTCCCAGGATTTGACTGCTTCTTGTCAGCCAAATACTACCAGCCCTGGGCATGGGACTGGCAGACTCCTGGCCTGGGGGGAGCTGCTTTCTCAGTCCCTGGGCTGGAAAGGCAGCTGCCCTCACCTCTTCCTCCTCGCAGCCCAGCCAGTTTTGCACCACGTAGCAATAGAGGGGGTAAATGTGTTTGCAGAGCTGCGCTTCCCCGACACGAGGGAAGGGGCATTTGTCCCAGGAGCAGAAGTAAGTCTTCACCCCTTCCGACCATTGCTCCAGAACTGCACCAAAAGAAAGGAAAAAGGGGCAGGTGGGCGCCTGCGGCGGGAAGGGTACCTCGCACCCTCACCCAAGCCTGCTTTCAGCACAGCCCCCAGCTTGCCAGCTTTTGGCTTGAGGCCACATCTGGATTCAGGGGCGCAGATCGTGCGCTCGAGGTGTCTGCGCTCTTTCTCTTCTCCTCCCCACCACAGCTTCTCCTCCTCACGTGCCTGTTCCCCTCCAGCCTATACCCGCTGCATCCCTCGCCCTTCCCTGCCCAAATATTTGCCCTTCAGCACAGGCACGTGAAGCCGGTTGAAAGGCTCAGGACCAGGCAGCCCAAAGGCACCCGTGAGTTCCTCTGTGCAGGTACCCAGCGTCTCCACATCCTGCCCACCAGAGACGTCTGACGCTTCACCCGCCGTTCCTACGTGCTCACGGCAGTTTGGCATTGCCAAAATAGCGAGGTCGGGCTCGGATGCGCCGAGATCGGAGCGAGCCAGCCCGTACCCTTCCCCTGCCTTCAGGGCCACGGCTGAGGGTCTGACACTCACCACCGCAGACGGCACGCCGGACCTGTCCGCTCCCCACTCGGCTCAGGACGGCGCGGAGGGCGAGCAGCGTCATTCCGGCAAAAGGGATGCATCGCAGGGCTGCAGAGAGGGCAGGGCAGAGGGATAGAGCGTGGACGCAGTCAGCCGGAGCTGTGGGGGGGGCCTGGGGTCCAGCCCTCAACGGCACTGCCCATCAGAAGGGCCAGGAGTGTTGGGATGGGGGGGACGTGCTGCAGGGCCAGGGGGACATGAGTGATATCTGAGGGATGGGGGAGGCCCCCGACAATGGGGAGGGCTCCTGCTTTCCTGAGAGGGAGCAGGGAAGGGCTTTGGCGGGCATGGGGAGGATGGTGTGGGGCAGAGCCCCTGAAGGTTTGGTCCCTGACACGTTCCTGCCCTCAGAGCACCTCGATTGAGGCTGTGAGGCAGAGCTCCCGCTCAGCCCCAGCCCTGGCAATGGAGCCTGGCAAGGAGGCACCGCAAGCCCATAGGCCTCCAGTTCGGGACAGAGCATCTGGGAGGGGAAGGATCCCCTCTCCCGGTTATCACGGACCATCACTCAAAGCAGGAGGCCAGGGTTCCATACCGTAGCTGCTGGCCAGTTTGCCCAGGGTGACAAAGACAAATTCCTCGGAGGTTCCCCCCACGGCTTTCAGGTGTCCCTGGAGCTCGGACATCACGAAATGGAAGTGGGAGCCAGCCAGCGCCACCAGGATGTCACTAGCGGCTGTCCTCATGTCATCGGTCACACCCTAAAAAAGCACCATAGGTGAAACGCTCCGCGGGAAAAAGGCTGAGGCGCTCGGACGGGGATAAACCGGCCAGCAATGACCTCAGGGCTAGCCGAGAGACAGTCCCGTCTCCCCAGCAAGACCCCATGGGGACGTCTGCGCCCCAGGCCAGGCATCTGCCCCTTTTTGTGCCCTGGGGAAGGCGAGCAGGATGGGCAACAGAGACTTGAACCCAACTCTCCCCAGGCAGACCACATCTGCCCCTCTCCGGAGGTCTCGACAGGCTCTCACCAAGTGCCCCACAAGAACGAGTCCCCAGAGCCTCTCCTTAAGCCAAGACTTGCCAGCAGCTGGAATTGGGAGCCTGTGTGTCCCAGCTCCATCCTCCAAGCACGGCTCATCAGTCGCCTCGCACAGAGGGGCTCGCTGGCTCTATACGCACCCCAGCGCGGAACTGGATACGGTCTCTCCTCTACAGGGAGGGCTCCCCAGGACAAGGAGCTCTCACAGGGGCATTGGGGAACCTCCGTCTTCAAAGAGAACAAGCTCACCTGGGCGGCTCTTATGTCACCAGACGCTTCAGCTATCAGGCGGTTCAAGAGACCGCTCGGCAAACGGCCGTCACCTCCCTGCAAGGCGCTCTCCAGCTGGCGGTAATTCTGCACTCGGTCACCCTGAGGACAGACCACGGAAGGGAGAAATTAAGACTTACTTTGCCCTCGTTCCCGGGGAGCTGCGAGCTGCCAGCCCTTGCTCTCCGGAGAGCCTGCGAACGGCACCATCGCCTCGTGCCCCCAGCTCGTGTCTGCGACAGAAAGGAGCGGAGGGAGCAGCTGCCCTGCAGACGGTGTCCGAGCACCAGCCACCGACCCGAGGTCATACCGACGCCAGGCCAGGTCCTCCCCAAACCCACCACTCCTATGGACATAGCCCAGCGCCAGAGGGAACGTTCGGACACGGGACGTGCGGCACTTGCCCTCTCCTGGGCAGGGAAGGCAGGGCTGGTGGGGGGAAGCCCTCAAGCCTCTGGCAGCACAGTGGGATGCCCCCGTCTCACCTCGTTGTCTTGTAGACGCTCCAACAGAGAAGTTGCAACGGCAGCACGGGTGGGGCCAGCCGCAGGGACGGAACCCATCGCCCTGCTTCTGCCCCCGGGATGCGTAGGTCTTGGCGGGGGACCTACACACGGGCAGCAACCTGGAAGGGAAGAATCCAACAGCTTTCGGAGGGGCCCAGCGACGGCGTGGATGGAGACAAGCTGGAGGTCAATCCCCATTAGACATCCAGGGCGGACATTTGCAGCAAGAGTCACGAGAGGCCAGCGAGGCCACCGGTGGGCTCTCCGTCCTTGGAGATGCTCAAACCTCGAGGGGACTCGGTCCACCGCAGACGACCGCGATGGGTCCTGCCTCCAGCGTGCTTTAGCCCCCTGCCAGACCCTCACCTTCAAGCACTCTCAGCCTCCTCATCGCAGCAGGATTCCCTGGATGGACAGACTGGTCTCTCCAGGTCTTCCTCCTGTGAAAGCTGAGAGCAACTGGCCCAGGGAGGGACGCTGGAGCCGCAACATCAGAATGGAACATCAGAACCGAACATTGTGACATCATCACGTAACCCGGCTGTCCCTCAGACAACACTTCACCTTGGGTGCCTGCAGGGGGGAACAGCACGGACCCGGGGCGAGGATGGGCCTTTCGAGAAAGCTATTGCTCAAAACCATCTGCGGGCTACAGGCAAATTCAAGCCGTAGGGAATGGGGAAACCCTGCGCTGCAGGGCCCCGCAGCGTGGCCCCTGGCCCCGTGTCACTGCAGCCCTTTGTGGGCTCGGGGGAAAGAGTAGCTGCCACTTCCCACCGAGTTTAGCTGGAGTTGTGGTTACTCATCAATACTTTAAATCCCTGCTTGTTCCTTTCTGATAGCGGCTGGGTTCGCTCCAGGAGCTGCTATTCTTCTGTGTAACCTGCGGGAGACCTCCCCCGTTTCCCTGCAGAGACCTTTCCGTTTTGGTCCAGGCAAATGACTCCGTCTCTCTCTCTCTCCCCAAAAGGTGTCTTTTCCCTCTATATTAAGACAGAAAATGGTAGGCTGAGGCAAAGCTGATCAGCAGAGAGAACATCGAGCGCCACTCTCCCCTGTCTAGAACAGAATGAGGACAGTCTAGAACAGAACGCCAACTCGAAGCTGGCAAAAACGCCAAACCAGAAGGATGTATTGGTCACAACCTTGCCAGTGAGACAAAGGGAGTCAAAAGAATCTGAGTTTACACAATAAAGGGGGGTGAAAGATGATGTTTAGTGCCTACATTGTTGAAATTAGCTGAGGCAGAGACAGTCCTTGATAAGAAGAGCTGGTCCCAAGAACCAGCCAATGAGGTAAAGACAGTCCTTGATAAGAAGCAGGAGCAGGCCCCAAGAGCCAGCTAAGACTGGTCTTGCGGCTTGGGTGAATACCAAGAAATCACTGAGCCTGCGCAAGGAAAAAGGTTACTAGCGGTGACGAAGAGGAGTCATCTATCTTCATCTCTGCGACCACCGGACGACCACCATAAAGAGGCCCTGCGCAGGTGCAGTTGGGAGGGGACTATGGAAATGACCTCTTGGAGCAAATTTTAATATGAAGCGGGGATAGGTCATGCATATGTATAGGCGTATTGTGAATATGTACTACCTGACTGTATAAACTTGAGGCGAACTGCCGAGTCGGGCGCGCACGACTTTGGTGGGACTACCCCCCGTGTCGCCCAGCGCTGAATGAACATGCCTACTTTACAATCTCACTGATTGTGGAGCCTGTTTTCCGCACGTCACCAGTGCCACTGCTAACGTGCATGTTTCCAACCACAGCACATTATAGCAGCCAGCACGTCATTGCCTTTACCCACACAGGCCTGGGTGCGAGAGCATAATCATGGAGTCAAGGACAGATCAATATGATCATCGTTGAAGACCCTTTACTAGAGCATCAGACATCATTTTATACGTTGTTTACATCCGTACATGCGTTTAGCTATTTTACTATTGGTTACACACATGCTTCACGTGCTGTCCACGCGCCTAGTTACACTTAATGATTGGTTATATCAACACTGTACACGCGCATAAACATAAGACATAATTGGTTATGCTTACTAAAACATGCGAACCTTGTCTCAGTCTAATTGGTCAAGATAAACTGCCGAATTGAGGTTCTTTGTGCCAAGTTCCCATGCGCACCTGTGTTCTTCTGATTGGCATCTTTCTTTTTTTGTCTTCTTGTTTATTCTGTTCAAGGCCTTCTAAAGGCGTGTGGAATGCTCTTGCGACCGTTAGCTAAATATGTGTCCACACCTGGGCGTGGAGAGAAGGACTTAGACAGCGAGGACTGTTGGCTGTCGTGAGCCGAGGTGGGTTTGGTAATTCTGCTATGCCCGGACTTCTGCAACACTAAGGAAGCCTTTCCTAAAGCTGAGCAGAGCGCTGATGTCATGGCAGTGCCTTGACCAGGAGAAACCCAGCAATACTTGAGCAAAATCAAGTTGCAAGCACTGGTTTTATCTCGGGATGTTTTTCCCCTTTTTCCAGACTATTTTTCACCTTTTCAGATGATAAAGTTACCGTCACAGTTCCTTGGTTTTGTGCTTATTGATAGTATAGAATCATAGAATCATTTAGGTTGGAAAAGACCTTCAAGATCATCGAGTCCAACCATCAACCATGCCCCCTAAACCATGTCCTGAAGTACCCTGTCCGCTCGCTTTTTGAATATCGTCAGGGATGGTGACTCAACCACTTCCCTGGGCAGCCCATTCCAATGTCTGACAACCCTCTCAGTAAAGGAATTTTTCCTCATATCTAACCTAAATCTCCCTTGCTGCAACTTGAGGCCATTTCCTCTTGTCCTATCTCCAGCCACCTGACAGAGGAGACCAACACCCACCTCACTACAACCCCCCTTCAGGTAGTTGTAGGGAGCGATAAGGTCTCCCCTCAGCCTCCTTTTCTCCAGACTCAACAGCCCCAGCTCCCTCAGCCGCTCCTCACAAGACTTGTGCTCCAGGCCCCTCACCAGCTTGGTTGCCCTCCTCTGAACACGCTCCAGCACCTCCACGTCTTTCCTGTAGTGAGGGGCCCAAAACTGAACACAGGACTCGAGGTGCGGCCTCACCAGTGCCCAGTACAGGGGAACAACCACCTCCCTGCTCCTGCTGGCCACACTATTTCTGATGCAGGCCAGGATGCCGTTGGCCTTCTTGGCCACCTGGGCACGCTGCTGGCTCATATTCAGCCGGCTGCCAACCAGCACCCCCAGGTCTTTCTCTGCCGGGCAGCTTTCCAGCCACTCTTCCCCAAGCCCGTAGCGCTGCATGGGGTTGCCGTGACCCAGGTGCAGGACCCGGCACTTGGCCTTGTTGAACCTCACACGATTGGCCTCAGCCCACCGATCCAGCCTGTCCGGATCTCTCTGTAGGGCCTCCCTACCCTCAAGCAGATCGACCCTGCCTCCCAACTTGGTGTCGTCTGCAAACTTGCTGAGGGTGCCCTCGATCCCCTCGTCCAAATCATCGATAAAGGTATTAAACAGAACGGGGCCTAACACCGAGCCCTGAGGAACACCACTTGTGACCCGCCGCCAACTGGATTTCACCCCATTCACCACAACCCTCTGGGCCCGGCCAGCCAGCCCGTTTTTCACCCAGTGAAGGGTGCACTTATCCAGGCCACGAGACGCCAGCTTCTCAAGGAGTATGCCATGAGAGACAGTGTCAAAGGCCTTGCTGAAGTCGAGGTAGACAACATCCACAGCCTTTCCCTCATCCACTAGGTGGGTCACCTGGTCACAGAAGGAGATCAGGCTGGTCCAGCAGGACCTGCCTTTCGTAAACCCATGCTGACTGGGCCTGATCCCCTGCTTGTCCTGGACTTGCCATCTGAGCGCTCTCAAGACAAACCGCTCCATAATCTTCCCCGGAACCGAGGTCAGGCTGACAGGCCTGTAGTTCCCCGGATCCTCCCTCCGACCCTTCTTGTAAATGGGCGTCACGCTGGCAAGCCTCCAGTCCTCTGGGACCTCCCCTGTTGACCAGGATCGCTGATAGATGACAGAGAGTGGCTTGGCAAGGACCTCTGCCAGTTCCCTCAGTACTCTTGGATGGATCCCATCAGGTCCCACAGGTCCCATAGATTTCTGAGTGTCCAGATGGCGTAGCAGGTCCCTAACTAATTCCTCCTGGATTAAGGGGGGTATGTTCTGCTCTTCATCCTCGCCTTCCAGCTCAAGGGGTGGAGTACCCTGAGGATGACTGGACTCACTATTAAAGTATTAAAGTATGCCGGGATGCCTTTGGTTTCTCGGTGCTGAGCTGCACTTCAGAGATACCAGCCGCGCTGCTCAAGGATGCTTCTCGTCCCCAGCTGTGTGCACAGGATCACGGTTCCCAGGCTGGCAGGCTTTGTCCCTGCCGGTATTTCAGCAAACATCTTCTTCTAGTCGGTATTTTTCCCCTTATAACCAGATCACCCGTGTGCCTCGCTCATGTCACAGCCCTGCGGTCCTGTGGCCCCTTTGCCCCATGGCTCCCGAGGTTGCGGAGCCCTGTGGGTTCTGGCACTGCTCCACCACCACCACTGGTGGGGCTGCGAGCGTGGGTGTCCCCCCCACACCCCTGATGGTGCCTGTTGCTGCCGGGGACCCTGCCTGTCCAGGGCTGCTCTGCAGAGAGCACCGGCACCAGGAGGGGCAGGCAGGTGTAGAGACAGAGACACTGCCATTGCTGGTCCCATGGCTCGGGGGGGGCTGTGAGCAGTGACCGCTGGGACCAGGCGAGGCGGCCGTAGGAAGGGAAAACCAGCAAAAAGCACAGGGAGGGACTGCGGTGTCCGCCTCTGGGGAAACGGTGCAGCAGAGAGAGAGAAAACCAGTGGAGAAACCTCCAGAAGAGGAGGGAGATGATAGTCTGGGACGGCTGCCCTCCAGCACCGGTGCTGCTGCTCAGTTAATCTTTGCCTCCAGAGCATCTGCTCACAAGCTGACAATCCATGAACTCCGTCTCAGAATCCACAAGCAGAAAACCACCAGTCTGATAAACAGGGTCAGGCCTCTTCTGAAGAGGCTGGAGAAGACTAAGCCTAACCTTAAAGCCCCGCTCTTGGGGGAAGGAGACACAGAGGAACAAGAAAAGCCCAACCCTGTACAGGGTCTGAGGGTGCCTCCTTGGACCTTTACATTTAAAGCCACTGGATTCATTAGGAGCAGCTGGGGACAGGGACCAGGCTTAATTAGCCAGAGGAGAAGAGGAGCGAAGGTTTGCCTCAGCCAGTGGCCCGGCTGCAGACACAGCCATGTGAGGTAGCGTACGGAGCGAGTTCAGCTCCACGCGTGAGTCATGAGGCTGAGCACCCTGACACCTAGGTTCATCCTGTCTCGCTTTAGGTGTGTATCTGACGGGCTTGGCTGTTGACTTGCCTGAGAGAGGGAAACAGCAGCAGCGTGGTGGCAATTTCTTCTCCGCAATATGTGTCGCGTGCTCTGGCGGGTTTTCTTTCCTGTACGGGAAACTGCACAGGGAGGCGCCTACGGCTGGGCAGGGTCAGTTTCACCTGAATGTGTAATATTTTCTATACTACCCCACTCAACTCTCTCCAAAGTGAAAGGACCCTCATACGAAAGAACCAGTAAATCCACACGAGAACCGATGGCGTGAAACCACATGAAGGAGCTTGCTGCCTTGGAGCGAAAACCAACTACAAAGGGCTTTGACTAGAAGTAACCTTGAATTTCACAGTGCTGAAACAAGAAAGGTTTTTACATGGGTTGGAGCACCCTGCTGACTGTCGAGCCACCAATACGAGGAGTCACACCTATGCTGAGAAGCACGGTGACCCGCTCGGCAACCCAGACAGCTGATGCCACATTACAGTGTGGAAAAGATAAGTCAGTGTGCTGGACCCGGGGATGCTGAAATCAAGACTTGCCTCATCGCTGGACCGCTGCCGCTTCCTTTGCACGAGGCTGAGTTGCCGCTGCTGGCTGAAGAAGCCCCAAAATTCTGACAGATGTTAGCAGGACTCGGCTGGTTTTTGCACAGTGTTGACAAAGGGTGCTTTTCACGGGAAGCAAGTGGGCTGGCTCTGGACTTGTAGGGTAAGGATCCATTAGTCCGACCATAAGGGCCACGGCTGGAAGGGAAGAGACACGGTTAAAGCATATTAGACTGTTCTCATCACACAACCCATTATGTGTCTTATTTTACACACAAAGCTGTCTAAACACTAACGCAGATAACTGTGAGTGGCCAGGAAGAAAGAAAGAAAGAAAGAAAGAAAGTCCTGAAGTCGCCAACCACTGCATGTTCTTCCACTGACTGTGGGGCTCTCCGTCTGAATTACGTGACCTAGGAAAACCTCGGCCATTTTCACATTTCTCTGTGGATAACACGGTTCCCAGTGACTCCGTCAGATCATCCACGTTCCCTGACCCTCTGATGCCATGAAGTAAGGAGAGGACCACAGCCTGGACTAGTGCCAAAAGAACCATGTTTCGGCTTTCCCCGGCCAGGTCTGCAGACAGATGCCCGTGCGTGGAGGTTTGCTGTAAGACTGCTTTCATGCTCCTCAGCAAGCAGCTCGAGGGATCGCAGCATGCAGTGAAAACAGATTTTGTTTGAGCCACTGTTCTTTTCTGTCTTTGGCATACCCGCTGCTTCAGCTGTCATGTCAGCTATTCATTTGTCAGCTATTCATAAAAAAAAAAAGACGGAAGATTTTAAATTTCTCTTTGGAAGACAGTATTTGACAGTACCAGAAAATTTTACAGTACACACAGAGAAATGTACTTTGAAGAGAGAAATGGCCCTTAGCTCAACCCATGTACTCCTGCCAGGCAACTGGGGACACCCAGCATCCTGGCGCTAAGCGTGGAGAGATGATAGGTAATGGGAATCATATTTGCCTTCTGATGCAGCTGTATAATACGATTCTTCCGTTCTTTTTCTGTTGTCATTTCACTATATTGCGATTTCAGTATATGAAGTTGTGGTGAGTTGACCCTGGTTAGATGCCAGGTGCCCACCAAAGCCGTTCTATCACTCCCCCTCCTCAAGTGGACAGGGGAGGGAAAATATAACAAAGAGCTTGTGGGTCGAGATAAGGACAGGAGAGATCACTCACCAATTACCGTCACGGGCAAAACAGACTCAGCTTGGGGAAAATTAACTCAATTTATTACAAATCAACCAGAGTAGGGTAATGAGAAATAAAACCAACTTCAGAACACCTTCCCTCCACTCCTCCCTTCTTCCCGGGCACAACTTCACTCCCGGATTCTCTACCAAGCCCCCCCAGCGGCACAGGGGGACGGGCAATGGGGTTTACGGTCATCACGTGTTATTTTCTGCCGCTTCATCCTCCTCAGGGCGAGGGCTCATCACATTCTTCCCCTGCTCCAACGTGGGGTCCCACTCACGGGAGACAGTCCTCCACGAACTTCTCCAACGTGGGTCCTTCCCACGGGCTGCAGTCCTTCACAAACTGCTCCAGCGTGGGTCCTTTCCACAGCGTGCAGTCCTTCAGGAGCACACTGCTCCAGCGTGGGTCCCCCACGGGGTCCCAAGTCCTGCCAGAAAACCTGCTCCGTGGGCTCCTCTCTCCACAGATCCGCAGGTCCTGCCAGGAGCCTGCTCCAGTGCAGGGTTCCCATGGGGTCACAGCCTCCTTTGGGAACCCCCCTGCTCCGGCATGGGGTCCTCCATGGGCTGCAGGTGGATATCTGCTCCACCGTGGACCTCCATGGACTGCAGGGGGACAGCCTGCCTCACCATGGTCTTCCCCACGGGCTGCAGGGGAATCTCTGCTCCAGCACCTGGAGCATCTCCTCCCCCTCCTTCTTCACTGACCTTGGTGTCCGCAGGGTTGTTTCTCTTACATGTTCTCACTCCTCTCTCCGGCTGCTGCTTTCCATCTGTCCCAACCTTTTTTTTTCCTTCTTAAAAATGTTATCACAGAGGCGTTACCACTATCGCTGATGGGCTCGGACTTGGCCAGCGGCGGGTCCGTCTTAGAGCCGGCTGGTATGGGCTCTCTCGAACACAGGGGAAGCTTCCAGCAGCTTCTTCCAGAAGCCACCCCTGTAACCCCCCCCTCCCGCTACCAAAACCTTGCCACACAAAGCCAATACATTAGTATATATCACTTCTCTAAATAAAAATTCCCCGTAACATCAACTATCCTCAAATAAATAAATTTAGTATGAAAACCTTAAACCCCCCTCATGCAGAGCATCTGAAAGTAGCTGGTCAAGGAGTATAGGACTCTGAGACCCTGTCACCTGCCAACTAGCTGAGGGCACGCTCTGCCACATTGTCCGCACCCCTCGTGAGGAGTGGACATTGCATCATCGCCGGTGCCCAAACTTGGCGCATTGCTAGCGGGCGATCCTCTCGTGGGGCTTTGTGCCAGAAATTGCAGCCCCCTGGGCAGGCATGAGAACTGTTTTTGGTCGCCCTCTGCAGCCTCTTATTGGACTCAGTCTTTGTCACCTCGTCAGCCAGGGCGTTAATGGGAGATGGTGTCAAAATGCGAACTAAACCCAAAGTAAACAACATCCTTTGGTCTCCCCTGTTCCCAGCATGTTCTGCTCCATCCTATTCCAAAGGACCAAAGCAAGGCCGACCAGCCTGTGCTGCCTCCGATCTCCTTTCTGGCCCTTCCCGAAGACAGGAGCCACATTTGCTTTCTCCCAGTCCTCGGGAACCTTTCCCAATTGCTGCAACACTTCCAAGATCATTGAGAGCAGCCTCATGGTCACGTCAGCCAGCTCCCTCAGCACCCGTGGGTGGATGCCCTGAGGCCTTGGCATGGCCCCATCCCGGCCCCCCCGGTCTCTAGGAAAGAAAGATCAACTCTCCATCGGTGTGACCATGAAAGGAAATTTATTGCCACCAGAACCCCGTGCCCATCGTGGTCCACAGCCGCAGAAGATGCTGTCTGCCCCTGGCCGCAGGCGATGATGGAAAGCTGCAGTGACACAGGAGGGGTGATGAGGAGCTGGCCTTGCTGCGTGCTCCCCTTCTGCTCCAAGCCAGGCTTTTGGCTGCCAAGCCTCTGACCTCCTCCCTGACCTGCAGAGCCGGAGCTCAGCTCCGCTCCAACCTACCTGAGGAGAGGAGCCTCATTCCTGCTGCTGCTGCCAAGAGCCGCCAAGGCCTCTTGTTTTTTCCAGGATGTCTCCTAAGGCAAAGAGGCAAATGTCAGAGCGTTGCCCTCCAGCCCTGTCTCGCCGCCCTCCCCTACGCCTGGGACATGCTCGGGGAGAGAAAGATCAGAACTTTACAGTCGGGACATAGCAGCAGGCAGAGCCGAGCATCGCTTCGTGCGGGGCCCGGCCACCCCACCAGCGCCGGCTCTGCACGCTGTCGCCTTCTCCTCCGTCGTGTCCCATCATGATCCCCTCATAAAGGCACTCAGACTCTGTGAAATACCTCTTAACATCCTATTTATCAGAGCTAGCGCTAGAAAGAAAGACTGATAGAGATAGTCCCTTCAGATGCTAGGAACCTTGCAAAACAGCACCGAATGCACCTCCAATCCCGATGCAGGGTGCTGTGCAGACACCGCCTATGGGAAGGGTAAGGCCATTTTAGCCATTTGAGCTGTTACAGGATTTTCCTACGAGGCCATGCAGGCGGCATAGTCGCTGGTACATGGGGGAGCTGCCCGCAGGCTCCTCGGTCGCAGCGAGCTTGCTAAGCTCCTCCTGAGGCCAAGGGACGGGATGTGCACAGAGCAGCACAGGCTTGGGTCTCCTCAGGTGCGGTTAACTGTTAGGTGGCTCTCTGAACTCCTTGGCGGGCAATGGGCTTTGGTCAGGATCCCTTCAGCTGCCAAGGGCTGAAGTTGCTAGAAACCCGCTCAGAGGCCATCTCAGCCCAGGAAGCCTTGTTTGGCACCAGGTTTCCCCCTTGCCACCCTGTTGACATCAGGCGAAGGAGCGTGGTCTCAGGAAAGAGCCCCGTTTGCCTTTACTAGCCTGCCCAAGGTGCCGAAGCCCCTTGCCGCTCTTCACCAGGCTCTTGCCAGTGAGGGGCTGCAGTCAGAAAGGGCAAAAGTTGGTCTCACCTCCTTGGGTGCTCCCCTGACGGCGCTGCCCAGGCCTCTCACTGCCATCTGCCGCACGGCGCCGATTCCGTGCTGGGATTTCTCCACCAAGACACCTAGGACCCTTTCCAGGGACTTCTTCTCCATGACTGTCGGATCCTTCATCAGCTGCAATAAAGCAATATGCCCGTGAGTGCCACCTAAGTCGAGGCACACCACGCGAACGGGCTTCGTAGAAAGGAGGATCCGTTGGATCCCTTGGATGGTGACGCTCTCTTCTGGCACCTTCTTCCTTCAGAAAGAGGCGTCCCAAGCAGCAGTTTTCTAAGAGAAGCCCTCTGCACCCTTCCTTCCCCTCCTGTTGCCTCACCTCAGCAAAGAAAGCTGTTGCTGTGAGCTGCAGGTTTTCCGAGGGGGAGTTCAGCCACTGGGAGAGGGCCCATATCACACCCCTTGTGACCAGCCGGTTGCGAAGCAGGACACTGCACACAGAGAAGGCAACTCACGGTCACGCGGCAAGGACGCCGGCCACGACCCCAAACTTCCCCAGCTCCCTGCACACATGGGAATGGCCCTGGCAGCCATGTCCCCGGGCACAGCCACCCACGAGAAGGTGAGACGCAAGAAGAGGATCTCACCTCGTCAGGAGACACACGCCGTCAGCGTGAGCCTGTGGGTTTCTGAGGGATGCCCACGCTCCCTGCCTCCATAGCAGCAGCAGCCATCTCTCCTCCATGCATCTGCTCAGCACCAGCTCTAGAGCCTCACAGTAAGGGCTGGGAAAAAGAAAGCCCAAAGACATCTCAGGTCGCAGCAGGTCCAGGGAAGATTTGTCTGTAGCAGAGCTAAAAGGCTCCGCTGCCTCGGGAGGTGTTGGTTCACTCATCCCACACTCCACGCCCGTGAAAATGGACATTTTCATCCTTTGCCATGCCTCAGGCCACTGACAGCAGGAGGAAACCCAGGGTCCCCGTGCTCCCTCGATGCCAGATGCCCAAGGTGCTCCCTAAGGGCTCTTCTTACCAGCATTCTATGAGACAGCCCCAGTTCCCCCCAACCCTTGAGGACCAGGAGCAGGGGCAGAGCCTGCCGCTACGAGGACGCGACACAACGGCTCCGTCCGCCTATAAATTTTAAAGGCAGGAACACCACTGCTGCAGCCAAGCCCTGCGGCCACACGCTGCCAGGCCACAGATTACACGAGCTAAGTCTCCACCACGCCAAACCACAGACGGCCGTGGCCAGAGCTGGGCCACAGCCCCCGGGCCGGGAAGGGTCTTCTCCCCCATCCGCAGGGTGCTCGGCCGGACCATTCCCACGCAGGGTCTCTCCCCAGTCCGCGGAGGGACAAGAAGGACGCCCTGCCACCGGGGTTGCACACCAGGCAGGATGAGAGCAACCGGCGATGCCAACCCCGTGACTCCTTCCTCTCTGGGAACGGACATTTCTCCAGGAAAGAAGAGAAGTCGAGCCAGCCCTGGCAACCTGCTGCCACGCGTAGGAACCTGGGCAGGCCCAAGCGCTCCCTCAGCGCCACAGATGAACACGGCTGGCTGGGGAAGTAAAGCTCCCCAACTTCCCTGCCCCTCCTGCTCCTTACCTGCGCAGCTTGTCCTCCCTCCTTGATGCACTGAAGAAGAGCCCTCTCTGGTATCTGAGAGGGGCAGGCAGCATCACCTCACCCAGCGCCTTGCTGATCTCACCCAGGAGGCCAGGAAGGAGACGGGGAAGCAGGCGCTGGACCCTTTCCTTGGCTGGCAGCACGAACACCACCTCGGAGATGGCACAGGGGAGCTGCAGGGAAATTCGGCCAAGAAACACCCATTCAACAAGGGCTTTGCCCACCAGTGCACTCCCGCTGCCTCCCTTGGGGAGCTTTTGCTGCCTGCAGGTCTCATGCCAGGGACAGCCTTGCGGTCCAGGACCAGAAAAACGTGTCCCGGCCCCTCACAGCCCCAGTGCTGAGATGCCCCAGCACGTTACCCCTGTGCAGTCTCCCCAGGCGTTTGCTAGAAAGCAGACACGAAGCTGCAGGAAGGCCTCTGCCATCGAGCGTACCATGAGGGGCTCCAGAGCAGCCTGGCTGTGGTCCGGTTCGTGAGCGGAGGAGTGGGGCCCAGGGCTGTTCTCTCCCGCTGCCTCCAGCTTCTGTGTTAAGTACTTCAGGACCTGAACCCCAAGGCTGCTTCTCCCCAGGATCCTCCACAGCTCCATCGTGTCCCTGCAGGGCAAGAGACATTCACCCTTGAGCTCATACCCTTGGTACCTGCGGTGCCCTCACCAGAGCCCAAACTCTCTCCTTGTCAGCAGTGGGGCTTATGATGCCTGGTTTTTTCCGGAGATGGGAGCACATGGCCTTGCAATGCTCAGACCTTTTGGGAGACGAGCGACCTTGTTCTTCTTTGGATTCCTCTTAACACGGGCAAGCCACGTTTAATCACAGAGGGGCAAGATGGGAGTGCACGGACCTGTCCATGGGCAGACGTTTCTGGAGGAGGCTCTCGACCACAGGCTCGTGGTGAAAGCAGGCCAGGAGATACACTGCGTGGAGCAGGAGGCGCCTGTGGGTGTCCTTTTGCACAGTCTGCATGCGGCTGTAAAGGACGTGCAGGACTTCTGGCACCTGAAAGGAAGAAGACGAGAAAGAATGCCACAACGTGTCCTTTCCCCGTACTTCTACAGAACACAAACACGGTCAATTAGTTCACGAGCAATGCCTGCTCCCTTGACACGCTGTCAGGGTCTAGTCCTAAACTTCCTAAACTTCACCGTGCCGCTCTGCCCAAGCCCTGGCTCACAGGTCGGGGCGAGCGTGCCCTTGGCACGCAAACACGCACGTGCCCTCGGTTGCTGCACTTGCCTGGGCCCAGCGGTGCCAGGGGCTGAGCACTTTGCCTACACCCAAGAGATGGACAAGTTTCTCACCAAACAGCCTGGGTAACCCTGACCACCGGGCTGTGGCAGTGCAAGATCAAAACCAAAACCACGCTCCAAGCCCATAAAGAAGCCTCACAGTGAAAGGACAGGAACAGGAAGGTCGGTGCATCCCAGGGGTAGCTGTCTCACGGCAAGGACCTGCTCCAGCAGGAGACTTTGGACTGCCCGTGCCCATGCCCCCCGCTCCACAGAGCAGAATGTGGCAGGAGGTGCTAACACGCAGCTCGGACCGGTGATACCCTTCGTCTCGGCACACAGGCTGCGTTTCTTTAGCTTGCGTCAACTGCGCGAGGTGTAGTGCAACAGCCAACAGGGAAAAGTCAAAGCCAAGCCGCAAAAAATGTCCCTCTTACCTCCTGATATATTTGCTGTCCACATTTTTCCAGAAAGGTAGTCATCCACATCTCAGCGGCCCACGCACGCTCGTCTCTGGTACACTTCAGGCTTTCCGTGATGGTGCTCATGAAGTCTGCGGCCTCTGGTGGGGGGAAATACTTGCAGACAGTCTGGAGTGAAATCAGAAAGAGGAGAGACCCGGTCACAACTCTGCATCTCTGCAGAACGGGAAGGAGCCTTGAAGGGACTCTTAAGTTCAGCGGGTCGCCTGTCATGGAAGGGGCAATCACAGTACACTCCTGCCATTTATGTTTTATGGAGCCAAGAGATTTAGAAGTGCCTCCCCTCACGTTTGCTTATCTGCAAAGCTCGTCTTCCGACAACAGCACTCTCTCGTGCACACACACACACACACACACAAACACGACGTGGTATCCGCTCCTTTGACAGCGTGCCTAAAGGCCAGGCACGTCTCGGAGCCTCCTGCCACTTGCCCAACAACGGAGGTGCTGGCATGACAGCTCCCTCTGGAAATGGCGTGGGAGCCTGGAAGGAGCAGGGGGATGTGCAGGAGCCCAGTCGCCAAGCCCCATACCGGGGCCGGTTACCTTTGCTATTTCGTAAGAGGTCTCAAGCAGAGGCACGTTGTCGGTGGTGTCCAGCCCTTTACGCAGGCACGCAATGTCACCCGCCTCGGGTGCCACCTTCCTGGTCTTGGCTGGGAGAAGCACCAGGTAAAAAGGAGAGTCATATTTACAGGAACCCAACCATCAGCCCCAGCTATCGAAAAAGGAGGACCCGGGGTTGGGGCAGCAAAGGCCAGGAATTTGGCGCAGCGGGATGTGACAGGGATGGCTCTGGGAGGGGGGAAACGTCCTCAGCACAGAGGGATGCTGCTCCCTGAAGCGCAGGCAAGAACTCACTTCTAACCAATTTCTTTGCGGGGACAGTGATTTTGTACGGCCACAGAACACCCCGTCTACAACCTTCCTCCCTTGCGGAGAGCATTTCTTGGCTGGCTGGAGAGGGGTTTAACCAGAACCCCCTCCCCAACCTCACGCTCTGGGCCAGCAGCGGAAGTCCCTGCTCCAAAACTCTGGGCAGCTAACTGATTTCCCCTCTGGTCCTGGGCAGATTTTCCTGACCAAGCCTGGCAAGCCCCCTCTGTCCTCACCTCGCATTTGCAGAAGGTGACCCAGGCAGACCCCTGCCCAGCGGCGGGACGTGGCCAGGGATTCGGTAGTCAGAGGTCCCAGCAGCCCCACCAAGAAGCCAAATTGCTTGCAAGCGCATCCTCTCTGCAGGGGCAAGAGGCGGCAAAAGGGTCGCAGGGAGACCCGGTGCCCGCTCACCTCTCCCGGCCATGCTGCCCGGAGCAGGGATCGGGCAGAGGAGAGGGCAGAGGTGCTGCCCTGCCGCTCCGCAAGACCTGAAACCCAGCGCCCAGCCAAGCAGGGCTCTCTTCTGGGAGAGGCATGGGGCACACAGGAGCTCCCTACTCACCGTGACCTCGAATCGCTCCTCGCAATCACCCAGCAGCTGGGCGCAGACCTGCAAGGCCCTCTCCCGCTCCCACGCTTTGGCCGAGGTGAGCCAGCACTGCAGGACCTGGCGCAGGGGGTTATTCTGTCTCACGACGGGCACCTTTCTCTCCCCGACATCCCTCCGTCTCCCTCCTCTGGACCCTTCCTCGACGGCCTGCCCTGCGGCTCGGCACGGCCCCCAGACCCACCGAGCACTGGCAGTGCTGCCTTCGCAGCCCCGCTCTCTAAGCCCCCCCAAATCTCCGCCTCAGCTTCTTTCCCCATCACCCCATGACTGCGCACATGGACCACATCCTCGAAGGAGGTAGAGGTCACCTCCGCCTCGAGAAGGACTGCTAAAATCCGGCCCAGACCCTTCCTCGACGGCCTGCCCTGCGGCTCGGCACGGCCCCCAGACCCACCGAGCACTGGCAGTGCTGCCTTCGCAGCCCCGCTCTCTAAGCCCCCCCAAATCTCCGCCCCAGCTTCGGAGCGACTCTTTCCCCATCACCCCATGGCTGCTCACATGGACCACATCCTCGAAGGAGGTAGAGGTCACCTCCGCCTCGAGAAGGACTGCTAAAATCCGGCCCAGACCTTCCAAGCACAGCGTGTGCAGGGTCTGAAAGCAAGAAAAGGAGGACTGAGGTTTGGCATCACGGGGGGCTGCCAGGGCACGCTGAGGGGGGATCCTGGCCAAGAGGTGGGCAGCGCCACGATGGCGGGTACCTGTATGTTCCGAGTTTGCCTCGCTATCTTCCCTCTCCCTTCCATCTCCTCCTTGCAAGGAAAGGACAAGATGGTGTGGCAGCACTCAGCCAGCAGGCTGCAACTTTCCTTCCTGCTCAAAGATGGCTTCAGCTTCCTGGCCAGAGAAAAAAAAGGAAGAGAAAAACAACACGGGGACTCACTAGCTCTCTCCAGAGCGGCTCAAATGACAACTGGGTTTGTCCTCATGGAGAGACATCAGAAACGGGAAACGTCGTCCCACCCCGCAGACCCTGCTACTCCCAGAACTACGGATAAGGTCACAGGGCTCCGGGTGGGGAAACAGAATGAGTCCGAGGGTCTGGGCTGTGGACCTTACCTCAGCTGCACCAGACCGAGAAACACTTGGGACGCCGTGGAGTCCCAGGGCTCCTCCATTGTCCGGTCCTGCAAGTTCAAGAGACACACACAAAGTGGGCGGTGGGGACAGGCTTTTTGCGGGGGACAGGCTCTGCTGCCAGACCTACGTAGAAATGCTTGCACGCTTCTAGTGGCGGGGCTGGTCGTGTTTTGTGGGGCCAGAGCACACAGGCAGCACATGTATATCCCATGCTGAACGGCCGCGGGCGCTGGCGCTGAGCAGCTCCTTGAGGAAATCCAGAACTGCCCTCATCACCTGCCGTGGCTTCCCACCCGTGAGACCTCTCCCCGTGTCTGACAGGGCTGGACATGGCCCTGGGCACCAGGGCAGAGCTCCTCAGGCACACCAGAGCCCCAGGGAGATGGCAGAGCATCCCCTCCACAGGAGAGAAGCCCCAGTGCCTCTTGGCTCCCTCCTGGGTTGCTCTTCTCTTGCCTGAAAGAAGCCTCAGGGCTCCTCTGCCCTCCCTGTTCCTTCAGTAAAGGCTCCCTAGCTCCTCTGGCACCCAGCAGCTCCCCGACACCCTGTGGTACTTGCACAGACCCCACGGCCACGCCTGACCTTGGTCGCCCAGAAAGCGTCTTGGTACAGGAGGAGCTGATCCCAGGCGTATTCCCGGTGCTGCTCCTCGCGCAGGAGGACGCCAATCATGGCAGCCACAGCCCTGAGGACAGCTTGCTTGTCCTGGAGAGGGAAGGGAGGGCTGAAGATCTGCCGAGCGCTCAGCAACCCCTGCCCACGAGTCCTACCCCTCCCAGAGAGAAGGGCTCACTCCGGAGGACGAAAAGCAGTTCCCCGTGCTGGCACCCAATGCCCCGCTGCTAAAAGGTCCCAGGATTTGACTGCTTCTTGTCAGCCAAATACTACCAGCCCTGGGCATGGGACTGGCAGACTCCTGGCCTGGGGGGAGCTGCTTTCTCAGTCCCTGGGCTGGAAAGGCAGCTGCCCTCACCTCTTCCTCCTCGCAGCCCAGCCAGTTTTGCACCACGTAGCAATAGAGGGGGTAAATGTGTTTGCAGAGCTGCGCTTCCCCGACACGAGGGAAGGGGCATTTGTCCCAGGAGCAGAAGTAAGTCTTCACCCCTTCCGACCATTGCTCCAGAACTGCACCAAAAGAAAGGAAAAAGGGGCAGGTGGGCGCCTGCGGCGGGAAGGGTACCTCGCACCCTCACCCAAGCCTGCTTTCAGCACAGCCCCCAGCTTGCCAGCTTTTGGCTTGAGGCCACATCTGGATTCAGGGGCGCAGATCGTGCGCTCGAGGTGTCTGCGCTCTTTCTCTTCTCCTCCCCACCACAGCTTCTCCTCCTCACGTGCCTGTTCCCCTCCAGCCTATACCCGCTGCATCCCTCGCCCTTCCCTGCCCAAATATTTGCCCTTCAGCACAGGCACGTGAAGCCGGTTGAAAGGCTCAGGACCAGGCAGCCCAAAGGCACCCGTGAGTTCCTCTGTGCAGGTACCCAGCGTCTCCACATCCTGCCCACCAGAGACGTCTGACGCTTCACCCGCCGTTCCTACGTGCTCACGGCAGTTTGGCATTGCCAAAATAGCGAGGTCGGGCTCGGATGCGCCGAGATCGGAGCGAGCCAGCCCGTACCCTTCCCCTGCCTTCAGGGCCACGGCTGAGGGTCTGACACTCACCACCGCAGACGGCACGCCGGACCTGTCCGCTCCCCACTCGGCTCAGGACGGCGCGGAGGGCGAGCAGCGTCATTCCGGCAAAAGGGATGCATCGCAGGGCTGCAGAGAGGGCAGGGCAGAGGGATAGAGCGTGGACGCAGTCAGCCGGAGCTGTGGGGGGGGCCTGGGGTCCAGCCCTCAACGGCACTGCCCATCAGAAGGGCCAGGAGTGTTGGGATGGGGGGGACGTGCTGCAGGGCCAGGGGGACATGAGTGATATCTGAGGGATGGGGGAGGCCCCCGACAATGGGGAGGGCTCCTGCTTTCCTGAGAGGGAGCAGGGAAGGGCTTTGGCGGGCATGGGGAGGATGGTGTGGGGCAGAGCCCCTGAAGGTTTGGTCCCTGACACGTTCCTGCCCTCAGAGCACCTCGATTGAGGCTGTGAGGCAGAGCTCCCGCTCAGCCCCAGCCCTGGCAATGGAGCCTGGCAAGGAGGCACCGCAAGCCCATAGGCCTCCAGTTCGGGACAGAGCATCTGGGAGGGGAAGGATCCCCTCTCCCGGTTATCACGGACCATCACTCAAAGCAGGAGGCCAGGGTTCCATACCGTAGCTGCTGGCCAGTTTGCCCAGGGTGACAAAGACAAATTCCTCGGAGGTTCCCCCCACGGCTTTCAGGTGTCCCTGGAGCTCGGACATCACGAAATGGAAGTGGGAGCCAGCCAGCGCCACCAGGATGTCACTAGCGGCTGTCCTCATGTCATCGGTCACACCCTAAAAAAGCACCATAGGTGAAACGCTCCGCGGGAAAAAGGCTGAGGCGCTCGGACGGGGATAAACCGGCCAGCAATGACCTCAGGGCTAGCCGAGAGACAGTCCCGTCTCCCCAGCAAGACCCCATGGGGACGTCTGCGCCCCAGGCCAGGCATCTGCCCCTTTTTGTGCCCTGGGGAAGGCGAGCAGGATGGGCAACAGAGACTTGAACCCAACTCTCCCCAGGCAGACCACATCTGCCCCTCTCCGGAGGTCTCGACAGGCTCTCACCAAGTGCCCCACAAGAACGAGTCCCCAGAGCCTCTCCTTAAGCCAAGACTTGCCAGCAGCTGGAATTGGGAGCCTGTGTGTCCCAGCTCCATCCTCCAAGCACGGCTCATCAGTCGCCTCGCACAGAGGGGCTCGCTGGCTCTATACGCACCCCAGCGCGGAACTGGATACGGTCTCTCCTCTACAGGGAGGGCTCCCCAGGACAAGGAGCTCTCACAGGGGCATTGGGGAACCTCCGTCTTCAAAGAGAACAAGCTCACCTGGGCGGCTCTTATGTCACCAGACGCTTCAGCTATCAGGCGGTTCAAGAGACCGCTCGGCAAACGGCCGTCACCTCCCTGCAAGGCGCTCTCCAGCTGGCGGTAATTCTGCACTCGGTCACCCTGAGGACAGACCACGGAAGGGAGAAATTAAGACTTACTTTGCCCTCGTTCCCGGGGAGCTGCGAGCTGCCAGCCCTTGCTCTCCGGAGAGCCTGCGAACGGCACCATCGCCTCGTGCCCCCAGCTCGTGTCTGCGACAGAAAGGAGCGGAGGGAGCAGCTGCCCTGCAGACGGTGTCCGAGCACCAGCCACCGACCCGAGGTCATACCGACGCCAGGCCAGGTCCTCCCCAAACCCACCACTCCTGTGGACATAGCCCAGCGCCAGAGGGAACGTTCGGACACGGGACGTGCGGCACTTGCCCTCTCCTGGGCAGGGAAGGCAGGGCTGGTGGGGGGAAGCCCTCAAGCCTCTGGCAGCACAGTGGGATGCCCCCGTCTCACCTCGTTGTCTTGTAGACGCTCCAACAGAGAAGTTGCAACGGCAGCACGGGTGGGGCCAGCCGCAGGGACGGAACCCATCGCCCTGCTTCTGCCCCCGGGATGCGTAGGTCTTGGCGGGGGACCTACACACGGGCAGCAACCTGGAAGGGAAGAATCCAACAGCTTTCGGAGGGGCCCAGCGACGGCGTGGATGGAGACAAGCTGGAGGTCAATCCCCATTAGACATCCAGGGCGGACATTTGCAGCAAGAGTCACGAGAGGCCAGCGAGGCCACCGGTGGGCTCTCCGTCCTTGGAGATGCTCAAACCTCGAGGGGACTCGGTCCACCGCAGACGACCGCGATGGGTCCTGCCTCCAGCGTGCTTTAGCCCCCTGCCAGACCCTCACCTTCAAGCACTCTCAGCCTCCTCATCGCAGCAGGATTCCCTGGATGGACAGACTGGTCTCTCCAGGTCTTCCTCCTGTGAAAGCTGAGAGCAACTGGCCCAGGGAGGGACGCTGGAGCCGCAACATCAGAATGGAACATCAGAACCGAACATTGTGACATCATCACGTAACCCGGCTGTCCCTCAGACAACACTTCACCTTGGGTGCCTGCAGGGGGGAACAGCACGGACCCGGGGCGAGGATGGGCCTTTCGAGAAAGCTATTGCTCAAAACCATCTGCGGGCTACAGGCAAATTCAAGCCGTAGGGAATGGGGAAACCCTGCGCTGCAGGGCCCCGCAGCGTGGCCCCTGGCCCCGTGTCACTGCAGCCCTTTGTGGGCTCGGGGGAAAGAGTAGCTGCCACTTCCCACCGAGTTTAGCTGGAGTTGTGGTTACTCATCAATACTTTAAATCCCTGCTTGTTCCTTTCTGATAGCGGCTGGGTTCGCTCCAGGAGCTGCTATTCTTCTGTGTAACCTGCGGGAGACCTCCCCCGTTTCCCTGCAGAGACCTTTCCGTTTTGGTCCAGGCAAATGACTCCGTCTCTCTCTCTCTCCCCAAAAGGTGTCTTTTCCCTCTATATTAAGACAGAAAATGGTAGGCTGAGGCAAAGCTGATCAGCAGAGAGAACATCGAGCGCCACTCTCCCCTGTCTAGAACAGAATGAGGACAGTCTAGAACAGAACGCCAACTCGAAGCTGGCAAAAACGCCAAACCAGAAGGATGTATTGGTCACAACCTTGCCAGTGAGACAAAGGGAGTCAAAAGAATCTGAGTTTACATAATAAAGGGGGGTGAAAGATGATGTTTAGTGCCTACATTGTTGAAATTAGCTGAGGCAGAGACAGTCCTTGATAAGAAGAGCTGGTCCCAAGAACCAGCCAATGAGGTAAAGACAGTCCTTGATAAGAAGCAGGAGCAGGCCCCAAGAGCCAGCTAAGACTGGTCTTGCGGCTTGGGTGAATACCAAGAAATCACTGAGCCTGCGCAAGGAAAAAGGTTACTAGCGGTGACGAAGAGGAGTCATCTATCTTCATCTCTGCGACCACCGGACGACCACCATAAAGAGGCCCTGCGCAGGTGCAGTTGGGAGGGGACTATGGAAATGACCTCTCGGAGCAAATTTTAATATGAAGCGGGGATAGGTCATGCATATGTATAGGCGTATTGTGAATATGTACTACCTGACTGTATAAACTTGAGGCGAACTGCCGAGTCGGGCGCGCACGACTTTGGTGGGACTACCCCCCGTGTCGCCCAGCGCTGAATGAACATGCCTACTTTACAATCTCACTGATTGTGGAGCCTGTTTTCCGCACGTCACCAGTGCCACTGCTAACGTGCATGTTTCCAACCACAGCACATTATAGCAGCCAGCACGTCATTGCCTTTACCCACACAGGCCTGGGTGCGAGAGCATAATCATGGAGTCAAGGACAGATCAATATGATCATCGTTGAAGACCCTTTACTAGAGCATCAGACATCATTTTATACGTTGTTTACATCCGTACATGCGTTTAGCTATTTTACTATTGGTTACACACATGCTTCACGTGC
The DNA here is from genome assembly GCF_947461875.1 of Haliaeetus albicilla. Classification (NCBI taxonomy): domain Eukaryota; kingdom Metazoa; phylum Chordata; class Aves; order Accipitriformes; family Accipitridae; genus Haliaeetus; species Haliaeetus albicilla. The sequence goes on along the minus strand of NC_091484.1, from coordinate 12,477,642 downwards.
TGTCCACGCGCCTAGTTACACTTAATGATTGGTTATATCAACACTGTACACGCGCATAAACATAAGACATAATTGGTTATGCTTACTAAAACATGCGAACCTTGTCTCAGTCTAATTGGTCAAGATAAACTGCCGAATTGAGGTTCTTTGTGCCAAGTTCCCATGCGCACCTGTGTTCTTCTGATTGGCATCTTTCTTTTTTTGTCTTCTTGTTTATTCTGTTCAAGGCCTTCTAAAGGCGTGTGGAATGCTCTTGCGACCGTTAGCTAAATATGTGTCCACACCTGGGCGTGGAGAGAAGGACTTAGACAGCGAGGACCGTTGGCTGTCGTGAGCCGAGGTGGGTTTGGTAATTCTGCTATGCCCGGACTTCTGCAACACTAAGGAAGCCTTTCCTAAAGCTGAGCAGAGCGCTGATGTCATGGCAGTGCCTTGACCAGGAGAAACCCAGCAATACTTGAGCAAAATCAAGTTGCAAGCACTGGTTTTATCTCGGGATGTTTTTCCCCTTTTTCCAGACTATTTTTCACCTTTTCAGATGATAAAGTTACCGTCACAGTTCCTTGGTTTTGTGCTTATTGATAGTATAGAATCATAGAATCATTTAGGTTGGAAAAGACCTTCAAGATCATCGAGTCCAACCATCAACCATGCCCCCTAAACCATGTCCTGAAGTACCCTGTCCGCTCGCTTTTTGAATATCGTCAGGGATGGTGACTCAACCACTTCCCTGGGCAGCCCATTCCAATGTCTGACAACCCTCTCAGTAAAGGAATTTTTCCTCATATCTAACCTAAATCTCCCTTGCTGCAACTTGAGGCCATTTCCTCTTGTCCTATCTCCAGCCACCTGACAGAGGAGACCAACACCCACCTCACTACAACCCCCCTTCAGGTAGTTGTAGGGAGCGATAAGGTCTCCCCTCAGCCTCCTTTTCTCCAGACTCAACAGCCCCAGCTCCCTCAGCCGCTCCTCACAAGACTTGTGCTCCAGGCCCCTCACCAGCTTGGTTGCCCTCCTCTGAACACGCTCCAGCACCTCCACGTCTTTCCTGTAGTGAGGGGCCCAAAACTGAACACAGGACTCGAGGTGCGGCCTCACCAGTGCCCAGTACAGGGGAACAACCACCTCCCTGCTCCTGCTGGCCACACTATTTCTGATGCAGGCCAGGATGCCGTTGGCCTTCTTGGCCACCTGGGCACGCTGCTGGCTCATATTCAGCCGGCTGCCAACCAGCACCCCCAGGTCTTTCTCTGCCGGGCAGCTTTCCAGCCACTCTTCCCCAAGCCCGTAGCGCTGCATGGGGTTGCCGTGACCCAGGTGCAGGACCCGGCACTTGGCCTTGTTGAACCTCACACGATTGGCCTCAGCCCACCGATCCAGCCTGTCCGGATCTCTCTGTAGGGCCTCCCTACCCTCAAGCAGATCGACCCTGCCTCCCAACTTGGTGTCGTCTGCAAACTTGCTGAGGGTGCCCTCGATCCCCTCGTCCAAATCATCGATAAAGGTATTAAACAGAACGGGGCCTAACACCGAGCCCTGAGGAACACCACTTGTGACCCGCCGCCAACTGGATTTCACCCCATTCACCACAACCCTCTGGGCCCGGCCAGCCAGCCCGTTTTTCACCCAGTGAAGGGTGCACTTATCCAGGCCACGAGACGCCAGCTTCTCAAGGAGTATGCCATGAGAGACAGTGTCAAAGGCCTTGCTGAAGTCGAGGTAGACAACATCCACAGCCTTTCCCTCATCCACTAGGTGGGTCACCTGGTCACAGAAGGAGATCAGGCTGGTCCAGCAGGACCTGCCTTTCGTAAACCCATGCTGACTGGGCCTGATCCCCTGCTTGTCCTGGACTTGCCATCTGAGCGCTCTCAAGACAAACCGCTCCATAATCTTCCCCGGAACCGAGGTCAGGCTGACAGGCCTGTAGTTCCCCGGATCCTCCCTCCGACCCTTCTTGTAAATGGGCGTCACGCTGGCAAGCCTCCAGTCCTCTGGGACCTCCCCTGTTGACCAGGATCGCTGATAGATGACAGAGAGTGGCTTGGCAAGGACCTCTGCCAGTTCCCTCAGTACTCTTGGATGGATCCCATCAGGTCCCACAGGTCCCATAGATTTCTGAGTGTCCAGATGGCGTAGCAGGTCCCTAACTAATTCCTCCTGGATTAAGGGGGGTATGTTCTGCTCTTCATCCTCGCCTTCCAGCTCAAGGGGTGGAGTACCCTGAGGATGACTGGACTCACTATTAAAGTATTAAAGTATGCCGGGATGCCTTTGGTTTCTCGGTGCTGAGCTGCACTTCAGAGATACCAGCCGCGCTGCTCAAGGATGCTTCTCGTCCCCAGCTGTGTGCACAGGATCACGGTTCCCAGGCTGGCAGGCTTTGTCCCTGCCGGTATTTCAGCAAACATCTTCTTCTAGTCGGTATTTTTCCCCTTATAACCAGATCACCCGTGTGCCTCGCTCATGTCACAGCCCTGCGGTCCTGTGGCCCCTTTGCCCCATGGCTCCCGAGGTTGCGGAGCCCTGTGGGTTCTGGCACTGCTCCACCACCACCACTGGTGGGGCTGCGAGCGTGGGTGTCCCCCCCACACCCCTGATGGTGCCTGTTGCTGCCGGGGACCCTGCCTGTCCAGGGCTGCTCTGCAGAGAGCACCGGCACCAGGAGGGGCAGGCAGGTGTAGAGACAGAGACACTGCCATTGCTGGTCCCATGGCTCGGGGGGGGCTGTGAGCAGTGACCGCTGGGACCAGGCGAGGCGGCCGTAGGAAGGGAAAACCAGCAAAAAGCACAGGGAGGGACTGCGGTGTCCGCCTCTGGGGAAACGGTGCAGCAGAGAGAGAGAAAACCAGTGGAGAAACCTCCAGAAGAGGAGGGAGATGATAGTCTGGGACGGCTGCCCTCCAGCACCGGTGCTGCTGCTCAGTTAATCTTTGCCTCCAGAGCATCTGCTCACAAGCTGACAATCCATGAACTCCGTCTCAGAATCCACAAGCAGAAAACCACCAGTCTGATAAACAGGGTCAGGCCTCTTCTGAAGAGGCTGGAGAAGACTAAGCCTAACCTTAAAGCCCCGCTCTTGGGGGAAGGAGACACAGAGGAACAAGAAAAGCCCAACCCTGTACAGGGTCTGAGGGTGCCTCCTTGGACCTTTACATTTAAAGCCACTGGATTCATTAGGAGCAGCTGGGGACAGGGACCAGGCTTAATTAGCCAGAGGAGAAGAGGAGCGAAGGTTTGCCTCAGCCAGTGGCCCGGCTGCAGACACAGCCATGTGAGGTAGCGTACGGAGCGAGTTCAGCTCCACGCGTGAGTCATGAGGCTGAGCACCCTGACACCTAGGTTCATCCTGTCTCGCTTTAGGTGTGTATCTGACGGGCTTGGCTGTTGACTTGCCTGAGAGAGGGAAACAGCAGCAGCGTGGTGGCAATTTCTTCTCCGCAATATGTGTCGCGTGCTCTGGCGGGTTTTCTTTCCTGTACGGGAAACTGCACAGGGAGGCGCCTACGGCTGGGCAGGGTCAGTTTCACCTGAATGTGTAATATTTTCTATACTACCCCACTCAACTCTCTCCAAAGTGAAAGGACCCTCATACGAAAGAACCAGTAAATCCACACGAGAACCGATGGCGTGAAACCACATGAAGGAGCTTGCTGCCTTGGAGCGAAAACCAACTACAAAGGGCTTTGACTAGAAGTAACCTTGAATTTCACAGTGCTGAAACAAGAAAGGTTTTTACATGGGTTGGAGCACCCTGCTGACTGTCGAGCCACCAATACGAGGAGTCACACCTATGCTGAGAAGCACGGTGACCCGCTCGGCAACCCAGACAGCTGATGCCACATTACAGTGTGGAAAAGATAAGTCAGTGTGCTGGACCCGGGGATGCTGAAATCAAGACTTGCCTCATCGCTGGACCGCTGCCGCTTCCTTTGCACGAGGCTGAGTTGCCGCTGCTGGCTGAAGAAGCCCCAAAATTCTGACAGATGTTAGCAGGACTCGGCTGGTTTTTGCACAGTGTTGACAAAGGGTGCTTTTCACGGGAAGCAAGTGGGCTGGCTCTGGACTTGTAGGGTAAGGATCCATTAGTCCGACCATAAGGGCCACGGCTGGAAGGGAAGAGACACGGTTAAAGCATATTAGACTGTTCTCATCACACAACCCATTATGTGTCTTATTTTACACACAAAGCTGTCTAAACACTAACGCAGATAACTGTGAGTGGCCAGGAAGAAAGAAAGAAAGAAAGAAAGAAAGTCCTGAAGTCGCCAACCACTGCATGTTCTTCCACTGACTGTGGGGCTCTCCGTCTGAATTACGTGACCTAGGAAAACCTCGGCCATTTTCACATTTCTCTGTGGATAACACGGTTCCCAGTGACTCCGTCAGATCATCCACGTTCCCTGACCCTCTGATGCCATGAAGTAAGGAGAGGACCACAGCCTGGACTAGTGCCAAAAGAACCATGTTTCGGCTTTCCCCGGCCAGGTCTGCAGACAGATGCCCGTGCGTGGAGGTTTGCTGTAAGACTGCTTTCATGCTCCTCAGCAAGCAGCTCGAGGGATCGCAGCATGCAGTGAAAACAGATTTTGTTTGAGCCACTGTTCTTTTCTGTCTTTGGCATACCCGCTGCTTCAGCTGTCATGTCAGCTATTCATTTGTCAGCTATTCATAAAAAAAAAAAGACGGAAGATTTTAAATTTCTCTTTGGAAGACAGTATTTGACAGTACCAGAAAATTTTACAGTACACACAGAGAAATGTACTTTGAAGAGAGAAATGGCCCTTAGCTCAACCCATGTACTCCTGCCAGGCAACTGGGGACACCCAGCATCCTGGCGCTAAGCGTGGAGAGATGATAGGTAATGGGAATCATATTTGCCTTCTGATGCAGCTGTATAATACGATTCTTCCGTTCTTTTTCTGTTGTCATTTCACTATATTGCGATTTCAGTATATGAAGTTGTGGTGAGTTGACCCTGGTTAGATGCCAGGTGCCCACCAAAGCCGTTCTATCACTCCCCCTCCTCAAGTGGACAGGGGAGGGAAAATATAACAAAGAGCTTGTGGGTCGAGATAAGGACAGGAGAGATCACTCACCAATTACCGTCACGGGCAAAACAGACTCAGCTTGGGGAAAATTAACTCAATTTATTACAAATCAACCAGAGTAGGGTAATGAGAAATAAAACCAACTCTCAGAACACCTTCCCTCCACTCCTCCCTTCTTCCCGGGCACAACTTCACTCCCGGATTCTCTACCAAGCCCCCCCAGCGGCACAGGGGGACGGGGAATGGGGTTTACGGTCATCACGTGTTATTTTCTGCCGCTTCATCCTCCTCAGGGCGAGGGCTCATCACATTCTTCCCCTGCTCCAACGTGGGGTCCCACTCACGGGAGACAGTCCTCCACGAACTTCTCCAACGTGGGTCCTTCCCACGGGCTGCAGTCCTTCACAAACTGCTCCAGCGTGGGTCCTTTCCACAGCGTGCAGTCCTTCAGGAGCACACTGCTCCAGCGTGGGTCCCCCACGGGGTCCCAAGTCCTGCCAGAAAACCTGCTCCGTGGGCTCCTCTCTCCACAGATCCGCAGGTCCTGCCAGGAGCCTGCTCCAGTGCAGGGTTCCCATGGGGTCACAGCCTCCTTTGGGAACCCCCCTGCTCCGGCATGGGGTCCTCCATGGGCTGCAGGTGGATATCTGCTCCACCGTGGACCTCCATGGACTGCAGGGGGACAGCCTGCCTCACCATGGTCTTCCCCACGGGCTGCAGGGGAATCTCTGCTCCAGCACCTGGAGCATCTCCTCCCCCTCCTTCTTCACTGACCTTGGTGTCCGCAGGGTTGTTTCTCTTACATGTTCTCACTCCTCTCTCCGGCTGCTGCTTTCCATCTGTCCCAACCTTTTTTTTTCCTTCTTAAAAATGTTATCACAGAGGCGTTACCACTATCGCTGATGGGCTCGGACTTGGCCAGCGGCGGGTCCGTCTTAGAGCCGGCTGGTATGGGCTCTCTCGAACACAGGGGAAGCTTCCAGCAGCTTCTTCCAGAAGCCACCCCTGTAACCCCCCCCTCCCGCTACCAAAACCTTGCCACACAAAGCCAATACATTAGTATATATCACTTCTCTAAATAAAAATTCCCCGTAACATCAACTATCCTCAAATAAATAAATTTAGTATGAAAACCTTAAACCTCCCTCATGCAGAGCATCTGAAAGTAGCTGGTCAAGGAGTATAGGACTCTGAGACCCTGTCACCTGCCAACTAGCTGAGGGCACGCTCTGCCACATTGTCCGCACCCCTCGTGAGGAGTGGACATTGCATCATCGCCGGTGCCCAAACTTGGCGCATTGCTAGCGGGCGATCCTCTCGTGGGGCTTTGTGCCAGAAATTGCAGCCCCCTGGGCAGGCATGAGAACTGTTTTTGGTCGCCCTCTGCAGCCTCTTATTGGACTCAGTCTTTGTCACCTCGTCAGCCAGGGCGTTAATGGGAGATGGTGTCAAAATGCGAACTAAACCCAAAGTAAACAACATCCTTTGGTCTCCCCTGTTCCCAGCATGTTCTGCTCCATCCTATTCCAAAGGACCAAAGCAAGGCCGACCAGCCTGTGCTGCCTCCGATCTCCTTTCTGGCCCTTCCCGAAGACAGGAGCCACATTTGCTTTCTCCCAGTCCTCGGGAACCTTTCCCAATTGCTGCAACACTTCCAAGATCATTGAGAGCAGCCTCATGGTCACGTCAGCCAGCTCCCTCAGCACCCGTGGGTGGATGCCCTGAGGCCTTGGCATGGCCCCATCCCGGCCCCCCCGGTCTCTAGGAAAGAAAGATCAACTCTCCATCGGTGTGACCATGAAAGGAAATTTATTGCCACCAGAACCCCGTGCCCATCGTGGTCCACAGCCGCAGAAGATGCTGTCTGCCCCTGGCCGCAGGCGATGATGGAAAGCTGCAGTGACACAGGAGGGGTGATGAGGAGCTGGCCTTGCTGCGTGCTCCCCTTCTGCTCCAAGCCAGGCTTTTGGCTGCCAAGCCTCTGACCTCCTCCCTGACCTGCAGAGCCGGAGCTCAGCTCCGCTCAAACCTACCTGAGGAGAGGAGCCTCATTCCTGCTGCTGCTGCCAAGAGCCGCCAAGGCCTCTTGTTTTTTCCAGGATGTCTCCTAAGGCAAAGAGGCAAATGTCAGAGCGTTGCCCTCCAGCCCTGTCTCGCGGCCCTCCCCTACGCCTGGGACATGCTCGGGGAGAGAAAGATCAGAACTTTACAGTCGGGACATAGCAGCAGGCAGAGCCGAGCATCGCTTCGTGCGGGGCCCGGCCACCCCACCAGCGCCGGCTCTGCACGCTGTCGCCTTCTCCTCCGTCGTGTCCCATCATGATCCCCTCATAAAGGCACTCAGACTCTGTGAAATACCTCTTAACATCCTATTTATCAGAGCTAGCGCTAGAAAGAAAGACTGATAGAGATAGTCCCTTCAGATGCTAGGAACCTTGCAAAACAGCACCGAATGCACCTCCAATCCCGATGCAGGGTGCTGTGCAGACACCGCCTATGGGAAGGGTAAGGCCATTTTGGCCATTTGAGCTGTTACAGGATTTTCCTACGAGGCCATGCAGGCGGCATAGTCGCTGGTACATGGGGGAGCTGCCCGCAGGCTCCTCGGTCGCAGCGAGCTTGCTAAGCTCCTCCTGAGGCCAAGGGACGGGATGTGCACAGAGCAGCACAGGCTTGGGTCTCCTCAGGTGCGGTTAACTGTTAGGTGGCTCTCTGAACTCCTTGGCGGGCAATGGGCTTTGGTCAGGATCCCTTCAGCTGCCAAGGGCTGAAGTTGCTAGAAACCCGCTCAGAGGCCATCTCAGCCCAGGAAGCCTTGTTTGGCACCAGGTTTCCCCCTTGCCACCCTGTTGACATCAGGCGAAGGAGCGTGGTCTCAGGAAAGAGCCCCGTTTGCCTTTACTAGCCTGCCCAAGGTGCCGAAGCCCCTTGCCGCTCTTCACCAGGCTCTTGCCAGTGAGGGGCTGCAGTCAGAAAGGGCAAAAGTTGGTCTCACCTCCTTGGGTGCTCCCCTGACGGCGCTGCCCAGGCCTCTCACTGCCATCTGCCGCACGGCGCCGATTCCGTGCTGGGATTTCTCCACCAAGACACCTAGGACCCTTTCCAGGGACTTCTTCTCCATGACTGTCGGATCCTTCATCAGCTGCAATAAAGCAATATGCCCGTGAGTGCCACCTAAGTCGAGGCACACCACGCGAACGGGCTTCGTAGAAAGGAGGATCCGTTGGATCCCTTGGATGGTGACGCTCTCTTCTGGCACCTTCTTCCTTCAGAAAGAGGCGTCCCAAGCAGCAGTTTTCTAAGAGAAGCCCTCTGCACCCTTCCTTCCCCTCCTGTTGCCTCACCTCAGCAAAGAAAGCTGTTGCTGTGAGCTGCAGGTTTTCCGAGGGGGAGTTCAGCCACTGGGAGAGGGCCCATATCACACCCCTTGTGACCAGCCGGTTGCGAAGCAGGACACTGCACACAGAGAAGGCAACTCACGGTCACGCGGCAAGGACGCCGGCCACGACCCCAAACTTCCCCAGCTCCCTGCACACATGGGAATGGCCCTGGCAGCCATGTCCCCGGGCACAGCCACCCACGAGAAGGTGAGACGCAAGAAGAGGATCTCACCTCGTCAGGAGACACACGCCGTCAGCGTGAGCCTGTGGGTTTCTGAGGGATGCCCACGCTCCCTGCCTCCATAGCAGCAGCAGCCATCTCTCCTCCATGCATCTGCTCAGCACCAGCTCTAGAGCCTCACAGTAAGGGCTGGGAAAAAGAAAGCCCAAAGACATCTCAGGTCGCAGCAGGTCCAGGGAAGATTTGTCTGTAGCAGAGCTAAAAGGCTCCGCTGCCTCGGGAGGTGTTGGTTCACTCATCCCACACTCCACGCCCGTGAAAATGGACATTTTCATCCTTTGCCATGCCTCAGGCCACTGACAGCAGGAGGAAACCCAGGGTCCCCGTGCTCCCTCGATGCCAGATGCCCAAGGTGCTCCCTAAGGGCTCTTCTTACCAGCATTCTATGAGACAGCCCCAGTTCCCCCCAACCCTTGAGGACCAGGAGCAGGGGCAGAGCCTGCCGCTACGAGGACGCGACACAACGGCTCCGTCCGCCTATAAATTTTAAAGGCAGGAACACCACTGCTGCAGCCAAGCCCTGCGGCCACACGCTGCCAGGCCACAGATTACACGAGCTAAGTCTCCACCACGCCAAACCACAGACGGCCGTGGCCAGAGCTGGGCCACAGCCCCCGGGCCGGGAAGGGTCTTCTCCCCCATCCGCAGGGTGCTCGGCCGGACCATTCCCACGCAGGGTCTCTCCCCAGTCCGCGGAGGGACAAGAAGGACGCCCTGCCACCGGGGTTGCACACCAGGCAGGATGAGAGCAACCGGCGATGCCAACCCCGTGACTCCTTCCTCTCTGGGAACGGACATTTCTCCAGGAAAGAAGAGAAGTCGAGCCAGCCCTGGCAACCTGCTGCCACGCGTAGGAACCTGGGCAGGCCCAAGCGCTCCCTCAGCGCCACAGATGAACACGGCTGGCTGGGGAAGTAAAGCTCCCCAACTTCCCTGCCCCTCCTGCTCCTTACCTGCGCAGCTTGTCCTCCCTCCTTGATGCACTGAAGAAGAGCCCTCTCTGGTATCTGAGAGGGGCAGGCAGCATCACCTCACCCAGCGCCTTGCTGATCTCACCCAGGAGGCCAGGAAGGAGACGGGGAAGCAGGCGCTGGACCCTTTCCTTGGCTGGCAGCACGAACACCACCTCGGAGATGGCACAGGGGAGCTGCAGGGAAATTCGGCCAAGAAACACCCATTCAACAAGGGCTTTGCCCACCAGTGCACTCCCGCTGCCTCCCTTGGGGAGCTTTTGCTGCCTGCAGGTCTCATGCCAGGGACAGCCTTGCGGTCCAGGACCAGAAAAACGTGTCCCGGCCCCTCACAGCCCCAGTGCTGAGATGCCCCAGCACGTTACCCCTGTGCAGTCTCCCCAGGCGTTTGCTAGAAAGCAGACACGAAGCTGCAGGAAGGCCTCTGCCATCGAGCGTACCATGAGGGGCTCCAGAGCAGCCTGGCTGTGGTCCGGTTCGTGAGCGGAGGAGTGGGGCCCAGGGCTGTTCTCTCCCGCTGCCTCCAGCTTCTGTGTTAAGTACTTCAGGACCTGAACCCCAAGGCTGCTTCTCCCCAGGATCCTCCACAGCTCCATCGTGTCCCTGCAGGGCAAGAGACATTCACCCTTGAGCTCATACCCTTGGTACCTGCGGTGCCCTCACCAGAGCCCAAACTCTCTCCTTGTCAGCAGTGGGGCTTATGATGCCTGGTTTTTTCCGGAGATGGGAGCACATGGCCTTGCAATGCTCAGACCTTTTGGGAGACGAGCGACCTTGTTCTTCTTTGGATTCCTCTTAACACGGGCAAGCCACGTTTAATCACAGAGGGGCAAGATGGGAGTGCACGGACCTGTCCATGGGCAGACGTTTCTGGAGGAGGCTCTCGACCACAGGCTCGTGGTGAAAGCAGGCCAGGAGATACACTGCGTGGAGCAGGAGGCGCCTGTGGGTGTCCTTTTGCACAGTCTGCATGCGGCTGTAAAGGACGTGCAGGACTTCTGGCACCTGAAAGGAAGAAGACGAGAAAGAATGCCACAACGTGTCCTTTCCCCGTACTTCTACAGAACACAAACACGGTCAATTAGTTCACGAGCAATGCCTGCTCCCTTGACACGCTGTCAGGGTCTAGTCCTAAACTTCCTAAACTTCACCGTGCCGCTCTGCCCAAGCCCTGGCTCACAGGTCGGGGCGAGCGTGCCCTTGGCACGCAAACACGCACGTGCCCTCGGTTGCTGCACTTGCCTGGGCCCAGCGGTGCCAGGGGCTGAGCACTTTGCCTACACCCAAGAGATGGACAAGTTTCTCACCAAACAGCCTGGGTAACCCTGACCACCGGGCTGTGGCAGTGCAAGATCAAAACCAAAACCACGCTCCAAGCCCATAAAGAAGCCTCACAGTGAAAGGACAGGAACAGGAAGGTCGGTGCATCCCAGGGGTAGCTGTCTCACGGCAAGGACCTGCTCCAGCAGGAGACTTTGGACTGCCCGTGCCCATGCCCCCCGCTCCACAGAGCAGAATGTGGCAGGAGGTGCTAACACGCAGCTCGGACCGGTGATACCCTTCGTCTCGGCACACAGGCTGCGTTTCTTTAGCTTGCGTCAACTGCGCGAGGTGTAGTGCAACAGCCAACAGGGAAAAGTCAAAGCCAAGCCGCAAAAAATGTCCCTCTTACCTCCTGATATATTTGCTGTCCACATTTTTCCAGAAAGGTAGTCATCCACATCTCAGCGGCCCACGCACGCTCGTCTCTGGTACACTTCAGGCTTTCCGTGATGGTGCTCATGAAGTCTGCGGCCTCTGGTGGGGGGAAATACTTGCAGACAGTCTGGAGTGAAATCAGAAAGAGGAGAGACCCGGTCACAACTCTGCATCTCTGCAGAACGGGAAGGAGCCTTGAAGGGACTCTTAAGTTCAGCGGGTCGCCTGTCATGGAAGGGGCAATCACAGTACACTCCTGCCATTTATGTTTTATGGAGCCAAGAGATTTAGAAGTGCCTCCCCTCACGTTTGCTTATCTGCAAAGCTCGTCTTCCGACAACAGCACTCTCTCGTGCACACACACACACACACGCACAAACACGACGTGGTATCCGCTCCTTTGACAGCGTGCCTAAAGGCCAGGCACGTCTCGGAGCCTCCTGCCACTTGCCCAACAACGGAGGTGCTGGCATGACAGCTCCCTCTGGAAATGGCGTGGGAGCCTGGAAGGAGCAGGGGGATGTGCAGGAGCCCAGTCGCCAAGCCCCATACCGGGGCCGGTTACCTTTGCTATTTCGTAAGAGGTCTCAAGCAGAGGCACGTTGTCGGTGGTGTCCAGCCCTTTACGCAGGCACGCAATGTCACCCGCCTCGGGTGCCACCTTCCTGGTCTTGGCTGGGAGAAGCACCAGGTAAAAAGGAGAGTCATATTTACAGGAACCCAACCATCAGCCCCAGCTATCGAAAAAGGAGGACCCGGGGTTGGGGCAGCAAAGGCCAGGAATTTGGCGCAGCGGGATGTGACAGGGATGGCTCTGGGAGGGGGGAAACGTCCTCAGCACAGAGGGATGCTGCTCCCTGAAGCGCAGGCAAGAACTCACTTCTAACCAATTTCTTTGCGGGGACAGTGATTTTGTACGGCCACAGAACACCCCGTCTACAACCTTCCTCCCTTGCGGAGAGCATTTCTTGGCTGGCTGGAGAGGGGTTTAACCAGAACCCCCTCCCCAACCTCACGCTCTGGGCCAGCAGCGGAAGTCCCTGCTCCAAAACTCTGGGCAGCTAACTGATTTCCCCTCTGGTCCTGGGCAGATTTTCCTGACCAAGCCTGGCAAGCCCCCTCTGTCCTCACCTCGCATTTGCAGAAGGTGACCCAGGCAGACCCCTGCCCAGCGGCGGGACGTGGCCAGGGATTCGGTAGTCAGAGGTCCCAGCAGCCCCACCAAGAAGCCAAATTGCTTGCAAGCGCATCCTCTCTGCAGGGGCAAGAGGCGGCAAAAGGGTCGCAGGGAGACCCGGTGCCCGCTCACCTCTCCCGGCCATGCTGCCCGGAGCAGGGATCGGGCAGAGGAGAGGGCAGAGGTGCTGCCCTGCCGCTCCGCAAGACCTGAAACCCAGCGCCCAGCCAAGCAGGGCTCTCTTCTGGGAGAGGCATGGGGCACACAGGAGCTCCCTACTCACCGTGACCTCGAATCGCTCCTCGCAATCACCCAGCAGCTGGGCGCAGACCTGCAAGGCCCTCTCCCGCTCCCACGCTTTGGCCGAGGTGAGCCAGCACTGCAGGACCTGGCGCAGGGGGTTATTCTGTCTCACGACGGGCACCTTTCTCTCCCCGACATCCCTCCGTCTCCCTCCTCTGGACCCTTCCTCGACGGCCTGCCCTGCGGCTCGGCACGGCCCCCAGACCCACCGAGCACTGGCAGTGCTGCCTTCGCAGCCCCGCTCTCTAAGCCCCCCCAAATCTCCGCCTCAGCTTCTTTCCCCATCACCCCATGACTGCGCACATGGACCACATCCTCGAAGGAGGTAGAGGTCACCTCCGCCTCGAGAAGGACTGCTAAAATCCGGCCCAGACCCTTCCTCGACGGCCTGCCCTGCGGCTCGGCACGGCCCCCAGACCCACCGAGCACTGGCAGTGCTGCCTTCGCAGCCCCGCTCTCTAAGCCCCCCCAAATCTCCGCCCCAGCTTCGGAGCGACTCTTTCCCCATCACCCCATGGCTGCTCACATGGACCACATCCTCGAAGGAGGTAGAGGTCACCTCCGCCTCGAGAAGGACTGCTAAAATCCGGCCCAGACCTTCCAAGCACAGCGTGTGCAGGGTCTGAAAGCAAGAAAAGGAGGACTGAGGTTTGGCATCACGGGGGGCTGCCAGGGCACGCTGAGGGGGGATCCTGGCCAAGAGGTGGGCAGCGCCACGATGGCGGGTACCTGTATGTTCCGAGTTTGCCTCGCTATCTTCCCTCTCCCTTCCATCTCCTCCTTGCAAGGAAAGGACAAGATGGTGTGGCAGCACTCAGCCAGCAGGCTGCAACTTTCCTTCCTGCTCAAAGATGGCTTCAGCTTCCTGGCCAGAGAAAAAAAAGGAAGAGAAAAACAACACGGGGACTCACTAGCTCTCTCCAGAGCGGCTCAAATGACAACTGGGTTTGTCCTCATGGAGAGACATCAGAAACGGGAAACGTCGTCCCACCCCGCAGACCCTGCTACTCCCAGAACTACGGATAAGGTCACAGGGCTCCGGGTGGGGAAACAGAATGAGTCCGAGGGTCTGGGCTGTGGACCTTACCTCAGCTGCACCAGACCGAGAAACACTTGGGACGCCGTGGAGTCCCAGGGCTCCTCCATTGTCCGGTCCTGCAAGTTCAAGAGACACACACAAAGTGGGCGGTGGGGACAGGCTTTTTGCGGGGGACAGGCTCTGCTGCCAGACCTACGTAGAAATGCTTGCACGCTTCTAGTGGCGGGGCTGGTCGTGTTTTGTGGGGCCAGAGCACACAGGCAGCACATGTATATCCCATGCTGAACGGCCGCGGGCGCTGGCGCTGAGCAGCTCCTTGAGGAAATCCAGAACTGCCCTCATCACCTGCCGTGGCTTCCCACCCGTGAGACCTCTCCCCGTGTCTGACAGGGCTGGACATGGCCCTGGGCACCAGGGCAGAGCTCCTCAGGCACACCAGAGCCCCAGGGAGATGGCAGAGCATCCCCTCCACAGGAGAGAAGCCCCAGTGCCTCTTGGCTCCCTCCTGGGTTGCTCTTCTCTTGCCTGAAAGAAGCCTCAGGGCTCCTCTGCCCTCCCTGTTCCTTCAGTAAAGGCTCCCTAGCTCCTCTGGCACCCAGCAGCTCCCCGACACCCTGTGGTACTTGCACAGACCCCACGGCCACGCCTGACCTTGGTCGCCCAGAAAGCGTCTTGGTACAGGAGGAGCTGATCCCAGGCGTATTCCCGGTGCTGCTCCTCGCGCAGGAGGACGCCAATCATGGCAGCCACAGCCCTGAGGACAGCTTGCTTGTCCTGGAGAGGGAAGGGAGGGCTGAAGATCTGCCGAGCGCTCAGCAACCCCTGCCCACGAGTCCTACCCCTCCCAGAGAGAAGGGCTCACTCCGGAGGACGAAAAGCAGTTCCCCGTGCTGGCACCCAATGCCCCGCTGCTAAAAGGTCCCAGGATTTGACTGCTTCTTGTCAGCCAAATACTACCAGCCCTGGGCATGGGACTGGCAGACTCCTGGCCTGGGGGGAGCTGCTTTCTCAGTCCCTGGGCTGGAAAGGCAGCTGCCCTCACCTCTTCCTCCTCGCAGCCCAGCCAGTTTTGCACCACGTAGCAATAGAGGGGGTAAATGTGTTTGCAGAGCTGCGCTTCCCCGACACGAGGGAAGGGGCATTTGTCCCAGGAGCAGAAGTAAGTCTTCACCCCTTCCGACCATTGCTCCAGAACTGCACCAAAAGAAAGGAAAAAGGGGCAGGTGGGCGCCTGCGGCGGGAAGGGTACCTCGCACCCTCACCCAAGCCTGCTTTCAGCACAGCCCCCAGCTTGCCAGCTTTTGGCTTGAGGCCACATCTGGATTCAGGGGCGCAGATCGTGCGCTCGAGGTGTCTGCGCTCTTTCTCTTCTCCTCCCCACCACAGCTTCTCCTCCTCACGTGCCTGTTCCCCTCCAGCCTATACCCGCTGCATCCCTCGCCCTTCCCTGCCCAAATATTTGCCCTTCAGCACAGGCACGTGAAGCCGGTTGAAAGGCTCAGGACCAGGCAGCCCAAAGGCACCCGTGAGTTCCTCTGTGCAGGTACCCAGCGTCTCCACATCCTGCCCACCAGAGACGTCTGACGCTTCACCCGCCGTTCCTACGTGCTCACGGCAGTTTGGCATTGCCAAAATAGCGAGGTCGGGCTCGGATGCGCCGAGATCGGAGCGAGCCAGCCCGTACCCTTCCCCTGCCTTCAGGGCCACGGCTGAGGGTCTGACACTCACCACCGCAGACGGCACGCCGGACCTGTCCGCTCCCCACTCGGCTCAGGACGGCGCGGAGGGCGAGCAGCGTCATTCCGGCAAAAGGGATGCATCGCAGGGCTGCAGAGAGGGCAGGGCAGAGGGATAGAGCGTGGACGCAGTCAGCCGGAGCTGTGGGGGGGGCCTGGGGTCCAGCCCTCAACGGCACTGCCCATCAGAAGGGCCAGGAGTGTTGGGATGGGGGGGACGTGCTGCAGGGCCAGGGGGACATGAGTGATATCTGAGGGATGGGGGAGGCCCCCGACAATGGGGAGGGCTCCTGCTTTCCTGAGAGGGAGCAGGGAAGGGCTTTGGCGGGCATGGGGAGGATGGTGTGGGGCAGAGCCCCTGAAGGTTTGGTCCCTGACACGTTCCTGCCCTCAGAGCACCACGATTGAGGCTGTGAGGCAGAGCTCCCGCTCAGCCCCAGCCCTGGCAATGGAGCCTGGCAAGGAGGCACCGCAAGCCCATAGGCCTCCAGTTCGGGACAGAGCATCTGGGAGGGGAAGGATCCCCTCTCCCGGTTATCACGGACCATCACTCAAAGCAGGAGGCCAGGGTTCCATACCGTAGCTGCTGGCCAGTTTGCCCAGGGTGACAAAGACAAATTCCTCGGAGGTTCCCCCCACGGCTTTCAGGTGTCCCTGGAGCTCGGACATCACGAAATGGAAGTGGGAGCCAGCCAGCGCCACCAGGATGTCACTAGCGGCTGTCCTCATGTCATCGGTCACACCCTAAAAAAGCACCATAGGTGAAACGCTCCGCGGGAAAAAGGCTGAGGCGCTCGGACGGGGATAAACCGGCCAGCAATGACCTCAGGGCTAGCCGAGAGACAGTCCCGTCTCCCCAGCAAGACCCCATGGGGACGTCTGCGCCCCAGGCCAGGCATCTGCCCCTTTTTGTGCCCTGGGGAAGGCGAGCAGGATGGGCAACAGAGACTTGAACCCAACTCTCCCCAGGCAGGCCACATCTGCCCCTCTCCGGAGGTCTCGACAGGCTCTCACCAAGTGCCCCACAAGAACGAGTCCCCAGAGCCTCTCCTTAAGCCAAGACTTGCCAGCAGCTGGAATTGGGAGCCTGTGTGTCCCAGCTCCATCCTCCAAGCACGGCTCATCAGTCGCCTCGCACAGAGGGGCTCGCTGGCTCTATACGCACCCCAGCGCGGAACTGGATACGGTCTCTCCTCTACAGGGAGGGCTCCCCAGGACAAGGAGCTCTCACAGGGGCATTGGGGAACCTCCGTCTTCAAAGAGAACAAGCTCACCTGGGCGGCTCTTATGTCACCAGACGCTTCAGCTATCAGGCGGTTCAAGAGACCGCTCGGCAAACGGCCGTCACCTCCCTGCAAGGCGCTCTCCAGCTGGCGGTAATTCTGCACTCGGTCACCCTGAGGACAGACCACGGAAGGGAGAAATTAAGACTTACTTTGCCCTCGTTCCCGGGGAGCTGCGAGCTGCCAGCCCTTGCTCTCCGGAGAGCCTGCGAACGGCACCATCGCCTCGTGCCCCCAGCTCGTGTCTGCGACAGAAAGGAGCGGAGGGAGCAGCTGCCCTGCAGACGGTGTCCGAGCACCAGCCACCGACCCGAGCTCATACCGACGCCAGGCCAGGTCCTCCCCAAACCCACCACTCCTATGGACATAGCCCAGCGCCAGAGGGAACGTTCGGACACGGGACGTGCGGCACTTGCCCTCTCCTGGGCAGGGAAGGCAGGGCTGGTGGGGGGAAGCCCTCAAGCCTCTGGCAGCACAGTGGGATGCCCCCGTCTCACCTCGTTGTCTTGTAGACGCTCCAACAGAGAAGTTGCAACGGCAGCACGGGTGGGGCCAGCCGCAGGGACGGAACCCATCGCCCTGCTTCTGCCCCCGGGATGCGTAGGTCTTGGCGGGGGACCTACACACGGGCAGCAACCTGGAAGGGAAGAATCCAACAGCTTTCGGAGGGGCCCAGCGACGGCGTGGATGGAGACAAGCTGGAGGTCAATCCCCATTAGACATCCAGGGCGGACATTTGCAGCAAGAGTCACGAGAGGCCAGCGAGGCCACCGGTGGGCTCTCCGTCCTTGGAGATGCTCAAACCTCGAGGGGACTCGGTCCACCGCAGACGACCGCGATGGGTCCTGCCTCCAGCGTGCTTTAGCCCCCTGCCAGCCCCTCACCTTCAAGCACTCTCAGCCTCCTCATCGCAGCAGGATTCCCTGGATGGACAGACTGGTCTCTCCAGGTCTTCCTCCTGTGAAAGCTGGGAGCAACTGGCCCAGGGAGGGACGCTGGAGCCGCAACATCAGAATGGAACATCAGAACCGAACATTGTGACATCATCACGTAACCCGGCTGTCCCTCAGACAACACTTCACCTGGGGTCCCTGCAGGGGGGAACAGCACGGACCCGGGGCGAGGATGGGCCTTTCGAGAAAGCTATTGCTCAAAACCATCTGCGGGCTACAGGCAAATTCAAGCCGTAGGGAATGGGGAAACCCTGCGCTGCAGGGCCCCGCAGCGTGGCCCCTGGCCCCGTGTCACTGCAGCCCTTTGTGGGCTCGGGGGAAAGAGTAGCTGCCACTTCCCACCGAGTTTAGCTGGAGTTGTGGTTACTCATCAATACTTTAAATCCCTGCTTGTTCCTTTCTGATAGCGGCTGGGTTCGCTCCAGGAGCTGCTATTCTTCTGTGTAACCTGCGGGAGACCTCCCCCGTTTCCCTGCAGAGACCTTTCCGTTTTGGTCCAGGCAAATGACTCCGTCTCTCTCTCTCTCCCCAAAAGGTGTCTTTTCCCTCTATATTAAGACAGAAAATGGTAGGCTGAGGCAAAGCTGATCAGCAGAGAGAACATCGAGCGCCACTCTCCCCTGTCTAGAACAGAATGAGGACAGTCTAGAACAGAACGCCAACTCGAAGCTGGCAAAAACGCCAAACCAGAAGGATGTATTGGTCACAACCTTGCCAGTGAGACAAAGGGAGTCAAAAGAATCTGAGTTTACACAATAAAGGGGGGTGAAAGATGATGTTTAGTGCCTACATTGTTGAAATTAGCTGAGGTAGAGACAGTCCTTGATAAGAAGAGCTGGTCCCAAGAACCAGCCAATGAGGTAAAGACAGTCCTTGATAAGAAGCAGGAGCAGGCCCCAAGAGCCAGCTAAGACTGGTCTTGCGGCTTGGGTGAATACCAAGAAATCACTGAGCCTGCGCAAGGAAAAAGGTTACTAGCGGTGACGAAGAGGAGTCATCTATCTTCATCTCTGCGACCACCGGACGACCACCATAAAGAGGCCCTGCGCAGGTGCAGTTGGGAGGGGACTATGGAAATGACCTCTCGGAGCAAATTTTAATATGAAGCGGGGATAGGTCATGCATATGTATAGGCGTATTGTGAATATGTACTACCTGACTGTATAAACTTGAGGCGAACTGCCGAGTCGGGCGCGCACGACTTTGGTGGGACTACCCCCCGTGCCGCCCAGCGCTGAATGAACATACCTACTTTACAATCTCACCGATTGTGGAGTCTGTTTTCCGCACGTCACCAGTGCCACTGCTAACGTGCATGTTTCCAACCACAGCACATTATAGCAGCCAGCACGTCATTGCCTTTACCCACACAGGCCTGGGTGCGAGAGCATAATCATGGAGTCAAGGACAGATCAATATGATCATCGTTGAAGACCCTTTACTAGAGCATCAGACATCATTTTATACGTTGTTTACATCCGTACATGCGTTTAGCTATTTTACTATTGGTTACACACATGCTTCACGCGCTGTCCACGCGCCTAGTTACACTTAATGATTGGTTATATCAACACTGTACACGCGCATAAACATAAGACATAATTGGTTATGCTTACTAAAACATGCGAACCTTGTCTCAGTCTAATTGGTCAAGATAAACTGCCGAATTGAGGTTCTTTGTGCCAAGTTCCCATGCGCACCTGTGTTCTTCTGATTGGCATCTTTCTTTTTTTGTCTTCTTGTTTATTCTGTTCAAGGCCTTCTAAAGGCGTGTGGAATGCTCTTGCGACCGTTAGCTAAATATGTGTCCACACCTGGGCGTGGAGAGAAGGACTTAGACAGCGAGGACCGTTGGCTGTCGTGAGCCGAGGTGGGTTTGGTAATTCTGCTATGCCCGGACTTCTGCAACACTAAGGAAGCCTTTCCTAAAGCTGAGCAGAGCGCTGATGTCATGGCAGTGCCTTGACCAGGAGAAACCCAGCAATACTTGAGCAAAATCAAGTTGCAAGCACTGGTTTTATCTCGGGATGTTTTTCCCCTTTTTCCAGACTATTTTTCACCTTTTCAGATGATAAAGTTACCGTCACAGTTCCTTGGTTTTGTGCTTATTGATAGTATAGAATCATAGAATCATTTAGGTTGGAAAAGACCTTCAAGATCATCGAGTCCAACCATCAACCATGCCCCCTAAACCATGTCCTGAAGTACCCTGTCCGCTCGCTTTTTGAATATCGTCAGGGATGGTGACTCAACCACTTCCCTGGGCAGCCCATTCCAATGTCTGACAACCCTCTCAGTAAAGGAATTTTTCCTCATATCTAACCTAAATCTCCCTTGCTGCAACTTGAGGCCATTTCCTCTTGTCCTATCTCCAGCCACCTGACAGAGGAGACCAACACCCACCTCACTACAACCCCCCTTCAGGTAGTTGTAGGGAGCGATAAGGTCTCCCCTCAGCCTCCTTTTCTCCAGACTCAACAGCCCCAGCTCCCTCAGCCGCTCCTCACAAGACTTGTGCTCCAGGCCCCTCACCAGCTTGGTTGCCCTCCTCTGAACACGCTCCAGCACCTCCACGTCTTTCCTGTAGTGAGGGGCCCAAAACTGAACACAGGACTCGAGGTGCGGCCTCACCAGTGCCCAGTACAGGGGAACAACCACCTCCCTGCTCCTGCTGGCCACACTATTTCTGATGCAGGCCAGGATGCCGTTGGCCTTCTTGGCCACCTGGGCACGCTGCTGGCTCATATTCAGCCGGCTGCCAACCAGCACCCCCAGGTCTTTCTCTGCCGGGCAGCTTTCCAGCCACTCTTCCCCAAGCCCGTAGCGCTGCATGGGGTTGCCGTGACCCAGGTGCAGGACCCGGCACTTGGCCTTGTTGAACCTCACACGATTGGCCTCAGCCCACCGATCCAGCCTGTCCGGATCTCTCTGTAGGGCCTCCCTACCCTCAAGCAGATCGA
Source organism: Haliaeetus albicilla (assembly GCF_947461875.1). NCBI lineage: Eukaryota > Metazoa > Chordata > Aves > Accipitriformes > Accipitridae > Haliaeetus > Haliaeetus albicilla. The sequence continues at coordinate 12,456,847 of NC_091484.1, read as the reverse complement.
CCCTGCCTCCCAACTTGGTGTCGTCTGCAAACTTGCTGAGGGTGCCCTCGATCCCCTCGTCCAAATCATCGATAAAGGTATTAAACAGAACGGGGCCTAACACCGAGCCCTGAGGAACACCACTTGTGACCCGCCGCCAACTGGATTTCACCCCATTCACCACAACCCTCTGGGCCCGGCCAGCCAGCCCGTTTTTCACCCAGTGAAGGGTGCACTTATCCAGGCCACGAGACGCCAGCTTCTCAAGGAGTATGCCATGAGAGACAGTGTCAAAGGCCTTGCTGAAGTCGAGGTAGACAACATCCACAGCCTTTCCCTCATCCACTAGGTGGGTCACCTGGTCACAGAAGGAGATCAGGCTGGTCCAGCAGGACCTGCCTTTCGTAAACCCATGCTGACTGGGCCTGATCCCCTGCTTGTCCTGGACTTGCCATCTGAGCGCTCTCAAGACAAACCGCTCCATAATCTTCCCCGGAACCGAGGTCAGGCTGACAGGCCTGTAGTTCCCCGGATCCTCCCTCCGACCCTTCTTGTAAATGGGCGTCACGCTGGCAAGCCTCCAGTCCTCTGGGACCTCCCCTGTTGACCAGGATCGCTGATAGATGACAGAGAGTGGCTTGGCAAGGACCTCTGCCAGTTCCCTCAGTACTCTTGGATGGATCCCATCAGGTCCCACAGGTCCCATAGATTTCTGAGTGTCCAGATGGCGTAGCAGGTCCCTAACTAATTCCTCCTGGATTAAGGGGGGTATGTTCTGCTCTTCATCCTCGCCTTCCAGCTCAAGGGGTGGAGTACCCTGAGGATGACTGGACTCACTATTAAAGTATTAAAGTATGCCGGGATGCCTTTGGTTTCTCGGTGCTGAGCTGCACTTCAGAGATACCAGCCGCGCTGCTCAAGGATGCTTCTCGTCCCCAGCTGTGTGCACAGGATCACGGTTCCCAGGCTGGCAGGCTTTGTCCCTGCCGGTATTTCAGCAAACATCTTCTTCTAGTCGGTATTTTTCCCCTTATAACCAGATCACCCGTGTGCCTCGCTCATGTCACAGCCCTGCGGTCCTGTGGCCCCTTTGCCCCATGGCTCCCGAGGTTGCGGAGCCCTGTGGGTTCTGGCACTGCTCCACCACCACCACTGGTGGGGCTGCGAGCGTGGGTGTCCCCCCCACACCCCTGATGGTGCCTGTTGCTGCCGGGGACCCTGCCTGTCCAGGGCTGCTCTGCAGAGAGCACCGGCACCAGGAGGGGCAGGCAGGTGTAGAGACAGAGACACTGCCATTGCTGGTCCCATGGCTCGGGGGGGGCTGTGAGCAGTGACCGCTGGGACCAGGCGAGGCGGCCGTAGGAAGGGAAAACCAGCAAAAAGCACAGGGAGGGACTGCGGTGTCCGCCTCTGGGGAAACGGTGCAGCAGAGAGAGAGAAAACCAGTGGAGAAACCTCCAGAAGAGGAGGGAGATGATAGTCTGGGACGGCTGCCCTCCAGCACCGGTGCTGCTGCTCAGTTAATCTTTGCCTCCAGAGCATCTGCTCACAAGCTGACAATCCATGAACTCCGTCTCAGAATCCACAAGCAGAAAACCACCAGTCTGATAAACAGGGTCAGGCCTCTTCTGAAGAGGCTGGAGAAGACTAAGCCTAACCTTAAAGCCCCGCTCTTGGGGGAAGGAGACACAGAGGAACAAGAAAAGCCCAACCCTGTACAGGGTCTGAGGGTGCCTCCTTGGACCTTTACATTTAAAGCCACTGGATTCATTAGGAGCAGCTGGGGACAGGGACCAGGCTTAATTAGCCAGAGGAGAAGAGGAGCGAAGGTTTGCCTCAGCCAGTGGCCCGGCTGCAGACACAGCCATGTGAGGTAGCGTACGGAGCGAGTTCAGCTCCACGCGTGAGTCATGAGGCTGAGCACCCTGACACCTAGGTTCATCCTGTCTCGCTTTAGGTGTGTATCTGACGGGCTTGGCTGTTGACTTGCCTGAGAGAGGGAAACAGCAGCAGCGTGGTGGCAATTTCTTCTCCGCAATATGTGTCGCGTGCTCTGGCGGGTTTTCTTTCCTGTACGGGAAACTGCACAGGGAGGCGCCTACGGCTGGGCAGGGTCAGTTTCACCTGAATGTGTAATATTTTCTATACTACCCCACTCAACTCTCTCCAAAGTGAAAGGACCCTCATACGAAAGAACCAGTAAATCCACACGAGAACCGATGGCGTGAAACCACATGAAGGAGCTTGCTGCCTTGGAGCGAAAACCAACTACAAAGGGCTTTGACTAGAAGTAACCTTGAATTTCACAGTGCTGAAACAAGAAAGGTTTTTACATGGGTTGGAGCACCCTGCTGACTGTCGAGCCACCAATACGAGGAGTCACACCTATGCTGAGAAGCACGGTGACCCGCTCGGCAACCCAGACAGCTGATGCCACATTACAGTGTGGAAAAGATAAGTCAGTGTGCTGGACCCGGGGATGCTGAAATCAAGACTTGCCTCATCGCTGGACCGCTGCCGCTTCCTTTGCACGAGGCTGAGTTGCCGCTGCTGGCTGAAGAAGCCCCAAAATTCTGACAGATGTTAGCAGGACTCGGCTGGTTTTTGCACAGTGTTGACAAAGGGTGCTTTTCACGGGAAGCAAGTGGGCTGGCTCTGGACTTGTAGGGTAAGGATCCATTAGTCCGACCATAAGGGCCACGGCTGGAAGGGAAGAGACACGGTTAAAGCATATTAGACTGTTCTCATCACACAACCCATTATGTGTCTTATTTTACACACAAAGCTGTCTAAACACTAACGCAGATAACTGTGAGTGGCCAGGAAGAAAGAAAGAAAGAAAGAAAGAAAGTCCTGAAGTCGCCAACCACTGCATGTTCTTCCACTGACTGTGGGGCTCTCCGTCTGAATTACGTGACCTAGGAAAACCTCGGCCATTTTCACATTTCTCTGTGGATAACACGGTTCCCAGTGACTCCGTCAGATCATCCACGTTCCCTGACCCTCTGATGCCATGAAGTAAGGAGAGGACCACAGCCTGGACTAGTGCCAAAAGAACCATGTTTCGGCTTTCCCCGGCCAGGTCTGCAGACAGATGCCCGTGCGTGGAGGTTTGCTGTAAGACTGCTTTCATGCTCCTCAGCAAGCAGCTCGAGGGATCGCAGCATGCAGTGAAAACAGATTTTGTTTGAGCCACTGTTCTTTTCTGTCTTTGGCATACCCGCTGCTTCAGCTGTCATGTCAGCTATTCATTTGTCAGCTATTCATAAAAAAAAAAAGACGGAAGATTTTAAATTTCTCTTTGGAAGACAGTATTTGACAGTACCAGAAAATTTTACAGTACACACAGAGAAATGTACTTTGAAGAGAGAAATGGCCCTTAGCTCAACCCATGTACTCCTGCCAGGCAACTGGGGACACCCAGCATCCTGGCGCTAAGCGTGGAGAGATGATAGGTAATGGGAATCATATTTGCCTTCTGATGCAGCTGTATAATACGATTCTTCCGTTCTTTTTCTGTTGTCATTTCACTATATTGCGATTTCAGTATATGAAGTTGTGGTGAGTTGACCCTGGTTAGATGCCAGGTGCCCACCAAAGCCGTTCTATCACTCCCCCTCCTCAAGTGGACAGGGGAGGGAAAATATAACAAAGAGCTTGTGGGTCGAGATAAGGACAGGAGAGATCACTCACCAATTACCGTCACGGGCAAAACAGACTCAGCTTGGGGAAAATTAACTCAATTTATTACAAATCAACCAGAGTAGGGTAATGAGAAATAAAACCAACTCTCAGAACACCTTCCCTCCACTCCTCCCTTCTTCCCGGGCACAACTTCACTCCCGGATTCTCTACCAAGCCCCCCCAGCGGCACAGGGGGACGGGCAATGGGGTTTACGGTCATCACGTGTTATTTTCTGCCGCTTCATCCTCCTCAGGGCGAGGGCTCATCACATTCTTCCCCTGCTCCAACGTGGGGTCCCACTCACGGGAGACAGTCCTCCACGAACTTCTCCAACGTGGGTCCTTCCCACGGGCTGCAGTCCTTCACAAACTGCTCCAGCGTGGGTCCTTTCCACAGCGTGCAGTCCTTCAGGAGCACACTGCTCCAGCGTGGGTCCCCCACGGGGTCCCAAGTCCTGCCAGAAAACCTGCTCCGTGGGCTCCTCTCTCCACAGATCCGCAGGTCCTGCCAGGAGCCTGCTCCAGTGCAGGGTTCCCATGGGGTCACAGCCTCCTTTGGGAACCCCCCTGCTCCGGCATGGGGTCCTCCATGGGCTGCAGGTGGATATCTGCTCCACCGTGGACCTCCATGGACTGCAGGGGGACAGCCTGCCTCACCATGGTCTTCCCCACGGGCTGCAGGGGAATCTCTGCTCCAGCACCTGGAGCATCTCCTCCCCCTCCTTCTTCACTGACCTTGGTGTCCGCAGGGTTGTTTCTCTTACATGTTCTCACTCCTCTCTCCGGCTGCTGCTTTCCATCTGTCCCAACCTTTTTTTTTCCTTCTTAAAAATGTTATCACAGAGGCGTTACCACTATCGCTGATGGGCTCGGACTTGGCCAGCGGCGGGTCCGTCTTAGAGCCGGCTGGTATGGGCTCTCTCGAACACAGGGGAAGCTTCCAGCAGCTTCTTCCAGAAGCCACCCCTGTAACCCCCCCCTCCCGCTACCAAAACCTTGCCACACAAAGCCAATACATTAGTATATATCACTTCTCTAAATAAAAATTCCCCGTAACATCAACTATCCTCAAATAAATAAATTTAGTATGAAAACCTTAAACCTCCCTCATGCAGAGCATCTGAAAGTAGCTGGTCAAGGAGTATAGGACTCTGAGACCCTGTCACCTGCCAACTAGCTGAGGGCACGCTCTGCCACATTGTCCGCACCCCTCGTGAGGAGTGGACATTGCATCATCGCCGGTGCCCAAACTTGGCGCATTGCTAGCGGGCGATCCTCTCGTGGGGCTTTGTGCCAGAAATTGCAGCCCCCTGGGCAGGCATGAGAACTGTTTTTGGTCGCCCTCTGCAGCCTCTTATTGGACTCAGTCTTTGTCACCTCGTCAGCCAGGGCGTTAATGGGAGATGGTGTCAAAATGCGAACTAAACCCAAAGTAAACAACATCCTTTGGTCTCCCCTGTTCCCAGCATGTTCTGCTCCATCCTATTCCAAAGGACCAAAGCAAGGCCGACCAGCCTGTGCTGCCTCCGATCTCCTTTCTGGCCCTTCCCGAAGACAGGAGCCACATTTGCTTTCTCCCAGTCCTCGGGAACCTTTCCCAATTGCTGCAACACTTCCAAGATCATTGAGAGCAGCCTCATGGTCACGTCAGCCAGCTCCCTCAGCACCCGTGGGTGGATGCCCTGAGGCCTTGGCATGGCCCCATCCCGGCCCCCCCGGTCTCTAGGAAAGAAAGATCAACTCTCCATCGGTGTGACCATGAAAGGAAATTTATTGCCACCAGAACCCCGTGCCCATCGTGGTCCACAGCCGCAGAAGATGCTGTCTGCCCCTGGCCGCAGGCGATGATGGAAAGCTGCAGTGACACAGGAGGGGTGATGAGGAGCTGGCCTTGCTGCGTGCTCCCCTTCTGCTCCAAGCCAGGCTTTTGGCTGCCAAGCCTCTGACCTCCTCCCTGACCTGCAGAGCCGGAGCTCAGCTCCGCTCAAACCTACCTGAGGAGAGGAGCCTCATTCCTGCTGCTGCTGCCAAGAGCCGCCAAGGCCTCTTGTTTTTTCCAGGATGTCTCCTAAGGCAAAGAGGCAAATGTCAGAGCGTTGCCCTCCAGCCCTGTCTCGCGGCCCTCCCCTACGCCTGGGACATGCTCGGGGAGAGAAAGATCAGAACTTTACAGTCGGGACATAGCAGCAGGCAGAGCCGAGCATCGCTTCGTGCGGGGCCCGGCCACCCCACCAGCGCCGGCTCTGCACGCTGTCGCCTTCTCCTCCGTCGTGTCCCATCATGATCCCCTCATAAAGGCACTCAGACTCTGTGAAATACCTCTTAACATCCTATTTATCAGAGCTAGCGCTAGAAAGAAAGACTGATAGAGATAGTCCCTTCAGATGCTAGGAACCTTGCAAAACAGCACCGAATGCACCTCCAATCCCGATGCAGGGTGCTGTGCAGACACCGCCTATGGGAAGGGTAAGGCCATTTTGGCCATTTGAGCTGTTACAGGATTTTCCTACGAGGCCATGCAGGCGGCATAGTCGCTGGTACATGGGGGAGCTGCCCGCAGGCTCCTCGGTCGCAGCGAGCTTGCTAAGCTCCTCCTGAGGCCAAGGGACGGGATGTGCACAGAGCAGCACAGGCTTGGGTCTCCTCAGGTGCGGTTAACTGTTAGGTGGCTCTCTGAACTCCTTGGCGGGCAATGGGCTTTGGTCAGGATCCCTTCAGCTGCCAAGGGCTGAAGTTGCTAGAAACCCGCTCAGAGGCCATCTCAGCCCAGGAAGCCTTGTTTGGCACCAGGTTTCCCCCTTGCCACCCTGTTGACATCAGGCGAAGGAGCGTGGTCTCAGGAAAGAGCCCCGTTTGCCTTTACTAGCCTGCCCAAGGTGCCGAAGCCCCTTGCCGCTCTTCACCAGGCTCTTGCCAGTGAGGGGCTGCAGTCAGAAAGGGCAAAAGTTGGTCTCACCTCCTTGGGTGCTCCCCTGACGGCGCTGCCCAGGCCTCTCACTGCCATCTGCCGCACGGCGCCGATTCCGTGCTGGGATTTCTCCACCAAGACACCTAGGACCCTTTCCAGGGACTTCTTCTCCATGACTGGCGGATCCTTCATCAGCTGCAATAAAGCAATATGCCCGTGAGTGCCACCTAAGTCGAGGCACACCACGCGAACGGGCTTCGTAGAAAGGAGGATCCGTTGGATCCCTTGGATGGTGACGCTCTCTTCTGGCACCTTCTTCCTTCAGAAAGAGGCGTCCCAAGCAGCAGTTTTCTAAGAGAAGCCCTCTGCACCCTTCCTTCCCCTCCTGTTGCCTCACCTCAGCAAAGAAAGCTGTCGCTGTGAGCTGCAGGTTTTCCGAGGGGGAGTTCAGCCACTGGGAGAGGGCCCATATCACACCCCTTGTGACCAGCCGGTTGCGAAGCAGGACACTGCACACAGAGAAGGCAACTCACGGTCACGCGGCAAGGACGCCGGCCACGACCCCAAACTTCCCCAGCTCCCTGCACACATGGGAATGGCCCTGGCAGCCATGTCCCCGGGCACAGCCACCCACGAGAAGGTGAGACGCAAGAAGAGGATCTCACCTCGTCAGGAGACACACGCCGTCAGCGTGAGCCTGTGGGTTTCTGAGGGATGCCCACGCTCCCTGCCTCCATAGCAGCAGCAGCCATCTCTCCTCCATGCATCTGCTCAGCACCAGCTCTAGAGCCTCACAGTAAGGGCTGGGAAAAAGAAAGCCCAAAGACATCTCAGGTCGCAGCAGGTCCAGGGAAGATTTGTCTGTAGCAGAGCTAAAAGGCTCCGCTGCCTCGGGAGGTGTTGGTTCACTCATCCCACACTCCACGCCCGTGAAAATGGACATTTTCATCCTTTGCCATGCCTCAGGCCACTGACAGCAGGAGGAAACCCAGGGTCCCCGTGCTCCCTCGATGCCAGATGCCCAAGGTGCTCCCTAAGGGCTCTTCTTACCAGCATTCTATGAGACAGCCCCAGTTCCCCCCAACCCTTGAGGACCAGGAGCAGGGGCAGAGCCTGCCGCTACGAGGACGCGACACAACGGCTCCGTCCGCCTATAAATTTTAAAGGCAGGAACACCACTGCTGCAGCCAAGCCCTGCGGCCACACGCTGCCAGGCCACAGATTACACGAGCTAAGTCTCCACCACGCCAAACCACAGACGGCCGTGGCCAGAGCTGGGCCACAGCCCCCGGGCCGGGAAGGGTCTTCTCCCCCATCCGCAGGGTGCTCGGCCGGACCATTCCCACGCAGGGTCTCTCCCCAGTCCGCGGAGGGACAAGAAGGACGCCCTGCCACCGGGGTTGCACACCAGGCAGGATGAGAGCAACCGGCGATGCCAACCCCGTGACTCCTTCCTCTCTGGGAACGGACATTTCTCCAGGAAAGAAGAGAAGTCGAGCCAGCCCTGGCAACCTGCTGCCACGCGTAGGAACCTGGGCAGGCCCAAGCGCTCCCTCAGCGCCACAAATGAACACAGCTGGCTGGGGAAGTAAAGCTCCCCAACTTCCCTGCCCCTCCTGCTCCTTACCTGCGCAGCTTGTCCTCCCTCCTTGATGCACTGAAGAAGAGCCCTCTCTGGTATCTGAGAGGGCCAGGCAGCATCACCTCACCCAGCGCCTTGCTGATCTCACCCAGGAGGCCAGGAAGGAGACGGGGAAGCAGGCGCTGGACCCTTTCCTTGGCTGGCAGCACGAACACCACCTCGGAGATGGCACAGGGGAGCTGCAGGGAAATTCGGCCAAGAAACACCCATTCAACAAGGGCTTTGCCCACCAGTGCACTCCCGCTGCCTCCCTTGGGGAGCTTTTGCTGCCTGCAGGTCTCATGCCAGGGACAGCCTTGCGGTCCAGGACCAGAAAAACGTGTCCCGGCCCCTCACAGCCCCAGTGCTGAGATGCCCCAGCACGTTACCCCTGTGCAGTCTCCCCAGGCGTTTGCTAGAAAGCAGACACGAAGCTGCAGGAAGGCCTCTGCCATCGAGCGTACCATGAGGGGCTCCAGAGCAGCCTGGCTGTGGTCCGGTTCGTGAGCGGAGGAGTGGGGCCCAGGGCTGTTCTCTCCCGCTGCCTCCAGCTTCTGTGTTAAGTACTTCAGGACCTGAACCCCAAGGCTGCTTCTCCCCAGGATCCTCCACAGCTCCATCGTGTCCCTGCAGGGCAAGAGACATTCACCCTTGAGCTCATACCCTTGGTACCTGCGGTGCCCTCACCAGAGCCCAAACTCTCTCCTTGTCAGCAGTGGGGCTTATGATGCCTGGTTTTTTCCGGAGATGGGAGCACATGGCCTTGCAATGCTCAGACCTTTTGGGAGACGAGCGACCTTGTTCTTCTTTGGATTCCTCTTAACACGGGCAAGCCACGTTTAATCACAGAGGGGCAAGATGGGAGTGCACGGACCTGTCCATGGGCAGACGTTTCTGGAGGAGGCTCTCGACCACAGGCTCGTGGTGAAAGCAGGCCAGGAGATACACTGCGTGGAGCAGGAGGCGCCTGTGGGTGTCCTTTTGCACAGTCTGCATGCGGCTGTAAAGGACGTGCAGGACTTCTGGCACCTGAAAGGAAGAAGACGAGAAAGAATGCCACAACGTGTCCTTTCCCCGTACTTCTACAGAACACAAACACGGTCAATTAGTTCACGAGCAATGCCTGCTCCCTTGACACGCTGTCAGGGTCTAGTCCTAAACTTCCTAAACTTCACCGTGCCGCTCTGCCCAAGCCCTGGCTCACAGGTCGGGGCGAGCGTGCCCTTGGCACGCAAACACGCACGTGCCCTCGGTTGCTGCACTTGCCTGGGCCCAGCGGTGCCAGGGGCTGAGCACTTTGCCTACACCCAAGAGATGGACAAGTTTCTCACCAAACAGCCTGGGTAACCCTGACCACCGGGCTGTGGCAGTGCAAGATCAAAACCAAAACCACGCTCCAAGCCCATAAAGAAGCCTCACAGTGAAAGGACAGGAACAGGAAGGTCGGTGCATCCCAGGGGTAGCTGTCTCACGGCAAGGACCTGCTCCAGCAGGAGACTTTGGACTGCCCGTGCCCATGCCCCCCGCTCCACAGAGCAGAATGTGGCAGGAGGTGCTAACACGCAGCTCGGACCGGTGATACCCTTCGTCTCGGCACACAGGCTGCGTTTCTTTAGCTTGCGTCAACTGCGCGAGGTGTAGTGCAACAGCCAACAGGGAAAAGTCAAAGCCAAGCCGCAAAAAATGTCCCTCTTACCTCCTGATATATTTGCTGTCCACATTTTTCCAGAAAGGTAGTCATCCACATCTCAGCGGCCCACGCACGCTCGTCTCTGGTACACTTCAGGCTTTCCGTGATGGTGCTCATGAAGTCTGCGGCCTCTGGTGGGGGGAAATACTTGCAGACAGTCTGGAGTGAAATCAGAAAGAGGAGAGACCCGGTCACAACTCTGCATCTCTGCAGAACGGGAAGGAGCCTTGAAGGGACTCTTAAGTTCAGCGGGTCGCCTGTCATGGAAGGGGCAATCACAGTACACTCCTGCCATTTATGTTTTATGGAGCCAAGAGATTTAGAAGTGCCTCCCCTCACGTTTGCTTATCTGCAAAGCTCGTCTTCCGACAACAGCACTCTCTCGTGCACACACACACACACACACACAAACACGACGTGGTATCCGCTCCTTTGACAGCGTGCCTAAAGGCCAGGCACGTCTCGGAGCCTCCTGCCACTTGCCCAACAACGGAGGTGCTGGCATGACAGCTCCCTCTGGAAATGGCGTGGGAGCCTGGAAGGAGCAGGGGGATGTGCAGGAGCCCAGTCGCCAAGCCCCGTACCGGGGCCGGTTACCTTTGCTATTTCGTAAGAGGTCTCAAGCAGAGGCACGTTGTCGGTGGTGTCCAGCCCTTTACGCAGGCACGCAATGTCACCCGCCTCGGGTGCCACCTTCCTGGTCTTGGCTGGGAGAAGCACCAGGTAAAAAGGAGAGTCATATTTACAGGAACCCAACCATCAGCCCCAGCTATCGAAAAAGGAGGACCCGGGGTTGGGGCAGCAAAGGCCAGGAATTTGGCGCAGCGGGATGTGACAGGGATGGCTCTGGGAGGGGGGAAACGTCCTCAGCACAGAGGGATGCTGCTCCCTGAAGCGCAGGCAAGAACTCACTTCTAACCAATTTCTTTGCGGGGACAGTGATTTTGTACGGCCACAGAACACCCCGTCTACAACCTTCCTCCCTTGCGGAGAGCATTTCTTGGCTGGCTGGAGAGGGGTTTAACCAGAACCCCCTCCCCAACCTCACGCTCTGGGCCAGCAGCGGAAGTCCCTGCTCCAAAACTCTGGGCAGCTAACTGATTTCCCCTCTGGTCCTGGGCAGATTTTCCTGACCAAGCCTGGCAAGCCCCCTCTGTCCTCACCTCGCATTTGCAGAAGGTGACCCAGGCAGACCCCTGCCCAGCGGCGGGACGTGGCCAGGGATTCGGTAGTCAGAGGTCCCAGCAGCCCCACCAAGAAGCCAAATTGCTTGCAAGCGCATCCTCTCTGCAGGGGCAAGAGGCGGCAAAAGGGTCGCAGGGAGACCCGGTGCCCGCTCACCTCTCCCGGCCATGCTGCCCGGAGCAGGGATCGGGCAGAGGAGAGGGCAGAGGTGCTGCCCTGCCGCTCCGCAAGACCTGAAACCCAGCGCCCAGCCAAGCAGGGCTCTCTTCTGGGAGAGGCATGGGGCACACAGGAGCTCCCTACTCACCGTGACCTCGAATCGCTCCTCGCAATCACCCAGCAGCTGGGCGCAGACCTGCAAGGCCCTCTCCCGCTCCCACGCTTTGGCCGAGGTGAGCCAGCACTGCAGGACCTGGCGCAGGGGGTTATTCTGTCTCACGACGGGCACCTTTCTCTCCCCGACATCCCTCCGTCTCCCTCCTCTGGACCCTTCCTCGACGGCCTGCCCTGCGGCTCGGCACGGCCCCCAGACCCACCGAGCACTGGCAGTGCTGCCTTCGCAGCCCCGCTCTCTAAGCCCCCCCAAATCTCCGCCTCAGCTTCTTTCCCCATCACCCCATGACTGCGCACATGGACCACATCCTCGAAGGAGGTAGAGGTCACCTCCGCCTCGAGAAGGACTGCTAAAATCCGGCCCAGACCCTTCCTCGACGGCCTGCCCTGCGGCTCGGCACGGCCCCCAGACCCACCGAGCACTGGCAGTGCTGCCTTCGCAGCCCCGCTCTCTAAGCCCCCCCAAATCTCCGCCCCAGCTTCGGAGCGACTCTTTCCCCATCACCCCATGGCTGCTCACATGGACCACATCCTCAAAGGAGGTAGAGGTCACCTCCGCCTCGAGAAGGACTGCTAAAATCCGGCCCAGACCTTCCAAGCACAGCGTGTGCAGGGTCTGAAAGCAAGAAAAGGAGGACTGAGGTTTGGCATCACGGGGGGCTGCCAGGGCACGCTGAGGGGGGATCCTGGCCAAGAGGTGGGCAGCGCCACGATGGCGGGTACCTGTATGTTCCGAGTTTGCCTCGCTATCTTCCCTCTCCCTTCCATCTCCTCCTTGCAAGGAAAGGACAAGATGGTGTGGCAGCACTCAGCCAGCAGGCTGCAACTTTCCTTCCTGCTCAAAGATGGCTTCAGCTTCCTGGCCAGAGAAAAAAAAGGAAGAGAAAAACAACACGGGGACTCACTAGCTCTCTCCAGAGCGGCTCAAATGACAACTGGGTTTGTCCTCATGGAGAGACATCAGAAACGGGAAACGTCGTCCCACCCCGCAGACCCTGCTACTCCCAGAACTACGGATAAGGTCACAGGGCTCCGGGTGGGGAAACAGAATGAGTCCGAGGGTCTGGGCTGTGGACCTTACCTCAGCTGCACCAGACCGAGAAACACTTGGGACGCCGTGGAGTCCCAGGGCTCCTCCATTGTCCGGTCCTGCAAGTTCAAGAGACACACACAAAGTGGGCGGTGGGGACAGGCTTTTTGCGGGGGACAGGCTCTGCTGCCAGACCTACGTAGAAATGCTTGCACGCTTCTAGTGGCGGGGCTGGTCGTGTTTTGTGGGGCCAGAGCACACAGGCAGCACATGTATATCCCATGCTGAACGGCCGCGGGCGCTGGCGCTGAGCAGCTCCTTGAGGAAATCCAGAACTGCCCTCATCACCTGCCGTGGCTTCCCACCCGTGAGACCTCTCCCCGTGTCTGACAGGGCTGGACATGGCCCTGGGCACCAGGGCAGAGCTCCTCAGGCACACCAGAGCCCCAGGGAGATGGCAGAGCATCCCCTCCACAGGAGAGAAGCCCCAGTGCCTCTTGGCTCCCTCCTGGGTTGCTCTTCTCTTGCCTGAAAGAAGCCTCAGGGCTCCTCTGCCCTCCCTGTTCCTTCAGTAAAGGCTCCCTAGCTCCTCTGGCACCCAGCAGCTCCCCGACACCCTGTGGTACTTGCACAGACCCCACGGCCACGCCTGACCTTGGTCGCCCAGAAAGCGTCTTGGTACAGGAGGAGCTGATCCCAGGCGTATTCCCGGTGCTGCTCCTCGCGCAGGAGGACGCCAATCATGGCAGCCACAGCCCTGAGGACAGCTTGCTTGTCCTGGAGAGGGAAGGGAGGGCTGAAGATCTGCCGAGCGCTCAGCAACCCCTGCCCACGAGTCCTACCCCTCCCAGAGAGAAGGGCTCACTCCGGAGGACGAAAAGCAGTTCCCCGTGCTGGCACCCAATGCCCCGCTGCTAAAAGGTCCCAGGATTTGACTGCTTCTTGTCAGCCAAATACTACCAGCCCTGGGCATGGGACTGGCAGACTCCTGGCCTGGGGGGGCTGCTTTCTCAGTCCCTGGGCTGGAAAGGCAGCTGCCCTCACCTCTTCCTCCTCGCAGCCCAGCCAGTTTTGCACCACGTAGCAATAGAGGGGGTAAATGTGTTTGCAGAGCTGCGCTTCCCCGACACGAGGGAAGGGGCATTTGTCCCAGGAGCAGAAGTAAGTCTTCACCCCTTCCGACCATTGCTCCAGAACTGCACCAAAAGAAAGGAAAAAGGGGCAGGTGGGCGCCTGCGGCGGGAAGGGTACCTCGCACCCTCACCCAAGCCTGCTTTCAGCACAGCCCCCAGCTTGCCAGCTTTTGGCTTGAGGCCACATCTGGATTCAGGGGCGCAGATCGTGCGCTCGAGGTGTCTGCGCTCTTTCTCTTCTCCTCCCCACCACAGCTTCTCCTCCTCACGTGCCTGTTCCCCTCCAGCCTATACCCGCTGCATCCCTCGCCCTTCCCTGCCCAAATATTTGCCCTTCAGCACAGGCACGTGAAGCCGGTTGAAAGGCTCAGGACCAGGCAGCCCAAAGGCACCCGTGAGTTCCTCTGTGCAGGTACCCAGCGTCTCCACATCCTGCCCACCAGAGACGTCTGACGCTTCACCCGCCGTTCCTACGTGCTCACGGCAGTTTGGCATTGCCAAAATAGCGAGGTCGGGCTCGGATGCGCCGAGATCGGAGCGAGCCAGCCCGTACCCTTCCCCTGCCTTCAGGGCCACGGCTGAGGGTCTGACACTCACCACCGCAGACGGCACGCCGGACCTGTCCGCTCCCCACTCGGCTCAGGACGGCGCGGAGGGCGAGCAGCGTCATTCCGGCAAAAGGGATGCATCGCAGGGCTGCAGAGAGGGCAGGGCAGAGGGATAGAGCGTGGACGCAGTCAGCCGGAGCTGTGGGGGGGGCCTGGGGTCCAGCCCTCAACGGCACTGCCCATCAGAAGGGCCAGGAGTGTTGGGATGGGGGGGACGTGCTGCAGGGCCAGGGGGACATGAGTGATATCTGAGGGATGGGGGAGGCCCCCGACAATGGGGAGGGCTCCTGCTTTCCTGAGAGGGAGCAGGGAAGGGCTTTGGCGGGCATGGGGAGGATGGTGTGGGGCAGAGCCCCTGAAGGTTTGGTCCCTGACACGTTCCTGCCCTCAGAGCACCACGATTGAGGCTGTGAGGCAGAGCTCCCGCTCAGCCCCAGCCCTGGCAATGGAGCCTGGCAAGGAGGCACCGCAAGCCCATAGGCCTCCAGTTCGGGACAGAGCATCTGGGAGGGGAAGGATCCCCTCTCCCGGTTATCACGGACCATCACTCAAAGCAGGAGGCCAGGGTTCCATACCGTAGCTGCTGGCCAGTTTGCCCAGGGTGACAAAGACAAATTCCTCGGAGGTTCCCCCCACGGCTTTCAGGTGTCCCTGGAGCTCGGACATCACGAAATGGAAGTGGGAGCCAGCCAGCGCCACCAGGATGTCACTAGCGGCTGTCCTCATGTCATCGGTCACACCCTAAAAAAGCACCATAGGTGAAACGCTCCGCGGGAAAAAGGCTGAGGCGCTCGGACGGGGATAAACCGGCCAGCAATGACCTCAGGGCTAGCCGAGAGACAGTCCCGTCTCCCCAGCAAGACCCCATGGGGACGTCTGCGCCCCAGGCCAGGCATCCGCCCCTTTTTGTGCCCTGGGGAAGGCGAGCAGGACGGGCAACAGAGACTTGAACCCAACTCTCCCCAGGCAGACCACGTCCGCCCCTCTCCGGAGGTCTCGACAGGCTCTCACCAAGTGCCCCACAAGAACGAGTCCCCAGAGCCTCTCCTTAAGCCAAGACTTGCCAGCAGCTGGAATTGGGAGCCTGTGTGTCCCAGCTCCATCCTCCAAGCACGGCTCATCAGTCGCCTCGCACAGAGGGGCTCGCTGGCTCTATACGCACCCCAGCGCGGAACTGGATACGGTCTCTCCTCTACAGGGAGGGCTCCCCAGGACAAGGAGCTCTCACAGGGGCATTGGGGAACCTCCGTCTTCAAAGAGAACAAGCTCACCTGGGCGGCTCTTATGTCACCAGACGCTTCAGCTATCAGGCGGTTCAAGAGACCGCTCGGCAAACGGCCGTCACCTCCCTGCAAGGCGCTCTCCAGCTGGCGGTAATTCTGCACTCGGTCACCCTGAGGACAGACCACGGAAGGGAGAAATTAAGACTTACTTTGCCCTCGTTCCCGGGGAGCTGCGAGCTGCCAGCCCTTGCTCTCCGGAGAGCCTGCGAACGGCACCATCGCCTCGTGCCCCCAGCTCGTGTCTGCGACAGAAAGGAGCGGAGGGAGCAGCTGCCCTGCAGACGGTGTCCGAGCACCAGCCACCGACCCGAGGTCATACCGACGCCAGGCCAGGTCCTCCCCAAACCCACCACTCCTATGGACATAGCCCAGCGCCAGAGGGAACGTTCGGACACGGGACGTGCGGCACTTGCCCTCTCCTGGGCAGGGAAGGCAGGGCTGGTGGGGGGAAGCCCTCAAGCCTCTGGCAGCACAGTGGGATGCCCCCGTCTCACCTCGTTGTCTTGTAGACGCTCCAACAGAGAAGTTGCAACGGCAGCAAGGGTGGGGCCAGCCGCAGGGATGGAACCCATCGCCCTGCTTCTGCCCCCGGGATGCGTAGGTCTTGGCGGGGGACCTACACACGGGCAGCAACCTGGAAGGGAAGAATCCAACAGCTTTCGGAGGGGCCCAGCGACGGCGTGGATGGAGACAAGCTGGAGGTCAATCCCCATTAGACATCCAGGGCGGACATTTGCAGCAAGAGTCACGAGAGGCCAGCGAGGCCACCGGTGGGCTCTCCGTCCTTGGAGATGCTCAAACCTCGAGGGGACTCGGTCCACCGCAGACGACCGCGATGGGTCCTGCCTCCAGCGTGCTTTAGCCCCCTGCCAGCCCCTCACCTTCAAGCACTCTCAGCCTCCTCATCGCAGCAGGATTCCCTGGATGGACAGACTGGTCTCTCCAGGTCTTCCTCCTGTGAAAGCTGGGAGCAACTGGCCCAGGGAGGGACGCTGGAGCCGCAACATCAGAATGGAACATCAGAACCGAACATTGTGACATCATCACGTAACCCGGCTGTCCCTCAGACAACACTTCACCTGGGGTCCCTGCAGGGGGGAACAGCACGGACCCGGGGCGAGGATGGGCCTTTCGAGAAAGCTATTGCTCAAAACCATCTGCGGGCTACAGGCAAATTCAAGCCGTAGGGAACGGGGAAACCCTGCGCTGCAGGGCCCCGCAGCGTGGCCCCTGGCCCCGTGTCACTGCAGCCCTTTGTGGGCTCGGGGGAAAGAGTAGCTGCCACTTCCCACCGAGTTTAGCTGGAGTTGTGGTTACTCATCAATACTTTAAATCCCTGCTTGTTCCTTTCTGATGGCGGCTGGGTTCGCTCCAGGAGCTGCTATTCTTCTGTGTAACCTGTGGGAGACCTCCCCCGTTTCCCTGCAGAGACCTTTCCGTTTTGGTCCAGGCAAATGACTCCGTCTCTCTCTCTCTCCCCAAAAGGTGTCTTTTCCCTCTATATTAAGATAGAAAATGGTAGGCTGAGGCAAAGCTGATCAGCAGAGAGAACATCGAGCGCCACTCTCCCCTGTCTAGAACAGAATGAGGACAGTCTAGAACAGAACGCCAACTCGAAGCTGGCAAAAACGCCAAACCAGAAGGATGTATTGGTCACAACCTTGCCAGTGAGACAAAGGGAGTCAAAAGAATCTGAGTTTACACAATAAAGGGGGGTGAAAGATGATGTTTAGTGCCTACATTGTTGAAATTAGCTGAGGCAGAGACAGTCCTTGATAAGAAGAGCTGGTCCCAAGAACCAGCCAATGAGGTAAAGACAGTCCTTGATAAGAAGCAGGAGCAGGCCCCAAGAGCCAGCTAAGACTGGTCTTGCGGCTTGGGTGAATACCAAGAAATCACTGAGCCTGCGCAAGGAAAAAGGTTACTAGCGGTGACGAAGAGGAGTCATCTATCTTCATCTCTGCGACCACCGGACGACCACCATAAAGAGGCCCTGCGCAGGTGCAGTTGGGAGGGGACTATGGAAATGACCTCTTGGAGCAAATTTTAATATGAAGCGGGGATAGGTCATGCATATGTATAGGCGTATTGTGAATATGTACTACCTGACTGTATAAACTTGAGGCGAACTGCCGAGTCGGGCGCGCACGACTTTGGTGGGACTACCCCCCGTGCCGCCCAGCGCTGAATGAACATGCCTACTTTACAATCTCACCGATTGTGGAGCCTGTTTTCCGCACGTCACCAGTGCCACTGCTAACGTGCATGTTTCCAACCACAGCACATTATAGCAGCCAGCACGTCATTGCCTTTACCCACACAGGCCTGGGTGCGAGAGCATAATCATGGAGTCAAGGACAGATCAATATGATCATCGTTGAAGACCCTTTACTAGAGCATCAGACATCATTTTATACGTTGTTTACATCCGTACATGCGTTTAGCTATTTTACTATTGGTTACACACATGCTTCACGCGCTGTCCACGCGCCCAGTTACACTTAATAATTGGTTATATCAACACTGTACACGCGCATAAACATAAGACATAATTGGTTATGCTTACTAAAACATGCGAACCTTGTCTCAGTCTAATTGGTCAAGATAAACTGCCGAATTGAGGTTCTTTGTGCCAAGTTCCCATGCGCACCTGTGTTCTTCTAATTGGCATCTTTCTTTTTTTGTCTTCTTGTTTATTCTGTTCAAGGCCTTCTAAAGGCGTGTGGAATGCTCTTGCGACCGTTAGCTAAATATGTGTCCACACCTGGGCGTGGAGAGAAGGACTTAGACAGCGAGGACCGTTGGCTGTCGTGAGCCGAGGTGGGTTTGGTAATTCTGCTATGCCCGGACTTCTGCAACACTAAGGAAGCCTTTCCTAAAGCTGAGCAGAGCGCTGATGTCATGGCAGTGCCTTGACCAGGAGAAACCCAGCAATACTTGAGCAAAATCAAGTTGCAAGCACTGGTTTTATCTCGGGATGTTTTTCCCCTTTTTCCAGACTATTTTTCACCTTTTCAGATGATAAAGTTACCGTCACAGTTCCTTGGTTTTGTGCTTATTGATAGTATAGAATCATAGAATCATTTAGGTTGGAAAAGACCTTCAAGATCATCGAGTCCAACCATCAACCATGCCCCCTAAACCATGTCCTGAAGTACCCTGTCCGCTCGCTTTTTGAATATCGTCAGGGATGGTGACTCAACCACTTCCCTGGGCAGCCCATTCCAATGTCTGACAACCCTCTCAGTAAAGGAATTTTTCCTCATATCTAACCTAAATCTCCCTTGCCTCAACTTGAGGCCATTTCCTCTTGTCCTATCTCCAGCCACCTGACAGAGGAGACCAACACCCACCTCACTACAACCCCCCTTCAGGTAGTTGTAGGGAGCGATAAGGTCTCCCCTCAGCCTCCTTTTCTCCAGACTCAACAGCCCCAGCTCCCTCAGCCGCTCCTCATAAGACTCGTGCTCCAGGCCCCTCACCAGCTTGGTTGCCCTCCTCTGAACACGCTCCAGCACCTCCACGTCTTTCCTGTAGTGAGGGGCCCAAAACTGAACACAGGACTCGAGGTGCGGCCTCACCAGTGCCCAGTACAGGGGAACAACCACCTCCCTGCTCCTGCTGGCCACACTATTTCTGATGCAGGCCAGGATGCCGTTGGCCTTCTTGGCCACCTGGGCACGCTGCTGGCTCATATTCAGCCGGCTGCCAACCAGCACCCCCAGGTCTTTCTCTGCCGGGCAGCTTTCCAGCCACTCTTCCCCAAGCCCGTAGCGCTGCATGGGGTTGCCGTGACCCAGGTGCAGGACCCGGCACTTGGCCTTGTTGAACCTCACACGATTGGCCTCAGCCCACCGATCCAGCCTGTCCGGATCTCTCTGTAGGGCCTCCCTACCCTCAAGCAGATCGACCCTGCCTCCCAACTTGGTGTCGTCTGCAAACTTGCTGAGGGTGCCCTCGATCCCCTCGTCCAAATCATCGATAAAGGTATTAAACAGAACGGGGCCTAACACCGAGCCCTGAGGAACACCACTTGTGACCCGCCGCCAACTGGATTTCACCCCATTCACCACAACCCTCTGGGCCCGGCCAGCCAGCCCGTTTTTCACCCAGTGAAGGGTGCACTTATCCAGGCCACGAGACGCCAGCTTCTCAAGGAGTATGCCATGAGAGACAGTGTCAAAGGCCTTGCTGAAGTCGAGGTAGACAACATCCACAGCCTTTCCCTCATCCACTAGGTGGGTCACCTGGTCACAGAAGGAGATCAGGCTGGTCCAGCAGGACCTGCCTTTCGTAAACCCATGCTGACTGGGCCTGATCCCCTGCTTGTCCTGGACTTGCCATCTGAGCGCTCTCAAGACAAACCGCTCCATAATCTTCCCCGGAACCGAGGTCAGGCTGACAGGCCTGTAGTTCCCCGGATCCTCCCTCCGACCCTTCTTGTAAATGGGCGTCACGCTGGCAAGCCTCCAGTCCTCTGGGACCTCCCCTGTTGACCAGGATCGCTGATAGATGACAGAGAGTGGCTTGGCAAGGACCTCTGCCAGTTCCCTCAGTACTCTTGGATGGATCCCATCAGGTCCCATAGATTTCTGAGTGTCCAGATGGCGTAGCAGGTCCCTAACTAATTCCTCCTGGATTAAGGGGGGTATGTTCTGCTCTTCATCCTCGCCTTCCAGCTCAGGGGGCGGAGTACCCTGAGGATAACTGGTCTCCCTATTAAAGACTGAGGCAAAGAAGGCATTAAGTACCTCAGCCTTTTCCTCATCTCTGGTGGCAACGTTCCCTTCTGTATCCATTAAAGGACAGATATTCTCCTTGGGATTCCGTTTACTGTTAACATATTTGTAAAAACATTTTTTCTTGTCCCTTACAATGGTGGCCAGATTTAGTTCTAGCTGAGCTTTTGCCTTTCTAATTTTCTCTCTGTATGGTCTAACAAGATCCCTGGACTCCTCCCAAGTTGCCCGCCCGTTCTTCCACAGATGATAAACTCTCCTTTTTTTCCTGACTCCTAGCAAAAGCTCCCCGTTCAGCCAGGCCGGTCGTTTTCTTCAGCGGTTCGACTTGCGGCACGTGGGAATAGCCTGGTCCTGAGCCGTTAAGATTTCCTTCTTAAAGAACGTCCATCCCTCCTGAGCCCTTTGCCCTTCGGGACCGTCTCCCAAGGGACTCTCAACCAGTGCCTCGAAGAGGCCAAAGTTTGCCCTCCGGAAGTCCATAGCGGTGGTTTTGCTAACCCCCTTCCTTGCCTCACCCCAAATTGAGAATTCTATCATTTCACGGTCGCTAAGCCCAAGACAGCCTCCAACCATCACACCTCCCACCAGTCCTTCCCTGTTTGTAAACAGTAGATCTAGCAAGGCTCCTCCCCTGGTTGGCTCACCTACCAGCTGTGTCAGGAAGTTATCATCTTCCACACACTCCAGGAACCTCCTAGATTGTTTACTCTCTGCTGTGTCGTATTTCCAGCAGACATCCGGAAAGTTGAAGTCCCTCACAAGAACAAGGGCACGCAATTCTAAGACTACTGCCAGCCGCTTGTAGAACGATTCATCCATCTCTTCAACCCCGTCGGGCGGTCTATAACAGACTCCCAGCACAATATCTGCCTTATCGGCCTTCCCTCTCATCCTCACCCAGAAGCACTCCACTTGGTCCTCACAATCGTGTAGCTCTATACAGTCCAAACACTCCCTAACATAGAGAGCCACCCCACCACCTCTTCTACCTTGCCTCTCCCTTCCGAAGAGCTTCTAGCCATCCATTGCAGCACTCCAGTCACGGGAGCCGTCCCACCACCATGTTTCCGCGATGGCAACTAAGTCATATCTATCCCGCTGTACAACGGCTTCCAGCTCCTCCCTTTTATTGCCCATGTTGCGTGCGTTGGCATAGGTGCATTTGAGCTGGCCTATCGAATCCAGCCCTAACACTGGCACGCTGCCCCCAGGCTCATCCTTGGTGCACCTAGTTTTATCCCTGACCCCCTTCAAACCTAGTTTAAAGCCCTCTCTATGAGCCCCGCCATCTCCCAAGCGAGGATTCTCTTACCCCTTTGGGCTAGCTGGACACCATCTGTCGCTAGCAAGCCCGGTGCTGTGTAAACCTCCCCATGATCAAAACAGCCCAAATTCCACCGACGGTACCGGCCTCTGAGCCACAAATTAACCAGGTGTGTTTTCCTGTTCCTTTCAGTTCCCTGCTAGGCGGGGTTTGCTGCTGTGCAGAGTTAGTCCTTAAGCAGAACTTGCCCCACCACGACGTTTGAGGCATTAACGCCTTTGGTCTCTCACAACAATAACGATAATATTAACAACGATAACGTGGCGCTGCTCCTGATAAAAGAATTGGAGTCTACAAAAAAAGCGATGCACAAGGCAATTGCTCACCACTCGCCGACAGATGCCCAGTTAGTCCCCGAGCAGAGATCCACCCCCCAGCCCCGCTCCCGCCCAGTGTATATACCGGGCATGACATCAGTGTGTTATCAACATTCTTCTCATCCTCAATCCAAAGCATAATGCTGTACCAGCCACTAGGAAGAGAACTGTCTCCCAGCCGAAACCAGGACACCATGCCAGAGGACATCGGCAGCACTCAAGTGATACCGAAAAGCCAGTTGAAGAAACTCCCTAAGACTCGTTTTGGAGTTTTAGAAAGCAGGCATTCTTTATTGCGGCGCTGGGTGTACGGGGGATAGTTCCACCTAGCGTGCATACCACAGCTTTAGCACTAACAGGTTATATAGAATAACTAATTGCATATTAATCGGATTAGTATACATGTACATAAAAATAATTGCAACTGATTATCTCAGTACTACCTACATCCGATCATGCGCAATGAAGGATCCATTTGAGTCGAAGGGCTGCTTTTGCGACCACCGACCCATTTGAAGTTCTTGTTGGCTGTCCTTGAAGTCTTTATTCTTGTCCTTGTTCTCTGATCTTGAAGCTTAACGCAGCTTCAATCCCATGTGGTCAGGTTCAACATTGTTCTCATCTAGCGTACAGGAACATCTAGTCATAAGAGCAAAGAACTGCAAAACTTATGAGTAACTACCTCTACTAGTTAATTGCTTGGCTATACTTTTGTCTATTGTTTCAATCATAGTGTTGGTATAAGATTTCTAATAATTATTTACGAAATCTCACTTTTACAGTCACCTAGCAGCAAACCAGTTTCCACGGCTGGTACCAAATATTAAAACCATCAAAATATTTAGACATACCATACAGAATGTATGGAAATATGCTATCAAAGCGGGCTCGCGGGCTGCTCGGGGGACAACGAAAGAGCCAAGGAGATGGTCCCCTGTTGAGGATTTCTTGGCTGGGCGAGGGCATGTGAGCAATCCAGCCGTTAGCTGGGAACGAAGCATAAGTTTACAAAGTGCTGAAGCGGACAAGGACGCTGTGTCCTTGTACGCTGGGAAAAGGAAGATAAGAAGAGCCTGACAAACAGCTCCTGGATGCCGAAGAATGAGATAAGTAACTGCTGGACACCTCGTGAAGAAGCTTGCACAGCCAACAGAGGATAAGATAGCGTCGCGTGAAGCGGGGTATTGTACCCATTAGAGTATTGTATAAGGCGCGCGCACAAGCGCATAAGGTATATGACTGTGCTAAAAGTTGTGGTAAAGGGGCTTCACTCGATCACATTGGTCTGTGTGTGACGTCCCCCGTGGATCCTCCGCAACATTTGGCGCCCGAACAGGGACCCTCAGATCAGCACTTTATCATCTCTACGAGAATTTCTGGTGCGACTGAACCGACGAGGGAGCGGAGAAGCCGGCTGAGACTTTCCTGCTGCCCCGGCAGGATGGCGTGAGCTTCAGCTAAGCTGGGAAGAACGACATGAGCTTTAGCTGAGCTGGGAAGACGAGGAGGCGCGCGCAAGTGAACAGAAGTTTGAATCTCGCCCTGATCAGGTGAGCGGTCGGAGAAGGAGATGGGGTTGGACAAAGAGCAGGAAGCAGTCCTAAAACTCCTTCGTTATCTTCGCTCTGAGAGAGGACTGAAATGCGATAATTCTGTGATAAAGGGGTTGCTTTTATGGGCTTGGAAGAGAGAACTTATTCCGAGTATAAACGTCGCGTTTGAAGTAGCGACCTGGGATAATCTAGGCAAGGCGCTGTGGGGCGCTATTAGCGGCGGGGGGATAAGGCAAAGGAGGCAAACAAATCCGCAGCGCACTGGAAGGTAACTCGAGACGTGCTGCAGGCACCGAGGGTGGACCGGCAGGCAGCCGCCGCTGTCTGCGCGGCGGTGGCCCCCTCTGCTGCCTCCAGGGCTGCCGCGTCAGCCCATCCCGCTGGAGTTAGGGGGACGTTCTCTACACAGCTATCTCTACCCCCCCGAACATCCATTTCTGCTAATGCTGAGACGCCTGCACAAACACAGCCTTTGCCTATACCCAGCCAGGTCGCTGGCGCCGAAGATATCCCCCTGCCTGTTACTCCGCGAGAAGCGGAGGAATTAGGGGGGGCCGACTGTCGCCCGGCAGGTCCGGAGCCGACAGACTCGGAGGTGGTGAACCAGTTACAAAAACTGACAGTACGGTCAGAAGAACCAGAAGTGAGGGGGAGATATTCATCCTCCCGAAAGGGTGAGCCGAGAAGGCAAGAGAACAAAGATTTCGGCCGTATGCCAGCCCCGCTTTCTCCCCCCCCGCCCTCCGCCCGCCCGCCGCGGCGTGTGTCAGCCGGCCATGGAGCGGCCGCCGCCAGCGCCGCCGCCGCCGCCGGCCCCCGGGCAGCACCGTCCGCGCCCCCGCGCCCGCCCTTTAACCCATCCCGCCTCTCGAAGCCGAAGCCATCCGCGCCCGCGATAGACGCGGAGCCGCCTGTAATAGCCGCTGCAGACGAGGGGGAGAGGCATTGGAGGGGAGTAATAAAAAATGCCGTTGTGGAAGGGACTATGATCCAAGCATTCCCAGCTGTTATACAAAAAGGATGGGAGGCGTTTCACTGGAAAGTCCTTGAGAAATTAAGGACTGCTGTGAGTCAGTACGGAATCCGCTTATTGATAAAGCCAGTAAGAAACCCTCGGTCAAGTGTTTTAATTGTGGTAAACTTGGACACATCAAGAGCCAATGTAGAGTTTCTGCTAACAAAAAGACGGTGCAACAGTTGTAAGAAAGATAACCATACCACCAAGAATGCAGGAAGAAGGGAAACTTTACACCGAGCGCCAAGGCCCCTCGCGCGACGACACAAATGCAAGGGGTTTGGGCTGCCAGCCCTCAGCCAGCCTCGCAACTGCCAGATCCGCCACTGCAGGAAGCTCCGGAGTGGACGTGGAAACCGCAGTAGACATTACGTTGGTGGATGCAGGAGTCCGCTTGGTGGACAGCAACATAAAGGGACCATGGGGGTTTGGGCTTAGTGCATTTTTAATGGGGCGATCTTCAACAGCTCTAAAAGGAATTCTGGTAGTCCCAGGGCTTATTGATGCAGATTATTGTGGGACTGTGAAAATGATGATTCATGTTTTAATCCCTCCTGTTTCTGTTCCTAAAGGTACCAGAATAGCACAATTAGTTCCATTCAGGTCGTGTGTTCCGAACCCAGGTGAAGTACAACGTGGAGACGGTGGATTCGGCTCCACAGGGAAACCGCAGGTATACTTTGCCATGGACATAACAAGAGGTAAACCAGAAAAGGTAGTGCAATTGGAAGGGCCTGACGGAGTTATCGTCAAGAAACCGATGACAATCGATACGGGAGCTGATGTTACGATTGTTTCACGCTATGTTTGGCCTCCATCATGGCCATTGATCGGTCCAAATTTTGGTATTGCAGGGATAGGGGGCACACAAGCCACCTTAGTAAGTCAGCTACCCATTACATTTGTGTTCCCCGACGGTGAACACGTTACGACGCGTCTGTATGTCATGACTACCCCAAAGGAATTGTTTGGCCTCATAGGCCGTGATTTATTGAGCCAAATGAAGGCAATGTTAGTGACCCATCCTTTTTAGGAGCGGTCACTGAGGGGCAGCCAGTCCTGAAAATTAGCTGGAAAACAGATGAGCCTGTCTGTATTGATCAGTAGCCGCTAAATTCTGAAAGGCTGCTAAAAATACAAGAGTTAGTTGAGGAGCAACTGAGAGCGGGACATGTTGTTCCTTCTACTAGTCCATGGAATATACCAATGTTTACCATTCCCAAGAAGAGTGGGAAATGGAGACTGTTACGCGATCTCAGAGCTGTGAATGCGGTGATGCACAGTATGGGAGCCCTGCAGCCGGGTTTGCCGTCTCCAGTTATGCTTCCAGAAGAATGGGACTTGTTAATTATAGATCTAAAGGACTGTTTTTTCACCATTCCCTTGCACTCAGATGACGCTGAACGGTTCGCCTTTTCGGTACCATCGATTAATAAGGCAGAGCCCTATAGGAGATACCATTGGGTCATGTTACCGCAAGGAATGCGCAATTCCCCCACGATGTGTCAGGTGTATGTGGCCTGGGCATTAGAGCCTGTAAGAAAGCAGTTTCCTCAGTTGATTATTTATCATTGTATGGATGACATTTTGATAGCGGGAAGGAACTTGCCACAGGATGAAATTTTAACTCAGTTACAGGACATCTTAAGCCATCGCGAATTAATAATCGCTCCTGAAAAGGTGCAAAAGGCAGCACCTTGGAAGTATTTGGGGTGGCACATAGATGCTAGCAATGTTAAACCTCAGAAGGTTCAAATAACATCAGAAATTTCAACGGTGCATGATGTCCGGAAGCTTGTGGGAGATATCCAGTGGGTGCGGAATCTCTGCGGTATCACTAATGATGATATGGCCCCTCTGGTAGAACTCTTGGGTACGAGCGCACGTGCAGATGAGAAACGGGAAATGAGAGGAGAACAGCAAAAAGCCTTAGAATATATATCAAAGAAAATTGCATCTAGCTTTGCATCCAGGTGCAATGAGGATTTACCGATCATGTTGATGATCATTAATACAGGGGACTCTCAGAGACAACACCCTTATGCGGTAATTTGTCAGTGGGACACAAAACGCTCAGATCCCTTGAGAATTCTGGAATGGGTCTTCTTGGCCATGCGGCCAGACAAATCTATTGTAACCCAATTGGAATTATTTGCACAACTGATCATTAGGGGAAGAACGAGAATTGTAGAGATTGCAGGGACGGAACCAGAAATGTTGCTGATACCTCTGGTAAAATGGTATTTGGAATGGGGAGTTCGGCGTTCTGTAGCGTTACAAGTGTCATTAGCGGGGTTTGGAGGTACAATAAGTAATCAATATCCAAAGCATAAGTTGTGGTCACTATTGGAACAGCAAACCTTTGAGCAAAAACCATGGAGGTTGGAAACACCTGTACATGGGGTAACAGTGTTTACTGATGCTGGGAAAAAGACAGGTACGGCCACCTGTACGTGGAAAGATGCTAACGATCAGTGGTGTGAGCATGTTGAAAAGGGAGAGCCTGGGGATTCTTTACAGATGCTAGAATTAAAAGCGGTGATTTGGGCACTGAAGCATTGGGCTAAGGAGCCGCTGAATATCGTATCCGATTCTCTTTATGTAGTTGGGGTGGTACAAAGGATGGAAAGAGCAATGGTAAAGGAGGTCACAAACAAAAGGTTGGGCATGTTGCTTTTGTCATTACTGTGCGGCTTGAACTCTCGGAGTGTAGAGTATTTTATAACCACATATAAGAAGTCATCAAGAGCTACCAGGTTTGTCAGAGGGAAATGACAGAGCTGACCAATTGGTTGCAGCGGCATGGGAGCCTCCTTCAGGGAATTGTTTTCAACAAGCACGGCAATCACATGTGTTCTTGCACCAACCCGCTAGGATGTTAGCAAAGCAATTTGACTTGCCACTCACTGATGCCCAAGGTATTGTTAAAGCATGCCCCGATTGTCAAAAGGAGGGGCTGGGCTTGGGCCGTGGGGTTAACCCACGAGGTCTTTTGCCATTGCAGTTGTGGCAAATGGATGTCACCCGTGTCATGTGGTTTGGTGCAAAGCGTTATGTGCATGTGTGTATTGATACCTATCCTGCTGCCATGTGGGCCACGGCACAAACTGGAGAAAAGGCCTTACATATTGAATGACATCTTCACGCTTCTTTTGCAGTGCTGGGTGTGCCTAAAGAAATTAAGACAGACAACAGCCCGGCTTATGGTTCTACACGATTTGCTCGATTTTGTAATTTGTGGGGAATTCGCCATGGTACAGGCATTCCACATCTTCCCACAGGACAGGCTATTGTCGAATGGGCCAACCAAACCCTAAAGAGCATGCTGCAAAAACAAAAGGGGGAAACCCAGGGCTTACTCCCAGAGGAACGATTGGCCAAAGCCTTATTTGTGCTAAATTATCTTAGATTGACAGGTGATCACAAAGACCCACCGATGGTAGTGCATCGTGGTCTTTTACAGGCGGAAAGGACGCAACAAAGTACAGGAATCATGGTAATGTATAAGGACCCAGAGTCCGGGCAATGGTGCGGACCCGCAGAAGTAACACTTACTGGGAGAGAGTATATGTGTTTGCTTACAGATCGAGGCATTCATTGGATCCCAGCCAAGTGGGTCAAGCCACGGCTTTGCACTGATGCTGGGTCCGGAATCGTCCCAGCGGCAACTGGCACGGTAGCGGCGGGTGCTGGAGCCACTGCTCCGACAGATTCCGACTAATAGAGTATTACACTTTAGAGGACTAGCGGACGTTGAGTCCTTCAGAGAGGTTTTTGGTTAAGGCATTATAAGGAAGTAGATGATTTATCGCTTGTAGAAGACTTAGGACAGCGTGCTTTATTGTATATAGAACTTGCATTAGGTAAAAAGTGTGTTAAGCATAATTTGATTAAACATAGTGTGATTACGGGAAGACAGTGTGGGGTAAACGCAAAAGTTAGCTAAAGCCAAAATTAGGGGTAGGGTCTATTTCCATTAATAACCTGGGAACGAGGTTATGATTGTGTTTCCACAGATACAGGCCCACGACGGACTCCCACTCGATTTGTACGACCATCATCATCTGGAGCATCATAGATGGTGCGGCAATATGAATGCCACCTCAGCCAAAAACTAATGTATAGGTCACCTTGGCTAACATAACAGGTCAAGATTCTCTGTGCATTGCAACCGCATCACAAAGCCCATGAACCAATAGACAAGATGGCTATGACTTGTGCAGCGCGCCTGGCCAGCGAGTGCATGCGTCATAGGTTGCAGATTTTGGTACCCGCTGGCCACGTGTGCTGAAACCCGTTCCTCTGCAAATGGATAAATACCGGGATTTGCCAAAGAGCATTGGGCTGGTGTACGGTAAGGCCATCGTTGCCTCTGTGGGGACACCCACGGAAAGCTGACACCTACCGATTGCTGGGCTGAGTTCGCGGAGCAAGACGGCACAAGAATGTATGGATGGTTCATCTTCCTCATAGTCCTCATGGTTCGGGTCATTAGGGGTAACGGATTGGCTTAAAGAATTATGGGCATTGTTGTAGTTATTGTGATTTTAGCTATTGTAATAATTTTACCTTGTTTAGCTTGTTAAGAAAAAATGGCATCCCAAGTTACTAAGCAAGCCTGGATTGCTCAAAGACAAAAAGGGGGATTTGTTGAGGATTTCTTGGCTGGGCGAGGGCATGTGAGCAATCCAGCCGTTAGCTGGGAATGAAGCGTAAGTTTACAAAGTGCTGAAGCGGACAAGGACGCTGTGTCCTTGTACACTGGGAAAAGGAAGATAAGAAGAGCCTGACAAACAACTCCTGGGTGCCGAAGAATGAGATAAGTAACTGCTGGACACCTCGTGAAGAAGCTTGCACAGCCAACAGAGGATAAGATAGCGTCGCGTGAAGCGGGGTATTGTACCCATTAGAGTATTGTATAAGGCGCGCGCACAAGCGCATAAGGTATATGACTGTGCTAAAAGTTGTAGTAAAGGGGCTTCACTCGATCACATTGGTCTGTGTGTGATGTCCCCTGTGGATCCTCCGCAACAGTCCCCAGCCCATGGAGCTGGCCCTACGCCCCGGCCCGTCTGCAGGTGAGACCTGCTGGGTCCAGCTGCGCTGCCCTCAAGACGAGCTGGTGGGGGGAGGATGGCGGGCTGGCAGGTCCCCTCTGCCCACCCCGGTGTCCTGGGCTGCCCCCTGCCCCCCTCCCTGGGCCCGGCCAGGCACAGGGGGGTGCCGGGAGCTCAGGAGAAGGGGAAGCCAGAGCTGCCCCCTCGGGACTGCAGGGCTGGGTGCTGGGCTCCGGAGGGGGAACCCCACTCCCAGCTGAGCCTCGAGCTGCGTCACCCTCCCAGGCTGATCCCTGAAGGGGCAATTCAGATTGCAACCGAATCTCAGCGGTGGGCATTTGTGAGCGAGGAATGACCTGGCGTGGAGGACAAGATGGCGCAGCTGCAGAAGGGTGTGAGAGACTGAAAGAGTTAACGTCTCCAACATTGTGGTGGGGCAAGTTCAGCTTAAAGACAAACCCTGCAGAGCAAGGAACCAAGGTGGGTAACCCATCCGCTCAGACATCAGCAGCTCAGGCAGGAGGGGGAGGGCGTGCTGGTGGTGCGGGAGGGTGCCCAGCTCCCTGTTCTGATAAGCTCTTCTGGTACAAAGATCAAACAATGGCCACGTCTGCAGGGAAGGAGAAGTTACTCCACAAAGGACCCCCAAGCCCAAAGGCTCACAAACTGCTCATTAGCCCGACGAGTTCGGGTGCCCGCCCGAAGGAGGGGCAAGGATGATAAAAGGAGCAAACTAAAGCCCCGGTCGCGCAAGCCCACTGGAGCTGGACCCCTCGGCTGACTGAACCAACGCTGGGCCCAGGGCCGGTGAAATTGCACTCTCTTGCTTTCTCCATCTCTCTGTCTCCTTCTCCCTTTGCTTTTCCTTTTCCACAATCCCTACACCTCATCCGTTTTGAGACATAAACCGTTGACCAAGTCTGAGACTAAGAGTGGATCCAGCCGTCCCTGGGCGGGGACTCCTCCTCTGAGGAGGAGTCTAGAAAGCAAGGGGGTCTGCTCTGAACCTCGTGGCTCAACGGGAGGGATCTCCTTATTCCCTGAATTGATGTGCATGGTTACCCTGGGTTACCCGGTTTACAGAAGTAGTCTCATGCCAATTCCTGTTGTGAGAAACCTTGCCACCTACTACCACGCCTCCCCAGTTCAGTTTGCTTCTGTCATGAATAAAATCTTTAACTGATCGTTTGGTGTCGTTTCACCGTAATTTAGCCCGAGGGAATTTCGAATTAAACACGACTCCCCGGTCTGTCCAGTCTGGGTGGTGACAAAGGGCTTGAGCTGGCTGGCGGCAGGGATGCCAGGACCAGCAGGACTCCCTGCGAGGGAAGGGGGTTGCCCTTGGGGAGGAGAGCAGAAGCAGCCACGGCGTTGTCCTGCAGCCGTCCCGGGATGGGAGCGCTCAGGGGCCGCCTTTGGGCAGCGGAGCTGGGCTGGGGGATGGACCCCCAGCCGGGCTGAGGTGCCCCGTGCGACTGCTCAGGGCTGGGTGCTGGGGCAAGTGGCTACGAGGGATCTCCTCGTGACGCATCTCTGCAGACTCCTTGGAGAACCGCTGGCGGCAGCAGGACTCTGCCCAGCGCGGCGTTCCTTCGTCTTAGGTTCTACCGAAGCGCAAAAGCGTGCTTCGTTCATCTCGAGGGGCAACACAAAAAGTCCCCGGCGTTCCCCGTGAGGCTGCAGCCCCTCAAGGGCTTGTCCCCAGTCCCCCGCTGCGCAGCCGGCACCGGAGCTCCCGTGTCACAGAGGTGTGATGTCACGGCCCGTGTTCCAGCTGCAACTGCCAGTGCCCGGCGACGAGCGCAAGGCAGACGACCTTCTTCTGCCCTGCTCCCGACGCAGCCCTTCTGCCCTGCTCCCAGCCCAGCCCTTCTCCTGTGCTCGCGGTGCCTCGGAGTCATGAGTCAGCCCTTCTCGCCTCTCCCAGCGCCTCGCTCCCCATCTTGGTGCTGCCATCTCGGTGGCACGGTGAAGGCCTGGAGGAAGAGGACGCTTGTGCCGCTGGAGGTACAGCGCCGCTCCGCGGAGGCGGGCAGCCCCGCACTGCCCGGGCAGGCTGGAGCAGGCACTGCGGGGGTGGCGTGGGCTGGGGGCCCCGCTGTGGGAAGCTCGGGGGGCCGGGAGCTTGGCTTGCCCTTGCCACCCATCCCTGCAAGGCCAAGGGCTGGGAGAAGTCCTTCTGGGCTGCTCGTCCCCTGCTGAAATCATCGAGCATCCCTGCCTGGGGGGACACGTCAGCAGGGGAAGCCCGAGCGAGCGCCCTGGGCTCCTGCCGGAGGGAGAGATGCTGGCCGGGAGCAGCCGGGTCCTGCCTGGAGCCTGAGCCGGTGCCTCCTCTGCCCCTTTCCAGGCTGGAGCCAAGGGAGCTCAGCCCTGCCCATGGAGCGGCACGGAGCCGAAAAGCCGCCTGCGCAGAGTAAGGAGCTTCTGGGTGCCGAGGCAGGCACGGGGCCGGGGTCTGCGCCTGGCGGGGCCGGGCTCTGTGCCCGGGGCCCCGCGGGGCAGGGAGCAGGGAGCAGGGAGCAGGGCCGCTCACCCCTGCCCTCTCTGCTCCGGCAGATCCGGAGGATGTTGCCGCTTCCCAAGCTGCTGAAGGGCGTGAAGCGCAGGACGGTCCGGCTGCGGGCGCTGGCCCGTGAGTGCTGGTGGGTGCTGGTGGTGAAGGAGCTGCCCAGCCTCCAGCCAGCTCCCGCTGGGGACGTGCCCAGGGGCCCCATCGCCCCACGGCTCTCCCCAGGCGGTGAGAGGGGGCAGGGGTGCCGAGAGCCCCGTCCCACAGGTCCGCTCGGCTGGCCAGGGCAGGACCAACGCACTGTTCTGCTTGGCTTTTGCCGTAGGCTTTTCCGCCTCGCGCTGGAGGCTCTGGAGCCGGCTGCCAGCAGCGTGGAAGCGGAGGCAGAGATGGAGGAGGAGATGGAGTGGGAGGCAGCGACGGACCCACCAGCAGCAGGACAGGCACCCGCTCCCCACCCACTGCCCGCAGTCACCGTAGGCTGCCTGCCGTCGGGCTGGGGCTGGGGCTGGGGCTGGGGGGCCCCGCTGCAGGGACTCGGCGCCTGGTCCCCTTGTCCCGGCGGCACAACCGCCACCACCGTGCTGCCCTGCGCTTTCTTTGGGCCGGGCAACCCAAGCCTCACCGGGTAGCGCCTGGCCCCCAGCCCCAGCCAGGGCTTAACCCTGGCGGCAGAGTCCTGCTCTCCCCGACGGAGATGTGGGGCTTGGCGGGGCTGGAGGGCAGCTTGCAAGAGAAAGATTCATAGTTTGTTGTAGCGAGACGCTGTTTTGTGAATAAAGAGGTTTACTTAGGTCTTTCAGACCGCAGCTCTCTGCCTTTCTTTGCTTAGGGCACAGGTGGCATCTGCAGAGCTGTAGTTTCCACTTGCTCTGGGTTCCCAGGGCTGGAGGCGGCTGGGGCTGCTGGCACGGCTGCCCCGGGGGCAGGGGGTACCTGTGTAGAGAGGGGGTCCCTCCCACTCAGGGGGGTCACGGCACTGGGCACCAGGGAGGTTCAGGGGCTGGTGGAGAGCGGTGTCCCCAGCAAGCAGCAAAGCTGTCCCCAGCAAAGAGTGAGCTCGGAGGTGACCGACCCCTGCAGCGATGCCACCAAAGCAGGCGGGAGCCCTTCTGCTCCCCTTCCTGCCAGAGGAAAAGGGACTCCCGGGTTGAGCCAGGGTCAGGCCGTAAAGCGCAAGATCTCGGAGGCTTTGAACGAACCTACACCCGCTCAGGGCTTTGTTTGGTGTCCCGCTTCGCTCTGCCCCGCGCCATCGGGAGCGTGGAAAGCGTGGGTGCAGAGAGAGAGACTAGACGGAAAGCAAAGCAATCCTCGCCCTGCCCGATTGCAGCCGCCGTGTGATGGGGTGACCCTGGCCAGATGCCAGGTGCCCACCAAAGCCGTTCTATCACTCCCCCTCCTCGGCTGGACAGGGGAGAAGAAAATATAACAAAGAGCTTGTGGGTTGAGATAAGGACAGGAGAGATCACTCACCAATTACCATCACGGGCAAGACAGACTCAGCTTGGGGAAAATCTAGGCGTTACCACTATCGCTGATGGGCTCGGACTTGGCCAGCGGCAGGTCCGTCTTAGAGCCGGCTGGTATGGGCTCTCTCGAACACAGGGGAAGCTTCCAGCAGCTTCTTACAGAAGCCACCCCTGTAACCCCCCCCTCCCGCTACCAAAACCTTGCCACACAAAGCCAGTACATTAGTATATATCACTTCTCTAAATAAAAATTCCCCGTAACATCAACTATCCTCAAATAAATAAATTTAGTATGAAAACCTTAAACCCTCCCCATGCGGAGCATCTGAAAGTAGCTGGTCAAGGAGTATAGGACTCTGAGACCCTGTCACCTGCCAACTAGCTGAGGGCACGCTCTGCCACATTGTCCGCACCCCTCGTGAGGAGTGGACATTGCATCATCGCCGGTGCCCAAACTTGGCGCATTGCTAGCGGGCGATCCTCTCGTGGGGCTTTGTGCCAGAAATTGCAGCCCCCTGGGCAGGCATGAGAACTGTTTTTGGTCGTCCTCTGCAGCCTCTTATTGGACTCAGTCTTTGTCACCTCGTCAGCCAGGGCGTTAATGGGAGATGGTGTCAAAATGCGAACTAAACCCCAAGTAAACAACATCCTTTGGTCTCCCCTGTTCCCAGCATGTTCTGCTCCATCCTCTTCCAAAGGACCAAAGCAAGGCCGACCAGCCTGTGCTGCCTCCGATCTCCTTTCTGGCCCTTCCCGAAGACAGGAGCCACATTTGCTTTCTCCCAGTCCTCGGGAACCTTTCCCAATTGCTGCAACACTTCCAAGATCATTGAGAGCAGCCTCATGGTCACGTCAGCCAGCTCCCTCAGCACCCGTGGGTGGATGCCCTGAGGCCTTGGCATGGCCCCATCCCGGCCCCCCCGGTCTCTAGGAAAGAAAGATCAACTCTCCATCGGTGTGACCATGAAAGGAAATTTATTGCCACCAGAACCCCGTGCCCATCGTGGTCCACAGCCGCAGAAGATGCTGTCTGCCCCTGGCCGCAGGCGATGATGGAAAGCTGCAGTGACACAGGAGGGGTGATGAGGAGCTGGCCTTGCTGCGTGCTCCCCTTCTGCTCCAAGCCAGGCTTTTGGCTGCCAAGCCTCTGACCTCCTCCCTGACCTGCAGAGCCGGAGCTCAGCTCCGCTCAAACCTACCTGAGGAGAGGAGCCTCATTCCTGCTGCTGCTGCCAAGAGCCGCCAAGGCCTCTTGTTTTTTCCAGGATGTCTCCTAAGGCAAAGAGGCAAATGTCAGAGCGTTGCCCTCCAGCCCTGTCTCGCGGCCCTCCCCTACGCCTGGGACATGCTCGGGGAGAGAAAGATCAGAACTTTACAGTCGGGACGTAGCAGCAGGCAGAGCCGAGCATCGCTTCGTGCGGGGCCCGGCCACCCCACCAGCGCCGGCTCTGCACGCTGTCGCCTTCTCCTCCGTCGTGTCCCATCATGATCCCCTCATAAAGGCACTCAGACTCTGTGAAATACCTCTTAACATCCTATTTATCAGAGCTAGCGCTAGAAAGAAAGACTGATAGAGATAGTCCCTTCAGATGCTAGGAACCCTGCAAAACAGCACCGAATGCACCTCCAATCCCGATGCAGGGTGCTGTGCAGACACCGCCTATGGGAAGGGTAAGGCCATTTTGGCCATTTGAGCTGTTACAGGATTTTCCTACGAGGCCATGCAGGCGGCATAGTCGCTGGTACATGGGGGAGCTGCCCACAGGCTCCTCGGTCGCAGCGAGCTTGCTAAGCTCCTCCTGAGGCCAAGGGACGGGATGTGCACAGAGCAGCACAGGCTTGGGTCTCCTCAGGTGCGGTTAACTGTTAGGTGGCTCTCTGAACTCCTTGGCGGGCAATGGGCTTTGGTCAGGATCCCTTCAGCTGCCAAGGGCTGAAGTTGCTAGAAACCCGCTCAGAGGCCATCTCAGCCCAGGAAGCCTTGTTTGGCACCAGGTTTCCCCCTTGCCACCCTGTTGACATCAGGCGAAGGAGCGTGGTCTCAGGAAAGAGCCCCGTTTGCCTTTACTAGCCTGCCCAAGGTGCCGAAGCCCCTTGCCGCTCTTCACCAGGCTCTTGCCAGTGAGGGGCTGCAGTCAGAAAGGGCAAAAGTTGGTCTCACCTCCTTGGGTGCTCCCCTGACGGCGCTGCCCAGGCCTCTCACTGCCATCTGCCGCACGGCGCCGATTCCGTGCTGGGATTTCTCCACCAAGACACCTAGGACCCTTTCCAGGGACTTCTTCTCCATGACTGGTGGATCCTTCATCAGCTGCAATAAAGCAATATGCCCGTGAGTGCCACCTAAGTCGAGGCACACCACGCGAACGGGCTTCGTAGAAAGGAGGATCCGTTGGATCCCTTGGATGGTGACGCTCTCTTCTGGCACCTTCTTCCTTCAGAAAGAGGCGTCCCAAGCAGCAGTTTTCTAAGAGAAGCCCTCTGCACCCTTCCTTCCCCTCCTGTTGCCTCACCTCAGCAAAGAAAGCTGTCGCTGTGAGCTGCAGGTTTTCCGAGGGGGAGTTCAGCCACTGGGAGAGGGCCCATATCACACCCCTTGTGACCAGCTGGTTGCGAAGCAGGACACTGCACACAGAGAAGGCAACTCACGGTCACGCGGCGAGGACGCCGGCCACGACCCCAAACTTCCCCAGCTCCCTGCACACATGGGAATGGCCCTGGCACCCATGTCCCCGGGCACAGCCACCCACGAGAAGGTGAGACGCAAGAAGAGGATCTCACCTCGTCAGGAGACACACGCCGTCAGCGTGAGCCTGTGGGTTTCTGAGGGATGCCCACGCTCCCTGCCTCCATAGCAGCAGCAGCCATCTCTCCTCCATGCATCTGCTCAGCACCAGCTCTAGAGCCTCACAGTAAGGGCTGGGAAAAAGAAAGCCCAAAGACATCTCAGGTCGCAGCAGGTCCAGGGAAGATTTGTCTGTAGCAGAGCTAAAAGGCTCCGCTGCCTCGGGAGGTGTTGGTTCACTCATCCCACACTCCACGCCCGTGAAAATGGACATTTTCATCCTTTGCCATGCCTCAGGCCACTGACAGCAGGAGGAAACCCAGGGTCCCCGTGCTCCCTCGATGCCAGATGCCCAAGGTGCTCCCTAAGGGCTCTTCTTACCAGCATTCTATGAGACAGCCCCAGTTCCCCCCAACCCTTGAGGACCAGGAGCAGGGGCAGAGCCTGCCGCTACGAGGACGCGACACAACGGCTCCGTCCGCCTATAAATTTTAAAGGCAGGAACACCACTGCTGCAGCCAAGCCCTGCGGCCACACGCTGCCAGGCCACAGATTACACGAGCTAAGTCTCCACCACGCCAAACCACAGACGGCCGTGGCCAGAGCTGGGCCACAGCCCCCGGGCCGGGAAGGGTCTTCTCCCCCATCCGCAGGGTGCTCGGCCGGACCATTCCCACGCAGGGTCTCTCCCCAGTCCGCGGAGGGACAAGAAGGACGCCCTGCCACCGGGGTTGCACACCAG
The DNA here is from genome assembly GCF_947461875.1 of Haliaeetus albicilla. Taxonomy (NCBI): domain Eukaryota; kingdom Metazoa; phylum Chordata; class Aves; order Accipitriformes; family Accipitridae; genus Haliaeetus; species Haliaeetus albicilla. The sequence goes on along the minus strand of NC_091484.1, from coordinate 12,419,877 downwards.
GCAGGATGAGAGCAACCGGCGATGCCAACCCCGTGACTCCTTCCTCTCTGGGAACGGACATTTCTCCAGGAAAGAAGAGAAGTCGAGCCAGCCCTGGCAACCTGCTGCCACGCGTAGGAACCTGGGCAGGCCCAAGCGCTCCCTCAGCGCCACAAATGAACACAGCTGGCTGGGGAAGTAAAGCTCCCCAACTTCCCTGCCCCTCCTGCTCCTTACCTGCGCAGCTTGTCCTCCCTCCTTGATGCACTGAAGAAGAGCCCTCTCTGGTATCTGAGAGGGCCAGGCAGCATCACCTCACCCAGCGCCTTGCTGATCTCACCCAGGAGGCCAGGAAGGAGACGGGGAAGCAGGCGCTGGACCCTTTCCTTGGCTGGCAGCACGAACACCACCTCGGAGATGGCACAGGGGAGCTGCAGGGAAATTCGGCCAAGAAACACCCATTCAACAAGGGCTTTGCCCACCAGTGCACTCCCGCTGCCTCCCTTGGGGAGCTTTTGCTGCCTGCAGGTCTCATGCCAGGGACAGCCTTGCGGTCCAGGACCAGAAAAACGTGTCCCGGCCCCTCACAGCCCCAGTGCTGAGATGCCCCAGCACGTTACCCCTGTGCAGTCTCCCCAGGCGTTTGCTAGAAAGCAGACACGAAGCTGCAGGAAGGCCTCTGCCATCGAGCGTACCATGAGGGGCTCCAGAGCAGCCTGGCTGTGGTCCGGTTCGTGAGCGGAGGAGTGGGGCCCAGGGCTGTTCTCTCCCGCTGCCTCCAGCTTCTGTGTTAAGTACTTCAGGACCTGAACCCCAAGGCTGCTTCTCCCCAGGATCCTCCACAGCTCCATCGTGTCCCTGCAGGGCAAGAGACATTCACCCTTGAGCTCATACCCTTGGTACTTGCGGTGCCCTCACCAGAGCCCAAACTCTCTCCTTGTCAGCAGTGGGGCTTATGATGCCTGGTTTTTTCCGGAGACGGGAGCACATGGCCTTGCAATGCTCAGACCTTTTGGGAGACGAGCGACCTTGTTCTTCTTTGGATTCCTCTTAACACGGGCAAGCCACGTTTAATCACAGAGGGGCAAGATGGGAGTGCACGGACCTGTCCATGGGCAGACGTTTCTGGAGGAGGCTCTCGACCACAGGCTCGTGGTGAAAGCAGGCCAGGAGATACACTGCGTGGAGCAGGAGGCGCCTGTGGGTGTCCTTTTGCACAGTCTGCATGCGGCTGTAAAGGACGTGCAGGACTTCTGGCACCTGAAAGGAAGAAGACGAGAAAGAATGCCACAACGCGTCCTTTCCCCGTACTTCTACAGAACACAAACACGGTCAATTAGTTCACGAGCAATGCCTGCTCCCTTGACACGCTGTCAGGGTCTAGTCCTAAACTTCCTAAACTTCACCGTGCCGCTCTGCCCAAGCCCTGGCTCACAGGTCGGGGCGAGCGTGCCCTTGGCACACAAACACGCACGTGCCCTCGGTTGCTGCACTTGCCTGGGCCCAGCGGTGCCAGGGGCTGAGCACTTTGCCTACACCCAAGAGATGGACAAGTTTCTCACCAAACAGCCTGGGTAACCCTGACCACCGGGCTGTGGCAGTGCAAGATCAAAACCAAAACCACGCTCCAAGCCCATAAAGAAGCCTCACAGTGAAAGGACAGGAACAGGAAGGTCGGTGCATCCCAGGGGTAGCTGTCTCACGGCAAGGACCTGCTCCAGCAGGAGACTTTGGACTGCCCGTGCCCATGCCCCCCGCTCCACAGAGCAGAATGTGGCAGGAGGTGCTAACACGCAGCTCGGACCGGTGATACCCTTCGTCTCGGCACACAGGCTGCGTTTCTTTAGCTTGCGTCAACTGCGTGAGGTGTAGTGCAACAGCCAACAGAGAAAAGTCAAAGCCAAGCCGCAAAAAATGTCCCTCTTACCTCCTGATATATTTGCTGTCCACATTTTTCCAGAAAGGTAGTCATCCACATCTCAGCGGCCCACGCACGCTCGTCTCTGGTACACTTCAGGCTTTCCGTGATGGTGCTCATGAAGTCTGCGGCCTCTGGTGGGGGGAAATACTTGCAGACAGTCTGGAGTGAAATCAGAAAGAGGAGAGACCTGGTCACAACTCTGCATCTCTGCAGAACGGGAAGGAGCCTTGAAGGGACTCTTAAGTTCAGCGGGTCGCCTGTCATGGAAGGGGCAATCACAGTACACTCCTGCCATTTATGTTTTATGGAGCCAAGAGATTTAGAAGTGCCTCCCCTCACGTTTGCTTATCTGCAAAGCTCGTCTTCCGACAACAGCACTCTCTCGTGCACACACACACACACACACACAAACACGACGTGGTATCCGCTCCTTTGACAGCGTGCCTAAAGGCCAGGCACGTCTCGGAGCCTCCTGCCACTTGCCCAACAACGGAGGTGCTGGCATGACAGCTCCCTCTGGAAATGGCGTGGGAGCCTGGAAGGAGCAGGGGGATGTGCAGGAGCCCAGTCGCCAAGCCCCGTACCGGGGCCGGTTACCTTTGCTATTTCGTAAGAGGTCTCAAGCAGAGGCACGTTGTCGGTGGTGTCCAGCCCTTTACGCAGGCACGCAATGTCACCCGCCTCGGGTGCCACCTTCCTGGTCTTGGCTGGGAGAAGCACCAGGTAAAAAGGAGAGTCACATTTACAGGAACCCAACCATCAGCCCCAGCTATCGAAAAAGGAGGACCCGGGGTTGGGGCAGCAAAGGCCAGGAATTTGGCGCAGCGGGATGTGACAGGGATGGCTCTGGGAGGGGGGAAACGTCCTCAGCACAGAGGGATGCTGCTCCCTGAAGCGCAGGCAAGAACTCACTTCTAACCAATTTCTTTGCGGGGACAGTGATTTTGTACGGCCACAGAACACCCCGTCTACAACCTTCCTCCCTTGCGGAGAGCATTTCTTGGCTGGCTGGAGAGGGGTTTAACCAGAACCCCCTCCCCAACCTCACGCTCTGGGCCAGCAGCGGAAGTCCCTGCTCCAAAACTCTGGGCAGCTAACTGATTTCCCCTCTGGTCCTGGGCAGATTTTCCTGACCAAGCCTGGCAAGCCCCCTCTGTCCTCACCTCGCATTTGCAGAAGGTGACCCAGGCAGACCCCTGCCCAGCGGCGGGACGTGGCCAGGGATTCGGTAGTCAGAGGTCCCAGCAGCCCCACCAAGAAGCCAAATTGCTTGCAAGCGCATCCTCTCTGCAGGGGCAAGAGGCGGCAAAAGGGTCGCAGGGAGACCCGGTGCCCGCTCACCTCTCCCGGCCATGCTGCCCGGAGCAGGGATCGGGCAGAGGAGAGGGCAGAGGTGCTGCCCTGCCGCTCCGCAAGACCTGAAACCCAGCGCCCAGCCAAGCAGGGCTCTCTTCTGGGAGAGGCATGGGGCACACAGGAGCTCCCTACTCACCGTGACCTCGAATCGCTCCTCGCAATCACCCAGCAGCTGGGCGCAGACCTGCAAGGCCCTCTCCCGCTCCCACGCTTTGGCCGAGGTGAGCCAGCACTGCAGGACCTGGCGCAGGGGGTTATCCTGTCTCACGACGGGCACCTTTCTCTCCCCGACATCCCTCCGTCTCCCTCCTCTGGACCCTTCCTCGACGGCCTGCCCTGCGGCTCGGCACAGCCCCCAGACCCACCGAGCACTGGCAGTGCTGCCTTCGCAGCCCCGCTCTCTAAGCCCCCCCAAATCTCCGCCTCAGCTTCTTTCCCCATCACCCCATGACTGCGCACATGGACCACATCCTCGAAGGAGGTAGAGGTCACCTCCGCCTCGAGAAGGACTGCTAAAATCCGGCCCAGACCCTTCCTCGACGGCCTGCCCTGCGGCTCGGCACGGCCCCCAGACCCACCGAGCACTGGCAGTGCTGCCTTCGCAGCCCCGCTCTCTAAGCCCCCCCAAATCTCCGCCCCAGCTTCGGAGCGACTCTTTCCCCATCACCCCATGGCTGCTCACATGGACCACATCCTCGAAGGAGGTAGAGGTCACCTCCGCCTCGAGAAGGACTGCTAAAATCCGGCCCAGACCTTCCAAGCACAGCGTGTGCAGGGTCTGAAAGCAAGAAAAGGAGGACTGAGGTTTGGCATCACGGGGGGCTGCCAGGGCACGCTGAGGGGGGATCCTGGCCAAGAGGTGGGCAGCGCCACGATGGCGGGTACCTGTATGTTCCGAGTTTGCCTCGCTATCTTCCCTCTCCCTTCCATCTCCTCCTTGCAAGGAAAGGACAAGATGGTGTGGCAGCACTCAGCCAGCAGGCTGCAACTTTCCTTCCTGCTCAAAGATGGCTTCAGCTTCCTGGCCAGAGAAAAAAAAGGAAGAGAAAAACAACACGGGGACTCACTAGCTCTCTCCAGAGCGGCTCAAATGACAACTGGGTTTGTCCTCATGGAGAGACATCAGAAACGGGAAACGCCGTCCCACCCCGCAGACCCTGCTACTCCCAGAACTATGGTTAAGGTCACAGGGCTCTGGGTGGGGAAACAGAATGAGTCCGAGGGTCTGGGCTGTGGACCTTACCTCAGCTGCACCAGACCGAGAAACACTTGGGACGCCGTGGAGTCCCAGGGCTCCTCCATTGTCCGGTCCTGCAAGTTCAAGAGACACACACAAAGTGGGCGGTGGGGACAGGCTTTTTGCGGGGGACAGGCTCTGCTGCCAGACCTACGTAGAAATGCTTGCACGCTTCTAGTGGCGGGGCTGGTCGTGTTTTGTGGGGCCAGAGCACACAGGCAGCACATGTATATCCCATGCTGAACGGCCGCGGGCGCTGGCGCTGAGCAGCTCCTTGAGGAAATCCAGAACTGCCCTCATCACCTGCCGTGGCTTCCCACCCGTGAGACCTCTCCCCGTGTCTGACAGGGCTGGACATGGCCCTGGGCACCAGGGCAGAGCTCCTCAGGCACACCAGAGCCCCAGGGAGATGGCAGAGCATCCCCTCCACAGGAGAGAAGCCCCAGTGCCTCTTGGCTCCCTCCTGGGTTGCTCTTCTCTTGCCTGAAAGAAGCCTCAGGGCTCCTCTGCCCTCCCTGTTCCTTCAGTAAAGGCTCCCTAGCTCCTCTGGCACCCAGCAGCTCCCCGACACCCTGTGGTACTTGCACAGACCCCACGGCCACGCCTGACCTTGGTCGCCCAGAAAGCGTCTTGGTACAGGAGGAGCTGATCCCAGGCGTATTCCCGGTGCTGCTCCTCGCGCAGGAGGACGCCAATCATGGCAGCCACAGCCCTGAGGACAGCTTGCTTGTCCTGGAGAGGGAAGGGAGGGCTGAAGATCTGCCGAGCGCTCAGCAACCCCTGCCCACGAGTCCTACCCCTCCCAGAGAGAAGGGCTCACTCCGGAGGACGAAAAGCAGTTCCCCGTGCTGGCACCCAATGCCCCGCTGCTAAAAGGTCCCAGGATTTGACTGCTTCTTGTCAGCCAAATACTACCAGCCCTGGGCATGGGACTGGCAGACTCCTGGCCTGGGGGGGGCTGCTTTCTCAGTCCCTGGGCTGGAAAGGCAGCTGCCCTCACCTCTTCCTCCTCGCAGCCCAGCCAGTTTTGCACCACGTAGCAATAGAGGGGGTAAATGTGTTTGCAGAGCTGCGCTTCCCCGACACGAGGGAAGGGGCATTTGTCCCAGGAGCAGAAGTAAGTCTTCACCCCTTCCGACCATTGCTCCAGAACTGCACCAAAAGAAAGGAAAAAGGGGCAGGTGGGCGCCTGCGGCGGGAAGGGTACCTCGCACCCTCACCCAAGCCTGCTTTCAGCACAGCCCCCAGCTTGCCAGCTTTTGGCTTGAGGCCACATCTGGATTCAGGGGCGCAGATCGTGCGCTCGAGGTGTCTGCGCTCTTTCTCTTCTCCTCCCCACCACAGCTTCTCCTCCTCACGTGCCTGTTCCCCTCCAGCCTATACCCGCTGCATCCCTCGCCCTTCCCTGCCCAAATATTTGCCCTTCAGCACAGGCACGTGAAGCCGGTTGAAAGGCTCAGGACCAGGCAGCCCAAAGGCACCCGTGAGTTCCTCTGTGCAGGTACCCAGCGTCTCCACATCCTGCCCACCAGAGACGTCTGACGCTTCACCCGCCGTTCCTACGTGCTCACGGCAGTTTGGCATTGCCAAAATAGCGAGGTCGGGCTCGGATGCGCCGAGATCGGAGCGAGCCAGCCCGTACCCTTCCCCTGCCTTCAGGGCCACGGCTGAGGGTCTGACACTCACCACCGCAGACGGCACGCCGGACCTGTCCGCTCCCCACTCGGCTCAGGACGGCGCGGAGGGCGAGCAGCGTCATTCCGGCAAAAGGGATGCATCGCAGGGCTGCAGAGAGGGCAGGGCAGAGGGATAGAGCGTGGACGCAGTCAGCCGGAGCTGTGGGGGGGGCCTGGGGTCCAGCCCTCAACGGCACTGCCCATCAGAAGGGCCAGGAGTGTTGGGATGGGGGGGATGTGCTGCAGGGCCAGGGGGACATGAGTGATATCTGAGGGATGGGGGAGGCCCCCGACAATGGGGAGGGCTCCTGCTTTCCTGAGAGGGAGCAGGGAAGGGCTTTGGCGGGCATGGGGAGGATGGTGTGGGGCAGAGCCCCTGAAGGTTTGGTCCCTGACACGTTCCTGCCCTCAGAGCACCTCGATTGAGGCTGTGAGGCAGAGCTCCCGCTCAGCCCCAGCCCTGGCAATGGAGCTGGCAAGGAGGCACCGCAAGCCCATAGGCCTCCAGTTCGGGACAGAGCATCTGGGAGGGGAAGGATCCCCTCTCCCGGTTATCACGGACCATCACTCAAAGCAGGAGGCCAGGGTTCCATACCGTAGCTGCTGGCCAGTTTGCCCAGGGTGACAAAGACAAATTCCTCGGAGGTTCCCCCCACGGCTTTCAGGTGTCCCTGGAGCTCGGACATCACGAAATGGAAGTGGGAGCCAGCCAGCGCCACCAGGATGTCACTAGCGGCTGTCCTCACGTCATCGGTCACACCCTAAAAAAGCACCATAGGTGAAACGCTCCACGGGAAAAAGGCTGAGGCGCTCGGACGGGGATAAACCGGCCAGCAATGACCTCAGGGCTAGCCGAGAGACAGTCCCGTCTCCCCAGCAAGACCCCATGGGGACGTCGGCGCCCCAGGCCAGGCATCCGCCCCTTTTTGTGCCCTGGGGAAGGCGAGCAGGACGGGCAACAGAGACTTGAACCCAACTCTCCCCAGGCAGACCACGTCCGCCCCTCTCCGGAGGTCTCGACAGGCTCTCACCAAGTGCCCCACAAGAACGAGTCCCCAGAGCCTCTCCTTAAGCCAAGACTTGCCAGCAGCTGGAATTGGGAGCCTGTGTGTCCCAGCTCCATCCTCCAAGCACGGCTCATCAGTCGCCTCGCACAGAGGGGCTCGCTGGCTCTATACGCACCCCAGCGCGGAACTGGATACGGTCTCTCCTCTACAGGGAGGGCTCCCCAGGACAAGGAGCTCTCACAGGGGCATTGGGGAACCTCCGTCTTCAAAGAGAACAAGCTCACCTGGGCGGCTCTTATGTCACCAGACGCTTCAGCTATCAGGCGGTTCAAGAGACCGCTCGGCAAACGGCCGTCACCTCCCTGCAAGGCGCTCTCCAGCTGGCGGTAATTCTGCACTCGGTCACCCTGAGGACAGACCACGGAAGGGAGAAATTAAGACTTACTTTGCCCTCGTTCCCGGGGAGCTGCGAGCTGCCAGCCCTTGCTCTCCGGAGAGCCTGCGAACGGCACCATCGCCTCATGCCCCCAGCTCGTGTCTGCGACAGAAAGGAGCGGAGGGAGCAGCTGCCCTGCAGACGGTGTCCGAGCACCAGCCACCGACCCGAGGTCATACCGACGCCAGGCCAGGTCCTCCCCAAACCCACCACTCCTATGGACATAGCCCAGCGCCAGAGGGAACGTTCGGACACGGGACGTGCGGCACTTGCCCTCTCCTGGGCAGGGAAGGCAGGGCTGGTGGGGGGAAGCCCTCAAGCCTCTGGCAGCACAGTGGGATGCCCCCGTCTCACCTCGTTGTCTTGTAGACGCTCCAACAGAGAAGTTGCAACGGCAGCAAGGGTGGGGCCAGCCGCAGGGACAGAACCCATCGCCCTGCTTCTGCCCCCGGGATGCGTAGGTCTTGGCGGGGGACCTACACACGGGCAGCAACCTGGAAGGGAAGAATCCAACAGCTTTCGGAGGGGCCCAGCGACGGCGTGGATGGAGACAAGCTGGAGGTCAATCCCCATTAGACATCCAGGGCGGACATTTGCAGCAAGAGTCACGAGAGGCCAGCGAGGCCACCGGTGGGCTCTCCGTCCTTGGAGATGCTCAAACCTCGAGGGGACTCGGTCCACCGCAGACGACCGCGATGGGTCCTGCCTCCAGCGTGCTTTAGCCCCCTGCCAGCCCCTCACCTTCAAGCACTCTCAGCCTCCTCATCGCAGCAGGATTCCCTGGATGGACAGACTGGTCTCTCCAGGTCTTCCTCCTGTGAAAGCTGGGAGCAACTGGCCCAGGGAGGGACGCTGGAGCCGCAACATCAGAATGGAACATCAGAACCGAACATTGTGACATCATCACGTAACCCGGCTGTCCCTCAGACAACACTTCACCTGGGGTCCCTGCAGGGGGGAACAGCACGGACCCGGGGCGAGGATGGGCCTTTCGAGAAAGCTATTGCTCAAAACCATCTGCGGGCTACAGGCAAATTCAAGCCGTAGGGAACGGGGAAACCCTGCGCTGCAGGGCCCCGCAGCGTGGCCCCTGGCCCCGTGTCACTGCAGCCCTTTGTGGGCTCGGGGGAAAGAGTAGCTGCCACTTCCCACCGAGTTTAGCTGGAGTTGTGGTTACTCATCAATACTTTAAATCCCTGCTTGTTCCTTTCTGATGGCGGCTGGGTTCGCTCCAGGAGCTGCTATTCTTCTGTGTAACCTGCGGGAGACCTCCCCCGTTTCCCTGCAGAGACCTTTCCGTTTTGGTCCAGGCAAATGACTCCGTCTCTCTCTCTCTCCCCAAAAGGTGTCTTTTCCCTCTATATTAAGATAGAAAATGGTAGGCTGAGGCAAAGCTGATCAGCAGAGAGAACATCGAGCGCCACTCTCCCCTGTCTAGAACAGAATGAGGACAGTCTAGAACAGAACGCCAACTCGAAGCTGGCAAAAACGCCAAACCAGAAGGATATATTGGTCACAACCTTGCCAGTGAGACAAAGGGAGTCAAAAGAATCTGAGTTTACACAATAAAGGGGGGTGAAAGATGATGTTTAGTGCCTACATTGTTGAAATTAGCTGAGGTAGAGACAGTCCTTGATAAGAAGAGCTGGTCCCAAGAACCAGCCAATGAGGTAAAGACAGTCCTTGATAAGAAGCAGGAGCAGGCCCCAAGAGCCAGCTAAGACTGGTCTTGCGGCTTGGGTGAATACCAAGAAATCACTGAGCCTGCGCAAGGAAAAAGGTTACTAGCGGTGACGAAGAGGAGTCATCTATCTTCATCTCTGCGACCACCGGACGACCACCATAAAGAGGCCCTGCGCAGGTGCAGTTGGGAGGGGACTATGGAAATGACCTCTCGGAGCAAATTTTAATATGAAGCGGGGATAGGTCATGCATATGTATAGGCGTATTGTGAATATGTACTACCTGACTGTATAAACTTGAGGCGAACTGCCGAGTCGGGCGCGCACGACTTTGGTGGGACTACCCCCCGTGCCGCCCAGCGCTGAATGAACATGCCTACTTTACAATCTCACCGATTGTGGAGCCTGTTTTCCGCACGTCACCAGTGCCACTGCTAACGTGCATGTTTCCAACCACAGCACATTATAGCAGCCAGCACGTCATTGCCTTTACCCACACAGGCCTGGGTGCGAGAGCATAATCATGGAGTCAAGGACAGATCAATATGATCATCGTTGAAGACCCTTTACTAGAGCATCAGACATCATTTTATACGTTGTTTACATCCGTACATGCGTTTAGCTATTTTACTATTGGTTACACACATGCTTCACGCGCTGTCCACGCGCCCAGTTACACTTAATAATTGGTTATATCAACACTGTACACGCGCATAAACATAAGACATAATTGGTTATGCTTACTAAAACATGCGAACCTTGTCTCAGTCTAATTGGTCAAGATAAACTGCCGAATTGAGGTTCTTTGTGCCAAGTTCCCATGCGCACCTGTGTTCTTCTAATTGGCATCTTTCTTTTTTTGTCTTCTTGTTTATTCTGTTCAAGGCCTTCTAAAGGCGTGTGGAATGCTCTTGCGACCGTTAGCTAAATATGTGTCCACACCTGGGCGTGGAGAGAAGGACTTAGACAGCGAGGACCGTTGGCTGTCGTGAGCCGAGGTGGGTTTGGTAATTCTGCTATGCCCGGACTTCTGCAACACTAAGGAAGCCTTTCCTAAAGCTGAGCAGAGCGCTGATGTCATGGCAGTGCCTTGACCAGGAGAAACCCAGCAATACTTGAGCAAAATCAAGTTGCAAGCACTGGTTTTATCTCGGGATGTTTTTCCCCTTTTTCCAGACTATTTTTCACCTTTTCAGATGATAAAGTTACCGTCACAGTTCCTTGGTTTTGTGCTTATTGATAGTATAGAATCATAGAATCATTTAGGTTGGAAAAGACCTTCAAGATCATCGAGTCCAACCATCAACCATGCCCCCTAAACCATGTCCTGAAGTACCCTGTCCGCTCGCTTTTTGAATATCGTCAGGGATGGTGACTCAACCACTTCCCTGGGCAGCCCATTCCAATGTCTGACAACCCTCTCAGTAAAGGAATTTTTCCTCATATCTAACCTAAATCTCCCTTGCCTCAACTTGAGGCCATTTCCTCTTGTCCTATCTCCAGCCACCTGACAGAAGAGACCAACACCCACCTCACTACAACCCCCCTTCAGGTAGTTGTAGGGAGCGATAAGGTCTCCCCTCAGCCTCCTTTTCTCCAGACTCAACAGCCCCAGCTCCCTCAGCCGCTCCTCATAAGACTTGTGCTCCAGGCCCCTCACCAGCTTGGTTGCCCTCCTCTGAACACGCTCCAGCACCTCCACGTCTTTCCTGTAGTGAGGGGCCCAAAACTGAACACAGGACTCGAGGTGCGGCCTCACCAGTGCCCAGTACAGGGGAACAACCACCTCCCTGCTCCTGCTGGCCACACTATTTCTGATGCAGGCCAGGATGCCGTTGGCCTTCTTGGCCACCTGGGCACGCTGCTGGCTCATATTCAGCCGGCTGCCAACCAGCACCCCCAGGTCTTTCTCTGCCGGGCAGCTTTCCAGCCACTCTTCCCCAAGCCCGTAGCGCTGCATGGGGTTGCCGTGACCCAGGTGCAGGACCCGGCACTTGGCCTTGTTGAACCTCACACGATTGGCCTCAGCCCACCGATCCAGCCTGTCCGGATCTCTCTGTAGGGCCTCCCTACCCTCAAGCAGATCGACCCTGCCTCCCAACTTGGTGTCGTCTGCAAACTTGCTGAGGGTGCCCTCGATCCCCTCGTCCAAATCATCGATAAAGGTATTAAACAGAACGGGGCCTAACACCGAGCCCTGAGGAACACCACTTGTGACCCGCCGCCAACTGGATTTCACCCCATTCACCACAACCCTCTGGGCCCGGCCAGCCAGCCCGTTTTTCACCCAGTGAAGGGTGCACTTATCCAGGCCACGAGACGCCAGCTTCTCAAGGAGTATGCCATGAGAGACAGTGTCAAAGGCCTTGCTGAAGTCGAGGTAGACAACATCCACAGCCTTTCCCTCATCCACTAGGTGGGTCACCTGGTCACAGAAGGAGATCAGGCTGGTCCAGCAGGACCTGCCTTTCGTAAACCCATGCTGACTGGGCCTGATCCCCTGCTTGTCCTGGACTTGCCATCTGAGCGCTCTCAAGACAAACCGCTCCATAATCTTCCCCGGAACCGAGGTCAGGCTGACAGGCCTGTAGTTCCCCGGATCCTCCCTCCGACCCTTCTTGTAAATGGGCGTCACGCTGGCAAGCCTCCAGTCCTCTGGGACCTCCCCTGTTGACCAGGATCGCTGATAGATGACAGAGAGTGGCTTGGCAAGGACCTCTGCCAGTTCCCTCAGTACTCTTGGATGGATCCCATCAGGTCCCATAGATTTCTGAGTGTCCAGATGGCGTAGCAGGTCCCTAACTAATTCCTCCTGGATTAAGGGGGGTATGTTCTGCTCTTCATCCTCGCCTTCCAGCTCAGGGGGCGGAGTACCCTGAGGATAACTGGTCTCCCTATTAAAGACTGAGGCAAAGAATGCATTAAGTACCTCAGCCTTTTCCTCATCTCTGGTGGCAACGTTCCCTTCTGTATCCATTAAAGGACAGATATTCTCCTTGGGATTCCGTTTACTGTTAACATATTTGTAAAAACATTTTTTCTTGTCCCTTACAATGGTGGCCAGATTTAGTTCTAGCTGAGCTTTTGCCTTTCTAATTTTCTCTCTGTATGGTCTAACAAGATCCCTGGACTCCTCCCAAGTTGCCCGCCCGTTCTTCCACAGATGATAAACTCTCCTTTTTTTCCTGACTCCTAGCAAAAGCTCCCCGTTCAGCCAGGCCGGTCGTTTTCTTCAGCGGTTCGACTTGCGGCACGTGGGAATAGCCTGGTCCTGAGCCGTTAAGATTTCCTTCTTAAAGAACGTCCATCCCTCCTGAGCCCTTTGCCCTTCGGGACCGTCTCCCAAGGGACTCTCAACCAGTGCCTCGAAGAGGCCAAAGTTTGCCCTCCGGAAGTCCATAGCGGTGGTTTTGCTAACCCCCTTCCTTGCCTCACCCCAAATTGAGAATTCTATCATTTCACGGTCGCTAAGCCCAAGACAGCCTCCAACCATCACACCTCCCACCAGTCCTTCCCTGTTTGTAAACAGTAGATCTAGCAAGGCTCCTCCCCTGGTTGGCTCACCTACCAGCTGTGTCAGGAAGTTATCATCTTCCACACACTCCAGGAACCTCCTAGATTGTTTACTCTCTGCTGTGTCGTATTTCCAGCAGACATCCGGAAAGTTGAAGTCCCTCACAAGAACAAGGGCACGCAATTCTAAGACTACTGCCAGCCGCTTGTAGAACGATTCATCCATCTCTTCAACCCCGTCGGGCGGTCTATAACAGACTCCCAGCACAATATCTGCCTTATCGGCCTTCCCTCTCATCCTCACCCAGAAGCACTCCACTTGGTCCTCACAATCGTGTAGCTCTATACAGTCCAAACACTCCCTAACATAGAGAGCCACCCCACCACCTCTTCTACCTTGCCTCTCCCTTCCGAAGAGCTTCTAGCCATCCATTGCAGCACTCCAGTCACGGGAGCCGTCCCACCACCATGTTTCCGCGATGGCAACTAAGTCATATCTATCCCGCTGTACAACGGCTTCCAGCTCCTCCCTTTTATTGCCCATGTTGCGTGCGTTGGCATAGGTGCATTTGAGCTGGCCTATCGAATCCAGCCCTAACACTGGCACGCTGCCCCCAGGCTCATCCTTGGTGCACCTAGTTTTATCCCTGACCCCCTTCAAACCTAGTTTAAAGCCCTCTCTATGAGCCCCGCCATCTCCCAAGCGAGGATTCTCTTACCCCTTTGGGCTAGCTGGACACCATCTGTCGCTAGCAAGCCCGGTGCTGTGTAAACCTCCCCATGATCAAAACAGCCCAAATTCCACCGACGGTACCGGCCTCTGAGCCACAAATTAACCAGGTGTGTTTTCCTGTTCCTTTCAGTTCCCTGCTAGGCGGGGTTTGCTGCTGTGCAGAGTTAGTCCTTAAGCAGAACTTGCCCCACCACGACGTTTGAGGCATTAACGCCTTTGGTCTCTCACAACAATAATGATAATATTAACAACGATAACGTGGCGCTGCTCCTGATAAAAGAATTGGAGTCTACAAAAAAAGCGATGCACAAGGCAATTGCTCACCACTCGCCGACAGATGCCCAGTTAGTCCCCGAGCAGAGATCCACCCCCCAGCCCCGCTCCCGCCCAGTGTATATACCGGGCATGACATCAGTGTGTTATCAACATTCTTCTCATCCTCAATCCAAAGCATAATGCTGTACCAGCCACTAGGAAGAGAACTGTCTCCCAGCCGAAACCAGGACACCATGCCAGAGGACATCGGCAGCACTCAAGTGATACCGAAAAGCCAGTTGAAGAAACTCCCTAAGACTCGTTTTGGAGTTTTAGAAAGCAGGCATTCTTTATTGCGGCGCTGGGTGTACGGGGGATAGTTCCACCTAGCGTGCATACCACAGCTTTAGCACTAACAGGTTATATAGAATAACTAATTGCATATTAATCGGATTAGTATACATGTACATAAAAATAATTGCAACTGATTATCTCAGTACTACCTACATCCGATCATGCGCAATGAAGGATCCATTTGAGTCGAAGGGCTGCTTTTGCGACCACCGACCCATTTGAAGTTCTTGTTGGCTGTCCTTGAAGTCTTTATTCTTGTCCTTGTTCTCTGATCTTGAAGCTTAACGCAGCTTCAATCCCATGTGGTCAGGTTCAACATTGTTCTCATCTAGCGTACAGGAACATCTAGTCATAAGAGCAAAGAACTGCAAAACTTATGAGTAACTACCTCTACTAGTTAATTGCTTGGCTATACTTTTGTCTATTGTTTCAATCATAGTGTTGGTATAAGATTTCTAATAATTATTTACGAAATCTCACTTTTACAGTCACCTAGCAGCAAACCAGTTTCCACGGCTGGTACCAAATATTAAAACCATCAAAATATTTAGACATACCATACAGAATGTATGGAAATATGCTATCAAAGCGGGCTCGCGGGCTGCTCGGGGGACAACGAAAGAGCCAAGGAGATGGTCCCCTGTTGAGGATTTCTTGGCTGGGCGAGGGCATGTGAGCAATCCAGCCGTTAGCTGGGAACGAAGCATAAGTTTACAAAGTGCTGAAGCGGACAAGGACGCTGTGTCCTTGTACGCTGGGAAAAGGAAGATAAGAAGAGCCTGACAAACAGCTCCTGGATGCCGAAGAATGAGATAAGTAACTGCTGGACACCTCGTGAAGAAGCTTGCACAGCCAACAGAGGATAAGATAGCGTCGCGTGAAGCGGGGTATTGTACCCATTAGAGTATTGTATAAGGCGCGCGCACAAGCGCATAAGGTATATGACTGTGCTAAAAGTTGTGGTAAAGGGGCTTCACTCGATCACATTGGTCTGTGTGTGACGTCCCCCGTGGATCCTCCGCAACATTTGGCGCCCGAACAGGGACCCTCAGATCAGCACTTTATCATCTCTACGAGAATTTCTGGTGCGACTGAACCGACGAGGGAGCGGAGAAGCCGGCTGAGACTTTCCTGCTGCCCCGGCAGGATGGCGTGAGCTTCAGCTAAGCTGGGAAGAACGACATGAGCTTTAGCTGAGCTGGGAAGACGAGGAGGCGCGCGCAAGTGAACAGAAGTTTGAATCTCGCCCTGATCAGGTGAGCGGTCGGAGAAGGAGATGGGGTTGGACAAAGAGCAGGAAGCAGTCCTAAAACTCCTTCGTTATCTTCGCTCTGAGAGAGGACTGAAATGCGATAATTCTGTGATAAAGGGGTTGCTTTTATGGGCTTGGAAGAGAGAACTTATTCCGAGTATAAACGTCGCGTTTGAAGTAGCGACCTGGGATAATCTAGGCAAGGCGCTGTGGGGCGCTATTAGCGGCGGGGGGATAAGGCAAAGGAGGCAAACAAATCCGCAGCGCACTGGAAGGTAACTCGAGACGTGCTGCAGGCACCGAGGGTGGACCGGCAGGCAGCCGCCGCTGTCTGCGCGGCGGTGGCCCCCTCTGCTGCCTCCAGGGCTGCCGCGTCAGCCCATCCCGCTGGAGTTAGGGGGACGTTCTCTACACAGCTATCTCTACCCCCCCGAACATCCATTTCTGCTAATGCTGAGACGCCTGCACAAACACAGCCTTTGCCTATACCCAGCCAGGTCGCTGGCGCCGAAGATATCCCCCTGCCTGTTACTCCGCGAGAAGCGGAGGAATTAGGGGGGGCCGACTGTCGCCCGGCAGGTCCGGAGCCGACAGACTCGGAGGTGGTGAACCAGTTACAAAAACTGACAGTACGGTCAGAAGAACCAGAAGTGAGGGGGAGATATTCATCCTCCCGAAAGGGTGAGCCGAGAAGGCAAGAGAACAAAGATTTCGGCCGTATGCCAGCCCCGCTTTCTCCCCCCCCGCCCTCCGCCCGCCCGCCGCGGCGTGTGTCAGCCGGCCATGGAGCGGCCGCCGCCAGCGCCGCCGCCGCCGCCGGCCCCCGGGCAGCACCGTCCGCGCCCCCGCGCCCGCCCTTTAACCCATCCCGCCTCTCGAAGCCGAAGCCATCCGCGCCCGCGATAGACGCGGAGCCGCCTGTAATAGCCGCTGCAGACGAGGGGGAGAGGCATTGGAGGGGAGTAATAAAAAATGCCGTTGTGGAAGGGACTATGATCCAAGCATTCCCAGCTGTTATACAAAAAGGATGGGAGGCGTTTCACTGGAAAGTCCTTGAGAAATTAAGGACTGCTGTGAGTCAGTACGGAATCCGCTTATTGATAAAGCCAGTAAGAAACCCTCGGTCAAGTGTTTTAATTGTGGTAAACTTGGACACATCAAGAGCCAATGTAGAGTTTCTGCTAACAAAAAGACGGTGCAACAGTTGTAAGAAAGATAACCATACCACCAAGAATGCAGGAAGAAGGGAAACTTTACACCGAGCGCCAAGGCCCCTCGCGCGACGACACAAATGCAAGGGGTTTGGGCTGCCAGCCCTCAGCCAGCCTCGCAACTGCCAGATCCGCCACTGCAGGAAGCTCCGGAGTGGACGTGGAAACCGCAGTAGACATTACGTTGGTGGATGCAGGAGTCCGCTTGGTGGACAGCAACATAAAGGGACCATGGGGGTTTGGGCTTAGTGCATTTTTAATGGGGCGATCTTCAACAGCTCTAAAAGGAATTCTGGTAGTCCCAGGGCTTATTGATGCAGATTATTGTGGGACTGTGAAAATGATGATTCATGTTTTAATCCCTCCTGTTTCTGTTCCTAAAGGTACCAGAATAGCACAATTAGTTCCATTCAGGTCGTGTGTTCCGAACCCAGGTGAAGTACAACGTGGAGACGGTGGATTCGGCTCCACAGGGAAACCGCAGGTATACTTTGCCATGGACATAACAAGAGGTAAACCAGAAAAGGTAGTGCAATTGGAAGGGCCTGACGGAGTTATCGTCAAGAAACCGATGACAATCGATACGGGAGCTGATGTTACGATTGTTTCACGCTATGTTTGGCCTCCATCATGGCCATTGATCGGTCCAAATTTTGGTATTGCAGGGATAGGGGGCACACAAGCCACCTTAGTAAGTCAGCTACCCATTACATTTGTGTTCCCCGACGGTGAACACGTTACGACGCGTCTGTATGTCATGACTACCCCAAAGGAATTGTTTGGCCTCATAGGCCGTGATTTATTGAGCCAAATGAAGGCAATGTTAGTGACCCATCCTTTTTAGGAGCGGTCACTGAGGGGCAGCCAGTCCTGAAAATTAGCTGGAAAACAGATGAGCCTGTCTGTATTGATCAGTAGCCGCTAAATTCTGAAAGGCTGCTAAAAATACAAGAGTTAGTTGAGGAGCAACTGAGAGCGGGACATGTTGTTCCTTCTACTAGTCCATGGAATATACCAATGTTTACCATTCCCAAGAAGAGTGGGAAATGGAGACTGTTACGCGATCTCAGAGCTGTGAATGCGGTGATGCACAGTATGGGAGCCCTGCAGCCGGGTTTGCCGTCTCCAGTTATGCTTCCAGAAGAATGGGACTTGTTAATTATAGATCTAAAGGACTGTTTTTTCACCATTCCCTTGCACTCAGATGACGCTGAACGGTTCGCCTTTTCGGTACCATCGATTAATAAGGCAGAGCCCTATAGGAGATACCATTGGGTCATGTTACCGCAAGGAATGCGCAATTCCCCCACGATGTGTCAGGTGTATGTGGCCTGGGCATTAGAGCCTGTAAGAAAGCAGTTTCCTCAGTTGATTATTTATCATTGTATGGATGACATTTTGATAGCGGGAAGGAACTTGCCACAGGATGAAATTTTAACTCAGTTACAGGACATCTTAAGCCATCGCGAATTAATAATCGCTCCTGAAAAGGTGCAAAAGGCAGCACCTTGGAAGTATTTGGGGTGGCACATAGATGCTAGCAATGTTAAACCTCAGAAGGTTCAAATAACATCAGAAATTTCAACGGTGCATGATGTCCGGAAGCTTGTGGGAGATATCCAGTGGGTGCGGAATCTCTGCGGTATCACTAATGATGATATGGCCCCTCTGGTAGAACTCTTGGGTACGAGCGCACGTGCAGATGAGAAACGGGAAATGAGAGGAGAACAGCAAAAAGCCTTAGAATATATATCAAAGAAAATTGCATCTAGCTTTGCATCCAGGTGCAATGAGGATTTACCGATCATGTTGATGATCATTAATACAGGGGACTCTCAGAGACAACACCCTTATGCGGTAATTTGTCAGTGGGACACAAAACGCTCAGATCCCTTGAGAATTCTGGAATGGGTCTTCTTGGCCATGCGGCCAGACAAATCTATTGTAACCCAATTGGAATTATTTGCACAACTGATCATTAGGGGAAGAACGAGAATTGTAGAGATTGCAGGGACGGAACCAGAAATGTTGCTGATACCTCTGGTAAAATGGTATTTGGAATGGGGAGTTCGGCGTTCTGTAGCGTTACAAGTGTCATTAGCGGGGTTTGGAGGTACAATAAGTAATCAATATCCAAAGCATAAGTTGTGGTCACTATTGGAACAGCAAACCTTTGAGCAAAAACCATGGAGGTTGGAAACACCTGTACATGGGGTAACAGTGTTTACTGATGCTGGGAAAAAGACAGGTACGGCCACCTGTACGTGGAAAGATGCTAACGATCAGTGGTGTGAGCATGTTGAAAAGGGAGAGCCTGGGGATTCTTTACAGATGCTAGAATTAAAAGCGGTGATTTGGGCACTGAAGCATTGGGCTAAGGAGCCGCTGAATATCGTATCCGATTCTCTTTATGTAGTTGGGGTGGTACAAAGGATGGAAAGAGCAATGGTAAAGGAGGTCACAAACAAAAGGTTGGGCATGTTGCTTTTGTCATTACTGTGCGGCTTGAACTCTCGGAGTGTAGAGTATTTTATAACCACATATAAGAAGTCATCAAGAGCTACCAGGTTTGTCAGAGGGAAATGACAGAGCTGACCAATTGGTTGCAGCGGCATGGGAGCCTCCTTCAGGGAATTGTTTTCAACAAGCACGGCAATCACATGTGTTCTTGCACCAACCCGCTAGGATGTTAGCAAAGCAATTTGACTTGCCACTCACTGATGCCCAAGGTATTGTTAAAGCATGCCCCGATTGTCAAAAGGAGGGGCTGGGCTTGGGCCGTGGGGTTAACCCACGAGGTCTTTTGCCATTGCAGTTGTGGCAAATGGATGTCACCCGTGTCATGTGGTTTGGTGCAAAGCGTTATGTGCATGTGTGTATTGATACCTATCCTGCTGCCATGTGGGCCACGGCACAAACTGGAGAAAAGGCCTTACATATTGAATGACATCTTCACGCTTCTTTTGCAGTGCTGGGTGTGCCTAAAGAAATTAAGACAGACAACAGCCCGGCTTATGGTTCTACACGATTTGCTCGATTTTGTAATTTGTGGGGAATTCGCCATGGTACAGGCATTCCACATCTTCCCACAGGACAGGCTATTGTCGAATGGGCCAACCAAACCCTAAAGAGCATGCTGCAAAAACAAAAGGGGGAAACCCAGGGCTTACTCCCAGAGGAACGATTGGCCAAAGCCTTATTTGTGCTAAATTATCTTAGATTGACAGGTGATCACAAAGACCCACCGATGGTAGTGCATCGTGGTCTTTTACAGGCGGAAAGGACGCAACAAAGTACAGGAATCATGGTAATGTATAAGGACCCAGAGTCCGGGCAATGGTGCGGACCCGCAGAAGTAACACTTACTGGGAGAGAGTATATGTGTTTGCTTACAGATCGAGGCATTCATTGGATCCCAGCCAAGTGGGTCAAGCCACGGCTTTGCACTGATGCTGGGTCCGGAATCGTCCCAGCGGCAACTGGCACGGTACCGGCGGGTGCTGGAGCCACTGCTCCGACAGATTCCGACTAATAGAGTATTACACTTTAGAGGACTAGCGGACGTTGAGTCCTTCAGAGAGGTTTTTGGTTAAGGCATTATAAGGAAGTATATGATTTATCGCTTGTAGAAGACTTAGGACAGCGTGCTTTATTGTATATAGAACTTGCATTAGGTAAAAAGTGTGTTAAGCATAATTTGATTAAACATAGTGTGATTACGGGAAGACAGTGTGGGGTAAACGCAAAAGTTAGCTAAAGCCAAAATTAGGGGTAGGGTCTATTTCCATTAATAACCTGGGAACGAGGTTATGATTGTGTTTCCACAGATACAGGCCCACGACGGACTCCCACTCGATTTGTACGACCATCATCATCTGGAGCATCATAGATGGTGCGGCAATATGAATGCCACCTCAGCCAAAAACTAATGTATAGGTCACCTTGGCTAACATAACAGGTCAAGATTCTCTGTGCATTGCAACCGCATCACAAAGCCCATGAACCAATAGACAAGATGGCTATGACTTGTGCAGCGCGCCTGGCCAGCGAGTGCATGCGTCATAGGTTGCAGATTTTGGTACCCGCTGGCCACGTGTGCTGAAACCCGTTCCTCTGCAAATGGATAAATACCGGGATTTGCCAAAGAGCATTGGGCTGGTGTACGGTAAGGCCATCGTTGCCTCTGTGGGGACACCCACGGAAAGCTGACACCTACCGATTGCTGGGCTGAGTTCGCGGAGCAAGACGGCACAAGAATGTATGGATGGTTCATCTTCCTCATAGTCCTCATGGTTCGGGTCATTAGGGGTAACGGATTGGCTTAAAGAATTATGGGCATTGTTGTAGTTATTGTGATTTTAGCTATTGTAATAATTTTACCTTGTTTAGCTTGTTAAGAAAAAATGGCATCCCAAGTTACTAAGCAAGCCTGGATTGCTCAAAGACAAAAAGGGGGATTTGTTGAGGATTTCTTGGCTGGGCGAGGGCATGTGAGCAATCCAGCCGTTAGCTGGGAATGAAGCGTAAGTTTACAAAGTGCTGAAGCGGACAAGGACTCTGTGTCCTTGTACACTGGGAAAAGGAAGATAAGAAGAGCCTGACAAACAACTCCTGGGTGCCGAAGAATGAGATAAGTAACTGCTGGACACCTCGTGAAGAAGCTTGCACAGCCAACAGAGGATAAGATAGCGTCGCGTGAAGCGGGGTATTGTACCCATTAGAGTATTGTATAAGGCGCGCGCACAAGCGCATAAGGTATATGACTGTGCTAAAAGTTGTAGTAAAGGGGCTTCACTCGATCACATTGGTCTGTGTGTGATGTCCCCTGTGGATCCTCCGCAACAGTCCCCAGCCCATGGAGCTGGCCCTACGCCCCGGCCCGTCTGCAGGTGAGACCTGCTGGGTCCAGCTGCGCTGCCCTCAAGACGAGCTGGTGGGGGGAGGATGGCGGGCTGGCAGGTCCCCTCTGCCCACCCCGGTGTCCTGGGCTGCCCCCTGCCCCCCTCCCTGGGCCCGGCCAGGCACAGGGGGGTGCCGGGAGCTCAGGAGAAGGGGAAGCCAGAGCTGCCCCCTCGGGACTGCAGGGCTGGGTGCTGGGCTCCGGAGGGGGAACCCCACTCCCAGCTGAGCCTCGAGCTGCGTCACCCTCCCAGGCTGATCCCTGAAGGGGCAATTCAGATTGCAACCGAATCTCAGCGGTGGGCATTTGTGAGCGAGGAATGACCTGGCGTGGAGGACAAGATGGCGCAGCTGCAGAAGGGTGTGAGAGACTGAAAGAGTTAACGTCTCCAACATTGTGGTGGGGCAAGTTCAGCTTAAAGACAAACCCTGCAGAGCAAGGAACCAAGGTGGGTAACCCATCCGCTCAGACATCAGCAGCTCAGGCAGGAGGGGGAGGGCGTGCTGGTGGTGCGGGAGGGTGCCCAGCTCCCTGTTCTGATAAGCTCTTCTGGTACAAAGACCAAACAATGGCCACGTCTGCAGGGAAGGAGAAGTTACTCCACAAAGGACCCCCAAGCCCAAAGGCTCACAAACTGCTCATTAGCCCGACGAGTTCGGGTGCCCGCCCGAAGGAGGGGCAAGGATGATAAAAGGAGCAAACTAAAGCCCCGGTCGCGCAAGCCCACTGGAGCTGGACCCCTCGGCTGACTGAACCAACGCTGGGCCCAGGGCCGGTGAAATTGCGCTCTCTTGCTTTCTCCATCTCTCTGTCTCCTTCTCCCTTTGCTTTTCCTTTTCCACAATCCCTACACCTCATCCGTTTTGAGACATAAACCGTTGACCAAGTCTGAGACTAAGAGTGGATCCAGCCGTCCCTGGGCGGGGACTCCTCCTCTGAGGAGGAGTCTAGAAAGCAAGGGGGTCTGCTCTGAACCTCGTGGCTCAACGGGAGGGATCTCCTTATTCCCTGAATTGATGTGCATGGTTACCCTGGGTTACCCGGTTTACAGAAGTAGTCTCATGCCAATTCCTGTTGTGAGAAACCTTGCCACCTACTACCACGCCTCCCCAGTTCAGTTTGCTTCTGTCATGAATAAAATCTTTAACTGATCGTTTGGTGTCGTTTCACCGTAATTTAGCCCGAGGGAATTTCGAATTAAACACGACTCCCCGGTCTGTCCAGTCTGGGTGGTGACAAAGGGCTTGAGCTGGCTGGCGGCAGGGATGCCAGGACCAGCAGGACTCCCTGCGAGGGAAGGGGGTTGCCCTTGGGGAGGAGAGCAGAAGCAGCCACGGCGTTGTCCTGCAGCCGTCCCGGGATGGGAGCGCTCAGGGGCCGCCTTTGGGCAGCGGAGCTGGGCTGGGGGATGGACCCCCAGCCGGGCTGAGGTGCCCCGTGCGACTGCTCAGGGCTGGGTGCTGGGGCAAGTGGCTACGAGGGATCTCCTCGTGACGCATCTCTGCAGACTCCTTGGAGAACCGCTGGCGGCAGCAGGACTCTGCCCAGCGCGGCGTTCCTTCGTCTTAGGTTCTACCGAAGCGCAAAAGCGTGCTTCGTTCATCTCGAGGGGCAACACAAAAAGTCCCCGGCGTTCCCCGTGAGGCTGCAGCCCCTCAAGGGCTTGTCCCCAGTCCCCCACTGCGCAGCCGGCACCGGAGCTCCCGTGTCACAGAGGTGTGATGTCACGGCCCGTGTTCCAGCTGCAACTGCCAGTGCCCGGCGACGAGCGCAAGGCAGACGACCTTCTTCTGCCCTGCTCCCGACGCAGCCCTTCTGCCCTGCTCCCAGCCCAGCCCTTCTCCTGTGCTCGCGGTGCCTCGGAGTCATGAGTCAGCCCTTCTCGCCTCTCCCAGCGCCTCGCTCCCCATCTTGGTGCTGCCATCTCGGTGGCACGGTGAAGGCCTGGAGGAAGAGGACGCTTGTGCCGCTGGAGGTACAGCGCCGCTCCGCGGAGGCGGGCAGCCCCGCACTGCCCGGGCAGGCTGGAGCAGGCACTGCGGGGGTGGCGTGGGCTGGGGGCCCCGCTGTGGGAAGCTCGGGGGGCCGGGAGCTTGGCTTGCCCTTGCCACCCATCCCTGCAAGGCCAAGGGCTGGGAGAAGTCCTTCTGGGCTGCTCGTCCCCTGCTGAAATCATCGAGCATCCCTGCCTGGGGGGACACGTCAGCAGGGGAAGCCCGAGCGAGCGCCCTGGGCTCCTGCCGGAGGGAGAGATGCTGGCCGGGAGCAGCCGGGTCCTGCCTGGAGCCTGAGCCGGTGCCTCCTCTGCCCCTTTCCAGGCTGGAGCCAAGGGAGCTCAGCCCTGCCCATGGAGCGGCACGGAGCCGAAAAGCCGCCTGCGCAGAGTAAGGAGCTTCTGGGTGCCGAGGCAGGCACGGGGCCGGGGTCTGCGCCTGGCGGGGCCGGGCTCTGTGCCCGGGGCCCCGCGGGGCAGGGGGCAGGGAGCAGGGAGCAGGGCCGCTCACCCCTGCCCTCTCTGCTCCGGCAGATCCGGAGGATGTTGCCGCTTCCCAAGCTGCTGAAGGGCGT
The DNA here is from genome assembly GCF_947461875.1 of Haliaeetus albicilla. Lineage (NCBI taxonomy): Eukaryota > Metazoa > Chordata > Aves > Accipitriformes > Accipitridae > Haliaeetus > Haliaeetus albicilla. Next base: position 12,395,797 of record NC_091484.1, on the reverse strand, counting down.
GAAGCGCAGGACGGTCCGGCTGCGGGCGCTGGCCCGTGAGTGCTGGTGGGTGCTGGTGGTGAAGGAGCTGCCCAGCCTCCAGCCAGCTCCCGCTGGGGACGTGCCCAGGGGCCCCATCGCCCCACGGCTCTCCCCAGGCGGTGAGAGGGGGCAGGGGTGCCGAGAGCCCCGTCCCACAGGTCCGCTCGGCTGGCCAGGGCAGGACCAACGCACTGTTCTGCTTGGCTTTTGCCGTAGGCTTTTCCGCCTCGCGCTGGAGGCTCTGGAGCCGGCTGCCAGCAGCGTGGAAGCGGAGGCAGAGATGGAGGAGGAGATGGAGTGGGAGGCAGCGACGGACCCACCAGCAGCAGGACAGGCACCCGCTCCCCACCCACTGCCCGCAGTCACCGTAGGCTGCCTGCCGTCGGGCTGGGGCTGGGGCTGGGGCTGGGGGGCCCCGCTGCAGGGACTCGGCGCCTGGTCCCCTTGTCCCGGCGGCACAACCGCCACCACCGTGCTGCCCTGCGCTTTCTTTGGGCCGGGCAACCCAAGCCTCACCGGGTAGTGCCTGGCCCCCAGCCCCAGCCAGGGCTTAACCCTGGCGGCAGAGTCCTGCTCTCCCCGACGGAGATGTGGGGCTTGGCGGGGCTGGAGGGCAGCTTGCAAGAGAAAGATTCATAGTTTGTTGTAGCGAGACGCTGTTTTGTGAATAAAGAGGTTTACTTAGGTCTTTCAGACCGCAGCTCTCTGCCTTTCTTTGCTTAGGGCACAGGTGGCATCTGCAGAGCTGTAGTTTCCACTTGCTCTGGGTTCCCAGGGCTGGAGGCGGCTGGGGCTGCTGGCACGGCTGCCCCGGGGGCAGGGGGTACCTGTGTAGAGAGGGGGTCCCTCCCACTCAGGGGGGTCACGGCACTGGGCACCAGGGAGGTTCAGGGGCTGGTGGAGAGCGGTGTCCCCAGCAAGCAGCAAAGCTGTCCCCAGCAAAGAGTGAGCTCGGAGGTGACCGACCCCTGCAGCGATGCCACCAAAGCAGGCGGGAGCCCTTCTGCTCCCCTTCCTGCCAGAGGAAAAGGGACTCCCGGGTTGAGCCAGGGTCAGGCCGTAAAGCGCAAGATCTCGGAGGCTTTGAACGAACCTACACCCGCTCAGGGCTTTGTTTGGTGTCCCGCTTCGCTCTGCCCCGCGCCATCGGGAGCGTGGAAAGCGTGGGTGCAGAGAGAGAGACTAGACGGAAAGCAAAGCAATCCTCGCCCTGCCCGATTGCAGCCGCCGTGTGATGGGGTGACCCTGGCCAGATGCCAGGTGCCCACCAAAGCCGTTCTATCACTCCCCCTCCTCGGCTGGACAGGGGAGAAGAAAATATAACAAAGAGCTTGTGGGTTGAGATAAGGACAGGAGAGATCACTCACCAATTACCATCACGGGCAAGACAGACTCAGCTTGGGGAAAATCTAGGCGTTACCACTATCGCTGATGGGCTCGGACTTGGCCAGCGGCAGGTCCGTCTTAGAGCCGGCTGGTATGGGCTCTCTCGAACACAGGGGAAGCTTCCAGCAGCTTCTTCCAGAAGCCACCCCTGTAACCCCCCCCTCCCGCTACCAAAACCTTGCCACACAAAGCCAGTACATTAGTATATATCACTTCTCTAAATAAAAATTCCCCGTAACATCAACTATCCTCAAATAAATAAATTTAGTATGAAAACCTTAAACCCTCCCCATGAGGAGCATCTGAAAGTAGCTGGTCAAGGAGTATAGGACTCTGAGACCCTGTCACCTGCCAACTAGCTGAGGGCACGCTCTGCCACATTGTCCGCACCCCTCGTGAGGAGTGGACATTGCATCATCGCCGGTGCCCAAACTTGGCGCATTGCTAGCGGGCGATCCTCTCGTGGGGCTTTGTGCCAGAAATTGCAGCCCCCTGGGCAGGCATGAGAACTGTTTTTGGTCGTCCTCTGCAGCCTCTTATTGGACTCAGTCTTTGTCACCTCGTCAGCCAGGGCGTTAATGGGAGATGGTGTCAAAATGCGAACTAAACCCCAAGTAAACAACATCCTTTGGTCTCCCCTGTTCCCAGCATGTTCTGCTCCATCCTCTTCCAAAGGACCAAAGCAAGGCCGACCAGCCTGTGCTGCCTCCGATCTCCTTTCTGGCCCTTCCCGAAGACAGGAGCCACATTTGCTTTCTCCCAGTCCTCGGGAACCTTTCCCAATTGCTGCAACACTTCCAAGATCATTGAGAGCAGCCTCATGGTCACGTCAGCCAGCTCCCTCAGCACCCGTGGGTGGATGCCCTGAGGCCTTGGCATGGCCCCATCCCGGCCCCCCCGGTCTCTAGGAAAGAAAGATCAACTCTCCATCGGTGTGACCATGAAAGGAAATTTATTGCCACCAGAACCCCGTGCCCATCGTGGTCCACAGCCGCAGAAGATGCTGTCTGCCCCTGGCCGCAGGCGATGATGGAAAGCTGCAGTGACACAGGAGGGGTGATGAGGAGCTGGCCTTGCTGCGTGCTCCCCTTCTGCTCCAAGCCAGGCTTTTGGCTGCCAAGCCTCTGACCTCCTCCCTGACCTGCAGAGCCGGAGCTCAGCTCCGCTCAAACCTACCTGAGGAGAGGAGCCTCATTCCTGCTGCTGCTGCCAAGAGCCGCCAAGGCCTCTTGTTTTTTCCAGGATGTCTCCTAAGGCAAAGAGGCAAATGTCAGAGCGTTGCCCTCCAGCCCTGTCTCGCGGCCCTCCCCTACGCCTGGGACATGCTCGGGGAGAGAAAGATCAGAACTTTACAGTCGGGACGTAGCAGCAGGCAGAGCCGAGCATCGCTTCGTGCGGGGCCCGGCCACCCCACCAGCGCCGGCTCTGCACGCTGTCGCCTTCTCCTCCGTCGTGTCCCATCATGATCCCCTCATAAAGGCACTCAGACTCTGTGAAATACCTCTTAACATCCTATTTATCAGAGCTAGCGCTAGAAAGAAAGACTGATAGAGATAGTCCCTTCAGATGCTAGGAACCCTGCAAAACAGCACCGAATGCACCTCCAATCCCGATGCAGGGTGCTGTGCAGACACCGCCTATGGGAAGGGTAAGGCCATTTTGTTGGCCATTTGAGCTGTTACAGGATTTTCCTACGAGGCCATGCAGGCGGCATAGTCGCTGGTACATGGGGGAGCTGCCTGCAGGCTCCTCGGTCGCAGCGAGCTTGCTAAGCTCCTCCTGAGGCCAAGGGACGGGATGTGCACAGAGCAGCACAGGCTTGGGTCTCCTCAGGTGCGGTTAACTGTTAGGTGGCTCTCTGAACTCCTTGGCGGGCAATGGGCTTTGGTCAGGATCCCTTCAGCTGCCAAGGGCTGAAGTTGCTAGAAACCCGCTCAGAGGCCATCTCAGCCCAGGAAGCCTTGTTTGGCACCAGGTTTCCCCCTTGCCACCCTGTTGACATCAGGCGAAGGAGCGTGGTCTCAGGAAAGAGCCCCGTTTGCCTTTACTAGCCTGCCCAAGGTGCCGAAGCCCCTTGCCGCTCTTCACCAGGCTCTTGCCAGTGAGGGGCTGCAGTCAGAAAGGGCAAAAGTTGGTCTCACCTCCTTGGGTGCTCCCCTGACGGCGCTGCCCAGGCCTCTCACTGCCATCTGCCGCACGGCGCCGATTCCGTGCTGGGATTTCTCCACCAAGACACCTAGGACCCTTTCCAGGGACTTCTTCTCCATGACTGGCGGATCCTTCATCAGCTGCAATAAAGCAATATGCCCGTGAGTGCCACCTAAGTCGAGGCACACCACGCGAACGGGCTTCGTAGAAAGGAGGATCCGTTGGATCCCTTGGATGGTGACGCTCTCTTCTGGCACCTTCTTCCTTCAGAAAGAGGCGTCCCAAGCAGCAGTTTTCTAAGAGAAGCCCTCTGCACCCTTCCTTCCCCTCCTGTTGCCTCACCTCAGCAAAGAAAGCTGTCGCTGTGAGCTGCAGGTTTTCCGAGGGGGAGTTCAGCCACTGGGAGAGGGCCCATATCACACCCCTTGTGACCAGCCGGTTGCGAAGCAGGACACTGCACACAGAGAAGGCAACTCACGGTCACGCGGCAAGGACGCCGGCCACGACCCCAAACTTCCCCAGCTCCCTGCACACATGGGAATGGCCCTGGCAGCCATGTCCCCGGGCACAGCCACCCACGAGAAGGTGAGACGCAAGAAGAGGATCTCACCTCGTCAGGAGACACACGCCGTCAGCGTGAGCCTGTGGGTTTCTGAGGGATGCCCACGCTCCCTGCCTCCATAGCAGCAGCAGCCATCTCTCCTCCATGCATCTGCTCAGCACCAGCTCTAGAGCCTCACAGTAAGGGCTGGGAAAAAGAAAGCCCAAAGACATCTCAGGTCGCAGCAGGTCCAGGGAAGATTTGTCTGTAGCAGAGCTAAAAGGCTCCGCTGCCTCGGGAGGTGTTGGTTCACTCATCCCACACTCCACGCCCGTGAAAATGGACATTTTCATCCTTTGCCATGCCTCAGGCCACTGACAGCAGGAGGAAACCCAGGGTCCCCGTGCTCCCTCGATGCCAGATGCCCAAGGTGCTCCCTAAGGGCTCTTCTTACCAGCATTCTATGAGACAGCCCCAGTTCCCCCCAACCCTTGAGGACCAGGAGCAGGGGCAGAGCCTGCCGCTACGAGGACGCGACACAACGGCTCCGTCCGCCTATAAATTTTAAAGGCAGGAACACCACTGCTGCAGCCAAGCCCTGCGGCCACACGCTGCCAGGCCACAGATTACACGAGCTAAGTCTCCACCACGCCAAACCACAGACGGCCGTGGCCAGAGCTGGGCCACAGCCCCCGGGCCGGGAAGGGTCTTCTCCCCCATCCGCAGGGTGCTCGGCCGGACCATTCCCACGCAGGGTCTCTCCCCAGTCCGCGGAGGGACAAGAAGGACGCCCTGCCACCGGGGTTGCACACCAGGCAGGATGAGAGCAACCGGCGATGCCAACCCCGTGACTCCTTCCTCTCTGGGAACGGACATTTCTCCAGGAAAGAAGAGAAGTCGAGCCAGCCCTGGCAACCTGCTGCCACGCGTAGGAACCTGGGCAGGCCCAAGCGCTCCCTCAGCGCCACAAATGAACACAGCTGGCTGGGGAAGTAAAGCTCCCCAACTTCCCTGCCCCTCCTGCTCCTTACCTGCGCAGCTTGTCCTCCCTCCTTGATGCACTGAAGAAGAGCCCTCTCTGGTATCTGAGAGGGCCAGGCAGCATCACCTCACCCAGCGCCTTGCTGATCTCACCCAGGAGGCCAGGAAGGAGACGGGGAAGCAGGCGCTGGACCCTTTCCTTGGCTGGCAGCACGAACACCACCTCGGAGATGGCACAGGGGAGCTGCAGGGAAATTCGGCCAAGAAACACCCATTCAACAAGGGCTTTGCCCACCAGTGCACTCCCGCTGCCTCCCTTGGGGAGCTTTTGCTGCCTGCAGGTCTCATGCCAGGGACAGCCTTGCGGTCCAGGACCAGAAAAACGTGTCCCGGCCCCTCACAGCCCCAGTGCTGAGATGCCCCAGCACGTTACCCCTGTGCAGTCTCCCCAGGCGTTTGCTAGAAAGCAGACACGAAGCTGCAGGAACGCCTCTGCCATCGAGCGTACCATGAGGGGCTCCAGAGCAGCCTGGCTGTGGTCCGGTTCGTGAGCGGAGGAGTGGGGCCCAGGGCTGTTCTCTCCCGCTGCCTCCAGCTTCTGTGTTAAGTACTTCAGGACCTGAACCCCAAGGCTGCTTCTCCCCAGGATCCTCCACAGCTCCATCGTGTCCCTGCAGGGCAAGAGACATTCACCCTTGAGCTCATACCCTTGGTACTTGCGGTGCCCTCACCAGAGCCCAAACTCTCTCCTTGTCAGCAGTGGGGCTTATGATGCCTGGTTTTTTCCGGAGACGGGAGCACATGGCCTTGCAATGCTCAGACCTTTTGGGAGACGAGCGACCTTGTTCTTCTTTGGATTCCTCTTAACACGGGCAAGCCACGTTTAATCACAGAGGGGCAAGATGGGAGTGCACGGACCTGTCCATGGGCAGACGTTTCTGGAGGAGGCTCTCGACCACAGGCTCGTGGTGAAAGCAGGCCAGGAGATACACTGCGTGGAGCAGGAGGCGCCTGTGGGTGTCCTTTTGCACAGTCTGCATGCGGCTGTAAAGGACGTGCAGGACTTCTGGCACCTGAAAGGAAGAAGACGAGAAAGAATGCCACAACGCGTCCTTTCCCCGTACTTCTACAGAACACAAACACGGTCAATTAGTTCACGAGCAATGCCTGCTCCCTTGACACGCTGTCAGGGTCTAGTCCTAAACTTCCTAAACTTCACCGTGCCGCTCTGCCCAAGCCCTGGCTCACAGGTCGGGGCGAGCGTGCCCTTGGCACGCAAACACGCACGTGCCCTCGGTTGCTGCACTTGCCTGGGCCCAGCGGTGCCAGGGGCTGAGCACTTTGCCTACACCCAAGAGATGGACAAGTTTCTCACCAAACAGCCTGGGTAACCCTGACCACCGGGCTGTGGCAGTGCAAGATCAAAACCAAAACCACGCTCCAAGCCCATAAAGAAGCCTCACAGTGAAAGGACAGGAACAGGAAGGTCGGTGCATCCCAGGGGTAGCTGTCTCACGGCAAGGACCTGCTCCAGCAGGAGACTTTGGACTGCCCGTGCCCATGCCCCCCGCTCCACAGAGCAGAATGTGGCAGGAGGTGCTAACACGCAGCTCGGACCGGTGATACCCTTCGTCTCGGCACACAGGCTGCGTTTCTTTAGCTTGCGTCAACTGCGTGAGGTGTAGTGCAACAGCCAACAGAGAAAAGTCAAAGCCAAGCCGCAAAAAATGTCCCTCTTACCTCCTGATATATTTGCTGTCCACATTTTTCCAGAAAGGTAGTCATCCACATCTCAGCGGCCCACGCACGCTCGTCTCTGGTACACTTCAGGCTTTCCGTGATGGTGCTCATGAAGTCTGCGGCCTCTGGTGGGGGGAAATACTTGCAGACAGTCTGGAGTGAAATCAGAAAGAGGAGAGACCTGGTCACAACTCTGCATCTCTGCAGAACGGGAAGGAGCCTTGAAGGGACTCTTAAGTTCAGCGGGTCGCCTGTCATGGAAGGGGCAATCACAGTACACTCCTGCCATTTATGTTTTATGGAGCCAAGAGATTTAGAAGTGCCTCCCCTCACGTTTGCTTATCTGCAAAGCTCGTCTTCCGACAACAGCACTCTCTCGTGCACACACACACACACACACACAAACACGACGTGGTATCCGCTCCTTTGACAGCGTGCCTAAAGGCCAGGCACGTCTCGGAGCCTCCTGCCACTTGCCCAACAACGGAGGTGCTGGCATGACAGCTCCCTCTGGAAATGGCGTGGGAGCCTGGAAGGAGCAGGGGGATGTGCAGGAGCCCAGTCGCCAAGCCCCGTACCGGGGCCGGTTACCTTTGCTATTTCGTAAGAGGTCTCAAGCAGAGGCACGTTGTCGGTGGTGTCCAGCCCTTTACGCAGGCACGCAATGTCACCCGCCTCGGGTGCCACCTTCCTGGTCTTGGCTGGGAGAAGCACCAGGTAAAAAGGAGAGTCACATTTACAGGAACCCAACCATCAGCCCCAGCTATCGAAAAAAGGAGGACCCGGGGTTGGGGCAGCAAAGGCCAGGAATTTGGCGCAGCGGGATGTGACAGGGATGGCTCTGGGAGGGGGGAAACGTCCTCAGCACAGAGGGATGCTGCTCCCTGAAGCGCAGGCAAGAACTCACTTCTAACCAATTTCTTTGCGGGGACAGTGATTTTGTACGGCCACAGAACACCCCGTCTACAACCTTCCTCCCTTGCGGAGAGCATTTCTTGGCTGGCTGGAGAGGGGTTTAACCAGAACCCCCTCCCCAACCTCACGCTCTGGGCCAGCAGCGGAAGTCCCTGCTCCAAAACTCTGGGCAGCTAACTGATTTCCCCTCTGGTCCTGGGCAGATTTTCCTGACCAAGCCTGGCAAGCCCCCTCTGTCCTCACCTCGCATTTGCAGAAGGTGACCCAGGCAGACCCCTGCCCAGCGGCGGGACGTGGCCAGGGATTCGGTAGTCAGAGGTCCCAGCAGCCCCACCAAGAAGCCAAATTGCTTGCAAGCGCATCCTCTCTGCAGGGGCAAGAGGCGGCAAAAGGGTCGCAGGGAGACCCGGTGCCCGCTCACCTCTCCCGGCCATGCTGCCCGGAGCAGGGATCGGGCAGAGGAGAGGGCAGAGGTGCTGCCCTGCCGCTCCGCAAGACCTGAAACCCAGCGCCCAGCCAAGCAGGGCTCTCTTCTGGGAGAGGCATGGGGCACACAGGAGCTCCCTACTCACCGTGACCTCGAATCGCTCCTCGCAATCACCCAGCAGCTGGGCGCAGACCTGCAAGGCCCTCTCCCGCTCCCACGCTTTGGCCGAGGTGAGCCAGCACTGCAGGACCTGGCGCAGGGGGTTATCCTGTCTCACGACGGGCACCTTTCTCTCCCCGACATCCCTCCGTCTCCCTCCTCTGGACCCTTCCTCGACGGCCTGCCCTGCGGCTCGGCACGGCCCCCAGACCCACCGAGCACTGGCAGTGCTGCCTTCGCAGCCCCGCTCTCTAAGCCCCCCCAAATCTCCGCCTCAGCTTCTTTCCCCATCACCCCATGACTGCGCACATGGACCACATCCTCGAAGGAGGTAGAGGTCACCTCCGCCTCGAGAAGGACTGCTAAAATCCGGCCCAGACCCTTCCTCGACGGCCTGCCCTGCGGCTCGGCACGGCCCCCAGACCCACCGAGCACTGGCAGTGCTGCCTTCGCAGCCCCGCTCTCTAAGCCCCCCCAAATCTCCGCCCCAGCTTCGGAGCGACTCTTTCCCCATCACCCCATGGCTGCTCACATGGACCACATCCTCAAAGGAGGTAGAGGTCACCTCCGCCTCGAGAAGGACTGCTAAAATCCGGCCCAGACCTTCCAAGCACAGCGTGTGCAGGGTCTGAAAGCAAGAAAAGGAGGACTGAGGTTTGGCATCACGGGGGGCTGCCAGGGCACGCTGAGGGGGGATCCTGGCCAAGAGGTGGGCAGCGCCACGATGGCGGGTACCTGTATGTTCCGAGTTTGCCTCGCTATCTTCCCTCTCCCTTCCATCTCCTCCTTGCAAGGAAAGGACAAGATGGTGTGGCAGCACTCAGCCAGCAGGCTGCAACTTTCCTTCCTGCTCAAAGATGGCTTCAGCTTCCTGGCCAGAGAAAAAAAAGGAAGAGAAAAACAACACGGGGACTCACTAGCTCTCTCCAGAGCGGCTCAAATGACAACTGGGTTTGTCCTCATGGAGAGACATCAGAAACGGGAAACGCCGTCCCACCCCGCAGACCCTGCTACTCCCAGAACTACGGATAAGGTCACAGGGCTCCGGGTGGGGAAACAGAATGAGTCCGAGGGTCTGGGCTGTGGACCTTACCTCAGCTGCACCAGACCGAGAAACACTTGGGACGCCGTGGAGTCCCAGGGCTCCTCCATTGTCCGGTCCTGCAAGTTCAAGAGACACACACAAAGTGGGCGGTGGGGACAGGCTTTTTGCGGGGGACAGGCTCTGCTGCCAGACCTACGTAGAAATGCTTGCACGCTTCTAGTGGCGGGGCTGGTCGTGTTTTGTGGGGCCAGAGCACACAGGCAGCACATGTATATCCCATGCTGAACGGCCGCGGGCGCTGGCGCTGAGCAGCTCCTTGAGGAAATCCAGAACTGCCCTCATCACCTGCCGTGGCTTCCCACCCGTGAGACCTCTCCCCGTGTCTGACAGGGCTGGACATGGCCCTGGGCACCAGGGCAGAGCTCCTCAGGCACACCAGAGCCCCAGGGAGATGGCAGAGCATCCCCTCCACAGGAGAGAAGCCCCAGTGCCTCTTGGCTCCCTCCTGGGTTGCTCTTCTCTTGCCTGAAAGAAGCCTCAGGGCTCCTCTGCCCTCCCTGTTCCTTCAGTAAAGGCTCCCTAGCTCCTCTGGCACCCAGCAGCTCCCCGACACCCTGTGGTACTTGCACAGACCCCACGGCCACGCCTGACCTTGGTCGCCCAGAAAGCGTCTTGGTACAGGAGGAGCTGATCCCAGGCGTATTCCCGGTGCTGCTCCTCGCGCAGGAGGACGCCAATCATGGCAGCCACAGCCCTGAGGACAGCTTGCTTGTCCTGGAGAGGGAAGGGAGGGCTGAAGATCTGCCGAGCGCTCAGCAACCCCTGCCCACGAGTCCTACCCCTCCCAGAGAGAAGGGCTCACTCCGGAGGACGAAAAGCAGTTCCCCGTGCTGGCACCCAATGCCCCGCTGCTAAAAGGTCCCAGGATTTGACTGCTTCTTGTCAGCCAAATACTACCAGCCCTGGGCATGGGACTGGCAGACTCCTGGCCTGGGGGGGGCTGCTTTCTCAGTCCCTGGGCTGGAAAGGCAGCTGCCCTCACCTCTTCCTCCTCGCAGCCCAGCCAGTTTTGCACCACGTAGCAATAGAGGGGGTAAATGTGTTTGCAGAGCTGCGCTTCCCCGACACGAGGGAAGGGGCATTTGTCCCAGGAGCAGAAGTAAGTCTTCACCCCTTCCGACCATTGCTCCAGAACTGCACCAAAAGAAAGGAAAAAGGGGCAGGTGGGCGCCTGCGGCGGGAAGGGTACCTCACACCCTCACCCAAGCCTGCTTTCAGCACAGCCCCCAGCTTGCCAGCTTTTGGCTTGAGGCCACATCTGGATTCAGGGGCGCAGATCGTGCGCTCGAGGTGTCTGCGCTCTTTCTCTTCTCCTCCCCACCACAGCTTCTCCTCCTCACGTGCCTGTTCCCCTCCAGCCTATACCCGCTGCATCCCTCGCCCTTCCCTGCCCAAATATTTGCCCTTCAGCACAGGCACGTGAAGCCGGTTGAAAGGCTCAGGACCAGGCAGCCCAAAGGCACCCGTGAGTTCCTCTGTGCAGGTACCCAGCGTCTCCACATCCTGCCCACCAGAGACGTCTGACGCTTCACCCGCCGTTCCTACGTGCTCACGGCAGTTTGGCATTGCCAAAATAGCGAGGTCGGGCTCGGATGCGCCGAGATCGGAGCGAGCCAGCCCATACCCTTCCCCTGCCTTCAGGGCCACGGCTGAGGGTCTGACACTCACCACCGCAGACGGCACGCCGGACCTGTCCGCTCCCCACTCGGCTCAGGACGGCGCGGAGGGCGAGCAGCGTCATTCCGGCAAAAGGGATGCATCGCAGGGCTGCAGAGAGGGCAGGGCAGAGGGATAGAGCGTGGACGCAGTCAGCCGGAGCTGTGGGGGGGGCCTGGGGTCCAGCCCTCAACGGCACTGCCCATCAGAAGGGCCAGGAGTGTTGGGATGGGGGGGATGTGCTGCAGGGCCAGGGGGACATGAGTGATATCTGAGGGATGGGGGAGGCCCCCGACAATGGGGAGGGCTCCTGCTTTCCTGAGAGGGAGCAGGGAAGGGCTTTGGCGGGCATGGGGAGGATGGTGTGGGGCAGAGCCCCTGAAGGTTTGGTCCCTGACACGTTCCTGCCCTCAGAGCACCTCGATTGAGGCTGTGAGGCAGAGCTCCCGCTCAGCCCCAGCCCTGGCAATGGAGCTGGCAAGGAGGCACCGCAAGCCCATAGGCCTCCAGTTCGGGACAGAGCATCTGGGAGGGGAAGGATCCCCTCTCCCGGTTATCACGGACCATCACTCAAAGCAGGAGGCCAGGGTTCCATACCGTAGCTGCTGGCCAGTTTGCCCAGGGTGACAAAGACAAATTCCTCGGAGGTTCCCCCCACGGCTTTCAGGTGTCCCTGGAGCTCGGACATCACGAAATGGAAGTGGGAGCCAGCCAGCGCCACCAGGATGTCACTAGCGGCTGTCCTCACGTCATCGGTCACACCCTAAAAAAGCACCATAGGTGAAACGCTCCACGGGAAAAAGGCTGAGGCGCTCGGACGGGGATAAACCGGCCAGCAATGACCTCAGGGCTAGCCGAGAGACAGTCCCGTCTCCCCAGCAAGACCCCATGGGGACGTCGGCGCCCCAGGCCAGGCATCCGCCCCTTTTTGTGCCCTGGGGAAGGCGAGCAGGACGGGCAACAGAGACTTGAACCCAACTCTCCCCAGGCAGACCACGTCCGCCCCTCTCCGGAGGTCTCGACAGGCTCTCACCAAGTGCCCCACAAGAACGAGTCCCCAGAGCCTCTCCTTAAGCCAAGACTTGCCAGCAGCTGGAATTGGGAGCCTGTGTGTCCCAGCTCCATCCTCCAAGCACGGCTCATCAGTCGCCTCGCACAGAGGGGCTCGCTGGCTCTATACGCACCCCAGCGCGGAACTGGATACGGTCTCTCCTCTACAGGGAGGGCTCCCCAGGACAAGGAGCTCTCACAGGGGCATTGGGGAACCTCCGTCTTCAAAGAGAACAAGCTCACCTGGGCGGCTCTTATGTCACCAGACGCTTCAGCTATCAGGCGGTTCAAGAGACCGCTCGGCAAACGGCCGTCACCTCCCTGCAAGGCGCTCTCCAGCTGGCGGTAATTCTGCACTCGGTCACCCTGAGGACAGACCACGGAAGGGAGAAATTAAGACTTACTTTGCCCTCGTTCCCGGGGAGCTGCGAGCTGCCAGCCCTTGCTCTCCGGAGAGCCTGCGAACGGCACCATCGCCTCATGCCCCCAGCTCGTGTCTGCGACAGAAAGGAGCGGAGGGAGCAGCTGCCCTGCAGACGGTGTCCGAGCACCAGCCACCGACCCGAGGTCATACCGACGCCAGGCCAGGTCCTCCCCAAACCCACCACTCCTATGGACATAGCCCAGCGCCAGAGGGAACGTTCGGACACGGGACGTGCGGCACTTGCCCTCTCCTGGGCAGGGAAGGCAGGGCTGGTGGGGGGAAGCCCTCAAGCCTCTGGCAGCACAGTGGGATGCCCCCGTCTCACCTCGTTGTCTTGTAGACGCTCCAACAGAGAAGTTGCAACGGCAGCAAGGGTGGGGCCAGCCGCAGGGACAGAACCCATCGCCCTGCTTCTGCCCCCGGGATGCGTAGGTCTTGGCGGGGGACCTACACACGGGCAGCAACCTGGAAGGGAAGAATCCAACAGCTTTCGGAGGGGCCCAGCGACGGCGTGGATGGAGACAAGCTGGAGGTCAATCCCCATTAGACATCCAGGGCGGACATTTGCAGCAAGAGTCACGAGAGGCCAGCGAGGCCACCGGTGGGCTCTCCGTCCTTGGAGATGCTCAAACCTCGAGGGGACTCGGTCCACCGCAGACGACCGCGATGGGTCCTGCCTCCAGCGTGCTTTAGCCCCCTGCCAGCCCCTCACCTTCAAGCACTCTCAGCCTCCTCATCGCAGCAGGATTCCCTGGATGGACAGACTGGTCTCTCCAGGTCTTCCTCCTGTGAAAGCTGGGAGCAACTGGCCCAGGGAGGGACGCTGGAGCCGCAACATCAGAATGGAACATCAGAACCGAACATTGTGACATCATCACGTAACCCGGCTGTCCCTCAGACAACACTTCACCTGGGGTCCCTGCAGGGGGGAACAGCACGGACCCGGGGCGAGGATGGGCCTTTCGAGAAAGCTATTGCTCAAAACCATCTGCGGGCTACAGGCAAATTCAAGCCGTAGGGAACGGGGAAACCCTGCGCTGCAGGGCCCCGCAGCGTGGCCCCTGGCCCCGTGTCACTGCAGCCCTTTGTGGGCTCGGGGGAAAGAGTAGCTGCCACTTCCCACCGAGTTTAGCTGGAGTTGTGGTTACTCATCAATACTTTAAATCCCTGCTTGTTCCTTTCTGATGGCGGCTGGGTTCGCTCCAGGAGCTGCTATTCTTCTGTGTAACCTGCGGGAGACCTCCCCCGTTTCCCTGCAGAGACCTTTCCGTTTTGGTCCAGGCAAATGACTCCGTCTCTCTCTCTCTCCCCAAAAGGTGTCTTTTCCCTCTATATTAAGATAGAAAATGGTAGGCTGAGGCAAAGCTGATCAGCAGAGAGAACATCGAGCGCCACTCTCCCCTGTCTAGAACAGAATGAGGACAGTCTAGAACAGAACGCCAACTCGAAGCTGGCAAAAACGCCAAACCAGAAGGATATATTGGTCACAACCTTGCCAGTGAGACAAAGGGAGTCAAAAGAATCTGAGTTTACACAATAAAGGGGGGTGAAAGATGATGTTTAGTGCCTACATTGTTGAAATTAGCTGAGGTAGAGACAGTCCTTGATAAGAAGAGCTGGTCCCAAGAACCAGCCAATGAGGTAAAGACAGTCCTTGATAAGAAGCAGGAGCAGGCCCCAAGAGCCAGCTAAGACTGGTCTTGCGGCTTGGGTGAATACCAAGAAATCACTGAGCCTGCGCAAGGAAAAAGGTTACTAGCGGTGACGAAGAGGAGTCATCTATCTTCATCTCTGCGACCACCGGACGACCACCATAAAGAGGCCCTGCGCAGGTGCAGTTGGGAGGGGACTATGGAAATGACCTCTCGGAGCAAATTTTAATATGAAGCGGGGATAGGTCATGCATATGTATAGGCGTATTGTGAATATGTACTACCTGACTGTATAAACTTGAGGCGAACTGCCGAGTCGGGCGCGCACGACTTTGGTGGGACTACCCCCCGTGCCGCCCAGCGCTGAATGAACATGCCTACTTTACAATCTCACTGATTGTGGAGCCTGTTTTCCGCACGTCACCAGTGCCACTGCTAACGTGCATGTTTCCAACCACAGCACATTATAGCAGCCAGCACGTCATTGCCTTTACCCACACAGGCCTGGGTGCGAGAGCATAATCATGGAGTCAAGGACAGATCAATATGATCATCGTTGAAGACCCTTTACTAGAGCATCAGACATCATTTTATACGTTGTTTACATCCGTACATGCGTTTAGCTATTTTACTATTGGTTACACACATGCTTCACGCGCTGTCCACGCGCCCAGTTACACTTAATAATTGGTTATATCAACACTGTACACGCGCATAAACATAAGACATAATTGGTTATGCTTACTAAAACATGCGAACCTTGTCTCAGTCTAATTGGTCAAGATAAACTGCCGAATTGAGGTTCTTTGTGCCAAGTTCCCATGCGCACCTGTGTTCTTCTAATTGGCATCTTTCTTTTTTTGTCTTCTTGTTTATTCTGTTCAAGGCCTTCTAAAGGCGTGTGGAATGCTCTTGCGACCGTTAGCTAAATATGTGTCCACACCTGGGCGTGGAGAGAAGGACTTAGACAGCGAGGACCGTTGGCTGTCGTGAGCCGAGGTGGGTTTGGTAATTCTGCTATGCCCGGACTTCTGCAACACTAAGGAAGCCTTTCCTAAAGCTGAGCAGAGCGCTGATGTCATGGCAGTGCCTTGACCAGGAGAAACCCAGCAATACTTGAGCAAAATCAAGTTGCAAGCACTGGTTTTATCTCGGGATGTTTTTCCCCTTTTTCCAGACTATTTTTCACCTTTTCAGATGATAAAGTTACCGTCACAGTTCCTTGGTTTTGTGCTTATTGATAGTATAGAATCATAGAATCATTTAGGTTGGAAAAGACCTTCAAGATCATCGAGTCCAACCATCAACCATGCCCCCTAAACCATGTCCTGAAGTACCCTGTCCGCTCGCTTTTTGAATATCGTCAGGGATGGTGACTCAACCACTTCCCTGGGCAGCCCATTCCAATGTCTGACAACCCTCTCAGTAAAGGAATTTTTCCTCATATCTAACCTAAATCTCCCTTGCCTCAACTTGAGGCCATTTCCTCTTGTCCTATCTCCAGCCACCTGACAGAAGAGACCAACACCCACCTCACTACAACCCCCCTTCAGGTAGTTGTAGGGAGCGATAAGGTCTCCCCTCAGCCTCCTTTTCTCCAGACTCAACAGCCCCAGCTCCCTCAGCCGCTCCTCATAAGACTCGTGCTCCAGGCCCCTCACCAGCTTGGTTGCCCTCCTCTGAACACGCTCCAGCACCTCCACGTCTTTCCTGTAGTGAGGGGCCCAAAACTGAACACAGGACTCGAGGTGCGGCCTCACCAGTGCCCAGTACAGGGGAACAACCACCTCCCTGCTCCTGCTGGCCACACTATTTCTGATGCAGGCCAGGATGCCGTTGGCCTTCTTGGCCACCTGGGCACGCTGCTGGCTCATATTCAGCCGGCTGCCAACCAGCACCCCCAGGTCTTTCTCTGCCGGGCAGCTTTCCAGCCACTCTTCCCCAAGCCCGTAGCGCTGCATGGGGTTGCCGTGACCCAGGTGCAGGACCCGGCACTTGGCCTTGTTGAACCTCACACGATTGGCCTCAGCCCACCGATCCAGCCTGTCCGGATCTCTCTGTAGGGCCTCCCTACCCTCAAGCAGATCGACCCTGCCTCCCAACTTGGTGTCGTCTGCAAACTTGCTGAGGGTGCCCTCGATCCCCTCGTCCAAATCATCGATAAAGGTATTAAACAGAACGGGGCCTAACACCGAGCCCTGAGGAACACCACTTGTGACCCGCCGCCAACTGGATTTCACCCCATTCACCACAACCCTCTGGGCCCGGCCAGCCAGCCCGTTTTTCACCCAGTGAAGGGTGCACTTATCCAGGCCACGAGACGCCAGCTTCTCAAGGAGTATGCCATGAGAGACAGTGTCAAAGGCCTTGCTGAAGTCGAGGTAGACAACATCCACAGCCTTTCCCTCATCCACTAGGTGGGTCACCTGGTCACAGAAGGAGATCAGGCTGGTCCAGCAGGACCTGCCTTTCGTAAACCCATGCTGACTGGGCCTGATCCCCTGCTTGTCCTGGACTTGCCATCTGAGCGCTCTCAAGACAAACCGCTCCATAATCTTCCCCGGAACCGAGGTCAGGCTGACAGGCCTGTAGTTCCCCGGATCCTCCCTCCGACCCTTCTTGTAAATGGGCGTCACGCTGGCAAGCCTCCAGTCCTCTGGGACCTCCCCTGTTGACCAGGATCGCTGATAGATGACAGAGAGTGGCTTGGCAAGGACCTCTGCCAGTTCCCTCAGTACTCTTGGATGGATCCCATCAGGTCCCATAGATTTGTGAGTGTCCAGATGGCGTAGCAGGTCCCTAACTAATTCCTCCTGGATTAAGGGGGGTATGTTCTGCTCTTCATCCTCGCCTTCCAGCTCAGGGGGCGGAGTACCCTGAGGATAACTGGTCTCCCTATTAAAGACTGAGGCAAAGAAGGCATTAAGTACCTCAGCCTTTTCCTCATCTCTGGTGGCAACGTTCCCTTCTGTATCCATTAAAGGACAGATATTCTCCTTGGGATTCCGTTTACTGTTAACATATTTGTAAAAACATTTTTTCTTGTCCCTTACAATGGTGGCCAGATTTAGTTCTAGCTGAGCTTTTGCCTTTCTAATTTTCTCTCTGTATGGTCTAACAAGATCCCTGGACTCCTCCCAAGTTGCCCGCCCGTTCTTCCACAGATGATAAACTCTCCTTTTTTTCCTGACTCCTAGCAAAAGCTCCCCGTTCAGCCAGGCCGGTCGTTTTCTTCAGCGGTTCGACTTGCGGCACGTGGGAATAGCCTGGTCCTGAGCCGTTAAGATTTCCTTCTTAAAGAACGTCCATCCCTCCTGAGCCCTTTGCCCTTCGGGACCGTCTCCCAAGGGACTCTCAACCAGTGCCTCGAAGAGGCCAAAGTTTGCCCTCCGGAAGTCCATAGCGGTGGTTTTGCTAACCCCCTTCCTTGCCTCACCCCAAATTGAGAATTCTATCATTTCACGGTCGCTAAGCCCAAGACAGCCTCCAACCATCACACCTCCCACCAGTCCTTCCCTGTTTGTAAACAGTAGATCTAGCAAGGCTCCTCCCCTGGTTGGCTCACCTACCAGCTGTGTCAGGAAGTTATCATCTTCCACACACTCCAGGAACCTCCTAGATTGTTTACTCTCTGCTGTGTCGTATTTCCAGCAGACATCCGGAAAGTTGAAGTCCCTCACAAGAACAAGGGCACGCAATTCTAAGACTACTGCCAGCCGCTTGTAGAACGATTCATCCATCTCTTCAACCCCGTCGGGCGGTCTATAACAGACTCCCAGCACAATATCTGCCTTATCGGCCTTCCCTCTCATCCTCACCCAGAAGCACTCCACTTGGTCCTCACAATCGTGTAGCTCTATACAGTCCAAACACTCCCTAACATAGAGAGCCACCCCACCACCTCTTCTACCTTGCCTCTCCCTTCCGAAGAGCTTCTAGCCATCCATTGCAGCACTCCAGTCACGGGAGCCGTCCCACCACCATGTTTCCGCGATGGCAACTAAGTCATATCTATCCCGCTGTACAACGGCTTCCAGCTCCTCCCTTTTATTGCCCATGTTGCGTGCGTTGGCATAGGTGCATTTGAGCTGGCCTATCGAATCCAGCCCTAACACTGGCACGCTGCCCCCAGGCTCATCCTTGGTGCACCTAGTTTTATCCCTGACCCCCTTCAAACCTAGTTTAAAGCCCTCTCTATGAGCCCCGCCATCTCCCAAGCGAGGATTCTCTTACCCCTTTGGGCTAGCTGGACACCATCTGTCGCTAGCAAGCCCGGTGCTGTGTAAACCTCCCCATGATCAAAACAGCCCAAATTCCACCGACGGTACCGGCCTCTGAGCCACAAATTAACCAGGTGTGTTTTCCTGTTCCTTTCAGTTCCCTGCTAGGCGGGGTTTGCTGCTGTGCAGAGTTAGTCCTTAAGCAGAACTTGCCCCACCACGACGTTTGAGGCATTAACGCCTTTGGTCTCTCACAACAATAACGATAATATTAACAACGATAACGTGGCGCTGCTCCTGATAAAAGAATTGGAGTCTACAAAAAAAGCGATGCACAAGGCAATTGCTCACCACTCGCCGACAGATGCCCAGTTAGTCCCCGAGCAGAGATCCACCCCCCAGCCCCGCTCCCGCCCAGTGTATATACCGGGCATGACATCAGTGTGTTATCAACATTCTTCTCATCCTCAATCCAAAGCATAATGCTGTACCAGCCACTAGGAAGAGAACTGTCTCCCAGCCGAAACCAGGACACCATGCCAGAGGACGTCGGCAGCACTCAAGTTATACCGAAAAGCCAGTTGAAGAAACTCCCTAAGACTCGTTTTGGAGTTTTAGAAAGCAGGCATTCTTTATTGCGGCGCTGGGTGTACGGGGGATAGTTCCACCTAGCGTGCATACCACAGCTTTAGCACTAACAGGTTATATAGAATAACTAATTGCATATTAATCGGATTAGTATACATGTACATAAAAATAATTGCAACTGATTATCTCAGTACTACCTACATCCGATCATGCGCAATGAAGGATCCATTTGAGTCGAAGGGCTGCTTTTGCGACCACCGACCCATTTGAAGTTCTTGTTGGCTGTCCTTGAAGTCTTTATTCTTGTCCTTGTTCTCTGATCTTGAAGCTTAACGCAGCTTCAATCCCATGTGGTCAGGTTCAACATTGTTCTCATCTAGCGTACAGGAACATCTAGTCATAAGAGCAAAGAACTGCAAAACTTATGAGTAACTACCTCTACTAGTTAATTGCTTGGCTATACTTTTGTCTATTGTTTCAATCATAGTGTTGGTATAAGATTTCTAATAATTATTTACGAAATCTCACTTTTACAGTCACCTAGCAGCAAACCAGTTTCCACGGCTGGTACCAAATATTAAAACCATCAAAATATTTAGACATACCATACAGAATGTATGGAAATATGCTATCAAAGCGGGCTCGCGGGCTGCTCGGGGGACAACGAAAGAGCCAAGGAGATGGTCCCCTGTTGAGGATTTCTTGGCTGGGCGAGGGCATGTGAGCAATCCAGCCGTTAGCTGGGAACGAAGCATAAGTTTACAAAGTGCTGAAGCGGACAAGGACGCTGTGTCCTTGTACGCTGGGAAAAGGAAGATAAGAAGAGCCTGACAAACAGCTCCTGGATGCCGAAGAATGAGATAAGTAACTGCTGGACACCTCGTGAAGAAGCTTGCACAGCCAACAGAGGATAAGATAGCGTCGCGTGAAGCGGGGTATTGTACCCATTAGAGTATTGTATAAGGCGCGCGCACAAGCGCATAAGGTATATGACTGTGCTAAAAGTTGTGGTAAAGGGGCTTCACTCGATCACATTGGTCTGTGTGTGACGTCCCCCGTGGATCCTCCGCAACATTTGGCGCCCGAACAGGGACCCTCAGATCAGCACTTTATCATCTCTACGAGAATTTCTGGTGCGACTGAACCGACGAGGGAGCGGAGAAGCCGGCTGAGACTTTCCTGCTGCCCCGGCAGGATGGCGTGAGCTTCAGCTAAGCTGGGAAGAACGACATGAGCTTTAGCTGAGCTGGGAAGACGAGGAGGCGCGCGCAAGTGAACAGAAGTTTGAATCTCGCCCTGATCAGGTGAGCGGTCGGAGAAGGAGATGGGGTTGGACAAAGAGCAGGAAGCAGTCCTAAAACTCCTTCGTTATCTTCGCTCTGAGAGAGGACTGAAATGCGATAATTCTGTGATAAAGGGGTTGCTTTTATGGGCTTGGAAGAGAGAACTTATTCCGAGTATAAACGTCGCGTTTGAAGTAGCGACCTGGGATAATCTAGGCAAGGCGCTGTGGGGCGCTATTAGCGGCGGGGGGATAAGGCAAAGGAGGCAAACAAATCCGCAGCGCACTGGAAGGTAACTCGAGACGTGCTGCAGGCACCGAGGGTGGACCGGCAGGCAGCCGCCGCTGTCTGCGCGGCGGTGGCCCCCTCTGCTGCCTCCAGGGCTGCCGCGTCAGCCCATCCCGCTGGAGTTAGGGGGACGTTCTCTACACAGCTATCTCTACCCCCCCGAACATCCATTTCTGCTAATGCTGAGACGCCTGCACAAACACAGCCTTTGCCTATACCCAGCCAGGTCGCTGGCGCCGAAGATATCCCCCTGCCTGTTACTCCGCGAGAAGCGGAGGAATTAGGGGGGGCCGACTGTCGCCCGGCAGGTCCGGAGCCGACAGACTCGGAGGTGGTGAACCAGTTACAAAAACTGACAGTACGGTCAGAAGAACCAGAAGTGAGGGGGAGATATTCATCCTCCCGAAAGGGTGAGCCGAGAAGGCAAGAGAACAAAGATTTCGGCCGTATGCCAGCCCCGCTTTCTCCCCCCCCGCCCTCCGCCCGCCCGCCGCGGCGTGTGTCAGCCGGCCATGGAGCGGCCGCCGCCAGCGCCGCCGCCGCCGCCGGCCCCCGGGCAGCACCGTCCGCGCCCCCGCGCCCGCCCTTTAACCCATCCCGCCTCTCGAAGCCGAAGCCATCCGCGCCCGCGATAGACGCGGAGCCGCCTGTAATAGCCGCTGCAGACGAGGGGGAGAGGCATTGGAGGGGAGTAATAAAAAATGCCGTTGTGGAAGGGACTATGATCCAAGCATTCCCAGCTGTTATACAAAAAGGATGGGAGGCGTTTCACTGGAAAGTCCTTGAGAAATTAAGGACTGCTGTGAGTCAGTACGGAATCCGCTTATTGATAAAGCCAGTAAGAAACCCTCGGTCAAGTGTTTTAATTGTGGTAAACTTGGACACATCAAGAGCCAATGTAGAGTTTCTGCTAACAAAAAGACGGTGCAACAGTTGTAAGAAAGATAACCATACCACCAAGAATGCAGGAAGAAGGGAAACTTTACACCGAGCGCCAAGGCCCCTCGCGCGACGACACAAATGCAAGGGGTTTGGGCTGCCAGCCCTCAGCCAGCCTCGCAACTGCCAGATCCGCCACTGCAGGAAGCTCCGGAGTGGACGTGGAAACCGCAGTAGACATTACGTTGGTGGATGCAGGAGTCCGCTTGGTGGACAGCAACATAAAGGGACCATGGGGGTTTGGGCTTAGTGCATTTTTAATGGGGCGATCTTCAACAGCTCTAAAAGGAATTCTGGTAGTCCCAGGGCTTATTGATGCAGATTATTGTGGGACTGTGAAAATGATGATTCATGTTTTAATCCCTCCTGTTTCTGTTCCTAAAGGTACCAGAATAGCACAATTAGTTCCATTCAGGTCGTGTGTTCCGAACCCAGGTGAAGTACAACGTGGAGACGGTGGATTCGGCTCCACAGGGAAACCGCAGGTATACTTTGCCATGGACATAACAAGAGGTAAACCAGAAAAGGTAGTGCAATTGGAAGGGCCTGACGGAGTTATCGTCAAGAAACCGATGACAATCGATACGGGAGCTGATGTTACGATTGTTTCACGCTATGTTTGGCCTCCATCATGGCCATTGATCGGTCCAAATTTTGGTATTGCAGGGATAGGGGGCACACAAGCCACCTTAGTAAGTCAGCTACCCATTACATTTGTGTTCCCCGACGGTGAACACGTTACGACGCGTCTGTATGTCATGACTACCCCAAAGGAATTGTTTGGCCTCATAGGCCGTGATTTATTGAGCCAAATGAAGGCAATGTTAGTGACCCATCCTTTTTAGGAGCGGTCACTGAGGGCCAGCCAATCCTGAAAATTAGCTGGAAAACAGATGAGCCTGTCTGTATTGATCAGTAGCCGCTAAATTCTGAAAGGCTGCTAAAAATACAAGAGTTAGTTGAGGAGCAACTGAGAGCGGGACATGTTGTTCCTTCTACTAGTCCATGGAATATACCAATGTTTACCATTCCCAAGAAGAGTGGGAAATGGAGACTGTTACGCGATCTCAGAGCTGTGAATGCGGTGATGCACAGTATGGGAGCCCTGCAGCCGGGTTTGCCGTCTCCAGTTATGCTTCCAGAAGAATGGGACTTGTTAATTATAGATCTAAAGGACTGTTTTTTCACCATTCCCTTGCACTCAGATGACGCTGAACGGTTCGCCTTTTCGGTACCATCGATTAATAAGGCAGAGCCCTATAGGAGATACCATTGGGTCGTGTTACCGCAAGGAATGCGCAATTCCCCCACGATGTGTCAGGTGTATGTGGCCTGGGCATTAGAGCCTGTAAGAAAGCAGTTTCCTCAGTTGATTATTTATCATTGTATGGATGACATTTTGATAGCGGGAAGGAACTTGCCACAGGATGAAATTTTAACTCAATTACAGGACATCTTAAGCCATCGCGAATTAATAATCGCTCCTGAAAAGGTGCAAAAGGCAGCACCTTGGAAGTATTTGGGGTGGCACATAGATGCTAGCAATGTTAAACCTCAGAAGGTTCAAATAACATCAGAAATTTCAACGGTGCATGATGTCCGGAAGCTTGTGGGAGATATCCAGTGGGTGCGGAATCTCTGCGGTATCACTAATGATGATATGGCCCCTCTGGTAGAACTCTTGGGTACGAGCGCACGTGCAGATGAGAAACGGGAAATGAGAGGAGAACAGCAAAAAGCCTTAGAATATATATCAAAGAAAATTGCATCTAGCTTTGCATCCAGGTGCAATGAGGATTTACCGATCATGTTGATGATCATTAATACAGGGGACTCTCAGAGACAACACCCTTATGCGGTAATTTGTCAGTGGGACACAAAACGCTCAGATCCCTTGAGAATTCTGGAATGGGTCTTCTTGGCCATGCGGCCAGACAAATCTATTGTAACCCAATTGGAATTATTTGCACAACTGATCATTAGGGGAAGAACGAGAATTGTAGAGATTGCAGGGACGGAACCAGAAATGTTGCTGATACCTCTGGTAAAATGGTATTTGGAATGGGGAGTTCGGCATTCTGTAGCATTACAAGTGTCATTAGCGGGGTTTGGAGGTACAATAAGTAATCAATATCCAAAGCATAAGTTGTGGTCACTATTGGAACAGCAAACCTTTGAGCAAAAACCATGGAGGTTGGAAACACCTGTACATGGGGTAACAGTGTTTACTGATGCTGGGAAAAAGACAGGTACGGCCACCTGTACGTGGAAAGATGCTAACGATCAGTGGTGTGAGCATGTTGAAAAGGGAGAGCCTGGGGATTCTTTACAGATGCTAGAATTAAAAGCGGTGATTTGGGCACTGAAGCATTGGGCTAAGGAGCCGCTGAATATCGTATCCGATTCTCTTTATGTAGTTGGGGTGGTACAAAGGATGGAAAGAGCAATGGTAAAGGAGGTCACAAACAAAAGGTTGGGCATGTTGCTTTTGTCATTACTGTGCGGCTTGAACTCTCGGAGTGTAGAGTATTTTATAACCACATATAAGAAGTCATCAAAAGCTACCAGGTTTGTCAGAGGGAAATGACAGAGCTGACCAATTGGTTGCAGCGGCATGGGAGCCTCCTTCAGGGAATTGTTTTCAACAAGCACGGCAATCACATGTGTTCTTGCACCAACCCGCTAGGATGTTAGCAAAGCAATTTGACTTGCCACTCACTGATGCCCAAGGTATTGTTAAAGCATGCCCCGATTGTCAAAAGGAGGGGCTGGGCTTGGGCCGTGGGGTTAACCCACGAGGTCTTTTGCCATTGCAGTTGTGGCAAATGGATGTCACCCGTGTCATGTGGTTTGGTGCAAAGCGTTATGTGCATGTGTGTATTGATACCTATCCTGCTGCCATGTGGGCCACGGCACAAACTGGAGAAAAGGCCTTACATATTGAATGACATCTTCACGCTTCTTTTGCAGTGCTGGGTGTGCCTAAAGAAATTAAGACAGACAACAGCCCGGCTTATGGTTCTACACGATTTGCTCGATTTTGTAATTTGTGGGGAATTCGCCATGGTACAGGCATTCCACATCTTCCCACAGGACAGGCTATTGTCGAATGGGCCAACCAAACCCTAAAGAGCATGCTGCAAAAACAAAAGGGGGAAACCCAGGGCTTACTCCCAGAGGAACGATTGGCCAAAGCCTTATTTGTGCTAAATTATCTTAGATTGACAGGTGATCACAAAGACCCACCGATGGTAGTGCATCGTGGTCTTTTACAGGCGGAAAGGACGCAACAAAGTACAGGAATCATGGTAATGTATAAGGACCCAGAGTCCGGGCAATGGTGCGGACCCGCAGAAGTAACACTTACTGGGAGAGAGTATATGTGTTTGCTTACAGATCGAGGCATTCATTGGATCCCAGCCAAGTGGGTCAAGCCACGGCTTTGCACTGATGCTGGGTCCGGAATCGTCCCAGCGGCAACTGGCACGGTACCGGCGGGTGCTGGAGCCACTGCTCCGACAGATTCCGACTAATAGAGTATTACACTTTAGAGGACTAGCGGACGTTGAGTCCTTCAGAGAGGTTTTTGGTTAAGGCATTATAAGGAAGTATATGATTTATCGCTTGTAGAAGACTTAGGACAGCGTGCTTTATTGTATATAGAACTTGCATTAGGTAAAAAGTGTGTTAAGCATAATTTGATTAAACATAGTGTGATTACGGGAAGACAGTGTGGGGTAAACGCAAAAGTTAGCTAAAGCCAAAATTAGGGGTAGGGTCTATTTCCATTAATAACCTGGGAACGAGGTTATGATTGTGTTTCCACAGATACAGGCCCACGACGGACTCCCACTCGATTTGTACGACCATCATCATCTGGAGCATCATAGATGGTGCGGCAATATGAATGCCACCTCAGCCAAAAACTAATGTATAGGTCACCTTGGCTAACATAACAGGTCAAGATTCTCTGTGCATTGCAACCGCATCACAAAGCCCATGAACCAATAGACAAGATGGCTATGACTTGTGCAGCGCGCCTGGCCAGCGAGTGCATGCGTCATAGGTTGCAGATTTTGGTACCCGCTGGCCACGTGTGCTGAAACCCGTTCCTCTGCAAATGGATAAATACCGGGATTTGCCAAAGAGCATTGGGCTGGTGTACGGTAAGGCCATCGTTGCCTCTGTGGGGACACCCACGGAAAGCTGACACCTACCGATTGCTGGGCTGAGTTCGCGGAGCAAGACGGCACAAGAATGTATGGATGGTTCATCTTCCTCATAGTCCTCATGGTTCGGGTCATTAGGGGTAACGGATTGGCTTAAAGAATTATGGGCATTGTTGTAGTTATTGTGATTTTAGCTATTGTAATAATTTTACCTTGTTTAGCTTGTTAAGAAAAAATGGCATCCCAAGTTACTAAGCAAGCCTGGATTGCTCAAAGACAAAAAGGGGGATTTGTTGAGGATTTCTTGGCTGGGCGAGGGCATGTGAGCAATCCAGCCGTTAGCTGGGAATGAAGCGTAAGTTTACAAAGTGCTGAAGCGGACAAGGACTCTGTGTCCTTGTACACTGGGAAAAGGAAGATAAGAAGAGCCTGACAAACAGCTCCTGGGTGCCGAAGAATGAGATAAGTAACTGCTGGACACCTCGTGAAGAAGCTTGCACAGCCAACAGAGGATAAGATAGCGTCGCGTGAAGCGGGGTATTGTACCCATTAGAGTATTGTATAAGGCGCGCGCACAAGCGCATAAGGTATATGACTGTGCTAAAAGTTGTAGTAAAGGGGCTTCACTCGATCACATTGGTCTGTGTGTGATGTCCCCTGTGGATCCTCCGCAACAGTCCCCAGCCCATGGAGCTGGCCCTACGCCCCGGCCCGTCTGCAGGTGAGACCTGCTGGGTCCAGCTGCGCTGCCCTCAAGACGAGCTGGTGGGGGGAGGATGGCGGGCTGGCAGGTCCCCTCTGCCCACCCCGGTGTCCTGGGCTGCCCCCTGCCCCCCTCCCTGGGCCCGGCCAGGCACAGGGGGGTGCCGGGAGCTCAGGAGAAGGGGAAGCCAGAGCTGCCCCCTCGGGACTGCAGGGCTGGGTGCTGGGCTCCGGAGGGGGAACCCCACTCCCAGCTGAGCCTCGAGCTGCGTCACCCTCCCAGGCTGATCCCTGAAGGGGCAATTCAGATTGCAACCGAATCTCAGCGGTGGGCATTTGTGAGCGAGGAATGACCTGGCGTGGAGGACAAGATGGCGCAGCTGCAGAAGGGTGTGAGAGACTGAAAGAGTTAACGTCTCCAACATTGTGGTGGGGCAAGTTCAGCTTAAAGACAAACCCTGCAGAGCAAGGAACCAAGGTGGGTAACCCATCCGCTCAGACATCAGCAGCTCAGGCAGGAGGGGGAGGGCGTGCTGGTGGTGCGGGAGGGTGCCCAGCTCCCTGTTCTGATAAGCTCTTCTGGTACAAAGACCAAACAATGGCCACGTCTGCAGGGAAGGAGAAGTTACTCCACAAAGGACCCCCAAGCCCAAAGGCTCACAAACTGCTCATTAGCCCGACGAGTTCGGGTGCCCGCCCGAAGGAGGGGCAAGGATGATAAAAGGAGCAAACTAAAGCCCCGGTCGCGCAAGCCCACTGGAGCTGGACCCCTCGGCTGACTGAACCAACGCTGGGCCCAGGGCCGGTGAAATTGCGCTCTCTTGCTTTCTCCATCTCTCTGTCTCCTTCTCCCTTTGCTTTTCCTTTTCCACAATCCCTACACCTCATCCGTTTTGAGACATAAACCGTTGACCAAGTCTGAGACTAAGAGTGGATCCAGCCGTCCCTGGGCGGGGACTCCTCCTCTGAGGAGGAGTCTAGAAAGCAAGGGGGTCTGCTCTGAACCTCGTGGCTCAACGGGAGGGATCTCCTTATTCCCTGAATTGATGTGCATGGTTACCCTGGGTTACCCGGTTTACAGAAGTAGTCTCATGCCAATTCCTGTTGTGAGAAACCTTGCCACCTACTACCACGCCTCCCCAGTTCAGTTTGCTTCTGTCATGAATAAAATCTTTAACTGATCGTTTGGTGTCGTTTCACCGTAATTTAGCCCGAGGGAATTTCGAATTAAACACGACTCCCCGGTCTGTCCAGTCTGGGTGGTGACAAAGGGCTTGAGCTGGCTGGCGGCAGGGATGCCAGGACCAGCAGGACTCCCTGCGAGGGAAGGGGGTTGCCCTTGGGGAGGAGAGCAGAAGCAGCCACGGCGTTGTCCTGCAGCCGTCCCGGGATGGGAGCGCTCAGGGGCCGCCTTTGGGCAGCGGAGCTGGGCTGGGGGATGGACCCCCAGCCGGGCTGAGGTGCCCCGTGCGACTGCTCAGGGCTGGGTGCTGGGGCAAGTGGCTACGAGGGATCTCCTCGTGACGCATCTCTGCAGACTCCTTGGAGAACCGCTGGCGGCAGCAGGACTCTGCCCAGCGCGGCGTTCCTTCGTCTTAGGTTCTACCGAAGCGCAAAAGCGTGCTTCGTTCATCTCGAGGGGCAACACAAAAAGTCCCCGGCCTTCCCCGTGAGGCTGCAGCCCCTCAAGGGCTTGTCCCCAGTCCCCCGCTGCGCAGCCGGCACCGGAGCTCCCGTGTCACAGAGGTGTGATGTCACGGCCCGTGTTCCAGCTGCAACTGCCAGTGCCCGGCGACGAGCGCAAGGCAGACGACCTTCTTCTGCCCTGCTCCCGACGCAGCCCTTCTGCCCTGCTCCCAGCCCAGCCCTTCTCCTGTGCTCGCGGTGCCTCGGAGTCATGAGTCAGCCCTTCTCGCCTCTCCCAGCGCCTCGCTCCCCATCTTGGTGCTGCCATCTCGGTGGCACGGTGAAGGCCTGGAGGAAGAGGACGCTTGTGCCGCTGGAGGTACAGCCCCGCTCTGCGGAGGCGGGCAGCCCCGCACTGCCCGGGCAGGCTG
Organism: Haliaeetus albicilla; assembly: GCF_947461875.1. Lineage (NCBI taxonomy): Eukaryota > Metazoa > Chordata > Aves > Accipitriformes > Accipitridae > Haliaeetus > Haliaeetus albicilla. The sequence goes on along the minus strand of NC_091484.1, from coordinate 12,367,346 downwards.
GAGCAGGCACTGCGGGGGTGGCGTGGGCTGGGGGCCCCGCTGTGGGAAGCTCGGGGGGCCGGGAGCTTGGCTTGCCCTTGCCACCCATCCCTGCAAGGCCAAGGGCTGGGAGAAGTCCTTCTGGGCTGCTCGTCCCCTGCTGAAATCATCGAGCATCCCTGCCTGGGGGGACACGTCAGCAGGGGAAGCCCGAGCGAGCGCCCTGGGCTCCTGCCGGAGGGAGAGATGCTGGCCGGGAGCAGCCGGGTCCTGCCCGGAGCCTGAGCCGGTGCCTCCTCTGCCCCTTTCCAGGCTGGAGCCAAGGGAGCTCAGCCCTGCCCATGGAGCGGCACGGAGCCGAAAAGCCGCCTGCGCAGAGTAAGGAGCTTCTGGGTGCCGAGGCAGGCACGGGGCCGGGGTCTGCGCCTGGCGGGGCCGGGCTCTGTGCCCGGGGCCCCGCGGGGCAGGGAGCAGGGAGCAGGGAGCAGGGCCGCTCACCCCTGCCCTCTCTGCTCCGGCAGATCCGGAGGATGTTGCCGCTTCCCAAGCTGCTGAAGGGCGTGAAGCGCAGGACGGTCCGGCTGCGGGCGCTGGCCCGTGAGTGCTGGTGGGTGCTGGTGGTGAAGGAGCTGCCCAGCCTCCAGCCAGCTCCCGCTGGGGACGTGCCCAGGGGCCCCATCGCCCCACGGCTCTCCCCAGGCGGTGAGAGGGGGCAGGGGTGCCGAGAGCCCCGTCCCACAGGTCCGCTCGGCTGGCCAGGGCAGGACCAACGCACTGTTCTGCTTGGCTTTTGCCGTAGGCTTTTCCGCCTCGCGCTGGAGGCTCTGGAGCCGGCTGCCAGCAGCGTGGAAGCGGAGGCAGAGATGGAGGAGGAGATGGAGTGGGAGGCAGCGACGGACCCACCAGCAGCAGGACAGGCACCCGCTCCCCACCCACTGCCCGCAGTCACCGTAGGCTGCCTGCCGTCGGGCTGGGGCTGGGGCTGGGGCTGGGGGGCCCCGCTGCAGGGACTCGGCGCCTGGTCCCCTTGTCCCGGCGGCACAACCGCCACCACCGTGCTGCCCTGCGCTTTCTTTGGGCCGGGCAACCCAAGCCTCACCGGGTAGCGCCTGGCCCCCAGCCCCAGCCAGGGCTTAACCCTGGCGGCAGAGTCCTGCTCTCCCCGACGGAGATGTGGGGCTTGGCGGGGCTGGAGGGCAGCTTGCAAGAGAAAGATTCATAGTTTGTTGTAGCGAGACGCTGTTTTGTGAATAAAGAGGTTTACTTAGGTCTTTCAGACCGCAGCTCTCTGCCTTTCTTTGCTTAGGGCACAGGTGGCATCTGCAGAGCTGTAGTTTCCACTTGCTCTGGGTTCCCAGGGCTGGAGGCGGCTGGGGCTGCTGGCACGGCTGCCCCGGGGGCAGGGGGTACCTGTGTAGAGAGGGGGTCCCTCCCACTCAGGGGGGTCACGGCACTGGGCACCAGGGAGGTTCAGGGGCTGGTGGAGAGCGGTGTCCCCAGCAAGCAGCAAAGCTGTCCCCAGCAAAGAGTGAGCTCGGAGGTGACCGACCCCTGCAGCGATGCCACCAAAGCAGGCGGGAGCCCTTCTGCTCCCCTTCCTGCCAGAGGAAAAGGGACTCCCGGGTTGAGCCAGGGTCAGGCCGTAAAGCGCAAGATCTCGGAGGCTTTGAACGAACCTACACCCGCTCAGGGCTTTGTTTGGTGTCCCGCTTCGCTCTGCCCCGCGCCATCGGGAGCGTGGAAAGCGTGGGTGCAGAGAGAGAGACTAGACGGAAAGCAAAGCAATCCTCGCCCTGCCCGATTGCAGCCGCCGTGTGATGGGGTGACCCTGGCCAGATGCCAGGTGCCCACCAAAGCCGTTCTATCACTCCCCCTCCTCGGCTGGACAGGGGAGAAGAAAATATAACAAAGAGCTTGTGGGTTGAGATAAGGACAGGAGAGATCACTCACCAATTACCATCACGGGCAAGACAGACTCAGCTTGGGGAAAATCTAGGCGTTACCACTATCGCTGATGGGCTCGGACTTGGCCAGCGGCAGGTCCGTCTTAGAGCCGGCTGGTATGGGCTCTCTCGAACACAGGGGAAGCTTCCAGCAGCTTCTTACAGAAGCCACCCCTGTAACCCCCCCCTCCCGCTACCAAAACCTTGCCACACAAAGCCAGTACATTAGTATATATCACTTCTCTAAATAAAAATTCCCCGTAACATCAACTATCCTCAAATAAATAAATTTAGTATGAAAACCTTAAACCCTCCCCATGCGGAGCATCTGAAAGTAGCTGGTCAAGGAGTATAGGACTCTGAGACCCTGTCACCTGCCAACTAGCTGAGGGCACGCTCTGCCACATTGTCCGCACCCCTCGTGAGGAGTGGACATTGCATCATCGCCGGTGCCCAAACTTGGCGCATTGCTAGCGGGCGATCCTCTCGTGGGGCTTTGTGCCAGAAATTGCAGCCCCCTGGGCAGGCATGAGAACTGTTTTTGGTCGCCCTCTGCAGCCTCTTATTGGACTCAGTCTTTGTCACCTCGTCAGCCAGGGCGTTAATGGGAGATGGTGTCAAAATGCGAACTAAACCCAAAGTAAACAACATCCTTTGGTCTCCCCTGTTCCCAGCATGTTCTGCTCCATCCTCTTCCAAAGGACCAAAGCAAGGCCGACCAGCCTGTGCTGCCTCCGATCTCCTTTCTGGCCCTTCCCGAAGACAGGAGCCACATTTGCTTTCTCCCAGTCCTCGGGAACCTTTCCCAATTGCTGCAACACTTCCAAGATCATTGAGAGCAGCCTCATGGTCACGTCAGCCAGCTCCCTCAGCACCCGTGGGTGGATGCCCTGAGGCCTTGGCATGGCCCCATCCCGGCCCCCCCGGTCTCTAGGAAAGAAAGATCAACTCTCCATCGGTGTGACCATGAAAGGAAATTTATTGCCACCAGAACCCCGTGCCCATCGTGGTCCACAGCCGCAGAAGATGCTGTCTGCCCCTGGCCGCAGGCGATGATGGAAAGCTGCAGTGACACAGGAGGGGTGATGAGGAGCTGGCCTTGCTGCGTGCTCCCCTTCTGCTCCAAGCCAGGCTTTTGGCTGCCAAGCCTCTGACCTCCTCCCTGACCTGCAGAGCCGGAGCTCAGCTCCGCTCCAACCTACCTGAGGAGAGGAGCCTCATTCCTGCTGCTGCTGCCAAGAGCCGCCAAGGCCTCTTGTTTTTTCCAGGATGTCTCCTAAGGCAAAGAGGCAAATGTCAGAGCGTTGCCCTCCAGCCCTGTCTCGCGGCCCTCCCCTACGCCTGGGACATGCTCGGGGAGAGAAAAATCAGAACTTTACAGTCGGGACGTAGCAGCAGGCAGAGCCGAGCATCGCTTCGTGCGGGGCCCGGCCACCCCACCAGCGCCGGCTCTGCACGCTGTCGCCTTCTCCTCCGTCGTGTCCCATCATGATCCCCTCATAAAGGCACTCAGACTCTGTGAAATACCTCTTAACATCCTATTTATCAGAGCTAGCGCTAGAAAGAAAGACTGATAGAGATAGTCCCTTCAGATGCTAGGAACCCTGCAAAACAGCACCGAATGCACCTCCAATCCCGATGCAGGGTGCTGTGCAGACACCGCCTATGGGAAGGGTAAGGCCATTTTGGCCATTTGAGCTGTTACAGGATTTTCCTACGAGGCCATGCAGGCGGCATAGTCGCTGGTACATGGGGGAGCTGCCCGCAGGCTCCTCGGTCGCAGCGAGCTTGCTAAGCTCCTCCTGAGGCCAAGGGACGGGATGTGCACAGAGCAGCACAGGCTTGGGTCTCCTCAGGTGCGGTTAACTGTTAGGTGGCTCTCTGAACTCCTTGGCGGGCAATAGGCTTTGGTCAGGATCCCTTCAGCTGCCAAGGGCTGAAGTTGCTAGAAACCCGCTCAGAGGCCATCTCAGCCCAGGAAGCCTTGTTTGGCACCAGGTTTCCCCCTTGCCACCCTGTTGACATCAGGCGAAGGAGCGTGGTCTCAGGAAAGAGCCCCGTTTGCCTTTACTAGCCTGCCCAAGGTGCCGAAGCCCCTTGCCGCTCTTCACCAGGCTCTTGCCAGTGAGGGGCTGCAGTCAGAAAGGGCAAAAGTTGGTCTCACCTCCTTGGGTGCTCCCCTGACGGCGCTGCCCAGGCCTCTCACTGCCATCTGCCGCACGGCGCCGATTCCGTGCTGGGATTTCTCCACCAAGACACCTAGGACCCTTTCCAGGGACTTCTTCTCCATGACTGGCGGATCCTTCATCAGCTGCAATAAAGCAATATGCCCGTGAGTGCCACCTAAGTCGAGGCACACCACGCGAACGGGCTTCGTAGAAAGGAGGATCCGTTGGATCCCTTGGATGGTGACGCTCTCTTCTGGCACCTTCTTCCTTCAGAAAGAGGTGTCCCAAGCAGCAGTTTTCTAAGAGAAGCCCTCTGCACCCTTCCTTCCCCTCCTGTTGCCTCACCTCAGCAAAGAAAGCTGTCGCTGTGAGCTGCAGGTTTTCCGAGGGGGAGTTCAGCCACTGGGAGAGGGCCCATATCACACCCCTTGTGACCAGCCGGTTGCGAAGCAGGACACTGCACACAGAGAAGGCAACTCACGGTCACGCGGCAAGGACGCCGGCCACGACCCCAAACTTCCCCAGCTCCCTGCACACATGGGAATGGCCCTGGCACCCATGTCCCCGGGCACAGCCACCCACGAGAAGGTGAGACGCAAGAAGAGGATCTCACCTCGTCAGGAGACACACGCCGTCAGCGTGAGCCTGTGGGTTTCTGAGGGATGCCCACGCTCCCTGCCTCCACAGCAGCAGCAGCCATCTCTCCTCCATGCATCTGCTCAGCACCAGCTCTAGAGCCTCACAGTAAGGGCTGGGAAAAAGAAAGCCCAAAGACATCTCAGGTCGCAGCAGGTCCAGGGAAGATTTGTCTGTAGCAGAGCTAAAAGGCTCCGCTGCCTCGGGAGGTGTTGGTTCACTCATCCCACACTCCACGCCCGTGAAAATGGACATTTTCATCCTTTGCCATGCCTCAGGCCACTGACAGCAGGAGGAAACCCAGGGTCCCCGTGCTCCCTCGATGCCAGATGCCCAAGGTGCTCCCTAAGGGCTCTTCTTACCAGCATTCTATGAGACAGCCCCAGTTCCCCCCAACCCTTGAGGACCAGGAGCAGGGGCAGAGCCTGCCGCTACGAGGACGCGACACAACGGCTCCGTCCGCCTATAAATTTTAAAGGCAGGAACACCACTGCTGCAGCCAAGCCCTGCGGCCACACGCTGCCAGGCCACAGATTACACGAGCTAAGTCTCCACCACGCCAAACCACAGACGGCCGTGGCCAGAGCTGGGCCACAGCCCCCGGGCCGGGAAGGGTCTTCTCCCCCATCCGCAGGGTGCTCGGCCGGATCATTCCCACGCAGGGTCTCTCCCCAGTCCGCGGAGGGACAAGAAGGACGCCCTGCCACCGGGGTTGCACACCAGGCAGGATGAGAGCAACCGGCGATGCCAACCCCGTGACTCCTTCCTCTCTGGGAACGGACATTTCTCCAGGAAAGAAGAGAAGTCGAGCCAGCCCTGGCAACCTGCTGCCACGCGTAGGAACCTGGGCAGGCCCAAGCGCTCCCTCAGCGCCACAAATGAACACAGCTGGCTGGGGAAGTAAAGCTCCCCAACTTCCCTGCCCCTCCTGCTCCTTACCTGCGCAGCTTGTCCTCCCTCCTTGATGCACTGAAGAAGAGCCCTCTCTGGTATCTGAGAGGGGCAGGCAGCATCACCTCACCCAGCGCCTTGCTGATCTCACCCAGGAGGCCAGGAAGGAGACGGGGAAGCAGGCGCTGGACCCTTTCCTTGGCTGGCAGCACGAACACCACCTCGGAGATGGCACAGGGGAGCTGCAGGGAAATTCGGCCAAGAAACACCCATTCAACAAGGGCTTTGCCCACCAGTGCACTCCCGCTGCCTCCCTTGGGGAGCTTTTGCTGCCTGCAGGTCTCATGCCAGGGACAGCCTTGCGGTCCAGGACCAGAAAAACGTGTCCCGGCCCCTCACAGCCCCAGTGCTGAGATGCCCCAGCACGTTACCCCTGTGCAGTCTCCCCAGGCGTTTGCTAGAAAGCAGACACGAAGCTGCAGGAAGGCCTCTGCCATCGAGCGTACCATGAGGGGCTCCAGAGCAGCCTGGCTGTGGTCCGGTTCGTGAGCGGAGGAGTGGGGCCCAGGGCTGTTCTCTCCCGCTGCCTCCAGCTTCTGTGTTAAGTACTTCAGGACCTGAACCCCAAGGCTGCTTCTCCCCAGGATCCTCCACAGCTCCATCGTGTCCCTGCAGGGCAAGAGACATTCACCCTTGAGCTCATACCCTTGGTACCTGTGGTGCCCTCACCAGAGCCCAAACTCTCTCCTTGTCAGCAGTGGGGCTTATGATGCCTGGTTTTTTCCGGAGATGGGAGCACATGGCCTTGCAATGCTCAGACCTTTTGGGAGACGAGCGACCTTGTTCTTCTTTGGATTCCTCTTAACACGGGCAAGCCACGTTTAATCACAGAGGGGCAAGATGGGAGTGCACGGACCTGTCCATGGGCAGACGTTTCTGGAGGAGGCTCTCGACCACAGGCTCGTGGTGAAAGCAGGCCAGGAGATACACTGCGTGGAGCAGGAGGCGCCTGTGGGTGTCCTTTTGCACAGTCTGCATGCGGCTGTAAAGGACGCGCAGGACTTCTGGCACCTGAAAGGAAGAAGACGAGAAAGAATGCCACAACGTGTCCTTTCCCCGTACTTCTACAGAACACAAACACGGTCAATTAGTTCACGAGCAATGCCTGCTCCCTTGACACGCTGTCAGGGTCTAGTCCTAAACTTCCTAAACTTCACCGTGCCGCTCTGCCCAAGCCCTGGCTCACAGGTCGGAGCGAGCGTGCCCTTGGCACGCAAACACGCACGTGCCCTCGGTTGCTGCACTTGCCTGGGCCCAGCGGTGCCAGGGGCTGAGCACTTTGCCTACACCCAAGAGATGGACAAGTTTCTCACCAAACAGCCTGGGTAACCCTGACCACCGGGCTGTGGCAGTGCAAGATCAAAACCAAAACCACGCTCCAAGCCCATAAAGAAGCCTCACAGTGAAAGGACAGGAACAGGAAGGTCGGTGCATCCCAGGGGTAGCTGTCTCACGGCAAGGACCTGCTCCAGCAGGAGACTTTGGACTGCCCGTGCCCATGCCCCCCGCTCCACAGAGCAGAATGTGGCAGGAGGTGCTAACACGCAGCTCGGACCGGTGATACCCTTCGTCTCGGCACACAGGCTGCGTTTCTTTAGCTTGCGTCAACTGCGCGAGGTGTAGTGCAACAGCCAACAGGGAAAAGTCAAAGCCAAGCCGCAAAAAATGTCCCTCTTACCTCCTGATATATTTGCTGTCCACATTTTTCCAGAAAGGTAGTCATCCACATCTCAGCGGCCCACGCACGCTCGTCTCTGGTACACTTCAGGCTTTCCGTGATGGTGCTCATGAAGTCTGCGGCCTCTGGTGGGGGGAAATACTTGCAGACAGTCTGGAGTGAAATCAGAAAGAGGAGAGACCCGGTCACAACTCTGCATCTCTGCAGAACGGGAAGGAGCCTTGAAGGGACTCTTAAGTTCAGCGGGTCGCCTGTCATGGAAGGGGCAATCACAGTACACTCCTGCCATTTATGTTTTATGGAGCCAAGAGATTTAGAAGTGCCTCCCCTCACGTTTGCTTATCTGCAAAGCTCGTCTTCCGACAACAGCACTCTCTCGTGCACACACACACACACACACACACAAACACGACGTGGTATCCGCTCCTTTGACAGCGTGCCTAAAGGCCAGGCACGTCTCGGAGCCTCCTGCCACTTGCCCAACAACGGAGGTGCTGGCATGACAGCTCCCTCTGGAAATGGCGTGGGAGCCTGGAAGGAGCAGGGGGATGTGCAGGAGCCCAGTCGCCAAGCCCCATACCGGGGCCGGTTACCTTTGCTATTTCGTAAGAGGTCTCAAGCAGAGGCACGTTGTCGGTGGTGTCCAGCCCTTTACGCAGGCACGCAATGTCACCCGCCTCGGGTGCCACCTTCCTGGTCTTGGCTGGGAGAAGCACCAGGTAAAAAGGAGAGTCACATTTACAGGAACCCAACCATCAGCCCCAGCTATCGAAAAAGGAGGACCCGGGGTTGGGGCAGCAAAGGCCAGGAATTTGGCGCAGCGGGATGTGACAGGGATGGCTCTGGGAGGGGGGAAACGTCCTCAGCACAGAGGGATGCTGCTCCCTGAAGCGCAGGCAAGAACTCACTTCTAACCAATTTCTTTGCGGGGACAGTGATTTTGTACGGCCACAGAACACCCCGTCTACAACCTTCCTCCCTTGCGGAGAGCATTTCTTGGCTGGCTGGAGAGGGGTCTAACCAGAACCCCCTCCCCAACCTCACGCTCTGGGCCAGCAGCGGAAGTCCCTGCTCCAAAACTCTGGGCAGCTAACTGATTTCCCCTCTGGTCCTGGGCAGATTTTCCTGACCAAGCCTGGCAAGCCCCCTCTGTCCTCACCTCGCATTTGCAGAAGGTGACCCAGGCAGACCCCTGCCCAGCGGCGGGACGTGGCCAGGGATTCGGTAGTCAGAGGTCCCAGCAGCCCCACCAAGAAGCCAAATTGCTTGCAAGCGCATCCTCTCTGCAGGGGCAAGAGGCGGCAAAAGGGTCGCAGGGAGACCCGGTGCCCGCTCACCTCTCCCGGCCATGCTGCCCGGAGCAGGGATCGGGCAGAGGAGAGGGCAGAGGTGCTGCCCTGCCGCTCCGCAAGACCTGAAACCCAGCGCCCAGCCAAGCAGGGCTCTCTTCTGGGAGAGGCATGGGGCACACAGGAGCTCCCTACTCACCGTGACCTCGAATCGCTCCTCGCAATCACCCAGCAGCTGGGCGCAGACCTGCAAGGCCCTCTCCCGCTCCCACGCTTTGGCCGAGGTGAGCCAGCACTGCAGGACCTGGCGCAGGGGGTTATCCTGTCTCACGACGGGCACCTTTCTCTCCCCGACATCCCTCTGTCTCCCTCCTCTGGACCCTTCCTCGACGGCCTGCCCTGCGGCTCGGCACGGCCCCCAGACCCACCGAGCACTGGCAGTGCTGCCTTCGCAGCCCCGCTCTCTAAGCCCCCCCAAATCTCCGCCTCAGCTTCTTTCCCCATCACCCCATGACTGCGCACATGGACCACATCCTCGAAGGAGGTAGAGGTCACCTCCGCCTCGAGAAGGACTGCTAAAATCCGGCCCAGACCCTTCCTCGACGGCCTGCCCTGCGGCTCGGCACGGCCCCCAGACCCACCGAGCACTGGCAGTGCTGCCTTCGCAGCCCCGCTCTCTAAGCCCCCCCAAATCTCCGCCCCAGCTTCGGAGCGACTCTTTCCCCATCACCCCATGGCTGCTCACATGGACCACATCCTCAAAGGAGGTAGAGGTCACCTCCGCCTCGAGAAGGACTGCTAAAATCCGGCCCAGACCTTCCAAGCACAGCGTGTGCAGGGTCTGAAAGCAAGAAAAGGAGGACTGAGGTTTGGCATCACGGGGGGCTGCCAGGGCACGCTGAGGGGGGATCCTGGCCAAGAGGTGGGCAGCGCCACGATGGCGGGTACCTGTATGTTCCGAGTTTGCCTCGCTATCTTCCCTCTCCCTTCCATCTCCTCCTTGCAAGGAAAGGACAAGATGGTGTGGCAGCACTCAGCCAGCAGGCTGCAACTTTCCTTCCTGCTCAAAGATGGCTTCAGCTTCCTGGCCAGAGAAAAAAAAGGAAGAGAAAAACAACACGGGGACTCACTAGCTCTCTCCAGAGCGGCTCAAATGACAACTGGGTTTGTCCTCATGGAGAGACATCAGAAACGGGAAACGTCGTCCCACCCCGCAGACCCTGCTACTCCCAGAACTACGGATAAGGTCACAGGGCTCCGGGTGGGGAAACAGAATGAGTCCGAGGGTCTGGGCTGTGGACCTTACCTCAGCTGCACCAGACCGAGAAACACTTGGGACGCCGTGGAGTCCCAGGGCTCCTCCATTGTCCGGTCCTGCAAGTTCAAGAGACACACACAAAGTGGGCGGTGGGGACAGGCTTTTTGCGGGGCACAGGCTCTGCTGCCAGACCTACGTAGAAATGCTTGCACGCTTCTAGTGGCGGGGCTGGTCGTGTTTTGTGGGGCCAGAGCACACAGGCAGCACATGTATATCCCATGCTGAACGGCCGCGGGCGCTGGCGCTGAGCAGCTCCTTGAGGAAATCCAGAACTGCCCTCATCACCTGCCGTGGCTTCCCACCCGTGAGACCTCTCCCCGTGTCTGACAGGGCTGGACATGGCCCTGGGCACCAGGGCAGAGCTCCTCAGGCACACCAGAGCCCCAGGGAGATGGCAGAGCATCCCCTCCACAGGAGAGAAGCCCCAGTGCCTCTTGGCTCCCTCCTGGGTTGCTCTTCTCTTGCCTGAAAGAAGCCTCAGGGCTCCTCTGCCCTCCCTGTTCCTTCAGTAAAGGCTCCCTAGCTCCTCTGGCACCCAGCAGCTCCCCGACACCCTGTGGTACTTGCACAGACCCCACGGCCACGCCTGACCTTGGTCGCCCAGAAAGCGTCTTGGTACAGGAGGAGCTGATCCCAGGCGTATTCCCGGTGCTGCTCCTCGCGCAGGAGGACGCCAATCATGGCAGCCACCGCCCTGAGGACAGCTTGCTTGTCCTGGAGAGGGAAGGGAGGGCTGAAGATCTGCCGAGCGCTCAGCAACCCCTGCCCACGAGTCCTACCCCTCCCAGAGAGAAGGGCTCACTCCGGAGGACGAAAAGCAGTTCCCCGTGCTGGCACCCAATGCCCCGCTGCTAAAAGGTCCCAGGATTTGACTGCTTCTTGTCAGCCAAATACTACCAGCCCTGGGCATGGGACTGGCAGACTCCTGGCCTGGGGGGGGCTGCTTTCTCAGTCCCTGGGCTGGAAAGGCAGCTGCCCTCACCTCTTCCTCCTCGCAGCCCAGCCAGTTTTGCACCACGTAGCAATAGAGGGGGTAAATGTGTTTGCAGAGCTGCGCTTCCCCGACACGAGGGAAGGGGCATTTGTCCCAGGAGCAGAAGTAAGTCTTCACCCCTTCCGACCATTGCTCCAGAACTGCACCAAAAGAAAGGAAAAAGGGGCAGGTGGGCGCCTGCGGCGGGAAGGGTACCTCGCACCCTCACCCAAGCCTGCTTTCAGCACAGCCCCCAGCTTGCCAGCTTTTGGCTTGAGGCCACATCTGGATTCAGGGGCGCAGATCGTGCGCTCGAGGTGTCTGCGCTCTTTCTCTTCTCCTCCCCACCACAGCTTCTCCTCCTCACGTGCCTGTTCCCCTCCAGCCTATACCCGCTGCATCCCTCGCCCGTCCCTGCCCAAATATTTGCCCTTCAGCACAGGCACGTGAAGCCGGTTGAAAGGCTCAGGACCAGGCAGCCCAAAGGCACCCGTGAGTTCCTCTGTGCAGGTACCCAGCGTCTCCACATCCTGCCCACCAGAGACGTCTGACGCTTCACCCGCCGTTCCTACGTGCTCACGGCAGTTTGGCATTGCCAAAATAGCGAGGTCGGGCTCGGATGCGCCGAGATCGGAGCGAGCCAGCCCGTACCCTTCCCCTGCCTTCAGGGCCACGGCTGAGGGTCTGACACTCACCACCGCAGACGGCACGCCGGACCTGTCCGCTCCCCACTCGGCTCAGGACGGCACGGAGGGCGAGCAGCGTCATTTCGGCAAAAGGGACGCATCGCAGGGCTGCAGAGAGGGCAGGGCAGAGGGATAGAGCGTGGACGCAGTCAGCCGGGGCTGGGGGGGGGGCCTGGGGTCCAGCCCTCAACGGCACTGCCCATCAGAAGGGCCAGGAGTGTTCGGATGGGGGGGACGTGCTACAGGGCCATGGGGACATGAGTGATATCTGAGGGATGGGGGAGGCCCCCGACAATGGGGAGGGCTCCTGCTTTCCTGAGAGGGAGCAGGGAAGGGCTTTGGCGGGCATGGGGAGGATGGTGTGGGGCAGAGCCCCTGAAGGTTTGGTCCCTGACACGTTCCTGCCCTCAGAGCACCTCGATTGAGGCTGTGAGGCAGAGCTCCCGCTCAGCCCCAGCCCTGGCAATGGAGCCTGGCAAGGAAGCACCGCAAGCCCATAGGCCTCCAGTTCGGGACAGAGCATCTGGGAGGGGAAGGATCCCCTCTCCCGGTTATCACAGACCATCACTCAAAGCAGGAGGCCAGGGTTCCATACCGTAGCTGCTGGCCAGTTTGCCCAGGGTGACAAAGACAAATTCCTCGGAGGTTCCCCCCACGGCTTTCAGGTGTCCCTGGAGCTCGGACATCACGAAATGGAAGTGGGAGCCAGCCAGCGCCACCAGGATGTCACTAGCGGCTGTCCTTACGTCATCGGTCACACCCTAAAAAAGCACTATAGGTGAAACGCTCCGCGGGAAAAAGGCTGAGGCGCTCGGACGGGGATAAACCGGCCAGCAATGACCTCAGGGCTAGCCGAGAGACAGTCCCGTCTCCCCAGCAAGACCCCATGGGGACGTCTGCGCCCCAGGCCAGGCATCTGCCCCTTTTTGTGCCCTGGGGAAGGCGAGCAGGACGGGCAACAGAGACTTGAACCCAACTCTCCCCAGGCAGACCACGTCCGCCCCTCTCCGGAGGTCTCGACAGGCTCTCACCAAGTGCCCCACAAGAACGAGTCCCCAGAGCCTCTCCTTAAGCCAAGACTTGCCAGCAGCTGGAATTGGGAGCCTGTGTGTCCCAGCTCCATCCTCCAAGCACGGCTCATCAGTCGCCTCGCACAGAGAGGCTCGCTGGCTCTATACGCACCCCAGCGCGGAACTGGATACGGTCTCTCCTCTACGGGGAGGGCTCCCCAGGACAAGGAGCTCTCACAGGGGCATTGGGGAACCTCCGTCTTCAAAGAGAACAAGCTCACCTGGGCGGCTCTTATGTCACCAGACGCTTCAGCTATCAGGCGGTTCAAGAGACCGCTCGGCAAACGGCCGTCACCTCCCTGCAAGGCGCTCTCCAGCTGGCGGTAATTCTGCACTCGGTCACCCTGAGGACAGACCACGGAAGGGAGAAATTAAGACTTACTTTGCCCTCGTTCCCGGGGAGCTGCGAGCTGCCAGCCCTTGCTCTCCGGAGAGCCTGCGAACGGCACCATCGCCTCGTGCCCCCAGCTCGTGTCTGCGACAGAAAGGAGCGGAGGGAGCAGCTGCCCTGCAGACGGTGTCCGAGCACCAGCCACCGACCCGAGGTCATACCGACGCCAGGCCAGGTCCTCCCCAAACCCACCACTCCTATGGACATAGCCCAGCGCCAGAGGGAACGTTCGGACACGGGACGTGCGGCACTTGCCCTCTCCTGGGCAGGGAAGGCAGGGCTGGTGGGGGGAAGCCCTCAAGCCTCTGGCAGCACAGTGGGATGCCCCCGTCTCACCTCGTTGTCTTGTAGACGCTCCAACAGAGAAGTTGCAACGGCAGCAAGGGTGGGGCCAGCCGCAGGGACGGAACCCATCGCCCTGCTTCTGCCCCCGGGATGCGTAGGTCTTGGCGGGGGACCTACACACGGGCAGCAACCTGGAAGGGAAGAATCCAACAGCTTTCGGAGGGGCCCAGCGACGGCGTGGATGGAGACAAGCTGGAGGTCAATCCCCATTAGACATCCAGGGCGGACATTTGCAGCAAGAGTCACGAGAGGCCAGCGAGGCCACCGGTGGGCTCTCCGTCCTTGGAGATGCTCAAACCTCGAGGGGACTCGGTCCACCGCAGACGACCGCGATGGGTCCTGCCTCCAGCGTGCTTTAGCCCCCTGCCAGCCCCTCACCTTCAAGCACTCTCAGCCTCCTCATCGCAGCAGGATTCCCTGGATGGACAGACTGGTCTCTCCAGGTCTTCCTCCTGTGAAAGCTGGGAGCAACTGGCCCAGGGAGGGACGCTGGAGCCGCAACATCAGAATGGAACATCAGAACCGAACATTGTGACATCATCACGTAACCCGGCTGTCCCTCAGACAACACTTCACCTGGGGTCCCTGCAGGGGGGAACAGCACGGACCCGGGGCGAGGATGGGCCTTTCGAGAAAGCTATTGCTCAAAACCATCTGCGGGCTACAGGCAAATTCAAGCCGTAGGGAACGGGGAAACCCTGCGCTGCAGGGCCCCGCAGCGTGGCCCCTGGCCCCGTGTCACTGCAGCCCTTTGTGGGCTCGGGGGAAAGAGTAGCTGCCACTTCCCACCGAGTTTAGCTGGAGTTGTGGTTACTCATCAATACTTTAAATCCCTGCTTGTTCCTTTCTGATAGCGGCTGGGTTCGCTCCAGGAGCTGCTATTCTTCTGTGTAACCTGCGGGAGACCTCCCCCGTTTCCCTGCAGAGACCTTTCTGTTTTGGTCCAGGCAAATGACTCCGTCTCTCTCTCTCTCCCCAAAAGGTGTCTTTTCCCTCTATATTAAGACAGAAAATGGTAGGCTGAGGCAAAGCTGATCAGCAGAGAGAACATCGAGCGCCACTCTCCCCTGTCTAGAACAGAATGAGGACAGTCTAGAACAGAACGCCAACTCGAAGCTGGCAAAAACGCCAAACCAGAAGGATGTATTGGTCACAACCTTGCCAGTGAGACAAAGGGAGTCAAAAGAATCTGAGTTTACACAATAAAGGGGGGTGAAAGATGATGTTTAGTGCCTACATTGTTGAAATTAGCTGAGGCAGAGACAGTCCTTGATAAGAAGAGCTGGTCCCAAGAACCAGCCAATGAGGTAAAGACAGTCCTTGATAAGAAGCAGGAGCAGGCCCCAAGAGCCAGCTAAGACTGGTCTTGCGGCTTGGGTGAATACCAAGAAATCACTGAGCCTGCGCAAGGAAAAAGGTTACTAGCGGTGACGAAGAGGAGTCATCTATCTTCATCTCTGCGACCACCGGACGACCACCATAAAGAGGCCCTGCGCAGGTGCAGTTGGGAGGGGACTATGGAAATGACCTCTCGGAGCAAATTTTAATATGAAGCGGGGATAGGTCATGCATATGTATAGGCGTATTGTGAATATGTACTACCTGACTGTATAAACTTGAGGCGAACTGCCGAGTCGGGCGCGCACGACTTTGGTGGGACTACCCCCCGTGCCGCCCAGCGCTGAATGAACATGCCTACTTTACAGTCTCACTGATTGTGGAGCCTGTTTTCCGCACGTCACCAGTGCCACTGCTAACGTGCATGTTTCCAACCACAGCACATTATAGCAGCCAGCACGTCATTGCCTTTACCCACACAGGCCTGGGTGCGAGAGCATAATCATGGAGTCAAGGACAGATCAATATGATCATCGTTGAAGACCCTTTACTAGAGCATCAGACATCATTTTATACGTTGTTTACATCCGTACATGCGTTTAGCTATTTTACTATTGGTTACACACATGCTTCACGCGCTGTCCACACGCCTAGTTACACTTAATGATTGGTTATATCAACACTGTACACGCGCATAAACATAAGACATAATTGGTTATGCTTACTAAAACATGCGAACCTTGTCTCAGTCTAATTGGTCAAGATAAACTGCCGAATTGAGGTTCTTTGTGCCAAGTTCCCATGCGCACCTGTGTTCTTCTGATTGGCATCTTTCTTTTTTTGTCTTCTTGTTTATTCTGTTCAAGGCCTTCTAAAGGCGTGTGGAATGCTCTTGCGACCGTTAGCTAAATATGTGTCCACACCTGGGCGTGGAGAGAAGGACTTAGACAGCGAGGACCGTTGGCTGTCGTGAGCCGAGGTGGGTTTGGTAATTCTGCTATGCCCGGACTTCTGCAACACTAAGGAAGCCTTTCCTAAAGCTGAGCAGAGCGCTGATGTCATGGCAGTGCCTTGACCAGGAGAAACCCAGCAATACTTGAGCAAAATCAAGTTGCAAGCACTGGTTTTATCTCGGGATGTTTTTCCCCTTTTTCCAGACTATTTTTCACCTTTTCAGATGATAAAGTTACCGTCACAGTTCCTTGGTTTTGTGCTTATTGATAGTATAGAATCATAGAATCATTTAGGTTGGAAAAGACCTTCAAGATCATCGAGTCCAACCATCAACCATGCCCCCTAAACCATGTCCTGAAGTACCCTGTCCGCTCGCTTTTTGAATATCGTCAGGGATGGTGACTCAACCACTTCCCTGGGCAGCCCATTCCAATGTCTGACAACCCTCTCAGTAAAGGAATTTTTCCTCATATCTAACCTAAATCTCCCTTGCTGCAACTTGAGGCCATTTCCTCTTGTCCTATCTCCAGCCACCTGACAGAGGAGACCAACACCCACCTCACTACAACCCCCCTTCAGGTAGTTGTAGGGAGCGATAAGGTCTCCCCTCAGCCTCCTTTTCTCCAGACTCAACAGCCCCAGCTCCCTCAGCCGCTCCTCATAAGACTTGTGCTCCAGGCCCCTCACCAGCTTGGTTGCCCTCCTCTGAACACGCTCCAGCACCTCCACGTCTTTCCTGTAGTGAGGGGCCCAAAACTGAACACAGGACTCGAGGTGCGGCCTCACCAGTGCCCAGTACAGGGGGACAACCACCTCCCTGCTCCTGCTGGCCACACTATTTCTGATGCAGGCCAGGATGCCGTTGGCCTTCTTGGCCACCTGGGCACGCTGCTGGCTCATATTCAGCCGGCTGCCAACCAGCACCCCCAGGTCTTTCTCTGCCGGGCAGCTTTCCAGCCACTCTTCCCCAAGCCCGTAGCGCTGCATGGGGTTGCCGTGACCCAGGTGCAGGACCCGGCACTTGGCCTTGTTGAACCTCACACGATTGGCCTCAGCCCACCGATCCAGCCTGTCCGGATCTCTCTGTAGGGCCTCCCTACCCTCAAGCAGATCGACCCTGCCTCCCAACTTGGTGTCGTCTGCAAACTTGCTGAGGGTGCCCTCGATCCCCTCGTCCAAATCATCGATAAAGATATTAAACAGAACGGGGCCTAACACCGAGCCCTGAGGAACACCACTTGTGACCCGCCGCCAACTGGATTTCACCCCATGCACCACAACCCTCTGGGCCCGGCCAGCCAGCCCGTTTTTCACCCAGTGAAGGGTGCACTTATCCAGGCCACGAGACGCCAGCTTCTCAAGGAGTATGCCATGAGAGACAGTGTCAAAGGCCTTGCTGAAGTCGAGGTAGACAACATCCACAGCCTTTCCCTCATCCACTAGGTGGGTCACCTGGTCACAGAAGGAGATCAGGCTGGTCCAGCAGGACCTGCCTTTCGTAAACCCATGCTGACTGGGCCTGATCCCCTGCTTGTCCTGGACTTGCCATCTGAGCGCTCTCAAGACAAACCGCTCCATAATCTTCCCCGGAACCGAGGTCAGGCTGACAGGCCTGTAGTTCCCCGGATCCTCCCTCCGACCCTTCTTGTAAATGGGCGTCACGCTGGCAAGCCTCCAGTCCTCTGGGACCTCCCCTGTTGACCAGGATCGCTGATAGATGACAGAGAGTGGCTTGGCAAGGACCTCTGCCAGTTCCCTCAGTACTCTTGGATGGATCCCATCAGGTCCCACAGGTCCCATAGATTTCTGAGTGTCCAGATGGCGTAGCAGGTCCCTAACTAATTCCTCCTGGATTAAGGGGGGTATGTTCTGCTCTTCATCCTCGCCTTCCAGCTCAAGGGGTGGAGTACCCTGAGGATGACTGGACTCACTATTAAAGTATTAAAGTATGCCGGGATGCCTTTGGTTTCTCGGTGCTGAGCTGCACTTCAGAGATACCAGCCGCGCTGCTCAAGGATGCTTCTCGTCCCCAGCTGTGTGCACAGGATCACGGTTCCCAGGCTGGCAGGCTTTGTCCCTGCCGGTATTTCAGCAAACATCTTCTTCTAGTCGGTATTTTTCCCCTTATAACCAGATCACCCGTGTGCCTCGCTCATGTCACAGCCCTGCGGTCCTGTGGCCCCTTTGCCCCACGGCCCCCGAGGTTGCGGAGCCCTGTGGGTTCTGGCACTGCTCCACCACCACCACTGGTGGGGCTGCGAGCGTGGGTGTCCCCCCCACACCCCTGATGGTGCCTGTTGCTGCCGGGGACCCTGCCTGTCCAGGGCTGCTCTGCAGAGAGCACCGGCACCAGGAGGGGCAGGCAGGTGTAGAGACAGAGACACTGCCATTGCTGGTCCCATGGCTCGGGGGGGGCTGTGAGCAGTGACCGCTGGGACCAGGCGAGGCGGCCGTAGGAGGGGAAAACCAGCAAAAAGCACAGGGAGGGACTGCGGTGTCCGCCTCTGGGGAAACGGTGCAGCAGAGAGAGAGAAAACCAGTGGAGAAACCTCCAGAAGAGGAGGGAGATGATAGTCTGGGACGGCTGCCCTCCAGCACCGGTGCTGCTGCTCAGTTAATCTTTGCCTCCAGAGCATCTGCTCACAAGCTGACAATCCATGAACTCCGTCTCAGAATCCACAAGCAGAAAACCACCAGTCTGATAAACAGGGTCAGGCCTCTTCTGAAGAGGCTGGAGAAGACTAAGCCTAACCTTAAAGCCCCGCTCTTGGGGGAAGGAGACACAGAGGAACAAGAAAAGCCCAACCCTGTACAGGGTCTGAGGGTGCCTCCTTGGACCTTTACATTTAAAGCCACTGGATTCATTAAGAGCAGCTGGGGACAGGGACCAGGCTTAATTAGCCAGAGGAGAAGAGGAGCGAAGGTTTGCCTCAGCCAGTGGCCCGGCTGCAGACACAGCCATGTGAGGTAGCGTACGGAGCGAGTTCAGCTCCACGCGTGAGTCATGAGGCTGAGCACCCTGACACCTAGGTTCATCCTGTCTCGCTTTAGGTGTGTATCTGACGGGCTTGGCTGTTGACTTGCCTGAGAGAGGGAAACAGCAGCAGCGTGGTGGCAATTTCTTCTCCGCAATATGTGTCGCGTGCTCTGGCGGGTTTTCTTTCCTGTACGGGAAACTGCACAGGGAGGCGCCTACGGCTGGGCAGGGTCAGTTTCACCTGAATGTGTAATATTTTCTATACTACCCCACTCAACTCTCTCCAAAGTGAAAGGACCCTCATACGAAAGAACCAGTAAATCCACACGAGAACCGATGGCGTGAAACCACATGAAGGAGCTTGCTGCCTTGGAGCGAAAACCAACTACAAAGGGCTTTGACTAGAAGTAACCTTGAATTTCACAGTGCTGAAACAAGAAAGGTTTTTACATGGGTTGGAGCACCCTGCTGACTGTCGAGCCACCAATACGAGGAGTCACACCTATGCTGAGAAGCACGGTGACCCGCTCGGCAACCCAGACAGCTGATGCCACATTACAGTGTGGAAAAGATAAGTCAGTGTGCTGGACCCGGGGATGCTGAAATCAAGACTTGCCTCATCGCTGGACCGCTGCCGCTTCCTTTGCACGAGGCTGAGTTGCCGCTGCTGGCTGAAGAAGCCCCAAAATTCTGACAGATGTTAGCAGGACTCGGCTGGTTTTTGCACAGTGTTGACAAAGGGTGCTTTTCACGGGAAGCAAGTGGGCTGGCTCTGGACTTGTAGGGTAAGGATCCATTAGTCCGACCATAAGGGCCACGGCTGGAAGGGAAGAGACACGGTTAAAGCATATTAGACTGTTCTCATCACACAACCCATTATGTGTCTTATTTTACACACAAAGCTGTCTAAACACTAACGCAGATAACTGTGAGTGGCCAGGAAGAAAGAAAGAAAGAAAGAAAGAAAGTCCTGAAGTCGCCAACCACTGCATGTTCTTCCACTGACTGTGGGGCTCTCCGTCTGAATTACGTGACCTAGGAAAACCTCGGCCATTTTCACATTTCTCTGTGGATAACACGGTTCCCAGTGACTCCGTCAGATCATCCACGTTCCCTGACCCTCTGATGCCATGAAGTAAGGAGAGGACCACAGCCTGGACTAGTGCCAAAAGAACCATGTTTCGGCTTTCCCCGGCCAGGTCTGCAGACAGATGCCCGTGCGTGGAGGTTTGCTGTAAGACTGCTTTCATGCTCCTCAGCAAGCAGCTCGAGGGATCGCAGCATGCAGTGAAAACAGATTTTGTTTGAGCCACTGTTCTTTTCTGTCTTTGGCATACCCGCTGCTTCAGCTGTCATGTCAGCTATTCATTTGTCAGCTATTCATAAAAAAAAAAAGACGGAAGATTTTAAATTTCTCTTTGGAAGACAGTATTTGACAGTACCAGAAAATTTTACAGTACACACAGAGAAATGTACTTTGAAGAGAGAAATGGCCCTTAGCTCAACCCATGTACTCCTGCCAGGCAACTGGGGACACCCAGCATCCTGGCGCTAAGCGTGGAGAGATGATAGGTAATGGGAATCATATTTGCCTTCTGATGCAGCTGTATAATACGATTCTTCCGTTCTTTTTCTGTTGTCATTTCACTATATTGCGATTTCAGTATATGAAGTTGTGGTGAGTTGACCCTGGTTAGATGCCAGGTGCCCACCAAAGCCGTTCTATCACTCCCCCTCCTCAAGTGGACAGGGGAGGGAAAATATAACAAAGAGCTTGTGGGTCGAGATAAGGACAGGAGAGATCACTCACCAATTACCGTCACGGGCAAAACAGACTCAGCTTGGGGAAAATTAACTCAATTTATTACAAATCAACCAGAGTAGGGTAATGAGAAATAAAACCAACTCTCAGAACACCTTCCCTCCACTCCTCCCTTCTTCCCGGGCACAACTTCACTCCCGGATTCTCTACCAAGCCCCCCCAGCGGCACAGGGGGACGGGGAATGGGGTTTACGGTCATCACGTGTTATTTTCTGCCGCTTCATCCTCCTCAGGGCGAGGGCTCATCACATTCTTCCCCTGCTCCAACGTGGGGTCCCACTCACGGGAGACAGTCCTCCACGAACTTCTCCAACGTGGGTCCTTCCCACGGGCTGCAGTCCTTCACAAACTGCTCCAGCGTGGGTCCTTTCCACAGCGTGCAGTCCTTCAGGAGCACACTGCTCCAGCGTGGGTCCCCCACGGGGTCCCAAGTCCTGCCAGAAAACCTGCTCCGTGGGCTCCTCTCTCCACAGATCCGCAGGTCCTGCCAGGAGCCTGCTCCAGTGCAGGGTTCCCATGGGGTCACAGCCTCCTTTGGGAACCCCCCTGCTCCGGCATGGGGTCCTCCATGGGCTGCAGGTGGATATCTGCTCCACCGTGGACCTCCATGGACTGCAGGGGGACAGCCTGCCTCACCATGGTCTTCCCCACGGGCTGCAGGGGAATCTCTGCTCCAGCACCTGGAGCATCTCCTCCCCCTCCTTCTTCACTGACCTTGGTGTCCGCAGGGTTGTTTCTCTTACATGTTCTCACTCCTCTCTCCGGCTGCTGCTTTCCATCTGTCCCAACCTTTTTTTTTCCTTCTTAAAAATGTTATCACAGAGGCGTTACCACTATCGCTGATGGGCTCGGACTTGGCCAGCGGCGGGTCCGTCTTAGAGCCGGCTGGTATGGGCTCTCTCGAACACAGGGGAAGCTTCCAGCAGCTTCTTACAGAAGCCACCCCTGTAACCCCCCCCTCCCGCTACCAAAACCTTGCCACACAAAGCCAATACATTAGTATATATCACTTCTCTAAATAAAAATTCCCCGTAACATCAACTATCCTCAAATAAATAAATTTAGTATGAAAACCTTAAACCTCCCTCATGCAGAGCATCTGAAAGTAGCTGGTCAAGGAGTATAGGACTCTGAGACCCTGTCACCTGCCAACTAGCTGAGGGCACGCTCTGCCACATTGTCCGCACCCCTCGTGAGGAGTGGACATTGCATCATCGCCGGTGCCCAAACTTGGCGCATTGCTAGCGGGCGATCCTCTCGTGGGGCTTTGTGCCAGAAATTGCAGCCCCCTGGGCAGGCATGAGAACTGTTTTTGGTCGCCCTCTGCAGCCTCTTATTGGACTCAGTCTTTGTCACCTCGTCAGCCAGGGCGTTAATGGGAGATGGTGTCAAAATGCGAACTAAACCCAAAGTAAACAACATCCTTTGGTCTCCCCTGTTCCCAGCATGTTCTGCTCCATCCTCTTCCAAAGGACCAAAGCAAGGCCGACCAGCCTGTGCTGCCTCCGATCTCCTTTCTGGCCCTTCCCGAAGACAGGAGCCACATTTGCTTTCTCCCAGTCCTCGGGAACCTTTCCCAATTGCTGCAACACTTCCAAGATCATTGAGAGCAGCCTCATGGTCACGTCAGCCAGCTCCCTCAGCACCCGTGGGTGGATGCCCTGAGGCCTTGGCATGGCCCCATCCCGGCCCCCCCGGTCTCTAGGAAAGAAAGATCAACTCTCCATCGGTGTGACCATGAAAGGAAATTTATTGCCACCAGAACCCCGTGCCCATCGTGGTCCACAGCCGCAGAAGATGCTGTCTGCCCCTGGCCGCAGGCGATGATGGAAAGCTGCAGTGACACAGGAGGGGTGATGAGGAGCTGGCCTTGCTGCGTGCTCCCCTTCTGCTCCAAGCCAGGCTTTTGGCTGCCAAGCCTCTGACCTCCTCCCTGACCTGCAGAGCCGGAGCTCAGCTCCGCTCCAACCTACCTGAGGAGAGGAGCCTCATTCCTGCTGCTGCTGCCAAGAGCCGCCAAGGCCTCTTGTTTTTTCCAGGATGTCTCCTAAGGCAAAGAGGCAAATGTCAGAGCGTTGCCCTCCAGCCCTGTCTCGCGGCCCTCCCCTACGCCTGGGACATGCTCGGGGAGAGAAAGATCAGAACTTTACAGTCGGGACATAGCAGCAGGCAGAGCCGAGCATCGCTTCGTGCGGGGCCCGGCCACCCCACCAGCGCCGGCTCTGCACGCTGTCGCCTTCTCCTCCGTCGTGTCCCATCATGATCCCCTCATAAAGGCACTCAGACTCTGTGAAATACCTCTTAACATCCTATTTATCAGAGCTAGCGCTAGAAAGAAAGACTGATAGAGATAGTCCCTTCAGATGCTAGGAACCTTGCAAAACAGCACCGAATGCACCTCCAATCCCGATGCAGGGTGCTGTGCAGACACCGCCTATGGGAAGGGTAAGGCCATTTTGGCCATTTGAGCTGTTACAGGATTTTCCTACGAGGCCATGCAGGCGGCATAGTCGCTGGTACATGGGGGAGCTGCCCGCAGGCTCCTCGGTCGCAGCGAGCTTGCTAAGCTCCTCCTGAGGCCAAGGGACGGGATGTGCACAGAGCAGCACAGGCTTGGGTCTCCTCAGGTGCGGTTAACTGTTAGGTGGCTCTCTGAACTCCTTGGCGGGCAATGGGCTTTGGTCAGGATCCCTTCAGCTGCCAAGGGCTGAAGTTGCTAGAAACCCGCTCAGAGGCCATCTCAGCCCAGGAAGCCTTGTTTGGCACCAGGTTTCCCCCTTGCCACCCTGTTGACATCAGGCGAAGGAGCGTGGTCTCAGGAAAGAGCCCCGTTTGCCTTTACTAGCCTGCCCAAGGTGCCGAAGCCCCTTGCCGCTCTTCACCAGGCTCTTGCCAGTGAGGGGCTGCAGTCAGAAAGGGCAAAAGTTGGTCTCACCTCCTTGGGTGCTCCCCTGACGGCGCTGCCCAGGCCTCTCACTGCCATCTGCCGCACGGCGCCGATTCCGTGCTGGGATTTCTCCACCAAGACACCTAGGACCCTTTCCAGGGACTTCTTCTCCATGACTGGCGGATCCTTCATCAGCTGCAATAAAGCAATATGCCCGTGAGTGCCACCTAAGTCGAGGCACACCACGCGAACGGGCTTCGTAGAAAGGAGGATCCGTTGGATCCCTTGGATGGTGACGCTCTCTTCTGGCACCTTCTTCCTTCAGAAAGAGGCGTCCCAAGCAGCAGTTTTCTAAGAGAAGCCCTCTGCACCCTTCCTTCCCCTCCTGTTGCCTCACCTCAGCAAAGAAAGCTGTCGCTGTGAGCTGCAGGTTTTCCGAGGGGGAGTTCAGCCACTGGGAGAGGGCCCATATCACACCCCTTGTGACCAGCCGGTTGCGAAGCAGGACACTGCACACAGAGAAGGCAACTCACGGTCACGCGGCAAGGACGCCGGCCACGACCCCAAACTTCCCCAGCTCCCTGCACACATGGGAATGGCCCTGGCACCCATGTCCCCGGGCACAGCCACCCACGAGAAGGTGAGACGCAAGAAGAGGATCTCACCTCGTCAGGAGACACACGCCGTCAGCGTGAGCCTGTGGGTTTCTGAGGGATGCCCACGCTCCCTGCCTCCATAGCAGCAGCAGCCATCTCTCCTCCATGCATCTGCTCAGCACCAGCTCTAGAGCCTCACAGTAAGGGCTGGGAAAAAGAAAGCCCAAAGACATCTCAGGTCGCAGCAGGTCCAGGGAAGATTTGTCTGTAGCAGAGCTAAAAGGCTCCGCTGCCTCGGGAGGTGTTGGTTCACTCATCCCACACTCCACGCCCGTGAAAATGGACATTTTCATCCTTTGCCATGCCTCAGGCCACTGACAGCAGGAGGAAACCCAGGGTCCCCGTGCTCCCTCGATGCCAGATGCCCAAGGTGCTCCCTAAGGGCTCTTCTTACCAGCATTCTATGAGACAGCCCCAGTTCCCCCCAACCCTTGAGGACCAGGAGCAGGGGCAGAGCCTGCCGCTACGAGGACGCGACACAACGGCTCCGTCCGCCTATAAATTTTAAAGGCAGGAACACCACTGCTGCAGCCAAGCCCTGCGGCCACACGCTGCCAGGCCACAGATTACACGAGCTAAGTCTCCACCACGCCAAACCACAGACGGCCGTGGCCAGAGCTGGGCCACAGCCCCCGGGCCGGGAAGGGTCTTCTCCCCCATCCGCAGGGTGCTCGGCCGGACCATTCCCACGCAGGGTCTCTCCCCAGTCCGCGGAGGGACAAGAAGGACGCCCTGCCACCGGGGTTGCACACCAGGCAGGATGAGAGCAACCGGCGATGCCAACCCCGTGACTCCTTCCTCTCTGGGAACGGACATTTCTCCAGGAAAGAAGAGAAGTCGAGCCAGCCCTGGCAACCTGCTGCCACGCGTAGGAACCTGGGCAGGCCCAAGCGCTCCCTCAGCGCCACAAATGAACACAGCTGGCTGGGGAAGTAAAGCTCCCCAACTTCCCTGCCCCTCCTGCTCCTTACCTGCGCAGCTTGTCCTCCCTCCTTGATGCACTGAAGAAGAGCCCTCTCTGGTATCTGAGAGGGGCAGGCAGCATCACCTCACCCAGCGCCTTGCTGATCTCACCCAGGAGGCCAGGAAGGAGACGGGGAAGCAGGCGCTGGACCCTTTCCTTGGCTGGCAGCACGAACACCACCTCGGAGATGGCACAGGGGAGCTGCAGGGAAATTCGGCCAAGAAACACCCATTCAACAAGGGCTTTGCCCACCAGTGCACTCCCGCTGCCTCCCTTGGGGAGCTTTTGCTGCCTGCAGGTCTCATGCCAGGGACAGCCTTGCGGTCCAGGACCAGAAAAACGTGTCCCGGCCCCTCACAGCCCCAGTGCTGAGATGCCCCAGCACGTTACCCCTGTGCAGTCTCCCCAGGCGTTTGCTAGAAAGCAGACACGAAGCTGCAGGAAGGCCTCTGCCATCGAGCGTACCATGAGGGGCTCCAGAGCAGCCTGGCTGTGGTCCGGTTCGTGAGCGGAGGAGTGGGGCCCAGGGCTGTTCTCTCCCGCTGCCTCCAGCTTCTGTGTTAAGTACTTCAGGACCTGAACCCCAAGGCTGCTTCTCCCCAGGATCCTCCACAGCTCCATCGTGTCCCTGCAGGGCAAGAGACATTCACCCTTGAGCTCATACCCTTGGTACCTGCGGTGCCCTCACCAGAGCCCAAACTCTCTCCTTGTCAGCAGTGGGGCTTATGATGCCTGGTTTTTTCCGGAGATGGGAGCACATGGCCTTGCAATGCTCAGACCTTTTGGGAGACGAGCGACCTTGTTCTTCTTTGGATTCCTCTTAACACGGGCAAGCCACGTTTAATCACAGAGGGGCAAGATGGGAGTGCACGGACCTGTCCATGGGCAGACGTTTCTGGAGGAGGCTCTCGACCACAGGCTCGTGGTGAAAGCAGGCCAGGAGATACACTGCGTGGAGCAGGAGGCGCCTGTGGGTGTCCTTTTGCACAGTCTGCATGCGGCTGTAAAGGACGCGCAGGACTTCTGGCACCTGAAAGGAAGAAGACGAGAAAGAATGCCACAACGTGTCCTTTCCCCGTACTTCTACAGAACACAAACACGGTCAATTAGTTCACGAGCAATGCCTGCTCCCTTGACACGCTGTCAGGGTCTAGTCCTAAACTTCCTAAACTTCACCGTGCCGCTCTGCCCAAGCCCTGGCTCACAGGTCGGAGCGAGCGTGCCCTTGGCACGCAAACACGCACGTGCCCTCGGTTGCTGCACTTGCCTGGGCCCAGCGGTGCCAGGGGCTGAGCACTTTGCCTACACCCAAGAGATGGACAAGTTTCTCACCAAACAGCCTGGGTAACCCTGACCACCGGGCTGTGGCAGTGCAAGATCAAAACCAAAACCACGCTCCAAGCCCATAAAGAAGCCTCACAGTGAAAGGACAGGAACGGGAAGGTCGGTGCATCCCAGGGGTAGCTGTCTCACGGCAAGGACCTGCTCCAGCAGGAGACTTTGGACTGCCCGTGCCCATGCCCCCCGCTCCACAGAGCAGAATGTGGCAGGAGGTGCTAACACGCAGCTCGGACCGGTGATACCCTTCGTCTCGGCACACAGGCTGCGTTTCTTTAGCTTGCGTCAACTGCGCGAGGTGTAGTGCAACAGCCAACAGGGAAAAGTCAAAGCCAAGCCGCAAAAAATGTCCCTCTTACCTCCTGATATATTTGCTGTCCACATTTTTCCAGAAAGGTAGTCATCCACATCTCAGCGGCCCACGCACGCTCGTCTCTGGTACACTTCAGGCTTTCCGTGATGGTGCTCATGAAGTCTGCGGCCTCTGGTGGGGGGAAATACTTGCAGACAGTCTGGAGTGAAATCAGAAAGAGGAGAGACCCGGTCACAACTCTGCATCTCTGCAGAACGGGAAGGAGCCTTGAAGGGACTCTTAAGTTCAGCGGGTCGCCTGTCATGGAAGGGGCAATCACAGTACACTCCTGCCATTTATGTTTTATGGAGCCAAGAGATTTAGAAGTGCCTCCCCTCACGTTTGCTTATCTGCAAAGCTCGTCTTCCGACAACAGCACTCTCTCGTGCACACACACACACACACACACAAACACGACGTGGTATCCGCTCCTTTGACAGCGTGCCTAAAGGCCAGGCACGTCTCGGAGCCTCCTGCCACTTGCCCAACAACGGAGGTGCTGGCATGACAGCTCCCTCTGGAAATGGCGTGGGAGCCTGGAAGGAGCAGGGGGATGTGCAGGAGCCCAGTCGCCAAGCCCCATACCGGGGCCGGTTACCTTTGCTATTTCGTAAGAGGTCTCAAGCAGAGGCACGTTGTCGGTGGTGTCCAGCCCTTTACGCAGGCACGCAATGTCACCCGCCTCGGGTGCCACCTTCCTGGTCTTGGCTGGGAGAAGCACCAGGTAAAAAGGAGAGTCACATTTACAGGAACCCAACCATCAGCCCCAGCTATCGAAAAAGGAGGACCCGGGGTTGGGGCAGCAAAGGCCAGGAATTTGGCGCAGCGGGATGTGACAGGGATGGCTCTGGGAGGGGGGAAACGTCCTCAGCACAGAGGGATGCTGCTCCCTGAAGCGCAGGCAAGAACTCACTTCTAACCAATTTCTTTGCGGGGACAGTGATTTTGTACGGCCACAGAACACCCCGTCTACAACCTTCCTCCCTTGCGGAGAGCATTTCTTGGCTGGCTGGAGAGGGGTCTAACCAGAACCCCCTCCCCAACCTCACGCTCTGGGCCAGCAGCGGAAGTCCCTGCTCCAAAACTCTGGGCAGCTAACTGATTTCCCCTCTGGTCCTGGGCAGATTTTCCTGACCAAGCCTGGCAAGCCCCCTCTGTCCTCACCTCGCATTTGCAGAAGGTGACCCAGGCAGACCCCTGCCCAGCGGCGGGACGTGGCCAGGGATTCGGTAGTCAGAGGTCCCAGCAGCCCCACCAAGAAGCCAAATTGCTTGCAAGCGCATCCTCTCTGCAGGGGCAAGAGGCGGCAAAAGGGTCGCAGGGAGACCCGGTGCCCGCTCACCTCTCCCGGCCATGCTGCCCGGAGCAGGGATCGGGCAGAGGAGAGGGCAGAGGTGCTGCCCTGCCGCTCCGCAAGACCTGAAACCCAGCGCCCAGCCAAGCAGGGCTCTCTTCTGGGAGAGGCATGGGGCACACAGGAGCTCCCTACTCACCGTGACCTCGAATCGCTCCTCGCAATCACCCAGCAGCTGGGCGCAGACCTGCAAGGCCCTCTCCCGCTCCCACGCTTTGGCCGAGGTGAGCCAGCACTGCAGGACCTGGCGCAGGGGGTTATCCTGTCTCACGATGGGCACCTTTCTCTCCCCGACATCCCTCTGTCTCCCTCCTCTGGACCCTTCCTCGACGGCCTGCCCTGCGGCTCGGCACGGCCCCCAGACCCACCGAGCACTGGCAGTGCTGCCTTCGCAGCCCCGCTCTCTAAGCCCCCCCAAATCTCCGCCTCAGCTTCTTTCCCCATCACCCCATGACTGCGCACATGGACCACATCCTCGAAGGAGGTAGAGGTCACCTCCGCCTCGAGAAGGACTGCTAAAATCCGGCCCAGACCCTTCCTCGACGGCCTGCCCTGCGGCTCGGCACGGCCCCCAGACCCACCGAGCACTGGCAGTGCTGCCTTCGCAGCCCCGCTCTCTAAGCCCCCCCAAATCTCCGCCCCAGCTTCGGAGCGACTCTTTCCCCATCACCCCATGGCTGCTCACATGGACCACATCCTCGAAGGAGGTAGAGGTCACCTCCGCCTCGAGAAGGACTGCTAAAATCCGGCCCAGACCTTCCAAGCACAGCGTGTGCAGGGTCTGAAAGCAAGAAAAGGAGGACTGAGGTTTGGCATCACGGGGGGCTGCCAGGGCACGCTGAGGGGGGATCCTGGCCAAGAGGTGGGCAGCGCCACGATGGCGGGTACCTGTATGTTCCGAGTTTGCCTCGCTATCTTCCCTCTCCCTTCCATCTCCTCCTTGCAAGGAAAGGACAAGATGGTGTGGCAGCACTCAGCCAGCAGGCTGCAACTTTCCTTCCTGCTCAAAGATGGCTTCAGCTTCCTGGCCAGAGAAAAAAAAGGAAGAGAAAAACAACACGGGGACTCACTAGCTCTCTCCAGAGCGGCTCAAATGACAACTGGGTTTGTCCTCATGGAGAGACATCAGAAACGGGAAACGTCGTCCCACCCCGCAGACCCTGCTACTCCCAGAACTACGGATAAGGTCACAGGGCTCCGGGTGGGGAAACAGAATGAGTCCGAGGGTCTGGGCTGTGGACCTTACCTCAGCTGCACCAGACCGAGAAACACTTGGGACGCCGTGGAGTCCCAGGGCTCCTCCATTGTCCGGTCCTGCAAGTTCAAGAGACACACACAAAGTGGGCGGTGGGGACAGGCTTTTTGCGGGGCACAGGCTCTGCTGCCAGACCTATGTAGAAACACTTGCACGCTTCTAGTGGCGGGGCTGGTTGTGTTTTGTGGGGC
Source organism: Haliaeetus albicilla (assembly GCF_947461875.1). Taxonomy (NCBI): domain Eukaryota; kingdom Metazoa; phylum Chordata; class Aves; order Accipitriformes; family Accipitridae; genus Haliaeetus; species Haliaeetus albicilla. Next base: position 12,337,831 of record NC_091484.1, on the reverse strand, counting down.
CAGAGCACACAGGCAGCACATGTATATCCCATGCTGAACGGCCGCGGGCGCTGGCGCTGAGCAGCTCCTTGAGGAAATCCAGAACTGCCCTCATCACCTGCCGTGGCTTCCCACCCGTGAGACCTCTCCCCGTGTCTGACAGGGCTGGACATGGCCCTGGGCACCAGGGCAGAGCTCCTCAGGCACACCAGAGCCCCAGGGAGATGGCAGAGCATCCCCTCCACAGGAGAGAAGCCCCAGTGCCTCTTGGCTCCCTCCTGGGTTGCTCTTCTCTTGCCTGAAAGAAGCCTCAGGGCTCCTCTGCCCTCCCTGTTCCTTCAGTAAAGGCTCCCTAGCTCCTCTGGCACCCAGCAGCTCCCCGACACCCTGTGGTACTTGCACAGACCCCACGGCCACGCCTGACCTTGGTCGCCCAGAAAGCGTCTTGGTACAGGAGGAGCTGATCCCAGGCGTATTCCCGGTGCTGCTCCTCGCGCAGGAGGACGCCAATCATGGCAGCCACCGCCCTGAGGACAGCTTGCTTGTCCTGGAGAGGGAAGGGAGGGCTGAAGATCTGCCGAGCGCTCAGCAACCCCTGCCCACGAGTCCTACCCCTCCCAGAGAGAAGGGCTCACTCCGGAGGACGAAAAGCAGTTCCCCGTGCTGGCACCCAATGCCCCGCTGCTAAAAGGTCCCAGGATTTGACTGCTTCTTGTCAGCCAAATACTACCAGCCCTGGGCATGGGACTGGCAGACTCCTGGCCTGGGGGGGGCTGCTTTCTCAGTCCCTGGGCTGGAAAGGCAGCTGCCCTCACCTCTTCCTCCTCGCAGCCCAGCCAGTTTTGCACCACGTAGCAATAGAGGGGGTAAATGTGTTTGCAGAGCTGCGCTTCCCCGACACGAGGGAAGGGGCATTTGTCCCAGGAGCAGAAGTAAGTCTTCACCCCTTCCGACCATTGCTCCAGAACTGCACCAAAAGAAAGGAAAAAGGGGCAGGTGGGCGCCTGCGGCGGGAAGGGTACCTCGCACCCTCACCCAAGCCTGCTTTCAGCACAGCCCCCAGCTTGCCAGCTTTTGGCTTGAGGCCACATCTGGATTCAGGGGCGCAGATCGTGCGCTCGAGGTGTCTGCGCTCTTTCTCTTCTCCTCCCCACCACAGCTTCTCCTCCTCACGTGCCTGTTCCCCTCCAGCCTATACCCGCTGCATCCCTCGCCCGTCCCTGCCCAAATATTTGCCCTTCAGCACAGGCACGTGAAGCCGGTTGAAAGGCTCAGGACCAGGCAGCCCAAAGGCACCCGTGAGTTCCTCTGTGCAGGTACCCAGCGTCTCCACATCCTGCCCACCAGAGACGTCTGACGCTTCACCCGCCGTTCCTACGTGCTCACGGCAGTTTGGCATTGCCAAAATAGCGAGGTCGGGCTCGGATGCGCCGAGATCGGAGCGAGCCAGCCCGTACCCTTCCCCTGCCTTCAGGGCCACGGCTGAGGGTCTGACACTCACCACCGCAGACGGCACGCCGGACCTGTCCGCTCCCCACTCGGCTCAGGACGGCGTGGAGGGCGAGCAGCGTCATTCCGGCAAAAGGGATGCATCGCAGGGCTGCAGAGAGGGCAGGGCAGAGGGATAGAGCGTGGACGCAGTCAGCCGGAGCTGTGGGGGGGGCCTGGGGTCCAGCCCTCAACGGCACTGCCCATCAGAAGGGCCAGGAGTGTTGGGATGGGGGGGATGTGCTGCAGGGCCAGGGGGACATGAGTGATATCTGAGGGATGGGGGAGGCCCCCGACAATGGGGAGGGCTCCTGCTTTCCTGAGAGGGAGCAGGGAAGGGCTTTGGCGGGCATGGGGAGGATGGTGTGGGGCAGAGCCCCTGAAGGTTTGGTCCCTGACACGTTCCTGCCCTCAGAGCACCTCGATTGAGGCTGTGAGGCAGAGCTCCCGCTCAGCCCCAGCCCTGGCAATGGAGCTGGCAAGGAGGCACCGCAAGCCCATAGGCCTCCAGTTCGGGACAGAGCATCTGGGAGGGGAAGGATCCCCTCTCCCGGTTATCACGGACCATCACTCAAAGCAGGAGGCCAGGGTTCCATACCGTAGCTGCTGGCCAGTTTGCCCAGGGTGACAAAGACAAATTCCTCGGAGGTTCCCCCCACGGCTTTCAGGTGTCCCTGGAGCTCGGACATCACGAAATGGAAGTGGGAGCCAGCCAGCGCCACCAGGATGTCACTAGCGGCTGTCCTCACGTCATCGGTCACACCCTAAAAAAGCACCATAGGTGAAACGCTCCGCGGGAAAAAGGCTGAGGCGCTCGGACGGGGATAAACCGGCCAGCAATGACCTCAGGGCTAGCCGAGAGACAGTCCCGTCTCCCCAGCAAGACCCCATGGGGACGTCGGCGCCCCAGGCCAGGCATCCGCCCCTTTTTGTGCCCTGGGGAAGGCGAGCAGGACGGGCAACAGAGACTTGAACCCAACTCTCCCCAGGCAGACCACGTCCGCCCCTCTCCGGAGGTCTCGACAGGCTCTCACCAAGTGCCCCACAAGAACGAGTCCCCAGAGCCTCTCCTTAAGCCAAGACTTGCCAGCAGCTGGAATTGGGAGCCTGTGTGTCCCAGCTCCATCCTCCAAGCACGGCTCATCAGTCGCCTCGCACAGAGGGGCTCGCTGGCTCTATACGCACCCCAGCGCGGAACTGGATACGGTCTCTCCTCTACGGGGAGGGCTCCCCAGGACAAGGAGCTCTCACAGGGGCATTGGGGAACCTCCGTCTTCAAAGAGAACAAGCTCACCTGGGCGGCTCTTATGTCACCAGACGCTTCAGCTATCAGGCGGTTCAAGAGACCGCTCGGCAAACGGCCGTCACCTCCCTGCAAGGCGCTCTCCAGCTGGCGGTAATTCTGCACTCGGTCACCCTGAGGACAGACCACGGAAGGGAGAAATTAAGACTTACTTTGCCCTCGTTCCCGGGGAGCTGCGAGCTGCCAGCCCTTGCTCTCCGGAGAGCCTGCGAACGGCACCATCGCCTCGTGCCCCCAGCTCGTGTCTGCGACAGAAAGGAGCGGAGGGAGCAGCTGCCCTGCAGACGGTGTCCGAGCACCAGCCACCGACCCGAGGTCATACCGACGCCAGGCCAGGTCCTCCCCAAACCCACCACTCCTATGGACATAGCCCAGCGCCAGAGGGAACGTTCGGACACGGGACGTGCGGCACTTGCCCTCTCCTGGGCAGGGAAGGCAGGGCTGGTGGGGGGAAGCCCTCAAGCCTCTGGCAGCACAGTGGGATGCCCCCGTCTCACCTCGTTGTCTTGTAGACGCTCCAACAGAGAAGTTGCAACGGCAGCAAGGGTGGGGCCAGCCGCAGGGACGGAACCCATCGCCCTGCTTCTGCCCCCGGGATGCGTAGGTCTTGGCGGGGGACCTACACACGGGCAGCAACCTGGAAGGGAAGAATCCAACAGCTTTCGGAGGGGCCCAGCGACGGCGTGGATGGAGACAAGCTGGAGGTCAATCCCCATTAGACATCCAGGGCGGACATTTGCAGCAAGAGTCACGAGAGGCCAGCGAGGCCACCGGTGGGCTCTCCGTCCTTGGAGATGCTCAAACCTCGAGGGGACTCGGTCCACCGCAGACGACCGCGATGGGTCCTGCCTCCAGCGTGCTTTAGCCCCCTGCCAGCCCCTCACCTTCAAGCACTCTCAGCCTCCTCATCGCAGCAGGATTCCCTGGATGGACAGACTGGTCTCTCCAGGTCTTCCTCCTGTGAAAGCTGGGAGCAACTGGCCCAGGGAGGGACGCTGGAGCCGCAACATCAGAATGGAACATCAGAACCGAACATTGTGACATCATCACGTAACCCGGCTGTCCCTCAGACAACACTTCACCTGGGGTCCCTGCAGGGGGGAACAGCACGGACCCGGGGCGAGGATGGGCCTTTCGAGAAAGCTATTGCTCAAAACCATCTGCGGGCTACAGGCAAATTCAAGCCGTAGGGAACGGGGAAACCCTGCGCTGCAGGGCCCCGCAGCGTGGCCCCTGGCCCCGTGTCACTGCAGCCCTTTGTGGGCTCGGGGGAAAGAGTAGCTGCCACTTCCCACCGAGTTTAGCTGGAGTTGTGGTTACTCATCAATACTTTAAATCCCTGCTTGTTCCTTTCTGATAGCGGCTGGGTTCGCTCCAGGAGCTGCTATTCTTCTGTGTAACCTGCGGGAGACCTCCCCCGTTTCCCTGCAGAGACCTTTCCGTTTTGGTCCAGGCAAATGACTCCGTCTCTCTCTCTCTCCCCAAAAGGTGTCTTTTCCCTCTATATTAAGACAGAAAATGGTAGGCTGAGGCAAAGCTGATCAGCAGAGAGAACATCGAGCGCCACTCTCCCCTGTCTAGAACAGAATGAGGACAGTCTAGAACAGAACGCCAACTCGAAGCTGGCAAAAACGCCAAACCAGAAGGATGTATTGGTCACAACCTTGCCAGTGAGACAAAGGGAGTCAAAAGAATCTGAGTTTACACAATAAAGGGGGGTGAAAGATGATGTTTAGTGCCTACATTGTTGAAATTAGCTGAGGCAGAGACAGTCCTTGATAAGAAGAGCTGGTCCCAAGAACCAGCCAATGAGGTAAAGACAGTCCTTGATAAGAAGCAGGAGCAGGCCCCAAGAGCCAGCTAAGACTGGTCTTGCGGCTTGGGTGAATACCAAGAAATCACTGAGCCTGCGCAAGGAAAAAGGTTACTAGCGGTGACGAAGAGGAGTCATCTATCTTCATCTCTGCGACCACCGGACGACCACCATAAAGAGGCCCTGCGCAGGTGCAGTTGGGAGGGGACTATGGAAATGACCTCTCGGAGCAAATTTTAATATGAAGCGGGGATAGGTCATGCATATGTATAGGCGTATTGTGAATATGTACTACCTGACTGTATAAACTTGAGGCGAACTGCCGAGTCGGGCGCGCACGACTTTGGTGGGACTACCCCCCGTGCCGCCCAGCGCTGAATGAACATGCCTACTTTACAGTCTCACTGATTGTGGAGCCTGTTTTCCGCACGTCACCAGTGCCACTGCTAACGTGCATGTTTCCAACCACAGCACATTATAGCAGCCAGCACGTCATTGCCTTTACCCACACAGGCCTGGGTGCGAGAGCATAATCATGGAGTCAAGGACAGATCAATATGATCATCGTTGAAGACCCTTTACTAGAGCATCAGACATCATTTTATACGTTGTTTACATCCGTACATGCGTTTAGCTATTTTACTATTGGTTACACACATGCTTCACGCGCTGTCCACACGCCTAGTTACACTTAATGATTGGTTATATCAACACTGTACACGCGCATAAACATAAGACATAATTGGTTATGCTTACTAAAACATGCGAACCTTGTCTCAGTCTAATTGGTCAAGATAAACTGCCGAATTGAGGTTCTTTGTGCCAAGTTCCCATGCGCACCTGTGTTCTTCTGATTGGCATCTTTCTTTTTTTGTCTTCTTGTTTATTCTGTTCAAGGCCTTCTAAAGGCGTGTGGAATGCTCTTGCGACCGTTAGCTAAATATGTGTCCACACCTGGGCGTGGAGAGAAGGACTTAGACAGCGAGGACCGTTGGCTGTCGTGAGCCGAGGTGGGTTTGGTAATTCTGCTATGCCCGGACTTCTGCAACACTAAGGAAGCCTTTCCTAAAGCTGAGCAGAGCGCTGATGTCATGGCAGTGCCTTGACCAGGAGAAACCCAGCAATACTTGAGCAAAATCAAGTTGCAAGCACTGGTTTTATCTCGGGATGTTTTTCCCCTTTTTCCAGACTATTTTTCACCTTTTCAGATGATAAAGTTACCGTCACAGTTCCTTGGTTTTGTGCTTATTGATAGTATAGAATCATAGAATCATTTAGGTTGGAAAAGACCTTCAAGATCATCGAGTCCAACCATCAACCATGCCCCCTAAACCATGTCCTGAAGTACCCTGTCCGCTCGCTTTTTGAATATCGTCAGGGATGGTGACTCAACCACTTCCCTGGGCAGCCCATTCCAATGTCTGACAACCCTCTCAGTAAAGGAATTTTTCCTCATATCTAACCTAAATCTCCCTTGCTGCAACTTGAGGCCATTTCCTCTTGTCCTATCTCCAGCCACCTGACAGAGGAGACCAACACCCACCTCACTACAACCCCCCTTCAGGTAGTTGTAGGGAGCGATAAGGTCTCCCCTCAGCCTCCTTTTCTCCAGACTCAACAGCCCCAGCTCCCTCAGCCGCTCCTCATAAGACTTGTGCTCCAGGCCCCTCACCAGCTTGGTTGCCCTCCTCTGAACACGCTCCAGCACCTCCACGTCTTTCCTGTAGTGAGGGGCCCAAAACTGAACACAGGACTCGAGGTGCGGCCTCACCAGTGCCCAGTACAGGGGAACAACCACCTCCCTGCTCCTGCTGGCCACACTATTTCTGATGCAGGCCAGGATGCCGTTGGCCTTCTTGGCCACCTGGGCACGCTGCTGGCTCATATTCAGCCGGCTGCCAACCAGCACCCCCAGGTCTTTCTCTGCCGGGCAGCTTTCCAGCCACTCTTCCCCAAGCCCGTAGCGCTGCATGGGGTTGCCGTGACCCAGGTGCAGGACCCGGCACTTGGCCTTGTTGAACCTCACACGATTGGCCTCAGCCCACCGATCCAGCCTGTCCGGATCTCTCTGTAGGGCCTCCCTACCCTCAAGCAGATCGACCCTGCCTCCCAACTTGGTGTCGTCTGCAAACTTGCTGAGGGTGCCCTCGATCCCCTCGTCCAAATCATCGATAAAGGTATTAAACAGAACGGGGCCTAACACCGAGCCCTGAGGAACACCACTTGTGACCCGCCGCCAACTGGATTTCACCCCATGCACCACAACCCTCTGGGCCCGGCCAGCCAGCCCGTTTTTCACCCAGTGAAGGGTGCACTTATCCAGGCCACGAGACGCCAGCTTCTCAAGGAGTATGCCATGAGAGACAGTGTCAAAGGCCTTGCTGAAGTCGAGGTAGACAACATCCACAGCCTTTCCCTCATCCACTAGGTGGGTCACCTGGTCACAGAAGGAGATCAGGCTGGTCCAGCAGGACCTGCCTTTCGTAAACCCATGCTGACTGGGCCTGATCCCCTGCTTGTCCTGGACTTGCCATCTGAGCGCTCTCAAGACAAACCGCTCCATAATCTTCCCCGGAACCGAGGTCAGGCTGACAGGCCTGTAGTTCCCCGGATCCTCCCTCCGACCCTTCTTGTAAATGGGCGTCACGCTGGCAAGCCTCCAGTCCTCTGGGACCTCCCCTGTTGACCAGGATCGCTGATAGATGACAGAGAGTGGCTTGGCAAGGACCTCTGCCAGTTCCCTCAGTACTCTTGGATGGATCCCATCAGGTCCCATAGATTTCTGAGTGTCCAGATGGCATAGCAGGTCCCTAACTAATTCCTCCTGGATTAAGGGGGGTATGTTCTGCTCTTCATCCTCGCCTTCCAGCTCAGGGGGCGGAGTACCCTGAGGATAACTGGTCTCCCTATTAAAGACTGAGGCAAAGAAGGCATTAAGTACCTCAGCCTTTTCCTCATCTCTGGTGGCAACGTTCCCTTCTGTATCCATTAAAGGACAGATATTCTCCTTGGGATTCCGTTTACTGTTAACATATTTGTAAAAACATTTTTTCTTGTCCCTTACAATAGTGGCCAGATTTAGTTCTAGCTGAGCTTTTGCCTTTCTAATTTTCTCTCTGTATGGTCTAACAAGATCCCTGGACTCCTCCCAAGTTGCCCGCCCGTTCTTCCACAGATGATAAACTCTCCTTTTTTTCCTGACTCCTAGCAAAAGCTCCCCGTTCAGCCAGGCCGGTCGTTTTCTTCAGCGGTTCGACTTGCGGCACGTGGGAATAGCCTGGTCCTGAGCCGTTAAGATTTCCTTCTTAAAGAACGTCCATCCCTCCTGAGCCCTTTGCCCTTCGGGACCGTCTCCCAAGGGACTCTCAACCAGTGCCTCGAAGAGGCCAAAGTTTGCCCTCCGGAAGTCCATAGCGGTGGTTTTGCTAACCCCCTTCCTTGCCTCACCCCAAATTGAGAATTCTATCATTTCACGGTCGCTAAGCCCAAGACAGCCTCCAACCATCACACCTCCCACCAGTCCTTCCCTGTTTGTAAACAGTAGATCTAGCAAGGCTCCTCCCCTGGTTGGCTCACCTACCAGCTGTGTCAGGAAGTTATCATCTTCCACACACTCCAGGAACCTCCTAGATTGTTTACTCTCTGCTGTGTCGTATTTCCAGCAGACATCCGGAAAGTTGAAGTCCCTCACAAGAACAAGGGCACGCAATTCTAAGACTACTGCCAGCCGCTTGTAGAACGATTCATCCATCTCTTCAACCCCGTCGGGCGGTCTATAACAGACTCCCAGCACAATATCTGCCTTATCGGCCTTCCCTCTCATCCTCACCCAGAAGCACTCCACTTGGTCCTCACAATCGTGTAGCTCTATACAGTCCAAACACTCCCTAACATAGAGAGCCACCCCACCACCTCTTCTACCTTGCCTCTCCCTTCCGAAGAGCTTCTAGCCATCCATTGCAGCACTCCAGTCACGGGAGCCGTCCCACCACCATGTTTCCGCGATGGCAACTAAGTCATATCTATCCCGCTGTACAACGGCTTCCAGCTCCTCCCTTTTATTGCCCATGTTGCGTGCGTTGGCATAGGTGCATTTGAGCTGGCCTATCGAATCCAGCCCTAACACTGGCACGCTGCCCCCAGGCTCATCCCTGGTGCACCTAGTTTTATCCCTGACCCCCTTCAAACCTAGTTTAAAGCCCTCTCTATGAGCCCCGCCATCTCCCAAGCGAGGATTCTCTTACCCCTTTGGGCTAGCTGGACACCATCTGTCGCTAGCAAGCCCGGTGCTGTGTAAACCTCCCCATGATCAAAACAGCCCAAATTCCACCGACGGTACCGGCCTCTGAGCCACAAATTAACCAGGTGTGTTTTCCTGTTCCTTTCAGTTCCCTGCTAGGCGGGGTTTGCTGCTGTGCAGAGTTAGTCCTTAAGCAGAACTTGCCCCACCACGACGTTTGAGGCATTAACACCTTTGGTCTCTCACAACAATAACGATAATATTAACAACGATAACGTGGCGCTGCTCCTGATAAAAGAATTGGAGTCTACAAAAAAAGCGATGCACAAGGCAATTGCTCACCACTCGCCGACAGATGCCCAGTTAGTCCCCGAGCAGAGATCCACCCCCCAGCCCCGCTCCCGCCCAGTGTATATACCGGGCATGACATCAGTGTGTTATCAACATTCTTCTCATCCTCAATCCAAAGCATAATGCTGTACCAGCCACTAGGAAGAGAACTGTCTCCCAGCCGAAACCAGGACACCATGCCAGAGGACATCGGCAGCACTCAAGTGATACCGAAAAGCCAGTTGAAGAAACTCCCTAAGACTCGTTTTGGAGTTTTAGAAAGCAGGCATTCTTTATTGCGGCGCTGGGTGTACGGGGGATAGTTCCACCTAGCGTGCATACCACAGCTTTAGCACTAACAGGTTATATAGAATAACTAATTGCATATTAATCGGATTAGTATACATGTACATAAAAATAATTGCAACTGATTATCTCAGTACTACCTACATCCGATCATGCGCAATGAAGGATCCATTTGAGTCGAAGGGCTGCTTTTGCGACCACCGACCCATTTGAAGTTCTTGTTGGCTGTCCTTGAAGTCTTTATTCTTGTCCTTGTTCTCTGATCTTGAAGCTTAACGCAGCTTCAATCCCATGTGGTCAGGTTCAACATTGTTCTCATCTAGCGTACAGGAACATCTAGTCATAAGAGCAAAGAACTGCAAAACTTATGAGTAACTACCTCTACTAGTTAATTGCTTGGCTATACTTTTGTCTATTGTTTCAATCATAGTGTTGGTATAAGATTTCTAATAATTATTTACGAAATCTCACTTTTACAGTCACCTAGCAGCAAACCAGTTTCCACGGCTGGTACCAAATATTAAAACCATCAAAATATTTAGACATACCATACAGAATGTATGGAAATATGCTATCAAAGCGGGCTCGCGGGCTGCTCGGGGGACAACGAAAGAGCCAAGGAGATGGTCCCCTGTTGAGGATTTCTTGGCTGGGCGAGGGCATGTGAGCAATCCAGCCGTTAGCTGGGAACGAAGCATAAGTTTACAAAGTGCTGAAGCGGACAAGGACGCTGTGTCCTTGTACGCTGGGAAAAGGAAGATAAGAAGAGCCTGACAAACAGCTCCTGGATGCCGAAGAATGAGATAAGTAACTGCTGGACACCTCGTGAAGAAGCTTGCACAGCCAACAGAGGATAAGATAGCGTCGCGTGAAGCGGGGTATTGTACCCATTAGAGTATTGTATAAGGCGCGCGCACAAGCGCATAAGGTATATGACTGTGCTAAAAGTTGTGGTAAAGGGGCTTCACTCGATCACATTGGTCTGTGTGTGACGTCCCCCGTGGATCCTCCGCAACATTTGGCGCCCGAACAGGGACCCTCAGATCAGCACTTTATCATCTCTACGAGAATTTCTGGTGCGACTGAACCGACGAGGGAGCGGAGAAGCCGGCTGAGACTTTCCTGCTGCCCCGGCAGGATGGCGTGAGCTTCAGCTAAGCTGGGAAGAACGACATGAGCTTTAGCTGAGCTGGGAAGACGAGGAGGCGCGCGCAAGTGAACAGAAGTTTGAATCTCGCCCTGATCAGGTGAGCGGTCGGAGAAGGAGATGGGGTTGGACAAAGAGCAGGAAGCAGTCCTAAAACTCCTTCGTTATCTTCGCTCTGAGAGAGGACTGAAATGCGATAATTCTGTGATAAAGGGGTTGCTTTTATGGGCTTGGAAGAGAGAACTTATTCCGAGTATAAACGTCGCGTTTGAAGTAGCGACCTGGGATAATCTAGGCAAGGCGCTGTGGGGCGCTATTAGCGGCGGGGGGATAAGGCAAAGGAGGCAAACAAATCCGCAGCGCACTGGAAGGTAACTCGAGACGTGCTGCAGGCACCGAGGGTGGACCGGCAGGCAGCCGCCGCTGTCTGCGCGGCGGTGGCCCCCTCTGCTGCCTCCAGGGCTGCCGCGTCAGCCCATCCCGCTGGAGTTAGGGGGACGTTCTCTACACAGCTATCTCTACCCCCCCGAACATCCATTTCTGCTAATGCTGAGACGCCTGCACAAACACAGCCTTTGCCTATACCCAGCCAGGTCGCTGGCGCCGAAGATATCCCCCTGCCTGTTACTCCGCGAGAAGCGGAGGAATTAGGGGGGGCCGACTGTCGCCCGGCAGGTCCGGAGCCGACAGACTCGGAGGTGGTGAACCAGTTACAAAAACTGACAGTACGGTCAGAAGAACCAGAAGTGAGGGGGAGATATTCATCCTCCCGAAAGGGTGAGCCGAGAAGGCAAGAGAACAAAGATTTCGGCCGTATGCCAGCCCCGCTTTCTCCCCCCCCGCCCTCCGCCCGCCCGCCGCGGCGTGTGTCAGCCGGCCATGGAGCGGCCGCCGCCAGCGCCGCCGCCGCCGCCGGCCCCCGGGCAGCACCGTCCGCGCCCCCGCGCCCGCCCTTTAACCCATCCCGCCTCTCGAAGCCGAAGCCATCCGCGCCCGCGATAGACGCGGAGCCGCCTGTAATAGCCGCTGCAGACGAGGGGGAGAGGCATTGGAGGGGAGTAATAAAAAATGCCGTTGTGGAAGGGACTATGATCCAAGCATTCCCAGCTGTTATACAAAAAGGATGGGAGGCGTTTCACTGGAAAGTCCTTGAGAAATTAAGGACTGCTGTGAGTCAGTACGGAATCCGCTTATTGATAAAGCCAGTAAGAAACCCTCGGTCAAGTGTTTTAATTGTGGTAAACTTGGACACATCAAGAGCCAATGTAGAGTTTCTGCTAACAAAAAGACGGTGCAACAGTTGTAAGAAAGATAACCATACCACCAAGAATGCAGGAAGAAGGGAAACTTTACACCGAGCGCCAAGGCCCCTCGCGCGACGACACAAATGCAAGGGGTTTGGGCTGCCAGCCCTCAGCCAGCCTCGCAACTGCCAGATCCGCCACTGCAGGAAGCTCCGGAGTGGACGTGGAAACCGCAGTAGACATTACGTTGGTGGATGCAGGAGTCCGCTTGGTGGACAGCAACATAAAGGGACCATGGGGGTTTGGGCTTAGTGCATTTTTAATGGGGCGATCTTCAACAGCTCTAAAAGGAATTCTGGTAGTCCCAGGGCTTATTGATGCAGATTATTGTGGGACTGTGAAAATGATGATTCATGTTTTAATCCCTCCTGTTTCTGTTCCTAAAGGTACCAGAATAGCACAATTAGTTCCATTCAGGTCGTGTGTTCCGAACCCAGGTGAAGTACAACGTGGAGACGGTGGATTCGGCTCCACAGGGAAACCGCAGGTATACTTTGCCATGGACATAACAAGAGGTAAACCAGAAAAGGTAGTGCAATTGGAAGGGCCTGACGGAGTTATCGTCAAGAAACCGATGACAATCGATACGGGAGCTGATGTTACGATTGTTTCACGCTATGTTTGGCCTCCATCATGGCCATTGATCGGTCCAAATTTTGGTATTGCAGGGATAGGGGGCACACAAGCCACCTTAGTAAGTCAGCTACCCATTACATTTGTGTTCCCCGACGGTGAACACGTTACGACGCGTCTGTATGTCATGACTACCCCAAAGGAATTGTTTGGCCTCATAGGCCGTGATTTATTGAGCCAAATGAAGGCAATGTTAGTGACCCATCCTTTTTAGGAGCGGTCACTGAGGGCCAGCCAATCCTGAAAATTAGCTGGAAAACAGATGAGCCTGTCTGTATTGATCAGTAGCCGCTAAATTCTGAAAGGCTGCTAAAAATACAAGAGTTAGTTGAGGAGCAACTGAGAGCGGGACATGTTGTTCCTTCTACTAGTCCATGGAATATACCAATGTTTACCATTCCCAAGAAGAGTGGGAAATGGAGACTGTTACGCGATCTCAGAGCTGTGAATGCGGTGATGCACAGTATGGGAGCCCTGCAGCCGGGTTTGCCGTCTCCAGTTATGCTTCCAGAAGAATGGGACTTGTTAATTATAGATCTAAAGGACTGTTTTTTCACCATTCCCTTGCACTCAGATGACGCTGAACGGTTCGCCTTTTCGGTACCATCGATTAATAAGGCAGAGCCCTATAGGAGATACCATTGGGTCGTGTTACCGCAAGGAATGCGCAATTCCCCCACGATGTGTCAGGTGTATGTGGCCTGGGCATTAGAGCCTGTAAGAAAGCAGTTTCCTCAGTTGATTATTTATCATTGTATGGATGACATTTTGATAGCGGGAAGGAACTTGCCACAGGATGAAATTTTAACTCAGTTACAGGACATCTTAAGCCATCGCGAATTAATAATCGCTCCTGAAAAGGTGCAAAAGGCAGCACCTTGGAAGTATTTGGGGTGGCACATAGATGCTAGCAATGTTAAACCTCAGAAGGTTCAAATAACATCAGAAATTTCAACGGTGCATGATGTCCGGAAGCTTGTGGGAGATATCCAGTGGGTGCGGAATCTCTGCGGTATCACTAATGATGATATGGCCCCTCTGGTAGAACTCTTGGGTACGAGCGCACGTGCAGATGAGAAACGGGAAATGAGAGGAGAACAGCAAAAAGCCTTAGAATATATATCAAAGAAAATTGCATCTAGCTTTGCATCCAGGTGCAATGAGGATTTACCGATCATGTTGATGATCATTAATACAGGGGACTCTCAGAGACAACACCCTTATGCGGTAATTTGTCAGTGGGACACAAAACGCTCAGATCCCTTGAGAATTCTGGAATGGGTCTTCTTGGCCATGCGGCCAGACAAATCTATTGTAACCCAATTGGAATTATTTGCACAACTGATCATTAGGGGAAGAACGAGAATTGTAGAGATTGCAGGGACGGAACCAGAAATGTTGCTGATACCTCTGGTAAAATGGTATTTGGAATGGGGAGTTCGGCGTTCTGTAGCGTTACAAGTGTCATTAGCGGGGTTTGGAGGTACAATAAGTAATCAATATCCAAAGCATAAGTTGTGGTCACTATTGGAACAGCAAACCTTTGAGCAAAAACCATGGAGGTTGGAAACACCTGTACATGGGGTAACAGTGTTTACTGATGCTGGGAAAAAGACAGGTACGGCCACCTGTACGTGGAAAGATGCTAACGATCAGTGGTGTGAGCATGTTGAAAAGGGAGAGCCTGGGGATTCTTTACAGATGCTAGAATTAAAAGCGGTGATTTGGGCACTGAAGCATTGGGCTAAGGAGCCGCTGAATATCGTATCCGATTCTCTTTATGTAGTTGGGGTGGTACAAAGGATGGAAAGAGCAATGGTAAAGGAGGTCACAAACAAAAGGTTGGGCATGTTGCTTTTGTCATTACTGTGCGGCTTGAACTCTCGGAGTGTAGAGTATTTTATAACCACATATAAGAAGTCATCAAGAGCTACCAGGTTTGTCAGAGGGAAATGACAGAGCTGACCAATTGGTTGCAGCGGCATGGGAGCCTCCTTCAGGGAATTGTTTTCAACAAGCACGGCAATCACATGTGTTCTTGCACCAACCCGCTAGGATGTTAGCAAAGCAATTTGACTTGCCACTCACTGATGCCCAAGGTATTGTTAAAGCATGCCCCGATTGTCAAAAGGAGGGGCTGGGCTTGGGCCGTGGGGTTAACCCACGAGGTCTTTTGCCATTGCAGTTGTGGCAAATGGATGTCACCCGTGTCATGTGGTTTGGTGCAAAGCGTTATGTGCATGTGTGTATTGATACCTATCCTGCTGCCATGTGGGCCACGGCACAAACTGGAGAAAAGGCCTTACATATTGAATGACATCTTCACGCTTCTTTTGCAGTGCTGGGTGTGCCTAAAGAAATTAAGACAGACAACAGCCCGGCTTATGGTTCTACACGATTTGCTCGATTTTGTAATTTGTGGGGAATTCGCCATGGTACAGGCATTCCACATCTTCCCACAGGACAGGCTATTGTCGAATGGGCCAACCAAACCCTAAAGAGCATGCTGCAAAAACAAAAGGGGGAAACCCAGGGCTTACTCCCAGAGGAACGATTGGCCAAAGCCTTATTTGTGCTAAATTATCTTAGATTGACAGGTGATCACAAAGACCCACCGATGGTAGTGCATCGTGGTCTTTTACAGGCGGAAAGGACGCAACAAAGTACAGGAATCATGGTAATGTATAAGGACCCAGAGTCCGGGCAATGGTGCGGACCCGCAGAAGTAACACTTACTGGGAGAGAGTATATGTGTTTGCTTACAGATCGAGGCATTCATTGGATCCCAGCCAAGTGGGTCAAGCCACGGCTTTGCACTGATGCTGGGTCCGGAATCGTCCCAGCGGCAACTGGCACGGTACCGGCGGGTGCTGGAGCCACTGCTCCGACAGATTCCGACTAATAGAGTATTACACTTTAGAGGACTAGCGGACGTTGAGTCCTTCAGAGAGGTTTTTGGTTAAGGCATTATAAGGAAGTATATGATTTATCGCTTGTAGAAGACTTAGGACAGCGTGCTTTATTGTATATAGAACTTGCATTAGGTAAAAAGTGTGTTAAGCATAATTTGATTAAACATAGTGTGATTACGGGAAGACAGTGTGGGGTAAACGCAAAAGTTAGCTAAAGCCAAAATTAGGGGTAGGGTCTATTTCCATTAATAACCTGGGAACGAGGTTATGATTGTGTTTCCACAGATACAGGCCCACGACGGACTCCCACTCGATTTGTACGACCATCATCATCTGGAGCATCATAGATGGTGCGGCAATATGAATGCCACCTCAGCCAAAAACTAATGTATAGGTCACCTTGGCTAACATAACAGGTCAAGATTCTCTGTGCATTGCAACCGCATCACAAAGCCCATGAACCAATAGACAAGATGGCTATGACTTGTGCAGCGCGCCTGGCCAGCGAGTGCATGCGTCATAGGTTGCAGATTTTGGTACCCGCTGGCCACGTGTGCTGAAACCCGTTCCTCTGCAAATGGATAAATACCGGGATTTGCCAAAGAGCATTGGGCTGGTGTACGGTAAGGCCATCGTTGCCTCTGTGGGGACACCCACGGAAAGCTGACACCTACCGATTGCTGGGCTGAGTTCGCGGAGCAAGACGGCACAAGAATGTATGGATGGTTCATCTTCCTCATAGTCCTCATGGTTCGGGTCATTAGGGGTAACGGATTGGCTTAAAGAATTATGGGCATTGTTGTAGTTATTGTGATTTTAGCTATTGTAATAATTTTACCTTGTTTAGCTTGTTAAGAAAAAATGGCATCCCAAGTTACTAAGCAAGCCTGGATTGCTCAAAGACAAAAAGGGGGATTTGTTGAGGATTTCTTGGCTGGGCGAGGGCATGTGAGCAATCCAGCCGTTAGCTGGGAACGAAGCATAAGTTTACAAAGTGCTGAAGCGGACAAGGACTCTGTGTCCTTGTACACTGGGAAAAGGAAGATAAGAAGAGCCTGACAAACAACTCCTGGGTGCCGAAGAATGAGATAAGTAACTGCTGGACACCTCGTGAAGAAGCTTGCACAGCCAACAGAGGATAAGATAGCGTCGCGTGAAGCGGGGTATTGTACCCATTAGAGTATTGTATAAGGCGCGCGCACAAGCGCATAAGGTATATGACTGTGCTAAAAGTTGTAGTAAAGGGGCTTCACTCGATCACATTGGTCTGTGTGTGATGTCCCCTGTGGATCCTCCGCAACAGTCCCCAGCCCATGGAGCTGGCCCTACGCCCCGGCCCGTCTGCAGGTGAGACCTGCTGGGTCCAGCTGCGCTGCCCTCAAGACGAGCTGGTGGGGGGAGGATGGCGGGCTGGCAGGTCCCCTCTGCCCACCCCGGTGTCCTGGGCTGCCCCCTGCCCCCCTCCCTGGGCCCGGCCAGGCACAGGGGGGTGCCGGGAGCTCAGGAGAAGGGGAAGCCAGAGCTGCCCCCTCGGGACTGCAGGGCTGGGTGCTGGGCTCCGGAGGGGGAACCCCACTCCCAGCTGAGCCTCGAGCTGCGTCACCCTCCCAGGCTGATCCCTGAAGGGGCAATTCAGATTGCAACCGAATCTCAGCAGTGGGCATTTGTGAGCGAGGAATGACCTGGCGTGGAGGACAAGATGGCGCAGCTGCAGAAGGGTGTGAGAGACTGAAAGAGTTAACGTCTCCAACATTGTGGTGGGGCAAGTTCAGCTTAAAGACAAACCCTGCAGAGCAAGGAACCAAGGTGGGTAACCCATCCGCTCAGACATCAGCAGCTCAGGCAGGAGGGGGAGGGCGTGCTGGTGGTGCGGGAGGGTGCCCAGCTCCCTGTTCTGATAAGCTCTTCTGGTACAAAGACCAAACAATGGCCACGTCTGCAGGGAAGGAGAAGTTACTCCACAAAGGACCCCCAAGCCCAAAGGCTCACAAACTGCTCATTAGCCCGACGAGTTCGGGTGCCCGCCCGAAGGAGGGGCAAGGATGATAAAAGGAGCAAACTAAAGCCCCGGTCGCGCAAGCCCACTGGAGCTGGACCCCTCGGCTGACTGAACCAACGCTGGGCCCAGGGCCGGTGAAATTGCGCTCTCTTGCTTTCTCCATCTCTCTGTCTCCTTCTCCCTTTGCTTTTCCTTTTCCACAATCCCTACACCTCATCCGTTTTGAGACATAAACCGTTGACCAAGTCTGAGACTAAGAGTGGATCCAGCCGTCCCTGGGCGGGGACTCCTCCTCTGAGGAGGAGTCTAGAAAGCAAGGGGGTCTGCTCTGAACCTCGTGGCTCAACGGGAGGGATCTCCTTATTCCCTGAATTGATGTGCATGGTTACCCTGGGTTACCCGGTTTACAGAAGTAGTCTCATGCCAATTCCTGTTGTGAGAAACCTTGCCACCTACTACCACGCCTCCCCAGTTCAGTTTGCTTCTGTCATGAATAAAATCTTTAACTGATCGTTTGGTGTCGTTTCACCGTAATTTAGCCCGAGGGAATTTCGAATTAAACACGACTCCCCGGTCTGTCCAGTCTGGGTGGTGACAAAGGGCTTGAGCTGGCTGGCGGCAGGGATGCCAGGACCAGCAGGACTCCCTGCGAGGGAAGGGGGTTGCCCTTGGGGAGGAGAGCAGAAGCAGCCACGGCGTTGTCCTGCAGCCGTCCCGGGATGGGAGCGCTCAGGGGCCGCCTTTGGGCAGCGGAGCTGGGCTGGGGGATGGACCCCCAGCCGGGCTGAGGTGCCCCGTGCGACTGCTCAGGGCTGGGTGCTGGGGCAAGTGGCTACGAGGGATCTCCTCGTGACGCATCTCTGCAGACTCCTTGGAGAACCGCTGGCGGCAGCAGGACTCTGCCCAGCGCGGCGTTCCTTCGTCTTAGGTTCTACCGAAGCGCAAAAGCGTGCTTCGTTCATCTCGAGGGGCAACACAAAAAGTCCCCGGCCTTCCCCGTGAGGCTGCAGCCCCTCAAGGGCTTGTCCCCAGTCCCCCGCTGCGCAGCCGGCACCGGAGCTCCCGTGTCACAGAGGTGTGATGTCACGGCCCGTGTTCCAGCTGCAACTGCCAGTGCCCGGCGACGAGCGCAAGGCAGACGACCTTCTTCTGCCCTGCTCCCGACGCAGCCCTTCTGCCCTGCTCCCAGCCCAGCCCTTCTCCTGTGCTCGCGGTGCCTCGGAGTCATGAGTCAGCCCTTCTCGCCTCTCCCAGCGCCTCGCTCCCCATCTTGGTGCTGCCATCTCGGTGGCACGGTGAAGGCCTGGAGGAAGAGGACGCTTGTGCCGCTGGAGGTACAGCCCCGCTCTGCGGAGGCGGGCAGCCCCGCACTGCCCGGGCAGGCTGGAGCAGGCACTGCGGGGGTGGCGTGGGCTGGGGGCCCCGCTGTGGGAAGCTCGGGGGGCCGGGAGCTTGGCTTGCCCTTGCCACCCATCCCTGCAAGGCCAAGGGCTGGGAGAAGTCCTTCTGGGCTGCTCGTCCCCTGCTGAAATCATCGAGCATCCCTGCCTGGGGGGACACGTCAGCAGGGGAAGCCCGAGCGAGCGCCCTGGGCTCCTGCCGGAGGGAGAGATGCTGGCCGGGAGCAGCCGGGTCCTGCCTGGAGCCTGAGCCGGTGCCTCCTCTGCCCCTTTCCAGGCTGGAGCCAAGGGAGCTCAGCCCTGCCCATGGAGCGGCACGGAGCCGAAAAGCCGCCTGCGCAGAGTAAGGAGCTTCTGGGTGCCGAGGCAGGCACGGGGCCGGGGTCTGCGCCTGGCGGGGCCGGGCTCTGTGCCCGGGGCCCCGCGGGGCAGGGAGCAGGGAGCAGGGAGCAGGGCCGCTCACCCCTGCCCTCTCTGCTCCGGCAGATCCGGAGGATGTTGCCGCTTCCCAAGCTGCTGAAGGGCGTGAAGCGCAGGACGGTCCGGCTGCGGGCGCTGGCCCGTGAGTGCTGGTGGGTGCTGGTGGTGAAGGAGCTGCCCAGCCTCCAGCCAGCTCCCGCTGGGGACGTGCCCAGGGGCCCCATCGCCCCACGGCTCTCCCCAGGCGGTGAGAGGGGGCAGGGGTGCCGAGAGCCCCGTCCCACAGGTCCGCTCGGCTGGCCAGGGCAGGACCAACGCACTGTTCTGCTTGGCTTTTGCCGTAGGCTTTTCCGCCTCGCGCTGGAGGCTCTGGAGCCGGCTGCCAGCAGCGTGGAAGCGGAGGCAGAGATGGAGGAGGAGATGGAGTGGGAGGCAGCGACGGACCCACCAGCAGCAGGACAGGCACCCGCTCCCCACCCACTGCCCGCAGTCACCGTAGGCTGCCTGCCGTCGGGCTGGGGCTGGGGCTGGGGCTGGGGGGCCCCGCTGCAGGGACTCGGCGCCTGGTCCCCTTGTCCCGGCGGCACAACTGCCACCACCGTGCTGCCCTGCGCTTTCTTTGGGCCGGGCAACCCAAGCCTCACCGGGTAGTGCCTGGCCCCCAGCCCCAGCCAGGGCTTAACCCTGGCGGCAGAGTCCTGCTCTCCCCGACGGAGATGTGGGGCTTGGCGGGGCTGGAGGGCAGCTTGCAAGAGAAAGATTCATAGTTTGTTGTAGCGAGACGCTGTTTTGTGAATAAAGAGGTTTACTTAGGTCTTTCAGACCGCAGCTCTCTGCCTTTCTTTGCTTAGGGCACAGGTGGCATCTGCAGAGCTGTAGTTTCCACTTGCTCTGGGTTCCCAGGGCTGGAGGCGGCTGGGGCTGCTGGCACAGCCGCCCCGGGGGCAGGGGGTACCTGTGTAGAGAGGGGGTCCCTCCCACTCAGGGGGGTCACGGCACTGGGCACCAGGGAGGTTCAGGGGCTGGTGGAGAGCGGTGTCCCCAGCAAGCAGCAAAGCTGTCCCCAGCAAAGAGTGAGCTCGGAGGTGACTGACCCCTGCAGCGATGCCGCCAAAGCAGGCGGGAGCCCTTCTGCTCCCCTTCCTGCCAGAGGAAAAGAAAAGGGACTCCCGGGGGTAAGAACCAGGGTCAGGCCGTAAAGCGCAAGATCTCGGAGGCTTTGAACGAACCTACACCCGCTCAGGGCTTTGTTTGGTGTCCCGCTTCGCTCTGCCCCGTGCCATCGGGAGCGTGGAAAGCGTGGGTGCAGAGAGAGAGACTAGACGGAAAGCAAAGCAATCCTCGCCCTGCCCGGATTGCAGCCGCCGTGTGATGGGGTGACCCTGGCCAGATGCCAGGTGCCCACCAAAGCCGTTCTATCACTCCCCCTCCTCGGCTGGACAGGGGAGAAGAAAATATAACAAAGAGCTTGTGGGTTGAGATAAGGACAGGAGAGATCACTCACCAATTACCATCACGGGCAAGACAGACTCAGCTTGGGGAAAATCTAGGCGTTACCACTATCGCTGATGGGCTCGGACTTGGCCAGCGGCGGGTCCGTCTTAGAGCCGGCTGGTATGGGCTCTCTCGAACACAGGGGAAGCTTCCAGCAGCTTCTTACAGAAGCCACCCCTGTAACCCCCCCCTCCCGCTACCAAAACCTTGCCACACAAAGCCAATACATTAGTATATATCACTTCTCTAAATAAAAATTCCCCGTAACATCAACTATCCTCAAATAAATAAATTTAGTATGAAAACCTTAAACCCCCCTCATGCAGAGCATCTGAAAGTAGCTGGTCAAGGAGTATAGGACTCTGAGACCCTGTCACCTGCCAACTAGCTGAGGGCACGCTCTGCCACATTGTCCGCACCCCTCGTGAGGAGTGGACATTGCATCATCGCCGGTGCCCAAACTTGGCGCATTGCTAGCGGGCGATCCTCTCGTGGGGCTTTGTGCCAGAAATTGCAGCCCCCTGGGCAGGCATGAGAACTGTTTTTGGTCGCCCTCTGCAGCCTCTTATTGGACTCAGTCTTTGTCACCTCGTCAGCCAGGGCGTTAATGGGAGATGGTGTCAAAATGCGAACTAAACCCAAAGTAAACAACATCCTTTGGTCTCCCCTGTTCCCAGCATGTTCTGCTCCATCCTCTTCCAAAGGACCAAAGCAAGGCCGACCAGCCTGTGCTGCCTCCGATCTCCTTTCTGGCCCTTCCCGAAGACAGGAGCCACATTTGCTTTCTCCCAGTCCTCGGGAACCTTTCCCAATTGCTGCAACACTTCCAAGATCATTGAGAGCAGCCTCATGGTCACGTCAGCCAGCTCCCTCAGCACCCGTGGGTGGATGCCCTGAGGCCTTGGCATGGCCCCATCCCGGCCCCCCCGGTCTCTAGGAAAGAAAGATCAACTCTCCATCGGTGTGACCATGAAAGGAAATTTATTGCCACCAGAACCCCGTGCCCATCGTGGTCCACAGCCGCAGAAGATGCTGTCTGCCCCTGGCCGCAGGCGATGATGGAAAGCTGCAGTGACACAGGAGGGGTGATGAGGAGCTGGCCTTGCTGCGTGCTCCCCTTCTGCTCCAAGCCAGGCTTTTGGCTGCCAAGCCTCTGACCTCCTCCCTGACCTGCAGAGCCGGAGCTCAGCTCCGCTCCAACCTACCTGAGGAGAGGAGCCTCATTCCTGCTGCTGCTGCCAAGAGCCGCCAAGGCCTCTTGTTTTTTCCAGGATGTCTCCTAAGGCAAAGAGGCAAATGTCAGAGCGTTGCCCTCCAGCCCTGTCTCGCGGCCCTCCCCTACGCCTGGGACATGCTCGGGGAGAGAAAGATCAGAACTTTACAGTCGGGACGTAGCAGCAGGCAGAGCCGAGCATCGCTTCGTGCGGGGCCCGGCCACCCCACCAACGCCAGCTCTGCACGCTGTCGCCTTCTCCTCCGCTCGTGCCGAGCCCTGAGCGAACCCTTCTGCGGCTGCCCTGCCAAGGCTGGCCCCGGTCTCCCTGGGCGGACGGGGAAAGCGCAGTCCCCTGTGGCTGTCTCTGTGGGGAGCGCAGCTTCGGGCTCCAGCCCTGACTCTCACCTAGGACTGCGCTGGCGGCCGAGTGCAGCGCTCGGCCGTTCTCCAGGCGGCGGCTCCTGGCGATGCCGTGGAGCCTCTCCAACATAGCAGGGGCATCTCTGACCTTGGGGGAAGCAAAGAGGCACGATTTCTTCGCTGGCCAAAAAGGTCGCTCCGCTGACCCACGGCCGGTCGAGCTGGCTCGGCCACGAGGGGAAGGAGAAAGAGCGAGCAGGTAGCCAGGAGGGCAGGCCGTGTCTCAGCACCAGCTGCCCGGCTCCCATCCCGCCCGGCTCCCATCCTGCCCACCCTTGGCGTGTCGCCTCACGCTCCCTTCTCGGTTCGGGGGAACAGCCCTGCGGCTGCGACGTCTCCCCCCCGGGACACAGCTCACTCACCAGGCAATGGCCAACCTCGTACTGCAGCTGGGCTGCGCTCAGCCCGATGGAGGTGACGACGGTCTCCTGCACCCGCTCCGGCACCAGGAACGGAGCGCAGAGGTAGAGGGTGGTCCTGCACACCTGAAAAAAGAGAGTCGTGCCACGTTGTTCCTCCCCCGTTGGAGTGGCCGGGGTCCTTCCCAGGAAGCTCATCCAGCCGAGCTCTGCTGAGCTCTCCCTAGCAGAGGGGGCTGCCCCAGGCGCAGTCTCCAGGCGGGGAGGGCACTGCCTGCAGCAGTTCACCAGGCAGCTTTCTGTGGCTTTCGACAGTTTTGCAAAGAAGAGCTGGGGGCTCTTACATTGGAAACTTCAGGGATGGGATCCCGGAGGTGCAAGAGAAGGCTGACCCAGGTTTCCCCCACTTCTCTGGTGAAGAAGGATCTTTTCCCGGAGGCGGAGGCGGCGGCGGCCAGGGCAGCGTAGAGGCTGAAGGCTGAGAAGCGAAGGACATCTGGCTCCTGCAATTCACAGACCCCATCTGTCAGCTGGGTAACGAGGGCACCTCCTACCACATCAACAATCGTGCGCTGCCTGTGGAGGATGGCAGCCCAAGAAATAGCTGTCGTCCGCTCATTCCCACCCTCAAGAAGCCAGTATGTAAAGAACCGAAACAAGAATCCCTGATCAGTAAGTCAGTGTGCTTGAATACAGTTCTTTGGAAAACTATGTTTCGGGACCCAGGTTTGGAAAGAAGGTTGCCTCATCCAGACCCCTTCTCCACCACATAGGTCGTGAGTCCGAGTGTGACTCCCAATCTACGGGGAGTCTCAGGGCACCTGAGCATCTTTCTGGCAGGGGAGCTGTCTAAAGCCCGAGAAACCACAGGGGCACGTGAGAGACCCTGTTGTCCTGGGGGAAACACGGGCGCTTCACAGCACAACCCACCCTACCCGCGCAACAGTGGGGAAAAATGCTCAAAGCAGACATTCCGCCAGCAGAGACCCTCCCTGCAGCATGGGGAGGTCCCAGCCCACCCCACTGCCTCTCAGACAAGCAGGAGAAAGTTATTTCACTCACCGCCTCAAAGAACATCTTGGTGGACCTGGCAATATCTTTGACGGCAGACCCCAAGCCCTCCGCCTTCAGCTTCCTCACCACCTCCGCCAGCGCCAGCATGCTCTCGGCAGCCACCACAGGACATGTGGTGTTCTCCAGGCCCCTCTGCAGCACCTCCAGGATGGCCGCCTTGTGCTTCTGCACCTGCAAAGCCAAAGACACCCACAAGCTTCTCGCTAGTCCTGACCCGAATGGCTTCTCTTTACCATGGCTGATGTTTTGCACCAGGAGGTGCTGTCCCGTCATGATCCCCTCATAAAGGCACTCAGACTCTGTGAAATACCTCTTAACATCCTATTTATCAGAGCTAGCGCTAGAAAGAAAGACTGATAGAGATAGTCCCTTCAGATGCTAGGAACCCTGCAAAACAGCACCGAATGCACCTCCAATCCCGATGCAGGGTGCTGTGCAGACACCGCCTATGGGAAGGGTAAGGCCATTTTGGCCATTTGAGCTGTTACAGGATTTTCCTACGAGGCCATGCAGGCGGCATAGTCGCTGGTACATGGGGGAGCTGCCCGCAGGCTCCTCGGTCGCAGCGAGCTTGCTAAGCTCCTCCTGAGGCCAAGGGACGGGATGTGCACAGAGCAGCACAGGCTTGGGTCTCCTCAGGTGCGGTTAACTGTTAGGTGGCTCTCTGAACTCCTTGGCGGGCAATGGGCTTTGGTCAGGATCCCTTCAGCTGCCAAGGGCTGAAGTTGCTAGAAACCCGCTCAGAGGCCATCTCAGCCCAGGAAGCCTTGTTTGGCACCAGGTTTCCCCCTTGCCACCCTGTTGACATCAGGCGAAGGAGCGTGGTCTCAGGAAAGAGCCCCGTTTGCCTTTACTAGCCTGCCCAAGGTGCCGAAGCCCCTTGCCGCTCTTCACCAGGCTCTTGCCAGTGAGGGGCTGCAGTCAGAAAGGGCAAAAGTTGGTCTCACCTCCTTGGGTGCTCCCCTGACGGCGCTGCCCAGGCCTCTCACTGCCATCTGCCGCACGGCGCCGATTCCGTGCTGGGATTTCTCCACCAAGACACCTAGGACCCTTTCCAGGGACTTCTTCTCCATGACTGGCGGATCCTTCATCAGCTGCAATAAAGCAATATGCCCGTGAGTGCCACCTAAGTCGAGGCACACCACGCGAACGGGCTTCGTAGAAAGGAGGATCCGTTGGATCCCTTGGATGGTGACGCTCTCTTCTGGCACCTTCTTCCTTCAGAAAGAGGCGTCCCAAGCAGCAGTTTTCTAAGAGAAGCCCTCTGCACCCTTCCTTCCCCTCCTGTTGCCTCACCTCAGCAAAGAAAGCTGTCGCTGTGAGCTGCAGGTTTTCTGAGGGGGAGTTCAGCCACTGGGAGAGGGCCCATATCACACCCCTTGTGACCAGCCGGTTGCGAAGCAGGACACTGCACACAGAGAAGGCAACTCACGGTCACGCGGCAAGGACGCCGGCCACGACCCCAAACTTCCCCAGCTCCCTGCACACATGGGAATGGCCCTGGCACCCATGTCCCCGGGCACAGCCACCCACGAGAAGGTGAGACGCAAGAAGAGGATCTCACCTCGTCAGGAGACACACGCCGTCAGCGTGAGCCTGTGGGTTTCTGAGGGATGCCCACGCTCCCTGCCTCCACAGCAGCAGCAGCCATCTCTCCTCCATGCATCTGCTCAGCACCAGCTCTAGAGCCTCACAGTAAGGGCTGGGAAAAAGAAAGCCCAAAGACATCTCAGGTCGCAGCAGGTCCAGGGAAGATTTGTCTGTAGCAGAGCTAAAAGGCTCCGCTGCCTCGGGAGGTGTTGGTTCACTCATCCCACACTCCACGCCCGTGAAAATGGACATTTTCATCCTTTGCCATGCCTCAGGCCACTGACAGCAGGAGGAAACCCAGGGTCCCCGTGCTCCCTCGATGCCAGATGCCCAAGGTGCTCCCTAAGGGCTCTTCTTACCAGCATTCTATGAGACAGCCCCAGTTCCCCCCAACCCTTGAGGACCAGGAGCAGGGGCAGAGCCTGCCGCTACGAGGACGCGACACAACGGCTCCGTCCGCCTATAAATTTTAAAGGCAGGAACACCACTGCTGCAGCCAAGCCCTGCGGCCACACGCTGCCAGGCCACAGATTACACGAGCTAAGTCTCCACCACGCCAAACCACAGACGGCCGTGGCCAGAGCTGGGCCACAGCCCCCGGGCCGGGAAGGGTCTTCTCCCCCATCCGCAGGGTGCTCGGCCGGACCATTCCCACGCAGGGTCTCTCCCCAGTCCGCGGAGGGACAAGAAGGACGCCCTGCCACCGGGGTTGCACACCAGGCAGGATGAGAGCAACCGGCGATGCCAACCCCGTGACTCCTTCCTCTCTGGGAACGGACATTTCTCCAGGAAAGAAGAGAAGTCGAGCCAGCCCTGGCAACCTGCTGCCACGCGTAGGAACCTGGGCAGGCCCAAGCGCTCCCTCAGCGCCACAAATGAACACAGCTGGCTGGGGAAGTAAAGCTCCCCAACTTCCCTGCCCCTCCTGCTCCTTACCTGCGCAGCTTGTCCTCCCTCCTTGATGCACTGAAGAAGAGCCCTCTCTGGTATCTGAGAGGGGCAGGCAGCATCACCTCACCCAGCGCCTTGCTGATCTCACCCAGGAGGCCAGGAAGGAGACGGGGAAGCAGGCGCTGGACCCTTTCCTTGGCTGGCAGCACGAACACCACCTCGGAGATGGCACAGGGGAGCTGCAGGGAAATTCGGCCAAGAAACACCCATTCAACAAGGGCTTTGCCCACCAGTGCACTCCCGCTGCCTCCCTTGGGGAGCTTTTGCTGCCTGCAGGTCTCATGCCAGGGACAGCCTTGCGGTCCAGGACCAGAAAAACGTGTCCCGGCCCCTCACAGCCCCAGTGCTGAGATGCCCCAGCACGTTACCCCTGTGCAGTCTCCCCAGGCGTTTGCTAGAAAGCAGACACGAAGCTGCAGGAAGGCCTCTGCCATCGAGCGTACCATGAGGGGCTCCAGAGCAGCCTGGCTGTGGTCCGGTTCGTGAGCGGAGGAGTGGGGCCCAGGGCTGTTCTCTCCCGCTGCCTCCAGCTTCTGTGTTAAGTACTTCAGGACCTGAACCCCAAGGCTGCTTCTCCCCAGGATCCTCCACAGCTCCATCGTGTCCCTGCAGGGCAAGAGACATTCACCCTTGAGCTCATACCCTTGGTACCTGCGGTGCCCTCACCAGAGCCCAAACTCTCTCCTTGTCAGCAGTGGGGCTTATGATGCCTGGTTTTTTCCGGAGATGGGAGCACATGGCCTTGCAATGCTCAGACCTTTTGGGAGACGAGCGACCTTGTTCTTCTTTGGATTCCTCTTAACACGGGCAAGCCACGTTTAATCACAGAGGGGCAAGATGGGAGTGCACGGACCTGTCCATGGGCAGACGTTTCTGGAGGAGGCTCTCGACCACAGGCTCGTGGTGAAAGCAGGCCAGGAGATACACTGCGTGGAGCAGGAGGCGCCTGTGGGTGTCCTTTTGCACAGTCTGCATGCGGCTGTAAAGGACGTGCAGGACTTCTGGCACCTGAAAGGAAGAAGACGAGAAAGAATGCCACAACGTGTCCTTTCCCCGTACTTCTACAGAACACAAACACGGTCAATTAGTTCACGAGCAATGCCTGCTCCCTTGACACGCTGTCAGGGTCTAGTCCTAAACTTCCTAAACTTCACCGTGCCGCTCTGCCCAAGCCCTGGCTCACAGGTCGGAGCGAGCGTGCCCTTGGCACGCAAACACGCACGTGCCCTCGGTTGCTGCACTTGCCTGGGCCCAGCGGTGCCAGGGGCTGAGCACTTTGCCTACACCCAAGAGATGGACAAGTTTCTCACCAAACAGCCTGGGTAACCCTGACCACCGGGCTGTGGCAGTGCAAGATCAAAACCAAAACCACGCTCCAAGCCCATAAAGAAGCCTCACAGTGAAAGGACAGGAACAGGAAGGTCGGTGCATCCCAGGGGTAGCTGTCTCACGGCAAGGACCTGCTCCAGCAGGAGACTTTGGACTGCCCGTGCCCATGCCCCCCGCTCCACAGAGCAGAATGTGGCAGGAGGTGCTAACACGCAGCTCGGACCGGTGATACCCTTCGTCTCAGCACACAGGCTGCGTTTCTTTAGCTTGCGTCAACTGCGCGAGGTGTAGTGCAACAGCCAACAGGGAAAAGTCAAAGCCAAGCCGCAAAAAATGTCCCTCTTACCTCCTGATATATTTGCTGTCCACATTTTTCCAGAAAGGTAGTCATCCACATCTCAGCGGCCCACGCACGCTCGTCTCTGGTACACTTCAGGCTTTCCGTGATGGTGCTCATGAAGTCTGCGGCCTGTGCTGGGGGGAAATCCTTGCAGACAGTCTGGAGTGAAATCAGAAAGAGGAGAGACCCGGTCACAACTCTGCATCTCTGCAGAACGGGAAGGAGCCTTGAAGGGACTCTTAAGTTCAGCGGGTCGCCTGTCATGGAAGGGGCAATCACAGTACACTCCTGCCATTTATGTTTTATGGAGCCAAGAGATTTAGAAGTGCCTCCCCTCACGTTTGCTTATCTGCAAAGCTCGTCTTCCGACAACAGCACTCTCTCGTGCACACACACACACACACAAACACGACGTGGTATCCGCTCCTTTGACAGCGTGCCTAAAGGCCAGGCACGTCTCGGAGCCTCCTGCCACTTGCCCAACAACGGAGGTGCTGGCATGACAGCTCCCTCTGGAAATGGCGTGGGAGCCTGGAGGGAGCAGGGGGATGTGCAGGAGCCCAGTCGCCAAGCCCCATACCGGGGCCGGTTACCTTTGCTATTTCGTAAGAGGTCTCAAGCAGAGGCACGTCGTCGGTGGTGTCCAGCCCTTTACGCAGGCACGCAATGTCACCCGCCTCGGGTGCCACCTTCCTGGTCTTGGCTGGGAGAAGCACCAGGTAAAAAGGAGAGTCACATTTACAGGAACCCAACCATCAGCCCCAGCTATCGAAAAAGGAGGACCCGGGGTTGGGGCAGCAAAAGCCAGGAATTTGGCGCAGCGGGATGTGACAGGGATGGCTCTGGGAGGGGGGAAACGTCCTCAGCACAGAGGGATGCTGCTCCCTGAAGCGCAGGCAAGAACTCACTTCTAACCAATTTCTTTGCGGGGACAGTGATTTTGTACGGCCACAGAACACCCCGTCTACAACCTTCCTCCCTTGCGGAGAGCATTTCTTGGCTGGCTGGAGAGGGGTTTAACCAGAACCCCCTCCCCAACCTCACGCTCTGGGCCAGCAGCGGAAGTCCCTGCTCCAAAACTCTGGGCAGCTAACTGATTTCCCCTCTGGTCCTGGGCAGATTTTCCTGACCAAGCCTGGCAAGCCCCCTCTGTCCTCACCTCGCATTTGCAGAAGGTGACCCAGGCAGACCCCTGCCCAGCGGCGGGACGTGGCCAGAGATTCGGTAGTCAGAGGTCCCAGCAGCCCCACCAAGAAGCCAAATTGCTTGCAAGCGCATCCTCTCTGCAGGGGCAAGAGGCGGCAAAAGGGTCGCAGGGAGACCCGGTGCCCGCTCACCTCTCCCGGCCATGCTGCCCGGAGCAGGGATCGGGCAGAGGAGAGGGCAGAGGTGCTGCCCTGCCGCTCCGCAAGACCTGAAACCCAGCGCCCAGCCAAGCAGGGCTCTCTTCTGGGAGAGGCATGGGGCACGCAGGAGCTCCCTACTCACCGTGACCTCGAATCGCTCCTCGCAATCACCCAGCAGCTGGGCACAGACCTGCAAGGCCCTCTCCCGCTCCCACGCTTTGGCCGAGGTGAGCCAGCACTGCAGGACCTGGCGCAGGGGGTTATCCTGTCTCACGACGGGCACCTTTCTCTCCCCGACATCCCTCCGTCTCCCTCCTCTGGACCCTTCCTCGACGGCCTGCCCTGCGGCTCGGCACGGCCCCCAGACCCACCGAGCACTGGCAGTGCTGCCTTCGCAGCCCCGCTCTCTAAGCCCCCCCAAATCTCCGCCCCAGCTTCGGAGCGACTCGTTCCCCATCACCCCATGGCTGCTCACATGGACCACATCCTCGAAGGAGGCAGAGGTCACCTCCGCCTCGAGAAGGACTGCTAAAATCCGGCCCAGACCTTCCAAGCACAGCGTGTGCAGGGTCTGAAAGCAAGAAAAGGAGGACTGAGGTTTGGCATCACGGGGGGCTGCCAGGGCACGCTGAGGGGGGATCCTGGCCAAGAGGTGGGCAGCACCAGGATGGCGGGTACCTGTATGTTCCGAGTTTGCCTCGCTATCTTCCCTCTCCCTTCCATCTCCTCCTTGCAAGGAAAGGACAAGATGGTGTGGCAGCACTCAGCCAGCAGGCTGCAACTTTTCTTCCTGCTCAAAGATGGCTTCAGCTTCCTGGCCAGAGAAAAAAAAGGAAGAGAAAAACAACACGGGGACTCACTAGCTCTCTCCAGAGCGGCTCAAATGACAACTGGGTTTGTCCTCATGGAGAGACATCAGAAACGGGAAACGTCGTCCCACCCCGCAGACCCTGCTACTCCCAGAACTACGGATAAGGTCACAGGGCTCCGGGTGGGGAAACAGAATGAGTCCGAGGGTCTGGGCCGTGGACCTTACCTCAGCTGCACCAGACCGAGAAACACTTGGGACGCCGTGGAGTCCCAGGGCTCCTCCATTGTCCGGTCCTGCAAGTTCAAGAGACACACACAAAGTGGGCGGTGGGGACAGGCTTTTTGCGGGGGACAGGCTCTGCTGCCAGACCTACGTAGAAACGCTTGCACGCTTCTAGTGGCGGGGCTGGTCGTGTTTTGTGGGGCCAGAGCACACAGGCAGCACATGTATATCCCACGCTGAACGGCCGCGGGCGCTGGCGCTGAGCAGCTCCTTGAGGAAATCCAGAACTGCCCTCATCACCTGCCGTGGCTTCCCACCCGTGAGACCTCTCCCCGTGTCTGACAGGGCTGGACATGGCCCTGGGCACCAGGGCAGAGCTCCTCAGGCACACCAGAGCCCCAGGGAGATGGCAGAGCATCCCCTCCACAGGAGAGAAGCCCCAGTGCCTCTTGGCTCCCTCCTGGGTTGCTCTTCTCTTGCCTGAAAGAAGCCTCAGGGCTCCTCTGCCCTCCCTGTTCCTTCAGTAAAGGCTCCCTAGCTCCTCTGGCACCCAGCAGCTCCCCGACACCTTGTGCTACTTGCACAGACCCCACGGCCACCCCTGACCTTGGTTGCCAAGAAAGCGACTTGGTACAGGAGGAGCTGATCCCAGGCGTATTCCCGGTGCTGCTCCTCGCGCAGGAGGACGCCAATCATGGCAGCCACAGCCCTGAGGACAGCTTGCTTGTCCTGGAGAGGGAAGGGAGGGCTGAAGATCTGCCGAGCGCTCAGCAACCCCTGCCCACGAGTCCTACCCCTCCCAGAGAGAAGGGCTCGCTCCGGAGGACGAAAAGCAGTTCCCCGTGCTGGCACCCAATGCCCCGCTGCTAAAAGGTCCCAGGATTTGGCTGCTTCTTGTCAGCCAAATACTACCAGCCCTGGGCATGGGACTGGCAGACTCCTGGCCTGGGGGGGGCTGCTTTCTCAGTCCCTGGGCTGGAAAGGCAGCTGCCCTCACCTCTTCCTCCTCGCAGCCCAGCCAGTTTTGCACCACGTAGCAAT
The DNA here is from genome assembly GCF_947461875.1 of Haliaeetus albicilla. Taxonomy (NCBI): domain Eukaryota; kingdom Metazoa; phylum Chordata; class Aves; order Accipitriformes; family Accipitridae; genus Haliaeetus; species Haliaeetus albicilla. The sequence goes on along the minus strand of NC_091484.1, from coordinate 12,306,364 downwards.
AGAGGGGGTAAACGTGTTTGCAGAGCTGCGCTTCCCCGACACGAGGGAAGGGGCATTTGTCCCCGGAGCAGAAGTAAGTCTTCACCCCTTCCGACCATTGCTCCAGAACTGCACCAAAAGAAGGGAAAAAGGGGCAGGTGGGCGCCTGCGGCGGGAAGGGTACCTCACACCTTCACCCAAGCCTGCTTTCAGCACAGCCCCCAGCTTGCCAGCTTTTGGCTTGAGGCCACATCTGGATTCAGGGGCGCAGATCGTGCGCTCGAGGTGTCTGCGCTCTTTCTCTTCTCCTCCCCACCACAGCTTCTCCTCCTCACGTGCCTGTTCCCCTCCAGCCTATACCTGCTGCATCCCTCGCCCTTCCCTGCCCAAATATTTGCCCTTCAGCACAGGCACGTGAAGCTGGTCGAAAGGCTCAGGACCAGGCAGCCCAAAGGCACCCGTGAGTTCCTCTGTGCAGGTACCCAGCGTCTCCACATCCTGCCCACCAGAAACCTCTGACGCTTTACCCACCGTTCCGACGTGCTCACGGCAGTTTGGCATTGCCAAAATAGCGAGGTTGGGCTCGGATGCGCCGAGATCGGAGCAAGCCAGCCCGTACCCTTCCCCTGCCTTCAGGGCCACGGCTGAGGGTCTGACACTCACCACCGCAGACGGCACGCCGGACCTGTCCGCTCCCCACTCGGCTCAGGACGGCGCGGAGGGCGAGCAGCGTCATTCCGGCAAAAGGGATGCATCGCAGGGCTGCAGAGAGGGCAGGGCAGAGGGATAGAGCGTGGACGCAGTCAGCCGGAGCTGTGGGGGGGGCCTGGGGTCCAGCCCTCAACGGCACTGCCCATCAGAAGGGCCAGGAGTGTTGGGATGGGGGGGACGTGCTGCAGGGCCAGGGGGACATGAGTGATATCTGAGGGATGGGGGAGGCCCCCGACAATGGGGAGGGCTCCTGCTTTCCTGAGAGGGAGCAGGGAAGGGCTTTGGCGGGCATGGGGAGGATGGTGTGGGGCAGAGCCCCTGAAGGTTTGGTCCCTGACACGTTCCTGCCCTCAGAGCACCACGATTGAGGCTGTGAGGCAGAGCTCCCGCTCAGCCCCAGCCCTGGCAATGGAGCCTGGCAAGGAGGCACCGCAAGCCCATAGGCCTCCAGTTCGGGACAGAGCATCTGGGAGGGGAAGGATCCCCTCTCCCAGTTATCACGGACCATCACTCAAAGCAGGAGGCCAGGGTTCCATACCGTAGCTGCTGGCCAGTTTGCCCAGGGTGACAAAGACAAATTCCTCGGAGGTTCCCCCCACGGCTTTCAGGTGTCCCTGGAGCTCGGACATCACGAAATGGAAGTGGGAGCCAGCCAGCGCCACCAGGATGTCACTAGCGGCTGTCCTCATGTCATCGGTCACACCCTAAAAAAGCACCATAGGTGAAACGCTCCGCGGGAAAAAGGCTGAGGCGCTCGGACGGGGATAAACCGGCCAGCAATGACCTCAGGGCTAGCCGAGAGACAGTCCCGTCTCCCCAGCAAGACCCCATGGGGACGTCTGCGCCCCAGGCCAGGCATCTGCCCCTTTTTGTGCCCTGGGGAAGGCGAGCAGGACGGGCAACAGAGACTTGAACCCAACTCTCCCCAGGCAGACCACGTCCGCCCCTCTCCGGAGGTCTCGACAGGCTCTCACCAAGTGCCCCACAAGAACGAGTCCCCAGAGCCTCTCCTTAAGCCAAGACTTGCCAGCAGCTGGAATTGGGAGCCTGTGTGTCCCAGCTCCATCCTCCAAGCACGGCTCATCAGTCGCCTCGCACAGAGGGGCTCGCTGGCTCTATACGCACCCCAGCGCGGAACTGGATACGGTCTCTCCTCTGCAGGGAGGGCTCCCCAGGACAAGGAGCTCTCACAGGGGCATTGGGGAACCTCCGTCTTCAAAGAGAACAAGCTCACCTGGGCGGCTCTTATGTCACCAGACGCTTCAGCTATCAGGCGGTTCAAGAGACCGCTCGGCAAACGGCCGTCACCTCCCTGCAAGGCGCTCTCCAGCTGGCGGTAATTCTGCACTCGGTCACCCTGAGGACAGACCACGGAAGGGAGAAATTAAGACTTACTTTGCCCTCGTTCCCGGGGAGCTGCGAGCTGCCAGCCCTTGCTCTCCGGAGAGCCTGCGAACGGCACCATCGCCTCGTGCCCCCAGCTCGTGTCTGCGACAGAAAGGAGCGGAGGGAGCAGCTGCCCTGCAGACGGTGTCCGAGCACCAGCCACCGACCCGAGCTCATACCGACGCCAGGCCAGGTCCTCCCCAAACCCACCACTCCTATGGACATAGCCCAGCGCCAGAGGGAACGTTCGGACACGGGACGTGCGGCACTTGCCCTCTCCTGGGCAGGGAAGGCAGGGCTGGTGGGGGGAAGCCCTCAAGCCTCTGGCAGCACAGTGGGATGCCCCCGTCTCACCTCGTTGTCTTGTAGACGCTCCAACAGAGAAGTTGCAACGGCAGCAAGGGTGGGGCCAGCCGCAGGGACAGAACCCATCGCCCTGCTTCTGCCCCCGGGATGCGTAGGTCTTGGTGGGGGACCTACACACGGGCAGCAACCTGGAAGGGAAGAATCCAACAGCTTTCGGAGGGGCCCAGCGACGGCGTGGATGGAGACAAGCTGGAGGTCAATCCCCATTAGACATCCAGGGCGGACATTTGCAGCAAGAGTCACGAGAGGCCAGCGAGGCCACCGGTGGGCTCTCCGTCCTTGGAGATGCTCAAACCTCGAGGGGACTCGGTCCACCGCAGACGACCGCGATGGGTCCTGCCTCCAGCGTGCTTTAGCCCCCTGCCAGCCCCTCACCTTCAAGCACTCTCAGCCTCCTCATCGCAGCAGGATTCCCTGGATGGACAGACTGGTCTCTCCAGGTCTTCCTCCTGTGAAAGCTGGGAGCAACTGGCCCAGGGAGGGACGCTGGAGCCGCAACATCAGAATGGAACATCAGAACCGAACATTGTGACATCATCACGTAACCCGGCTGTCCCTCAGACAACACTTCACCTGGGGTCCCTGCAGGGGGGAACAGCACGGACCCGGGGCGAGGATGGGCCTTTCGAGAAAGCTATTGCTCAAAACCATCTGCGGGCTACAGGCAAATTCAAGCCGTAGGGAACGGGGAAACCCTGCGCTGCAGGGCCCCGCAGCGTGGCCCCTGGCCCCGTGTCACTGCAGCCCTTTGTGGGCTCGGGGGAAAGAGTAGCTGCCACTTCCCACCGAGTTTAGCTGGAGTTGTGGTTACTCATCAATACTTTAAATCCCTGCTTGTTCCTTTCTGATGGCGGCTGGGTTCGCTCCAGGAGCTGCTATTCTTCTGTGTAACCTGCGGGAGACCTCCCCCGTTTCCCTGCAGAGACCTTTCCGTTTTGGTCCAGGCAAATGACTCCGTCTCTCTCTCTCTCCCCAAAAGGTGTCTTTTCCCTCTATATTAAGATAGAAAATGGTAGGCTGAGGCAAAGCTGATCAGCAGAGAGAACATCGAGCGCCACTCTCCCCTGTCTAGAACAGAATGAGGACAGTCTAGAACAGAACGCCAACTCGAAGCTGGCAAAAACGCCAAACCAGAAGGATATATTGGTCACAACCTTGCCAGTGAGACAAAGGGAGTCAAAAGAATCTGAGTTTACACAATAAAGGGGGGTGAAAGATGATGTTTAGTGCCTACATTGTTGAAATTAGCTGAGGTAGAGACAGTCCTTGATAAGAAGAGCTGGTCCCAAGAACCAGCCAATGAGGTAAAGACAGTCCTTGATAAGAAGCAGGAGCAGGCCCCAAGAGCCAGCTAAGACTGGTCTTGCGGCTTGGGTGAATACCAAGAAATCACTGAGCCTGCGCAAGGAAAAAGGTTACTAGCGGTGACGAAGAGGAGTCATCTATCTTCATCTCTGCGACCACCGGACAACCACCATAAAGAGGCCCTGCGCAGGTGCAGTTGGGAGGGGACTATGGAAATGACCTCTCGGAGCAAATTTTAATATGAAGCGGGGATAGGTCATGCATATGTATAGGCGTATTGTGAATATGTACTACCTGACTGTATAAACTTGAGGCGAACTGCCGAGTCGGGCGCGCACGACTTTGGTGGGACTACCCCCCGTGCCGCCCAGCGCCGAATGAACATGCCTACTTTACAATCTCACTGATTGTGGAGCCTGTTTTCCGCACGTCACCAGTGCCACTGCTAACGTGCATGTTTCCAACCACAGCACATTATAGCAGCCAGCACGTCATTGCCTTTACCCACACAGGCCTGGGTGCGAGAGCATAATCATGGAGTCAAGGACAGATCAATATGATCATCGTTGAAGACCCTTTACTAGAGCATCAGACATCATTTTATACGTTGTTTACATCCGTACATGCGTTTAGCTATTTTACTATTGGTTACACACATGCTTCACGCGCTGTCCACGCGCCCAGTTACACTTAATAATTGGTTATATCAACACTGTACACGCGCATAAACATAAGACATAATTGGTTATGCTTACTAAAACATGCGAACCTTGTCTCAGTCTAATTGGTCAAGATAAACTGCCGAATTGAGGTTCTTTGTGCCAAGTTCCCATGCGCACCTGTGTTCTTCTAATTGGCATCTTTCTTTTTTTGTCTTCTTGTTTATTCTGTTCAAGGCCTTCTAAAGGCGTGTGGAATGCTCTTGCGACCGTTAGCTAAATATGTGTCCACACCTGGGCGTGGAGAGAAGGACTTAGACAGCGAGGACCGTTGGCTGTCGTGAGCCGAGGTGGGTTTGGTAATTCTGCTATGCCCGGACTTCTGCAACACTAAGGAAGCCTTTCCTAAAGCTGAGCAGAGCGCTGATGTCATGGCAGTGCCTTGACCAGGAGAAACCCAGCAATACTTGAGCAAAATCAAGTTGCAAGCACTGGTTTTATCTCGGGATGTTTTTCCCCTTTTTCCAGACTATTTTTCACCTTTTCAGATGATAAAGTTACCGTCACAGTTCCTTGGTTTTGTGCTTATTGATAGTATAGAATCATAGAATCATTTAGGTTGGAAAAGACCTTCAAGATCATCGAGTCCAACCATCAACCATGCCCCCTAAACCATGTCCTGAAGTACCCTGTCCGCTCGCTTTTTGAATATCGTCAGGGATGGTGACTCAACCACTTCCCTGGGCAGCCCATTCCAATGTCTGACAACCCTCTCAGTAAAGGAATTTTTCCTCATATCTAACCTAAATCTCCCTTGCCGCAACTTGAGGCCATTTCCTCTTGTCCTATCTCCAGCCACCTGACAGAAGAGACCAACACCCACCTCACTACAACCCCCCTTCAGGTAGTTGTAGGGAGCGATAAGGTCTCCCCTCAGCCTCCTTTTCTCCAGACTCAACAGCCCCAGCTCCCTCAGCCGCTCCTCATAAGACTCGTGCTCCAGGCCCCTCACCAGCTTGGTTGCCCTCCTCTGAACACGCTCCAGCACCTCCACGTCTTTCCTGTAGTGAGGGGCCCAAAACTGAACACAGGACTCGAGGTGCGGCCTCACCAGTGCCCAGTACAGGGGGACAACCACCTCCCTGCTCCTGCTGGCCACACTATTTCTGATGCAGGCCAGGATGCCGTTGGCCTTCTTGGCCACCTGGGCACGCTGCTGGCTCATATTCAGCCGGCTGCCAACCAGCACCCCCAGGTCTTTCTCTGCCGGGCAGCTTTCCAGCCACTCTTCCCCAAGCCCGTAGCGCTGCATGGGGTTGCCGTGACCCAGGTGCAGGACCCGGCACTTGGCCTTGTTGAACCTCACACGATTGGCCTCAGCCCACCGATCCAGCCTGTCCGGATCTCTCTGTAGGGCCTCCCTACCCTCAAGCAGATCGACCCTGCCTCCCAACTTGGTGTCGTCTGCAAACTTGCTGAGGGTGCCCTCGATCCCCTCGTCCAAATCATCGATAAAGGTATTAAACAGAACGGGGCCTAACACCGAGCCCTGAGGAACACCACTTGTGACCCGCCGCCAACTGGATTTCACCCCATTCACCACAACCCTCTGGGCCCGGCCAGCCAGCCCGTTTTTCACCCAGTGAAGGGTGCACTTATCCAGCTTCTCAAGGAGTATGCCATGAGAGACAGTGTCAAAGGCCTTGCTGAAGTCGAGGTAGACAACATCCACAGCCTTTCCCTCATCCACTAGGTGGGTCACCTGGTCACAGAAGGAGATCAGGCTGGTCCAGCAGGACCTGCCTTTCGTAAACCCATGCTGACTGGGCCTGATCCCCTGCTTGTCCTGGACTTGCCATCTGAGCGCTCTCAAGACAAACCGCTCCATAATCTTCCCCGGAACCGAGGTCAGGCTGACAGGCCTGTAGTTCCCCGGATCCTCCCTCCGACCCTTCTTGTAAATGGGCGTCACGCTGGCAAGCCTCCAGTCCTCTGGGACCTCCCCTGTTGACCAGGATCGCTGATAGATGACAGAGAGTGGCTTGGCAAGGACCTCTGCCAGTTCCCTCAGTACTCTTGGATGGATCCCATCAGGTCCCATAGATTTGTGAGTGTCCAGATGGCGTAGCAGGTCCCTAACTAATTCCTCCTGGATTAAGGGGGGTATGTTCTGCTCTTCATCCTCGCCTTCCAGCTCAGGGGGCGGAGTACCCTGAGGATAACTGGTCTCCCTATTAAAGACTGAGGCAAAGAAGGCATTAAGTACCTCAGCCTTTTCCTCATCTCTGGTGGCAACGTTCCCTTCTGTATCCATTAAAGGACAGATATTCTCCTTGGGATTCCGTTTACTGTTAACATATTTGTAAAAACATTTTTTCTTGTCCCTTACAATAGTGGCCAGATTTAGTTCTAGCTGAGCTTTTGCCTTTCTAATTTTCTCTCTGTATGGTCTAACAAGATCCCTGGACTCCTCCCAAGTTGCCCGCCCGTTCTTCCACAGATGATAAACTCTCCTTTTTTTCCTGACTCCTAGCAAAAGCTCCCCGTTCAGCCAGGCCGGTCGTTTTCTTCAGCGGTTCGACTTGCGGCACGTGGGAATAGCCTGGTCCTGAGCCGTTAAGATTTCCTTCTTAAAGAACGTCCATCCCTCCTGAGCCCTTTGCCCTTCGGGACCGTCTCCCAAGGGACTCTCAACCAGTGCCTCGAAGAGGCCAAAGTTTGCCCTCCGGAAGTCCATAGCGGTGGTTTTGCTAACCCCCTTCCTTGCCTCACCCCAAATTGAGAATTCTATCATTTCACGGTCGCTAAGCCCAAGACAGCCTCCAACCATCACACCTCCCACCAGTCCTTCCCTGTTTGTAAACAGTAGATCTAGCAAGGCTCCTCCCCTGGTTGGCTCACCTACCAGCTGTGTCAGGAAGTTATCATCTTCCACACACTCCAGGAACCTCCTAGATTGTTTACTCTCTGCTGTGTCGTATTTCCAGCAGACATCCGGAAAGTTGAAGTCCCTCACAAGAACAAGGGCACGCAATTCTAAGACTACTGCCAGCCGCTTGTAGAACGATTCATCCATCTCTTCAACCCCGTCGGGCGGTCTATAACAGACTCCCAGCACAATATCTGCCTTATCGGCCTTCCCTCTCATCCTCACCCAGAAGCACTCCACTTGGTCCTCACAATCGTGTAGCTCTATACAGTCCAAACACTCCCTAACATAGAGAGCCACCCCACCACCTCTTCTACCTTGCCTCTCCCTTCCGAAGAGCTTCTAGCCATCCATTGCAGCACTCCAGTCACGGGAGCCGTCCCACCACCATGTTTCCGCGATGGCAACTAAGTCATATCTATCCCGCTTCCAGCTCCTCCCTTTTATTGCCCATGTTGCGTGCGTTGGCATAGGTGCATTTGAGCTGGCCTATCGAATCCAGCCCTAACACTGGCACGCTGCCCCCAGGCTCATCCTTGGTGCACCTAGTTTTATCCCTGACCCCCTTCAAACCTAGTTTAAAGCCCTCTCTATGAGCCCCGCCATCTCCCAAGCGAGGATTCTCTTACCCCTTTGGGCTAGCTGGACACCATCTGTCGCTAGCAAGCCCGGTGCTGTGTAAACCTCCCCATGATCAAAACAGCCCAAATTCCACCGACGGTACCGGCCTCTGAGCCACAAATTAACCAGGTGTGTTTTCCTGTTCCTTTCAGTTCCCTGCTAGGCGGGGTTTGCTGCTGTGCAGAGTTAGTCCTTAAGCAGAACTTGCCCCACCACGACGTTTGAGGCATTAACGCCTTTGGTCTCTCACAACAATAACGATAATATTAACAACGATAACGTGGCGCTGCTCCTGATAAAAGAATTGGAGTCTACAAAAAAAGCGATGCACAAGGCAATTGCTCACCACTCGCCGACAGATGCCCAGTTAGTCCCCGAGCAGAGATCCACCCCCCAGCCCCGCTCCCGCCCAGTGTATATACCGGGCATGACATCAGTGTGTTATCAACATTCTTCTCATCCTCAATCCAAAGCATAATGCTGTACCAGCCACTAGGAAGAGAACTGTCTCCCAGCCGAAACCAGGACACCATGCCGGAGGACATCGGCAGCACTCAAGTGATACCGAAAAGCCAGTTGAAGAAACTCCCTAAGACTCGTTTTGGAGTTTTAGAAAGCAGGCATTCTTTATTGCGGCGCTGGGTGTACGGGGGATAGTTCCACCTAGCGTGCATACCACAGCTTTAGCACTAACAGGTTATATAGAATAACTAATTGCATATTAATCGGATTAGTATACATGTACATAAAAATAATTGCAACTGATTATCTCAGTACTACCTACATCCGATCATGCGCAATGAAGGATCCATTTGAGTCGAAGGGCTGCTTTTGCGACCACCGACCCATTTGAAGTTCTTGTTGGCTGTCCTTGAAGTCTTTATTCTTGTCCTTGTTCTCTGATCTTGAAGCTTAACGCAGCTTCAATCCCATGTGGTCAGGTTCAACATTGTTCTCATCTAGCGTACAGGAACATCTAGTCATAAGAGCAAAGAACTGCAAAACTTATGAGTAACTACCTCTACTAGTTAATTGCTTGGCTATACTTTTGTCTATTGTTTCAATCATAGTGTTGGTATAAGATTTCTAATAATTATTTACGAAATCTCACTTTTACAGTCACCTAGCAGCAAACCAGTTTCCACGGCTGGTACCAAATATTAAAACCATCAAAATATTTAGACATACCATACAGAATGTATGGAAATATGCTATCAAAGCGGGCTCGCGGGCTGCTCGGGGGACAACGAAAGAGCCAAGGAGATGGTCCCCTGTTGAGGATTTCTTGGCTGGGCGAGGGCATGTGAGCAATCCAGCCGTTAGCTGGGAACGAAGCATAAGTTTACAAAGTGCTGAAGCGGACAAGGACGCTGTGTCCTTGTACGCTGGGAAAAGGAAGATAAGAAGAGCCTGACAAACAGCTCCTGGATGCCGAAGAATGAGATAAGTAACTGCTGGACACCTCGTGAAGAAGCTTGCACAGCCAACAGAGGATAAGATAGCGTCGCGTGAAGCGGGGTATTGTACCCATTAGAGTATTGTATAAGGCGCGCGCACAAGCGCATAAGGTATATGACTGTGCTAAAAGTTGTGGTAAAGGGGCTTCACTCGATCACATTGGTCTGTGTGTGACGTCCCCCGTGGATCCTCCGCAACATTTGGCGCCCGAACAGGGACCCTCAGATCAGCACTTTATCATCTCTACGAGAATTTCTGGTGCGACTGAACCGACGAGGGAGCGGAGAAGCCGGCTGAGACTTTCCTGCTGCCCCGGCAGGATGGCGTGAGCTTCAGCTAAGCTGGGAAGAACGACATGAGCTTTAGCTGAGCTGGGAAGACGAGGAGGCGCGCGCAAGTGAACAGAAGTTTGAATCTCGCCCTGATCAGGTGAGCGGTCGGAGAAGGAGATGGGGTTGGACAAAGAGCAGGAAGCAGTCCTAAAACTCCTTCGTTATCTTCGCTCTGAGAGAGGACTGAAATGCGATAATTCTGTGATAAAGGGGTTGCTTTTATGGGCTTGGAAGAGAGAACTTATTCCGAGTATAAACGTCGCGTTTGAAGTAGCGACCTGGGATAATCTAGGCAAGGCGCTGTGGGGCGCTATTAGCGGCGGGGGGATAAGGCAAAGGAGGCAAACAAATCCGCAGCGCACTGGAAGGTAACTCGAGACGTGCTGCAGGCACCGAGGGTGGACCGGCAGGCAGCCGCCGCTGTCTGCGCGGCGGTGGCCCCCTCTGCTGCCTCCAGGGCTGCCGCGTCAGCCCATCCCGCTGGAGTTAGGGGGACGTTCTCTACACAGCTATCTCTACCCCCCCGAACATCCATTTCTGCTAATGCTGAGACGCCTGCACAAACACAGCCTTTGCCTATACCCAGCCAGGTCGCTGGCGCCGAAGATATCCCCCTGCCTGTTACTCCGCGAGAAGCGGAGGAATTAGGGGGGGCCGACTGTCGCCCGGCAGGTCCGGAGCCGACAGACTCGGAGGTGGTGAACCAGTTACAAAAACTGACAGTACGGTCAGAAGAACCAGAAGTGAGGGGGAGATATTCATCCTCCCGAAAGGGTGAGCCGAGAAGGCAAGAGAACAAAGATTTCGGCCGTATGCCAGCCCCGCTTTCTCCCCCCCCGCCCTCCGCCCGCCCGCCGCGGCGTGTGTCAGCCGGCCATGGAGCGGCCGCCGCCAGCGCCGCCGCCGCCGCCGGCCCCCGGGCAGCACCGTCCGCGCCCCCGCGCCCGCCCTTTAACCCATCCCGCCTCTCGAAGCCGAAGCCATCCGCGCCCGCGATAGACGCGGAGCCGCCTGTAATAGCCGCTGCAGACGAGGGGGAGAGGCATTGGAGGGGAGTAATAAAAAATGCCGTTGTGGAAGGGACTATGATCCAAGCATTCCCAGCTGTTATACAAAAAGGATGGGAGGCGTTTCACTGGAAAGTCCTTGAGAAATTAAGGACTGCTGTGAGTCAGTACGGAATCCGCTTATTGATAAAGCCAGTAAGAAACCCTCGGTCAAGTGTTTTAATTGTGGTAAACTTGGACACATCAAGAGCCAATGTAGAGTTTCTGCTAACAAAAAGACGGTGCAACAGTTGTAAGAAAGATAACCATACCACCAAGAATGCAGGAAGAAGGGAAACTTTACACCGAGCGCCAAGGCCCCTCGCGCGACGACACAAATGCAAGGGGTTTGGGCTGCCAGCCCTCAGCCAGCCTCGCAACTGCCAGATCCGCCACTGCAGGAAGCTCCGGAGTGGACGTGGAAACCGCAGTAGACATTGCGTTGGTGGATGCAGGAGTCCGCTTGGTGGACAGCAACATAAAGGGACCATGGGGGTTTGGGCTTAGTGCATTTTTAATGGGGCGATCTTCAACAGCTCTAAAAGGAATTCTGGTAGTCCCAGGGCTTATTGATGCAGATTATTGTGGGACTGTGAAAATGATGATTCATGTTTTAATCCCTCCTGTTTCTGTTCCTAAAGGTACCAGAATAGCACAATTAGTTCCATTCAGGTCGTGTGTTCCGAACCCAGGTGAAGTACAACGTGGAGACGGTGGATTCGGCTCCACAGGGAAACCGCAGGTATACTTTGCCATGGACATAACAAGAGGTAAACCAGAAAAGGTAGTGCAATTGGAAGGGCCTGACGGAGTTATCGTCAAGAAACCGATGACAATCGATACGGGAGCTGATGTTACGATTGTTTCACGCTATGTTTGGCCTCCATCATGGCCATTGATCGGTCCAAATTTTGGTATTGCAGGGATAGGGGGCACACAAGCCACCTTAGTAAGTCAGCTACCCATTACATTTGTGTTCCCCGACGGTGAACACGTTACGACGCGTCTGTATGTCATGACTACCCCAAAGGAATTGTTTGGCCTCATAGGCCGTGATTTATTGAGCCAAATGAAGGCAATGTTAGTGACCCATCCTTTTTAGGAGCGGTCACTGAGGGGCAGCCAATCCTGAAAATTAGCTGGAAAACAGATGAGCCTGTCTGTATTGATCAGTAGCCGCTAAATTCTGAAAGGCTGCTAAAAATACAAGAGTTAGTTGAGGAGCAACTGAGAGCGGGACATGTTGTTCCTTCTACTAGTCCATGGAATATACCAATGTTTACCATTCCCAAGAAGAGTGGGAAATGGAGACTGTTACGCGATCTCAGAGCTGTGAATGCGGTGATGCACAGTATGGGAGCCCTGCAGCCGGGTTTGCCGTCTCCAGTTATGCTTCCAGAAGAATGGGACTTGTTAATTATAGATCTAAAGGACTGTTTTTTCACCATTCCCTTGCACTCAGATGACGCTGAACGGTTCGCCTTTTCGGTACCATCGATTAATAAGGCAGAGCCCTATAGGAGATACCATTGGGTCGTGTTACCGCAAGGAATGCGCAATTCCCCCACGATGTGTCAGGTGTATGTGGCCTGGGCATTAGAGCCTGTAAGAAAGCAGTTTCCTCAGTTGATTATTTATCATTGTATGGATGACATTTTGATAGCGGGAAGGAACTTGCCACAGGATGAAATTTTAACTCAGTTACAGGACATCTTAAGCCATCGCGAATTAATAATCGCTCCTGAAAAGGTGCAAAAGGCAGCACCTTGGAAGTATTTGGGGTGGCACATAGATGCTAGCAATGTTAAACCTCAGAAGGTTCAAATAACATCAGAAATTTCAACGGTGCATGATGTCCGGAAGCTTGTGGGAGATATCCAGTGGGTGCGGAATCTCTGCGGTATCACTAATGATGATATGGCCCCTCTGGTAGAACTCTTGGGTACGAGCGCACGTGCAGATGAGAAACGGGAAATGAGAGGAGAACAGCAAAAAGCCTTAGAATATATATCAAAGAAAATTGCATCTAGCTTTGCATCCAGGTGCAATGAGGATTTACCGATCATGTTGATGATCATTAATACAGGGGACTCTCAGAGACAACACCCTTATGCGGTAATTTGTCAGTGGGACACAAAACGCTCAGATCCCTTGAGAATTCTGGAATGGGTCTTCTTGGCCATGCGGCCAGACAAATCTATTGTAACCCAATTGGAATTATTTGCACAACTGATCATTAGGGGAAGAACGAGAATTGTAGAGATTGCAGGGACGGAACCAGAAATGTTGCTGATACCTCTGGTAAAATGGTATTTGGAATGGGGAGTTCGGCGTTCTGTAGCGTTACAAGTGTCATTAGCGGGGTTTGGAGGTACAATAAGTAATCAATATCCAAAGCATAAGTTGTGGTCACTATTGGAACAGCAAACCTTTGAGCAAAAACCATGGAGGTTGGAAACACCTGTACATGGGGTAACAGTGTTTACTGATGCTGGGAAAAAGACAGGTACGGCCACCTGTACGTGGAAAGATGCTAACGATCAGTGGTGTGAGCATGTTGAAAAGGGAGAGCCTGGGGATTCTTTACAGATGCTAGAATTAAAAGCGGTGATTTGGGCACTGAAGCATTGGGCTAAGGAGCCGCTGAATATCGTATCCGATTCTCTTTATGTAGTTGGGGTGGTACAAAGGATGGAAAGAGCAATGGTAAAGGAGGTCACAAACAAAAGGTTGGGCATGTTGCTTTTGTCATTACTGTGCGGCTTGAACTCTCGGAGTGTAGAGTATTTTATAACCACATATAAGAAGTCATCAAGAGCTACCAGGTTTGTCAGAGGGAAATGACAGAGCTGACCAATTGGTTGCAGCGGCATGGGAGCCTCCTTCAGGGAATTGTTTTCAACAAGCACGGCAATCACATGTGTTCTTGCACCAACCCGCTAGGATGTTAGCAAAGCAATTTGACTTGCCACTCACTGATGCCCAAGGTATTGTTAAAGCATGCCCCGATTGTCAAAAGGAGGGGCTGGGCTTGGGCCGTGGGGTTAACCCACGAGGTCTTTTGCCATTGCAGTTGTGGCAAATGGATGTCACCCGTGTCATGTGGTTTGGTGCAAAGCGTTATGTGCATGTGTGTATTGATACCTATCCTGCTGCCATGTGGGCCACGGCACAAACTGGAGAAAAGGCCTTACATATTGAATGACATCTTCACGCTTCTTTTGCAGTGCTGGGTGTGCCTAAAGAAATTAAGACAGACAACAGCCCGGCTTATGGTTCTACACGATTTGCTCGATTTTGTAATTTGTGGGGAATTCGCCATGGTACAGGCATTCCACATCTTCCCACAGGACAGGCTATTGTCGAATGGGCCAACCAAACCCTAAAGAGCATGCTGCAAAAACAAAAGGGGGAAACCCAGGGCTTACTCCCAGAGGAACGATTGGCCAAAGCCTTATTTGTGCTAAATTATCTTAGATTGACAGGTGATCACAAAGACCCACCGATGGTAGTGCATCGTGGTCTTTTACAGGCGGAAAGGACGCAACAAAGTACAGGAATCATGGTAATGTATAAGGACCCAGAGTCCGGGCAATGGTGCGGACCCGCAGAAGTAACACTTACTGGGAGAGAGTATATGTGTTTGCTTACAGATCGAGGCATTCATTGGATCCCAGCCAAGTGGGTCAAGCCACGGCTTTGCACTGATGCTGGGTCCGGAATCGTCCCAGCGGCAACTGGCACGGTACCGGCGGGTGCTGGAGCCACTGCTCCGACAGATTCCGACTAATAGAGTATTACACTTTAGAGGACTAGCGGACGTTGAGTCCTTCAGAGAGGTTTTTGGTTAAGGCATTATAAGGAAGTATATGATTTATCGCTTGTAGAAGACTTAGGACAGCGTGCTTTATTGTATATAGAACTTGCATTAGGTAAAAAGTGTGTTAAGCATAATTTGATTAAACATAGTGTGATTACGGGAAGACAGTGTGGGGTAAACGCAAAAGTTAGCTAAAGCCAAAATTAGGGGTAGGGTCTATTTCCATTAATAACCTGGGAACGAGGTTATGATTGTGTTTCCACAGATACAGGCCCACGACGGACTCCCACTCGATTTGTACGACCATCATCATCTGGAGCATCATAGATGGTGCGGCAATATGAATGCCACCTCAGCCAAAAACTAATGTATAGGTCACCTTGGCTAACATAACAGGTCAAGATTCTCTGTGCATTGCAACCGCATCACAAAGCCCATGAACCAATAGACAAGATGGCTATGACTTGTGCAGCGCGCCTGGCCAGCGAGTGCATGCGTCATAGGTTGCAGATTTTGGTACCCGCTGGCCACGTGTGCTGAAACCCGTTCCTCTGCAAATGGATAAATACCGGGATTTGCCAAAGAGCATTGGGCTGGTGTACGGTAAGGCCATCGTTGCCTCTGTGGGGACACCCACGGAAAGCTGACACCTACCGATTGCTGGGCTGAGTTCGCGGAGCAAGACGGCACAAGAATGTATGGATGGTTCATCTTCCTCATAGTCCTCATGGTTCGGGTCATTAGGGGTAACGGATTGGCTTAAAGAATTATGGGCATTGTTGTAGTTATTGTGATTTTAGCTATTGTAATAATTTTACCTTGTTTAGCTTGTTAAGAAAAAATGGCATCCCAAGTTACTAAGCAAGCCTGGATTGCTCAAAGACAAAAAGGGGGATTTGTTGAGGATTTCTTGGCTGGGCGAGGGCATGTGAGCAATCCAGCCGTTAGCTGGGAATGAAGCGTAAGTTTACAAAGTGCTGAAGCGGACAAGGACTCTGTGTCCTTGTACACTGGGAAAAGGAAGATAAGAAGAGCCTGACAAACAACTCCTGGGTGCCGAAGAATGAGATAAGTAACTGCTGGACACCTCGTGAAGAAGCTTGCACAGCCAACAGAGGATAAGATAGCGTCGCGTGAAGCGGGGTATTGTACCCATTAGAGTATTGTATAAGGCGCGCGCACAAGCGCATAAGGTATATGACTGTGCTAAAAGTTGTAGTAAAGGGGCTTCACTCGATCACATTGGTCTGTGTGTGATGTCCCCTGTGGATCCTCCGCAACAGTCCCCAGCCCATGGAGCTGGCCCTACGCCCCGGCCCGTCTGCAGGTGAGACCTGCTGGGTCCAGCTGCGCTGCCCTCAAGACGAGCTGGTGGGGGGAGGATGGCGGGCTGGCAGGTCCCCTCTGCCCACCCCGGTGTCCTGGGCTGCCCCCTGCCCCCCTCCCTGGGCCCGGCCAGGCACAGGGGGGTGCCGGGAGCTCAGGAGAAGGGGAAGCCAGAGCTGCCCCCTCGGGACTGCAGGGCTGGGTGCTGGGCTCCGGAGGGGGAACCCCACTCCCAGCTGAGCCTCGAGCTGCGTCACCCTCCCAGGCTGATCCCTGAAGGGGCAATTCAGATTGCAACCGAATCTCAGCGGTGGGCATTTGTGAGCGAGGAATGACCTGGCGTGGAGGACAAGATGGCGCAGCTGCAGAAGGGTGTGAGAGACTGAAAGAGTTAACGTCTCCAACATTGTGGTGGGGCAAGTTCAGCTTAAAGACAAACCCTGCAGAGCAAGGAACCAAGGTGGGTAACCCATCCGCTCAGACATCAGCAGCTCAGGCAGGAGGGGGAGGGCGTGCTGGTGGTGCGGGAGGGTGCCCAGCTCCCTGTTCTGATAAGCTCTTCTGGTACAAAGACCAAACAATGGCCACGTCTGCAGGGAAGGAGAAGTTACTCCACAAAGGACCCCCAAGCCCAAAGGCTCACAAACTGCTCATTAGCCCGACGAGTTCGGGTGCCCGCCCGAAGGAGGGGCAAGGATGATAAAAGGAGCAAACTAAAGCCCCGGTCGCGCAAGCCCACTGGAGCTGGACCCCTCGGCTGACTGAACCAACGCTGGGCCCAGGGCCGGTGAAATTGCGCTCTCTTGCTTTCTCCATCTCTCTGTCTCCTTCTCCCTTTGCTTTTCCTTTTCCACAATCCCTACACCTCATCCGTTTTGAGACATAAACCGTTGACCAAGTCTGAGACTAAGAGTGGATCCAGCCGTCCCTGGGCGGGGACTCCTCCTCTGAGGAGGAGTCTAGAAAGCAAGGGGGTCTGCTCTGAACCTCGTGGCTCAACGGGAGGGATCTCCTTATTCCCTGAATTGATGTGCATGGTTACCCTGGGTTACCCGGTTTACAGAAGTAGTCTCATGCCAATTCCTGTTGTGAGAAACCTTGCCACCTACTACCACGCCTCCCCAGTTCAGTTTGCTTCTGTCATGAATAAAATCTTTAACTGATCGTTTGGTGTCGTTTCACCGTAATTTAGCCCGAGGGAATTTCGAATTAAACACGACTCCCCGGTCTGTCCAGTCTGGGTGGTGACAAAGGGCTTGAGCTGGCTGGCGGCAGGGATGCCAGGACCAGCAGGACTCCCTGCGAGGGAAGGGGGTTGCCCTTGGGGAGGAGAGCAGAAGCAGCCACGGCGTTGTCCTGCAGCCGTCCCGGGATGGGAGCGCTCAGGGGCCGCCTTTGGGCAGCGGAGCTGGGCTGGGGGATGGACCCCCAGCCGGGCTGAGGTGCCCCGTGCGACTGCTCAGGGCTGGGTGCTGGGGCAAGTGGCTACGAGGGATCTCCTCGTGACGCATCTCTGCAGACTCCTTGGAGAACCGCTGGCGGCAGCAGGACTCTGCCCAGCGCGGCGTTCCTTCGTCTTAGGTTCTACCGAAGCGCAAAAGCGTGCTTCGTTCATCTCGAGGGGCAACACAAAAAGTCCCCGGCCTTCCCCGTGAGGCTGCAGCCCCTCAAGGGCTTGTCCCCAGTCCCCCGCTGCGCAGCCGGCACCGGAGCTCCCGTGTCACAGAGGTGTGATGTCACGGCCCGTGTTCCAGCTGCAACTGCCAGTGCCCGGCGACGAGCGCAAGGCAGACGACCTTCTTCTGCCCTGCTCCCGACGCAGCCCTTCTGCCCTGCTCCCAGCCCAGCCCTTCTCCTGTGCTCGCGGTGCCTCGGAGTCATGAGTCAGCCCTTCTCGCCTCTCCCAGCGCCTCGCTCCCCATCTTGGTGCTGCCATCTCGGTGGCACGGTGAAGGCCTGGAGGAAGAGGACGCTTGTGCCGCTGGAGGTACAGCCCCGCTCCGCGGAGGCGGGCAGCCCCGCACTGCCCGGGCAGGCTGGAGCAGGCACTGCGGGGGTGGCGTGGGCTGGGGGCCCCGCTGTGGGAAGCTCGGGGGGCCGGGAGCTTGGCTTGCCCTTGCCACCCATCCCTGCAAGGCCAAGGGCTGGGAGAAGTCCTTCTGGGCTGCTCGTCCCCTGCTGAAATCATCGAGCATCCCTGCCTGGGGGGACACGTCAGCAGGGGAAGCCCGAGCGAGCGCCCTGGGCTCCTGCCGGAGGGAGAGATGCTGGCCGGGAGCAGCCGGGTCCTGCCTGGAGCCTGAGCCGGTGCCTCCTCTGCCCCTTTCCAGGCTGGAGCCAAGGGAGCTCAGCCCTGCCCATGGAGCGGCACGGAGCCGAAAAGCCGCCTGCGCAGAGTAAGGAGCTTCTGGGTGCCGAGGCAGGCACGGGGCCGGGGTCTGCGCCTGGCGGGGCCGGGCTCTGTGCCCGGGGCCCCGCGGGGCAGGGAGCAGGGAGCAGGGAGCAGGGCCGCTCACCCCTGCCCTCTCTGCTCCGGCAGATCCGGAGGATGTTGCCGCTTCCCAAGCTGCTGAAGGGCGTGAAGCGCAGGACGGTCCGGCTGCGGGCGCTGGCCCGTGAGTGCTGGTGGGTGCTGGTGGTGAAGGAGCTGCCCAGCCTCCAGCCAGCTCCCGCTGGGGACGTGCCCAGGGGCCCCATCGCCCCACGGCTCTCCCCAGGCGGTGAGAGGGGGCAGGGGTGCCGAGAGCCCCGTCCCACAGGTCCGCTCGGCTGGCCAGGGCAGGACCAACGCACTGTTCTGCTTGGCTTTTGCCGTAGGCTTTTCCGCCTCGCGCTGGAGGCTCTGGAGCCGGCTGCCAGCAGCGTGGAAGCGGAGGCAGAGATGGAGGAGGAGATGGAGTGGGAGGCAGCGACGGACCCACCAGCAGCAGGACAGGCACCCGCTCCCCACCCACTGCCCGCAGTCACCGTAGGCTGCCTGCCGTCGGGCTGGGGCTGGGGCTGGGGCTGGGGGGCCCCGCTGCAGGGACTCGGCGCCTGGTCCCCTTGTCCCGGCGGCACAACCGCCACCACCGTGCTGCCCTGCGCTTTCTTTGGGCCGGGCAACCCAAGCCTCACCGGGTAGTGCCTGGCCCCCAGCCCCAGCCAGGGCTTAACCCTGGCGGCAGAGTCCTGCTCTCCCCGACGGAGATGTGGGGCTTGGCGGGGCTGGAGGGCAGCTTGCAAGAGAAAGATTCATAGTTTGTTGTAGCGAGACGCTGTTTTGTGAATAAAGAGGTTTACTTAGGTCTTTCAGACCGCAGCTCTCTGCCTTTCTTTGCTTAGGGCACAGGTGGCATCTGCAGAGCTGTAGTTTCCACTTGCTCTGGGTTCCCAGGGCTGGAGGCGGCTGGGGCTGCTGGCACGGCTGCCCCGGGGGCAGGGGGTACCTGTGTAGAGAGGGGGTCCCTCCCACTCAGGGGGGTCACGGCACTGGGCACCAGGGAGGTTCAGGGGCTGGTGGAGAGCGGTGTCCCCAGCAAGCAGCAAAGCTGTCCCCAGCAAAGAGTGAGCTCGGAGGTGACCGACCCCTGCAGCGATGCCACCAAAGCAGGCGGGAGCCCTTCTGCTCCCCTTCCTGCCAGAGGAAAAGGGACTCCCGGGTTGAGCCAGGGTCAGGCCGTAAAGCGCAAGATCTCGGAGGCTTTGAACGAACCTACACCCGCTCAGGGCTTTGTTTGGTGTCCCGCTTCGCTCTGCCCCGCGCCATCGGGAGCGTGGAAAGCGTGGGTGCAGAGAGAGAGACTAGACGGAAAGCAAAGCAATCCTCGCCCTGCCCGATTGCAGCCGCCGTGTGATGGGGTGACCCTGGCCAGATGCCAGGTGCCCACCAAAGCCGTTCTATCACTCCCCCTCCTCGGCTGGACAGGGGAGAAGAAAATATAACAAAGAGCTTGTGGGTTGAGATAAGGACAGGAGAGATCACTCACCAATTACCATCACGGGCAAGACAGACTCAGCTTGGGGAAAATCTAGGCGTTACCACTATCGCTGATGGGCTCGGACTTGGCCAGCGGCAGGTCCGTCTTAGAGCCGGCTGGTATGGGCTCTCTCGAACACAGGGGAAGCTTCCAGCAGCTTCTTACAGAAGCCACCCCTGTAACCCCCCCCTCCCGCTACCAAAACCTTGCCACACAAAGCCAGTACATTAGTATATATCACTTCTCTAAATAAAAATTCCCCGTAACATCAACTATCCTCAAATAAATAAATTTAGTATGAAAACCTTAAACCCTCCCCATGCGGAGCATCTGAAAGTAGCTGGTCAAGGAGTATAGGACTCTGAGACCCTGTCACCTGCCAACTAGCTGAGGGCACGCTCTGCCACATTGTCCGCACCCCTCGTGAGGAGTGGACATTGCATCATCGCCGGTGCCCAAACTTGGCGCATTGCTAGCGGGCGATCCTCTCGTGGGGCTTTGTGCCAGAAATTGCAGCCCCCTGGGCAGGCATGAGAACTGTTTTTGGTCGCCCTCTGCAGCCTCTTATTGGACTCAGTCTTTGTCACCTCGTCAGCCAGGGCGTTAATGGGAGATGGTGTCAAAATGCGAACTAAACCCAAAGTAAACAACATCCTTTGGTCTCCCCTGTTCCCAGCATGTTCTGCTCCATCCTCTTCCAAAGGACCAAAGCAAGGCCGACCAGCCTGTGCTGCCTCCGATCTCCTTTCTGGCCCTTCCCGAAGACAGGAGCCACATTTGCTTTCTCCCAGTCCTCGGGAACCTTTCCCAATTGCTGCAACACTTCCAAGATCATTGAGAGCAGCCTCATGGTCACGTCAGCCAGCTCCCTCAGCACCCGTGGGTGGATGCCCTGAGGCCTTGGCATGGCCCCATCCCGGCCCCCCCGGTCTCTAGGAAAGAAAGATCAACTCTCCATCGGTGTGACCATGAAAGGAAATTTATTGCCACCAGAACCCCGTGCCCATCGTGGTCCACAGCCGCAGAAGATGCTGTCTGCCCCTGGCCGCAGGCGATGATGGAAAGCTGCAGTGACACAGGAGGGGTGATGAGGAGCTGGCCTTGCTGCGTGCTCCCCTTCTGCTCCAAGCCAGGCTTTTGGCTGCCAAGCCTCTGACCTCCTCCCTGACCTGCAGAGCCGGAGCTCAGCTCCGCTCCAACCTACCTGAGGAGAGGAGCCTCATTCCTGCTGCTGCTGCCAAGAGCCGCCAAGGCCTCTTGTTTTTTCCAGGATGTCTCCTAAGGCAAAGAGGCAAATGTCAGAGCGTTGCCCTCCAGCCCTGTCTCGCGGCCCTCCCCTACGCCTGGGACATGCTCGGGGAGAGAAAGATCAGAACTTTACAGTCGGGACGTAGCAGCAGGCAGAGCCGAGCATCGCTTCGTGCGGGGCCCGGCCACCCCACCAGCGCCGGCTCTGCACGCTGTCGCCTTCTCCTCCGTCGTGTCCCATCATGATCCCCTCATAAAGGCACTCAGACTCTGTGAAATACCTCTTAACATCCTATTTATCAGAGCTAGCGCTAGAAAGAAAGACTGATAGAGATAGTCCCTTCAGATGCTAGGAACCTTGCAAAACAGCACCGAATGCACCTCCAATCCCGATGCAGGGTGCTGTGCAGACACCGCCTATGGGAAGGGTAAGGCCATTTTGGCCATTTGAGCTGTTACAGGATTTTCCTACGAGGCCATGCAGGCGGCATAGTCGCTGGTACATGGGGGAGCTGCCCGCAGGCTCCTCGGTCGCAGCGAGCTTGCTAAGCTCCTCCTGAGGCCAAGGGACGGGATGTGCACAGAGCAGCACAGGCTTGGGTCTCCTCAGGTGCGGTTAACTGTTAGGTGGCTCTCTGAACTCCTTGGCGGGCAATGGGCTTTGGTCAGGATCCCTTCAGCTGCCAAGGGCTGAAGTTGCTAGAAACCCGCTCAGAGGCCATCTCAGCCCAGGAAGCCTTGTTTGGCACCAGGTTTCCCCCTTGCCACCCTGTTGACATCAGGCGAAGGAGCGTGGTCTCAGGAAAGAGCCCCGTTTGCCTTTACTAGCCTGCCCAAGGTGCCGAAGCCCCTTGCCGCTCTTCACCAGGCTCTTGCCAGTGAGGGGCTGCAGTCAGAAAGGGCAAAAGTTGGTCTCACCTCCTTGGGTGCTCCCCTGACGGCGCTGCCCAGGCCTCTCACTGCCATCTGCCGCACGGCGCCGATTCCGTGCTGGGATTTCTCCACCAAGACACCTAGGACCCTTTCCAGGGACTTCTTCTCCATGACTGGCGGATCCTTCATCAGCTGCAATAAAGCAATATGCCCGTGAGTGCCACCTAAGTCGAGGCACACCACGCGAACGGGCTTCGTAGAAAGGAGGATCCGTTGGATCCCTTGGATGGTGACGCTCTCTTCTGGCACCTTCTTCCTTCAGAAAGAGGCGTCCCAAGCAGCAGTTTTCTAAGAGAAGCCCTCTGCACCCTTCCTTCCCCTCCTGTTGCCTCACCTCAGCAAAGAAAGCTGTCGCTGTGAGCTGCAGGTTTTCCGAGGGGGAGTTCAGCCACTGGGAGAGGGCCCATATCACACCCCTTGTGACCAGCTGGTTGCGAAGCAGGACACTGCACACAGAGAAGGCAACTCACGGTCACGCGGCAAGGACGCCGGCCACGACCCCAAACTTCCCCAGCTCCCTGCACACATGGGAATGGCCCTGGCACCCATGTCCCCGGGCACAGCCACCCACGAGAAGGTGAGACGCAAGAAGAGGATCTCACCTCGTCAGGAGACACACGCCGTCAGCGTGAGCCTGTGGGTTTCTGAGGGATGCCCACGCTCCCTGCCTCCACAGCAGCAGCAGCCATCTCTCCTCCATGCATCTGCTCAGCACCAGCTCTAGAGCCTCACAGTAAGGGCTGGGAAAAAGAAAGCCCAAAGACATCTCAGGTCGCAGCAGGTCCAGGGAAGATTTGTCTGTAGCAGAGCTAAAAGGCTCCGCTGCCTCGGGAGGTGTTGGTTCACTCATCCCACACTCCACGCCCGTGAAAATGGACATTTTCATCCTTTGCCATGCCTCAGGCCACTGACAGCAGGAGGAAACCCAGGGTCCCCGTGCTCCCTCGATGCCAGATGCCCAAGGTGCTCCCTAAGGGCTCTTCTTACCAGCATTCTATGAGACAGCCCCAGTTCCCCCCAACCCTTGAGGACCAGGAGCAGGGGCAGAGCCTGCCGCTACGAGGACGCGACACAACGGCTCCGTCCGCCTATAAATTTTAAAGGCAGGAACACCACTGCTGCAGCCAAGCCCTGCGGCCACACGCTGCCAGGCCACAGATTACACGAGCTAAGTCTCCACCACGCCAAACCACAGACGGCCGTGGCCAGAGCTGGGCCACAGCCCCCGGGCCGGGAAGGGTCTTCTCCCCCATCCGCAGGGTGCTCGGCCGGACCATTCCCACGCAGGGTCTCTCCCCAGTCCGCGGAGGGACAAGAAGGACGCCCTGCCACCGGGGTTGCACACCAGGCAGGATGAGAGCAACCGGCGATGCCAACCCCGTGACTCCTTCCTCTCTGGGAACGGACATTTCTCCAGGAAAGAAGAGAAGTCGAGCCAGCCCTGGCAACCTGCTGCCACGCGTAGGAACCTGGGCAGGCCCAAGCGCTCCCTCAGCGCCACAAATGAACACAGCTGGCTGGGGAAGTAAAGCTCCCCAACTTCCCTGCCCCTCCTGCTCCTTACCTGCGCAGCTTGTCCTCCCTCCTTGATGCACTGAAGAAGAGCCCTCTCTGGTATCTGAGAGGGCCAGGCAGCATCACCTCACCCAGCGCCTTGCTGATCTCACCCAGGAGGCCAGGAAGGAGACGGGGAAGCAGGCGCTGGACCCTTTCCTTGGCTGGCAGCACGAACACCACCTCGGAGATGGCACAGGGGAGCTGCAGGGAAATTCGGCCAAGAAACACCCATTCAACAAGGGCTTTGCCCACCAGTGCACTCCCGCTGCCTCCCTTGGGGAGCTTTTGCTGCCTGCAGGTCTCATGCCAGGGACAGCCTTGCGGTCCAGGACCAGAAAAACGTGTCCTGGCCCCTCACAGCCCCAGTGCTGAGATGCCCCAGCACGTTACCCCTGTGCAGTCTCCCCAGGCGTTTGCTAGAAAGCAGACACGAAGCTGCAGGAAGGCCTCTGCCATCGAGCGTACCATGAGGGGCTCCAGAGCAGCCTGGCTGTGGTCCGGTTCGTGAGCGGAGGAGTGGGGCCCAGGGCTGTTCTCTCCCGCTGCCTCCAGCTTCTGTGTTAAGTACTTCAGGACCTGAACCCCAAGGCTGC
Source organism: Haliaeetus albicilla (assembly GCF_947461875.1). Lineage (NCBI taxonomy): Eukaryota > Metazoa > Chordata > Aves > Accipitriformes > Accipitridae > Haliaeetus > Haliaeetus albicilla. The sequence goes on along the minus strand of NC_091484.1, from coordinate 12,282,136 downwards.
TTCTCCCCAGGATCCTCCACAGCTCCATCGTGTCCCTGCAGGGCAAGAGACATTCACCCTTGAGCTCATACCCTTGGTACTTGCGGTGCCCTCACCAGAGCCCAAACTCTCTCCTTGTCAGCAGTGGGGCTTATGATGCCTGGTTTTTTCCGGAGACGGGAGCACATGGCCTTGCAATGCTCAGACCTTTTGGGAGACGAGCGACCTTGTTCTTCTTTGGATTCCTCTTAACACGGGCAAGCCACGTTTAATCACAGAGGGGCAAGATGGGAGTGCACGGACCTGTCCATGGGCAGACGTTTCTGGAGGAGGCTCTCGACCACAGGCTCGTGGTGAAAGCAGGCCAGGAGATACACTGCGTGGAGCAGGAGGCGCCTGTGGGTGTCCTTTTGCACAGTCTGCATGCGGCTGTAAAGGACGCGCAGGACTTCTGGCACCTGAAAGGAAGAAGACGAGAAAGAATGCCACAACGTGTCCTTTCCCCGTACTTCTACAGAACACAAACACGGTCAATTAGTTCACGAGCAATGCCTGCTCCCTTGACACGCTGTCAGGGTCTAGTCCTAAACTTCACCGTGCCGCTCTGCCCAAGCCCTGGCTCACAGGTCGGAGCGAGCGTGCCCTTGGCACGCAAACACGCACGTGCCCTCGGTTGCTGCACTTGCCTGGGCCCAGCGGTGCCAGGGGCTGAGCACTTTGCCTACACCCAAGAGATGGACAAGTTTCTCACCAAACAGCCTGGGTAACCCTGACCACCGGGCTGTGGCAGTGCAAGATCAAAACCAAAACCACGCTCCAAGCCCATAAAGAAGCCTCACAGTGAAAGGACAGGAACGGGAAGGTCGGTGCATCCCAGGGGTAGCTGTCTCACGGCAAGGACCTGCTCCAGCAGGAGACTTTGGACTGCCCGTGCCCATGCCCCCCGCTCCACAGAGCAGAATGTGGCAGGAGGTGCTAACACGCAGCTCGGACCGGTGATACCCTTCGTCTCGGCACACAGGCTGCGTTTCTTTAGCTTGCGTCAACTGCGCGAGGTGTAGTGCAACAGCCAACAGGGAAAAGTCAAAGCCAAGCCGCAAAAAATGTCCCTCTTACCTCCTGATATATTTGCTGTCCACATTTTTCCAGAAAGGTAGTCATCCACATCTCAGCGGCCCACGCACGCTCGTCTCTGGTACACTTCAGGCTTTCCGTGATGGTGCTCATGAAGTCTGCGGCCTCTGGTGGGGGGAAATACTTGCAGACAGTCTGGAGTGAAATCAGAAAGAGGAGAGACCCGGTCACAACTCTGCATCTCTGCAGAACGGGAAGGAGCCTTGAAGGGACTCTTAAGTTCAGCGGGTCGCCTGTCATGGAAGGGGCAATCACAGTACACTCCTGCCATTTATGTTTTATGGAGCCAAGAGATTTAGAAGTGCCTCCCCTCACGTTTGCTTATCTGCAAAGCTCGTCTTCCGACAACAGCACTCTCTCGTGCACACACACACACACACACACACAAACACGACGTGGTATCCGCTCCTTTGACAGCGTGCCTAAAGGCCAGGCACGTCTCGGAGCCTCCTGCCACTTGCCCAACAACGGAGGTGCTGGCATGACAGCTCCCTCTGGAAATGGCGTGGGAGCCTGGAAGGAGCAGGGGGATGTGCAGGAGCCCAGTCGCCAAGCCCCATACCGGGGCCGGTTACCTTTGCTATTTCGTAAGAGGTCTCAAGCAGAGGCACGTTGTCGGTGGTGTCCAGCCCTTTACGCAGGCATGCAATGTCACCCGCCTCGGGTGCCACCTTCCTGGTCTTGGCTGGGAGAAGCACCAGGTAAAAAGGAGAGTCACATTTACAGGAACCCAACCATCAGCCCCAGCTATCGAAAAAGGAGGACCCGGGGTTGGGGCAGCAAAGGCCAGGAATTTGGCGCAGCGGGATGTGACAGGGATGGCTCTGGGAGGGGGGAAACGTCCTCAGCACAGAGGGATGCTGCTCCCTGAAGCGCAGGCAAGAACTCACTTCTAACCAATTTCTTTGCGGGGACAGTGATTTTGTACGGCCACAGAACACCCCGTCTACAACCTTCCTCCCTTGCGGAGAGCATTTCTTGGCTGGCTGGAGAGGGGTCTAACCAGAACCCCCTCCCCAACCTCACGCTCTGGGCCAGCAGCGGAAGTCCCTGCTCCAAAACTCTGGGCAGCTAACTGATTTCCCCTCTGGTCCTGGGCAGATTTTCCTGACCAAGCCTGGCAAGCCCCCTCTGTCCTCACCTCGCATTTGCAGAAGGTGACCCAGGCAGACCCCTGCCCAGCGGCGGGACGTGGCCAGGGATTCGGTAGTCAGAGGTCCCAGCAGCCCCACCAAGAAGCCAAATTGCTTGCAAGCGCATCCTCTCTGCAGGGGCAAGAGGCGGCAAAAGGGTCGCAGGGAGACCCGGTGCCCGCTCACCTCTCCCGGCCATGCTGCCCGGAGCAGGGATCGGGCAGAGGAGAGGGCAGAGGTGCTGCCCTGCCGCTCCGCAAGACCTGAAACCCAGCGCCCAGCCAAGCAGGGCTCTCTTCTGGGAGAGGCATGGGGCACACAGGAGCTCCCTACTCACCGTGACCTCGAATCGCTCCTCGCAATCACCCAGCAGCTGGGCGCAGACCTGCAAGGCCCTCTCCCGCTCCCACGCTTTGGCCGAGGTGAGCCAGCACTGCAGGACCTGGCGCAGGGGGTTATCCTGTCTCACGACGGGCACCTTTCTCTCCCCGACATCCCTCTGTCTCCCTCCTCTGGACCCTTCCTCGACGGCCTGCCCTGCGGCTCGGCACGGCCCCCAGACCCACCGAGCACTGGCAGTGCTGCCTTCGCAGCCCCGCTCTCTAAGCCCCCCCAAATCTCCGCCTCAGCTTCTTTCCCCATCACCCCATGACTGCGCACATGGACCACATCCTCGAAGGAGGTAGAGGTCACCTCCGCCTCGAGAAGGACTGCTAAAATCCGGCCCAGACCCTTCCTCGACGGCCTGCCCTGCGGCTCGGCACGGCCCCCAGACCCACCGAGCACTGGCAGTGCTGCCTTCGCAGCCCCGCTCTCTAAGCCCCCCCAAATCTCCGCCCCAGCTTCGGAGCGACTCTTTCCCCATCACCCCATGGCTGCTCACATGGACCACATCCTCGAAGGAGGTAGAGGTCACCTCCGCCTCGAGAAGGACTGCTAAAATCCGGCCCAGACCTTCCAAGCACAGCGTGTGCAGGGTCTGAAAGCAAGAAAAGGAGGACTGAGGTTTGGCATCACGGGGGGCTGCCAGGGCACGCTGAGGGGGGATCCTGGCCAAGAGGTGGGCAGCGCCACGATGGCGGGTACCTGTATGTTCCGAGTTTGCCTCGCTATCTTCCCTCTCCCTTCCATCTCCTCCTTGCAAGGAAAGGACAAGATGGTGTGGCAGCACTCAGCCAGCAGGCTGCAACTTTCCTTCCTGCTCAAAGATGGCTTCAGCTTCCTGGCCAGAGAAAAAAAAGGAAGAGAAAAACAACACGGGGACTCACTAGCTCTCTCCAGAGCGGCTCAAATGACAACTGGGTTTGTCCTCATGGAGAGACATCAGAAACGGGAAACGTCGTCCCACCCCGCAGACCCTGCTACTCCCAGAACTACGGATAAGGTCACAGGGCTCCGGGTGGGGAAACAGAATGAGTCCGAGGGTCTGGGCTGTGGACCTTACCTCAGCTGCACCAGACCGAGAAACACTTGGGACGCCGTGGAGTCCCAGGGCTCCTCCATTGTCCGGTCCTGCAAGTTCAAGAGACACACACAAAGTGGGCGGTGGGGACAGGCTTTTTGCGGGGGACAGGCTCTGCTGCCAGACCTACGTAGAAATGCTTGCACGCTTCTAGTGGCGGGGCTGGTCGTGTTTTGTGGGGCCAGAGCACACAGGCAGCACATGTATATCCCATGCTGAACGGCCGCGGGCGCTGGCGCTGAGCAGCTCCTTGAGGAAATCCAGAACTGCCCTCATCACCTGCCGTGGCTTCCCACCCGTGAGACCTCTCCCCATGTCTGACAGGGCTGGACATGGCCCTGGGCACCAGGGCAGAGCTCCTCAGGCACACCAGAGCCCCAGGGAGATGGCAGAGCATCCCCTCCACAGGAGAGAAGCCCCAGTGCCTCTTGGCTCCCTCCTGGGTTGCTCTTCTCTTGCCTGAAAGAAGCCTCAGGGCTCCTCTGCCCTCCCTGTTCCTTCAGTAAAGGCTCCCTAGCTCCTCTGGCACCCAGCAGCTCCCCGACACCCTGTGGTACTTGCACAGACCCCACGGCCACGCCTGACCTTGGTCGCCCAGAAAGCGTCTTGGTACAGGAGGAGCTGATCCCAGGCGTATTCCCGGTGCTGCTCCTCGCGCAGGAGGACGCCAATCATGGCAGCCACAGCCCTGAGGACAGCTTGCTTGTCCTGGAGAGGGAAGGGAGGGCTGAAGATCTGCCGAGCGCTCAGCAACCCCTGCCCACGAGTCCTACCCCTCCCAGAGAGAAGGGCTCACTCCGGAGGACGAAAAGCAGTTCCCCGTGCTGGCACCCAATGCCCCGCTGCTAAAAGGTCCCAGGATTTGACTGCTTCTTGTCAGCCAAATACTACCAGCCCTGGGCATGGGACTGGCAGACTCCTGGCCTGGGGGGGGCTGCTTTCTCAGTCCCTGGGCTGGAAAGGCAGCTGCCCTCACCTCTTCCTCCTCGCAGCCCAGCCAGTTTTGCACCACGTAGCAATAGAGGGGGTAAATGTGTTTGCAGAGCTGCGCTTCCCCGACACGAGGGAAGGGGCATTTGTCCCAGGAGCAGAAGTAAGTCTTCACCCCTTCCGACCATTGCTCCAGAACTGCACCAAAAGAAAGGAAAAAGGGGCAGGTGGGCGCCTGCGGCGGGAAGGGTACCTCGCACCCTCACCCAAGCCTGCTTTCAGCACAGCCCCCAGCTTGCCAGCTTTTGGCTTGAGGCCACATCTGGATTCAGGGGCGCAGATCGTGCGCTCGAGGTGTCTGCGCTCTTTCTCTTCTCCTCCCCACCACAGCTTCTCCTCCTCACGTGCCTGTTCCCCTCCAGCCTATACCCGCTGCATCCCTCGCCCGTCCCTGCCCAAATATTTGCCCTTCAGCACAGGCACGTGAAGCCGGTTGAAAGGCTCAGGACCAGGCAGCCCAAAGGCACCCGTGAGTTCCTCTGTGCAGGTACCCAGCGTCTCCACATCCTGCCCACCAGAGACGTCTGACGCTTCACCCGCCGTTCCTACGTGCTCACGGCAGTTTGGCATTGCCAAAATAGCGAGGTCGGGCTCGGATGCGCCGAGATCGGAGCGAGCCAGCCCGTACCCTTCCCCTGCCTTCAGGGCCACGGCTGAGGGTCTGACACTCACCACCGCAGACGGCACGCCGGACCTGTCCGCTCCCCACTCGGCTCAGGACGGCGTGGAGGGCGAGCAGCGTCATTCCGGCAAAAGGGATGCATCGCAGGGCTGCAGAGAGGGCAGGGCAGAGGGATAGAGCGTGGACGCAGTCAGCCGGAGCTGTGGGGGGGGCCTGGGGTCCAGCCCTCAACGGCACTGCCCATCAGAAGGGCCAGGAGTGTTGGGATGGGGGGGATGTGCTGCAGGGCCAGGGGGACATGAGTGATATCTGAGGGATGGGGGAGGCCCCCGACAATGGGGAGGGCTCCTGCTTTCCTGAGAGGGAGCAGGGAAGGGCTTTGGCGGGCATGGGGAGGATGGTGTGGGGCAGAGCCCCTGAAGGTTTGGTCCCTGACACGTTCCTGCCCTCAGAGCACCTCGATTGAGGCTGTGAGGCAGAGCTCCCGCTCAGCCCCAGCCCTGGCAATGGAGCTGGCAAGGAGGCACCGCAAGCCCATAGGCCTCCAGTTCAGGACAGAGCATCTGGGAGGGGAAGGATCCCCTCTCCCGGTTATCACAGACCATCACTCAAAGCAGGAGGCCAGGGTTCCATACCGTAGCTGCTGGCCAGTTTGCCCAGGGTGACAAAGACAAATTCCTCGGAGGTTCCCCCCACGGCTTTCAGGTGTCCCTGGAGCTCGGACATCACGAAATGGAAGTGGGAGCCAGCCAGCGCCACCAGGATGTCACTAGCGGCTGTCCTCACGTCATCGGTCACACCCTAAAAAAGCACCATAGGTGAAACGCTCCGCGGGAAAAAGGCTGAGGCGCTCGGACGGGGATAAACCGGCCAGCAATGACCTCAGGGCTAGCCGAGAGACAGTCCCGTCTCCCCAGCAAGACCCCATGGGGACGTCGGCGCCCCAGGCCAGGCATCCGCCCCTTTTTGTGCCCTGGGGAAGGCGAGCAGGACGGGCAACAGAGACTTGAACCCAACTCTCCCCAGGCAGACCACGTCCGCCCCTCTCCGGAGGTCTCGACAGGCTCTCACCAAGTGCCCCACAAGAACGAGTCCCCAGAGCCTCTCCTTAAGCCAAGACTTGCCAGCAGCTGGAATTGGGAGCCTGTGTGTCCCAGCTCCATCCTCCAAGCACGGCTCATCAGTCGCCTCGCACAGAGGGGCTCGCTGGCTCTATACGCACCCCAGCGCGGAACTGGATACGGTCTCTCCTCTACAGGGAGGGCTCCCCAGGACAAGGAGCTCTCACAGGGGCATTGGGGAACCTCCGTCTTCAAAGAGAACAAGCTCACCTGGGCGGCTCTTATGTCACCAGACGCTTCAGCTATCAGGCGGTTCAAGAGACCGCTCGGCAAACGGCCGTCACCTCCCTGCAAGGCGCTCTCCAGCTGGCGGTAATTCTGCACTCGGTCACCCTGAGGACAGACCACGGAAGGGAGAAATTAAGACTTACTTTGCCCTCGTTCCCGGGGAGCTGCGAGCTGCCAGCCCTTGCTCTCTGGAGAGCCTGCGAACGGCACCATCGCCTCGTGCCCCCAGCTCGTGTCTGCGACAGAAAGGAGCGGAGGGAGCAGCTGCCCTGCAGACGGTGTCCGAGCACCAGCCACCGACCCGAGGTCATACCGACGCCAGGCCAGGTCCTCCCCAAACCCACCACTCCTATGGACATAGCCCAGCGCCAGAGGGAACGTTCGGACACGGGACGTGCGGCACTTGCCCTCTCCTGGGCAGGGAAGGCAGGGCTGGTGGGGGGAAGCCCTCAAGCCTCTGGCAGCACAGTGGGATGCCCCCGTCTCACCTCGTTGTCTTGTAGACGCTCCAACAGAGAAGTTGCAACGGCAGCAAGGGTGGGGCCAGCCGCAGGGACAGAACCCATCGCCCTGCTTCTGCCCCCGGGATGCGTAGGTCTTGGTGGGGGACCTACACACGGGCAGCAACCTGGAAGGGAAGAATCCAACAGCTTTCGGAGGGGCCCAGCGACGGCGTGGATGGAGACAAGCTGGAGGTCAATCCCCATTAGACATCCAGGGCGGACATTTGCAGCAAGAGTCACGAGAGGCCAGCGAGGCCACCGGTGGGCTCTCCGTCCTTGGAGATGCTCAAACCTCGAGGGGACTCGGTCCACCGCAGACGACCGCGATGGGTCCTGCCTCCAGCGTGCTTTAGCCCCCTGCCAGCCCCTCACCTTCAAGCACTCTCAGCCTCCTCATCGCAGCAGGATTCCCTGGATGGACAGACTGGTCTCTCCAGGTCTTCCTCCTGTGAAAGCTGGGAGCAACTGGCCCAGGGAGGGACGCTGGAGCCGCAACATCAGAATGGAACATCAGAACCGAACATTGTGACATCATCACGTAACCCGGCTGTCCCTCAGACAACACTTCACCTGGGGTCCCTGCAGGGGGGAACAGCACGGACCCGGGGCGAGGATGGGCCTTTCGAGAAAGCTATTGCTCAAAACCATCTGCGGGCTACAGGCAAATTCAAGCCGTAGGGAACGGGGAAACCCTGCGCTGCAGGGCCCCGCAGCGTGGCCCCTGGCCCCGTGTCACTGCAGCCCTTTGTGGGCTCGGGGGAAAGAGTAGCTGCCACTTCCCACCGAGTTTAGCTGGAGTTGTGGTTACTCATCAATACTTTAAATCCCTGCTTGTTCCTTTCTGATAGCGGCTGGGTTCGCTCCAGGAGCTGCTATTCTTCTGTGTAACCTGCGGGAGACCTCCCCCGTTTCCCTGCAGAGACCTTTCCGTTTTGGTCCAGGCAAATGACTCCGTCTCTCTCTCTCTCCCCAAAAGGTGTCTTTTCCCTCTATATTAAGATAGAAAATGGTAGGCTGAGGCAAAGCTGATCAGCAGAGAGAACATCGAGCGCCACTCTCCCCTGTCTAGAACAGAATGAGGACAGTCTAGAACAGAACGCCAACTCGAAGCTGGCAAAAACGCCAAACCAGAAGGATGTATTGGTCACAACCTTGCCAGTGAGACAAAGGGAGTCAAAAGAATCTGAGTTTACACAATAAAGGGGGGTGAAAGATGATGTTTAGTGCCTACATTGTTGAAATTAGCTGAGGCAGAGACAGTCCTTGATAAGAAGAGCTGGTCCCAAGAACCAGCCAATGAGGTAAAGACAGTCCTTGATAAGAAGCAGGAGCAGGCCCCAAGAGCCAGCTAAGACTGGTCTTGCGGCTTGGGTGAATACCAAGAAATCACTGAGCCTGCGCAAGGAAAAAGGTTACTAGCGGTGACGAAGAGGAGTCATCTATCTTCATCTCTGCGACCACCGGACGACCACCATAAAGAGGCCCTGCGCAGGTGCAGTTGGGAGGGGACTATGGAAATGACCTCTCGGAGCAAATTTTAATATGACGCGGGGATAGGTCATGCATATGTATAGGCGTATTGTGAATATGTACTACCTGACTGTATAAACTTGAGGCGAACTGCCGAGTCGGGCGCGCACGACTTTGGTGGGACTACCCCCCGTGCCGCCCAGCGCTGAATGAACATGCCTACTTTACAATCTCACTGATTGTGGAGCCTGTTTTCCGCACGTCACCAGTGCCACTGCTAACGTGCATGTTTCCAACCACAGCACATTATAGCAGCCAGCACGTCATTGCCTTTACCCACACAGGCCTGGGTGCGAGAGCATAATCATGGAGTCAAGGACAGATCAATATGATCATCGTTGAAGACCCTTTACTAGAGCATCAGACATCATTTTATACGTTGTTTACATCCGTACATGCGTTTAGCTATTTTACTATTGGTTACACACATGCTTCACGCGCTGTCCACGCGCCCAGTTACACTTAATAATTGGTTATATCAACACTGTACACGCGCATAAACATAAGACATAATTGGTTATGCTTACTAAAACATGCGAACCTTGTCTCAGTCTAATTGGTCAAGATAAACTGCCGAATTGAGGTTCTTTGTGCCAAGTTCCCATGCGCACCTGTGTTCTTCTGATTGGCATCTTTCTTTTTTTGTCTTCTTGTTTATTCTGTTCAAGGCCTTCTAAAGGCGTGTGGAATGCTCTTGCGACCGTTAGCTAAATATGTGTCCACACCTGGGCGTGGAGAGAAGGACTTAGACAGCGAGGACCGTTGGCTGTCGTGAGCCGAGGTGGGTTTGGTAATTCTGCTATGCCCGGACTTCTGCAACACTAAGGAAGCCTTTCCTAAAGCTGAGCAGAGCGCTGATGTCATGGCAGTGCCTTGACCAGGAGAAACCCAGCAATACTTGAGCAAAATCAAGTTGCAAGCACTGGTTTTATCTCGGGATGTTTTTCCCCTTTTTCCAGACTATTTTTCACCTTTTCAGATGATAAAGTTACCGTCACAGTTCCTTGGTTTTGTGCTTATTGATAGTATAGAATCATAGAATCATTTAGGTTGGAAAAGACCTTCAAGATCATCGAGTCCAACCATCAACCATGCCCCCTAAACCATGTCCTGAAGTACCCTGTCCGCTCGCTTTTTGAATATCGTCAGGGATGGTGACTCAACCACTTCCCTGGGCAGCCCATTCCAATGTCTGACAACCCTCTCAGTAAAGGAATTTTTCCTCATATCTAACCTAAATCTCCCTTGCTGCAACTTGAGGCCATTTCCTCTTGTCCTATCTCCAGCCACCTGACAGAGGAGACCAACACCCACCTCACTACAACCCCCCTTCAGGTAGTTGTAGGGAGCGATAAGGTCTCCCCTCAGCCTCCTTTTCTCCAGACTCAACAGCCCCAGCTCCCTCAGCCGCTCCTCATAAGACTCGTGCTCCAGGCCCCTCACCAGCTTGGTTGCCCTCCTCTGAACACGCTCCAGCACCTCCACGTCTTTCCTGTAGTGAGGGGCCCAAAACTGAACACAGGACTCGAGGTGCGGCCTCACCAGTGCCCAGTACAGGGGAACAACCACCTCCCTGCTCCTGCTGGCCACACTATTTCTGATGCAGGCCAGGATGCCGTTGGCCTTCTTGGCCACCTGGGCACGCTGCTGGCTCATATTCAGCCGGCTGCCAACCAGCACCCCCAGGTCTTTCTCTGCCGGGCAGCTTTCCAGCCACTCTTCCCCAAGCCCGTAGCGCTGCATGGGGTTGCCGTGACCCAGGTGCAGGACCCGGCACTTGGCCTTGTTGAACCTCACACGATTGGCCTCAGCCCACCGATCCAGCCTGTCCGGATCTCTCTGTAGGGCCTCCCTACCCTCAAGCAGATCGACCCTGCCTCCCAACTTGGTGTCGTCTGCAAACTTGCTGAGGGTGCCCTCGATCCCCTCGTCCAAATCATCGATAAAGGTATTAAACAGAACGGGGCCTAACACCGAGCCCTGAGGAACACCACTTGTGACCCGCCGCCAACTGGATTTCACCCCATTCACCACAACCCTCTGGGCCCGGCCAGCCAGCCCGTTTTTCACCCAGTGAAGGGTGCACTTATCCAGCTTCTCAAGGAGTATGCCATGAGAGACAGTGTCAAAGGCCTTGCTGAAGTCGAGGTAGACAACATCCACAGCCTTTCCCTCATCCACTAGGTGGGTCACCTGGTCACAGAAGGAGATCAGGCTGGTCCAGCAGGACCTGCCTTTCGTAAACCCATGCTGACTGGGCCTGATCCCCTGCTTGTCCTGGACTTGCCATCTGAGCGCTCTCAAGACAAACCGCTCCATAATCTTCCCCGGAACCGAGGTCAGGCTGACAGGCCTGTAGTTCCCCGGATCCTCCCTCCGACCCTTCTTGTAAATGGGCGTCACGCTGGCAAGCCTCCAGTCCTCTGGGACCTCCCCTGTTGACCAGGATCGCTGATAGATGACAGAGAGTGGCTTGGCAAGGACCTCTGCCAGTTCCCTCAGTACTCTTGGATGGATCCCATCAGGTCCCATAGATTTGTGAGTGTCCAGATGGCATAGCAGGTCCCTAACTAATTCCTCCTGGATTAAGGGGGGTATGTTCTGCTCTTCATCCTCGCCTTCCAGCTCAGGGGGCGGAGTACCCTGAGGATAACTGGTCTCCCTATTAAAGACTGAGGCAAAGAAGGCATTAAGTACCTCAGCCTTTTCCTCATCTCTGGTGGCAACGTTCCCTTCTGTATCCATTAAAGGACAGATATTCTCCTTGGGATTCCGTTTACTGTTAACATATTTGTAAAAACATTTTTTCTTGTCCCTTACAATAGTGGCCAGATTTAGTTCTAGCTGAGCTTTTGCCTTTCTAATTTTCTCTCTGTATGGTCTAACAAGATCCCTGGACTCCTCCCAAGTTGCCCGCCCGTTCTTCCACAGATGATAAACTCTCCTTTTTTTCCTGACTCCTAGCAAAAGCTCCCCGTTCAGCCAGGCCGGTCGTTTTCTTCAGCGGTTCGACTTGCGGCACGTGGGAATAGCCTGGTCCTGAGCCGTTAAGATTTCCTTCTTAAAGAACGTCCATCCCTCCTGAGCCCTTTGCCCTTCGGGACCGTCTCCCAAGGGACTCTCAACCAGTGCCTCGAAGAGGCCAAAGTTTGCCCTCCGGAAGTCCATAGCGGTGGTTTTGCTAACCCCCTTCCTTGCCTCACCCCAAATTGAGAATTCTATCATTTCACGGTCGCTAAGCCCAAGACAGCCTCCAACCATCACACCTCCCACCAGTCCTTCCCTGTTTGTAAACAGTAGATCTAGCAAGGCTCCTCCCCTGGTTGGCTCACCTACCAGCTGTGTCAGGAAGTTATCATCTTCCACACACTCCAGGAACCTCCTAGATTGTTTACTCTCTGCTGTGTCGTATTTCCAGCAGACATCCGGAAAGTTGAAGTCCCTCACAAGAACAAGGGCACGCAATTCTAAGACTACTGCCAGCCGCTTGTAGAACGATTCATCCATCTCTTCAACCCCGTCGGGCGGTCTATAACAGACTCCCAGCACAATATCTGCCTTATCGGCCTTCCCTCTCATCCTCACCCAGAAGCACTCCACTTGGTCCTCACAATCGTGTAGCTCTATACAGTCCAAACACTCCCTAACATAGAGAGCCACCCCACCACCTCTTCTACCTTGCCTCTCCCTTCCGAAGAGCTTCTAGCCATCCATTGCAGCACTCCAGTCACGGGAGCCGTCCCACCACCATGTTTCCGCGATGGCAACTAAGTCATATCTATCCCGCTGTACAACGGCTTCCAGCTCCTCCCTTTTATTGCCCATGTTGCGTGCGTTGGCATAGGTGCATTTGAGCTGGCCTATCGAATCCAGCCCTAACACTGGCACGCTGCCCCCAGGCTCATCCCTGGTGCACCTAGTTTTATCCCTGACCCCCTTCAAACCTAGTTTAAAGCCCTCTCTATGAGCCCCGCCATCTCCCAAGCGAGGATTCTCTTACCCCTTTGGGCTAGCTGGACACCATCTGTCGCTAGCAAGCCCGGTGCTGTGTAAACCTCCCCATGATCAAAACAGCCCAAATTCCACCGACGGTACCGGCCTCTGAGCCACAAATTAACCAGGTGTGTTTTCCTGTTCCTTTCAGTTCCCTGCTAGGCGGGGTTTGCTGCTGTGCAGAGTTAGTCCTTAAGCAGAACTTGCCCCACCACGACGTTTGAGGCATTAACGCCTTTGGTCTCTCACAACAATAACGATAATATTAACAACGATAACGTGGCGCTGCTCCTGATAAAAGAATTGGAGTCTACAAAAAAAGCGATGCACAAGGCAATTGCTCACCACTCGCCGACAGATGCCCAGTTAGTCCCCGAGCAGAGATCCACCCCCCAGCCCCGCTCCCGCCCAGTGTATATACCGGGCATGACATCAGTGTGTTATCAACATTCTTCTCATCCTCAATCCAAAGCATAATGCTGTACCAGCCACTAGGAAGAGAACTGTCTCCCAGCCGAAACCAGGACACCATGCCGGAGGACATCGGCAGCACTCAAGTGATACCGAAAAGCCAGTTGAAGAAACTCCCTAAGACTCGTTTTGGAGTTTTAGAAAGCAGGCATTCTTTATTGCGGCGCTGGGTGTACGGGGGATAGTTCCACCTAGCGTGCATACCACAGCTTTAGCACTAACAGGTTATATAGAATAACTAATTGCATATTAATCGGATTAGTATACATGTACATAAAAATAATTGCAACTGATTATCTCAGTACTACCTACATCCGATCATGCGCAATGAAGGATCCATTTGAGTCGAAGGGCTGCTTTTGCGACCACCGACCCATTTGAAGTTCTTGTTGGCTGTCCTTGAAGTCTTTATTCTTGTCCTTGTTCTCTGATCTTGAAGCTTAACGCAGCTTCAATCCCATGTGGTCAGGTTCAACATTGTTCTCATCTAGCGTACAGGAACATCTAGTCATAAGAGCAAAGAACTGCAAAACTTATGAGTAACTACCTCTACTAGTTAATTGCTTGGCTATACTTTTGTCTATTGTTTCAATCATAGTGTTGGTATAAGATTTCTAATAATTATTTACGAAATCTCACTTTTACAGTCACCTAGCAGCAAACCAGTTTCCACGGCTGGTACCAAATATTAAAACCATCAAAATATTTAGACATACCATACAGAATGTATGGAAATATGCTATCAAAGCGGGCTCGCGGGCTGCTCGGGGGACAACGAAAGAGCCAAGGAGATGGTCCCCTGTTGAGGATTTCTTGGCTGGGCGAGGGCATGTGAGCAATCCAGCCGTTAGCTGGGAACGAAGCATAAGTTTACAAAGTGCTGAAGCGGACAAGGACGCTGTGTCCTTGTACGCTGGGAAAAGGAAGATAAGAAGAGCCTGACAAACAGCTCCTGGATGCCGAAGAATGAGATAAGTAACTGCTGGACACCTCGTGAAGAAGCTTGCACAGCCAACAGAGGATAAGATAGCGTCGCGTGAAGCGGGGTATTGTACCCATTAGAGTATTGTATAAGGCGCGCGCACAAGCGCATAAGGTATATGACTGTGCTAAAAGTTGTGGTAAAGGGGCTTCACTCGATCACATTGGTCTGTGTGTGACGTCCCCCGTGGATCCTCCGCAACATTTGGCGCCCGAACAGGGACCCTCAGATCAGCACTTTATCATCTCTACGAGAATTTCTGGTGCGACTGAACCGACGAGGGAGCGGAGAAGCCGGCTGAGACTTTCCTGCTGCCCCGGCAGGATGGCGTGAGCTTCAGCTAAGCTGGGAAGAACGACATGAGCTTTAGCTGAGCTGGGAAGACGAGGAGGCGCGCGCAAGTGAACAGAAGTTTGAATCTCGCCCTGATCAGGTGAGCGGTCGGAGAAGGAGATGGGGTTGGACAAAGAGCAGGAAGCAGTCCTAAAACTCCTTCGTTATCTTCGCTCTGAGAGAGGACTGAAATGCGATAATTCTGTGATAAAGGGGTTGCTTTTATGGGCTTGGAAGAGAGAACTTATTCCGAGTATAAACGTCGCGTTTGAAGTAGCGACCTGGGATAATCTAGGCAAGGCGCTGTGGGGCGCTATTAGCGGCGGGGGGATAAGGCAAAGGAGGCAAACAAATCCGCAGCGCACTGGAAGGTAACTCGAGACGTGCTGCAGGCACCGAGGGTGGACCGGCAGGCAGCCGCCGCTGTCTGCGCGGCGGTGGCCCCCTCTGCTGCCTCCAGGGCTGCCGCGTCAGCCCATCCCGCTGGAGTTAGGGGGACGTTCTCTACACAGCTATCTCTACCCCCCCGAACATCCATTTCTGCTAATGCTGAGACGCCTGCACAAACACAGCCTTTGCCTATACCCAGCCAGGTCGCTGGCGCCGAAGATATCCCCCTGCCTGTTACTCCGCGAGAAGCGGAGGAATTAGGGGGGGCCGACTGTCGCCCGGCAGGTCCGGAGCCGACAGACTCGGAGGTGGTGAACCAGTTACAAAAACTGACAGTACGGTCAGAAGAACCAGAAGTGAGGGGGAGATATTCATCCTCCCGAAAGGGTGAGCCGAGAAGGCAAGAGAACAAAGATTTCGGCCGTATGCCAGCCCCGCTTTCTCCCCCCCCGCCCTCCGCCCGCCCGCCGCGGCGTGTGTCAGCCGGCCATGGAGCGGCCGCCGCCAGCGCCGCCGCCGCCGCCGGCCCCCGGGCAGCACCGTCCGCGCCCCCGCGCCCGCCCTTTAACCCATCCCGCCTCTCGAAGCCGAAGCCATCCGCGCCCGCGATAGACGCGGAGCCGCCTGTAATAGCCGCTGCAGACGAGGGGGAGAGGCATTGGAGGGGAGTAATAAAAAATGCCGTTGTGGAAGGGACTATGATCCAAGCATTCCCAGCTGTTATACAAAAAGGATGGGAGGCGTTTCACTGGAAAGTCCTTGAGAAATTAAGGACTGCTGTGAGTCAGTACGGAATCCGCTTATTGATAAAGCCAGTAAGAAACCCTCGGTCAAGTGTTTTAATTGTGGTAAACTTGGACACATCAAGAGCCAATGTAGAGTTTCTGCTAACAAAAAGACGGTGCAACAGTTGTAAGAAAGATAACCATACCACCAAGAATGCAGGAAGAAGGGAAACTTTACACCGAGCGCCAAGGCCCCTCGCGCGACGACACAAATGCAAGGGGTTTGGGCTGCCAGCCCTCAGCCAGCCTCGCAACTGCCAGATCCGCCACTGCAGGAAGCTCCGGAGTGGACGTGGAAACCGCAGTAGACATTACGTTGGTGGATGCAGGAGTCCGCTTGGTGGACAGCAACATAAAGGGACCATGGGGGTTTGGGCTTAGTGCATTTTTAATGGGGCGATCTTCAACAGCTCTAAAAGGAATTCTGGTAGTCCCAGGGCTTATTGATGCAGATTATTGTGGGACTGTGAAAATGATGATTCATGTTTTAATCCCTCCTGTTTCTGTTCCTAAAGGTACCAGAATAGCACAATTAGTTCCATTCAGGTCGTGTGTTCCGAACCCAGGTGAAGTACAACGTGGAGACGGTGGATTCGGCTCCACAGGGAAACCGCAGGTATACTTTGCCATGGACATAACAAGAGGTAAACCAGAAAAGGTAGTGCAATTGGAAGGGCCTGACGGAGTTATCGTCAAGAAACCGATGACAATCGATACGGGAGCTGATGTTACGATTGTTTCACGCTATGTTTGGCCTCCATCATGGCCATTGATCGGTCCAAATTTTGGTATTGCAGGGATAGGGGGCACACAAGCCACCTTAGTAAGTCAGCTACCCATTACATTTGTGTTCCCCGACGGTGAACACGTTACGACGCGTCTGTATGTCATGACTACCCCAAAGGAATTGTTTGGCCTCATAGGCCGTGATTTATTGAGCCAAATGAAGGCAATGTTAGTGACCCATCCTTTTTAGGAGCGGTCACTGAGGGGCAGCCAATCCTGAAAATTAGCTGGAAAACAGATGAGCCTGTCTGTATTGATCAGTAGCCGCTAAATTCTGAAAGGCTGCTAAAAATACAAGAGTTAGTTGAGGAGCAACTGAGAGCGGGACATGTTGTTCCTTCTACTAGTCCATGGAATATACCAATGTTTACCATTCCCAAGAAGAGTGGGAAATGGAGACTGTTACGCGATCTCAGAGCTGTGAATGCGGTGATGCACAGTATGGGAGCCCTGCAGCCGGGTTTGCCGTCTCCAGTTATGCTTCCAGAAGAATGGGACTTGTTAATTATAGATCTAAAGGACTGTTTTTTCACCATTCCCTTGCACTCAGATGACGCTGAACGGTTCGCCTTTTCGGTACCATCGATTAATAAGGCAGAGCCCTATAGGAGATACCATTGGGTCGTGTTACCGCAAGGAATGCGCAATTCCCCCACGATGTGTCAGGTGTATGTGGCCTGGGCATTAGAGCCTGTAAGAAAGCAGTTTCCTCAGTTGATTATTTATCATTGTATGGATGACATTTTGATAGCGGGAAGGAACTTGCCACAGGATGAAATTTTAACTCAGTTACAGGACATCTTAAGCCATCGCGAATTAATAATCGCTCCTGAAAAGGTGCAAAAGGCAGCACCTTGGAAGTATTTGGGGTGGCACATAGATGCTAGCAATGTTAAACCTCAGAAGGTTCAAATAACATCAGAAATTTCAACGGTGCATGATGTCCGGAAGCTTGTGGGAGATATCCAGTGGGTGCGGAATCTCTGCGGTATCACTAATGATGATATGGCCCCTCTGGTAGAACTCTTGGGTACGAGCGCACATGCAGATGAGAAACGGGAAATGAGAGGAGAACAGCAAAAAGCCTTAGAATATATATCAAAGAAAATTGCATCTAGCTTTGCATCCAGGTGCAATGAGGATTTACCGATCACGTTGATGATCATTAATACAGGGGACTCTCAGAGACAACACCCTTATGCGGTAATTTGTCAGTGGGACACAAAACGCTCAGATCCCTTGAGAATTCTGGAATGGGTCTTCTTGGCCATGCGGCCAGACAAATCTATTGTAACCCAATTGGAATTATTTGCACAACTGATCATTAGGGGAAGAACGAGAATTGTAGAGATTGCAGGGACGGAACCAGAAATGTTGCTGATACCTCTGGTAAAATGGTATTTGGAATGGGGAGTTCGGCATTCTGTAGCGTTACAAGTGTCATTAGCGGGGTTTGGAGGTACAATAAGTAATCAATATCCAAAGCATAAGTTGTGGTCACTATTGGAACAGCAAACCTTTGAGCAAAAACCATGGAGGTTGGAAACACCTGTACATGGGGTAACAGTGTTTACTGATGCTGGGAAAAAGACAGGTACGGCCACCTGTACGTGGAAAGATGCTAACGATCAGTGGTGTGAGCATGTTGAAAAGGGAGAGCCTGGGGATTCTTTACAGATGCTAGAATTAAAAGCGGTGATTTGGGCACTGAAGCATTGGGCTAAGGAGCCGCTGAATATCGTATCCGATTCTCTTTATGTAGTTGGGGTGGTACAAAGGATGGAAAGAGCAATGGTAAAGGAGGTCACAAACAAAAGGTTGGGCATGTTGCTTTTGTCATTACTGTGCGGCTTGAACTCTCGGAGTGTAGAGTATTTTATAACCACATATAAGAAGTCATCAAGAGCTACCAGGTTTGTCAGAGGGAAATGACAGAGCTGACCAATTGGTTGCAGCGGCATGGGAGCCTCCTTCAGGGAATTGTTTTCAACAAGCACGGCAATCACATGTGTTCTTGCACCAACCCGCTAGGATGTTAGCAAAGCAATTTGACTTGCCACTCACTGATGCCCAAGGTATTGTTAAAGCATGCCCCGATTGTCAAAAGGAGGGGCTGGGCTTGGGCCGTGGGGTTAACCCACGAGGTCTTTTGCCATTGCAGTTGTGGCAAATGGATGTCACCCGTGTCATGTGGTTTGGTGCAAAGCGTTATGTGCATGTGTGTATTGATACCTATCCTGCTGCCATGTGGGCCACGGCACAAACTGGAGAAAAGGCCTTACATATTGAATGATATCTTCACGCTTCTTTTGCAGTGCTGGGTGTGCCTAAAGAAATTAAGACAGACAACAGCCCGGCTTATGGTTCTACACGATTTGCTCGATTTTGTAATTTGTGGGGAATTCGCCATGGTACAGGCATTCCACATCTTCCCACAGGACAGGCTATTGTCGAATGGGCCAACCAAACCCTAAAGAGCATGCTGCAAAAACAAAAGGGGGAAACCCAGGGCTTACTCCCAGAGGAACGATTGGCCAAAGCCTTATTTGTGCTAAATTATCTTAGATTGACAGGTGATCACAAAGACCCACCGATGGTAGTGCATCGTGGTCTTTTACAGGCGGAAAGGACGCAACAAAGTACAGGAATCATGGTAATGTATAAGGACCCAGAGTCCGGGCAATGGTGCGGACCCGCAGAAGTAACACTTACTGGGAGAGAGTATATGTGTTTGCTTACAGATCGAGGCATTCATTGGATCCCAGCCAAGTGGGTCAAGCCACGGCTTTGCACTGATGCTGGGTCCGGAATCGTCCCAGCGGCAACTGGCACGGTACCGGCGGGTGCTGGAGCCACTGCTCCGACAGATTCCGACTAATAGAGTATTACACTTTAGAGGACTAGCGGACGTTGAGTCCTTCAGAGAGGTTTTTGGTTAAGGCATTATAAGGAAGTATATGATTTATCGCTTGTAGAAGACTTAGGACAGCGTGCTTTATTGTATATAGAACTTGCATTAGGTAAAAAGTGTGTTAAGCATAATTTGATTAAACATAGTGTGATTACGGGAAGACAGTGTGGGGTAAACGCAAAAGTTAGCTAAAGCCAAAATTAGGGGTAGGGTCTATTTCCATTAATAACCTGGGAACGAGGTTATGATTGTGTTTCCACAGATACAGGCCCACGACGGACTCCCACTCGATTTGTACGACCATCATCATCTGGAGCATCATAGATGGTGCGGCAATATGAATGCCACCTCAGCCAAAAACTAATGTATAGGTCACCTTGGCTAACATAACAGGTCAAGATTCTCTGTGCATTGCAACCGCATCACAAAGCCCATGAACCAATAGACAAGATGGCTATGACTTGTGCAGCGCGCCTGGCCAGCGAGTGCATGCGTCATAGGTTGCAGATTTTGGTACCCGCTGGCCACGTGTGCTGAAACCCGTTCCTCTGCAAATGGATAAATACCGGGATTTGCCAAAGAGCATTGGGCTGGTGTACGGTAAGGCCATCGTTGCCTCTGTGGGGACACCCACGGAAAGCTGACACCTACCGATTGCTGGGCTGAGTTCGCGGAGCAAGACGGCACAAGAATGTATGGATGGTTCATCTTCCTCATAGTCCTCATGGTTCGGGTCATTAGGGGTAACGGATTGGCTTAAAGAATTATGGGCATTGTTGTAGTTATTGTGATTTTAGCTATTGTAATAATTTTACCTTGTTTAGCTTGTTAAGAAAAAATGGCATCCCAAGTTACTAAGCAAGCCTGGATTGCTCAAAGACAAAAAGGGGGATTTGTTGAGGATTTCTTGGCTGGGCGAGGGCATGTGAGCAATCCAGCCGTTAGCTGGGAATGAAGCGTAAGTTTACAAAGTGCTGAAGCGGACAAGGACTCTGTGTCCTTGTACACTGGGAAAAGGAAGATAAGAAGAGCCTGACAAACAACTCCTGGGTGCCGAAGAATGAGATAAGTAACTGCTGGACACCTCGTGAAGAAGCTTGCACAGCCAACAGAGGATAAGATAGCGTCGCGTGAAGCGGGGTATTGTACCCATTAGAGTATTGTATAAGGCGCGCGCACAAGCGCATAAGGTATATGACTGTGCTAAAAGTTGTAGTAAAGGGGCTTCACTCGATCACATTGGTCTGTGTGTGATGTCCCCTGTGGATCCTCCGCAACAGTCCCCAGCCCATGGAGCTGGCCCTACGCCCCGGCCCGTCTGCAGGTGAGACCTGCTGGGTCCAGCTGCGCTGCCCTCAAGACGAGCTGGTGGGGGGAGGATGGCGGGCTGGCAGGTCCCCTCTGCCCACCCCGGTGTCCTGGGCTGCCCCCTGCCCCCCTCCCTGGGCCCGGCCAGGCACAGGGGGGTGCCGGGAGCTCAGGAGAAGGGGAAGCCAGAGCTGCCCCCTCGGGACTGCAGGGCTGGGTGCTGGGCTCCGGAGGGGGAACCCCACTCCCAGCTGAGCCTCGAGCTGCGTCACCCTCCCAGGCTGATCCCTGAAGGGGCAATTCAGATTGCAACCGAATCTCAGCGGTGGGCATTTGTGAGCGAGGAATGACCTGGCGTGGAGGACAAGATGGCGCAGCTGCAGAAGGGTGTGAGAGACTGAAAGAGTTAACGTCTCCAACATTGTGGTGGGGCAAGTTCAGCTTAAAGACAAACCCTGCAGAGCAAGGAACCAAGGTGGGTAACCCATCCGCTCAGACATCAGCAGCTCAGGCAGGAGGGGGAGGGCGTGCTGGTGGTGCGGGAGGGTGCCCAGCTCCCTGTTCTGATAAGCTCTTCTGGTACAAAGACCAAACAATGGCCACGTCTGCAGGGAAGGAGAAGTTACTCCACAAAGGACCCCCAAGCCCAAAGGCTCACAAACTGCTCATTAGCCCGACGAGTTCGGGTGCCCGCCCGAAGGAGGGGCAAGGATGATAAAAGGAGCAAACTAAAGCCCCGGTCGCGCAAGCCCACTGGAGCTGGACCCCTCGGCTGACTGAACCAACGCTGGGCCCAGGGCCGGTGAAATTGCGCTCTCTTGCTTTCTCCATCTCTCTGTCTCCTTCTCCCTTTGCTTTTCCTTTTCCACAATCCCTACACCTCATCCGTTTTGAGACATAAACCGTTGACCAAGTCTGAGACTAAGAGTGGATCCAGCCGTCCCTGGGCGGGGACTCCTCCTCTGAGGAGGAGTCTAGAAAGCAAGGGGGTCTGCTCTGAACCTCGTGGCTCAACGGGAGGGATCTCCTTATTCCCTGAATTGATGTGCATGGTTACCCTGGGTTACCCGGTTTACAGAAGTAGTCTCATGCCAATTCCTGTTGTGAGAAACCTTGCCACCTACTACCACGCCTCCCCAGTTCAGTTTGCTTCTGTCATGAATAAAATCTTTAACTGATCGTTTGGTGTCGTTTCACCGTAATTTAGCCCGAGGGAATTTCGAATTAAACACGACTCCCCGGTCTGTCCAGTCTGGGTGGTGACAAAGGGCTTGAGCTGGCTGGCGGCAGGGATGCCAGGACCAGCAGGACTCCCTGCGAGGGAAGGGGGTTGCCCTTGGGGAGGAGAGCAGAAGCAGCCACGGCGTTGTCCTGCAGCCGTCCCGGGATGGGAGCGCTCAGGGGCCGCCTTTGGGCAGCGGAGCTGGGCTGGGGGATGGACCCCCAGCCGGGCTGAGGTGCCCCGTGCGACTGCTCAGGGCTGGGTGCTGGGGCAAGTGGCTACGAGGGATCTCCTCGTGACGCATCTCTGCAGACTCCTTGGAGAACCGCTGGCGGCAGCAGGACTCTGCCCAGCGCGGCGTTCCTTCGTCTTAGGTTCTACCGAAGCGCAAAAGCGTGCTTCGTTCATCTCGAGGGGCAACACAAAAAGTCCCCGGCCTTCCCCGTGAGGCTGCAGCCCCTCAAGGGCTTGTCCCCAGTCCCCCGCTGCGCAGCCGGCACCGGAGCTCCCGTGTCACAGAGGTGTGATGTCACGGCCCGTGTTCCAGCTGCAACTGCCAGTGCCCGGCGACGAGCGCAAGGCAGACGACCTTCTTCTGCCCTGCTCCCGACGCAGCCCTTCTGCCCTGCTCCCAGCCCAGCCCTTCTCCTGTGCTCGCGGTGCCTCGGAGTCATGAGTCAGCCCTTCTCGCCTCTCCCAGCGCCTCGCTCCCCATCTTGGTGCTGCCATCTCGGTGGCACGGTGAAGGCCTGGAGGAAGAGGACGCTTGTGCCGCTGGAGGTACAGCGCCGCTCCGCGGAGGCGGGCAGCCCCGCACTGCCCGGGCAGGCTGGAGCAGGCACTGCGGGGGTGGCGTGGGCTGGGGGCCCCGCTGTCGGAAGCTCGGGGGGCCGGGAGCTTGGCTTGCCCTTGCCACCCATCCCTGCAAGGCCAAGGGCTGGGAGAAGTCCTTCTGGGCTGCTCGTCCCCTGCTGAAATCATCGAGCATCCCTGCCTGGGGGGACACGTCAGCAGGGGAAGCCCGAGCGAGCGCCCTGGGCTCCTGCCGGAGGGAGAGATGCTGGCCGGGAGCAGCCGGGTCCTGCCTGGAGCCTGAGCCGGTGCCTCCTCTGCCCCTTTCCAGGCTGGAGCCAAGGGAGCTCAGCCCTGCCCATGGAGCGGCACGGAGCCGAAAAGCCGCCTGCGCAGAGTAAGGAGCTTCTGGGTGCCGAGGCAGGCACGGGGCCGGGGTCTGCGCCTGGCGGGGCCGGGCTCTGTGCCCGGGGCCCCGCGGGGCAGGGAGCAGGGAGCAGGGAGCAGGGCCGCTCACCCCTGCCCTCTCTGCTCCGGCAGATCCGGAGGATGTTGCCGCTTCCCAAGCTGCTGAAGGGCGTGAAGCGCAGGACGGTCCGGCTGCGGGCGCTGGCCCGTGAGTGCTGGTGGGTGCTGGTGGCGAAGGAGCTGCCCAGCCTCCAGCCAGCTCCCGCTGGGGACGTGCCCAGGGGCCCCATCGCCCCACGGCTCTCCCCAGGCGGTGAGAGGGGGCAGGGGTGCCGAGAGCCCCGTCCCACAGGTCCGCTCGGCTGGCCAGGGCAGGACCAACGCACTGTTCTGCTTGGCTTTTGCCGTAGGCTTTTCCGCCTCGCGCTGGAGGCTCTGGAGCCGGCTGCCAGCAGCGTGGAAGCGGAGGCAGAGATGGAGGAGGAGATGGAGTGGGAGGCAGCGACGGACCCACCAGCAGCAGGACAGGCACCCGCTCCCCACCCACTGCCCGCAGTCACCGTAGGCTGCCTGCCGTCGGGCTGGGGCTGGGGCTGGGGCTGGGGGGCCCCGCTGCAGGGACTCGGCGCCTGGTCCCCTTGTCCCGGCGGCACAACCGCCACCACCGTGCTGCCCTGCGCTTTCTTTGGGCCGGGCAACCCAAGCCTCACCGGGTAGTGCCTGGCCCCCAGCCCCAGCCAGGGCTTAACCCTGGCGGCAGAGTCCTGCTCTCCCCGACGGAGATGTGGGGCTTGGCGGGGCTGGAGGGCAGCTTGCAAGAGAAAGATTCATAGTTTGTTGTAGCGAGACGCTGTTTTGTGAATAAAGAGGTTTACTTAGGTCTTTCAGACCGCAGCTCTCTGCCTTTCTTTGCTTAGGGCACAGGTGGCATCTGCAGAGCTGTAGTTTCCACTTGCTCTGGGTTCCCAGGGCTGGAGGCGGCTGGGGCTGCTGGCACAGCCGCCCCGGGGGCAGGGGGTACCTGTGTAGAGAGGGGGTCCCTCCCACTCAGGGGGGTCACGGCACTGGGCACCAGGGAGGTTCAGGGGCTGGTGGAGAGCGGTGTCCCCAGCAAGCAGCAAAGCTGTCCCCAGCAAAGAGTGAGCTCGGAGGTGACTGACCCCTGCAGCGATGCCGCCAAAGCAGGCGGGAGCCCTTCTGCTCCCCTTCCTGCCAGAGGAAAAGAAAAGGGACTCCCGGGGGTAAGAACCAGGGTCAGGCCGTAAAGCGCAAGATCTCGGAGGCTTTGAACGAACCTACACCCGCTCAGGGCTTTGTTTGGTGTCCCGCTTCGCTCTGCCCCGTGCCATCGGGAGCGTGGAAAGCGTGGGTGCAGAGAGAGAGACTAGACGGAAAGCAAAGCAATCCTCGCCCTGCCCGGATTGCAGCCGCCGTGTGATGGGGTGACCCTGGCCAGATGCCAGGTGCCCACCAAAGCCGTTCTATCACTCCCCCTCCTCGGCTGGACAGGGGAGAAGAAAATATAACAAAGAGCTTGTGGGTTGAGATAAGGACAGGAGAGATCACTCACCAATTACCATCACGGGCAAGACAGACTCAGCTTGGGGAAAATCTAGGCGTTACCACTATCGCTGATGGGCTCGGACTTGGCCAGCGGCGGGTCCGTCTTAGAGCCGGCTGGTATGGGCTCTCTCGAACACAGGGGAAGCTTCCAGCAGCTTCTTACAGAAGCCACCCCTGTAACCCCCCCCTCCCGCTACCAAAACCTTGCCACACAAAGCCAATACATTAGTATATATCACTTCTCTAAATAAAAATTCCCCGTAACATCAACTATCCTCAAATAAATAAATTTAGTATGAAAACCTTAAACCCCCCTCATGCAGAGCATCTGAAAGTAGCTGGTCAAGGAGTATAGGACTCTGAGACCCTGTCACCTGCCAACTAGCTGAGGGCACGCTCTGCCACATTGTCCGCACCCCTCGTGAGGAGTGGACATTGCATCATCGCCGGTGCCCAAACTTGGCGCATTGCTAGCGGGCGATCCTCTCGTGGGGCTTTGTGCCAGAAATTGCAGCCCCCTGGGCAGGCATGAGAACTGTTTTTGGTCGCCCTCTGCAGCCTCTTATTGGACTCAGTCTTTGTCACCTCGTCAGCCAGGGCGTTAATGGGAGATGGTGTCAAAATGCGAACTAAACCCAAAGTAAACAACATCCTTTGGTCTCCCCTGTTCCCAGCATGTTCTGCTCCATCCTCTTCCAAAGGACCAAAGCAAGGCCGACCAGCCTGTGCTGCCTCCGATCTCCTTTCTGGCCCTTCCCGAAGACAGGAGCCACATTTGCTTTCTCCCAGTCCTCGGGAACCTTTCCCAATTGCTGCAACACTTCCAAGATCATTGAGAGCAGCCTCATGGTCACGTCAGCCAGCTCCCTCAGCACCCGTGGGTGGATGCCCTGAGGCCTTGGCATGGCCCCATCCCGGCCCCCCCGGTCTCTAGGAAAGAAAGATCAACTCTCCATCGGTGTGACCATGAAAGGAAATTTATTGCCACCAGAACCCCGTGCCCATCGTGGTCCACAGCCGCAGAAGATGCTGTCTGCCCCTGGCCGCAGGCGATGATGGAAAGCTGCAGTGACACAGGAGGGGTGATGAGGAGCTGGCCTTGCTGCGTGCTCCCCTTCTGCTCCAAGCCAGGCTTTTGGCTGCCAAGCCTCTGACCTCCTCCCTGACCTGCAGAGCCGGAGCTCAGCTCCGCTCCAACCTACCTGAGGAGAGGAGCCTCATTCCTGCTGCTGCTGCCAAGAGCCGCCAAGGCCTCTTGTTTTTTCCAGGATGTCTCCTAAGGCAAAGAGGCAAATGTCAGAGCGTTGCCCTCCAGCCCTGTCTCGCGGCCCTCCCCTACGCCTGGGACATGCTCGGGGAGCTGGAGGGGAAGGCTGGAAAGATCAGAACTTTACAGTCGGGACGTAGCAGCAGGCAGAGCCGAGCATCGCTTCGTGCGGGGCCCGGCCACCCCACCAACGCCAGCTCTGCACGCTGTCGCCTTCTCCTCCGCTCGTGCCGAGCCCTGAGCGAACCCTTCTGCGGCTGCCCTGCCAAGGCTGGCCCCGGTCTCCCTGGGCGGACGGGGAAAGCGCAGTCCCCTGTGGCTGTCTCTGTGGGGAGCGCAGCTTCGGGCTCCAGCCCTGACTCTCACCTAGGACTGCGCTGGCGGCCGAGTGCAGCGCTCGGCCGTTCTCCAGGCGGCGGCTCCTGGCGATGCCGTGGAGCCTCTCCAACATAGCAGGGGCATCTCTGACCTTGGGGGAAGCAAAGAGGCACGATTTCTTCGCTGGCCAAAAAGGTCGCTCCGCTGACCCACGGCCGGTCGAGCTGGCTCGGCCACGAGGGGAAGGAGAAAGAGCGAGCAGGTAGCCAGGAGGGCAGGCCGTGTCTCAGCACCAGCTGCCCGGCTCCCATCCCGCCCGGCTCCCATCCTGCCCACCCTTGGCGTGTCGCCTCACGCTCCCTTCTCGGTTCGGGGGAACAGCCCTGCGGCTGCGACGTCTCCCCCCCGGGACACAGCTCACTCACCAGGCAATGGCCAACCTCGTACTGCAGCTGGGCTGCGCTCAGCCCGATGGAGGTGACGACGGTCTCCTGCACCCGCTCCGGCACCAGGAACGGAGCGCAGAGGTAGAGGGTGGTCCTGCACACCTGAAAAAAGAGAGTCGTGCCACGTTGTTCCTCCCCCGTTGGAGTGGCCGGGGTCCTTCCCAGGAAGCTCATCCAGCCGAGCTCTGCTGAGCTCTCCCTAGCAGAGGGGGCTGCCCCAGGCGCAGTCTCCAGGCGGGGAGGGCACTGCCTGCAGCAGTTCACCAGGCAGCTTTCTGTGGCTTTCGACAGTTTTGCAAAGAAGAGCTGGGGGCTCTTACATTGGAAACTTCAGGGATGGGATCCCGGAGGTGCAAGAGAAGGCTGACCCAGGTTTCCCCCACTTCTCTGGTGAAGAAGGATCTTTTCCCGGAGGCGGAGGCGGCGGCGGCCAGGGCAGCGTAGAGGCTGAAGGCTGAGAAGCGAAGGACATCTGGCTCCTGCAATTCACAGACCCCATCTGTCAGCTGGGTAACGAGGGCACCTCCTACCACATCAACAATCGTGCGCTGCCTGTGGAGGATGGCAGCCCAAGAAATAGCTGTCGTCCGCTCATTCCCACCCTCAAGAAGCCAGTATGTAAAGAACCGAAACAAGAATCCCTGATCAGTAAGTCAGTGTGCTTGAATACAGTTCTTTGGAAAACTATGTTTCGGGACCCAGGTTTGGAAAGAAGGTTGCCTCATCCAGACCCCTTCTCCACCACATAGGTCGTGAGTCCGAGTGTGACTCCCAATCTACGGGGAGTCTCAGGGCACCTGAGCATCTTTCTGGCAGGGGAGCTGTCTAAAGCCCGAGAAACCACAGGGGCACGTGAGAGACCCTGTTGTCCTGGGGGAAACACGGGCGCTTCACAGCACAACCCACCCTACCCGCGCAACAGTGGGGAAAAATGCTCAAAGCAGACATTCCGCCAGCAGAGACCCTCCCTGCAGCATGGGGAGGTCCCAGCCCACCCCACTGCCTCTCAGACAAGCAGGAGAAAGTTATTTCACTCACCGCCTCAAAGAACATCTTGGTGGACCTGGCAATATCTTTGAAGGCAGACCCCAAGCCCTCCGCCTTCAGCTTCCTCACCACCTCCGCCAGCGCCAGCATGCTCTCGGCAGCCACCACAGGACATGTGGTGTTCTCCAGGCCCCTCTGCAGCACCTCCAGGATGGCCGCCTTGTGCTTCTGCACCTGCAAAGCCAAAGACACCCACAAGCTTCTCGCTAGTCCTGACCCGAATGGCTTCTCTTTACCATGGCTGATGTTTTGCACCAGGAGGTGCTGTCCCGTCATGATCCCCTCATAAAGGCACTCAGACTCTGTGAAATACCTCTTAACATCCTATTTATCAGAGCTAGCGCTAGAAAGACTGATAGAGATAGTCCCTTCAGATGCTAGGAACCCTGCAAAACAGCACCGAATGCACCTCCAATCCCGATGCAGGGTGCTGTGCAGACACCGCCTATGGGAAGGGTAAGGCCATTTTGGCCATTTGAGCTGTTACAGGATTTTCCTACGAGGCCATGCAGGCGGCATAGTCGCTGGTACATGGGGGAGCTGCCCGCAGGCTCCTCGGTCGCAGCGAGCTTGCTAAGCTCCTCCTGAGGCCAAGGGACGGGATGTGCACAGAGCAGCACAGGCTTGGGTCTCCTCAGGTGCGGTTAACTGTTAGGTGGCTCTCTGAACTCCTTGGCGGGCAATGGGCTTTGGTCAGGATCCCTTCAGCTGCCAAGGGCTGAAGTTGCTAGAAACCCGCTCAGAGGCCATCTCAGCCCAGGAAGCCTTGTTTGGCACCAGGTTTCCCCCTTGCCACCCTGTTGACATCAGGCGAAGGAGCGTGGTCTCAGGAAAGAGCCCCGTTTGCCTTTACTAGCCTGCCCAAGGTGCCGAAGCCCCTTGCCGCTCTTCACCAGGCTCTTGCCAGTGAGGGGCTGCAGTCAGAAAGGGCAAAAGTTGGTCTCACCTCCTTGGGTGCTCC
Organism: Haliaeetus albicilla; assembly: GCF_947461875.1. Taxonomy (NCBI): domain Eukaryota; kingdom Metazoa; phylum Chordata; class Aves; order Accipitriformes; family Accipitridae; genus Haliaeetus; species Haliaeetus albicilla. The sequence goes on along the minus strand of NC_091484.1, from coordinate 12,253,451 downwards.
CCTGACGGCGCTGCCCAGGCCTCTCACTGCCATCTGCCGCACGGCGCCGATTCCGTGCTGGGATTTCTCCACCAAGACACCTAGGACCCTTTCCAGGGACTTCTTCTCCATGACTGGCGGATCCTTCATCAGCTGCAATAAAGCAATATGCCCGTGAGTGCCACCTAAGTCGAGGCACACCACGCGAACGGGCTTCGTAGAAAGGAGGATCCGTTGGATCCCTTGGATGGTGACGCTCTCTTCTGGCACCTTCTTCCTTCAGAAAGAGGCGTCCCAAGCAGCAGTTTTCTAAGAGAAGCCCTCTGCACCCTTCCTTCCCCTCCTGTTGCCTCACCTCAGCAAAGAAAGCTGTCGCTGTGAGCTGCAGGTTTTCCGAGGGGGAGTTCAGCCACTGGGAGAGGGCCCATATCACACCCCTTGTGACCAGCCGGTTGCGAAGCAGGACACTGCACACAGAGAAGGCAACTCACGGTCACGCGGCAAGGACGCCGGCCACGACCCCAAACTTCCCCAGCTCCCTGCACACATGGGAATGGCCCTGGCACCCATGTCCCCGGGCACAGCCACCCACGAGAAGGTGAGACGCAAGAAGAGGATCTCACCTCGTCAGGAGACACACGCCGTCAGCGTGAGCCTGTGGGTTTCTGAGGGATGCCCACGCTCCCTGCCTCCATAGCAGCAGCAGCCATCTCTCCTCCATGCATCTGCTCAGCACCAGCTCTAGAGCCTCACAGTAAGGGCTGGGAAAAAGAAAGCCCAAAGACATCTCAGGTCGCAGCAGGTCCAGGGAAGATTTGTCTGTAGCAGAGCTAAAAGGCTCCGCTGCCTCGGGAGGTGTTGGTTCACTCATCCCACACTCCACGCCCGTGAAAATGGACATTTTCATCCTTTGCCATGCCTCAGGCCACTGACAGCAGGAGGAAACCCAGGGTCCCCGTGCTCCCTCGATGCCAGATGCCCAAGGTGCTCCCTAAGGGCTCTTCTTACCAGCATTCTATGAGACAGCCCCAGTTCCCCCCAACCCTTGAGGACCAGGAGCAGGGGCAGAGCCTGCCGCTACGAGGACGCGACACAACGGCTCCGTCCGCCTATAAATTTTAAAGGCAGGAACACCACTGCTGCAGCCAAGCCCTGCGGCCACACGCTGCCAGGCCACAGATTACACGAGCTAAGTCTCCACCACGCCAAACCACAGACGGCCGTGGCCAGAGCTGGGCCACAGCCCCTGGGCCGGGAAGGGTCTTCTCCCCCATCCGCAGGGTGCTCGGCCGGACCATTCCCACGCAGGGTCTCTCCCCAGTCCGCGGAGGGACAAGAAGGACGCCCTGCCACCGGGGTTGCACACCAGGCAGGATGAGAGCAACCGGCGATGCCAACCCCGTGACTCCTTCCTCTCTGGGAACGGACATTTCTCCAGGAAAGAAGAGAAGTCGAGCCAGCCCTGGCAACCTGCTGCCACGCGTGGGAACCTGGGCAGGCCCAAGCGCTCCCTCAGCGCCACAAATGAACACAGCTGGCTGGGGAAGTAAAGCTCCCCAACTTCCCTGCCCCTCCTGCTCCTTACCTGCGCAGCTTGTCCTCCCTCCTTGATGCACTGAAGAAGAGCCCTCTCTGGTATCTGAGAGGGCCAGGCAGCATCACCTCACCCAGCGCCTTGCTGATCTCACCCAGGAGGCCAGGAAGGAGACGGGGAAGCAGGCGCTGGACCCTTTCCTTGGCTGGCAACACGAACACCACCTCGGAGATGGCACAGGGGAGCTGCAGGGAAATTCGGCCAAGAAACACCCATTCAACAAGGGCTTTGCCCACCAGTGCACTCCCGCTGCCTCCCTTGGGGAGCTTTTGCTGCCTGCAGGTCTCATGCCAGGGACAGCCTTGCGGTCCAGGACCAGAAAAACGTGTCCTGGCCCCTCACAGCCCCAGTGCTGAGATGCCCCAGCACGTTACCCCTGTGCAGTCTCCCCAGGCGTTTGCTAGAAAGCAGACACGAAGCTGCAGGAAGGCCTCTGCCATCGAGCGTACCATGAGGGGCTCCAGAGCAGCCTGGCTGTGGTCCGGTTCGTGAGCGGAGGAGTGGGGCCCAGGGCTGTTCTCTCCCGCTGCCTCCAGCTTCTGTGTTAAGTACTTCAGGACCTGAACCCCAAGGCTGCTTCTCCCCAGGATCCTCCACAGCTCCATCGTGTCCCTGCAGGGCAAGAGACATTCACCCTTGAGCTCATACCCTTGGTACCTGCGGTGCCCTCACCAGAGCCCAAACTCTCTCCTTGTCAGCAGTGGGGCTTATGATGCCTGGTTTTTTCCGGAGATGGGAGCACATGGCCTTGCAATGCTCAGACCTTTTGGGAGACGAGCGACCTTGTTCTTCTTTGGATTCCTCTTAACACGGGCAAGCCACGTTTAATCACAGAGGGGCAAGATGGGAGTGCACGGACCTGTCCATGGGCAGACGTTTCTGGAGGAGGCTCTCGACCACAGGCTCGTGGTGAAAGCAGGCCAGGAGATACACTGCGTGGAGCAGGAGGCGCCTGTGGGTGTCCTTTTGCACAGTCTGCATGCGGCTGTAAAGGACGTGCAGGACTTCTGGCACCTGAAAGGAAGAAGACGAGAAAGAATGCCACAACGTGTCCTTTCCCCGTACTTCTACAGAACACAAACACGGTCAATTAGTTCACGAGCAATGCCTGCTCCCTTGACACGCTGTCAGGGTCTAGTCCTAAACTTCACCATTCCGCTCTGCCCAAGCCCTGGCTCACAGGTCGGAGCGAGCGTGCCCTTGGCACGCAAACACGCACGTGCCCTCGGTTGCTGCACTTGCCTGGGCCCAGCGGTGCCAGGGGCTGAGCACTTTGCCTACACCCAAGAGATGGACAAGTTTCTCACCAAACAGCCTGGGTAACCCTGACCACCGGGCTGTGGCAGTGCAAGATCAAAACCAAAACCACGCTCCAAGCCCATAAAGAAGCCTCACAGTGAAAGGACAGGAACGGGAAGGTCGGTGCATCCCAGGGGTAGCTGTCTCACGGCAAGGACCGCTCCAGCAGGAGACTTTGGACTGCCCGTGCCCATGCCCCCCGCTCCACAGAGCAGAATGTGGCAGGAGGTGCTAACACGCAGCTCGGACCGGTGATACCCTTCGTCTCGGCACACAGGCTGCGTTTCTTTAGCTTGCGTCAACTGCGCGAGGTGTAGTGCAACAGCCAACAGAGAAAAGTCAAAGCCAAGCCGCAAAAAATGTCCCTCTTACCTCCTGATATATTTGCTGTCCACATTTTTCCAGAAAGGTAGTCATCCACATCTCAGCGGCCCACGCACGCTCGTCTCTGGTACACTTCAGGCTTTCCGTGATGGTGCTCATGAAGTCTGCGGCCTCTGGTAGGGGGAAATACTTGCAGACAGTCTGGAGTGAAATCAGAAAGAGGAGAGACCCGGTCACAACTCTGCATCTCTGCAGAACGGGAAGGAGCCTTGAAGGGACTCTTAAGTTCAGCGGGTCGCCTGTCATGGAAGGGGCAATCACAGTACACTCCTGCCATTTATGTTTTATGGAGCCAAGAGATTTAGAAGTGCCTCCCCTCACGTTTGCTTATCTGCAAAGCTCGTCTTCCGACAACAGCACTCTCTCGTGCACACACACACACACACACACACAAACACGACGTGGTATCCGCTCCTTTGACAGCGTGCCTAAAGGCCAGGCACGTCTCGGAGCCTCCTGCCACTTGCCCAACAACGGAGGTGCTGGCATGACAGCTCCCTCTGGAAATGGCGTGGGAGCCTGGAGGGAGCAGAGGGATGTGCAGGAGCCCAGTCGCCAAGCCCCGTACCGGGGCCGGTTACCTTTGCTATTTCGTAAGAGGTCTCAAGCAGAGGCACGTCGTCGGTGGTGTCCAGCCCTTTACGCAGGCACGCAATGTCACCCGCCTCGGGTGCCACCTTCCTGGTCTTGGCTGGGAGAAGCACCAGGTAAAAAGGAGAGTCATATTTACAGGAACCCAACCATCAGCCCCAGCTATCGAAAAAGGAGGACCCGGGGTTGGGGCAGCAAAGGCCAGGAATTTGGCGCAGCGGGATGTGACAGGGATGGCTCTGGGAGGGGGGAAACGTCCTCAGCACAGAGGGATGCTGCTCCCTGAAGCGCAGGCAAGAACTCACTTCTAACCAATTTCTTTGCGGGGACAGTGATTTTGTACGGCCACAGAACACCCCGTCTACAACCTTCCTCCCTTGCGGAGAGCATTTCTTGGCTGGCTGGAGAGGGGTCTAACCAGAACCCCCTCCCCAACCTCACGCTCTGGGCCAGCAGCGGAAGTCCCTGCTCCAAAACTCTGGGCAGCTAACTGATTTCCCCTCTGGTCCTGGGCAGATTTTCCTGACCAAGCCTGGCAAGCCCCCTCTGTCCTCACCTCGCATTTGCAGAAGGTGACCCAGGCAGACCCCTGCCCAGCGGCGGGACGTGGCCAGGGATTCGGTAGTCAGAGGTCCCAGCAGCCCCACCAAGAAGCCAAATTGCTTGCAAGCGCATCCTCTCTGCAGGGGCAAGAGGCGGCAAAAGGGTCGCAGGGAGACCCGGTGCCCGCTCACCTCTCCCGGCCATGCTGCCCGGAGCAGGGATCGGGCAGAGGAGAGGGCAGAGGTGCTGCCCTGCCGCTCCGCAAGACCTGAAACCCAGCGCCCAGCCAAGCAGGGCTCTCTTCTGGGAGAGGCATGGGGCACACAGGAGCTCCCTACTCACCGTGACCTCGAATCGCTCCTCGCAATCACCCAGCAGCTGGGCGCAGACCTGCAAGGCCCTCTCCCGCTCCCACGCTTTGGCCGAGGTGAGCCAGCACTGCAGGACCTGGCGCAGGGGGTTATCCTGTCTCACGACGGGCACCTTTCTCTCCCCGACATCCCTCCGTCTCCCTCCTCTGGACCCTTCCTCGACGGCCTGCCCTGCGGCTCGGCACAGCCCCCAGACCCACCGAGCACTGGCAGTGCTGCCTTCGCAGCCCCGCTCTCTAAGCCCCCCCAAATCTCCGCCTCAGCTTCTTTCCCCATCACCCCATGACTGCGCACATGGACCACATCCTCGAAGGAGGTAGAGGTCACCTCCGCCTCGAGAAGGACTGCTAAAATCCGGCCCAGACCCTTCCTCGACGGCCTGCCCTGCGGCTCGGCACGGCCCCCAGACCCACCGAGCACTGGCAGTGCTGCCTTCGCAGCCCCGCTCTCTAAGCCCCCCCAAATCTCCGCCCCAGCTTCGGAGCGACTCTTTCCCCATCACCCCATGGCTGCTCACATGGACCACATCCTCGAAGGAGGTAGAGGTCACCTCCGCCTCGAGAAGGACTGCTAAAATCCGGCCCAGACCTTCCAAGCACAGCGTGTGCAGGGTCTGAAAGCAAGAAAAGGAGGACTGAGGTTTGGCATCACGGGGGGCTGCCAGGGCACGCTGAGGGGGGATCCTGGCCAAGAGGTGGGCAGCGCCACGATGGCGGGTACCTGTATGTTCCGAGTTTGCCTCGCTATCTTCCCTCTCCCTTCCATCTCCTCCTTGCAAGGAAAGGACAAGATGGTGTGGCAGCACTCAGCCAGCAGGCTGCAACTTTCCTTCCTGCTCAAAGATGGCTTCAGCTTCCTGGCCAGAGAAAAAAAAGGAAGAGAAAAACAACACGGGGACTCACTAGCTCTCTCCAGAGCGGCTCAAATGACAACTGGGTTTGTCCTCATGGAGAGACATCAGAAACGGGAAACGTCGTCCCACCCCGCAGACCCTGCTACTCCCAGAACTACGGATAAGGTCACAGGGCTCCGGGTGGGGAAACAGAATGAGTCCGAGGGTCTGGGCTGTGGACCTTACCTCAGCTGCACCAGACCGAGAAACACTTGGGACGCCGTGGAGTCCCAGGGCTCCTCCATTGTCCGGTCCTGCAAGTTCAAGAGACACACACAAAGTGGGCGGTGGGGACAGGCTTTTTGCGGGGGACAGGCTCTGCTGCCAGACCTACGTAGAAATGCTTGCACGCTTCTAGTGGCGGGGCTGGTCGTGTTTTGTGGGGCCAGAGCACACAGGCAGCACATGTATATCCCATGCTGAACGGCCGCGGGCGCTGGCGCTGAGCAGCTCCTTGAGGAAATCCAGAACTGCCCTCATCACCTGCCGTGGCTTCCCACCCGTGAGACCTCTCCCCGTGTCTGACAGGGCTGGACATGGCCCTGGGCACCAGGGCAGAGCTCCTCAGGCACACCAGAGCCCCAGGGAGATGGCAGAGCATCCCCTCCACAGGAGAGAAGCCCCAGTGCCTCTTGGCTCCCTCCTGGGTTGCTCTTCTCTTGCCTGAAAGAAGCCTCAGGGCTCCTCTGCCCTCCCTGTTCCTTCAGTAAAGGCTCCCTAGCTCCTCTGGCACCCAGCAGCTCCCCGACACCTTGTGCTACTTGCACAGACCCCACGGCCACCCCTGACCTTGGTTGCCAAGAAAGCGACTTGGTACAGGAGGAGCTGATCCCAGGCGTATTCCCGGTGCTGCTCCTCGCGCAGGAGGACGCCAATCATGGCAGCCACAGCCCTGAGGACAGCTTGCTTGTCCTGGAGAGGGAAGGGAGGGCTGAAGATCTGCCGAGCGCTCAGCAACCCCTGCCCACGAGTCCTACCCCTCCCAGAGAGAAGGGCTCGCTCCGGAGGACGAAAAGCAGTTCCCCGTGCTGGCACCCAATGCCCCGCTGCTAAAAGGTCCCAGGATTTGACTGCTTCTTGTCAGCCAAATACTACCAGCCCTGGGCATGGGACTGGCAGACTCCTGGCCTGGGGGGGGCTGCTTTCTCAGTCCCTGGGCTGGAAAGGCAGCTGCCCTCACCTCTTCCTCCTCGCAGCCCAGCCAGTTTTGCACCACGTAGCAATACAGGGGGTAAATGTGTTTGCAGAGCTGCGCTTCCCCGACACGAGGGAAGGGGCATTTGTCCCAGGAGCAGAAGTAAGTCTTCACCCCTTCCGACCATTGCTCCAGAACTGCACCAAAAGAAAGGAAAAAGGGGCAGGTGGGCGCCTGCGGCGGGAAGGGTACCTCGCACCCTCACCCAAGCCTGCTTTCAGCACAGCCCCCAGCTTGCCAGCTTTTGGCTTGAGGCCACATCTGGATTCAGGGGCGCAGATCGTGCGCTCGAGGTGTCTGCGCTCTTTCTCTTCTCCTCCCCACCACAGCTTCTCCTCCTCACGTGCCTGTTCCCCTCCAGCCTATACCCGCTGCATCCCTCGCCCTTCCCTGCCCAAATATTTGCCCTTCAGCACAGGCACGTGAAGCCGGTTGAAAGGCTCAGGACCAGGCAGCCCAAAGGCACCCGTGAGTTCCTCTGTGCAGGTACCCAGCGTCTCCACATCCTGCCCACCAGAGACGTCTGACGCTTCACCCGCCGTTCCTACGTGCTCACGGCAGTTTGGCATTGCCAAAATAGCGAGGTCGGGCTTGGATGCGCCGAGATCGGAGCGAGCCAGCCCGTACCCTTCCCCTGCCTTCAGGGCCACGGCTGAGGGTCTGACACTCACCACCGCAGACGGCACGCCGGACCTGTCCGCTCCCCACTCGGCTCAGGACGGCGCGGAGGGCGAGCAGCGTCATTCCGGCAAAAGGGATGCATCGCAGGGCTGCAGAGAGGGCAGGGCAGAGGGATAGAGCGTGGACGCAGTCAGCCGGAGCTGTGGGGGGGGCCTGGGGTCCAGCCCTCAACGGCACTGCCCATCAGAAGGGCCAGGAGTGTTGGGATGGGGGGGATGTGCTGCAGGGCCAGGGGGACATGAGTGATATCTGAGGGATGGGGGAGGCCCCCGACAATGGGGAGGGCTCCTGCTTTCCTGAGAGGGAGCAGGGAAGGGCTTTGGCGGGCATGGGGAGGATGGTGTGGGGCAGAGCCCCTGAAGGTTTGGTCCCTGACACGTTCCTGCCCTCAGAGCACCTCGATTGAGGCTGTGAGGCAGAGCTCCCGCTCAGCCCCAGCCCTGGCAATGGAGCCTGGCAAGGAGGCACCGCAAGCCCATAGGCCTCCAGTTCGGGACAGAGCATCTGGGAGGGGAAGGATCCCCTCTCCCGGTTATCACGGACCATCACTCAAAGCAGGAGGCCAGGGTTCCATACCGTAGCTGCTGGCCAGTTTGCCCAGGGTGACAAAGACAAATTCCTCGGAGGTTCCCCCCACGGCTTTCAGGTGTCCCTGGAGCTCGGACATCACGAAATGGAAGTGGGAGCCAGCCAGTGCCACCAGGATGTCACTAGCGGCTGTCCTCATGTCATCGGTCACACCCTAAAAAAGCACCATAGGTGAAACGCTCCGCGGGAAAAAGGCTGAGGCGCTCGGACGGGGATAAACCGGCCAGCAATGACCTCAGGGCTAGCCGAGAGACAGTCCCGTCTCCCCAGCAAGACCCCATGGGGACGTCGGCGCCCCAGGCCAGGCATCTGCCCCTTTTTGTGCCCTGGGGAAGGCGAGCAGGACGGGCAACAGAGACTTGAACCCAACTCTCCCCAGGCAGACCACGTCCGCCCCTCTCCGGAGGTCTCGACAGGCTCTCACCAAGTGCCCCACAAGAACGAGTCCCCAGAGCCTCTCCTTAAGCCAAGACTTGCCAGCAGCTGGAATTGGGAGCCTGTGTGTCCCAGCTCCATCCTCCAAGCACGGCTCATCAGTCGCCTCGCACAGAGGGGCTCGCTGGCTCTATACGCACCCCAGCGCGGAACTGGATACGGTCTCTCCTCTACAGGGAGGGCTCCCCAGGACAAGGAGCTCTCACAGGGGCATTGGGGAACCTCCGTCTTCAAAGAGAACAAGCTCACCTGGGCGGCTCTTATGTCACCAGACGCTTCAGCTATCAGGCGGTTCAAGAGACCGCTCGGCAAACGGCCGTCACCTCCCTGCAAGGCGCTCTCCAGCTGGCGGTAATTCTGCACTCGGTCACCCTGAGGACAGACCACGGAAGGGAGAAATTAAGACTTACTTTGCCCTCGTTCCCGGGGAGCTGCGAGCTGCCAGCCCTTGCTCTCCGGAGAGCCTGCGAACGGCACCATCGCCTCGTGCCCCCAGCTCGTGTCTGCGACAGAAAGGAGCGGAGGGAGCAGCTGCCCTGCAGACGGTGTCCGAGCACCAGCCACCGACCCGAGCTCATACCGACGCCAGGCCAGGTCCTCCCCAAACCCACCACTCCTATGGACATAGCCCAGCGCCAGAGGGAACGTTCGGACACGGGACGTGCGGCACTTGCCCTCTCCTGGGCAGGGAAGGCAGGGCTGGTGGGGGGAAGCCCTCAAGCCTCTGGCAGCACAGTGGGATGCCCCCGTCTCACCTCGTTGTCTTGTAGACGCTCCAACAGAGAAGTTGCAACGGCAGCAAGGGTGGGGCCAGCCGCAGGGACAGAACCCATCGCCCTGCTTCTGCCCCCGGGATGCGTAGGTCTTGGCGGGGGACCTACACACGGGCAGCAACCTGGAAGGGAAGAATCCAACAGCTTTCGGAGGGGCCCAGCGACGGCGTGGATGGAGACAAGCTGGAGGTCAATCCCCATTAGACATCCAGGGCGGACATTTGCAGCAAGAGTCACGAGAGGCCAGCGAGGCCACCGGTGGGCTCTCCGTCCTTGGAGATGCTCAAACCTCGAGGGGACTCGGTCCACCGCAGACGACCGCGATGGGTCCTGCCTCCAGCGTGCTTTAGCCCCCTGCCAGCCCCTCACCTTCAAGCACTCTCAGCCTCCTCATCGCAGCAGGATTCCCTGGATGGACAGACTGGTCTCTCCAGGTCTTCCTCCTGTGAAAGCTGGGAGCAACTGGCCCAGGGAGGGACGCTGGAGCCGCAACATCAGAATGGAACATCAGAACCGAACATTGTGACATCATCACGTAACCCGGCTGTCCCTCAGACAACACTTCACCTGGGGTCCCTGCAGGGGGGAACAGCACGGACCCGGGGCGAGGATGGGCCTTTCGAGAAAGCTATTGCTCAAAACCATCTGCGGGCTACAGGCAAATTCAAGCCGTAGGGAACGGGGAAACCCTGCGCTGCAGGGCCCCGCAGCGTGGCCCCTGGCCCCGTGTCACTGCAGCCCTTTGTGGGCTCGGGGGAAAGAGTAGCTGCCACTTCCCACCGAGTTTAGCTGGAGTTGTGGTTACTCATCAATACTTTAAATCCCTGCTTGTTCCTTTCTGATAGCGGCTGGGTTCGCTCCAGGAGCTGCTATTCTTCTGTGTAACCTGCGGGAGACCTCCCCCGTTTCCCTGCAGAGACCTTTCCGTTTTGGTCCAGGCAAATGACTCCGTCTCTCTCTCTCTCCCCAAAAGGTGTCTTTTCCCTCTATATTAAGACAGAAAATGGTAGGCTGAGGCAAAGCTGATCAGCAGAGAGAACATCGAGCGCCACTCTCCCCTGTCTAGAACAGAATGAGGACAGTCTAGAACAGAACGCCAACTCGAAGCTGGCAAAAACGCCAAACCAGAAGGATGTATTGGTCACAACCTTGCCAGTGAGACAAAGGGAGTCAAAAGAATCTGAGTTTACACAATAAAGGGGGGTGAAAGATGATGTTTAGTGCCTACATTGTTGAAATTAGCTGAGGCAGAGACAGTCCTTGATAAGAAGAGCTGGTCCCAAGAACCAGCCAATGAGGTAAAGACAGTCCTTGATAAGAAGCAGGAGCAGGCCCCAAGAGCCAGCTAAGACTGGTCTTGCGGCTTGGGTGAATACCAAGAAATCACTGAGCCTGCGCAAGGAAAAAGGTTACTAGCGGTGACGAAGAGGAGTCATCTATCTTCATCTCTGCGACCACCGGACGACCACCATAAAGAGGCCCTGCGCAGGTGCAGTTGGGAGGGGACTATGGAAATGACCTCTCGGAGCAAATTTTAATATGACGCGGGGATAGGTCATGCATATGTATAGGCGTATTGTGAATATGTACTACCTGACTGTATAAACTTGAGGCGAACTGCCGAGTCGGGCGCGCACGACTTTGGTGGGACTACCCCCCGTGCCGCCCAGCGCTGAATGAACATGCCTACTTTACAATCTCACTGATTGTGGAGTCTGTTTTCCGCACGTCACCAGTGCCACTGCTAACGTGCATGTTTCCAACCACAGCACATTATAGCAGCCAGCACGTCATTGCCTTTACCCACACAGGCCTGGGTGCGAGAGCATAATCATGGAGTCAAGGACAGATCAATATGATCATCGTTGAAGACCCTTTACTAGAGCATCAGACATCATTTTATACGTTGTTTACATCCGTACATGCGTTTAGCTATTTTACTATTGGTTACACACATGCTTCACGCGCTGTCCACACGCCTAGTTACACTTAATGATTGGTTATATCAACACTGTACACGTGCATAAACATAAGACATAATTGGTTATGCTTACTAAAACATGCGAACCTTGTCTCAGTCTAATTGGTCAAGATAAACTGCCGAATTGAGGTTCTTTGTGCCAAGTTCCCATGAGCACCTGTGTTCTGATTGGCATCTTTCTTTTTTTGTCTTCTTGTTTATTCTGTTCAAGGCCTTCTAAAGGCGTGTGGAATGCTCTTGCGACCGTTAGCTAAATATGTGTCCACACCTGGGCGTGGAGAGAAGGACTTAGACAGCGAGGACCGTTGGCTGTCGTGAGCCGAGGTGGGTTTGGTAATTCTGCTATGCCCGGACTTCTGCAACACTAAGGAAGCCTTTCCTAAAGCTGAGCAGAGCGCTGATGTCATGGCAGTGCCTTGACCAGGAGAAACCCAGCAATACTTGAGCAAAATCAAGTTGCAAGCACTGGTTTTATCTCGGGATGTTTTTCCCCTTTTTCCAGACTATTTTTCACCTTTTCAGATGATAAAGTTACCGTCACAGTTCCTTGGTTTTGTGCTTATTGATAGTATAGAATCATAGAATCATTTAGGTTGGAAAAGACCTTCAAGATCATCGAGTCCAACCATCAACCATGCCCCCTAAACCATGTCCTGAAGTACCCTGTCCGCTCGCTTTTTGAATATCGTCAGGGATGGTGACTCAACCACTTCCCTGGGCAGCCCATTCCAATGTCTGACAACCCTCTCAGTAAAGGAATTTTTCCTCATATCTAACCTAAATCTCCCTTGCTGCAACTTGAGGCCATTTCCTCTTGTCCTATCTCCAGCCACCTGACAGAGGAGACCAACACCCACCTCACTACAACCCCCCTTCAGGTAGTTGTAGGGAGCGATAAGGTCTCCCCTCAGCCTCCTTTTCTCCAGACTCAACAGCCCCAGCTCCCTCAGCCGCTCCTCATAAGACTTGTGCTCCAGGCCCCTCACCAGCTTGGTTGCCCTCCTCTGAACACGCTCCAGCACCTCCACGTCTTTCCTGTAGTGAGGGGCCCAAAACTGAACACAGGACTCGAGGTGCGGCCTCACCAGTGCCCAGTACAGGGGAACAACCACCTCCCTGCTCCTGCTGGCCACACTATTTCTGATGCAGGCCAGGATGCCGTTGGCCTTCTTGGCCACCTGGGCACGCTGCTGGCTCATATTCAGCCGGCTGCCAACCAGCACCCCCAGGTCTTTCTCTGCCGGGCAGCTTTCCAGCCACTCTTCCCCAAGCCCGTAGCGCTGCATGGGGTTGCCGTGACCCAGGTGCAGGACCCGGCACTTGGCCTTGTTGAACCTCACACGATTGGCCTCAGCCCACCGATCCAGCCTGTCCGGATCTCTCTGTAGGGCCTCCCTACCCTCAAGCAGATCGACCCTGCCTCCCAACTTGGTGTCGTCTGCAAACTTGCTGAGGGTGCCCTCGATCCCCTCGTCCAAATCATCGATAAAGATATTAAACAGAACGGGGCCTAACACCGAGCCCTGAGGAACACCACTTGTGACCCGCCGCCAACTGGATTTCACCCCATGCACCACAACCCTCTGGGCCCGGCCAGCCAGCCCGTTTTTCACCCAGTGAAGGGTGCACTTATCCAGGCCACGAGACGCCAGCTTCTCAAGGAGTATGCCATGAGAGACAGTGTCAAAGGCCTTGCTGAAGTCGAGGTAGACAACATCCACAGCCTTTCCCTCATCCACTAGGTGGGTCACCTGGTCACAGAAGGAGATCAGGCTGGTCCAGCAGGACCTGCCTTTCGTAAACCCATGCTGACTGGGCCTGATCCCCTGCTTGTCCTGGACTTGCCATCTGAGCGCTCTCAAGACAAACCGCTCCATAATCTTCCCCGGAACCGAGGTCAGGCTGACAGGCCTGTAGTTCCCCGGATCCTCCCTCCGACCCTTCTTGTAAATGGGCGTCACGCTGGCAAGCCTCCAGTCCTCTGGGACCTCCCCTGTTGACCAGGATCGCTGATAGATGACAGAGAGTGGCTTGGCAAGGACCTCTGCCAGTTCCCTCAGTACTCTTGGATGGATCCCATCAGGTCCCACAGGTCCCATAGATTTCTGAGTGTCCAGATGGCGTAGCAGGTCCCTAACTAATTCCTCCTGGATTAAGGGGGGTATGTTCTGCTCTTCATCCTCGCCTTCCAGCTCAAGGGGTGGAGTACCCTGAGGATGACTGGACTCACTATTAAAGTATTAAAGTATGCCGGGATGCCTTTGGTTTCTCGGTGCTGAGCTGCACTTCAGAGATACCAGCCGCGCTGCTCAAGGATGCTTCTCGTCCCCAGCTGTGTGCACAGGATCACGGTTCCCAGGCTGGCAGGCTTTGTCCCTGCCGGTATTTCAGCAAACATCTTCTTCTAGTCGGTATTTTTCCCCTTATAACCAGATCACCCGTGTGCCTCGCTCATGTCACAGCCCTGCGGTCCTGTGGCCCCTTTGCCCCACGGCCCCCGAGGTTGCGGAGCCCTGTGGGTTCTGGCACTGCTCCACCACCACCACTGGTGGGGCTGCGAGCGTGGGTGTCCCCCCCACACCCCTGATGGTGCCTGTTGCTGCCGGGGACCCTGCCTGTCCAGGGCTGCTCTGCAGAGAGCACCGGCACCAGGAGGGGCAGGCAGGTGTAGAGACAGAGACACTGCCATTGCTGGTCCCATGGCTCGGGGGGGGCTGTGAGCAGTGACCGCTGGGACCAGGCGAGGCGGCCGTAGGAGGGGAAAACCAGCAAAAAGCACAGGGAGGGACTGCGGTGTCCGCCTCTGGGGAAACGGTGCAGCAGAGAGAGAGAAAACCAGTGGAGAAACCTCCAGAAGAGGAGGGAGATGATAGTCTGGGACGGCTGCCCTCCAGCACCGGTGCTGCTGCTCAGTTAATCTTTGCCTCCAGAGCATCTGCTCACAAGCTGACAATCCATGAACTCCGTCTCAGAATCCACAAGCAGAAAACCACCAGTCTGATAAACAGGGTCAGGCCTCTTCTGAAGAGGCTGGAGAAGACTAAGCCTAACCTTAAAGCCCCGCTCTTGGGGGAAGGAGACACAGAGGAACAAGAAAAGCCCAACCCTGTACAGGGTCTGAGGGTGCCTCCTTGGACCTTTACGTTTAAAGCCACTGGATTCATTAAGAGCAGCTGGGGACAGGGACCAGGCTTAATTAGCCAGAGGAGAAGAGGAGCGAAGGTTTGCCTCAGCCAGTGGCCCGGCTGCAGACACAGCCATGTGAGGTAGCGTACGGAGCGAGTTCAGCTCCACGCGTGAGTCATGAGGCTGAGCACCCTGACACCTAGGTTCATCCTGTCTCGCTTTAGGTGTGTATCTGACGGGCTTGGCTGTTGACTTGCCTGAGAGAGGGAAACAGCAGCAGCGTGGTGGCAATTTCTTCTCCGCAATATGTGTCGCGTGCTCTGGCGGGTTTTCTTTCCTGTACGGGAAACTGCACAGGGAGGCGCCTACGGCTGGGCAGGGTCAGTTTCACCTGAATGTGTAATATTTTCTATACTACCCCACTCAACTCTCTCCAAAGTGAAAGGACCCTCATACGAAAGAACCAGTAAATCCACACGAGAACCGATGGCATGAAACCACATGAAGGAGCTTGCTGCCTTGGAGCGAAAACCAACTACAAAGGGCTTTGACTAGAAGTAACCTTGAATTTCACAGTGCTGAAACAAGAAAGGTTTTTACATGGGTTGGAGCACCCTGCTGACTGTCGAGCCACCAATACGAGGAGTCACACCTATGCTGAGAAGCACGGTGACCCGCTCGGCAACCCAGACAGCTGATGCCACATTACAGTGTGGAAAAGATAAGTCAGTGTGCTGGACCCAGGGATGCTGAAATCAAGACTTGCCTCATCGCTGGACCGCTGCCGCTTCCTTTGCACGAGGCTGAGTTGCCGCTGCTGGCTGAAGAAGCCCCAAAATTCTGACAGATGTTAGCAGGACTCGGCTGGTTTTTGCACAGTGTTGACAAAGGGTGCTTTTCACGGGAAGCAAGTGGGCTGGCTCTGGACTTGTAGGGTAAGGATCCATTAGTCCGACCATAAGGGCCACGGCTGGAAGGGAAGAGACACGGTTAAAGCATATTAGACTGTTCTCATCACACAACCCATTATGTGTCTTATTTTACACACAAAGCTGTCTAAACACTAACGCAGATAACTGCGAGTGGCCAGGAAGAAAGAAAGAAAGAAAGAAAGAAAGTCCTGAAGTCGCCAACCACTGCATGTTCTTCCACTGACTGTGGGGCTCTCCGTCTGAATTACGTGACCTAGGAAAACCTCGGCCATTTTCACATTTCTCTGTGGATAACACGGTTCCCAGTGACTCCGTCAGATCATCCACGTTCCCTGACCCTCTGATGCCATGAAGTAAGGAGAGGACCACAGCCTGGACTAGTGCCAAAAGAACCATGTTTCGGCTTTCCCCGGCCAGGTCTGCAGACAGATGCCCGTGCGTGGAGGTTTGCTGTAAGACTGCTTTCATGCTCCTCAGCAAGCAGCTCGAGGGATCGCAGCATGCAGTGAAAACAGATTTTGTTTGAGCCACTGTTCTTTTCTGTCTTTGGCATACCCGCTGCTTCAGCTGTCATGTCAGCTATTCATTTGTCAGCTATTCATAAAAAAAAAAAGACGGAAGATTTTAAATTTCTCTTTGGAAGACAGTATTTGACAGTACCAGAAAATTTTACAGTACACACAGAGAAATGTACTTTGAAGAGAGAAATGGCCCTTAGCTCAACCCATGTACTCCTGCCAGGCAACTGGGGACACCCAGCATCCTGGCGCTAAGCGTGGAGAGATGATAGGTAATGGGAATCATATTTGCCTTCTGATGCAGCTGTATAATACGATTCTTCCGTTCTTTTTCTGTTGTCATTTCACTATATTGCGATTTCAGTATATGAAGTTGTGGTGAGTTGACCCTGGTTAGATGCCAGGTGCCCACCAAAGCCGTTCTATCACTCCCCCTCCTCAAGTGGACAGGGGAGGGAAAATATAACAAAGAGCTTGTGGGTCGAGATAAGGACAGGAGAGATCACTCACCAATTACCGTCACGGGCAAAACAGACTCAGCTTGGGGAAAATTAACTCAATTTATTACAAATCAACCAGAGTAGGGTAATGAGAAATAAAACCAACTCTCAGAACACCTTCCCTCCACTCCTCCCTTCTTCCCGGGCACAACTTCACTCCCGGATTCTCTACCAAGCCCCCCCAGCGGCACAGGGGGACGGGGAATGGGGTTTACGGTCATCACGTGTTATTTTCTGCCGCTTCATCCTCCTCAGGGCGAGGGCTCATCACATTCTTCCCCTGCTCCAACGTGGGGTCCCACTCACGGGAGACAGTCCTCCACGAACTTCTCCAACGTGGGTCCTTCCCACGGGCTGCAGTCCTTCACAAACTGCTCCAGCGTGGGTCCTTTCCACAGCGTGCAGTCCTTCAGGAGCACACTGCTCCAGCGTGGGTCCCCCACGGGGTCCCAAGTCCTGCCAGAAAACCTGCTCCGTGGGCTCCTCTCTCCACAGATCCGCAGGTCCTGCCAGGAGCCTGCTCCAGTGCAGGGTTCCCATGGGGTCACAGCCTCCTTTGGGAACCCCCCTGCTCCGGCATGGGGTCCTCCATGGGCTGCAGGTGGATATCTGCTCCACCGTGGACCTCCATGGACTGCAGGGGGACAGCCTGCCTCACCATGGTCTTCCCCACGGGCTGCAGGGGAATCTCTGCTCCAGCACCTGGAGCATCTCCTCCCCCTCCTTCTTCACTGACCTTGGTGTCCGCAGGGTTGTTTCTCTTACATGTTCTCACTCCTCTCTCCGGCTGCTGCTTTCCATCTGTCCCAACCTTTTTTTTTCCTTCTTAAAAATGTTATCACAGAGGCGTTACCACTATCGCTGATGGGCTCGGACTTGGCCAGCGGCGGGTCCGTCTTAGAGCCGGCTGGTATGGGCTCTCTCGAACACAGGGGAAGCTTCCAGCAGCTTCTTCCAGAAGCCACCCCTGTAACCCCCCCCTCCCGCTACCAAAACCTTGCCACACAAAGCCAATACATTAGTATATATCACTTCTCTAAATAAAAATTCCCCGTAACATCAACTATCCTCAAATAAATAAATTTAGTATGAAAACCTTAAACCTCCCTCATGCAGAGCATCTGAAAGTAGCTGGTCAAGGAGTATAGGACTCTGAGACCCTGTCACCTGCCAACTAGCTGAGGGCACGCTCTGCCACATTGTCCGCACCCCTCGTGAGGAGTGGACATTGCATCATCGCCGGTGCCCAAACTTGGCGCATTGCTAGCGGGCGATCCTCTCGTGGGGCTTTGTGCCAGAAATTGCAGCCCCCTGGGCAGGCATGAGAACTGTTTTTGGTCGCCCTCTGCAGCCTCTTATTGGACTCAGTCTTTGTCACCTCGTCAGCCAGGGCGTTAATGGGAGATGGTGTCAAAATGCGAACTAAACCCAAAGTAAACAACATCCTTTGGTCTCCCCTGTTCCCAGCATGTTCTGCTCCATCCTCTTCCAAAGGACCAAAGCAAGGCCGACCAGCCTGTGCTGCCTCCGATCTCCTTTCTGGCCCTTCCCGAAGACAGGAGCCACATTTGCTTTCTCCCAGTCCTCGGGAACCTTTCCCAATTGCTGCAACACTTCCAAGATCATTGAGAGCAGCCTCATGGTCACGTCAGCCAGCTCCCTCAGCACCCGTGGGTGGATGCCCTGAGGCCTTGGCATGGCCCCATCCCGGCCCCCCCGGTCTCTAGGAAAGAAAGATCAACTCTCCATCGGTGTGACCATGAAAGGAAATTTATTGCCACCAGAACCCCGTGCCCATCGTGGTCCACAGCCGCAGAAGATGCTGTCTGCCCCTGGCCGCAGGCGATGATGGAAAGCTGCAGTGACACAGGAGGGGTGATGAGGAGCTGGCCTTGCTGCGTGCTCCCCTTCTGCTCCAAGCCAGGCTTTTGGCTGCCAAGCCTCTGACCTCCTCCCTGACCTGCAGAGCCGGAGCTCAGCTCCGCTCCAACCTACCTGAGGAGAGGAGCCTCATTCCTGCTGCTGCTGCCAAGAGCCGCCAAGGCCTCTTGTTTTTTCCAGGATGTCTCCTAAGGCAAAGAGGCAAATGTCAGAGCGTTGCCCTCCAGCCCTGTCTCGCGGCCCTCCCCTACGCCTGGGACATGCTCGGGGAGCTGGAGGGGAAGGCTGGAAAGATCAGAACTTTACAGTCGGGACGTAGCAGCAGGCAGAGCCGAGCATCGCTTCGTGTGGGGCCCGGCCACCCCACCAGCGCCGGCTCTGCACGCTGTCGCCTTCTCCTCCGTCGTGTCCCATCATGATCCCCTCATAAAGGCACTCAGACTCTGTGAAATACCTCTTAACATCCTATTTATCAGAGCTAGCGCTAGAAAGAAAGACTGATAGAGATAGTCCCTTCAGATGCTAGGAACCTTGCAAAACAGCACCGAATGCACCTCCAATCCCGATGCAGGGTGCTGTGCAGACACCGCCTATGGGAAGGGTAAGGCCATTTTGGCCATTTGAGCTGTTACAGGATTTTCCTACGAGGCCATGCAGGCGGCATAGTCGCTGGTACATGGGGGAGCTGCCCGCAGGCTCCTCGGTCGCAGCGAGCTTGCTAAGCTCCTCCTGAGGCCAAGGGACGGGATGTGCACAGAGCAGCACAGGCTTGGGTCTCCTCAGGTGCGGTTAACTGTTAGGTGGCTCTCTGAACTCCTTGGCGGGCAATGGGCTTTGGTCAGGATCCCTTCAGCTGCCAAGGGCTGAAGTTGCTAGAAACCCGCTCAGAGGCCATCTCAGCCCAGGAAGCCTTGTTTGGCACCAGGTTTCCCCCTTGCCACCCTGTTGACATCAGGCGAAGGAGCGTGGTCTCAGGAAAGAGCCCCGTTTGCCTTTACTAGCCTGCCCAAGGTGCCGAAGCCCCTTGCCGCTCTTCACCAGGCTCTTGCCAGTGAGGGGCTGCAGTCAGAAAGGGCAAAAGTTGGTCTCACCTCCTTGGGTGCTCCCCTGACGGCGCTGCCCAGGCCTCTCACTGCCATCTGCCGCACGGCGCCGATTCCGTGCTGGGATTTCTCCACCAAGACACCTAGGACCCTTTCCAGGGACTTCTTCTCCATGACTGGCGGATCCTTCATCAGCTGCAATAAAGCAATATGCCCGTGAGTGCCACCTAAGTCGAGGCACACCACGCGAACGGGCTTCGTAGAAAGGAGGATCCGTTGGATCCCTTGGATGGTGACGCTCTCTTCTGGCACCTTCTTCCTTCAGAAAGAGGCGTCCCAAGCAGCAGTTTTCTAAGAGAAGCCCTCTGCACCCTTCCTTCCCCTCCTGTTGCCTCACCTCAGCAAAGAAAGCTGTCGCTGTGAGCTGCAGGTTTTCCGAGGGGGAGTTCAGCCACTGGGAGAGGGCCCATATCACACCCCTTGTGACCAGCCGGTTGCGAAGCAGGACACTGCACACAGAGAAGGCAACTCACGGTCACGCGGCAAGGACGCCGGCCACGACCCCAAACTTCCCCAGCTCCCTGCACACATGGGAATGGCCCTGGCACCCATGTCCCCGGGCACAGCCACCCACGAGAAGGTGAGACGCAAGAAGAGGATCTCACCTCGTCAGGAGACACACGCCGTCAGCGTGAGCCTGTGGGTTTCTGAGGGATGCCCACGCTCCCTGCCTCCATAGCAGCAGCAGCCATCTCTCCTCCATGCATCTGCTCAGCACCAGCTCTAGAGCCTCACAGTAAGGGCTGGGAAAAAGAAAGCCCAAAGACATCTCAGGTCGCAGCAGGTCCAGGGAAGATTTGTCTGTAGCAGAGCTAAAAGGCTCCGCTGCCTCGGGAGGTGTTGGTTCACTCATCCCACACTCCACGCCCGTGAAAATGGACATTTTCATCCTTTGCCATGCCTCAGGCCACTGACAGCAGGAGGAAACCCAGGGTCCCCGTGCTCCCTCGATGCCAGATGCCCAAGGTGCTCCCTAAGGGCTCTTCTTACCAGCATTCTATGAGACAGCCCCAGTTCCCCCCAACCCTTGAGGACCAGGAGCAGGGGCAGAGCCTGCCGCTACGAGGACGCGACACAACGGCTCCGTCCGCCTATAAATTTTAAAGGCAGGAACACCACTGCTGCAGCCAAGCCCTGCGGCCACACGCTGCCAGGCCACAGATTACACGAGCTAAGTCTCCACCACGCCAAACCACAGACGGCCGTGGCCAGAGCTGGGCCACAGCCCCCGGGCCGGGAAGGGTCTTCTCCCCCATCCGCAGGGTGCTCGGCCGGACCATTCCCACGCAGGGTCTCTCCCCAGTCCGCGGAGGGACAAGAAGGACGCCCTGCCACCGGGGTTGCACACCAGGCAGGATGAGAGCAACCGGCGATGCCAACCCCGTGACTCCTTCCTCTCTGGGAACGGACATTTCTCCAGGAAAGAAGAGAAGTCGAGCCAGCCCTGGCAACCTGCTGCCACGCGTAGGAACCTGGGCAGGCCCAAGCGCTCCCTCAGCGCCACAAATGAACACAGCTGGCTGGGGAAGTAAAGCTCCCCAACTTCCCTGCCCCTCCTGCTCCTTACCTGCGCAGCTTGTCCTCCCTCCTTGATGCACTGAAGAAGAGCCCTCTCTGGTATCTGAGAGGGGCAGGCAGCATCACCTCACCCAGCGCCTTGCTGATCTCACCCAGGAGGCCAGGAAGGAGACGGGGAAGCAGGCGCTGGACCCTTTCCTTGGCTGGCAACACGAACACCACCTCGGAGATGGCACAGGGGAGCTGCAGGGAAATTCGGCCAAGAAACACCCATTCAACAAGGGCTTTGCCCACCAGTGCACTCCCGCTGCCTCCCTTGGGGAGCTTTTGCTGCCTGCAGGTCTCATGCCAGGGACAGCCTTGCGGTCCAGGACCAGAAAAACGTGTCCTGGCCCCTCACAGCCCCAGTGCTGAGATGCCCCAGCACGTTACCCCTGTGCAGTCTCCCCAGGCGTTTGCTAGAAAGCAGACACGAAGCTGCAGGAAGGCCTCTGCCATCGAGCGTACCATGAGGGGCTCCAGAGCAGCCTGGCTGTGGTCCGGTTCGTGAGCGGAGGAGTGGGGCCCAGGGCTGTTCTCTCCCGCTGCCTCCAGCTTCTGTGTTAAGTACTTCAGGACCTGAACCCCAAGGCTGCTTCTCCCCAGGATCCTCCACAGCTCCATCGTGTCCCTGCAGGGCAAGAGACATTCACCCTTGAGCTCATACCCTTGGTACTTGCGGTGCCCTCACCAGAGCCCAAACTCTCTCCTTGTCAGCAGTGGGGCTTATGATGCCTGGTTTTTTCCGGAGACGGGAGCACATGGCCTTGCAATGCTCAGACCTTTTGGGAGACGAGCGACCTTGTTCTTCTTTGGATTCCTCTTAACACGGGCAAGCCACGTTTAATCACAGAGGGGCAAGATGGGAGTGCACGGACCTGTCCATGGGCAGACGTTTCTGGAGGAGGCTCTCGACCACAGGCTCGTGGTGAAAGCAGGCCAGGAGATACACTGCGTGGAGCAGGAGGCGCCTGTGGGTGTCCTTTTGCACAGTCTGCATGCGGCTGTAAAGGACGCGCAGGACTTCTGGCACCTGAAAGGAAGAAGACGAGAAAGAATGCCACAACGTGTCCTTTCCCCGTACTTCTACAGAACACAAACACGGTCAATTAGTTCACGAGCAATGCCTGCTCCCTTGACACGCTGTCAGGGTCTAGTCCTAAACTTCACCATGCCGCTCTGCCCAAGCCCTGGCTCACAGGTCGGAGCGAGCGTGCCCTTGGCACGCAAACACGCACGTGCCCTCGGTTGCTGCACTTGCCTGGGCCCAGCGGTGCCAGGGGCTGAGCACTTTGCCTACACCCAAGAGATGGACAAGTTTCTCACCAAACAGCCTGGGTAACCCTGACCACCGGGCTGTGGCAGTGCAAGATCAAAACCAAAACCACGCTCCAAGCCCATAAAGAAGCCTCACAGTGAAAGGACAGGAACAGGAAGGTCGGTGCATCCCAGGGGTAGCTGTCTCACGGCAAGGACCTGCTCCAGCAGGAGACTTTGGACTGCCCGTGCCCATGCCCCCCGCTCCACAGAGCAGAATGTGGCAGGAGGTGCTAACACGCAGCTCGGACCGGTGATACCCTTCGTCTCGGCACACAGGCTGCGTTTCTTTAGCTTGCGTCAACTGCGTGAGGTGTAGTGCAACAGCCAACAGAGAAAAGTCAAAGCCAAGCCGCAAAAAATGTCCCTCTTACCTCCTGATATATTTGCTGTCCACATTTTTCCAGAAAGGTAGTCATCCACATCTCAGCGGCCCACGCACGCTCGTCTCTGGTACACTTCAGGCTTTCCGTGATGGTGCTCATGAAGTCTGCGGCCTCTGGTGGGGGGAAATACTTGCAGACAGTCTGGAGTGAAATCAGAAAGAGGAGAGACCCGGTCACAACTCTGCATCTCTGCAGAACGGGAAGGAGCCTTGAAGGGACTCTTAAGTTCAGCGGGTCGCCTGTCATGGAAGGGGCAATCACAGTACACTCCTGCCATTTATGTTTTATGGAGCCAAGAGATTTAGAAGTGCCTCCCCTCACGTTTGCTTATCTGCAAAGCTCGTCTTCCGACAGCAGCACTCTCTCGTGCACACACACACACACACACACAAACACGACGTGGTATCCGCTCCTTTGACAGCGTGCCTAAAGGCCAGGCACGTCTCGGAGCCTCCTGCCACTTGCCCAACAACGGAGGTGCTGGCATGACAGCTCCCTCTGGAAATGGCGTGGGAGCCTGGAAGGAGCAGGGGGATGTGCAGGAGCCCAGTCGCCAAGCCCCGTACCGGGGCCGGTTACCTTTGCTATTTCGTAAGAGGTCTCAAGCAGAGGCACGTTGTCGGTGGTGTCCAGCCCTTTACGCAGGCACGCAATGTCACCCGCCTCGGGTGCCACCTTCCTGGTCTTGGCTGGGAGAAGCACCAGGTAAAAAGGAGAGTCACATTTACAGGAACCCAACCATCAGCCCCAGCTATCGAAAAAGGAGGACCCGGGGTTGGGGCAGCAAAGGCCAGGAATTTGGCGCAGCGGGATGTGACAGGGATGGCTCTGGGAGGGGGGAAACGTCCTCAGCACAGAGGGATGCTGCTCCCTGAAGCGCAGGCAAGAACTCACTTCTAACCAATTTCTTTGCGGGGACAGTGATTTTGTACGGCCACAGAACACCCCGTCTACAACCTTCCTCCCTTGCGGAGAGCATTTCTTGGCTGGCTGGAGAGGGGTCTAACCAGAACCCCCTCCCCAACCTCACGCTCTGGGCCAGCAGCGGAAGTCCCTGCTCCAAAACTCTGGGCAGCTAACTGATTTCCCCTCTGGTCCTGGGCAGATTTTCCTGACCAAGCCTGGCAAGCCCCCTCTGTCCTCACCTCGCATTTGCAGAAGGTGACCCAGGCAGACCCCTGCCCAGCGGCGGGACGTGGCCAGGGATTCGGTAGTCAGAGGTCCCAGCAGCCCCACCAAGAAGCCAAATTGCTTGCAAGCGCATCCTCTCTGCAGGGGCAAGAGGCGGCAAAAGGGTCGCAGGGAGACCCGGTGCCCGCTCACCTCTCCCGGCCATGCTGCCCGGAGCAGGGATCGGGCAGAGGAGAGGGCAGAGGTGCTGCCCTGCCGCTCCGCAAGACCTGAAACCCAGCGCCCAGCCAAGCAGGGCTCTCTTCTGGGAGAGGCATGGGGCACACAGGAGCTCCCTACTCACCGTGACCTCGAATCGCTCCTCGCAATCACCCAGCAGCTGGGCGCAGACCTGCAAGGCCCTCTCCCGCTCCCACGCTTTGGCCGAGGTGAGCCAGCACTGCAGGACCTGGCGCAGGGGGTTATCCTGTCTCACGACGGGCACCTTTCTCTCCCCGACATCCCTCCGTCTCCCTCCTCTGGACCCTTCCTCGACGGCCTGCCCTGCGGCTCGGCACAGCCCCCAGACCCACCGAGCACTGGCAGTGCTGCCTTCGCAGCCCCGCTCTCTAAGCCCCCCCAAATCTCCGCCTCAGCTTCTTTCCCCATCACCCCATGACTGCGCACATGGACCACATCCTCGAAGGAGGTAGAGGTCACCTCCGCCTCGAGAAGGACTGCTAAAATCCGGCCCAGACCCTTCCTCGACGGCCTGCCCTGCGGCTCGGCACGGCCCCCAGACCCACCGAGCACTGGCAGTGCTGCCTTCGCAGCCCCGCTCTCTAAGCCCCCCCAAATCTCCGCCCCAGCTTCGGAGCGACTCTTTCCCCATCACCCCATGGCTGCTCACATGGACCACATCCTCGAAGGAGGTAGAGGTCACCTCCGCCTCGAGAAGGACTGCTAAAATCCGGCCCAGACCTTCCAAGCACAGCGTGTGCAGGGTCTGAAAGCAAGAAAAGGAGGACTGAGGTTTGGCATCACGGGGGGCTGCCAGGGCACGCTGAGGGGGGATCCTGGCCAAGAGGTGGGCAGCGCCACGATGGCGGGTACCTGTATGTTCCGAGTTTGCCTCGCTATCTTCCCTCTCCCTTCCATCTCCTCCTTGCAAGGAAAGGACAAGATGGTGTGGCAGCACTCAGCCAGCAGGCTGCAACTTTCCTTCCTGCTCAAAGATGGCTTCAGCTTCCTGGCCAGAGAAAAAAAAGGAAGAGAAAAACAACACGGGGACTCACTAGCTCTCTCCAGAGCGGCTCAAATGACAACTGGGTTTGTCCTCATGGAGAGACATCAGAAACGGGAAACGCCGTCCCACCCCGCAGACCCTGCTACTCCCAGAACTATGGTTAAGGTCACAGGGCTCTGGGTGGGGAAACAGAATGAGTCCGAGGGTCTGGGCTGTGGACCTTACCTCAGCTGCACCAGACCGAGAAACACTTGGGACGCCGTGGAGTCCCAGGGCTCCTCCATTGTCCGGTCCTGCAAGTTCAAGAGACACACACAAAGTGGGCGGTGGGGACAGGCTTTTTGCGGGGGACAGGCTCTGCTGCCAGACCTACGTAGAAATGCTTGCACGCTTCTAGTGGCGGGGCTGGTCGTGTTTTGTGGGGCCAGAGCACACAGGCAGCACATGTATATCCCATGCTGAACGGCCGCGGGCGCTGGCGCTGAGCAGCTCCTTGAGGAAATCCAGAACTGCCCTCATCACCTGCCGTGGCTTCCCACCCGTGAGACCTCTCCCCATGTCTGACAGGGCTGGACATGGCCCTGGGCACCAGGGCAGAGCTCCTCAGGCACACCAGAGCCCCAGGGAGATGGCAGAGCATCCCCTCCACAGGAGAGAAGCCCCAGTGCCTCTTGGCTCCCTCCTGGGTTGCTCTTCTCTTGCCTGAAAGAAGCCTCAGGGCTCCTCTGCCCTCCCTGTTCCTTCAGTAAAGGCTCCCTAGCTCCTCTGGCACCCAGCAGCTCCCCGACACCCTGTGGTACTTGCACAGACCCCACGGCCACGCCTGACCTTGGTCGCCCAGAAAGCGTCTTGGTACAGGAGGAGCTGATCCCAGGCGTATTCCCGGTGCTGCTCCTCGCGCAGGAGGACGCCAATCATGGCAGCCACAGCCCTGAGGACAGCTTGCTTGTCCTGGAGAGGGAAGGGAGGGCTGAAGATCTGCCGAGCGCTCAGCAACCCCTGCCCACGAGTCCTACCCCTCCCAGAGAGAAGGGCTCACTCCGGAGGACGAAAAGCAGTTCCCCGTGCTGGCACCCAATGCCCCGCTGCTAAAAGGTCCCAGGATTTGACTGCTTCTTGTCAGCCAAATACTACCAGCCCTGGGCATGGGACTGGCAGACTCCTGGCCTGGGGGGGGCTGCTTTCTCAGTCCCTGGGCTGGAAAGGCAGCTGCCCTCACCTCTTCCTCCTCGCAGCCCAGCCAGTTTTGCACCACGTAGCAATAGAGGGGGTAAATGTGTTTGCAGAGCTGCGCTTCCCCGACACGAGGGAAGGGGCATTTGTCCCAGGAGCAGAAGTAAGTCTTCACCCCTTCCGACCATTGCTCCAGAACTGCACCAAAAGAAAGGAAAAAGGGGCAGGTGGGCGCCTGCGGCGGGAAGGGTACCTCGCACCCTCACCCAAGCCTGCTTTCAGCACAGCCCCCAGCTTGCCAGCTTTTGGCTTGAGGCCACATCTGGATTCAGGGGCGCAGATCGTGCGCTCGAGGTGTCTGCGCTCTTTCTCTTCTCCTCCCCACCACAGCTTCTCCTCCTCACGTGCCTGTTCCCCTCCAGCCTATACCCGCTGCATCCCTCGCCCTTCCCTGCCCAAATATTTGCCCTTCAGCACAGGCACGTGAAGCCGGTTGAAAGGCTCAGGACCAGGCAGCCCAAAGGCACCCGTGAGTTCCTCTGTGCAGGTACCCAGCGTCTCCACATCCTGCCCACCAGAGACGTCTGACGCTTCACCCGCCGTTCCTACGTGCTCACGGCAGTTTGGCATTGCCAAAATAGCGAGGTCGGGCTCGGATGCGCCGAGATCGGAGCGAGCCAGCCCGTACCCTTCCCCTGCCTTCAGGGCCACGGCTGAGGGTCTGACACTCACCACCGCAGACGGCACGCCGGACCTGTCCGCTCCCCACTCGGCTCAGGACGGCGCGGAGGGCGAGCAGCGTCATTCCGGCAAAAGGGATGCATCGCAGGGCTGCAGAGAGGGCAGGGCAGAGGGATAGAGCGTGGACGCAGTCAGCCGGAGCTGTGGGGGGGGCCTGGGGTCCAGCCCTCAACGGCACTGCCCATCAGAAGGGCCAGGAGTGTTGGGATGGGGGGGATGTGCTGCAGGGCCAGGGGGACATGAGTGATATCTGAGGGATGGGGGAGGCCCCCGACAATGGGGAGGGCTCCTGCTTTCCTGAGAGGGAGCAGGGAAGGGCTTTGGCGGGCATGGGGAGGATGGTGTGGGGCAGAGCCCCTGAAGGTTTGGTCCCTGACACGTTCCTGCCCTCAGAGCACCTCGATTGAGGCTGTGAGGCAGAGCTCCCGCTCAGCCCCAGCCCTGGCAATGGAGCTGGCAAGGAGGCACCGCAAGCCCATAGGCCTCCAGTTCAGGACAGAGCATCTGGGAGGGGAAGGATCCCCTCTCCCGGTTATCACAGACCATCACTCAAAGCAGGAGGCCAGGGTTCCATACCGTAGCTGCTGGCCAGTTTGCCCAGGGTGACAAAGACAAATTCCTCGGAGGTTCCCCCCACGGCTTTCAGGTGTCCCTGGAGCTCGGACATCACGAAATGGAAGTGGGAGCCAGCCAGCGCCACCAGGATGTCACTAGCGGCTGTCCTCACGTCATCGGTCACACCCTAAAAAAGCACCATAGGTGAAACGCTCCGCGGGAAAAAGGCTGAGGCGCTCGGACGGGGATAAACCGGCCAGCAATGACCTCAGGGCTAGCCGAGAGACAGTCCCGTCTCCCCAGCAAGACCCCATGGGGACGTCGGCGCCCCAGGCCAGGCATCCGCCCCTTTTTGTGCCCTGGGGAAGGCGAGCAGGACGGGCAACAGAGACTTGAACCCAACTCTCCCCAGGCAGACCACGTCCGCCCCTCTCCGGAGGTCTCGACAGGCTCTCACCAAGTGCCCCACAAGAACGAGTCCCCAGAGCCTCTCCTTAAGCCAAGACTTGCCAGCAGCTGGAATTGGGAGCCTGTGTGTCCCAGCTCCATCCTCCAAGCACGGCTCATCAGTCGCCTCGCACAGAGAGGCTCGCTGGCTCTATACGCACCCCAGCGCGGAACTGGATACGGTCTCTCCTCTACGGGGAGGGCTCCCCAGGACAAGGAGCTCTCACAGGGGCATTGGGGAACCTCCGTCTTCAAAGAGAACAAGCTCACCTGGGCGGCTCTTATGTCACCAGACGCTTCAGCTATCAGGCGGTTCAAGAGACCGCTCGGCAAACGGCCGTCACCTCCCTGCAAGGCGCTCTCCAGCTGGCGGTAATTCTGCACTCGGTCACCCTGAGGACAGACCACGGAAGGGAGAAATTAAGACTTACTTTGCCCTCGTTCCCGGGGAGCTGCGAGCTGCCAGCCCTTGCTCTCCAGAGAGCCTGCGAACGGCACCATCGCCTCGTGCCCCCAGCTCGTGTCTGCGACAGAAAGGAGCGGAGGGAGCAGCTGCCCTGCAGACGGTGTCCGAGCACCAGCCACCGACCCGAGGTCATACCGACGCCAGGCCAGGTCCTCCCCAAACCCACCACTCCTATGGACATAGCCCAGCGCCAGAGGGAACGTTCGGACACGGGACGTGCGGCACTTGCCCTCTCCTGGGCAGGGAAGGCAGGGCTGGTGGGGGGAAGCCCTCAAGCCTCTGGCAGCACAGTGGGATGCCCCCGTCTCACCTCGTTGTCTTGTAGACGCTCCAACAGAGAAGTTGCAACGGCAGCAAGGGTGGGGCCAGCCGCAGGGACAGAACCCATCGCCCTGCTTCTGCCCCCGGGATGCGTAGGTCTTGGTGGGGGACCTACACACGGGCAGCAACCTGGAAGGGAAGAATCCAACAGCTTTCGGAGGGGCCCAGCGACGGCGTGGATGGAGACAAGCTGGAGGTCAATCCCCATTAGACATCCAGGGCGGACATTTGCAGCAAGAGTCACGAGAGGCCAGCGAGGCCACCGGTGGGCTCTCCGTCCTTGGAGATGCTCAAACCTCGAGGGGACTCGGTCCACCGCAGACGACCGCGATGGGTCCTGCCTCCAGCGTGCTTTAGCCCCCTGCCAGCCCCTCACCTTCAAGCACTCTCAGCCTCCTCATCGCAGCAGGATTCCCTGGATGGACAGACTGGTCTCTCCAGGTCTTCCTCCTGTGAAAGCTGGGAGCAACTGGCCCAGGGAGGGACGCTGGAGCCGCAACATCAGAATGGAACATCAGAACCGAACATTGTGACATCATCACGTAACCCGGCTGTCCCTCAGACAACACTTCACCTGGGGTCCCTGCAGGGGGGAACAGCACGGACCCGGGGCGAGGATGGGCCTTTCGAGAAAGCTATTGCTCAAAACCATCTGCGGGCTACAGGCAAATTCAAGCCGTAGGGAACGGGGAAACCCTGCGCTGCAGGGCCCCGCAGCGTGGCCCCTGGCCCCGTGTCACTGCAGCCCTTTGTGGGCTCGGGGGAAAGAGTAGCTGCCACTTCCCACCGAGTTTAGCTGGAGTTGTGGTTACTCATCAATACTTTAAATCCCTGCTTGTTCCTTTCTGATGGCGGCTGGGTTCGCTCCAGGAGCTGCTATTCTTCTGTGTAACCTGCGGGAGACCTCCCCCGTTTCCCTGCAGAGACCTTTCCGTTTTGGTCCAGGCAAATGACTCCGTCTCTCTCTCTCTCCCCAAAAGGTGTCTTTTCCCTCTATATTAAGATAGAAAATGGTAGGCTGAGGCAAAGCTGATCAGCAGAGAGAACATCGAGCGCCACTCTCCCCTGTCTAGAACAGAATGAGGACAGTCTAGAACAGAACGCCAACTCGAAGCTGGCAAAAACGCCAAACCAGAAGGATATATTGGTCACAACCTTGCCAGTGAGACAAAGGGAGTCAAAAGAATCTGAGTTTACACAATAAAGGGGGGTGAAAGATGATGTTTAGTGCCTACATTGTTGAAATTAGCTGAGGTAGAGACAGTCCTTGATAAGAAGAGCTGGTCCCAAGAACCAGCCAATGAGGTAAAGACAGTCCTTGATAAGAAGCAGGAGCAGGCCCCAAGAGCCAGCTAAGACTGGTCTTGCGGCTTGGGTGAATACCAAGAAATCACTGAGCCTGCGCAAGGAAAAAGGTTACTAGCGGTGACGAAGAGGAGTCATCTATCTTCATCTCTGCGACCACCGGACGACCACCATAAAGAGGCCCTGCGCAGGTGCAGTTGGGAGGGGACTATGGAAATGACCTCTCGGAGCAAATTTTAATATGAAGCGGGGATAGGTCATGCATATGTATAGGCGTATTGTGAATATGTACTACCTGACTGTATAAACTTGAGGCGAACTGCCGAGTCGGGCGCGCACGACTTTGGTGGGACTACCCCCCGTGCCGCCCAGCGCCGAATGAACATGCCTACTTTACAATCTCACTGATTGTGGAGCCTGTTTTCCGCACGTCACCAGTGCCACTGCTAACGTGCATGTTTCCAACCACAGCACATTATAGCAGCCAGCACGTCATTGCCTTTACCCACACAGGCCTGGGTGCGAGAGCATAATCATGGAGTCAAGGACAGATCAATATGATCATCGTTGAAGACCCTTTACTAGAGCATCAGACATCATTTTATACGTTGTTTACATCCGTACATGCGTTTAGCTATTTTACTATTGGTTACACACATGCTTCACGCGCTGTCCACGCGCCCAGTTACACTTAATAATTGGTTATATCAACACTGTACACGCGCATAAACATAAGACATAATTGGTTATGCTTACTAAAACATGCGAACCTTGTCTCAGTCTAATTGGTCAAGATAAACTGCCGAATTGAGGTTCTTTGTGCCAAGTTCCCATGCGCACCTGTGTTCTTCTAATTGGCATCTTTCTTTTTTTGTCTTCTTGTTTATTCTGTTCAAGGCCTTCTAAAGGCGTGTGGAATGCTCTTGCGACCGTTAGCTAAATATGTGTCCACACCTGGGCGTGGAGAGAAGGACTTAGACAGCGAGGACCGTTGGCTGTCGTGAGCCGAGGTGGGTTTGGTAATTCTGCTATGCCCGGACTTCTGCAACACTAAGGAAGCCTTTCCTAAAGCTGAGCAGAGCGCTGATGTCATGGCAGTGCCTTGACCAGGAGAAACCCAGCAATACTTGAGCAAAATCAAGTTGCAAGCACTGGTTTTATCTCGGGATGTTTTTCCCCTTTTTCCAGACTATTTTTCACCTTTTCAGATGATAAAGTTACCGTCACAGTTCCTTGGTTTTGTGCTTATTGATAGTATAGAATCATAGAATCATTTAGGTTGGAAAAGACCTTCAAGATCATCGAGTCCAACCATCAACCATGCCCCCTAAACCATGTCCTGAAGTACCCTGTCCGCTCGCTTTTTGAATATCGTCAGGGATGGTGACTCAACCACTTCCCTGGGCAGCCCATTCCAATGTCTGACAACCCTCTCAGTAAAGGAATTTTTCCTCATATCTAACCTAAATCTCCCTTGCCTCAACTTGAGGCCATTTCCTCTTGTCCTATCTCCAGCCACCTGACAGAAGAGACCAACACCCACCTCACTACAACCCCCCTTCAGGTAGTTGTAGGGAGCGATAAGGTCTCCCCTCAGCCTCCTTTTCTCCAGACTCAACAGCCCCAGCTCCCTCAGCCGCTCCTCATAAGACTCGTGCTCCAGGCCCCTCACCAGCTTGGTTGCCCTCCTCTGAACACGCTCCAGCACCTCCACGTCTTTCCTGTAGTGAGGGGCCCAAAACTGAACACAGGACTCGAGGTGCGGCCTCACCAGTGCCCAGTACAGGGGAACAACCACCTCCCTGCTCCTGCTGGCCACACTATTTCTGATGCAGGCCAGGATGCCGTTGGCCTTCTTGGCCACCTGGGCACGCTGCTGGCTCATATTCAGCCGGCTGCCAACCAGCACCCCCAGGTCTTTCTCTGCCGGGCAGCTTTCCAGCCACTCTTCCCCAAGCCCGTAGCGCTGCATGGGGTTGCCGTGACCCAGGTGCAGGACCCGGCACTTGGCCTTGTTGAACCTCACACGATTGGCCTCAGCCCACCGATCCAGCCTGTCCGGATCTCTCTGTAGGGCCTCCCTACCCTCAAGCAGATCGACCCTGCCTCCCAACTTGGTGTCGTCTGCAAACTTGCTGAGGGTGCCCTCGATCCCCTCGTCCAAATCATCGATAAAGGTATTAAACAGAACGGGGCCTAACACCGAGCCCTGAGGAACACCACTTGTGACCCGCCGCCAACTGGATTTCACCCCATTCACCACAACCCTCTGGGCCCGGCCAGCCAGCCCGTTTTTCACCCAGTGAAGGGTGCACTTATCCAGGCCACGAGACGCCAGCTTCTCAAGGAGTATGCCATGAGAGACAGTGTCAAAGGCCTTGCTGAAGTCGAGGTAGACAACATCCACAGCCTTTCCCTCATCCACTAGGTGGGTCACCTGGTCACAGAAGGAGATCAGGCTGGTCCAGCAGGACCTGCCTTTCGTAAACCCATGCTGACTGGGCCTGATCCCCTGCTTGTCCTGGACTTGCCATCTGAGCGCTCTCAAGACAAACCGCTCCATAATCTTCCCCGGAACCGAGGTCAGGCTGACAGGCCTGTAGTTCCCCGGATCCTCCCTCCGACCCTTCTTGTAAATGGGCGTCACGCTGGCAAGCCTCCAGTCCTCTGGGACCTCCCCTGTTGACCAGGATCGCTGATAGATGACAGAGAGTGGCTTGGCAAGGACCTCTGCCAGTTCCCTCAGTACTCTTGGATGGATCCCATCAGGTCCCATAGATTTGTGAGTGTCCAGATGGCGTAGCAGGTCCCTAACTAATTCCTCCTGGATTAAGGGGGGTATGTTCTGCTCTTCATCCTCGCCTTCCAGCTCAGGGGGCGGAGTACCCTGAGGATAACTGGTCTCCCTATTAAAGACTGAGGCAAAGAAGGCATTAAGTACCTCAGCCTTTTCCTCATCTCTGGTGGCAACGTTCCCTTCTGTATCCATTAAAGGACAGATATTCTCCTTGGGATTCCGTTTACTGTTAACATATTTGTAAAAACATTTTTTCTTGTCCCTTACAATAGTGGCCAGATTTAGTTCTAGCTGAGCTTTTGCCTTTCTAATTTTCTCTCTGTATGGTCTAACAAGATCCCTGGACTCCTCCCAAGTTGCCCGCCCGTTCTTCCACAGATGATAAACTCTCCTTTTTTTCCTGACTCCTAGCAAAAGCTCCCCGTTCAGCCAGGCCGGTCGTTTTCTTCAGCGGTTCGACTTGCGGCACGTGGGAATAGCCTGGTCCTGAGCCGTTAAGATTTCCTTCTTAAAGAACGTCCATCCCTCCTGAGCCCTTTGCCCTTCGGGACCGTCTCCCAAGGGACTCTCAACCAGTGCCTCGAAGAGGCCAAAGTTTGCCCTCCGGAAGTCCATAGCGGTGGTTTTGCTAACCCCCTTCCTTGCCTCACCCCAAATTGAGAATTCTATCATTTCACGGTCGCTAAGCCCAAGACAGCCTCCAACCATCACACCTCCCACCAGTCCTTCCCTGTTTGTAAACAGTAGATCTAGCAAGGCTCCTCCCCTGGTTGGCTCACCTACCAGCTGTGTCAGGAAGTTATCATCTTCCACACACTCCAGGAACCTCCTAGATTGTTTACTCTCTGCTGTGTCGTATTTCCAGCAGACATCCGGAAAGTTGAAGTCCCTCACAAGAACAAGGGCACGCAATTCTAAGACTACTGCCAGCCGCTTGTAGAACGATTCATCCATCTCTTCAACCCCGTCGGGCGGTCTATAACAGACTCCCAGCACAATATCTGCCTTATCGGCCTTCCCTCTCATCCTCACCCAGAAGCACTCCACTTGGTCCTCACAATCGTGTAGCTCTATACAGTCCAAACACTCCCTAACATAGAGAGCCACCCCACCACCTCTTCTACCTTGCCTCTCCCTTCCGAAGAGCTTCTAGCCATCCATTGCAGCACTCCAGTCACGGGAGCCGTCCCACCACCATGTTTCCGCGATGGCAACTAAGTCATATCTATCCCGCTGTACAACGGCTTCCAGCTCCTCCCTTTTATTGCCCATGTTGCGTGCGTTGGCATAGGTGCATTTGAGCTGGCCTATCGAATCCAGCCCTAACACTGGCACGCTGCCCCCAGGCTCATCCTTGGTGCACCTAGTTTTATCCCTGACCCCCTTCAAACCTAGTTTAAAGCCCTCTCTATGAGCCCCGCCATCTCCCAAGCGAGGATTCTCTTACCCCTTTGGGCTAGCTGGACACCATCTGTCGCTAGCAAGCCCGGTGCTGTGTAAACCTCCCCATGATCAAAACAGCCCAAATTCCACCGACGGTACCGGCCTCTGAGCCACAAATTAACCAGGTGTGTTTTCCTGTTCCTTTCAGTTCCCTGCTAGGCGGGGTTTGCT
This sequence comes from Haliaeetus albicilla, assembly GCF_947461875.1. Classification (NCBI taxonomy): domain Eukaryota; kingdom Metazoa; phylum Chordata; class Aves; order Accipitriformes; family Accipitridae; genus Haliaeetus; species Haliaeetus albicilla. The sequence goes on along the minus strand of NC_091484.1, from coordinate 12,219,050 downwards.
GCTGTGCAGAGTTAGTCCTTAAGCAGAACTTGCCCCACCACGACGTTTGAGGCATTAACGCCTTTGGTCTCTCACAACAATAACGATAATATTAACAACGATAACGTGGCGCTGCTCCTGATAAAAGAATTGGAGTCTACAAAAAAAGCGATGCACAAGGCAATTGCTCACCACTCGCCGACAGATGCCCAGTTAGTCCCCGAGCAGAGATCCACCCCCCAGCCCCGCTCCCGCCCAGTGTATATACCGGGCATGACATCAGTGTGTTATCAACATTCTTCTCATCCTCAATCCAAAGCATAATGCTGTACCAGCCACTAGGAAGAGAACTGTCTCCCAGCCGAAACCAGGACACCATGCCGGAGGACATCGGCAGCACTCAAGTGATACCGAAAAGCCAGTTGAAGAAACTCCCTAAGACTCGTTTTGGAGTTTTAGAAAGCAGGCATTCTTTATTGCGGCGCTGGGTGTACGGGGGATAGTTCCACCTAGCGTGCATACCACAGCTTTAGCACTAACAGGTTATATAGAATAACTAATTGCATATTAATCGGATTAGTATACATGTACATAAAAATAATTGCAACTGATTATCTCAGTACTACCTACATCCGATCATGCGCAATGAAGGATCCATTTGAGTCGAAGGGCTGCTTTTGCGACCACCGACCCATTTGAAGTTCTTGTTGGCTGTCCTTGAAGTCTTTATTCTTGTCCTTGTTCTCTGATCTTGAAGCTTAACGCAGCTTCAATCCCATGTGGTCAGGTTCAACATTGTTCTCATCTAGCGTACAGGAACATCTAGTCATAAGAGCAAAGAACTGCAAAACTTATGAGTAACTACCTCTACTAGTTAATTGCTTGGCTATACTTTTGTCTATTGTTTCAATCATAGTGTTGGTATAAGATTTCTAATAATTATTTACGAAATCTCACTTTTACAGTCACCTAGCAGCAAACCAGTTTCCACGGCTGGTACCAAATATTAAAACCATCAAAATATTTAGACATACCATACAGAATGTATGGAAATATGCTATCAAAGCGGGCTCGCGGGCTGCTCGGGGGACAACGAAAGAGCCAAGGAGATGGTCCCCTGTTGAGGATTTCTTGGCTGGGCGAGGGCATGTGAGCAATCCAGCCGTTAGCTGGGAACGAAGCATAAGTTTACAAAGTGCTGAAGCGGACAAGGACGCTGTGTCCTTGTACGCTGGGAAAAGGAAGATAAGAAGAGCCTGACAAACAGCTCCTGGATGCCGAAGAATGAGATAAGTAACTGCTGGACACCTCGTGAAGAAGCTTGCACAGCCAACAGAGGATAAGATAGCGTCGCGTGAAGCGGGGTATTGTACCCATTAGAGTATTGTATAAGGCGCGCGCACAAGCGCATAAGGTATATGACTGTGCTAAAAGTTGTGGTAAAGGGGCTTCACTCGATCACATTGGTCTGTGTGTGACGTCCCCCGTGGATCCTCCGCAACATTTGGCGCCCGAACAGGGACCCTCAGATCAGCACTTTATCATCTCTACGAGAATTTCTGGTGCGACTGAACCGACGAGGGAGCGGAGAAGCCGGCTGAGACTTTCCTGCTGCCCCGGCAGGATGGCGTGAGCTTCAGCTAAGCTGGGAAGAACGACATGAGCTTTAGCTGAGCTGGGAAGACGAGGAGGCGCGCGCAAGTGAACAGAAGTTTGAATCTCGCCCTGATCAGGTGAGCGGTCGGAGAAGGAGATGGGGTTGGACAAAGAGCAGGAAGCAGTCCTAAAACTCCTTCGTTATCTTCGCTCTGAGAGAGGACTGAAATGCGATAATTCTGTGATAAAGGGGTTGCTTTTATGGGCTTGGAAGAGAGAACTTATTCCGAGTATAAACGTCGCGTTTGAAGTAGCGACCTGGGATAATCTAGGCAAGGCGCTGTGGGGCGCTATTAGCGGCGGGGGGATAAGGCAAAGGAGGCAAACAAATCCGCAGCGCACTGGAAGGTAACTCGAGACGTGCTGCAGGCACCGAGGGTGGACCGGCAGGCAGCCGCCGCTGTCTGCGCGGCGGTGGCCCCCTCTGCTGCCTCCAGGGCTGCCGCGTCAGCCCATCCCGCTGGAGTTAGGGGGACGTTCTCTACACAGCTATCTCTACCCCCCCGAACATCCATTTCTGCTAATGCTGAGACGCCTGCACAAACACAGCCTTTGCCTATACCCAGCCAGGTCGCTGGCGCCGAAGATATCCCCCTGCCTGTTACTCCGCGAGAAGCGGAGGAATTAGGGGGGGCCGACTGTCGCCCGGCAGGTCCGGAGCCGACAGACTCGGAGGTGGTGAACCAGTTACAAAAACTGACAGTACGGTCAGAAGAACCAGAAGTGAGGGGGAGATATTCATCCTCCCGAAAGGGTGAGCCGAGAAGGCAAGAGAACAAAGATTTCGGCCGTATGCCAGCCCCGCTTTCTCCCCCCCCGCCCTCCGCCCGCCCGCCGCGGCGTGTGTCAGCCGGCCATGGAGCGGCCGCCGCCAGCGCCGCCGCCGCCGCCGGCCCCCGGGCAGCACCGTCCGCGCCCCCGCGCCCGCCCTTTAACCCATCCCGCCTCTCGAAGCCGAAGCCATCCGCGTCCGCGATAGACGCGGAGCCGCCTGTAATAGCCGCTGCAGACGAGGGGGAGAGGCATTGGAGGGGAGTAATAAAAAATGCCGTTGTGGAAGGGACTATGATCCAAGCATTCCCAGCTGTTATACAAAAAGGATGGGAGGCGTTTCACTGGAAAGTCCTTGAGAAATTAAGGACTGCTGTGAGTCAGTACGGAATCCGCTTATTGATAAAGCCAGTAAGAAACCCTCGGTCAAGTGTTTTAATTGTGGTAAACTTGGACACATCAAGAGCCAATGTAGAGTTTCTGCTAACAAAAAGACGGTGCAACAGTTGTAAGAAAGATAACCATACCACCAAGAATGCAGGAAGAAGGGAAACTTTACACCGAGCGCCAAGGCCCCTCGCGCGACGACACAAATGCAAGGGGTTTGGGCTGCCAGCCCTCAGCCAGCCTCGCAACTGCCAGATCCGCCACTGCAGGAAGCTCCGGAGTGGACGTGGAAACCGCAGTAGACATTACGTTGGTGGATGCAGGAGTCCGCTTGGTGGACAGCAACATAAAGGGACCATGGGGGTTTGGGCTTAGTGCATTTTTAATGGGGCGATCTTCAACAGCTCTAAAAGGAATTCTGGTAGTCCCAGGGCTTATTGATGCAGATTATTGTGGGACTGTGAAAATGATGATTCATGTTTTAATCCCTCCTGTTTCTGTTCCTAAAGGTACCAGAATAGCACAATTAGTTCCATTCAGGTCGTGTGTTCCGAACCCAGGTGAAGTACAACGTGGAGACGGTGGATTCGGCTCCACAGGGAAACTGCAGGTATACTTTGCCATGGACATAACAAGAGGTAAACCAGAAAAGGTAGTGCAATTGGAAGGGCCTGACGGAGTTATCGTCAAGAAACCGATGACAATCGATACGGGAGCTGATGTTACGATTGTTTCACGCTATGTTTGGCCTCCATCATGGCCATTGATCGGTCCAAATTTTGGTATTGCAGGGATAGGGGGCACACAAGCCACCTTAGTAAGTCAGCTACCCATTACATTTGTGTTCCCCGACGGTGAACACGTTACGACGCGTCTGTATGTCATGACTACCCCAAAGGAATTGTTTGGCCTCATAGGCCGTGATTTATTGAGCCAAATGAAGGCAATGTTAGTGACCCATCCTTTTTAGGAGCGGTCACTGAGGGCCAGCCAATCCTGAAAATTAGCTGGAAAACAGATGAGCCTGTCTGTATTGATCAGTAGCCGCTAAATTCTGAAAGGCTGCTAAAAATACAAGAGTTAGTTGAGGAGCAACTGAGAGCGGGACATGTTGTTCCTTCTACTAGTCCATGGAATATACCAATGTTTACCATTCCCAAGAAGAGTGGGAAATGGAGACTGTTACGCGATCTCAGAGCTGTGAATGCGGTGATGCACAGTATGGGAGCCCTGCAGCCGGGTTTGCCGTCTCCAGTTATGCTTCCAGAAGAATGGGACTTGTTAATTATAGATCTAAAGGACTGTTTTTTCACCATTCCCTTGCACTCAGATGACGCTGAACGGTTCGCCTTTTCGGTACCATCGATTAATAAGGCAGAGCCCTATAGGAGATACCATTGGGTCGTGTTACCGCAAGGAATGCGCAATTCCCCCACGATGTGTCAGGTGTATGTGGCCTGGGCATTAGAGCCTGTAAGAAAGCAGTTTCCTCAGTTGATTATTTATCATTGTATGGATGACATTTTGATAGCGGGAAGGAACTTGCCACAGGATGAAATTTTAACTCAGTTACAGGACATCTTAAGCCATCGCGAATTAATAATCGCTCCTGAAAAGGTGCAAAAGGCAGCACCTTGGAAGTATTTGGGGTGGCACATAGATGCTAGCAATGTTAAACCTCAGAAGGTTCAAATAACATCAGAAATTTCAACGGTGCATGATGTCCGGAAGCTTGTGGGAGATATCCAGTGGGTGCGGAATCTCTGCGGTATCACTAATGATGATATGGCCCCTCTGGTAGAACTCTTGGGTACGAGCGCACGTGCAGATGAGAAACGGGAAATGAGAGGAGAACAGCAAAAAGCCTTAGAATATATATCAAAGAAAATTGCATCTAGCTTTGCATCCAGGTGCAATGAGGATTTACCGATCATGTTGATGATCATTAATACAGGGGACTCTCAGAGACAACACCCTTATGCGGTAATTTGTCAGTGGGACACAAAACGCTCAGATCCCTTGAGAATTCTGGAATGGGTCTTCTTGGCCATGCGGCCAGACAAATCTATTGTAACCCAATTGGAATTATTTGCACAACTGATCATTAGGGGAAGAACGAGAATTGTAGAGATTGCAGGGACGGAACCAGAAATGTTGCTGATACCTCTGGTAAAATGGTATTTGGAATGGGGAGTTCGGCGTTCTGTAGCGTTACAAGTGTCATTAGCGGGGTTTGGAGGTACAATAAGTAATCAATATCCAAAGCATAAGTTGTGGTCACTATTGGAACAGCAAACCTTTGAGCAAAAACCATGGAGGTTGGAAACACCTGTACATGGGGTAACAGTGTTTACTGATGCTGGGAAAAAGACAGGTACGGCCACCTGTACGTGGAAAGATGCTAACGATCAGTGGTGTGAGCATGTTGAAAAGGGAGAGCCTGGGGATTCTTTACAGATGCTAGAATTAAAAGCGGTGATTTGGGCACTGAAGCATTGGGCTAAGGAGCCGCTGAATATCGTATCCGATTCTCTTTATGTAGTTGGGGTGGTACAAAGGATGGAAAGAGCAATGGTAAAGGAGGTCACAAACAAAAGGTTGGGCATGTTGCTTTTGTCATTACTGTGCGGCTTGAACTCTCGGAGTGTAGAGTATTTTATAACCACATATAAGAAGTCATCAAGAGCTACCAGGTTTGTCAGAGGGAAATGACAGAGCTGACCAATTGGTTGCAGCGGCATGGGAGCCTCCTTCAGGGAATTGTTTTCAACAAGCACGGCAATCACATGTGTTCTTGCACCAACCCGCTAGGATGTTAGCAAAGCAATTTGACTTGCCACTCACTGATGCCCAAGGTATTGTTAAAGCATGCCCCGATTGTCAAAAGGAGGGGCTGGGCTTGGGCCGTGGGGTTAACCCACGAGGTCTTTTGCCATTGCAGTTGTGGCAAATGGATGTCACCCGTGTCATGTGGTTTGGTGCAAAGCGTTATGTGCATGTGTGTATTGATACCTATCCTGCTGCCATGTGGGCCACGGCACAAACTGGAGAAAAGGCCTTACATATTGAATGACATCTTCACGCTTCTTTTGCAGTGCTGGGTGTGCCTAAAGAAATTAAGACAGACAACAGCCCGGCTTATGGTTCTACACGATTTGCTCGATTTTGTAATTTGTGGGGAATTCGCCATGGTACAGGCATTCCACATCTTCCCACAGGACAGGCTATTGTCGAATGGGCCAACCAAACCCTAAAGAGCATGCTGCAAAAACAAAAGGGGGAAACCCAGGGCTTACTCCCAGAGGAACGATTGGCCAAAGCCTTATTTGTGCTAAATTATCTTAGATTGACAGGTGATCACAAAGACCCACCGATGGTAGTGCATCGTGGTCTTTTACAGGTGGAAAGGACGCAACAAAGTACAGGAATCATGGTAATGTATAAGGACCCAGAGTCCGGGCAATGGTGCGGACCCGCAGAAGTAACACTTACTGGGAGAGAGTATATGTGTTTGCTTACAGATCGAGGCATTCATTGGATCCCAGCCAAGTGGGTCAAGCCACGGCTTTGCACTGATGCTGGGTCCGGAATCGTCCCAGCGGCAACTGGCACGGTACCGGCGGGTGCTGGAGCCACTGCTCCGACAGATTCCGACTAATAGAGTATTACACTTTAGAGGACTAGCGGACGTTGAGTCCTTCAGAGAGGTTTTTGGTTAAGGCATTATAAGGAAGTATATGATTTATCGCTTGTAGAAGACTTAGGACAGCGTGCTTTATTGTATATAGAACTTGCATTAGGTAAAAAGTGTGTTAAGCATAATTTGATTAAACATAGTGTGATTACGGGAAGACAGTGTGGGGTAAACGCAAAAGTTAGCTAAAGCCAAAATTAGGGGTAGGGTCTATTTCCATTAATAACCTGGGAACGAGGTTATGATTGTGTTTCCACAGATACAGGCCCACGACGGACTCCCACTCGATTTGTACGACCATCATCATCTGGAGCATCATAGATGGTGCGGCAATATGAATGCCACCTCAGCCAAAAACTAATGTATAGGTCACCTTGGCTAACATAACAGGTCAAGATTCTCTGTGCATTGCAACCGCATCACAAAGCCCATGAACCAATAGACAAGATGGCTATGACTTGTGCAGCGCGCCTGGCCAGTGAGTGCATGCGTCATAGGTTGCAGATTTTGGTACCCGCTGGCCACGTGTGCTGAAACCCGTTCCTCTGCAAATGGATAAATACCGGGATTTGCCAAAGAGCATTGGGCTGGTGTACGGTAAGGCCATCGTTGCCTCTGTGGGGACACCCACGGAAAGCTGACACCTACCGATTGCTGGGCTGAGTTCGCGGAGCAAGACGGCACAAGAATGTATGGATGGTTCATCTTCCTCATAGTCCTCATGGTTCGGGTCATTAGGGGTAACGGATTGGCTTAAAGAACTATGGGCATTGTTGTAGTTATTGTGATTTTTAGCTATTGTAATAATTTTACCTTGTTTAGCTTGTTAAGAAAAAATGGCATCCCAAGTTACTAAGCAAGCCTGGATTGCTCAAAGACAAAAAGGGGGATTTGTTGAGGATTTCTTGGCTGGGCGAGGGCATGTGAGCAATCCAGCCGTTAGCTGGGAATGAAGCATAAGTTTACAAAGTGCTGAAGCGGACAAGGACTCTGTGTCCTTGTACACTGGGAAAAGGAAGATAAGAAGAGCCTGACAAACAACTCCTGGGTGCCGAAGAATGAGATAAGTAACTGCTGGACACCTCGTGAAGAAGCTTGCACAGCCAACAGAGGATAAGATAGCGTCGCGTGAAGCGGGGTATTGTACCCATTAGAGTATTGTATAAGGCGCGCGCACAAGCGCATAAGGTATATGACTGTGCTAAAAGTTGTAGTAAAGGGGCTTCACTCGATCACATTGGTCTGTGTGTGATGTCCCCTGTGGATCCTCCGCAACAGTCCCCAGCCCATGGAGCTGGCCCTACGCCCCGGCCCGTCTGCAGGTGAGACCTGCTGGGTCCAGCTGCGCTGCCCTCAAGACGAGCTGGTGGGGGGAGGATGGCGGGCTGGCAGGTCCCCTCTGCCCACCCCGGTGTCCTGGGCTGCCCCCTGCCCCCCTCCCTGGGCCCGGCCAGGCACAGGGGGGTGCCGGGAGCTCAGGAGAAGGGGAAGCCAGAGCTGCCCCCTCGGGACTGCAGGGCTGGGTGCTGGGCTCCGGAGGGGGAACCCCACTCCCAGCTGAGCCTCGAGCTGCGTCACCCTCCCAGGCTGATCCCTGAAGGGGCAATTCAGATTGCAACCGAATCTCAGCGGTGGGCATTTGTGAGCGAGGAATGACCTGGCGTGGAGGACAAGATGGCGCAGCTGCAGAAGGGTGTGAGAGACTGAAAGAGTTAACGTCTCCAACATTGTGGTGGGGCAAGTTCAGCTTAAAGACAAACCCTGCAGAGCAAGGAACCAAGGTGGGTAACCCATCCGCTCAGACATCAGCAGCTCAGGCAGGAGGGGGAGGGCGTGCTGGTGGTGCGGGAGGGTGCCCAGCTCCCTGTTCTGATAAGCTCTTCTGGTACAAAGACCAAACAATGGCCACGTCTGCAGGGAAGGAGAAGTTACTCCACAAAGGACCCCCAAGCCCAAAGGCTCACAAACTGCTCATTAGCCCGACGAGTTCGGGTGCCCGCCCGAAGGAGGGGCAAGGATGATAAAAGGAGCAAACTAAAGCCCCGGTCGCGCAAGCCCACTGGAGCTGGACCCCTCGGCTGACTGAACCAACGCTGGGCCCAGGGCCGGTGAAATTGCGCTCTCTTGCTTTCTCCATCTCTCTGTCTCCTTCTCCCTTTGCTTTTCCTTTTCCACAATCCCTACACCTCATCCGTTTTGAGACATAAACCGTTGACCAAGTCTGAGACTAAGAGTGGATCCAGCCGTCCCTGGGCGGGGACTCCTCCTCTGAGGAGGAGTCTAGAAAGCAAGGGGGTCTGCTCTGAACCTCGTGGCTCAACGGGAGGGATCTCCTTATTCCCTGAATTGATGTGCATGGTTACCCTGGGTTACCCGGTTTACAGAAGTAGTCTCATGCCAATTCCTGTTGTGAGAAACCTTGCCACCTACTACCACGCCTCCCCAGTTCAGTTTGCTTCTGTCATGAATAAAATCTTTAACTGATCGTTTGGTGTCGTTTCACCGTAATTTAGCCCGAGGGAATTTCGAATTAAACACGACTCCCCGGTCTGTCCAGTCTGGGTGGTGACAAAGGGCTTGAGCTGGCTGGCGGCAGGGATGCCAGGACCAGCAGGACTCCCTGCGAGGGAAGGGGGTTGCCCTTGGGGAGGAGAGCAGAAGCAGCCACGGCGTTGTCCTGCAGCCGTCCCGGGATGGGAGCGCTCAGGGGCCGCCTTTGGGCAGCGGAGCTGGGCTGGGGGATGGACCCCCAGCCGGGCTGAGGTGCCCCGTGCGACTGCTCAGGGCTGGGTGCTGGGGCAAGTGGCTACGAGGGATCTCCTCGTGACGCATCTCTGCAGACTCCTTGGAGAACCGCTGGCGGCAGCAGGACTCTGCCCAGCGCGGCGTTCCTTCGTCTTAGGTTCTACCGAAGCGCAAAAGCGTGCTTCGTTCATCTCGAGGGGCAACACAAAAAGTCCCCGGCCTTCCCCGTGAGGCTGCAGCCCCTCAAGGGCTTGTCCCCAGTCCCCCGCTGCGCAGCCGGCACCGGAGCTCCCGTGTCACAGAGGTGTGATGTCACGGCCCGTGTTCCAGCTGCAACTGCCAGTGCCCGGCGACGAGCGCAAGGCAGACGACCTTCTTCTGCCCTGCTCCCGACGCAGCCCTTCTGCCCTGCTCCCAGCCCAGCCCTTCTCCTGTGCTCGCGGTGCCTCGGAGTCATGAGTCAGCCCTTCTCGCCTCTCCCAGCGCCTCGCTCCCCATCTTGGTGCTGCCATCTCGGTGGCACGGTGAAGGCCTGGAGGAAGAGGACGCTTGTGCCGCTGGAGGTACAGCCCCGCTCCGCGGAGGCGGGCAGCCCCGCACTGCCCGGGCAGGCTGGAGCAGGCACTGCGGGGGTGGCGTGGGCTGGGGGCCCCGCTGTGGGAAGCTCGGGGGGCCGGGAGCTTGGCTTGCCCTTGCCACCCATCCCTGCAAGGCCAAGGGCTGGGAGAAGTCCTTCTGGGCTGCTCGTCCCCTGCTGAAATCATCGAGCATCCCTGCCTGGGGGGACACGTCAGCAGGGGAAGCCCGAGCGAGCGCCCTGGGCTCCTGCCGGAGGGAGAGATGCTGGCCGGGAGCAGCCGGGTCCTGCCTGGAGCCTGAGCCGGTGCCTCCTCTGCCCCTTTCCAGGCTGGAGCCAAGGGAGCTCAGCCCTGCCCATGGAGCGGCACGGAGCCGAAAAGCCGCCTGCGCAGAGTAAGGAGCTTCTGGGTGCCGAGGCAGGCACGGGGCCGGGGTCTGCGCCTGGCGGGGCCGGGCTCTGTGCCCGGGGCCCCGCGGGGCAGGGAGCAGGGAGCAGGGAGCAGGGCCGCTCACCCCTGCCCTCTCTGCTCCGGCAGATCCGGAGGATGTTGCCGCTTCCCAAGCTGCTGAAGGGCGTGAAGCGCAGGACGGTCCGGCTGCGGGCGCTGGCCCGTGAGTGCTGGTGGGTGCTGGTGGTGAAGGAGCTGCCCAGCCTCCAGCCAGCTCCCGCTGGGGACGTGCCCAGGGGCCCCATCGCCCCACGGCTCTCCCCAGGCGGTGAGAGGGGGCAGGGGTGCCGAGAGCCCCGTCCCACAGGTCCGCTCGGCTGGCCAGGGCAGGACCAACGCACTGTTCTGCTTGGCTTTTGCCGTAGGCTTTTCCGCCTCGCGCTGGAGGCTCTGGAGCCGGCTGCCAGCAGCGTGGAAGCGGAGGCAGAGATGGAGGAGGAGATGGAGTGGGAGGCAGCGACGGACCCACCAGCAGCAGGACAGGCACCCGCTCCCCACCCACTGCCCGCAGTCACCGTAGGCTGCCTGCCGTCGGGCTGGGGCTGGGGCTGGGGCTGGGGGGCCCCGCTGCAGGGACTCGGCGCCTGGTCCCCTTGTCCCGGCGGCACAACCGCCACCACCGTGCTGCCCTGCGCTTTCTTTGGGCCGGGCAACCCAAGCCTCACCGGGTAGTGCCTGGCCCCCAGCCCCAGCCAGGGCTTAACCCTGGCGGCAGAGTCCTGCTCTCCCCGACGGAGATGTGGGGCTTGGCGGGGCTGGAGGGCAGCTTGCAAGAGAAAGATTCATAGTTTGTTGTAGCGAGACGCTGTTTTGTGAATAAAGAGGTTTACTTAGGTCTTTCAGACCGCAGCTCTCTGCCTTTCTTTGCTTAGGGCACAGGTGGCATCTGCAGAGCTGTAGTTTCCACTTGCTCTGGGTTCCCAGGGCTGGAGGCGGCTGGGGCTGCTGGCACGGCTGCCCCGGGGGCAGGGGGTACCTGTGTAGAGAGGGGGTCCCTCCCACTCAGGGGGGTCACGGCACTGGGCACCAGGGAGGTTCAGGGGCTGGTGGAGAGTGGTGTCCCCAGCAAGCAGCAAAGCTGTCCCCAGCAAAGAGTGAGCTCGGAGGTGACCGACCCCTGCAGCGATGCCACCAAAGCAGGCGGGAGCCCTTCTGCTCCCCTTCCTGCCAGAGGAAAAGGGACTCCCGGGTTGAGCCAGGGTCAGGCCGTAAAGCGCAAGATCTCGGAGGCTTTGAACGAACCTACACCCGCTCAGGGCTTTGTTTGGTGTCCCGCTTCGCTCTGCCCCGCGCCATCGGGAGCGTGGAAAGCGTGGGTGCAGAGAGAGAGACTAGACGGAAAGCAAAGCAATCCTCGCCCTGCCCGATTGCAGCCGCCGTGTGATGGGGTGACCCTGGCCAGATGCCAGGTGCCCACCAAAGCCGTTCTATCACTCCCCCTCCTCGGCTGGACAGGGGAGAAGAAAATATAACAAAGAGCTTGTGGGTTGAGATAAGGACAGGAGAGATCACTCACCAATTACCATCACGGGCAAGACAGACTCAGCTTGGGGAAAATCTAGGCGTTACCACTATCGCTGATGGGCTTGGACTTGGCCAGCGGCAGGTCCGTCTTAGAGCCGGCTGGTATGGGCTCTCTCGAACACAGGGGAAGCTTCCAGCAGCTTCTTACAGAAGCCACCCCTGTAACCCCCCCCTCCCGCTACCAAAACCTTGCCACACAAAGCCAGTACATTAGTATATATCACTTCTCTAAATAAAAATTCCCCGTAACATCAACTATCCTCAAATAAATAAATTTAGTATGAAAACCTTAAACCCTCCCCATGCGGAGCATCTGAAAGTAGCTGGTCAAGGAGTATAGGACTCTGAGACCCTGTCACCTGCCAACTAGCTGAGGGCACGCTCTGCCACATTGTCCGCACCCCTCGTGAGGAGTGGACATTGCATCATCGCCGGTGCCCAAACTTGGCGCATTGCTAGCGGGCGATCCTCTCGTGGGGCTTTGTGCCAGAAATTGCAGCCCCCTGGGCAGGCATGAGAACTGTTTTTGGTCGCCCTCTGCAGCCTCTTATTGGACTCAGTCTTTGTCACCTCGTCAGCCAGGGCGTTAATGGGAGATGGTGTCAAAATGCGAACTAAACCCAAAGTAAACAACATCCTTTGGTCTCCCCTGTTCCCAGCATGTTCTGCTCCATCCTCTTCCAAAGGACCAAAGCAAGGCCGACCAGCCTGTGCTGCCTCCGATCTCCTTTCTGGCCCTTCCCGAAGACAGGAGCCACATTTGCTTTCTCCCAGTCCTCGGGAACCTTTCCCAATTGCTGCAACACTTCCAAGATCATTGAGAGCAGCCTCATGGTCACGTCAGCCAGCTCCCTCAGCACCCGTGGGTGGATGCCCTGAGGCCTTGGCATGGCCCCATCCCGGCCCCCCCGGTCTCTAGGAAAGAAAGATCAACTCTCCATCGGTGTGACCATGAAAGGAAATTTATTGCCACCAGAACCCCGTGCCCATCGTGGTCCACAGCCGCAGAAGATGCTGTCTGCCCCTGGCCGCAGGCGATGATGGAAAGCTGCAGTGACACAGGAGGGGTGATGAGGAGCTGGCCTTGCTGCGTGCTCCCCTTCTGCTCCAAGCCAGGCTTTTGGCTGCCAAGCCTCTGACCTCCTCCCTGACCTGCAGAGCCGGAGCTCAGCTCCGCTCCAACCTACCTGAGGAGAGGAGCCTCATTCCTGCTGCTGCTGCCAAGAGCCGCCAAGGCCTCTTGTTTTTTCCAGGATGTCTCCTAAGGCAAAGAGGCAAATGTCAGAGCGTTGCCCTCCAGCCCTGTCTCGCGGCCCTCCCCTACGCCTGGGACATGCTCGGGGAGAGAAAGATCAGAACTTTACAGTCGGGACGTAGCAGCAGGCAGAGCCGAGCATCGCTTCGTGCGGGGCCCGGCCACCCCACCAGCGCCGGCTCTGCACGCTGTCGCCTTCTCCTCCGTCGTGTCCCATCATGATCCCCTCATAAAGGCACTCAGACTCTGTGAAATACCTCTTAACATCCTATTTATCAGAGCTAGCGCTAGAAAGAAAGACTGATAGAGATAGTCCCTTCAGATGCTAGGAACCCTGCAAAACAGCACCGAATGCACCTCCAATCCCGATGCAGGGTGCTGTGCAGACACCGCCTATGGGAAGGGTAAGGCCATTTTGGCCATTTGAGCTGTTACAGGATTTTCCTACGAGGCCATGCAGGCGGCATAGTCGCTGGTACATGGGGGAGCTGCCCGCAGGCTCCTCGGTCGCAGCGAGCTTGCTAAGCTCCTCCTGAGGCCAAGGGACGGGATGTGCACAGAGCAGCACAGGCTTGGGTCTCCTCAGGTGCGGTTAACTGTTAGGTGGCTCTCTGAACTCCTTGGCGGGCAATGGGCTTTGGTCAGGATCCCTTCAGCTGCCAAGGGCTGAAGTTGCTAGAAACCCGCTCAGAGGCCATCTCAGCCCAGGAAGCCTTGTTTGGCACCAGGTTTCCCCCTTGCCACCCTGTTGACATCAGGCGAAGGAGCGTGGTCTCAGGAAAGAGCCCCGTTTGCCTTTACTAGCCTGCCCAAGGTGCCGAAGCCCCTTGCCGCTCTTCACCAGGCTCTTGCCAGTGAGGGGCTGCAGTCAGAAAGGGCAAAAGTTGGTCTCACCTCCTTGGGTGCTCCCCTGACGGCGCTGCCCAGGCCTCTCACTGCCATCTGCCGCACGGCGCCGATTCCGTGCTGGGATTTCTCCACCAAGACACCTAGGACCCTTTCCAGGGACTTCTTCTCCATGACTGGCGGATCCTTCATCAGCTGCAATAAAGCAATATGCCCGTGAGTGCCACCTAAGTCGAGGCACACCACGCGAACGGGCTTCGTAGAAAGGAGGATCCGTTGGATCCCTTGGATGGTGACGCTCTCTTCTGGCACCTTCTTCCTTCAGAAAGAGGCGTCCCAAGCAGCAGTTTTCTAAGAGAAGCCCTCTGCACCCTTCCTTCCCCTCCTGTTGCCTCACCTCAGCAAAGAAAGCTGTCGCTGTGAGCTGCAGGTTTTCCGAGGGGGAGTTCAGCCACTGGGAGAGGGCCCATATCACACCCCTTGTGACCAGCCGGTTGCGAAGCAGGACACTGCACACAGAGAAGGCAACTCACGGTCACGCGGCAAGGACGCCGGCCACGACCCCAAACTTCCCCAGCTCCCTGCACACATGGGAATGGCCCTGGCACCCATGTCCCCGGGCACAGCCACCCACGAGAAGGTGAGACGCAAGAAGAGGATCTCACCTCGTCAGGAGACACACGCCGTCAGCGTGAGCCTGTGGGTTTCTGAGGGATGCCCACGCTCCCTGCCTCCACAGCAGCAGCAGCCATCTCTCCTCCATGCATCTGCTCAGCACCAGCTCTAGAGCCTCACAGTAAGGGCTGGGAAAAAGAAAGCCCAAAGACATCTCAGGTCGCAGCAGGTCCAGGGAAGATTTGTCTGTAGCAGAGCTAAAAGGCTCCGCTGCCTCGGGAGGTGTTGGTTCACTCATCCCACACTCCACGCCCGTGAAAATGGACATTTTCATCCTTTGCCATGCCTCAGGCCACTGACAGCAGGAGGAAACCCAGGGTCCCCGTGCTCCCTCGATGCCAGATGCCCAAGGTGCTCCCTAAGGGCTCTTCTTACCAGCATTCTATGAGACAGCCCCAGTTCCCCCCAACCCTTGAGGACCAGGAGCAGGGGCAGAGCCTGCCGCTACGAGGACGCGACACAACGGCTCCGTCCGCCTATAAATTTTAAAGGCAGGAACACCACTGCTGCAGCCAAGCCCTGCGGCCACACGCTGCCAGGCCACAGATTACACGAGCTAAGTCTCCACCACGCCAAACCACAGACGGCCGTGGCCAGAGCTGGGCCACAGCCCCCGGGCCGGGAAGGGTCTTCTCCCCCATCCGCAGGGTGCTCGGCCGGACCATTCCCACGCAGGGTCTCTCCCCAGTCCGCGGAGGGACAAGAAGGACGCCCTGCCACCGGGGTTGCACACCAGGCAGGATGAGAGCAACCGGCGATGCCAACCCCGTGACTCCTTCCTCTCTGGGAACGGACATTTCTCCAGGAAAGAAGAGAAGTCGAGCCAGCCCTGGCAACCTGCTGCCACGCGTAGGAACCTGGGCAGGCCCAAGCGCTCCCTCAGCGCCACAAATGAACACAGCTGGCTGGGGAAGTAAAGCTCCCCAACTTCCCTGCCCCTCCTGCTCCTTACCTGCGCAGCTTGTCCTCCCTCCTTGATGCACTGAAGAAGAGCCCTCTCTGGTATCTGAGAGGGGCAGGCAGCATCACCTCACCCAGCGCCTTGCTGATCTCACCCAGGAGGCCAGGAAGGAGACGGGGAAGCAGGCGCTGGACCCTTTCCTTGGCTGGCAGCACGAACACCACCTCGGAGATGGCACAGGGGAGCTGCAGGGAAATTCGGCCAAGAAACACCCATTCAACAAGGGCTTTGCCCACCAGTGCACTCCCGCTGCCTCCCTTGGGGAGCTTTTGCTGCCTGCAGGTCTCATGCCAGGGACAGCCTTGCGGTCCAGGACCAGAAAAACGTGTCCCGGCCCCTCACAGCCCCAGTGCTGAGATGCCCCAGCACGTTACCCCTGTGCAGTCTCCCCAGGCGTTTGCTAGAAAGCAGACACGAAGCTGCAGGAAGGCCTCTGCCATCGAGCGTACCATGAGGGGCTCCAGAGCAGCCTGGCTGTGGTCCGGTTCGTGAGCGGAGGAGTGGGGCCCAGGGCTGTTCTCTCCCGCTGCCTCCAGCTTCTGTGTTAAGTACTTCAGGACCTGAACCCCAAGGCTGCTTCTCCCCAGGATCCTCCACAGCTCCATCGTGTCCCTGCAGGGCAAGAGACATTCACCCTTGAGCTCATACCCTTGGTACCTGCGGTGCCCTCACCAGAGCCCAAACTCTCTCCTTGTCAGCAGTGGGGCTTATGATGCCTGGTTTTTTCCGGAGATGGGAGCACATGGCCTTGCAATGCTCAGACCTTTTGGGAGACGAGCGACCTTGTTCTTCTTTGGATTCCTCTTAACACGGGCAAGCCACGTTTAATCACAGAGGGGCAAGATGGGAGTGCACGGACCTGTCCATGGGCAGACGTTTCTGGAGGAGGCTCTCGACCACAGGCTCGTGGTGAAAGCAGGCCAGGAGATACACTGCGTGGAGCAGGAGGCGCCTGTGGGTGTCCTTTTGCACAGTCTGCATGCGGCTGTAAAGGACGCGCAGGACTTCTGGCACCTGAAAGGAAGAAGACGAGAAAGAATGCCACAACGTGTCCTTTCCCCGTACTTCTACAGAACACAAACACGGTCAATTAGTTCACGAGCAATGCCTGCTCCCTTGACACGCTGTCAGGGTCTAGTCCTAAACTTCCTAAACTTCACCGTGCCGCTCTGCCCAAGCCCTGGCTCACAGGTCGGAGCGAGCGTGCCCTTGGCACGCAAACACGCACGTGCCCTCGGTTGCTGCACTTGCCTGGGCCCAGCGGTGCCAGGGGCTGAGCACTTTGCCTACACCCAAGAGATGGACAAGTTTCTCACCAAACAGCCTGGGTAACCCTGACCACCGGGCTGTGGCAGTGCAAGATCAAAACCAAAACCACGCTCCAAGCCCATAAAGAAGCCTCACAGTGAAAGGACAGGAACAGGAAGGTCGGTGCATCCCAGGGGTAGCTGTCTCACGGCAAGGACCTGCTCCAGCAGGAGACTTTGGACTGCCCGTGCCCATGCCCCCCGCTCCACAGAGCAGAATGTGGCAGGAGGTGCTAACACGCAGCTCGGACCGGTGATACCCTTCGTCTCGGCACACAGGCTGCGTTTCTTTAGCTTGCGTCAACTGCGCGAGGTGTAGTGCAACAGCCAACAGAGAAAAGTCAAAGCCAAGCCGCAAAAAATGTCCCTCTTACCTCCTGATATATTTGCTGTCCACATTTTTCCAGAAAGGTAGTCATCCACATCTCAGCGGCCCACGCACGCTCGTCTCTGGTACACTTCAGGCTTTCCGTGATGGTGCTCATGAAGTCTGCGGCCTCTGGTGGGGGGAAATACTTGCAGACAGTCTGGAGTGAAATCAGAAAGAGGAGAGACCCGGTCACAACTCTGCATCTCTGCAGAACGGGAAGGAGCCTTGAAGGGACTCTTAAGTTCAGCGGGTCGCCTGTCATGGAAGGGGCAATCACAGTACACTCCTGCCATTTATGTTTTATGGAGCCAAGAGATTTAGAAGTGCCTCCCCTCACGTTTGCTTATCTGCAAAGCTCGTCTTCCGACAACAGCACTCTCTCGTGCACACACACACACACACACACACAAACACGACGTGGTATCCGCTCCTTTGACAGCGTGCCTAAAGGCCAGGCACGTCTCGGAGCCTCCTGCCACTTGCCCAACAACGGAGGTGCTGGCATGACAGCTCCCTCTGGAAATGGCGTGGGAGCCTGGAGGGAGCAGGGGGATGTGCAGGAGCCCAGTCGCCAAGCCCCGTACCGGGGCCGGTTACCTTTGCTATTTCGTAAGAGGTCTCAAGCAGAGGCACGTTGTCGGTGGTGTCCAGCCCTTTACGCAGGCATGCAATGTCACCCGCCTCGGGTGCCACCTTCCTGGTCTTGGCTGGGAGAAGCACCAGGTAAAAAGGAGAGTCACATTTACAGGAACCCAACCATCAGCCCCAGCTATCGAAAAAGGAGGACCCGGGGTTGGGGCAGCAAAGGCCAGGAATTTGGCGCAGCGGGATGTGACAGGGATGGCTCTGGGAGGGGGGAAACGTCCTCAGCACAGAGGGATGCTGCTCCCTGAAGCGCAGGCAAGAACTCACTTCTAACCAATTTCTTTGCGGGGACAGTGATTTTGTACGGCCACAGAACACCCCGTCTACAACCTTCCTCCCTTGCGGAGAGCATTTCTTGGCTGGCTGGAGAGGGGTTTAACCAGAACCCCCTCCCCAACCTCACGCTCTGGGCCAGCAGCGGAAGTCCCTGCTCCAAAACTCTGGGCAGCTAACTGATTTCCCCTCTGGTCCTGGGCAGATTTTCCTGACCAAGCCTGGCAAGCCCCCTCTGTCCTCACCTCGCATTTGCAGAAGGTGACCCAGGCAGACCCCTGCCCAGCGGCGGGACGTGGCCAGGGATTCGGTAGTCAGAGGTCCCAGCAGCCCCACCAAGAAGCCAAATTGCTTGCAAGCGCATCCTCTCTGCAGGGGCAAGAGGCGGCAAAAGGGTCGCAGGGAGACCCGGTGCCCGCTCACCTCTCCCGGCCATGCTGCCCGGAGCAGGGATCGGGCAGAGGAGAGGGCAGAGGTGCTGCCCTGCCGCTCCGCAAGACCTGAAACCCAGCGCCCAGCCAAGCAGGGCTCTCTTCTGGGAGAGGCATGGGGCACACAGGAGCTCCCTACTCACCGTGACCTCGAATCGCTCCTCGCAATCACCCAGCAGCTGGGCGCAGACCTGCAAGGCCCTCTCCCGCTCCCACGCTTTGGCCGAGGTGAGCCAGCACTGCAGGACCTGGCGCAGGGGGTTATCCTGTCTCACGACGGGCACCTTTCTCTCCCCGACATCCCTCTGTCTCCCTCCTCTGGACCCTTCCTCGACGGCCTGCCCTGCGGCTCGGCACGGCCCCCAGACCCACCGAGCACTGGCAGTGCTGCCTTCGCAGCCCCGCTCTCTAAGCCCCCCCAAATCTCCGCCTCAGCTTCTTTCCCCATCACCCCATGACTGCGCACATGGACCACATCCTCGAAGGAGGTAGAGGTCACCTCCGCCTCGAGAAGGACTGCTAAAATCCGGCCCAGACCCTTCCTCGACGGCCTGCCCTGCGGCTCGGCACGGCCCCCAGACCCACCGAGCACTGGCAGTGCTGCCTTCGCAGCCCCGCTCTCTAAGCCCCCCCAAATCTCCGCCCCAGCTTCGGAGCGACTCTTTCCCCATCACCCCATGGCTGCTCACATGGACCACATCCTCGAAGGAGGTAGAGGTCACCTCCGCCTCGAGAAGGACTGCTAAAATCCGGCCCAGACCTTCCAAGCACAGCGTGTGCAGGGTCTGAAAGCAAGAAAAGGAGGACTGAGGTTTGGCATCACGGGGGGCTGCCAGGGCACGCTGAGGGGGGATCCTGGCCAAGAGGTGGGCAGCGCCACGATGGCGGGTACCTGTATGTTCCGAGTTTGCCTCGCTATCTTCCCTCTCCCTTCCATCTCCTCCTTGCAAGGAAAGGACAAGATGGTGTGGCAGCACTCAGCCAGCAGGCTGCAACTTTCCTTCCTGCTCAAAGATGGCTTCAGCTTCCTGGCCAGAGAAAAAAAAGGAAGAGAAAAACAACACGGGGACTCACTAGCTCTCTCCAGAGCGGCTCAAATGACAACTGGGTTTGTCCTCATGGAGAGACATCAGAAACGGGAAACGTCGTCCCACCCCGCAGACCCTGCTACTCCCAGAACTACGGATAAGGTCACAGGGCTCCGGGTGGGGAAACAGAATGAGTCCGAGGGTCTGGGCTGTGGACCTTACCTCAGCTGCACCAGACCGAGAAACACTTGGGACGCCGTGGAGTCCCAGGGCTCCTCCATTGTCCGGTCCTGCAAGTTCAAGAGACACACACAAAGTGGGCGGTGGGGACAGGCTTTTTGCGGGGGACAGGCTCTGCTGCCAGACCTACGTAGAAATGCTTGCACGCTTCTAGTGGCGGGGCTGGTCGTGTTTTGTGGGGCCAGAGCACACAGGCAGCACATGTATATCCCATGCTGAACGGCCGCGGGCGCTGGCGCTGAGCAGCTCCTTGAGGAAATCCAGAACTGCCCTCATCACCTGCCGTGGCTTCCCACCCGTGAGACCTCTCCCCGTGTCTGACAGGGCTGGACATGGCCCTGGGCACCAGGGCAGAGCTCCTCAGGCACACCAGAGCCCCAGGGAGATGGCAGAGCATCCCCTCCACAGGAGAGAAGCCCCAGTGCCTCTTGGCTCCCTCCTGGGTTGCTCTTCTCTTGCCTGAAAGAAGCCTCAGGGCTCCTCTGCCCTCCCTGTTCCTTCAGTAAAGGCTCCCTAGCTCCTCTGGCACCCAGCAGCTCCCCGACACCCTGTGGTACTTGCACAGACCC
The DNA here is from genome assembly GCF_947461875.1 of Haliaeetus albicilla. Classification (NCBI taxonomy): domain Eukaryota; kingdom Metazoa; phylum Chordata; class Aves; order Accipitriformes; family Accipitridae; genus Haliaeetus; species Haliaeetus albicilla. The sequence continues at coordinate 12,198,666 of NC_091484.1, read as the reverse complement.
CACGGCCACGCCTGACCTTGGTCGCCCAGAAAGCGTCTTGGTACAGGAGGAGCTGATCCCAGGCGTATTCCCGGTGCTGCTCCTCGCGCAGGAGGACGCCAATCATGGCAGCCACCGCCCTGAGGACAGCTTGCTTGTCCTGGAGAGGGAAGGGAGGGCTGAAGATCTGCCGAGCGCTCAGCAACCCCTGCCCACGAGTCCTACCCCTCCCAGAGAGAAGGGCTCACTCCGGAGGACGAAAAGCAGTTCCCCGTGCTGGCACCCAATGCCCCGCTGCTAAAAGGTCCCAGGATTTGACTGCTTCTTGTCAGCCAAATACTACCAGCCCTGGGCATGGGACTGGCAGACTCCTGGCCTGGGGGGGGCTGCTTTCTCAGTCCCTGGGCTGGAAAGGCAGCTGCCCTCACCTCTTCCTCCTCGCAGCCCAGCCAGTTTTGCACCACGTAGCAATAGAGGGGGTAAATGTGTTTGCAGAGCTGCGCTTCCCCGACACGAGGGAAGGGGCATTTGTCCCAGGAGCAGAAGTAAGTCTTCACCCCTTCCGACCATTGCTCCAGAACTGCACCAAAAGAAAGGAAAAAGGGGCAGGTGGGCGCCTGCGGCGGGAAGGGTACCTCGCACCCTCACCCAAGCCTGCTTTCAGCACAGCCCCCAGCTTGCCAGCTTTTGGCTTGAGGCCACATCTGGATTCAGGGGCGCAGATCGTGCGCTCGAGGTGTCTGCGCTCTTTCTCTTCTCCTCCCCACCACAGCTTCTCCTCCTCACGTGCCTGTTCCCCTCCAGCCTATACCCGCTGCATCCCTCGCCCGTCCCTGCCCAAATATTTGCCCTTCAGCACAGGCACGTGAAGCCGGTTGAAAGGCTCAGGACCAGGCAGCCCAAAGGCACCCGTGAGTTCCTCTGTGCAGGTACCCAGCGTCTCCACATCCTGCCCACCAGAGACGTCTGACGCTTCACCCGCCGTTCCTACGTGCTCACGGCAGTTTGGCATTGCCAAAATAGCGAGGTCGGGCTCAGATGCGCCGAGATCGGAGCGAGCCAGCCCGTACCCTTCCCCTGCCTTCAGGGCCACGGCTGAGGGTCTGACACTCACCACCGCAGACGGCACGCCGGACCTGTCCGCTCCCCACTCGGCTCAGGACGGCGTGGAGGGCGAGCAGCGTCATTCCGGCAAAAGGGATGCATCGCAGGGCTGCAGAGAGGGCAGGGCAGAGGGATAGAGCGTGGACGCAGTCAGCCGGAGCTGTGGGGGGGGCCTGGGGTCCAGCCCTCAACGGCACTGCCCATCAGAAGGGCCAGGAGTGTTGGGATGGGGGGGATGTGCTGCAGGGCCAGGGGGACATGAGTGATATCTGAGGGATGGGGGAGGCCCCCGACAATGGGGAGGGCTCCTGCTTTCCTGAGAGGGAGCAGGGAAGGGCTTTGGCGGGCATGGGGAGGATGGTGTGGGGCAGAGCCCCTGAAGGTTTGGTCCCTGACACGTTCCTGCCCTCAGAGCACCTCGATTGAGGCTGTGAGGCAGAGCTCCCGCTCAGCCCCAGCCCTGGCAATGGAGCCTGGCAAGGAGGCACCGCAAGCCCATAGGCCTCCAGTTCGGGACAGAGCATCTGGGAGGGGAAGGATCCCCTCTCCCGGTTATCACGGACCATCACTCAAAGCAGGAGGCCAGGGTTCCATACCGTAGCTGCTGGCCAGTTTGCCCAGGGTGACAAAGACAAATTCCTCGGAGGTTCCCCCCACGGCTTTCAGGTGTCCCTGGAGCTCGGACATCACGAAATGGAAGTGGGAGCCAGCCAGCGCCACCAGGATGTCACTAGCGGCTGTCCTCACGTCATCGGTCACACCCTAAAAAAGCACCATAGGTGAAACGCTCCGCGGGAAAAAGGCTGAGGCGCTCGGACGGGGATAAACCGGCCAGCAATGACCTCAGGGCTAGCCGAGAGACAGTCCCGTCTCCCCAGCAAGACCCCATGGGGACGTCGGCGCCCCAGGCCAGGCATCCGCCCCTTTTTGTGCCCTGGGGAAGGCGAGCAGGACGGGCAACAGAGACTTGAACCCAACTCTCCCCAGGCAGACCACGTCCGCCCCTCTCCGGAGGTCTCGACAGGCTCTCACCAAGTGCCCCACAAGAACGAGTCCCCAGAGCCTCTCCTTAAGCCAAGACTTGCCAGCAGCTGGAATTGGGAGCCTGTGTGTCCCAGCTCCATCCTCCAAGCACGGCTCATCAGTCGCCTCGCACAGAGGGGCTCGCTGGCTCTATACGCACCCCAGCCCGGAACTGGATACGGTCTCTCCTCTACGGGGAGGGCTCCCCAGGACAAGGAGCTCTCACAGGGGCATTGGGGAACCTCCGTCTTCAAAGAGAACAAGCTCACCTGGGCGGCTCTTATGTCACCAGACGCTTCAGCTATCAGGCGGTTCAAGAGACCGCTCGGCAAACGGCCGTCACCTCCCTGCAAGGCGCTCTCCAGCTGGCGGTAATTCTGCACTCGGTCACCCTGAGGACAGACCACGGAAGGGAGAAATTAAGACTTACTTTGCCCTCGTTCCCGGGGAGCTGCGAGCTGCCAGCCCTTGCTCTCCGGAGAGCCTGCGAACGGCACCATCGCCTCGTGCCCCCAGCTCGTGTCTGCGACAGAAAGGAGCGGAGGGAGCAGCTGCCCTGCAGACGGTGTCCGAGCACCAGCCACCGACCCGAGGTCATACCGACGCCAGGCCAGGTCCTCCCCAAACCCACCACTCCTATGGACATAGCCCAGCGCCAGAGGGAACGTTCGGACACGGGACGTGCGGCACTTGCCCTCTCCTGGGCAGGGAAGGCAGGGCTGGTGGGGGGAAGCCCTCAAGCCTCTGGCAGCACAGTGGGATGCCCCCGTCTCACCTCGTTGTCTTGTAGACGCTCCAACAGAGAAGTTGCAACGGCAGCAAGGGTGGGGCCAGCCGCAGGGACAGAACCCATCGCCCTGCTTCTGCCCCCGGGATGCGTAGGTCTTGGCGGGGGACCTACACACGGGCAGCAACCTGGAAGGGAAGAATCCAACAGCTTTCGGAGGGGCCCAGCGACGGCGTGGATGGAGACAAGCTGGAGGTCAATCCCCATTAGACATCCAGGGCGGACATTTGCAGCAAGAGTCACGAGAGGCCAGCGAGGCCACCGGTGGGCTCTCCGTCCTTGGAGATGCTCAAACCTCGAGGGGACTCGGTCCACCGCAGACGACCGCGATGGGTCCTGCCTCCAGTGTGCTTTAGCCCCCTGCCAGCCCCTCACCTTCAAGCACTCTCAGCCTCCTCATCGCAGCAGGATTCCCTGGATGGACAGACTGGTCTCTCCAGGTCTTCCTCCTGTGAAAGCTGGGAGCAACTGGCCCAGGGAGGGACGCTGGAGCCGCAACATCAGAATGGAACATCAGAACCGAACATTGTGACATCATCACGTAACCCGGCTGTCCCTCAGACAACACTTCACCTGGGGTCCCTGCAGGGGGGAACAGCACGGACCCGGGGCGAGGATGGGCCTTTCGAGAAAGCTATTGCTCAAAACCATCTGCGGGCTACAGGCAAATTCAAGCCGTAGGGAACGGGGAAACCCTGCGCTGCAGGGCCCCGCAGCGTGGCCCCTGGCCCCGTGTCACTGCAGCCCTTTGTGGGCTCGGGGGAAAGAGTAGCTGCCACTTCCCACCGAGTTTAGCTGGAGTTGTGGTTACTCATCAATACTTTAAATCCCTGCTTGTTCCTTTCTGATAGCGGCTGGGTTCGCTCCAGGAGCTGCTATTCTTCTGTGTAACCTGCGGGAGACCTCCCCCGTTTCCCTGCAGAGACCTTTCCGTTTTGGTCCAGGCAAATGACTCCGTCTCTCTCTCTCTCCCCAAAAGGTGTCTTTTCCCTCTATATTAAGACAGAAAATGGTAGGCTGAGGCAAAGCTGATCAGCAGAGAGAACATCGAGCGCCACTCTCCCCTGTCTAGAACAGAATGAGGACAGTCTAGAACAGAACGCCAACTCGAAGCTGGCAAAAACGCCAAACCAGAAGGATGTATTGGTCACAACCTTGCCAGTGAGACAAAGGGAGTCAAAAGAATCTGAGTTTACACAATAAAGGGGGGTGAAAGATGATGTTTAGTGCCTACATTGTTGAAATTAGCTGAGGCAGAGACAGTCCTTGATAAGAAGAGCTGGTCCCAAGAACCAGCCAATGAGGTAAAGACAGTCCTTGATAAGAAGCAGGAGCAGGCCCCAAGAGCCAGCTAAGACTGGTCTTGCGGCTTGGGTGAATACCAAGAAATCACTGAGCCTGCGCAAGGAAAAAGGTTACTAGCGGTGACGAAGAGGAGTCATCTATCTTCATCTCTGCGACCACCGGACGACCACCATAAAGAGGCCCTGCGCAGGTGCAGTTGGGAGGGGACTATGGAAATGACCTCTCGGAGCAAATTTTAATATGAAGCGGGGATAGGTCATGCATATGTATAGGCGTATTGTGAATATGTACTACCTGACTGTATAAACTTGAGGCGAACTGCCGAGTCGGGCGCGCACGACTTTGGTGGGACTACCCCCCGTGCCGCCCAGCGCTGAATGAACATGCCTACTTTACAGTCTCACTGATTGTGGAGCCTGTTTTCCGCACGTCACCAGTGCCACTGCTAACGTGCATGTTTCCAACCACAGCACATTATAGCAGCCAGCACGTCATTGCCTTTACCCACACAGGCCTGGGTGCGAGAGCATAATCATGGAGTCAAGGACAGATCAATATGATCATCGTTGAAGACCCTTTACTAGAGCATCAGACATCATTTTATACGTTGTTTACATCCGTACATGCGTTTAGCTATTTTACTATTGGTTACACACATGCTTCACGCGCTGTCCACACGCCTAGTTACACTTAATGATTGGTTATATCAACACTGTACACGCGCATAAACATAAGACATAATTGGTTATGCTTACTAAAACATGCGAACCTTGTCTCAGTCTAATTGGTCAAGATAAACTGCCGAATTGAGGTTCTTTGTGCCAAGTTCCCATGCGCACCTGTGTTCTTCTGATTGGCATCTTTCTTTTTTTGTCTTCTTGTTTATTCTGTTCAAGGCCTTCTAAAGGCGTGTGGAATGCTCTTGCGACCGTTAGCTAAATATGTGTCCACACCTGGGCGTGGAGAGAAGGACTTAGACAGCGAGGACCGTTGGCTGTCGTGAGCCGAGGTGGGTTTGGTAATTCTGCTATGCCCGGACTTCTGCAACACTAAGGAAGCCTTTCCTAAAGCTGAGCAGAGCGCTGATGTCATGGCAGTGCCTTGACCAGGAGAAACCCAGCAATACTTGAGCAAAATCAAGTTGCAAGCACTGGTTTTATCTCGGGATGTTTTTCCCCTTTTTCCAGACTATTTTTCACCTTTTCAGATGATAAAGTTACCGTCACAGTTCCTTGGTTTTGTGCTTATTGATAGTATAGAATCATAGAATCATTTAGGTTGGAAAAGACCTTCAAGATCATCGAGTCCAACCATCAACCATGCCCCCTAAACCATGTCCTGAAGTACCCTGTCCGCTCGCTTTTTGAATATCGTCAGGGATGGTGACTCAACCACTTCCCTGGGCAGCCCATTCCAATGTCTGACAACCCTCTCAGTAAAGGAATTTTTCCTCATATCTAACCTAAATCTCCCTTGCTGCAACTTGAGGCCATTTCCTCTTGTCCTATCTCCAGCCACCTGACAGAGGAGACCAACACCCACCTCACTACAACCCCCCTTCAGGTAGTTGTAGGGAGCGATAAGGTCTCCCCTCAGCCTCCTTTTCTCCAGACTCAACAGCCCCAGCTCCCTCAGCCGCTCCTCATAAGACTTGTGCTCCAGGCCCCTCACCAGCTTGGTTGCCCTCCTCTGAACACGCTCCAGCACCTCCACGTCTTTCCTGTAGTGAGGGGCCCAAAACTGAACACAGGACTCGAGGTGCGGCCTCACCAGTGCCCAGTACAGGGGGACAACCACCTCCCTGCTCCTGCTGGCCACACTATTTCTGATGCAGGCCAGGATGCCGTTGGCCTTCTTGGCCACCTGGGCACGCTGCTGGCTCATATTCAGCCGGCTGCCAACCAGCACCCCCAGGTCTTTCTCTGCCGGGCAGCTTTCCAGCCACTCTTCCCCAAGCCCGTAGCGCTGCATGGGGTTGCCGTGACCCAGGTGCAGGACCCGGCACTTGGCCTTGTTGAACCTCACACGATTGGCCTCAGCCCACCGATCCAGCCTGTCCGGATCTCTCTGTAGGGCCTCCCTACCCTCAAGCAGATCGACCCTGCCTCCCAACTTGGTGTCGTCTGCAAACTTGCTGAGGGTGCCCTCGATCCCCTCGTCCAAATCATCGATAAAGGTATTAAACAGAACGGGGCCTAACACCGAGCCCTGAGGAACACCACTTGTGACCCGCCGCCAACTGGATTTCACCCCATGCACCACAACCCTCTGGGCCCGGCCAGCCAGCCCGTTTTTCACCCAGTGAAGGGTGCACTTACTTATCCAGGCCACGAGACGCCAGCTTCTCAAGGAGTATGCCATGAGAGACAGTGTCAAAGGCCTTGCTGAAGTCGAGGTAGACAACATCCACAGCCTTTCCCTCATCCACTAGGTGGGTCACCTGGTCACAGAAGGAGATCAGGCTGGTCCAGCAGGACCTGCCTTTCGTAAACCCATGCTGACTGGGCCTGATCCCCTGCTTGTCCTGGACTTGCCATCTGAGCGCTCTCAAGACAAACCGCTCCATAATCTTCCCCGGAACCGAGGTCAGGCTGACAGGCCTGTAGTTCCCCGGATCCTCCCTCCGACCCTTCTTGTAAATGGGCGTCACGCTGGCAAGCCTCCAGTCCTCTGGGACCTCCCCTGTTGACCAGGATCGCTGATAGATGACAGAGAGTGGCTTGGCAAGGACCTCTGCCAGTTCCCTCAGTACTCTTGGATGGATCCCATCAGGTCCCACAGGTCCCATAGATTTCTGAGTGTCCAGATGGCGTAGCAGGTCCCTAACTAATTCCTCCTGGATTAAGGGGGGTATGTTCTGCTCTTCATCCTCGCCTTCCAGCTCAAGGGGTGGAGTACCCTGAGGATGACTGGACTCACTATTAAAGTATTAAAGTATGCCGGGATGCCTTTGGTTTCTCGGTGCTGAGCTGCACTTCAGAGATACCAGCCGCGCTGCTCAAGGATGCTTCTCGTCCCCAGCTGTGTGCACAGGATCACGGTTCCCAGGCTGGCAGGCTTTGTCCCTGCCGGTATTTCAGCAAACATCTTCTTCTAGTCGGTATTTTTCCCCTTATAACCAGATCACCCGTGTGCCTCGCTCATGTCACAGCCCTGCGGTCCTGTGGCCCCTTTGCCCCACGGCCCCCGAGGTTGCGGAGCCCTGTGGGTTCTGGCACTGCTCCACCACCACCACTGGTGGGGCTGCGAGCGTGGGTGTCCCCCCCACACCCCTGATGGTGCCTGTTGCTGCCGGGGACCCTGCCTGTCCAGGGCTGCTCTGCAGAGAGCACCGGCACCAGGAGGGGCAGGCAGGTGTAGAGACAGAGACACTGCCATTGCTGGTCCCATGGCTCGGGGGGGGCTGTGAGCAGTGACCGCTGGGACCAGGCGAGGCGGCCGTAGGAGGGGAAAACCAGCAAAAAGCACAGGGAGGGACTGCGGTGTCCGCCTCTGGGGAAACGGTGCAGCAGAGAGAGAGAAAACCAGTGGAGAAACCTCCAGAAGAGGAGGGAGATGATAGTCTGGGACGGCTGCCCTCCAGCACCGGTGCTGCTGCTCAGTTAATCTTTGCCTCCAGAGCATCTGCTCACAAGCTGACAATCCATGAACTCCGTCTCAGAATCCACAAGCAGAAAACCACCAGTCTGATAAACAGGGTCAGGCCTCTTCTGAAGAGGCTGGAGAAGACTAAGCCTAACCTTAAAGCCCCGCTCTTGGGGGAAGGAGACACAGAGGAACAAGAAAAGCCCAACCCTGTACAGGGTCTGAGGGTGCCTCCTTGGACCTTTACATTTAAAGCCACTGGATTCATTAAGAGCAGCTGGGGACAGGGACCAGGCTTAATTAGCCAGAGGAGAAGAGGAGCGAAGGTTTGCCTCAGCCAGTGGCCCGGCTGCAGACACAGCCATGTGAGGTAGCGTACGGAGCGAGTTCAGCTCCACGCGTGAGTCATGAGGCTGAGCACCCTGACACCTAGGTTCATCCTGTCTCGCTTTAGGTGTGTATCTGACGGGCTTGGCTGTTGACTTGCCTGAGAGAGGGAAACAGCAGCAGCGTGGTGGCAATTTCTTCTCCGCAATATGTGTCGCGTGCTCTGGCGGGTTTTCTTTCCTGTACGGGAAACTGCACAGGGAGGCGCCTACGGCTGGGCAGGGTCAGTTTCACCTGAATGTGTAATATTTTCTATACTACCCCACTCAACTCTCTCCAAAGTGAAAGGACCCTCATACGAAAGAACCAGTAAATCCACACGAGAACCGATGGCGTGAAACCACATGAAGGAGCTTGCTGCCTTGGAGCGAAAACCAACTACAAAGGGCTTTGACTAGAAGTAACCTTGAATTTCACAGTGCTGAAACAAGAAAGGTTTTTACATGGGTTGGAGCACCCTGCTGACTGTCGAGCCACCAATACGAGGAGTCACACCTATGCTGAGAAGCACGGTGACCCGCTCGGCAACCCAGACAGCTGATGCCACATTACAGTGTGGAAAAGATAAGTCAGTGTGCTGGACCCGGGGATGCTGAAATCAAGACTTGCCTCATCGCTGGACCGCTGCCGCTTCCTTTGCACGAGGCTGAGTTGCCGCTGCTGGCTGAAGAAGCCCCAAAATTCTGACAGATGTTAGCAGGACTCGGCTGGTTTTTGCACAGTGTTGACAAAGGGTGCTTTTCACGGGAAGCAAGTGGGCTGGCTCTGGACTTGTAGGGTAAGGATCCATTAGTCCGACCATAAGGGCCACGGCTGGAAGGGAAGAGACACGGTTAAAGCATATTAGACTGTTCTCATCACACAACCCATTATGTGTCTTATTTTACACACAAAGCTGTCTAAACACTAACGCAGATAACTGCGAGTGGCCAGGAAGAAAGAAAGAAAGAAAGAAAGAAAGTCCTGAAGTCGCCAACCACTGCATGTTCTTCCACTGACTGTGGGGCTCTCCGTCTGAATTACGTGACCTAGGAAAACCTCGGCCATTTTCACATTTCTCTGTGGATAACACGGTTCCCAGTGACTCCGTCAGATCATCCACGTTCCCTGACCCTCTGATGCCATGAAGTAAGGAGAGGACCACAGCCTGGACTAGTGCCAAAAGAACCATGTTTCGGCTTTCCCCGGCCAGGTCTGCAGACAGATGCCCGTGCGTGGAGGTTTGCTGTAAGACTGCTTTCATGCTCCTCAGCAAGCAGCTCGAGGGATCGCAGCATGCAGTGAAAACAGATTTTGTTTGAGCCACTGTTCTTTTCTGTCTTTGGCATACCCGCTGCTTCAGCTGTCATGTCAGCTATTCATTTGTCAGCTATTCATAAAAAAAAAAAGACGGAAGATTTTAAATTTCTCTTTGGAAGACAGTATTTGACAGTACCAGAAAATTTTACAGTACACACAGAGAAATGTACTTTGAAGAGAGAAATGGCCCTTAGCTCAACCCATGTACTCCTGCCAGGCAACTGGGGACACCCAGCATCCTGGCGCTAAGCGTGGAGAGATGATAGGTAATGGGAATCATATTTGCCTTCTGATGCAGCTGTATAATACGATTCTTCCGTTCTTTTTCTGTTGTCATTTCACTATATTGCGATTTCAGTATATGAAGTTGTGGTGAGTTGACCCTGGTTAGATGCCAGGTGCCCACCAAAGCCGTTCTATCACTCCCCCTCCTCAAGTGGACAGGGGAGGGAAAATATAACAAAGAGCTTGTGGGTCGAGATAAGGACAGGAGAGATCACTCACCAATTACCGTCACGGGCAAAACAGACTCAGCTTGGGGAAAATTAACTCAATTTATTACAAATCAACCAGAGTAGGGTAATGAGAAATAAAACCAACTCTCAGAACACCTTCCCTCCACTCCTCCCTTCTTCCCGGGCACAACTTCACTCCCGGATTCTCTACCAAGCCCCCCCAGCGGCACAGGGGGACGGGGAATGGGGTTTACGGTCATCACGTGTTATTTTCTGCCGCTTCATCCTCCTCAGGGCGAGGGCTCATCACATTCTTCCCCTGCTCCAACGTGGGGTCCCACTCACGGGAGACAGTCCTCCACGAACTTCTCCAACGTGGGTCCTTCCCACGGGCTGCAGTCCTTCACAAACTGCTCCAGCGTGGGTCCTTTCCACAGCGTGCAGTCCTTCAGGAGCACACTGCTCCAGCGTGGGTCCCCCACGGGGTCCCAAGTCCTGCCAGAAAACCTGCTCCGTGGGCTCCTCTCTCCACAGATCCGCAGGTCCTGCCAGGAGCCTGCTCCAGTGCAGGGTTCCCATGGGGTCACAGCCTCCTTTGGGAACCCCCCTGCTCCGGCATGGGGTCCTCCATGGGCTGCAGGTGGATATCTGCTCCACCGTGGACCTCCATGGACTGCAGGGGGACAGCCTGCCTCACCATGGTCTTCCCCACGGGCTGCAGGGGAATCTCTGCTCCAGCACCTGGAGCATCTCCTCCCCCTCCTTCTTCACTGACCTTGGTGTCCGCAGGGTTGTTTCTCTTACATGTTCTCACTCCTCTCTCCGGCTGCTGCTTTCCATCTGTCCCAACCTTTTTTTTTCCTTCTTAAAAATGTTATCACAGAGGCGTTACCACTATCGCTGATGGGCTCGGACTTGGCCAGCGGCGGGTCCGTCTTAGAGCCGGCTGGTATGGGCTCTCTCGAACACAGGGGAAGCTTCCAGCAGCTTCTTCCAGAAGCCACCCCTGTAACCCCCCCCTCCCGCTACCAAAACCTTGCCACACAAAGCCAATACATTAGTATATATCACTTCTCTAAATAAAAATTCCCCGTAACATCAACTATCCTCAAATAAATAAATTTAGTATGAAAACCTTAAACCTCCCTCATGCAGAGCATCTGAAAGTAGCTGGTCAAGGAGTATAGGACTCTGAGACCCTGTCACCTGCCAACTAGCTGAGGGCACGCTCTGCCACATTGTCCGCACCCCTCGTGAGGAGTGGACATTGCATCATCGCCGGTGCCCAAACTTGGCGCATTGCTAGCGGGCGATCCTCTCGTGGGGCTTTGTGCCAGAAATTGCAGCCCCCTGGGCAGGCATGAGAACTGTTTTTGGTCGCCCTCTGCAGCCTCTTATTGGACTCAGTCTTTGTCACCTCGTCAGCCAGGGCGTTAATGGGAGATGGTGTCAAAATGCGAACTAAACCCAAAGTAAACAACATCCTTTGGTCTCCCCTGTTCCCAGCATGTTCTGCTCCATCCTCTTCCAAAGGACCAAAGCAAGGCCGACCAGCCTGTGCTGCCTCCGATCTCCTTTCTGGCCCTTCCCGAAGACAGGAGCCACATTTGCTTTCTCCCAGTCCTCGGGAACCTTTCCCAATTGCTGCAACACTTCCAAGATCATTGAGAGCAGCCTCATGGTCACGTCAGCCAGCTCCCTCAGCACCCGTGGGTGGATGCCCTGAGGCCTTGGCATGGCCCCATCCCGGCCCCCCCGGTCTCTAGGAAAGAAAGATCAACTCTCCATCGGTGTGACCATGAAAGGAAATTTATTGCCACCAGAACCCCGTGCCCATCGTGGTCCACAGCCGCAGAAGATGCTGTCTGCCCCTGGCCGCAGGCGATGATGGAAAGCTGCAGTGACACAGGAGGGGTGATGAGGAGCTGGCCTTGCTGCGTGCTCCCCTTCTGCTCCAAGCCAGGCTTTTGGCTGCCAAGCCTCTGACCTCCTCCCTGACCTGCAGAGCCGGAGCTCAGCTCCGCTCAAACCTACCTGAGGAGAGGAGCCTCATTCCTGCTGCTGCTGCCAAGAGCCGCCAAGGCCTCTTGTTTTTTCCAGGATGTCTCCTAAGGCAAAGAGGCAAATGTCAGAGCGTTGCCCTCCAGCCCTGTCTCGCGGCCCTCCCCTACGCCTGGGACATGCTCGGGGAGAGAAAGATCAGAACTTTACAGTCGGGACATAGCAGCAGGCAGAGCCGAGCATCGCTTCGTGCGGGGCCCGGCCACCCCACCAGCGCCGGCTCTGCACGCTGTCGCCTTCTCCTCCGTCGTGTCCCATCATGATCCCCTCATAAAGGCACTCAGACTCTGTGAAATACCTCTTAACATCCTATTTATCAGAGCTAGCGCTAGAAAGAAAGACTGATAGAGATAGTCCCTTCAGATGCTAGGAACCTTGCAAAACAGCACCGAATGCACCTCCAATCCCGATGCAGGGTGCTGTGCAGACACCGCCTATGGGAAGGGTAAGGCCATTTTGGCCATTTGAGCTGTTACAGGATTTTCCTACGAGGCCATGCAGGCGGCATAGTCGCTGGTACATGGGGGAGCTGCCCGCAGGCTCCTCGGTCGCAGCGAGCTTGCTAAGCTCCTCCTGAGGCCAAGGGACGGGATGTGCACAGAGCAGCACAGGCTTGGGTCTCCTCAGGTGCGGTTAACTGTTAGGTGGCTCTCTGAACTCCTTGGCGGGCAATGGGCTTTGGTCAGGATCCCTTCAGCTGCCAAGGGCTGAAGTTGCTAGAAACCCGCTCAGAGGCCATCTCAGCCCAGGAAGCCTTGTTTGGCACCAGGTTTCCCCCTTGCCACCCTGTTGACATCAGGCGAAGGAGCGTGGTCTCAGGAAAGAGCCCCGTTTGCCTTTACTAGCCTGCCCAAGGTGCCGAAGCCCCTTGCCGCTCTTCACCAGGCTCTTGCCAGTGAGGGGCTGCAGTCAGAAAGGGCAAAAGTTGGTCTCACCTCCTTGGGTGCTCCCCTGACGGCGCTGCCCAGGCCTCTCACTGCCATCTGCCGCACGGCGCCGATTCCGTGCTGGGATTTCTCCACCAAGACACCTAGGACCCTTTCCAGGGACTTCTTCTCCATGACTGGCGGATCCTTCATCAGCTGCAATAAAGCAATATGCCCGTGAGTGCCACCTAAGTCGAGGCACACCACGCGAACGGGCTTCGTAGAAAGGAGGATCCGTTGGATCCCTTGGATGGTGACGCTCTCTTCTGGCACCTTCTTCCTTCAGAAAGAGGCGTCCCAAGCAGCAGTTTTCTAAGAGAAGCCCTCTGCACCCTTCCTTCCCCTCCTGTTGCCTCACCTCAGCAAAGAAAGCTGTCGCTGTGAGCTGCAGGTTTTCCGAGGGGGAGTTCAGCCACTGGGAGAGGGCCCATATCACACCCCTTGTGACCAGCCGGTTGCGAAGCAGGACACTGCACACAGAGAAGGCAACTCACGGTCACGCGGCAAGGACGCCGGCCACGACCCCAAACTTCCCCAGCTCCCTGCACACATGGGAATGGCCCTGGCACCCATGTCCCCGGGCACAGCCACCCACGAGAAGGTGAGACGCAAGAAGAGGATCTCACCTCGTCAGGAGACACACGCCGTCAGCGTGAGCCTGTGGGTTTCTGAGGGATGCCCACGCTCCCTGCCTCCATAGCAGCAGCAGCCATCTCTCCTCCATGCATCTGCTCAGCACCAGCTCTAGAGCCTCACAGTAAGGGCTGGGAAAAAGAAAGCCCAAAGACATCTCAGGTCGCAGCAGGTCCAGGGAAGATTTGTCTGTAGCAGAGCTAAAAGGCTCCGCTGCCTCGGGAGGTGTTGGTTCACTCATCCCACACTCCACGCCCGTGAAAATGGACATTTTCATCCTTTGCCATGCCTCAGGCCACTGACAGCAGGAGGAAACCCAGGGTCCCCGTGCTCCCTCGATGCCAGATGCCCAAGGTGCTCCCTAAGGGCTCTTCTTACCAGCATTCTATGAGACAGCCCCAGTTCCCCCCAACCCTTGAGGACCAGGAGCAGGGGCAGAGCCTGCCGCTACGAGGACGCGACACAACGGCTCCGTCCGCCTATAAATTTTAAAGGCAGGAACACCACTGCTGCAGCCAAGCCCTGCGGCCACACGCTGCCAGGCCACAGATTACACGAGCTAAGTCTCCACCACGCCAAACCACAGACGGCCGTGGCCAGAGCTGGGCCACAGCCCCCGGGCCGGGAAGGGTCTTCTCCCCCATCCGCAGGGTGCTCGGCCGGACCATTCCCACGCAGGGTCTCTCCCCAGTCCGCGGAGGGACAAGAAGGACGCCCTGCCACCGGGGTTGCACACCAGGCAGGATGAGAGCAACCGGCGATGCCAACCCCGTGACTCCTTCCTCTCTGGGAACGGACATTTCTCCAGGAAAGAAGAGAAGTCGAGCCAGCCCTGGCAACCTGCTGCCACGCGTAGGAACCTGGGCAGGCCCAAGCGCTCCCTCAGCGCCACAAATGAACACAGCTGGCTGGGGAAGTAAAGCTCCCCAACTTCCCTGCCCCTCCTGCTCCTTACCTGCGCAGCTTGTCCTCCCTCCTTGATGCACTGAAGAAGAGCCCTCTCTGGTATCTGAGAGGGGCAGGCAGCATCACCTCACCCAGCGCCTTGCTGATCTCACCCAGGAGGCCAGGAAGGAGACGGGGAAGCAGGCGCTGGACCCTTTCCTTGGCTGGCAGCACGAACACCACCTCGGAGATGGCACAGGGGAGCTGCAGGGAAATTCGGCCAAGAAACACCCATTCAACAAGGGCTTTGCCCACCAGTGCACTCCCGCTGCCTCCCTTGGGGAGCTTTTGCTGCCTGCAGGTCTCATGCCAGGGACAGCCTTGCGGTCCAGGACCAGAAAAACGTGTCCCGGCCCCTCACAGCCCCAGTGCTGAGATGCCCCAGCACGTTACCCCTGTGCAGTCTCCCCAGGCGTTTGCTAGAAAGCAGACACGAAGCTGCAGGAAGGCCTCTGCCATCGAGCGTACCATGAGGGGCTCCAGAGCAGCCTGGCTGTGGTCCGGTTCGTGAGCGGAGGAGTGGGGCCCAGGGCTGTTCTCTCCCGCTGCCTCCAGCTTCTGTGTTAAGTACTTCAGGACCTGAACCCCAAGGCTGCTTCTCCCCAGGATCCTCCACAGCTCCATCGTGTCCCTGCAGGGCAAGAGACATTCACCCTTGAGCTCATACCCTTGGTACCTGCGGTGCCCTCACCAGAGCCCAAACTCTCTCCTTGTCAGCAGTGGGGCTTATGATGCCTGGTTTTTTCCGGAGATGGGAGCACATGGCCTTGCAATGCTCAGACCTTTTGGGAGACGAGCGACCTTGTTCTTCTTTGGATTCCTCTTAACACGGGCAAGCCACGTTTAATCACAGAGGGGCAAGATGGGAGTGCACGGACCTGTCCATGGGCAGACGTTTCTGGAGGAGGCTCTCGACCACAGGCTCGTGGTGAAAGCAGGCCAGGAGATACACTGCGTGGAGCAGGAGGCGCCTGTGGGTGTCCTTTTGCACAGTCTGCATGCGGCTGTAAAGGACGTGCAGGACTTCTGGCACCTGAAAGGAAGAAGACGAGAAAGAATGCCACAACGTGTCCTTTCCCCGTACTTCTACAGAACACAAACACGGTCAATTAGTTCACGAGCAATGCCTGCTCCCTTGACACGCTGTCAGGGTCTAGTCCTAAACTTCACCGTGCCGCTCTGCCCAAGCCCTGGCTCACAGGTCGGAGCGAGCGTGCCCTTGGCACGCAAACACGCACGTGCCCTCGGTTGCTGCACTTGCCTGGGCCCAGCGGTGCCAGGGGCTGAGCACTTTGCCTACACCCAAGAGATGGACAAGTTTCTCACCAAACAGCCTGGGTAACCCTGACCACCGGGCTGTGGCAGTGCAAGATCAAAACCAAAACCACGCTCCAAGCCCATAAAGAAGCCTCACAGTGAAAGGACAGGAACGGGAAGGTCGGTGCATCCCAGGGGTAGCTGTCTCACGGCAAGGACCTGCTCCAGCAGGAGACTTTGGACTGCCCGTGCCCATGCCCCCCGCTCCACAGAGCAGAATGTGGCAGGAGGTGCTAACACGCAGCTCGGACCGGTGATACCCTTCGTCTCGGCACACAGGCTGCGTTTCTTTAGCTTGCGTCAACTGCGCGAGGTGTAGTGCAACAGCCAACAGGGAAAAGTCAAAGCCAAGCCGCAAAAAATGTCCCTCTTACCTCCTGATATATTTGCTGTCCACATTTTTCCAGAAAGGTAGTCATCCACATCTCAGCGGCCCACGCACGCTCGTCTCTGGTACACTTCAGGCTTTCCGTGATGGTGCTCATGAAGTCTGCGGCCTCTGGTGGGGGGAAATACTTGCAGACAGTCTGGAGTGAAATCAGAAAGAGGAGAGACCCGGTCACAACTCTGCATCTCTGCAGAACGGGAAGGAGCCTTGAAGGGACTCTTAAGTTCAGCGGGTCGCCTGTCATGGAAGGGGCAATCACAGTACACTCCTGCCATTTATGTTTTATGGAGCCAAGAGATTTAGAAGTGCCTCCCCTCACGTTTGCTTATCTGCAAAGCTCGTCTTCCGACAACAGCACTCTCTCGTGCACACACACACACACACACACACAAACACGACGTGGTATCCGCTCCTTTGACAGCGTGCCTAAAGGCCAGGCACGTCTCGGAGCCTCCTGCCACTTGCCCAACAACGGAGGTGCTGGCATGACAGCTCCCTCTGGAAATGGCGTGGGAGCCTGGAGGGAGCAGGGGGATGTGCAGGAGCCCAGTCGCCAAGCCCCATACCGGGGCCGGTTACCTTTGCTATTTCGTAAGAGGTCTCAAGCAGAGGCACGTTGTCGGTGGTGTCCAGCCCTTTACGCAGGCATGCAATGTCACCCGCCTCGGGTGCCACCTTCCTGGTCTTGGCTGGGAGAAGCACCAGGTAAAAAGGAGAGTCACATTTACAGGAACCCAACCATCAGCCCCAGCTATCGAAAAAGGAGGACCCGGGGTTGGGGCAGCAAAGGCCAGGAATTTGGCGCAGCGGGATGTGACAGGGATGGCTCTGGGAGGGGGGAAACGTCCTCAGCACAGAGGGATGCTGCTCCCTGAAGCGCAGGCAAGAACTCACTTCTAACCAATTTCTTTGCGGGGACAGTGATTTTGTACGGCCACAGAACACCCCGTCTACAACCTTCCTCCCTTGCGGAGAGCATTTCTTGGCTGGCTGGAGAGGGGTCTAACCAGAACCCCCTCCCCAACCTCACGCTCTGGGCCAGCAGCGGAAGTCCCTGCTCCAAAACTCTGGGCAGCTAACTGATTTCCCCTCTGGTCCTGGGCAGATTTTCCTGACCAAGCCTGGCAAGCCCCCTCTGTCCTCACCTCGCATTTGCAGAAGGTGACCCAGGCAGACCCCTGCCCAGCGGCGGGACGTGGCCAGGGATTCGGTAGTCAGAGGTCCCAGCAGCCCCACCAAGAAGCCAAATTGCTTGCAAGCGCATCCTCTCTGCAGGGGCAAGAGGCGGCAAAAGGGTCGCAGGGAGACCCGGTGCCCGCTCACCTCTCCCGGCCATGCTGCCCGGAGCAGGGATCGGGCAGAGGAGAGGGCAGAGGTGCTGCCCTGCCGCTCCGCAAGACCTGAAACCCAGCGCCCAGCCAAGCAGGGCTCTCTTCTGGGAGAGGCATGGGGCACACAGGAGCTCCCTACTCACCGTGACCTCGAATCGCTCCTCGCAATCACCCAGCAGCTGGGCGCAGACCTGCAAGGCCCTCTCCCGCTCCCACGCTTTGGCCGAGGTGAGCCAGCACTGCAGGACCTGGCGCAGGGGGTTATCCTGTCTCACGACGGGCACCTTTCTCTCCCCGACATCCCTCTGTCTCCCTCCTCTGGACCCTTCCTCGACGGCCTGCCCTGCGGCTCGGCACGGCCCCCAGACCCACCGAGCACTGGCAGTGCTGCCTTCGCAGCCCCGCTCTCTAAGCCCCCCCAAATCTCCGCCTCAGCTTCTTTCCCCATCACCCCATGACTGCGCACATGGACCACATCCTCGAAGGAGGTAGAGGTCACCTCCGCCTCGAGAAGGACTGCTAAAATCCGGCCCAGACCCTTCCTCGACGGCCTGCCCTGCGGCTCGGCACGGCCCCCAGACCCACCGAGCACTGGCAGTGCTGCCTTCGCAGCCCCGCTCTCTAAGCCCCCCCAAATCTCCGCCCCAGCTTCGGAGCGACTCTTTCCCCATCACCCCATGGCTGCTCACATGGACCACATCCTCGAAGGAGGTAGAGGTCACCTCCGCCTCGAGAAGGACTGCTAAAATCCGGCCCAGACCTTCCAAGCACAGCGTGTGCAGGGTCTGAAAGCAAGAAAAGGAGGACTGAGGTTTGGCATCACGGGGGGCTGCCAGGGCACGCTGAGGGGGGATCCTGGCCAAGAGGTGGGCAGCGCCACGATGGCGGGTACCTGTATGTTCCGAGTTTGCCTCGCTATCTTCCCTCTCCCTTCCATCTCCTCCTTGCAAGGAAAGGACAAGATGGTGTGGCAGCACTCAGCCAGCAGGCTGCAACTTTCCTTCCTGCTCAAAGATGGCTTCAGCTTCCTGGCCAGAGAAAAAAAAGGAAGAGAAAAACAACACGGGGACTCACTAGCTCTCTCCAGAGCGGCTCAAATGACAACTGGGTTTGTCCTCATGGAGAGACATCAGAAACGGGAAACGCCGTCCCACCCCGCAGACCCTGCTACTCCCAGAACTATGGTTAAGGTCACAGGGCTCCGGGTGGGGAAACAGAATGAGTCCGAGGGTCTGGGCCGTGGACCTTACCTCAACTGCACCAGACCGAGAAACACTTGGGACGCCGTGGAGTCCCAGGGCTCCTCCATTGTCCGGTCCTGCAAGTTCAAGAGACACACACAAAGTGGGCGGTGGGGACAGGCTTTTTGCGGGGCACAGGCTCTGCTGCCAGACCTATGTAGAAACACTTGCACGCTTCTAGTGGCGGGGCTGGTTGTGTTTTGTGGGGCCAGAGCACACAGGCAGCACATGTATATCCCATGCTGAACGGCCGCGGGCGCTGGCGCTGAGCAGCTCCTTGAGGAAATCCAGAACTGCCCTCATCACCTGCCGTGGCTTCCCACCCGTGAGACCTCTCCCCGTGTCTGACAGGGCTGGACATGGCCCTGGGCACCAGGGCAGAGCTCCTCAGGCACACCAGAGCCCCAGGGAGATGGCAGAGCATCCCCTCCACAGGAGAGAAGCCCCAGTGCCTCTTGGCTCCCTCCTGGGTTGCTCTTCTCTTGCCTGAAAGAAGCCTCAGGGCTCCTCTGCCCTCCCTGTTCCTTCAGTAAAGGCTCCCTAGCTCCTCTGGCACCCGGCAGCTCCCCGACACCTTGTGCTACTTGCACAGACCCCACGGCCACGCCTGACCTTGGTCGCCCAGAAAGCGTCTTGGTACAGGAGGAGCTGATCCCAGGCGTATTCCCGGTGCTGCTCCTCGCGCAGGAGGACGCCAATCATGGCAGCCACCGCCCTGAGGACAGCTTGCTTGTCCTGGAGAGGGAAGGGAGGGCTGAAGATCTGCCGAGCGCTCAGCAACCCCTGCCCACGAGTCCTACCCCTCCCAGAGAGAAGGGCTCACTCCGGAGGACGAAAAGCAGTTCCCCGTGCTGGCACCCAATGCCCCGCTGCTAAAAGGTCCCAGGATTTGGCTGCTTCTTGTCAGCCAAATGCTACCAGCCTTGGGCATGGGACTGGCAGACTCCTGGCCTGGGGGGGGCTGCTTTCTCAGTCCCTGGGCTGGAAAGGCAGCTGCCCTCACCTCTTCCTCCTCGCAGCCCAGCCAGTTTTGCACCACGTAGCAATAGAGGGGGTAAATGTGTTTGCAGAGCTGCGCTTCCCCGACACGAGGGAAGGGGCATTTGTCCCAGGAGCAGAAGTAAGTCTTCACCCCTTCCGACCATTGCTCCAGAACTGCACCAAAAGAAAGGAAAAAGGGGCAGGTGGGAGCCTGCGGCGGGAAGGGTACCTCGCACCCTCACCCAAGCCTGCTTTCAGCACAGCCCCCAGCTTGCCAGCTTTTGGCTTGAGGCCACATCTGGATTCAGGGGCGCAGACCGTGCGCTCGAGGTGTCTGCGCTCTTTCTCTTCTCCTCCCCACCACAGCTTCTCCTCCTCACGTGCCTGTTCCCCTCCAGCCTATACCTGCTGCATCCCTCGCCCTTCCCTGCCCAAATATTTGCCCTTCAGCACAGGCACGTGAAGCCGGTCGAAAGGCTCAGGACCAGGCAGCCCAAAGGCACCCGTGAGTTCCTCTGTGCAGGTACCCAGCGTCTCCACATCCTGCCCACCAGAAACCTCTGACGCTTTACCCGCCGTTCCTACGTGCTCACGGCAGTTTGGCATTGCCAAAATAGCGAGGTCGGGCTCAGATGCGCCGAGATCGGAGCGAGCCAGCCCGTACCCTTCCCCTGCCTTCAGGGCCACGGCTGAGGGTCTGACACTCACCACCGCAGACGGCACGCCGGACCTGTCCGCTCCCCACTCGGCTCAGGACGGCACGGAGGGCGAGCAGCGTCATTTCGGCAAAAGGGACGCATCGCAGGGCTGCAGAGAGGGCAGGGCAGAGGGATAGAGCATGGACGCAGTCAGCCGGAGCTGGGGGGGGGGCCTGGGGTCCAGCCCTCAACGGCACTGCCCATCAGAAGGGCCAGGAGTGTTCGGATGGGGGGGACGTGCTACAGGGCCAGGGGGACATGAGTGATATCTGAGGGATGGGGGAGGCCCCCGACAATGGGGAGGGCTCCTGCTTTCCTGAGAGGGAGCAGGGAAGGGCTTTGGCGGGCATGGGGAGGATGGTGTGGGGCAGAGCCCCTGAAGGTTTGGTCCCTGACACGTTCCTGCCCTCAGAGCACCACGATTGAGGCTGTGAGGCAGAGCTCCCGCTCAGCCCCAGCCCTGGCAATGGAGCCTGGCAAGGAAGCACCGCAAGCCCATAGGCCTCCAGTTCAGGACAGAGCATCTGGGAGGGGAAGGATCCCCTCTCCCGGTTATCACAGACCATCACTCAAAGCAGGAGGCCAGGGTTCCATACCGTAGCTGCTGGCCAGTTTGCCCAGGGTGACAAAGACAAATTCCTCGGAGGTTCCCCCCACGGCTTTCAGGTGTCCCTGGAGCTCGGACATCACGAAATGGAAGTGGGAGCCAGCCAGCGCCACCAGGATGTCACTAGCGGCTGTCCTTACGTCATCGGTCACACCCTAAAAAAGCACTATAGGTGAAACGCTCCGCGGGAAAAAGGCTGAGGCGCTCGGACGGGGATAAACCGGCCAGCAATGACCTCAGGGCTAGCCGAGAGACAGTCCCGTCTCCCCAGCAAGACCCCATGGGGACGTCTGCGCCCCAGGCCAGGCATCTGCCCCTTTTTGTGCCCTGGGGAAGGCGAGCAGGACGGGCAACAGAGACTTGAACCCAACTCTCCCCAGGCAGACCACGTCCGCCCCTCTCCGGAGGTCTCGACAGGCTCTCACCAAGTGCCCCACAAGAACGAGTCCCCAGAGCCTCTCCTTAAGCCAAGACTTGCCAGCAGCTGGAATTGGGAGCCTGTGTGTCCCAGCTCCATCCTCCAAGCACGGCTCATCAGTCGCCTCGCACAGAGAGGCTCGCTGGCTCTATACGCACCCCAGCGCGGAACTGGATACGGTCTCTCCTCTACGGGGAGGGCTCCCCAGGACAAGGAGCTCTCACAGGGGCATTGGGGAACCTCCGTCTTCAAAGAGAACAAGCTCACCTGGGCGGCTCTTATGTCACCAGACGCTTCAGCTATCAGGCGGTTCAAGAGACCGCTCGGCAAACGGCCGTCACCTCCCTGCAAGGCGCTCTCCAGCTGGTGGTAATTCTGCACTCGGTCACCCTGAGGACAGACCACGGAAGGGAGAAATTAAGACTTACTTTGCCCTCGTTCCCGGGGAGCTGCGAGCTGCCAGCCCTTGCTCTCCGGAGAGCCTGCGAACGGCACCATCGCCTCGTGCCCCCAGCTCGTGTCTGCGACAGAAAGGAGCGGAGGGAGCAGCTGCCCTGCAGACGGTGTCCGAGCACCAGCCACCGACCCGAGGTCATACCGACGCCAGGCCAGGTCCTCCCCAAACCCACCACTCCTATGGACATAGCCCAGCGCCAGAGGGAACGTTCGGACACGGGACGTGCGGCACTTGCCCTCTCCTGGGCAGGGAAGGCAGGGCTGGTGGGGGGAAGCCCTCAAGCCTCTGGCAGCACAGTGGGATGCCCCCGTCTCACCTCGTTGTCTTGTAGACGCTCCAACAGAGAAGTTGCAACGGCAGCAAGGGTGGGGCCAGCCGCAGGGACGGAACCCATCGCCCTGCTTCTGCCCCCGGGATGCGTAGGTCTTGGCGGGGGACCTACACACGGGCAGCAACCTGGAAGGGAAGAATCCAACAGCTTTCGGAGGGGCCCAGCGACGGCGTGGATGGAGACAAGCTGGAGGTCAATCCCCATTAGACATCCAGGGCGGACATTTGCAGCAAGAGTCACGAGAGGCCAGCGAGGCCACCGGTGGGCTCTCCGTCCTTGGAGATGCTCAAACCTCGAGGGGACTCGGTCCACCGCAGACGACCGCGATGGGTCCTGCCTCCAGTGTGCTTTAGCCCCCTGCCAGCCCCTCACCTTCAAGCACTCTCAGCCTCCTCATCGCAGCAGGATTCCCTGGATGGACAGACTGGTCTCTCCAGGTCTTCCTCCTGTGAAAGCTGGGAGCAACTGGCCCAGGGAGGGACGCTGGAGCCGCAACATCAGAATGGAACATCAGAACCGAACATTGTGACATCATCACGTAACCCGGCTGTCCCTCAGACAACACTTCACCTGGGGTCCCTGCAGGGGGGAACAGCACGGACCCGGGGCGAGGATGGGCCTTTCGAGAAAGCTATTGCTCAAAACCATCTGCGGGCTACAGGCAAATTCAAGCCGTAGGGAACGGGGAAACCCTGCACTGCAGGGCCCCGCAGTGTGGCCCCTGGCCCCGTGTCACTGCAGCCCTTTGTGGGCTCGGGGGAAAGAGTAGCTGCCACTTCCCACCGAGTTTAGCTGGAGTTGTGGTTACTCATCAATACTTTAAATCCCTGCTTGTTCCTTTCTGATAGCAGCTGGGTTCGCTCCAGGAGCTGCTATTCTTCTGTGTAACCTGCGGGAGACCTCCCCCGTTTCCCTGCAGAGACCTTTCCGTTTTGGTCCAGGCAAATGACTCCGTCTCTCTCTCTCTCCCCAAAAGGTGTCTTTTCCCTCTATATTAAGACAGAAAATGGTAGGCTGAGGCAAAGCTGATCAGCAGAGAGAACATCGAGCGCCACTCTCCCCTGTCTAGAACAGAATGAGGACAGTCTAGAACAGAACGCCAACTCGAAGCTGGCAAAAACGCCAAACCAGAAGGATGTATTGGTCACAACCTTGCCAGTGAGACAAAGGGAGTCAAAAGAATCTGAGTTTACATAATAAAGGGGGGTGAAAGATGATGTTTAGTGCCTACATTGTTGAAATTAGCTGAGGCAGAGACAGTCCTTGATAAGAAGAGCTGGTCCCAAGAACCAGCCAATGAGGTAAAGACAGTCCTTGATAAGAAGCAGGAGCAGGCCCCAAGAGCCAGCTAAGACTGGTCTTGCGGCTTGGGTGAATACCAAGAAATCACTGAGCCTGCGCAAGGAAAAAGGTTACTAGCGGTGACGAAGAGGAGTCATCTATCTTCATCTCTGCGACCACCGGACGACCACCATAAAGAGGCCCTGCGCAGGTGCAGTTGGGAGGGGACTATGGAAATGACCTCTCGGAGCAAATTTTAATATGAAGCGGGGATAGGTCATGCATATGTATAGGCGTATTGTGAATATGTACTACCTGACTGTATAAACTTGAGGCGAACTGCCGAGTCGGGCGCGCACGACTTTGGTGGGACTACCCCCCGTGCCGCCCAGTGCTGAATGAACATGCCTACTTTACAGTCTCACTGATTGTGGAGCCTGTTTTCCGCACGTCACCAGTGCCACTGCTAACGTGCATGTTTCCAACCACAGCACATTATAGCAGCCAGCAGGTCATTGCCTTTACCCACACAGGCCTGGGTGCGAGAGCATAATCATGGAGTCAAGGACAGATCAATATGATCATCGTTGAAGACCCTTTACTAGAGCATCAGACATCATTTTATACGTTGTTTACATCCGTACATGCGTTTAGCTATTTTACTATTGGTTACACACATGCTTCACGCGCTGTCCACACGCCTAGTTACACTTAATGATTGGTTATATCAACACTGTACACGTGCATAAACATAAGACATAATTGGTTATGCTTACTAAAACATGCGAACCTTGTCTCAGTCTAATTGGTCAAGATAAACTGCCGAATTGAGGTTCTTTGTGCCAAGTTCCCATGCGCACCTGTGTTCTTCTGATTGGCATCTTTCTTTTTTTGTCTTCTTGTTTATTCTGTTCAAGGCCTTCTAAAGGCGTGTGGAATGCTCTTGCGACTGTTAGCTAAATATGTGTCCACACCTGGGCGTGGAGAGAAGGACTTAGACAGCGAGGACCGTTGGCTGTCGTGAGCCGAGGTGGGTTTGGTAATTCTGCTATGCCCGGACTTCTGCAACACTAAGGAAGCCTTTCCTAAAGCTGAGCAGAGCGCTGATGTCATGGCAGTGCCTTGACCAGGAGAAACCCAGCAATACTTGAGCAAAATCAAGTTGCAAGCACTGGTTTTATCTCGGGATGTTTTTCCCCTTTTTCCAGACTATTTTTCACCTTTTCAGATGATAAAGTTACCGTCACAGTTCCTTGGTTTTGTGCTTATTGATAGTATAGAATCATAGAATCATTTAGGTTGGAAAAGACCTTCAAGATCATCGAGTCCAACCATCAACCATGCCCCCTAAACCATGTCCTGAAGTACCCTGTCCGCTCGCTTTTTGAATATCGTCAGGGATGGTGACTCAACCACTTCCCTGGGCAGCCCATTCCAATGTCTGACAACCCTCTCAGTAAAGGAATTTTTCCTCATATCTAACCTAAATCTCCCTTGCTGCAACTTGAGGCCATTTCCTCTTGTCCTATCTCCAGCCACCTGACAGAGGAGACCAACACCCACCTCACTACAACCCCCCTTCAGGTAGTTGTAGGGAGCGATAAGGTCTCCCCTCAGCCTCCTTTTCTCCAGACTCAACAGCCCCAGCTCCCTCAGCCGCTCCTCATAAGACTTGTGCTCCAGGCCCCTCACCAGCTTGGTTGCCCTCCTCTGAACACGCTCCAGCACCTCCACGTCTTTCCTGTAGTGAGGGGCCCAAAACTGAACACAGGACTCGAGGTGCGGCCTCACCAGTGCCCAGTACAGGGGAACAACCACCTCCCTGCTCCTGCTGGCCACACTATTTCTGATGCAGGCCAGGATGCCGTTGGCCTTCTTGGCCACCTGGGCACGCTGCTGGCTCATATTCAGCCGGCTGCCAACCAGCACCCCCAGGTCTTTCTCTGCCGGGCAGCTTTCCAGCCACTCTTCCCCAAGCCCGTAGCGCTGCATGGGGTTGCCGTGACCCAGGTGCAGGACCCGGCACTTGGCCTTGTTGAACCTCACACGATTGGCCTCAGCCCACCGATCCAGCCTGTCCGGATCTCTCTGTAGGGCCTCCCTACCCTCAAGCAGATCGACCCTGCCTCCCAACTTGGTGTCGTCTGCAAACTTGCTGAGGGTGCCCTCGATCCCCTCGTCCAAATCATCGATAAAGGTATTAAACAGAACGGGGCCTAACACCGAGCCCTGAGGAACACCACTTGTGACCCGCCGCCAACTGGATTTCACCCCATTCACCACAACCCTCTGGGCCCGGCCAGCCAGCCCGTTTTTCACCCAGTGAAGGGTGCACTTATCCAGGCCACGAGACGCCAGCTTCTCAAGGAGTATGCCATGAGAGACAGTGTCAAAGGCCTTGCTGAAGTCGAGGTAGACAACATCCACAGCCTTTCCCTCATCCACTAGGTGGGTCACCTGGTCACAGAAGGAGATCAGGCTGGTCCAGCAGGACCTGCCTTTCGTAAACCCATGCTGACTGGGCCTGATCCCCTGCTTGTCCTGGACTTGCCATCTGAGCGCTCTCAAGACAAACCGCTCCATAATCTTCCCCGGAACCGAGGTCAGGCTGACAGGCCTGTAGTTCCCCGGATCCTCCCTCCGACCCTTCTTGTAAATGGGCGTCACGCTGGCAAGCCTCCAGTCCTCTGGGACCTCCCCTGTTGACCAGGATCGCTGATAGATGACAGAGAGTGGCTTGGCAAGGACCTCTGCCAGTTCCCTCAGTACTCTTGGATGGATCCCATCAGGTCCCATAGATTTGTGAGTGTCCAGATGGCATAGCAGGTCCCTAACTAATTCCTCCTGGATTAAGGGGGGTATGTTCTGCTCTTCATCCTCGCCTTCCAGCTCAGGGGGCGGAGTACCCTGAGGATAACTGGTCTCCCTATTAAAGACTGAGGCAAAGAAGGCATTAAGTACCTCAGCCTTTTCCTCATCTCTGGTGGCAACGTTCCCTTCTGTATCCATTAAAGGACAGATATTCTCCTTGGGATTCCGTTTACTGTTAACATATTTGTAAAAACATTTTTTCTTGTCCCTTACAATAGTGGCCAGATTTAGTTCTAGCTGAGCTTTTGCCTTTCTAATTTTCTCTCTGTATGGTCTAACAAGATCCCTGGACTCCTCCCAAGTTGCCCGCCCGTTCTTCCACAGATGATAAACTCTCCTTTTTTTCCTGACTCCTAGCAAAAGCTCCCCGTTCAGCCAGGCCGGTCGTTTTCTTCAGCGGTTCGACTTGCGGCACGTGGGAATAGCCTGGTCCTGAGCCGTTAAGATTTCCTTCTTAAAGAACGTCCATCCCTCCTGAGCCCTTTGCCCTTCGGGACCGTCTCCCAAGGGACTCTCAACCAGTGCCTCGAAGAGGCCAAAGTTTGCCCTCCGGAAGTCCATAGCGGTGGTTTTGCTAACCCCCTTCCTTGCCTCACCCCAAATTGAGAATTCTATCATTTCACGGTCGCTAAGCCCAAGACAGCCTCCAACCATCACACCTCCCACCAGTCCTTCCCTGTTTGTAAACAGTAGATCTAGCAAGGCTCCTCCCCTGGTTGGCTCACCTACCAGCTGTGTCAGGAAGTTATCATCTTCCACACACTCCAGGAACCTCCTAGATTGTTTACTCTCTGCTGTGTCGTATTTCCAGCAGACATCCGGAAAGTTGAAGTCCCTCACAAGAACAAGGGCACGCAATTCTAAGACTACTGCCAGCCGCTTGTAGAACGATTCATCCATCTCTTCAACCCCGTCGGGCGGTCTATAACAGACTCCCAGCACAATATCTGCCTTATCGGCCTTCCCTCTCATCCTCACCCAGAAGCACTCCACTTGGTCCTCACAATCGTGTAGCTCTATACAGTCCAAACACTCCCTAACATAGAGAGCCACCCCACCACCTCTTCTACCTTGCCTCTCCCTTCCGAAGAGCTTCTAGCCATCCATTGCAGCACTCCAGTCACGGGAGCCGTCCCACCACCATGTTTCCGCGATGGCAACTAAGTCATATCTATCCCGCTGTACAACGGCTTCCAGCTCCTCCCTTTTATTGCCCATGTTGCGTGCGTTGGCATAGGTGCATTTGAGCTGGCCTATCGAATCCAGCCCTAACACTGGCACGCTGCCCCCAGGCTCATCCCTGGTGCACCTAGTTTTATCCCTGACCCCCTTCAAACCTAGTTTAAAGCCCTCTCTATGAGCCCCGCCATCTCCCAAGCGAGGATTCTCTTACCCCTTTGGGCTAGCTGGACACCATCTGTCGCTAGCAAGCCCGGTGCTGTGTAAACCTCCCCATGATCAAAACAGCCCAAATTCCACCGACGGTACCGGCCTCTGAGCCACAAATTAACCAGGTGTGTTTTCCTGTTCCTTTCAGTTCCCTGCTAGGCGGGGTTTGCTGCTGTGCAGAGTTAGTCCTTAAGCAGAACTTGCCCCACCACGACGTTTGAGGCATTAACGCCTTTGGTCTCTCACAACAATAACGATAATATTAACAACGATAACGTGGCGCTGCTCCTGATAAAAGAATTGGAGTCTACAAAAAAAGCGATGCACAAGGCAATTGCTCACCACTCGCCGACAGATGCCCAGTTAGTCCCCGAGCAGAGGTCCACCCCCCAGCCCCGCTCCCCCCCAGTGTATATACCGGGCATGACATCAGTGTGTTATCAACATTCTTCTCATCCTCAATCCAAAGCATAATGCTGTACCAGCCACTAGGAAGAGAACTGTCTCCCAGCCGAAACCAGGACACCATGCCGGAGGACATCGGCAGCACTCAAGTGATACCGAAAAGCCAGTTGAAGAAACTCCCTAAGACTCGTTTTGGAGTTTTAGAAAGCAGGCATTCTTTATTGCGGCGCTGGGTGTACGGGGGATAGTTCCACCTAGCGTGCATACCACAGCTTTAGCACTAACAGGTTATATAGAATAACTAATTGCATATTAATCGGATTAGTATACATGTACATAAAAATAATTGCAACTGATTATCTCAGTACTACCTACATCCGATCATGCGCAATGAAGGATCCATTTGAGTCGAAGGGCTGCTTTTGCGACCACCGACCCATTTGAAGTTCTTGTTGGCTGTCCTTGAAGTCTTTATTCTTGTCCTTGTTCTCTGATCTTGAAGCTTAACGCAGCTTCAATCCCATGTGGTCAGGTTCAACATTGTTCTCATCTAGCGTACAGGAACATCTAGTCATAAGAGCAAAGAACTGCAAAACTTATGAGTAACTACCTCTACTAGTTAATTGCTTGGCTATACTTTTGTCTATTGTTTCAATCATAGTGTTGGTATAAGATTTCTAATAATTATTTACGAAATCTCACTTTTACAGTCACCTAGCAGCAAACCAGTTTCCACGGCTGGTACCAAATATTAAAACCATCAAAATATTTAGACATACCATACAGAATGTATGGAAATATGCTATCAAAGCGGGCTCGCGGGCTGCTCGGGGGACAACGAAAGAGCCAAGGAGATGGTCCCCTGTTGAGGATTTCTTGGCTGGGCGAGGGCATGTGAGCAATCCAGCCGTTAGCTGGGAACGAAGCATAAGTTTACAAAGTGCTGAAGCGGACAAGGACGCTGTGTCCTTGTACGCTGGGAAAAGGAAGATAAGAAGAGCCTGACAAACAGCTCCTGGATGCCGAAGAATGAGATAAGTAACTGCTGGACACCTCGTGAAGAAGCTTGCACAGCCAACAGAGGATAAGATAGCGTCGCGTGAAGCGGGGTATTGTACCCATTAGAGTATTGTATAAGGCGCGCGCACAAGCGCATAAGGTATATGACTGTGCTAAAAGTTGTGGTAAAGGGGCTTCACTCGATCACATTGGTCTGTGTGTGACGTCCCCCGTGGATCCTCCGCAACATTTGGCGCCCGAACAGGGACCCTCAGATCAGCACTTTATCATCTCTACGAGAATTTCTGGTGCGACTGAACCGACGAGGGAGCGGAGAAGCCGGCTGAGACTTTCCTGCTGCCCCGGCAGGATGGCGTGAGCTTCAGCTAAGCTGGGAAGAACGACATGAGCTTTAGCTGAGCTGGGAAGACGAGGAGGCGCGCGCAAGTGAACAGAAGTTTGAATCTCGCCCTGATCAGGTGAGCGGTCGGAGAAGGAGATGGGGTTGGACAAAGAGCAGGAAGCAGTCCTAAAACTCCTTCGTTATCTTCGCTCTGAGAGAGGACTGAAATGCGATAATTCTGTGATAAAGGGGTTGCTTTTATGGGCTTGGAAGAGAGAACTTATTCCGAGTATAAACGTCGCGTTTGAAGTAGCGACCTGGGATAATCTAGGCAAGGCGCTGTGGGGCGCTATTAGCGGCGGGGGGATAAGGCAAAGGAGGCAAACAAATCCGCAGCGCACTGGAAGGTAACTCGAGACGTGCTGCAGGCACCGAGGGTGGACCGGCAGGCAGCCGCCGCTGTCTGCGCGGCGGTGGCCCCCTCTGCTGCCTCCAGGGCTGCCGCGTCAGCCCATCCCGCTGGAGTTAGGGGGACGTTCTCTACACAGCTATCTCTACCCCCCCGAACATCCATTTCTGCTAATGCTGAGACGCCTGCACAAACACAGCCTTTGCCTATACCCAGCCAGGTCGCTGGCGCCGAAGATATCCCCCTGCCTGTTACTCCGCGAGAAGCGGAGGAATTAGGGGGGGCCGACTGTCGCCCGGCAGGTCCGGAGCCGACAGACTCGGAGGTGGTGAACCAGTTACAAAAACTGACAGTACGGTCAGAAGAACCAGAAGTGAGGGGGAGATATTCATCCTCCCGAAAGGGTGAGCCGAGAAGGCAAGAGAACAAAGATTTCGGCCGTATGCCAGCCCCGCTTTCTCCCCCCCCGCCCTCCGCCCGCCCGCCGCGGCGTGTGTCAGCCGGCCATGGAGCGGCCGCCGCCAGCGCCGCCGCCGCCGCCGGCCCCCGGGCAGCACCGTCCGCGCCCCCGCGCCCGCCCTTTAACCCATCCCGCCTCTCGAAGCCGAAGCCATCCGCGCCCGCGATAGACGCGGAGCCGCCTGTAATAGCCGCTGCAGACGAGGGGGAGAGGCATTGGAGGGGAGTAATAAAAAATGCCGTTGTGGAAGGGACTATGATCCAAGCATTCCCAGCTGTTATACAAAAAGGATGGGAGGCGTTTCACTGGAAAGTCCTTGAGAAATTAAGGACTGCTGTGAGTCAGTACGGAATCCGCTTATTGATAAAGCCAGTAAGAAACCCTCGGTCAAGTGTTTTAATTGTGGTAAACTTGGACACATCAAGAGCCAATGTAGAGTTTCTGCTAACAAAAAGACGGTGCAACAGTTGTAAGAAAGATAACCATACCACCAAGAATGCAGGAAGAAGGGAAACTTTACACCGAGCGCCAAGGCCCCTCGCGCGACGACACAAATGCAAGGGGTTTGGGCTGCCAGCCCTCAGCCAGCCTCGCAACTGCCAGATCCGCCACTGCAGGAAGCTCCGGAGTGGACGTGGAAACCGCAGTAGACATTACGTTGGTGGATGCAGGAGTCCGCTTGGTGGACAGCAACATAAAGGGACCATGGGGGTTTGGGCTTAGTGCATTTTTAATGGGGCGATCTTCAACAGCTCTAAAAGGAATTCTGGTAGTCCCAGGGCTTATTGATGCAGATTATTGTGGGACTGTGAAAATGATGATTCATGTTTTAATCCCTCCTGTTTCTGTTCCTAAAGGTACCAGAATAGCACAATTAGTTCCATTCAGGTCGTGTGTTCCGAACCCAGGTGAAGTACAACGTGGAGACGGTGGATTCGGCTCCACAGGGAAACCGCAGGTATACTTTGCCATGGACATAACAAGAGGTAAACCAGAAAAGGTAGTGCAATTGGAAGGGCCTGACGGAGTTATCGTCAAGAAACCGATGACAATCGATACGGGAGCTGATGTTACGATTGTTTCACGCTATGTTTGGCCTCCATCATGGCCATTGATCGGTCCAAATTTTGGTATTGCAGGGATAGGGGGCACACAAGCCACCTTAGTAAGTCAGCTACCCATTACATTTGTGTTCCCCGACGGTGAACACGTTACGACGCGTCTGTATGTCATGACTACCCCAAAGGAATTGTTTGGCCTCATAGGCCGTGATTTATTGAGCCAAATGAAGGCAATGTTAGTGACCCATCCTTTTTAGGAGCGGTCACTGAGGGCCAGCCAATCCTGAAAATTAGCTGGAAAACAGATGAGCCTGTCTGTATTGATCAGTAGCCGCTAAATTCTGAAAGGCTGCTAAAAATACAAGAGTTAGTTGAGGAGCAACTGAGAGCGGGACATGTTGTTCCTTCTACTAGTCCATGGAATATACCAATGTTTACCATTCCCAAGAAGAGTGGGAAATGGAGACTGTTACGCGATCTCAGAGCTGTGAATGCGGTGATGCACAGTATGGGAGCCCTGCAGCCGGGTTTGCCGTCTCCAGTTATGCTTCCAGAAGAATGGGACTTGTTAATTATAGATCTAAAGGACTGTTTTTTCACCATTCCCTTGCACTCAGATGACGCTGAACGGTTCGCCTTTTCGGTACCATCGATTAATAAGGCAGAGCCCTATAGGAGATACCATTGGGTCGTGTTACCGCAAGGAATGCGCAATTCCCCCACGATGTGTCAGGTGTATGTGGCCTGGGCATTAGAGCCTGTAAGAAAGCAGTTTCC
This sequence comes from Haliaeetus albicilla, assembly GCF_947461875.1. NCBI lineage: Eukaryota > Metazoa > Chordata > Aves > Accipitriformes > Accipitridae > Haliaeetus > Haliaeetus albicilla. Next base: position 12,166,413 of record NC_091484.1, on the reverse strand, counting down.
TCAGTTGATTATTTATCATTGTATGGATGACATTTTGATAGCGGGAAGGAACTTGCCACAGGATGAAATTTTAACTCAGTTACAGGACATCTTAAGCCATCGCGAATTAATAATCGCTCCTGAAAAGGTGCAAAAGGCAGCACCTTGGAAGTATTTGGGGTGGCACATAGATGCTAGCAATGTTAAACCTCAGAAGGTTCAAATAACATCAGAAATTTCAACGGTGCATGATGTCCGGAAGCTTGTGGGAGATATCCAGTGGGTGCGGAATCTCTGCGGTATCACTAATGATGATATGGCCCCTCTGGTAGAACTCTTGGGTACGAGCGCACGTGCAGATGAGAAACGGGAAATGAGAGGAGAACAGCAAAAAGCCTTAGAATATATATCAAAGAAAATTGCATCTAGCTTTGCATCCAGGTGCAATGAGGATTTACCGATCATGTTGATGATCATTAATACAGGGGACTCTCAGAGACAACACCCTTATGCGGTAATTTGTCAGTGGGACACAAAACGCTCAGATCCCTTGAGAATTCTGGAATGGGTCTTCTTGGCCATGCGGCCAGACAAATCTATTGTAACCCAATTGGAATTATTTGCACAACTGATCATTAGGGGAAGAACGAGAATTGTAGAGATTGCAGGGACGGAACCAGAAATGTTGCTGATACCTCTGGTAAAATGGTATTTGGAATGGGGAGTTCGGCGTTCTGTAGCGTTACAAGTGTCATTAGCGGGGTTTGGAGGTACAATAAGTAATCAATATCCAAAGCATAAGTTGTGGTCACTATTGGAACAGCAAACCTTTGAGCAAAAACCATGGAGGTTGGAAACACCTGTACATGGGGTAACAGTGTTTACTGATGCTGGGAAAAAGACAGGTACGGCCACCTGTACGTGGAAAGATGCTAACGATCAGTGGTGTGAGCATGTTGAAAAGGGAGAGCCTGGGGATTCTTTACAGATGCTAGAATTAAAAGCGGTGATTTGGGCACTGAAGCATTGGGCTAAGGAGCCGCTGAATATCGTATCCGATTCTCTTTATGTAGTTGGGGTGGTACAAAGGATGGAAAGAGCAATGGTAAAGGAGGTCACAAACAAAAGGTTGGGCATGTTGCTTTTGTCATTACTGTGCGGCTTGAACTCTCGGAGTGTAGAGTATTTTATAACCACATATAAGAAGTCATCAAGAGCTACCAGGTTTGTCAGAGGGAAATGACAGAGCTGACCAATTGGTTGCAGCGGCATGGGAGCCTCCTTCAGGGAATTGTTTTCAACAAGCACGGCAATCACATGTGTTCTTGCACCAACCCGCTAGGATGTTAGCAAAGCAATTTGACTTGCCACTCACTGATGCCCAAGGTATTGTTAAAGCATGCCCCGATTGTCAAAAGGAGGGGCTGGGCTTGGGCCGTGGGGTTAACCCACGAGGTCTTTTGCCATTGCAGTTGTGGCAAATGGATGTCACCCGTGTCATGTGGTTTGGTGCAAAGCGTTATGTGCATGTGTGTATTGATACCTATCCTGCTGCCATGTGGGCCACGGCACAAACTGGAGAAAAGGCCTTACATATTGAATGACATCTTCACGCTTCTTTTGCAGTGCTGGGTGTGCCTAAAGAAATTAAGACAGACAACAGCCCGGCTTATGGTTCTACACGATTTGCTCGATTTTGTAATTTGTGGGGAATTCGCCATGGTACAGGCATTCCACATCTTCCCACAGGACAGGCTATTGTCGAATGGGCCAACCAAACCCTAAAGAGCATGCTGCAAAAACAAAAGGGGGAAACCCAGGGCTTACTCCCAGAGGAACGATTGGCCAAAGCCTTATTTGTGCTAAATTATCTTAGATTGACAGGTGATCACAAAGACCCACCGATGGTAGTGCATCGTGGTCTTTTACAGGCGGAAAGGACGCAACAAAGTACAGGAATCATGGTAATGTATAAGGACCCAGAGTCCGGGCAATGGTGCGGACCCGCAGAAGTAACACTTACTGGGAGAGAGTATATGTGTTTGCTTACAGATCGAGGCATTCATTGGATCCCAGCCAAGTGGGTCAAGCCACGGCTTTGCACTGATGCTGGGTCCGGAATCGTCCCAGCGGCAACTGGCACGGTACCGGCGGGTGCTGGAGCCACTGCTCCGACAGATTCCGACTAATAGAGTATTACACTTTAGAGGACTAGCGGACGTTGAGTCCTTCAGAGAGGTTTTTGGTTAAGGCATTATAAGGAAGTATATGATTTATCGCTTGTAGAAGACTTAGGACAGCGTGCTTTATTGTATATAGAACTTGCATTAGGTAAAAAGTGTGTTAAGCATAATTTGATTAAACATAGTGTGATTACGGGAAGACAGTGTGGGGTAAACGCAAAAGTTAGCTAAAGCCAAAATTAGGGGTAGGGTCTATTTCCATTAATAACCTGGGAACGAGGTTATGATTGTGTTTCCACAGATACAGGCCCACGACGGACTCCCACTCGATTTGTACGACCATCATCATCTGGAGCATCATAGATGGTGCGGCAATATGAATGCCACCTCAGCCAAAAACTAATGTATAGGTCACCTTGGCTAACATAACAGGTCAAGATTCTCTGTGCATTGCAACCGCATCACAAAGCCCATGAACCAATAGACAAGATGGCTATGACTTGTGCAGCGCGCCTGGCCAGCGAGTGCATGCGTCATAGGTTGCAGATTTTGGTACCCGCTGGCCACGTGTGCTGAAACCCGTTCCTCTGCAAATGGATAAATACCGGGATTTGCCAAAGAGCATTGGGCTGGTGTACGGTAAGGCCATCGTTGCCTCTGTGGGGACACCCACGGAAAGCTGACACCTACCGATTGCTGGGCTGAGTTCGCGGAGCAAGACGGCACAAGAATGTATGGATGGTTCATCTTCCTCATAGTCCTCATGGTTCGGGTCATTAGGGGTAACAGATTGGCTTAAAGAATTATGGGCATTGTTGTAGTTATTGTGATTTTAGCTATTGTAATAATTTTACCTTGTTTAGCTTGTTAAGAAAAAATGGCATCCCAAGTTACTAAGCAAGCCTGGATTGCTCAAAGACAAAAAGGGGGATTTGTTGAGGATTTCTTGGCTGGGCGAGGGCATGTGAGCAATCCAGCCGTTAGCTGGGAATGAAGCGTAAGTTTACAAAGTGCTGAAGCGGACAAGGACGCTGTGTCCTTGTACACTGGGAAAAGGAAGATAAGAAGAGCCTGACAAACAACTCCTGGGTGCCGAAGAATGAGATAAGTAACTGCTGGACACCTCGTGAAGAAGCTTGCACAGCCAACAGAGGATAAGATAGCGTCGCGTGAAGCGGGGTATTGTACCCATTAGAGTATTGTATAAGGCGCGCGCACAAGCGCATAAGGTATATGACTGTGCTAAAAGTTGTAGTAAAGGGGCTTCACTCGATCACATTGGTCTGTGTGTGATGTCCCCTGTGGATCCTCCGCAACAGTCCCCAGCCCATGGAGCTGGCCCTACGCCCCGGCCCGTCTGCAGGTGAGACCTGCTGGGTCCAGCTGCGCTGCCCTCAAGACGAGCTGGTGGGGGGAGGATGGCGGGCTGGCAGGTCCCCTCTGCCCACCCCGGTGTCCTGGGCTGCCCCCTGCCCCCCTCCCTGGGCCCGGCCAGGCACAGGGGGGTGCCGGGAGCTGAGGAGAAGGGGAAGCCAGAGCTGCCCCCTCGGGACTGCAGGGCTGGGTGCTGGGCTCCGGAGGGGGAACCCCACTCCCAGCTGAGCCTCGAGCTGCGTCACCCTCCCAGGCTGATCCCTGAAGGGGCAATTCAGATTGCAACCGAATCTCAGCGGTGGGCATTTGTGAGCGAGGAATGACCTGGCGTGGAGGACAAGATGGCGCAGCTGCAGAAGGGTGTGAGAGACTGAAAGAGTTAACGTCTCCAACATTGTGGTGGGGCAAGTTCAGCTTAAAGACAAACCCTGCAGAGCAAGGAACCAAGGTGGGTAACCCATCCGCTCAGACATCAGCAGCTCAGGCAGGAGGGGGAGGGCGTGCTGGTGGTGCGGGAGGGTGCCCAGCTCCCTGTTCTGATAAGCTCTTCTGGTACAAAGACCAAACAATGGCCACGTCTGCAGGGAAGGAGAAGTTACTCCACAAAGGACCCCCAAGCCCAAAGGCTCACAAACTGCTCATTAGCCCGACGAGTTCGGGTGCCCGCCCGAAGGAGGGGCAAGGATGATAAAAGGAGCAAACTAAAGCCCCGGTCGCGCAAGCCCACTGGAGCTGGACCCCTCGGCTGACTGAACCAACGCTGGGCCCAGGGCCGGTGAAATTGCGCTCTCTTGCTTTCTCCATCTCTCTGTCTCCTTCTCCCTTTGCTTTTCCTTTTCCACAATCCCTACACCTCATCCGTTTTGAGACATAAACCGTTGACCAAGTCTGAGACTAAGAGTGGATCCAGCCGTCCCTGGGCGGGGACTCCTCCTCTGAGGAGGAGTCTAGAAAGCAAGGGGGTCTGCTCTGAACCTCGTGGCTCAACGGGAGGGATCTCCTTATTCCCTGAATTGATGTGCATGGTTACCCTGGGTTACCCGGTTTACAGAAGTAGTCTCATGCCAATTCCTGTTGTGAGAAACCTTGCCACCTACTACCACGCCTCCCCAGTTCAGTTTGCTTCTGTCATGAATAAAATCTTTAACTGATCGTTTGGTGTCGTTTCACCGTAATTTAGCCCGAGGGAATTTCGAATTAAACACGACTCCCCGGTCTGTCCAGTCTGGGTGGTGACAAAGGGCTTGAGCTGGCTGGCGGCAGGGATGCCAGGACCAGCAGGACTCCCTGCGAGGGAAGGGGGTTGCCCTTGGGGAGGAGAGCAGAAGCAGCCACGGCGTTGTCCTGCAGCCGTCCCGGGATGGGAGCGCTCAGGGGCCGCCTTTGGGCAGCGGAGCTGGGCTGGGGGATGGACCCCCAGCCGGGCTGAGGTGCCCCGTGCGACTGCTCAGGGCTGGGTGCTGGGGCAAGTGGCTACGAGGGATCTCCTCGTGACGCATCTCTGCAGACTCCTTGGAGAACCGCTGGCGGCAGCAGGACTCTGCCCAGCGCGGCGTTCCTTCGTCTTAGGTTCTACCGAAGCGCAAAAGCGTGCTTCGTTCATCTCGAGGGGCAACACAAAAAGTCCCCGGCCTTCCCCGTGAGGCTGCAGACCCTCAAGGGCTTGTCCCCAGTCCCCCGCTGCGCAGCCGGCACCGGAGCTCCCGTGTCACAGAGGTGTGATGTCACGGCCCGTGTTCCAGCTGCAACTGCCAGTGCCCGGCGACGAGCGCAAGGCAGACGACCTTCTTCTGCCCTGCTCCCGACGCAGCCCTTCTGCCCTGCTCCCAGCCCAGCCCTTCTCCTGTGCTCGCGGTGCCTCGGAGTCATGAGTCAGCCCTTCTCGCCTCTCCCAGCGCCTCGCTCCCCATCTTGGTGCTGCCATCTCGGTGGCACGGTGAAGGCCTGGAGGAAGAGGACGCTTGTGCCGCTGGAGGTACAGCCCCGCTCCGCGGAGGCGGGCAGCCCCGCACTGCCCGGGCAGGCTGGAGCAGGCACTGCGGGGGTGGCGTGGGCTGGGGGCCCCGCTGTGGGAAGCTCGGGGGGCCGGGAGCTTGGCTTGCCCTTGCCACCCATCCCTGCAAGGCCAAGGGCTGGGAGAAGTCCTTCTGGGCTGCTCGTCCCCTGCTGAAATCATCGAGCATCCCTGCCTGGGGGGACACGTCAGCAGGGGAAGCCCGAGCGAGCGCCCTGGGCTCCTGCCGGAGGGAGAGATGCTGGCCGGGAGCAGCCGGGTCCTGCCCGGAGCCTGAGCCGGTGCCTCCTCTGCCCCTTTCCAGGCTGGAGCCAAGGGAGCTCAGCCCTGCCCATGGAGCGGCACGGAGCCGAAAAGCCGCCTGCGCAGAGTAAGGAGCTTCTGGGTGCCGAGGCAGGCACGGGGCCGGGGTCTGCGCCTGGCGGGGCCGGGCTCTGTGCCCGGGGCCCCGCGGGGCAGGGAGCAGGGAGCAGGGAGCAGGGCCGCTCACCCCTGCCCTCTCTGCTCCGGCAGATCCGGAGGATGTTGCCTCTTCCCAAGCTGCTGAAGGGCGTGAAGCGCAGGACGGTCCGGCTGCGGGCGCTGGCCCGTGAGTGCTGGTGGGTGCTGGTGGCGAAGGAGCTGCCCAGCCTCCAGCCAGCTCCCGCTGGGGACGTGCCCAGGGGCCCCATCGCCCCACGGCTCTCCCCAGGCGGTGAGAGGGGGCAGGGGTGCCGAGAGCCCCGTCCCACAGGTCCGCTCGGCTGGCCAGGGCAGGACCAACGCACTGTTCTGCTTGGCTTTTGCCGTAGGCTTTTCCGCCTCGCGCTGGAGGCTCTGGAGCCGGCTGCCAGCAGCGTGGAAGCGGAGGCAGAGATGGAGGAGGAGATGGAGTGGGAGGCAGCGACGGACCCACCAGCAGCAGGACAGGCACCCGCTCCCCACCCACTGCCCGCAGTCACCGTAGGCTGCCTGCCGTCGGGCTGGGGCTGGGGCTGGGGCTGGGGGGCCCCGCTGCAGGGACTCGGCGCCTGGTCCCCTTGTCCCGGCGGCACAACCGCCACCACCGTGCTGCCCTGCGCTTTCTTTGGGCCGGGCAACCCAAGCCTCACCGGGTAGCGCCTGGCCCCCAGCCCCAGCCAGGGCTTAACCCTGGCGGCAGAGTCCTGCTCTCCCCGACGGAGATGTGGGGCTTGGCGGGGCTGGAGGGCAGCTTGCAAGAGAAAGATTCATAGTTTGTTGTAGCGAGACGCTGTTTTGTGAATAAAGAGGTTTACTTAGGTCTTTCAGACCGCAGCTCTCTGCCTTTCTTTGCTTAGGGCACAGGTGGCATCTGCAGAGCTGTAGTTTCCACTTGCTCTGGGTTCCCAGGGCTGGAGGCGGCTGGGGCTGCTGGCACGGCTGCCCCGGGGGCAGGGGGTACCTGTGTAGAGAGGGGGTCCCTCCCACTCAGGGGGGTCACGGCACTGGGCACCAGGGAGGTTCAGGGGCTGGTGGAGAGCGGTGTCCCCAGCAAGCAGCAAAGCTGTCCCCAGCAAAGAGTGAGCTCGGAGGTGACCGACCCCTGCAGCGATGCCGCCAAAGCAGGCGGGAGCCCTTCTGCTCCCCTTCCTGCCAGAGGAAAAGAAAAGGGACTCCCGGGGGTAAGAACCAGGGTCAGGCCGTAAAGCGCAAGATCTCGGAGGCTTTGAACGAACCTACACCCGCTCAGGGCTTTGTTTGGTGTCCCGCTTCACTCTGCCCCGTGCCATCGGGAGCGTGGAAAGCGTGGGTGCAGAGAGAGAGACTAGACGGAAAGCAAAGCAATCCTCGCCCTGCCCGGATTGCAGCCGCCGTGTGATGGGGTGACCCTGGCCAGATGCCAGGTGCCCACCAAAGCCGTTCTATCACTCCCCCTCCTCAGCTGGACAGGGGAGAAGAAAATATAACAAAGAGCTTGTGGGTTGAGATAAGGACAGGAGAGATCACTCACCAATTACCATCACGGGCAAGACAGACTCAGCTTGGGGAAAATCTAGGCGTTACCACTATCGCTGATGGGCTCGGACTTGGCCAGCGGCGGGTCCGTCTTAGAGCCGGCTGGTATGGGCTCTCTCGAACACAGGGGAAGCTTCCAGCAGCTTCTTACAGAAGCCACCCCTGTAACCCCCCCCTCCCGCTACCAAAACCTTGCCACACAAAGCCAATACATTAGTATATATCACTTCTCTAAATAAAAATTCCCCGTAACATCAACTATCCTCAAATAAATAAATTTAGTATGAAAACCTTAAACCCCCCTCATGCAGAGCATCTGAAAGTAGCTGGTCAAGGAGTATAGGACTCTGAGACCCTGTCACCTGCCAACTAGCTGAGGGCACGCTCTGCCACATTGTCCGCACCCCTCGTGAGGAGTGGACATTGCATCATCGCCGGTGCCCAAACTTGGCGCATTGCTAGCGGGCGATCCTCTCGTGGGGCTTTGTGCCAGAAATTGCAGCCCCCTGGGCAGGCATGAGAACTGTTTTTGGTCGCCCTCTGCAGCCTCTTATTGGACTCAGTCTTTGTCACCTCGTCAGCCAGGGCGTTAATGGGAGATGGTGTCAAAATGCGAACTAAACCCAAAGTAAACAACATCCTTTGGTCTCCCCTGTTCCCAGCATGTTCTGCTCCATCCTCTTCCAAAGGACCAAAGCAAGGCCGACCAGCCTGTGCTGCCTCCGATCTCCTTTCTGGCCCTTCCCGAAGACAGGAGCCACATTTGCTTTCTCCCAGTCCTCGGGAACCTTTCCCAATTGCTGCAACACTTCCAAGATCATTGAGAGCAGCCTCATGGTCACGTCAGCCAGCTCCCTCAGCACCCGTGGGTGGATGCCCTGAGGCCTTGGCATGGCCCCATCCCGGCCCCCCCGGTCTCTAGGAAAGAAAGATCAACTCTCCATCAGTGTGACCATGAAAGGAAATTTATTGCCACCAGAACCCCGTGCCCATCGTGGTCCACAGCCGCAGAAGATGCTGTCTGCCCCTGGCCGCAGGCGATGATGGAAAGCTGCAGTGACACAGGAAGGGTGATGAGGAGCTGGCCTTGCTGCGTGCTCCCCTTCTGCTCCAAGCCAGGCTTTTGGCTGCCAAGCCTCTGACCTCCTCCCTGACCTGCAGAGCCGGAGCTCAGCTCCGCTCCAACCTACCTGAGGAGAGGAGCCTCATTCCTGCTGCTGCTGCCAAGAGCCGCCAAGGCCTCTTGTTTTTTCCAGGATGTCTCCTAAGGCAAAGAGGCAAATGTCAGAGCGTTGCCCTCCAGCCCTGTCTCGCGGCCCTCCCCTACGCCTGGGACATGCTCGGGGAGCTGGAGGGGAAGGCTGGAAAGATCAGAACTTTACAGTCGGGACGTAGCAGCAGGCAGAGCCAAGCATCGCTTCGTGCGGGGCCCGGCCACCCCACCAACGCCAGCTCTGCACGCTGTCGCCTTCTCCTCCGCTCGTGCCGAGCCCTGAGCGAACCCTTCTGCGGCTGCCCTGCCAAGGCTGGCCCCGGTCTCCCTGGGCGGACGGGGAAAGCGCAGTCCCCTGTGGCTGTCTCTGTGGGGAGCGCAGCTTCGGGCTCCAGCCCTGACTCTCACCTAGGACTGCGCTGGCGGCCGAGTGCAGCGCTCGGCCGTTCTCCAGGCGGCGGCTCCTGGCGATGCCGTGGAACCTCTCCAACATAGCAGGGGCATCTCTGACCTTGGGGGAAGCAAAGAGGCACGATTTCTTCGCTGGCCAAAAAGGTCGCTCCGCTGACCCACGGCCGGTCGAGCTGGCTCGGCCACGAGGGGAAGGAGAAAGAGCGAGCAGGTAGCCAGGAGGGCAGGCCGTGTCTCAGCACCAGCTGCCCGGCTCCCATCCCGCCCGGCTCCCATCCTGCCCACCCTTGGCGTGTCGCCTCACGCTCCCTTCTCGGTTCGGGGGAACAGCCCTGCGGCTGCGACGTCTCCCCCCCGGGACACAGCTCACTCACCAGGCAATGGCCAACCTCGTACTGCAGCTGGGCTGCGCTCAGCCCGATGGAGGTGACGACGGTCTCCTGCACCCGCTCCGGCACCAGGAACGGAGCGCAGAGGTAGAGGGTGGTCCTGCACACCTGAAAAAAGAGAGTCGTGCCACGTTGTTCCTCCCCCGTTGGAGTGGCCGGGGTCCTTCCCAGGAAGCTCATCCAGCCGAGCTCTGCTGAGCTCTCCCTAGCAGAGGGGGCTGCCCCAGGCGCAGTCTCCAGGCGGGGAGGGCACTGCCTGCAGCAGTTCACCAGGCAGCTTTCTGTGGCTTTCGACAGTTTTGCAAAGAAGAGCTGGGGGCTCTTACATTGGAAACTTCAGGGATGGGATCCCGGAGGTGCAAGAGAAGGCTGACCCAGGTTTCCCCCACTTCTCTGGTGAAGAAGGATCTTTTCCCGGAGGCGGAGGCGGCGGCGGCCAGGGCAGCGTAGAGGCTGAAGGCTGAGAAGCGAAGGACATCTGGCTCCTGCAATTCACAGACCCCATCTGTCAGCTGGGTAACGAGGGCACCTCCTACCACATCAACAATCGTGCGCTGCCTGTGGAGGATGGCAGCCCAAGAAATAGCTGTCGTCCGCTCATTCCCACCCTCAAGAAGCCAGTATGTAAAGAACCGAAACAAGAATCCCTGATCAGTAAGTCAGTGTGCTTGAATACAGTTCTTTGGAAAACTATGTTTCGGGACCCAGGTTTGGAAAGAAGGTTGCCTCATCCAGACCCCTTCTCCACCACATAGGTCGTGAGTCCGAGTGTGACTCCCAATCTACGGGGAGTCTCAGGGCACCTGAGCATCTTTCTGGCAGGGGAGCTGTCTAAAGCCCGAGAAACCACAGGGGCACGTGAGAGACCCTGTTGTCCTGGGGGAAACACGGGCGCTTCACAGCACAACCCACCCTACCCGCGCAACAGTGGGGAAAAATGCTCAAAGCAGACATTCCGCCAGCAGAGACCCTCCCTGCAGCATGGGGAGGTCCCAGCCCACCCCACTGCCTCTCAGACAAGCAGGAGAAAGTTATTTCACTCACCGCCTCAAAGAACATCTTGGTGGACCTGGCAATATCTTTGAAGGCAGACCCCAAGCCCTCCGCCTTCAGCTTCCTCACCACCTCCGCCAGCGCCAGCATGCTCTCGGCAGCCACCACAGGACATGTGGTGTTCTCCAGGCCCCTCTGCAGCACCTCCAGGATGGCCGCCTTGTGCTTCTGCACCTGCAAAGCCAAAGACACCCACAAGCTTCTCGCTAGTCCTGACCCGAATGGCTTCTCTTTACCATGGCTGATGTTTTGCACCAGGAGGTGCTGTCCCGTCATGATCCCCTCATAAAGGCACTCAGACTCTGTGAAATACCTCTTAACATCCTATTTATCAGAGCTAGCGCTAGAAAGAAAGACTGATAGAGATAGTCCCTTCAGATGCTAGGAACCCTGCAAAACAGCACCGAATGCACCTCCAATCCCGATGCAGGGTGCTGTGCAGACACCGCCTATGGGAAGGGTAAGGCCATTTTGGCCATTTGAGCTGTTACAGGATTTTCCTACGAGGCCATGCAGGCGGCATAGTCGCTGGTACATGGGGGAGCTGCCCGCAGGCTCCTCGGTCGCAGCGAGCTTGCTAAGCTCCTCCTGAGGCCAAGGGACGGGATGTGCACAGAGCAGCACAGGCTTGGGTCTCCTCAGGTGCGGTTAACTGTTAGGTGGCTCTCTGAACTCCTTGGCGGGCAATGGGCTTTGGTCAGGATCCCTTCAGCTGCCAAGGGCTGAAGTTGCTAGAAACCCGCTCAGAGGCCATCTCAGCCCAGGAAGCCTTGTTTGGCACCAGGTTTCCCCCTTGCCACCCTGTTGACATCAGGCGAAGGAGCGTGGTCTCAGGAAAGAGCCCCGTTTGCCTTTACTAGCCTGCCCAAGGTGCCGAAGCCCCTTGCCGCTCTTCACCAGGCTCTTGCCAGTGAGGGGCTGCAGTCAGAAAGGGCAAAAGTTGGTCTCACCTCCTTGGGTGCTCCCCTGACGGCGCTGCCCAGGCCTCTCACTGCCATCTGCCGCACGGCGCCGATTCCGTGCTGGGATTTCTCCACCAAGACACCTAGGACCCTTTCCAGGGACTTCTTCTCCATGACTGGCGGATCCTTCATCAGCTGCAATAAAGCAATATGCCCGTGAGTGCCACCTAAGTCGAGGCACACCACGCGAACGGGCTTCGTAGAAAGGAGGATCCGTTGGATCCCTTGGATGGTGACGCTCTCTTCTGGCACCTTCTTCCTTCAGAAAGAGGCGTCCCAAGCAGCAGTTTTCTAAGAGAAGCCCTCTGCACCCTTCCTTCCCCTCCTGTTGCCTCACCTCAGCAAAGAAAGCTGTCGCTGTGAGCTGCAGGTTTTCCGAGGGGGAGTTCAGCCACTGGGAGAGGGCCCATATCACACCCCTTGTGACCAGCCGGTTGCGAAGCAGGACACTGCACACAGAGAAGGCAACTCACGGTCACGCGGCAAGGACGCCGGCCACGACCCCAAACTTCCCCAGCTCCCTGCACACATGGGAATGGCCCTGGCACCCATGTCCCCGGGCACAACCACCCACGAGAAGGTGAGATGCAAGAAGAGGATCTCACCTCGTCAGGAGACACACGCCGTCAGCGTGAGCCTGTGGGTTTCTGAGGGATGCCCACGCTCCCTGCCTCCACAGCAGCAGCAGCCATCTCTCCTCCATGCATCTGCTCAGCACCAGCTCTAGAGCCTCACAGTAAGGGCTGGGAAAAAGAAAGCCCAAAGACATCTCAGGTCGCAGCAGGTCCAGGGAAGATTTGTCTGTAGCAGAGCTAAAAGGCTCCGCTGCCTCGGGAGGTGTTGGTTCACTCATCCCACACTCCACGCCCGTGAAAATGGACATTTTCATCCTTTGCCATGCCTCAGGCCACTGACAGCAGGAGGAAACCCAGGGTCCCCGTGCTCCCTCGATGCCAGATGCCCAAGGTGCTCCCTAAGGGCTCTTCTTACCAGCATTCTATGAGACAGCCCCAGTTCCCCCCAACCCTTGAGGACCAGGAGCAGGGGCAGAGCCTGCCGCTACGAGGACGCGACACAACGGCTCCGTCCGCCTATAAATTTTAAAGGCAGGAACACCACTGCTGCAGCCAAGCCCTGCGGCCACACGCTGCCAGGCCACAGATTACACGAGCTAAGTCTCCACCACGCCAAACCACAGACGGCCGTGGCCAGAGCTGGGCCACAGCCCCCGGGCCGGGAAGGGTCTTCTCCCCCATCCGCAGGGTGCTCGGCCGGACCATTCCCACGCAGGGTCTCTCCCCAGTCCGCGGAGGGACAAGAAGGACGCCCTGCCACCGGGGTTGCACACCAGGCAGGATGAGAGCAACCGGCGATGCCAACCCCGTGACTCCTTCCTCTCTGGGAACGGACATTTCTCCAGGAAAGAAGAGAAGTCGAGCCAGCCCTGGCAACCTGCTGCCACGCGTAGGAACCTGGGCAGGCCCAAGCGCTCCCTCAGCGCCACAAATGAACACAGCTGGCTGGGGAAGTAAAGCTCCCCAACTTCCCTGCCCCTCCTGCTCCTTACCTGCGCAGCTTGTCCTCCCTCCTTGATGCACTGAAGAAGAGCCCTCTCTGGTATCTGAGAGGGGCAGGCAGCATCACCTCACCCAGCGCCTTGCTGATCTCACCCAGGAGGCCAGGAAGGAGACGGGGAAGCAGGCGCTGGACCCTTTCCTTGGCTGGCAGCACGAACACCACCTCGGAGATGGCACAGGGGAGCTGCAGGGAAATTCGGCCAAGAAACACCCATTCAACAAGGGCTTTGCCCACCAGTGCACTCCCGCTGCCTCCCTTGGGGAGCTTTTGCTGCCTGCAGGTCTCATGCCAGGGACAGCCTTGCGGTCCAGGACCAGAAAAACGTGTCCCGGCCCCTCACAGCCCCAGTGCTGAGATGCCCCAGCACGTTACCCCTGTGCAGTCTCCCCAGGCGTTTGCTAGAAAGCAGACACGAAGCTGCAGGAACGCCTCTGCCATCGAGCGTACCATGAGGGGCTCCAGAGCAGCCTGGCTGTGGTCCGGTTCGTGAGCGGAGGAGTGGGGCCCAGGGCTGTTCTCTCCCGCTGCCTCCAGCTTCTGTGTTAAGTACTTCAGGACCTGAACCCCAAGGCTGCTTCTCCCCAGGATCCTCCACAGCTCCATCGTGTCCCTGCAGGGCAAGAGACATTCACCCTTGAGCTCATACCCTTGGTACCTGCGGTGCCCTCACCAGAGCCCAAACTCTCTCCTTGTCAGCAGTGGGGCTTATGATGCCTGGTTTTTTCCGGAGATGGGAGCACATGGCCTTGCAATGCTCAGACCTTTTGGGAGACGAGCGACCTTGTTCTTCTTTGGATTCCTCTTAACACGGGCAAGCCACGTTTAATCACAGAGGGGCAAGATGGGAGTGCACGGACCTGTCCATGGGCAGACGTTTCTGGAGGAGGCTCTCGACCACAGGCTCGTGGTGAAAGCAGGCCAGGAGATACACTGCGTGGAGCAGGAGGCGCCTGTGGGTGTCCTTTTGCACAGTCTGCATGCGGCTGTAAAGGACGTGCAGGACTTCTGGCACCTGAAAGGAAGAAGACGAGAAAGAATGCCACAACGCGTCCTTTCCCCGTACTTCTACAGAACACAAACACGGTCAATTAGTTCACGAGCAATGCCTGCTCCCTTGACACGCTGTCAGGGTCTAGTCCTAAACTTCCTAAACTTCACCGTGCCGCTCTGCCCAAGCCCTGGCTCACAGGTCGGGGCGAGCGTGCCCTTGGCACGCAAACACGCACGTGCCCTCGGTTGCTGCACTTGCCTGGGCCCAGCGGTGCCAGGGGCTGAGCACTTTGCCTACACCCAAGAGATGGACAAGTTTCTCACCAAACAGCCTGGGTAACCCTGACCACCGGGCTGTGGCAGTGCAAGATCAAAACCAAAACCACGCTCCAAGCCCATAAAGAAGCCTCACAGTGAAAGGACAGGAACGGGAAGGTCGGTGCATCCCAGGGGTAGCTGTCTCACGGCAAGGACCTGCTCCAGCAGGAGACTTTGGACTGCCCGTGCCCATGCCCCCCGCTCCACAGAGCAGAATGTGGCAGGAGGTGCTAACACGCAGCTCGGACCGGTGATACCCTTCGTCTCAGCACACAGGCTGCGTTTCTTTAGCTTGCGTCAACTGCGCGAGGTGTAGTGCAACAGCCAACAGGGAAAAGTCAAAGCCAAGCCGCAAAAAATGTCCCTCTTACCTCCTGATATATTTGCTGTCCACATTTTTCCAGAAAGGTAGTCATCCACATCTCAGCGGCCCACGCACGCTCGTCTCTGGTACACTTCAGGCTTTCCGTGATGGTGCTCATGAAGTCTGCGGCCTGTGCTGGGGGGAAATCCTTGCAGACAGTCTGGAGTGAAATCAGAAAGAGGAGAGACCCGGTCACAACTCTGCATCTCTGCAGAACGGGAAGGAGCCTTGAAGGGACTCTTAAGTTCAGCGGGTCGCCTGTCATGGAAGGGGCAATCACAGTACACTCCTGCCATTTATGTTTTATGGAGCCAAGAGATTTAGAAGTGCCTCCCCTCACGTTTGCTTATCTGCAAAGCTCGTCTTCCGACAACAGCACTCTCTCGTGCACACACACACACACACAAACACGACGTGGTATCCGCTCCTTTGACAGCGTGCCTAAAGGCCAGGCACGTCTCGGAGCCTCCTGCCACTTGCCCAACAACGGAGGTGCTGGCATGACAGCTCCCTCTGGAAATGGCGTGGGAGCCTGGAGGGAGCAGGGGGATGTGCAGGAGCCCAGTCGCCAAGCCCCATACCGGGGCCGGTTACCTTTGCTATTTCGTAAGAGGTCTCAAGCAGAGGCACGTCGTCGGTGGTGTCCAGCCCTTTACGCAGGCACGCAATGTCACCCGCCTCGGGTGCCACCTTCCTGGTCTTGGCTGGGAGAAGCACCAGGTAAAAAGGAGAGTCACATTTACAGGAACCCAACCATCAGCCCCAGCTATCGAAAAAGGAGGACCCGGGGTTGGGGCAGCAAAAGCCAGGAATTTGGCGCAGCGGGATGTGACAGGGATGGCTCTGGGAGGGGGGAAACGTCCTCAGCACAGAGGGATGCTGCTCCCTGAAGCGCAGGCAAGAACTCACTTCTAACCAATTTCTTTGCGGGGACAATGATTTTGTACGGCCACAGAACACCCTGTCTACAACCTTCCTCCCTTGCGGAGAGCATTTCTTGGCTGGCTGGAGAGGGGTTTAACCAGAACCCCCTCCCCAACCTCACGCTCTGGGCCAGCAGCGGAAGTCCCTGCTCCAAAACTCTGGGCAGCTAACTGATTTCCCCTCTGGTCCTGGGCAGATTTTCCTGACCAAGCCTGGCAAGCCCCCTCTGTCCTCACCTCGCATTTGCAGAAGGTGACCCAGGCAGACCCCTGCCCAGCGGCGGGACGTGGCCAGAGATTCGGTAGTCAGAGGTCCCAGCAGCCCCACCAAGAAGCCAAATTGCTTGCAAGCGCATCCTCTCTGCAGGGGCAAGAGGCGGCAAAAGGGTCGCAGGGAGACCCGGTGCCCGCTCACCTCTCCCGGCCATGCTGCCCGGAGCAGGGATCGGGCAGAGGAGAGGGCAGAGGTGCTGCCCTGCCGCTCCGCAAGACCTGAAACCCAGCGCCCAGCCAAGCAGGGCTCTCTTCTGGGAGAGGCATGGGGCACGCAGGAGCTCCCTACTCACCGTGACCTCGAATCGCTCCTCGCAATCACCCAGCAGCTGGGCACAGACCTGCAAGGCCCTCTCCCGCTCCCACGCTTTGGCCGAGGTGAGCCAGCACTGCAGGACCTGGCGCAGGGGGTTATCCTGTCTCACGACGGGCACCTTTCTCTCCCCGACATCCCTCCGTCTCCCTCCTCTGGACCCTTCCTCGACGGCCTGCCCTGCGGCTCGGCACGGCCCCCAGACCCACCGAGCACTGGCAGTGCTGCCTTCGCAGCCCCGCTCTCTAAGCCCCCCCAAATCTCCGCCCCAGCTTCGGAGCAACTCTTTCCCCATCACCCCATGGCTGCTCACATGGACCACATCCTCGAAGGAGGCAGAGGTCACCTCCGCCTCGAGAAGGACTGCTAAAATCCGGCCCAGACCTTCCAAGCACAGCGTGTGCAGGGTCTGAAAGCAAGAAAAGGAGGACTGAGGTTTGGCATCACGGGGGGCTGCCAGGGCACGCTGAGGGGGGATCCTGGCCAAGAGGTGGGCAGCGCCACGATGGCGGGTACCTGTATGTTCCGAGTTTGCCTCGCTATCTTCCCTCTCCCTTCCATCTCCTCCTTGCAAGGAAAGGACAAGATGGTGTGGCAGCACTCAGCCAGCAGGCTGCAACTTTCCTTCCTGCTCAAAGATGGCTTCAGCTTCCTGGCCAGAGAAAAAAAAGGAAGAGAAAAACAACACGGGGACTCACTAGCTCTCTCCAGAGCGGCTCAAATGACAACTGGGTTTGTCCTCATGGAGAGACATCAGAAACGGGAAACACCGTCCCACCCCGCAGACCCTGCTACTCCCAGAACTACGGTTAAGGTCACAGGGCTCCGGGTGGGGAAACAGAGTGAGTCCAAGGGTCTGGGCCGTGGACCTTACCTCAGCTGCACCAGACCGAGAAACACTTGGGACGCCGTGGAGTCCCAGGGCTCCTCCATTGTCCGGTCCTGCAAGTTCAAGAGACACACACAAAGTGGGCGGTGGGGACAGGCTTTTTGCGGGGGACAGGCTCTGCTGCCAGACCTACGTAGAAACGCTTGCACGCTTCTAGTGGCGTGGCTGGTCGTGTTTTGT
This sequence comes from Haliaeetus albicilla, assembly GCF_947461875.1. Taxonomy (NCBI): domain Eukaryota; kingdom Metazoa; phylum Chordata; class Aves; order Accipitriformes; family Accipitridae; genus Haliaeetus; species Haliaeetus albicilla. The sequence continues at coordinate 12,149,051 of NC_091484.1, read as the reverse complement.
GGGGCCAGAGCAGACAGGCAGCACATGTATATCCCACGCTGAACGGCCGCGGGCGCTGGCGCTGAGCAGCTCCTTGAGGAAATCCAGAACTGCCCTCATCACCTGCCGTGGCTTCCCACCCGTGAGACCTCTCCCCGTGTCTGACAGGGCTGGACATGGCCCTGGGCACCAGGGCAGAGCTCCTCAGGCACACCAGAGCCCCAGGGAGATGGCAGAGCATCCCCTCCACAGGAGAGAAGCCCCAGTGCCTCTTGGCTCCCTCCTGGGTTGCTCTTCTCTTGCCTGAAAGAAGCCTCAGGGCTCCTCTGCCCTCCCTGTTCCTTCAGTAAAGGCTCCCTAGCTCCTCTGGCACCCAGCAGCTCCCCGACACCTTGTGCTACTTGCACAGACCCCACGGCCACCCCTGACCTTGGTTGCCAAGAAAGCGACTTGGTACAGGAGGAGCTGATCCCAGGCGTATTCCCGGTGCTGCTCCTCGCGCAGGAGGACGCCAATCATGGCAGCCACAGCCCTGAGGACAGCTTGCTTGTCCTGGAGAGGGAAGGGAGGGCTGAAGATCTGCCGAGCGCTCAGCAACCCCTGCCCACGAGTCCTACCCCTCCCAGAGAGAAGGGCTCGCTCCGGAGGACGAAAAGCAGTTCCCCGTGCTGGCACCCAATGCCCCGCTGCTAAAAGGTCCCAGGATTTGGCTGCTTCTTGTCAGCCAAATACTACCAGCCCTGGGCATGGGACTGGCAGACTCCTGGCCTGGGGGGGGCTGCTTTCTCAGTCCCTGGGCTGGAAAGGCAGCTGCCCTCACCTCTTCCTCCTCGCAGCCCAGCCAGTTTTGCACCACGTAGCAATAGAGGGGGTAAACGTGTTTGCAGAGCTGCGCTTCCCCGACACGAGGGAAGGGGCATTTGTCCCCGGAGCAGAAGTAAGTCTTCACCCCTTCCGACCATTGCTCCAGAACTGCACCAAAAGAAGGGAAAAAGGGGCAGGTGGGAGCCTGCGGCGGGAAGGGTACCTCACACCTTCACCCAAGCCTGCTTTCAGCACAGCCCCCAGCTTGCCAGCTTTTGGCTTGAGGCCACATCTGGATTCAGGGGCGCAGATCGTGCGCTCGAGGTGTCTGCGCTCTTTCTCTTCTCCTCCCCACCACAGCTTCTCCTCCTCACGTGCCTGTTCCCCTCCAGCCTATACCTGCTGCATCCCTCGCCCTTCCCTGCCCAAATATTTGCCCTTCAGCACAGGCACGTGAAGCTGGTCGAAAGGCTCAGGACCAGGCAGCCCAAAGGCACCCGTGAGTTCCTCTGTGCAGGTACCCAGCGTCTCCACATCCTGCCCACCAGAAACCTCTGACGCTTTACCCACCGTTCCGACGTGCTCACGGCAGTTTGGCATTGCCAAAATAGCGAGGTTGGGCTCGGATGCGCCGAGATCGGAGCAAGCCAGCCCGTACCCTTCCCCTGCCTTCAGGGCCACGGCTGAGGGTCTGACACTCACCACCGCAGACGGCACGCCGGACCTGTCCGCTCCCCACTCGGCTCAGGACGGCGCGGAGGGCGAGCAGCGTCATTCCGGCAAAAGGGATGCATCGCAGGGCTGCAGAGAGGGCAGGGCAGAGGGATAGAGCGTGGACGCAGTCAGCCGGAGGCGTGGGGGGGGCCTGGGGTCCAGCCCTCAACGGCACTGCCCATCAGAAGGGCCAGGAGTGTTGGGATGGGGGGGACGTGCTGCAGGGCCAGGGGGACATGAGTGATATCTGAGGGATGGGGGAGGCCCCCGACAATGGGGAGGGCTCCTGCTTTCCTGAGAGGGAGCAGGGAAGGGCTTTGGCGGGCATGGGGAGGATGGTGTGGGGCAGAGCCCCTGAAGGTTTGGTCCCTGACACGTTCCTGCCCTCAGAGCACCACGATTGAGGCTGTGAGGCAGAGCTCCCGCTCAGCCCCAGCCCTGGCAATGGAGCTGGCAAGGAGGCACCGCAAGCCCATAGGCCTCCAGTTCGGGACAGAGCATCTGGGAGGGGAAGGATCCCCTCTCCCGGTTATCACAGACCATCACTCAAAGCAGGAGGCCAGGGTTCCATACCGTAGCTGCTGGCCAGTTTGCCCAGGGTGACAAAGACAAATTCCTCGGAGGTTCCCCCCACGGCTTTCAGGTGTCCCTGGAGCTCGGACATCACGAAATGGAAGTGGGAGCCAGCCAGCGCCACCAGGATGTCACTAGCGGCTGTCCTCACGTCATCGGTCACACCCTAAAAAAGCACCATAGGTGAAACGCTCCGCGGGAAAAAGGCTGAGGCGCTCGGACGGGGATAAACCGGCCAGCAATGACCTCAGGGCTAGCCGAGAGACAGTCCCGTCTCCCCAGCAAGACCCCATGGGGACGTCGGCGCCCCAGGCCAGGCATCCGCCCCTTTTTGTGCCCTGGAGAAGGCGAGCAGGACGGGCAACAGAGACTTGAACCCAACTCTCCCCAGGCAGACCACGTCCGCCCCTCTCCGGAGGTCTCGACAGGCCTTCACCAAGTGCCCCTCAAGAACGAGTCCCCAGAGCCTCTCCCTAAACCAAGACTTGCCAGCAGCTGGAATTGGGAGCCTGTGTGTCCCAGCTCCATCCTCCAAGCACGGCTCATCAGTCGCCTCGCACAGAGAGGCTCGCTGGCTCTATACGCACCCCAGCGCGGAACTGGATACGGTCTCTCCTCTACGGGGAGGGCTCCCCAGGACAAGGAGCTCTCACAGGGGCATTGGGGAACCTCCGTCTTCAAAGAGAACAAGCTCACCTGGGCGGCTCTTATGTCACCAGACGCTTCAGCTATCAGGCGGTTCAAGAGACCGCTCGGCAAACGGCCGTCACCTCCCTGCAAGGCGCTCTCCAGCTGGCGGTAATTCTGCACTCGGTCACCCTGAGGACAGACCACGGAAGGGAGAAATTAAGACTTACTTTGCCCTCGTTCCCGGGGAGCTGCGAGCTGCCAGCCCTTGCTCTCCGGAGAGCCTGCGAACGGCACCATCGCCTCGTGCCCCCAGCTCGTGTCTGCGACAGAAAGGAGCGGAGGGAGCAGCTGCCCTGCAGACGGTGTCCGAGCACCAGCCACCGACCCGAGGTCATACCGACGCCAGGCCAGGTCCTCCCCAAACCCACCACTCCTATGGACATAGCCCAGCGCCAGAGGGAACGTTCGGACACGGGACGTGCGGCACTTGCCCTCTCCTGGGCAGGGAAGGCAGGGCTGGTGGGGGGAAGCCCTCAAGCCTCTGGCAGCACAGTGGGATGCCCCCGTCTCACCTCGTTGTCTTGTAGACGCTCCAACAGAGAAGTTGCAACGGCAGCAAGGGTGGGGCCAGCCGCAGGGACGGAACCCATCGCCCTGCTTCTGCCCCCGGGATGCGTAGGTCTTGGCGGGGGACCTACACACGGGCAGCAACCTGGAAGGGAAGAATCCAACAGCTTTCGGAGGGGCCCAGCGACGGCGTGGATGGAGACAAGCTGGAGGTCAATCCCCATTAGACATCCAGGGCGGACATTTGCAGCAAGAGTCACGAGAGGCCAGCGAGGCCACCGGTGGGCTCTCCATCCTTGGAGATGCTCAAACCTCGAGGGGACTCGGTCCACCGCAGACGACCGCGATGGGTCCTGCCTCCAGCGTGCTTTAGCCCCCTGCCAGCCCCTCACCTTCAAGCACTCTCAGCCTCCTCATCGCAGCAGGATTCCCTGGATGGACAGACTGGTCTCTCCAGGTCTTCCTCCTGTGAAAGCTGAGAGCAACTGGCCCAGGGAGGGACACTGGAGCCGCAACATCAGAATGGAACATCAGAACCGAACATTGTGACATCATCACGTAACCCGGCTGTCCCTCAGACAACACTTCACCTTGGGTCCCTGCAGGGGGGAACAGCACGGACCCGGGGCGAGGATGGGCCTTTCGAGAAAGCTATTGCTCAAAACCATCTGCGGGCTACAGGCAAATTCAAGCCGTAGGGAACGGGGAAACCCTGCGCTGCAGGGCCCCGCAGCGTGGCCCCTGGCCCCGTGTCACTGCAGCCCTTTGTGGGCTCGGGGGAAAGAGTAGCTGCCACTTCCCACCGAGTTTAGCTGGAGTTGTGGTTACTCATCAATACTTTAAATCCCTGCTTGTTCCTTTCTGATAGCGGCTGGGTTCGCTCCAGGAGCTGCTATTCTTCTGTGTAACCTGCGGGAGACCTCCCCCGTTTCCCTGCAGAGACCTTTCCGTTTTGGTCCAGGCAAATGACTCCGTCTCTCTCTCTCTCCCCAAAAGGTGTCTTTTCCCTCTATATTAAGACAGAAAATGGTAGGCTGAGGCAAAGCTGATCAGCAGAGAGAACATCGAGCGCCACTCTCCCCTGTCTAGAACAGAATGAGGACAGTCTAGAACAGAACGCCAACTCGAAGCTGGCAAAAACGCCAAACCAGAAGGATGTATTGGTCACAACCTTGCCAGTGAGACAAAGGGAGTCAAAAGAATCTGAGTTTACACAATAAAGGGGGGTGAAAGATGATGTTTAGTGCCTACATTGTTGAAATTAGCTGAGGCAGAGACAGTCCTTGATAAGAAGAGCTGGTCCCAAGAACCAGCCAATGAGGTAAAGACAGTCCTTGATAAGAAGCAGGAGCAGGCCCCAAGAGCCAGCTAAGACTGGTCTTGCGGCTTGGGTGAATACCAAGAAATCACTGAGCCTGCGCAAGGAAAAAGGTTACTAGCGGTGACGAAGAGGAGTCATCTATCTTCATCTCTGCGACCACCGGACGACCACCATAAAGAGGCCCTGCGCAGGTGCAGTTGGGAGGGGACTATGGAAATGACCTCTCGGAGCAAATTTTAATATGAAGCGGGGATAGGTCATGCATATGTATAGGCGTATTGTGAATATGTACTACCTGACTGTATAAACTTGAGGCGAACTGCCGAGTCGGGCGCGCACGACTTTGGTGGGACTACCCCCCGTGCCGCCCAGCGCTGAATGAACATGCCTACTTTACAGTCTCACTGATTGTGGAGCCTGTTTTCCGCACGTCAGTTTTGGCGAGCCAGGCAGGAGGCTCTCTGCTCGGCTGCGGGACCGAATGCGGAGCGGACGCCCCTCGGCACGCCCTGAGCACTTTCCTCGGAGGAGCCTCCGCTGCCAGCTGCTCACCATGGGAGCAGACAACAGCCTCCTGAATCCGCGGACCAAACGGTATGTTTTACAAGGGGAGCCTGTAAAAGTACGGGCCGGGGCAGCTGGTAAATCGCACAGAGACGTCTGGCGTGCAGCATAATCCCCATATGGGAGGAGGGTACCCTGTATGGGGGATTTGCTGACCGATAGAGCGGCCGCTAGCGATCTTGGGGTTAGATCGAACAAATCCGGGGTGACTGCTGCATCCCAGTATTGGGAGCCAGGACGGACCTGTCGATGACTGGTATATAAGAGGCAGGAGAAGGGTAAGCGCACCCCCTCGCAATTGTGCTTGGTTTATGGGGTAAGTGGACCCCCTCGCAATTGCGCTTGTTTTATTTTTGCAGCTGCTGAAGGTTGTCAACTGGAGCGATGCTTGTATGATGTGAATGTTTGGAAATTTATGTTAAAGATTTTGTGTGGGTGTGTGGAAATGATATGTTGAAATTTATAGGTGTATGTATGTTTGTTAATGTGTGAATGTCTTTATGTATTAATAGGGGTGATTTCTTGCTTTGTATGTGGGCTTACAACTGGACTATATAATAATTAGCATCCGGCTTGGGTTTTGTTGAAGTGTAAATCTTGTGGGAGAAGCTGGTACTGTACATCTAGCAGACAGAAACCAGACTGCCTTGAGTGTTTTCTCCAAATTCCACACTTTTATGATTGGGAAAGAGCTCACTAAGAATCCAAAATACTGAGATTGGTGTGTAAAGGAAAATTTAATTCCAGAAATTTGGGACGTGTGGGAGGAAAACTGGGGAAGACTGTAAAAGAAGTGTAAGAAACAATTTGCATGGAAGCTTATTAAAAGGAGAAGCCAAGATCAAACTTAAGAATCATTAGGAGGAGTTATAAAATGGGAAACAATCAAGGAGGAATATTGAGGAAAAGTCCTCTGGGTTGTGTAATTGCCCACTGGAAAGATATTGTTGGGACCGGAGGTACAGAAAGTAAAAAGAACCTTATTAAATACTGCAATCAATGGTGGCCGTTGTATAAGTTAGAAAGTGATGTTAAGTAGCCACTTAATGGATCACTAGATTATAATACTCTATTACAGCTAATGTTGTTTTTAAGGACAGAAGGAAAATGGTATGAGGTTTCGTATGCAGACATGTTTTTCACCCTCCGAAATCATCCCGAGTGGCAAAGGGACTGTGGAATGGTACCCCCACAGGACCCCATGGTGCTTGCACTTGAGCGAGAGAACAACAAGGAGCTTAGAGGTAAACTGAGGCGGTGTTGTTTGGCATGTAGTATTGGACAAAGATGTACAAAGACAAATAAAATTCAGCAGGTACCAGAACAAGATCTAACTGATTTGTTTAAGCCTCCCCCTTGACCACAGGAATAGGATGCAGACTCGGATAGAACTCCGACCCCCCCGAGCAGTCCTGTATCTTCCCGTACTAGGAAGAAAATTACCTCAACAGCTTTACGAGTACCTCTCCGAGAGGCAGTGGGGCCAGAGGGTGGGACGATGCTAATCAAAGTACCCTTTTCTACTGCTGACCTAGGGGAATGGAAAAAGGTTGCAAAAGATTATAGGAGAGATCCGATAACTGTAGCTAAGCATTTCCAATTTATTGTGAAACAGCATAACCCTGATTGGAAGGATATACAGTTATTATTGGAATATATGACTGAGACAGAGAAACAGCTGATTTTAAAAACAGCAGGAAACCTTGCTGAAGATCATTATAAGATTACAGGAGGGGACATTAAGGAGTATTTCCCTCTCCAAGACCCAAAGTGGGATGCTAATAGATCTGCACATATGGAAAGATTGCAGGGGTATCAGGAGTGGATTATAAAAGGAATGGAGAGAGTGATCCCCAAAACTATAAATTGGTCAGCTTTATATGCAGTTAAACAGAGTCCTTCCGAGTCTCCATCCGAATTCCTGGATCGACTGAGGGATGTAATGCACTGCAACACACCGCTGGATCCTGGGTCAGAGGTAGGAATACAACAATTAGTCTCCCTGTTTTTGGGTCAGTCTACAGGGGATATGAGGCGCAAACTTCAGAAATTACGCCCTACAGAAAGTAGGAATTTAGAAATATTGTTGGATGAAGCATGGAGGGTATTTAGTAACAGAGAAGAAGGATATAGGCAAGGGCAAAGGAAATTCATGGCTGTTATTCAGGAAGAAAGAGGAAGAGGGCCTAGACGAGACTTGTCCCGACTGGGCAAGGATCAATGTGCTTTGTGTAAGAAATTCGGTCATTGGAAAAGGGAATGCCCAAGGAACAAGGAGGATGAGAGGGCTCAAACAGGAAGAACGGTAGCCCCTGTGAAGGGAGACTGACGGGAACCTGGGGAATCTACCCTAGCGGATCCACTGGTTATAATTAAGCTAGGGAAAACACAACAAGAGGTAGAATTTTTGGTAGATACAGGAGCAACATACTCGGTTTTGAATCAGGCTTTGATGCCCCTGGGAAACGATTATGTCATGGTGAAAGGAGCAACTGGCCAAAGTGAAAAGGCATATTTTTGTAAACCTTTAGAATATAAGTTAGGAAAACAGTGGGGCATTCATAAATTTTTATATATGCCCAACTCCCCAAAGCCACTTCTGGGAAGGGACTTGTTGGAACAATTGGGAGCAAAAATTGTATTCAGAAAGGGAGAAATTACTCTGGAGGTAAAAGATCAGCAATATATTCAAATATTGAGCCTAACCTTAACCAGTCTCCCCCTAGAAGGAAATATTAACGAGGACATCTTAAACCAAGTGTACCCGGGGGTATGGGCTACCGATGCACCTGGAAGAGCGAAAAGTGCTCCACCTGTTGAAGTTAGGATCAAGGAAGGCCAAAAGCCGGTAAGAATTAAACAATATCCCCTAAAGAAGGAAGACAAAGGAGGAATCCGGCCGGTGATAGAAAAATTTTTGCAGTTGGGATTATTAAAAGAGTGTGAGTCTGAATTCAATACCCCTATATTACCTGTTCGGAAGCCCGATGGGTCATATCGGGTGGTCCAAGACTTACGGGCCGTGAATAAGATAACTGAAGATCTTTACCCGGTAGTGGCAAACCCATATACCCTGTTGACCGTATTAACACCTGAATTGACTTGGTTTACTGTTTTAGATTTGAAGGATGCTTTCTTTTGCCTCCCTCTCCATGAAGCCAGCCAAAAATTATTTGCATTTGAATGGGAAAAACCCAAGAGTGGTCGAAAGACCCAGCTCACTTGGACGGTGTTGCCACAAGGATTTAAGAATAGTCCTACCATTTTTGGCAATCAGCTTGTGAAAGACTTAGAGTCCTGGGAAGCCCCGTCTGAGGAGGGGAAGCTGTTGCAGTATGTGGATGATATCCTGATCGCCACTAAAACAGAGAAAGATTGTATGACATGGACGGTGAGTCTGTTGAATTTCCTGGGACTCCAGGGGTACCGGGTATCCAAGAAAAAGGCACAGGTAATGCAACGTAAAGTGAATTATTTGGGCTATGAAATTAGTGCGGGACAAAGAACTTTGGGACAGGCCCATAAAAGAGGCAATATGTCAAACTCGTAGACCTCAGACAGTAAAAGAGTTACGGACTTTTCTGGGAATGACAGGGTGGTGCCGATTGTGGATCTATAATTATGGATTGCTTGTTAAACCACCGTATGCGTTGACAGCCACTGAGCAGAAACACCTTGGGTGGAATAAGGAGACCGAACGAGCCTTTGAGCTACTGAAGAAGGCTTTGATGTCGGCCCCGGCCTTAGGACTCCCAGATGTGAGTAAGCCGTTTCTTCTTTACTCCCACGAGAAGCAGGGCATTGCCCTGGGAATATTAGCACAAAACCTGGGCCCATATCGACGGGCAGTTGCCTACCTCTCTAAGCAGTTAGACACGACTGCAAAAGGTTGGCCTGGATGCCTGCGGGCGGTTGCGGCCATGATACTGAATATACAGGAAGCCCGAAAGTTTACTCTGGGCCAGAAAATGACTGTTCTGGTGTCTCACACAGTATCAGCAGTACTGGAAGCAAAAGGTGGACACTGGCTCTCTCCACAAAGATTCCTGAGGTATCAAGCTATATTGGTAGAGCAGGATGACGTGGAGATTATAGTCACTAACATTGTCAACCCAGCTTCTTTTCTCAGCAGGAACACAGGAGAACCGGTACATCATGACTGTTTGGAAACCATCGAAGCAACATATGCCAGTTGCCCAGACCTGAAAGACAGCCCCATGGAAAATGGAGAAACTTGGTTCACAGACGGAAGCAGTTACGTCCTAAATGGTAATCGACATGCAGGATATGCCGTCACCACCAGCCAAGAGGTAATAGAATCAGGGGCTTTGCCCATGAACACCTCCGCACAGAAGGCAGAAATAATTGCTCTAACCCGCGCCCTGGAACTGGCCCAGGGCAAAGTTGTGAACATTTATACAGACTCAAAATATGCCTTTGGAGTTGTACACGCACATGGAGCAATTTGGAAGGAGAGAGGACTATTGAGTTCTCAAGGGAAAAATATCAAACATGCAGAAGAAATTCTGAAGTTACTGGAAGCTGTCCAGCTCCCTAAGAAAGTAGCAATTATGCATATTAAGGCACACCAGAAAGTGAGCTCAAATTTGGAAAAAGGGAATGAGCTGGCGGACAGAGAGGCAAAACAAGTGGCCAAAACAAAGGTAAAAACAGAAGGGGCCTTAATTCCTGATAGGCAGATTTCCCTAGAAGGTAAGCCAGAATACACTAAGGAAGATCAAAAGCTCATTACAGATTTAGAAGGGTCATATAATGAAGAGGGGTGGGCTCATACCCCAGAGGGAAAGCTAATCATTCCCTCTTGCTTATTATGGCATTTGATACGGGAGGAACATAGGAAAAGACATTGGGGAACAGAAGCTCTGTATAATCATTTGATAAGAGAAATTGTGGCTAGAAATTTATACACCACGGTGAGACAGGTGACACAACAGTGTGATCTTTGCCTCCAGACTAATCCTAAGAATACCCCCAAGCTGGAAATGGGCCAGATTGGAAAAGGCAATGGGCCTGGACAACAATGGCAAATTGATTTTACAGAACTTCCAAGAAAAGGGGGGTATCGATATTTATTGGTATTAACTGATACCTTTTCAGGTTGGCCAGAAGCATTCCCAACAAGAACGGCTAAAGCTCAGGAGGTAACTAAAATACTGGTACAAGAGATAATACCATGTTTTGGGGTTCCAGCAACCATATCCTCTGACAGAGGACCACATTTTGTCTCAAAAATAGTACAACAAATTAGCCGCCACTTGGGTATAGATTGGCAGCTTCATACTCCATATCACCCCCAGTCAAGTGGTCAAGTGGAAAAAATGAACCACTTAATCAAACAGCAAATTGTGAAATTAGGACAAGAAGCAAATCTGACATGGCCTCAGTCTCTCCCTTTAGCCCTTCTGCGTATACGAACAAGACCAAGGGCGAAAGAAGGACTGAGCCCCTTAGAAATTCTGTATGGACAACCCTATGGGATACAGAGAGGGGTGTCTGTACAAGCGGGGGATGAACTTATGACTTCTTACATGGTGGCATTAGGTAAGCAACTTAATAAAATCAGGAAGCATGTGGTAGAGACTCGAGGGAGAAGTTTGGATGGGCCTGTGCATAATATACAACCAGGAGATTACGTATATATAAAGTCTCTTACAGAAAAAACTCTGGAGCCGCAGTGGGAAGGACCATTTCAAGTACTACTTACCTCCTTCACCGCGATTAAGATCAAGGAACAGAACTCCTGGATCCATCACACTAGGGTGAAGAACGCACCCAAAGGACAATAGACTTCACAAGAAAAAGGACCTCTGAAGCTCAGATTTGTGAGACATTGATCGTTATGTTCCTGAGTTGGACCTTGTCCAAGGGGCAAGCTTGAGATCTAAATACTTACTTACAAATACTTTGAGAGGATGCTAGATAGAGAAATAATGTATTAGAAGTACTAGGATTAAATATAGTAAAAGAATTTACTATTTTCTAGAAAAGGGGGGACTGAGACAAGGGGAGTCAAAAGAATCTGAGTTTACATAATAAAGGGGGGTGAAAGATGATGTTTAGTGCCTACATTGTTGAAATTAGCTGAGGCAGAGACAGTCCTTGATAAGAAGAGCTGGTCCCAAGAACCAGCCAATGAGGTAAAGACAGTCCTTGATAAGAAGCAGGAGCAGGCCCCAAGAGCCAGCTAAGACTGGTCTTGCGGCTTGGGTGAATACCAAGAAATCACTGAGCCTGCGCAAGGAAAAAGGTTACTAGCGGTGACGAAGAGGAGTCATCTATCTTCATCTCTGCGACCACCGGACGACCACCATAAAGAGGCCCTGCGCAGGTGCAGTTGGGAGGGGACTATGGAAATGACCTCTCGGAGCAAATTTTAATATGAAGCGGGGATAGGTCATGCATATGTATAGGCGTATTGTGAATATGTACTACCTGACTGTATAAACTTGAGGCGAACTGCCGAGTCGGGCGCGCACGACTTTGGTGGGACTACCCCCCGTGCCGCCCAGCGCTGAATGAACATGCCTACTTTACAGTCTCACTGATTGTGGAGCCTGTTTTCCGCACGTCACCAGTGCCACTGCTAACGTGCATGTTTCCAACCACAGCACATTATAGCAGCCAGCACGTCATTGCCTTTACCCACACAGGCCTGGGTGCGAGAGCATAATCATGGAGTCAAGGACAGATCAATATGATCATCGTTGAAGACCCTTTACTAGAGCATCAGACATCATTTTATACGTTGTTTACATCCGTACATGCGTTTAGCTATTTTACTATTGGTTACACACATGCTTCACGCGCTGTCCACGCGCCCAGTTACACTTAATAATTGGTTATATCAACACTGTACACGCGCATAAACATAAGACATAATTGGTTATGCTTACTAAAACATGCGAACCTTGTCTCAGTCTAATTGGTCAAGATAAACTGCCGAATTGAGGTTCTTTGTGCCAAGTTCCCATGCGCACCTGTGTTCTTCTGATTGGCATCTTTCTTTTTTTGTCTTCTTGTTTATTCTGTTCAAGGCCTTCTAAAGGCGTGTGGAATGCTCTTGCGACCGTTAGCTAAATATGTGTCCACACCTGGGCGTGGAGAGAAGGACTTAGACAGCGAGGACCGTTGGCTGTCGTGAGCCGAGGTGGGTTTGGTAATTCTGCTATGCCCGGACTTCTGCAACACTAAGGAAGCCTTTCCTAAAGCTGAGCAGAGCGCTGATGTCATGGCAGTGCCTTGACCAGGAGAAACCCAGCAACACTTGAGCAAAATCAAGTTGCAAGCACTGGTTTTATCTCGGGATGTTTTTCCCCTTTTTCCAGACTATTTTTCACCTTTTCAGATGATAAAGTTACCGTCACAGTTCCTTGGTTTTGTGCTTATTGATAGTATAGAATCATAGAATCATTTAGGTTGGAAAAGACCTTCAAGATCATCGAGTCCAACCATCAACCATGCCCCCTAAACCATGTCCTGAAATACCCTGTCCGCTCGCTTTTTGAATATCGTCAGGGATGGTGACTCAACCACTTCCCTGGGCAGCCCATTCCAATGTCTGACAACCCTCTCAGTAAAGGAATTTTTCCTCATATCTAACCTAAATCTCCCTTGCCTCAACTTGAGGCCATTTCCTCTTGTCCTATCTCCAGCCACCTGACAGAAGAGACCAACACCCACCTCACTACAACCCCCCTTCAGGTAGTTGTAGGGAGCGATAAGGTCTCCCCTCAGCCTCCTTTTCTCCAGACTCAACAGCCCCAGCTCCCTCAGCCGCTCCTCATAAGACTCGTGCTCCAGGCCCCTCACCAGCTTGGTTGCCCTCCTCTGAACACGCTCCAGCACCTCCACGTCTTTCCTGTAGTGAGGGGCCCAAAACTGAACACAGGACTCGAGGTGCGGCCTCACCAGTGCCCAGTACAGGGGAACAACCACCTCCCTGCTCCTGCTGGCCACACTATTTCTGATGCAGGCCAGGATGCCGTTGGCCTTCTTGGCCACCTGGGCACGCTGCTGGCTCATATTCAGCCGGCTGCCAACCAGCACCCCCAGGTCTTTCTCTGCCGGGCAGCTTTCCAGCCACTCTTCCCCAAGCCCGTAGCGCTGCATGGGGTTGCCGTGACCCAGGTGCAGGACCCGGCACTTGGCCTTGTTGAACCTCACACGATTGGCCTCAGCCCACCGATCCAGCCTGTCCGGATCTCTCTGTAGGGCCTCCCTACCCTCAAGCAGATCGACCCTGCCTCCCAACTTGGTGTCGTCTGCAAACTTGCTGAGGGTGCCCTCGATCCCCTCGTCCAAATCATCGATAAAGGTATTAAACAGAACGGGGCCTAACACCGAGCCCTGAGGAACACCACTTGTGACCCGCCGCCAACTGGATTTCACCCCATTCACCACAACCCTCTGGGCCCGGCCAGCCAGCCCGTTTTTCACCCAGTGAAGGGTGCACTTATCCAGCTTCTCAAGGAGTATGCCATGAGAGACAGTGTCAAAGGCCTTGCTGAAGTCGAGGTAGACAACATCCACAGCCTTTCCCTCATCCACTAGGTGGGTCACCTGGTCACAGAAGGAGATCAGGCTGGTCCAGCAGGACCTGCCTTTCGTAAACCCATGCTGACTGGGCCTGATCCCCTGCTTGTCCTGGACTTGCCATCTGAGCGCTCTCAAGACAAACCGCTCCATAATCTTCCCCGGAACCGAGGTCAGGCTGACAGGCCTGTAGTTCCCCGGATCCTCCCTCCGACCCTTCTTGTAAATGGGCGTCACGCTGGCAAGCCTCCAGTCCTCTGGGACCTCCCCTGTTGACCAGGATCGCTGATAGATGACAGAGAGTGGCTTGGCAAGGACCTCTGCCAGTTCCCTCAGTACTCTTGGATGGATCCCATCAGGTCCCATAGATTTGTGAGTGTCCAGATGGCATAGCAGGTCCCTAACTAATTCCTCCTGGATTAAGGGGGGTATGTTCTGCTCTTCATCCTCGCCTTCCAGCTCAGGGGGCGGAGTACCCTGAGGATAACTGGTCTCCCTATTAAAGACTGAGGCAAAGAAGGCATTAAGTACCTCAGCCTTTTCCTCATCTCTGGTGGCAACGTTCCCTTCTGTATCCATTAAAGGACAGATATTCTCCTTGGGATTCCGTTTACTGTTAACATATTTGTAAAAACATTTTTTCTTGTCCCTTACAATAGTGGCCAGATTTAGTTCTAGCTGAGCTTTTGCCTTTCTAATTTTCTCTCTGTATGGTCTAACAAGATCCCTGGACTCCTCCCAAGTTGCCCGCCCGTTCTTCCACAGATGATAAACTCTCCTTTTTTTCCTGACTCCTAGCAAAAGCTCCCCGTTCAGCCAGGCCGGTCGTTTTCTTCAGCGGTTCGACTTGCGGCACGTGGGAATAGCCTGGTCCTGAGCCGTTAAGATTTCCTTCTTAAAGAACGTCCATCCCTCCTGAGCCCTTTGCCCTTCGGGACCGTCTCCCAAGGGACTCTCAACCAGTGCCTCGAAGAGGCCAAAGTTTGCCCTCCGGAAGTCCATAGCGGTGGTTTTGCTAACCCCCTTCCTTGCCTCACCCCAAATTGAGAATTCTATCATTTCACGGTCGCTAAGCCCAAGACAGCCTCCAACCATCACACCTCCCACCAGTCCTTCCCTGTTTGTAAACAGTAGATCTAGCAAGGCTCCTCCCCTGGTTGGCTCACCTACCAGCTGTGTCAGGAAGTTATCATCTTCCACACACTCCAGGAACCTCCTAGATTGTTTACTCTCTGCTGTGTGGTATTTCCAGCAGACATCCGGAAAGTTGAAGTCCCTCACAAGAACAAGGGCACGCAATTCTAAGACTACTGCCAGCCGCTTGTAGAACGATTCATCCATCTCTTCAACCCCGTCGGGCGGTCTATAACAGACTCCCAGCACAATATCTGCCTTATCGGCCTTCCCTCTCATCCTCACCCAGAAGCACTCCACTTGGTCCTCACAATCGTGTAGCTCTATACAGTCCAAACACTCCCTAACATAGAGAGCCACCCCACCACCTCTTCTACCTTGCCTCTCCCTTCCGAAGAGCTTCTAGCCATCCATTGCAGCACTCCAGTCACGGGAGCCGTCCCACCACCATGTTTCCGCGATGGCAACTAAGTCATATCTATCCCGCTGTACAACGGCTTCCAGCTCCTCCCGTTTATTGCCCATGTTGCGTGCGTTGGCATAGGTGCATTTGAGCTGGCCTATCGAATCCAGCCCTAACACTGGCACGCTGCCCCCAGGCTCATCCCTGGTGCACCTAGTTTTATCCCTGACCCCCTTCAAACCTAGTTTAAAGCCCTCTCTATGAGCCCCGCCATCTCCCAAGCGAGGATTCTCTTACCCCTTTGGGCTAGCTGGACACCATCTGTCGCTAGCAAGCCCGGTGCTGTGTAAACCTCCCCATGATCAAAAAAGCCCAAATTCCACCGACGGTACCGGCCTCTGAGCCACAAATTAACCAGGTGTGTTTTCCTGTTCCTTTCAGTTCCCTGCTAGGCGGGGTTTGCTGCTGTGCAGAGTTAGTCCTTAAGCAGAACTTGCCCCACCACGACGTTTGAGGCATTAACGCCTTTGGTCTCTCACAACAATAACGATAATATTAACAACGATAACGTGGCGCTGCTCCTGATAAAAGAATTGGAGTCTACAAAAAAAGCGATGCACAAGGCAATTGCTCACCACTCGCCGACAGATGCCCAGTTAGTCCCCGAGCAGAGATCCACCCCCCAGCCCCGCTCCCGCCCAGTGTATATACCGGGCATGACATCATGTGCTATGGAATACCCACTTGGCCGGTTGGGGTCAGCTGCCCTGGCTCTGTCCCCTCCCAGCTCCTTGTGCCCCTCCAGCCTTCCTGCCGGCTGGGCACGGGAAGCTGAAAAGCCCTCGACTTGGTCAAAACACTACTTAGCAACAGCTGAAAACATCAGTGTGTTATCAACGTTCTTCTCATCCTCAATCCAAAGCATAATGCTGTACCAGCCACTAGGAAGAGAACTGTCTCCCAGCCGAAACCAGGACACCATGCCGGAGGACATCGGCAGCACTCAAGTGATACCGAAAAGCCAGTTGAAGAAACTCCCTAAGACTCGTTTTGGAGTTTTAGAAAGCAGGCATTCTTTATTGCGGTGCTGGGTGTACGGGGGATAGTTCCACCTAGCGTGCATACCACAGCTTTAGCACTAACAGGTTATATAGAATAACTAATTGCATATTAATCGGATTAGTATACATGCACATAAAAATAATTGCAACTGATTATCTCAGTACTACCTACATCCGATCATGCGCAATGAAGGATCCATTTGAGTCGAAGGGCTGCTTTTGCGACCACCGACCCATTTGAAGTTCTTGTTGGCTGTCCTTGAAGTCTTGTCCTTGTTCTCTGATCTTGAAGCTTAACGCAGCTTCAATCCCATGTGGTCAGGTTCAACATTGTTCTCATCTAGCGTACAGGAACATCTAGTCATAAGAGCAAAGAACTGCAAAACTTATGAGTAACTACCTCTACTAGTTAATTGCTTGGCTATACTTTTGTCTATTGTTTCAATCATAGTGTTGGTATAAGATTTCTAATAATTATTTACGAAATCTCACTTTTACAGTCACCTAGCAGCAAACCAGTTTCCACGGCTGGTACCAAATATTAAAACCATCAAAATATTTAGACATACCATACAGAATGTATGGAAATATGCTATCAAAGCGGGCTCGCGGGCTGCTCGGGGGACAACGAAAGAGCCAAGGAGATGGTCCCCTGTTGAGGATTTCTTGGCTGGGCGAGGGCATGTGAGCAATCCAGCCGTTAGCTGGGAAGGAAGCATAAGTTTACAAAGTGCTGAAGCGGACAAGGACGCTGTGTCCTTGTACGCTGGGAAAAGGAAGATAAGAAGAGCCTGACAAACAACTCCTGGATGCCGAAGAATGAGATAAGTAACTGCTGGACACCTCGTGAAGAAGCTTGCACAGCCAACAGAGGATAAGATAGCGTCGCGTGAAGCGGGGTATTGTACCCATTAGAGTATTGTATAAGGCGCGCGCACAAGCGCATAAGGTATATGACTGTGCTAAAAGTTGTAGTAAAGGGGCTTCACTCGATCACATTGGTCTGTGTGTGATGTCCCCTGTGGATCCTCCGCAACAGTCCCCAGCCCATGGAGCTGGCCCTACGCCCCGGCCCGTCTGCAGGTGAGACCTGCTGGGTCCAGCTGCGCTGCCCTCAAGACGAGCTGGTGGGGGGAGGATGGCGGGCTGGCAGGTCCCCTCTGCCCACCCCGGTGTCCTGGGCTGCCCCCTGCCCCCCTCCCTGGGCCCGGCCAGGCACAGGGGGGTGCCGGGAGCTCAGGAGAAGGGGAAGCCAGAGCTGCCCCCTCGGGACTGCAGGGCTGGGTGCTGGGCTCCAGAGGGGGAACCCCACTCCCAGCTGAGCCTCGAGCTGCGTCACCCTCCCAG
Source organism: Haliaeetus albicilla (assembly GCF_947461875.1). Taxonomy (NCBI): domain Eukaryota; kingdom Metazoa; phylum Chordata; class Aves; order Accipitriformes; family Accipitridae; genus Haliaeetus; species Haliaeetus albicilla. The sequence goes on along the minus strand of NC_091484.1, from coordinate 12,131,401 downwards.
GCTGATCCCTGAAGGGGCAATTCAGATTGCAACCGAATCTCAGCGGTGGGCATTTGTGAGCGAGGAATGACCTGGCGTGGAGGACAAGATGGCGCAGCTGCAGAAGGGTGTGAGAGACTGAAAGAGTTAACGTCTCCAACATTGTGGTGGGGCAAGTTCAGCTTAAAGACAAACCCTGCAGAGCAAGGAACCAAGGTGGGTAACCCATCCGCTCAGACATCAGCAGCTCAGGCAGGAGGGGGAGGGCGTGCTGGTGGTGCGGGAGGGTGCCCAGCTCCCTGTTCTGATAAGCTCTTCTGGTACAAAGATCAAACAATGGCCACGTCTGCAGGGAAGGAGAAGTTACTCCACAAAGGACCCCCAAGCCCAAAGGCTCACAAACTGCTCATTAGCCCGACGAGTTCGGGTGCCCGCCCGAAGGAGGGGCAAGGATGATAAAAGGAGCAAACTAAAGCCCCGGTCGCGCAAGCCCACTGGAGCTGGACCCCTCGGCTGACTGAACCAACGCTGGGCCCAGGGCCGGTGAAATTGCGCTCTCTTGCTTTCTCCATCTCTCTGTCTCCTTCTCCCTTTGCTTTTCCTTTTCCACAATCCCTACACCTCATCCGTTTTGAGACATAAACCGTTGACCAAGTCTGAGACTAAGAGTGGATCCAGCCGTCCCTGGGCGGGGACTCCTCCTCTGAGGAGGAGTCTAGAAAGCAAGGGGGTCTGCTCTGAACCTCGTGGCTCAACGGGAGGGATCTCCTTATTCCCTGAATTGATGTGCATGGTTACCCTGGGTTACCCGGTTTACAGAAGTAGTCTCATGCCAATTCCTGTTGTGAGAAACCTTGCCACCTACTACCACGCCTCCCCAGTTCAGTTTGCTTCTGTCATGAATAAAATCTTTAACTGATCGTTTGGTGTCGTTTCACCGTAATTTAGCCCGAGGGAATTTCGAATTAAACACGACTCCCCGGTCTGTCCAGTCTGGGTGGTGACAAAGGGCTTGAGCTGGCTGGCGGCAGGGATGCCAGGACCAGCAGGACTCCCTGCGAGGGAAGGGGGTTGCCCTTGGGGAGGAGAGCAGAAGCAGCCACGGCGTTGTCCTGCAGCCGTCCCGGGATGGGAGCGCTCAGGGGCCGCCTTTGGGCAGCGGAGCTGGGCTGGGGGATGGACCCCCAGCCGGGCTGAGGTGCCCCGTGCGACTGCTCAGGGCTGGGTGCTGGGGCAAGTGGCTACGAGGGATCTCCTCGTGACGCATCTCTGCAGACTCCTTGGAGAACCGCTGGCGGCAGCAGGACTCTGCCCAGCGCGGCGTTCCTTCGTCTTAGGTTCTACCGAAGCGCAAAAGCGTGCTTCGTTCATCTCGAGGGGCAACACAAAAAGTCCCCGGCCTTCCCCGTGAGGCTGCAGACCCTCAAGGGCTTGTCCCCAGTCCCCCGCTGCGCAGCCGGCACCGGAGCTCCCGTGTCACAGAGGTGTGATGTCACGGCCCGTGTTCCAGCTGCAACTGCCAGTGCCCGGCGACGAGCGCAAGGCAGACGACCTTCTTCTGCCCTGCTCCCGACGCAGCCCTTCTGCCCTGCTCCCAGCCCAGCCCTTCTCCTGTGCTCGCGGTGCCTCGGAGTCATGAGTCAGCCCTTCTCGCCTCTCCCAGCGCCTCGCTCCCCATCTTGGTGCTGCCATCTCGGTGGCACGGTGAAGGCCTGGAGGAAGAGGACGCTTGTGCCGCTGGAGGTACAGCCCCGCTCCGCGGAGGCGGGCAGCCCCGCACTGCCCGGGCAGGCTGGAGCAGGCACTGCGGGGGTGGCGTGGGCTGGGGGCCCCGCTGTGGGAAGCTCGGGGGGCCGGGAGCTTGGCTTGCCCTTGCCACCCATCCCTGCAAGGCCAAGGGCTGGGAGAAGTCCTTCTGGGCTGCTCGTCCCCTGCTGAAATCATCGAGCATCCCTGCCTGGGGGGACACGTCAGCAGGGGAAGCCCGAGCGAGCGCCCTGGGCTCCTGCCGGAGGGAGAGATGCTGGCCGGGAGCAGCCGGGTCCTGCCCGGAGCCTGAGCCGGTGCCTCCTCTGCCCCTTTCCAGGCTGGAGCCAAGGGAGCTCAGCCCTGCCCATGGAGCGGCACGGAGCCGAAAAGCCGCCTGCGCAGAGTAAGGAGCTTCTGGGTGCCGAGGCAGGCACGGGGCCGGGGTCTGCGCCTGGCGGGGCCGGGCTCTGTGCCCGGGGCCCCGCGGGGCAGGGAGCAGGGAGCAGGGAGCAGGGCCGCTCACCCCTGCCCTCTCTGCTCCGGCAGATCCGGAGGATGTTGCCTCTTCCCAAGCTGCTGAAGGGCGTGAAGCGCAGGACGGTCCGGCTGCGGGCGCTGGCCCGTGAGTGCTGGTGGGTGCTGGTGGCGAAGGAGCTGCCCAGCCTCCAGCCAGCTCCCGCTGGGGACGTGCCCAGGGGCCCCATCGCCCCACGGCTCTCCCCAGGCGGTGAGAGGGGGCAGGGGTGCCGAGAGCCCCGTCCCACAGGTCCGCTCGGCTGGCCAGGGCAGGACCAACGCACTGTTCTGCTTGGCTTTTGCTGTAGGCTTTTCCGCCTCGCGCTGGAGGCTCTGGAGCCGGCTGCCAGCAGCGTGGAAGCGGAGGCAGAGATGGAGGAGGAGATGGAGTGGGAGGCAGCGACGGACCCACCAGCAGCAGGACAGGCACCCGCTCCCCACCCACTGCCCGCAGTCACCGTAGGCTGCCTGCCATCGGGCTGGGGCTGGGGCTGGGGCTGGGGCTGGGGGGCCCCGCTGCAGGGACTCGGCGCCTGGTCCCCTTGTCCCGGCGGCACAACCGCCACCACCGTGCTGCCCTGCGCTTTCTTTGGGCCGGGCAACCCAAGCCTCACCGGGTAGTGCCTGGCCCCCAGCCCCAGCCAGGGCTTAACCCTGGCGGCAGAGTCCTGCTCTCCCCGACGGAGATGTGGGGCTTGGCGGGGCTGGAGGGCAGCTTGCAAGAGAAAGATTCATAGTTTGTTGTAGCGAGACGCTGTTTTGTGAATAAAGAGGTTTACTTAGGTCTTTCAGACCGCAGCTCTCTGCCTTTCTTTGCTTAGGGCACAGGTGGCATCTGCAGAGCTGTAGTTTCCACTTGCTCTGGGTTCCCAGGGCTGGAGGCGGCTGGGGCTGCTGGCACGGCTGCCCCGGGGGCAGGGGGTACCTGTGTAGAGAGGGGGTCCCTCCCACTCAGGGGGGTCACGGCACTGGGCACCAGGGAGGTTCAGGGGCTGGTGGAGAGCGGTGTCCCCAGCAAGCAGCAAAGCTGTCCCCAGCAAAGAGTGAGCTCGGAGGTGACCGACCCCTGCAGCGATGCCACCAAAGCAGGCGGGAGCCCTTCTGCTCCCCTTCCTGCCAGAGGAAAAGAAAAGGGACTCCCGGGGTAAGAGCCAGGGTCAGGCCGTAAAGCGCAAGATCTCGGAGGCTTTGAACGAACCTACACCCGCTCAGGGCTTTGTTTGGTGTCCCACTTCGCTCTGCCCCATGCCATCGGGAGCGTGGAAAGCGTGGGTGCACAGAGAGAGACTAGACAGAAAGCAGAGCAATCCTTGCCCTGCCCAGATTGCTGCTGCCACCAGCAGCGGGCACCGGTCCCTGTTCCCCACTCAGGCTGATGCGCGGTGTAGGCAGGCAGCGCAGCCTGTGGCGGGGAGGATGTGGGGGGCTTTCGGCCCTGCCCGAGGGGCTGTGGGCACGCGTGGGTGGGAGGGTGGCTGCCGGCGTGGGCTGCCCAGCCGGCGGAGGCAAGCCTGGCCAATGGCACTGGGGTTGCAGGGGCAGGGCTGGTGGGAAGGGCGGGGTGCAGGAGTTTGGTAATCCTGGAAATGGGGCAGGACTGCAGGATTTTGAGGACCCTGGCAAGAAGCAGGACCACAGAGGCAGAGAGTTGTGGCGAGCGGCAGGCTTGCACGACACCTTTGGGCGCGTTGGAAGCAGAGAGGCTGGGCCGTGGGACACAGGCGTGCGTGTCCTACGCGCTCCTGGCACAGCCCGCTTTGGGGCTGGTGAAGGGGTGCCACGGGGCCCATGCGTGCAGGGTCCTTGGATGTGGGGTGCGGGGGGTGGGGAGCTGTGGGTACTGGCAGAGGGGCCCGAGGGGACGCGATGCTGTGGCGTCCAGGGGTGCGGGATGCCGCACGGCACGATGGGGCCGGAGGTGGGGGGTGCGGGAACGGGGCTGCCCCCGGGATGCTCGTTAGCCGCAGCCCAGCCCCCTCCTTAATTAGCTGCGGCCAAACCCGCTCATTAGCGTCGGCTGGGGCCGGGTGCCCTCCCCGCCGAGGCGGGCGGGGAGCGCTGCCGGCCATGGGGGTACGGGCAGCGGTGCCGGCAGCCGCAGCGGGGCTGGAGGCCGAGCTCGGACGGAGCCGCGGAGCCGGCGGCGGGATGGGGCAGCAGCGTGGCACGGCCGTGCTGCTCCTCGCCCTGGGTAAGGATGCCCGGGTGGAGGTTTGGGGCGTCCGGGTCTTGGGAGGGGCCGCTTCCCCGGTAGCACGGGGGGGGGGGGTGGCGATGGGGTGTCCCCTCCCTCCCTCCCTCCCTCCGCCCCGGGTCGGTGCCCTGTGTCTCTCCCCGGCGGGTCCTGGCTGCCGGTGCTGAGCTGGTCGTGCCTCCCTCCCCCCCCCCCGCCAGCCTGTCCCTGCCCTTGGCCCCGGGCCGGGGCTGCTAGTACTGGGTGCAGGTGAGTAGCCAGGGCAGGCTGGGAGCGGGGTGCCCCGACTGCCCCTGTCCCGGCTCCCTGCCCCAGCAGAGCAGCACTTTCAGGCTCTCTGCAAACGCAGACAGGGCTGGGCACGGGTGAGGGATGGCACGAGGTTCCCATACATGCTGCGTGGAAGGGAGAGCTGGCCGTGCCTGGGTGGCACTGGCACTGTGACAGCCCAGGGGTGCTCAGGTCTCGCTGGGAAGGAGGTGGGCTCCATTCCCAAAGGGACGGGCTCATGCCGACCCCTTTGACGGCTGGTAGGGCACCTGGCCGGGCTGCTGGCATCGGGTACCGCCTGTGCCAACATTTACCAAGGCTTCTCGGACTGCGTCCTCAAGCTGGGGGAAAACATGGCCACATATGAAGAGACGGATGGCATGGAGCTGCAGGGATTGCACCGAGTCTGTGGGTGAGTGTGGCCCCAGGCCAGGACCCCCTGCATGTCCCACCCCGTGGGGCCGGTTCTGGACGAGGGAGGGTTGGGGGGGGTTATCTGTGGTGCGCAGCCAGTGTGGCTTTTTGGCATTGCCCCTGTGTTGGGTGCTGCTGTGTGAACTCTTCTCCTGCACTCATGAATCCTGCCAGTGTGTGCACACACACACGTGCTCCCCACCTTGCTCCAGTTTCAGACAGGAGCTCGCTCCCTCCCTCCCTCTATCCATCCATCCATCTGTCCATTTGTCCATCTGCTGCTTGGCTCCAGCCAGAGTTTGCATCTCCGTCCCTTAGCAATAGCTCCAGCCACCAGGACTTGTCCCATGACCCCTTGCATGCCTGCAGCCAGGAGGAGTGGGGCTGGAGGGACCTGACCCCCTCTGCCCCCTGGGAAAGGCTCTTCTGGACACCTGGGTTTCAGGCAGTGACTTCCATGTGGCTGAGCTGCCCCAGGGTGCAGGGTTGCAGGGAGCAGCCTGCACCTGGCCTCAAATTGGATCTTGTTGCCTAAACGAAGCCTTTTCCCTCCCTTCCTCCCTGCTGAGACCCTTCGTCCTTCTGGCTTGAATTTGCCCCATCCCTGGTTTTTGTGAGTTTGTAGCAAATGCCCCAAGATGATGGTGTAGGGGGGACGTTAACTTCAGCAGAACTGAAATAATAGTAAAAGAGTTGGGTAACGAGGGGTGGTGTTGGGCAGGTTTGGGGAAAGGTCAGCTTAAAAAGCAAATGAACAGAAGCAGCAAGGGGGGGGGGGGCAAGTGAAAGGTGGAAACAAAATGTTTGTGGAGATAAACGGAAGCAGCTTAGTGTCCCTAGCAGTGAGTTGTGGGGAGTGAAAAGGAGCTATAAGGAAATGCAGACAGCAATTAAGGGAAAATCCATGTGCCTTGGGGTGGTAGAAACCTGCTAGGGCGAGGCAGAGGGCTGAGTGGCCTGCAGGTCAGGCTCTCCAAGCTGCTGAAAACCAGCCCATGGGCTGGGAGGAGAAGGCATCACCCTTAGCAATGGGGTGGAGGCTCTGGGACCCGCTCTGCGGTGCCAGCACAGCTGGCTGGCAGTGGATGGGGCCGTGGCAGGGCAGGGGGCAGCCGGGACGGGGCAGTTCGTGGAGGCAGGTCGGGCTCTCAGCAAGCTGGGACAAGGAGCCGGTGCTGCTGCCGAGGCAAGCAGAGGGTCCCCAGCCCTCTTGCCTGCCCTGGCTGAAATATCTAACTTTGCTTGTTGTCAGGAGTGGAAAACACTTCAGCAAAACTCTTTTGCTCAAGGAGAATAGAAAACTACCTACCTCCCATTTTTTAAAAAAAATTATTTATTTTGTCCCTGCATTCCCCTGCCAGGAAACGTGCCAATGGGAGGTTGGTTGTGACCTGCTCTTTATTCCCCCTTCTCCTGGGACAGCCTAGCTCAGGACGAACAGCCTCCCTGGGACATGGCTGAAGGCTGGGTTGAAACGGGAACTGCTCTGGTTTGGTCTGCAATATATACTTTATTTTTGAAAATGTGGCTTCTTGGTATTAGAAAACAACCGAGCATGCAGCCCAGCATGTGCTGTGGTTGACTGCTGGAGGAGCAATTCCTTTGCTGAAACTCATGTGAAATGTGTGAGTTGAGGTTTGGGGTTTTTTACATGCTCTGGGGCACTAACCATCACGGAACAGGTCCTGGGATCTTCCCTGCCAGCAGGGCCAGGGCTCTGCACCTTCTGGGACTTGCCAGCTTCTCCTGCTGGTGCCGGTGCACAGCTTGGGCTTGCTGTGGCTGCAGCAAAAAGTTGGTCATGTCTCAGCTTCCTGCCGGGAAATATTTCTGAATTATTGGCCTTTAACCCTCAGCCTTCTCCACTGCTGTCTGCTTTCCTGATGCCATGGTCCCCTCTCTGGGAGCATGGGTGAGGTATGGATGTGGAGCTGGGACCCAGCATGGGGCTGGTGGCATCTCGGCTCTGCATGTGTGGTGCTGCCCCAGAGCCGGCCTGGGCAAGCTGCTTGACAGCAACCTGCCTCGCTGAGCAGATGGAGGCTGTGGAGGGTGAAACATTGGGAACTGCCATCCTAGCTGAAAGCAGAACAACATCCCCCTCCACCTTCCCCCAGCCACCCTTTGCCTGAAGACATGGGCCAGGTTTAACTCTCACCTGGCAGAGCTGCCTTCTGCTGCTGCTGCTGCCGCAGCTTGGGAGCAAGCGCGGGAGGTTACTTGGGTTGGCATCAGCTTTTCTCATTATCTGGGGACATTTGTTCTGCCAGAGTGACTCAGTTTAATGAACTTCCTCACAGCTGGCATTCTGACGTAAGCCCCGGTAGGAAAACTGAGTAGAGTGCTTGGGTCTGTGTGTCTGCACAAGGTGTTGTCTCCACCACAAGGCACTTGAACAAAACCAAGCTGTCCCCTTCCCATGCACAGGGTCCCTGCTTGGCCAGGCTGCATGTCCTTCCCAAGGGGCGGCACGTGTGCCTGGTGTCCTGGCAGGATGGGGAAGGTGACAGAGCCAATTGCTCCTGTCCTCTAGGCAGTCACCAGCTTGCAGGTAAATTATGGCCTGGAGATGGTGCCCAGCCCCAGCTAACGTGGGACAGCAAAACTGAGGGGGAGAGGAGGGCAGGAGGGTGTCTTGGGGTGCGAGTTGCTCGCTCGGTGCTGTGGACTGGGGGAGCCAGCTGGGACCCAGGGGGATGCTGCCTGTGGCTGGTCCCTGCCTTGCCCTGGCATTGGGTGCCAGGACATGCGTTGCTCCAAAGAAGCTGCGATACAAAATGCTTTTCTGAAACTCTTTTCAGGTAAAAGAAACTGTCTTTGAAAGAAGTCATGGGGGGAAGGTCAGTGGCAAGTGTGGCATAGAGCCTTATCTGTCCCTTGGGGAAGTTTTTGTTTTGGAGAGGAGCCACTTCCAGAAGACAGGATGGCCCATGGCATTTGCTGAGACTTTTGGGCTCCTGCTGTTTTATTTTGTGGGTTTGTATCTATAAAACAGACCCCACCTGTGAATTCAGCTATCAGGACTAGTGTGTGTGCAGCATCCTGCCAGGCTGTGGGTGCCCTCCACATCGCAGCACCTACAGCAGCCTTTGGGGAGTCTGATACAGAGTCTAATGCCCCACTATCCTGAGATACTCAGCAGAAGGAAAAAAAAAAAAAATCAGACAGGGATGCCCATTCTTGTCCTCCCCACCCTGGGGATGGGGGCGACATGGCCCAGCCTGGTACCTGCTGTCCTTGTCCCTGGACAGCTGGAGCCCACCCCTCCCTGCTCAGCTTGACACCTGTGGGCAGGGAGCTTGTTGGAAACAGCTTGAAACCAGCTGCTCCAGAGCCACTGTGCTGCTTCACCAGAGATAAGGAAGGAGCTCAGGGAGGGGGTAAAGCCTTGGTAGGCTGGATACTGCTCTGGATAAAGGCAGTGTGGGGTCATCCCACATGGTGCTGGCCTCAACGTGTCAGACCAGTGAGGTGGTGTCCACTGTTCCCTTCTGGGGACAGTCTTCTTGGGAGCTATTGTTTTCAGCCCCATTTCTGCTGGGGTTTTTCCCTGCTTGGTTCTAGCTCTGGATCTGAAAAAAAAATAATCCAAGTTGCCATCCCCAGGGGAGGCAGCCAAGGGGGTCTTCACTGAGCACATTAGTCATTAGCAGAGGCTAATACCCAGCAGATAAATGGAGATGTGCCTAATGAGAACACAGTGAATAACTCCTCCTGCCCCTGCCCATACCTTAGTTATAATGCTGTGACGGTCTGTGGGAGCCGTTGTCCTTCTCCTTGCTTTGTGCTCGCATTTGGCCCTTGACTCAGCTTGGAGAAAGCTGAATGAAAAGTGCTGAGCCTTTGTTTGCAGCCTGTTTTAGATACTCAGGGTGCTCAGTGCTGAAGGGAAACATTTGTTGATGGAAAATAATGGATTTTATTGACTTCCAGAGAAAGAAGAAAAAAAAAAAGAAATAATTTCATTGTGTTTGGGAGTTTGGAGTTTTAGCCAAGATGCTCTGGGAGATGATGGAGGGGATGAATAGTCTGGGCAACTTGCACAAAGCACAGAGGTTGTCGCTGCTTGAAGGGCAGGCTCGGGGCAGCAAGGCTCTGCCTGGCATCTTGGTGCTGTGCTGCTGCAAAAGGACTGATGGTGTGGTGTCTCCCCTGGCCGCAGGTACTGGGATGAATTTCACACGTGTGCCCTGACAGCGCTCTGGGAGTGCCAGAAGGAAGCAGCGGCAGTCTGGGAGATGCTGAGGAGAGAGTCTCAAAAAATCAAGTTTCAAGGCAGCTTGTTCGACCTCTGCAGCCCTAGCACAGCCCAAAGCTTTGCCTGGACCCACGTTCCCAACATTTCCATCCTCAGTATCCCCCTCATCGTGACTTGGCTCAACTTATAAACTGCAGCTCTGTATCACAACAAAGGTGGTGGCAGTGTGTGTGAGGTGGCATCTTTCTGATCATTTTTCCAAACCTTTGAGCAACACACTGTGTGGCGCTTGGCGAACACTTGGCTCTGTCCTGCGCCTACGAGATGTGGAAGAGCTTGGCAGCATCTCCTGAGTTTTGCTATTTCTCTGTAATTTGGGATAACACCTGTCCCCTTCTGCCTCAAGGCACAGGCACGGATCTGGCTGACTGCAGAATTTGGAAACTTGTAGGTACAGGGCAGAGGATTTGGGGAAAAGTGATAAATTGGTTGTGAATGCTGGATTCTTTTGCATTCTTCTATGGCCACTGGAAGGAAGCCTGTTTACTTTGCTGATTCTTTCCACCAGATCAGCTCTCCAGATTTTTTATTTGGGCACTGAAAACAAGATGGGCATTATTACAACTGATTTGTGATGTGCAGGGGACTGTGTATGTCCTGTCAAAGGCAGAAAGGAGACCTTACTGCCCTGTATTGGCCTTTTTTTCTTTGAGGACATGGCTGAAGAATAATCATAGGTGCATGACCTCTTCTCTTGCACACACCTGGATTCCTGAGTAACTCCTGTTTTATGTGTAAATCCCTTCTCTACAGAAGGAGAGGGCAAAAATATTTGGAGGGAGTGTCAAGCTAGCATGGCAAAAAGGATTTATAGCAACTCTTTTGCTTTAAAGCTTTCTCCAAAGGTACCTGTAAGCAGCTCTGTGGGTGGCAGTGTGCAATTCCAGAGCATTAAAGTTTGTTGTAGAGCCTACAGCATGGTAGAAGTTATTTGTCCTGCCTCCTGTTCGATAGCACAGTCTCTTATTGCCCTCTTTGTGGCTCAGAGTGTTGTTTAGTTTTGCAGCTTCAGTACAAGCATGTAACCACTTGCAACAGAGAGGTGCTTGCAAGTGATTTCTGGGTATGTTAGAAAAACTCAGCAGTGTTTTTGGTCAGTATGATGCAATTCTGTGTTTTAAGGATGCTAATGAAGCTCTGCACCCTGCCTGGCTGCACAGGGCCAAAGAAGCCATGGTGACACAGCTTGGGTCTGTAACCCGTTCCTGTGAGGGTCTCGGGGCAGTTCCTCACTAAGAGGAAGCACAATGAGTCCTGATAGGACCTTCTACTGCTTCTAATGTGTTCCCCACATGGTCCTGCCACCCTGAAATGGGGAAGGAGCTGGTCATCTTCATGCTCTAAACTATGGCTCAACTGCTGGATGTGGTGGTAAACTCCATGTTCTAATAACGGGACTCAGCTGTCTTTCATCAGATCTGAAATTTCCATGTTCAACAATGATGTATTTCAGCCTGACTTTCCTAGATCTGTCACGCATCACTTTGGCTGCTGCCACAGATTGTCGGCCCCTTAATAGGGCACCTGCTTTGTCTTCAGCAGGGGCAGGCAGCTGCTAACAGCGAAGGATAGCCCTGTGTGGAGCTGGGGAAGCTCAAGGCTCCTCATAGTCCTGAGAAGCATTGAACAAGGACCTCACGCTGATGGTTTGAGCGTAGGCACAGCAGTAGATACCACCAGCCATAAATGGATCAGTAGGTTCTGAAACAGTGTCCCCAAACCTGAAAATGTGCTTTACAGTGTGAGCAGGGGATGTGGGGCCCTGCTAGCCCCAGAGATCCCACTGGATGCATTACAGGCACGTGGAAAAGCTTCTCCTACAGCGAAGGATCTTTTTACCAACAGTGGTGTTGGGCTTTTTAATGATGGGTAACGTGGCTCTCCTTTGGCATTCACGTGTTCTTCCTCTTACCTTCTGTATCACTTAACGCTCTGTTCCTGCAGCAGCAGGAGGGAACAAATAAATTGAGGCAAATTCCAAGAAATAAGTCAGGGAGGAGCAGCTGGTGTTCAGACAGCAGTTCAGTGCAAGGTACCTAGGCTTTCAACAGACAACAGGGTTGGTACTTACGTACTTGGCATCTCGGGCACAAAGCCTTAACATAAGTAGTGGAGAAAGGGTAAACCAGAGCACTGCAGAACCTGGAGTGAACTACTCAGCTGCTTCGGTTCTTCTTCTTATCCTGATGCAACAGCAGCATATGCTGTTTGATTCTGTTCCCCCCTCCCCTGTTCTCTCTTCTCCTGCCTGTGGTTTGTAGCTGGGGAAAGCTGAAGCAAGTGGGTATCGTGTACAACCAAGGCTGGAGTCTTTTTGGATCTAAATCCTGTACCTGCTCTTCATTTAGGTTAGGTGTTTAATGTCTTTAGGAAAACAAATAAGCACAGTCCTCCCAAATCCCACAACCCTTAGCTTGTCTTTGGATTTGGCATGTTCCCCTCTGTTAAAATTTTCTACTTTTAAATAGCTTTGGGAAGGGGAATGTAAAAGTCTCAGCAGAGATCTCCAAGAAGTCGTCTTTTTGCAAAACCATGTATGCAAATGGCTAGCTGACACTACCACTGTCTCTAAGAAGAGCAGGTGTTGAGGCATATCTTCCCTGGAAGCAAATCCCTCAACTCTATTGCACACAAAACCCAAAGAGTCATTAAGAAACAATGACCATCTGCCACCATTCTGGTATGGAGCAGCAGATTTCTTTAAAGCCAAAGGTGCTCCTAAATCTGACTGAAAGCATGTGAGTGAAAATTAGGTCTCACAGTATGGGAGTGATGAGTTTCAGAAGCTCCCTCCTCAATCAATATTTCATTTTTAGCAGAACTTCCCCTATGACTAGGACAATTACAGTAGTTTTCCTTTAAAAAAGAAAAAAGTAATATACAAATTCAGTCCTCAAAGGCAAAGTCAGCAGACTTTCAGACAGAATTTCTAATCCTACAGCGTACTTCATGCTGATGCAGTGCAGCTCATTGGATGTCCTGCAGACTCTGTGTTAAGTCCGCATTTGTCAAGGATTCTTCTCGTGGCCTTGCTGAGTGTCTGCAGATACAAAGCTGTACCTGGACTTCACACACACACTGCCCCCCTGCTCCTGCAAGGGAGGTTGCTGAAGCAGTTACAGCATATCTCATGTATTCAGAAAGAAAGGAGGTAAGTGTTCCTCAGTCCAAAGTTTTCATCCCCGTTCTTACAGGGGAACAAAGCACCTCTTTAATATGGTCTCACAGCAACTCTGGGATCAGCTGCCCATTCTCCTTTAAGAAATAGGATGAATGTGGCTTTCCCTCTGCTCTCTCATATTCACTGTAATTAGTCTTCTAGCTCACATTTGCCTTAAGACCACCCCTGAACACAGGAGTTCACACTGTGCTTTGGTGTGGTGTTAAGCCTTGAATTAAACCTGCAAACTTTCCCTGTGCAGGTTTGGGATGTTCTTTCTCAATAATAGCAACAAAAAGCAGTAGTGGACAAAATGACTCTGAAACAGCCTTAAAATATGACTGCCATCAAGCCAGTGTTTGTCAGCCCTGAGGCAGAACGTGCCTTCTGCTGTGTACCCTGATCCCAATTGCATGCACACTCGCTGCCCTTTTCTGAAGGGAGATACTGGCACCTACTGGAAGACCAGTTTATATCTAGGCTGAAGGTGACTGGGAGAAAGGCAAATGTCCTTATATGTAAGAAATGAGCAGATTTTGAGAAGGGATGAACTGTGTTGCTGACTGCACAGCAGAGTTGCAGGGGAAGCCCTAGGAAGTGACCTCTGGGTGGCCCTCCAGCAAGTGTTGGCTCCTGCCCAGAAAAAACTTGGGTAAACTCTTCCATCTGAAAGACTGCTGCTGTTTAAAATTCTGTTTAAAGGTTTTTTTGGTCAGGAATAGGTCCTGGCAAAATCTCAGGATATAAAAAGTTCTGTCTAAACAAACGTAACTGGCAATCCTCCTCTGCAGCAGACTGGCCAAGTATTTATAACATCAGGATGTTATCCTGCCTCAATTTATAGTATCTGAATGTGAGAGCAGGAATTGAAATACAGCTCCCCCAGCAACAAAAGAACAGCTTCAAAGAGTTTATCAACTTCTGCATCTCAAATCATCCCACTTTTCAACAAGCTGAATTAGCAAATAATTTATGCAAATTAACACTTAAAAATATTAACATACAAAGGAAAATTACTGCAGCAAGATGCTGCACAGGAGAAAAATCTGTCTTCAGAACTGGCTCTGCCCTTGTTTGGGCTCGCACAAACTGGCCATCCCTCAGCAGAAACCAGGCAGGATGCAGGTCTGCTTGCTTGGACTGTGGGGTCTGGTGGAACCATCCAGCTTTGGCCCTGTAGCAGTAAGGTGTTGTTCCTGCCTGCCCACAGGTGATGTTTATTTAAAGTGCCTCTAAATAAAGGCACATCCTGTTACTTTGAGAAACAAGCAGCAGTCTCTCACTTAACTAAACATCACCTCTACCAGACCAGATCTGTTGCTAGACTTCTGAAGCCTGACTGGAAGACTCAGACAAGTGGGAAGGGCAGCGTGGCTCCAGGACACCTTTGCAGGCTTCCCCAGGACAGCTTCAGCCTTGGGCTGAACACGTGGAGACCTTGGACTGCTGACACTCCTCCTGAAGCGAGGATTATGCTGGCTGACTTCCTAAGACAGCACTCACTGATGCCTTCATTTCAGAGCAGAGGTATGAAATACTTATTGTAGGAAATTTTACGTGCCCTAGACAGTGGACATCTTCCAGCCATGTGTTCTCTGGCTGTATCCTTCTGGTGCCATGATACAGACACTCATGGTATTTCTGGAAGTGCTCAGCTTCCCAGGAGAACTATAACACGCTCACAGCAACATAATATTTTTATTATTACAAAAGATTTCTTCAGCAAACTGCTGTCTGACATCTGTGTATTAAACATGGAAACAGCAAACAAACCCATCTAACGTTATAGGTTATTGAGGGTCTCAGCTGGTGATTCAGGTAAGTACAACTATCTTCTTTCTCCCCATCCATTCACTTCCTTGACTTTTTTTCCAACCAAAGCCTAAACAAGTTACAGATTGGAAGCGGCAGCTCCCAGCCCCACTGCTCACTGTGCCAGCTCCCGCAAGAAGAGCTGACCACTGCATTACCCACATAGGGCACTCCCACATTTGTTAAATTCCAGATGCTCCTCACACATCAAGTCTTGCTACCTGGCTTTTAACAGTCTCATGAGTGAAGAGTGTAAGAGCACACTCACCATACAGTCATATTAAATGCTTTGTGTTAACAAAATAAACATCTGCTCCTCCTCCGTTGCTGGCTGATGCCAGAGGAGATGCTCACACTCATGCAGTCACCAAGGTCCAAAAAAAAAAAAAAAAGTCTAAACAGACCTGCTGTGCTTCTTCAGTGATGATTCTCAGGCATTAGACGCACTTGTGCTGGAAACAATGACATAATGCAGCATGTTGTTGCCAGAGCGAGTCTATACGTTGGATTTGGGGGCAGAATTGAGGGGGATTTCTCTGAGTTCTATCCTCATGCAGAGGTACTCCCCAATGGCAGCCATCAGCGCGGTGCACACAATGTGCACCAGCCACCACGTCAGGGTTGAGGGAAAGTGCGAGTTATAAATCCAGCAGCCCAGAAGGTGGAAGAAGTGAACGGTGACTGTGAAATCCAGGCACTGCTTTCCTCGGCGGATGAAGTACAGCAAGCCCAGAGCACTGCAACATAAAGAGAGGGATTAATAAACAAACTGTGCCAAGCCTATGGCAAAGGGGATACAGCAAGAGCTATCAGCAGTTGTCAGTGCTGATTATTTATTGGTTTAAGACTTCTTAGATGTTTTAAAGATAGGTTGTTTCTGACCTCTCTCCTGGCTGCTGCAGCAAGACTTACATGCTTACAGCTTTTTAATTATATGATCACAGGGAAATGAGCTTTTAGTGCAGAGACCCAGGCAGGAATTTTTAAACTATCTCCCCCAGTAATCTTTGCCCAGTAGCAGGGGCAAAATACGTTCTTATTTATAGATCAGTGTTTGCTGAAATCCATTAATTCTAACTTTCAGTACAATCTCTCACAGAAGCAAATCTCATTCCCAGCTGGGAAACTGAGGCAGGGAAGTAAAATGACTTATCCAGGCTCTAGAAAGTCAGGAGTCAGCAGTTCCCAGCTGCCCTCAGCAGACAAGCTCAGCCAGGCACAGGGCTTTCAGGAGATGTTTTGAGAGAGGCAATACATCACGCTGAATTCACTTAAAAGTTTAATGTTAAGGAAGAACAAGACATGGGTGCTCCAGCTAGTTGCTGACTTACCAGGTGAGCGCATTGAGGATGAAAGCCATCATGGAGAGCCTCCCCGGCGGGGTTGAGAAGCCTAAAATCTACACGGGACTATTAGTAGGAAACCGCGGCACGAATCACAGCCCACAGCACGTAATCTCCTCCCGTGGCCCAGCCGCATCGGTGCGGCCCTGCGCTGATTGTGAGCTATAAGAGGAGCCTGAGCAGTTACGGCAGTCCTTCTAAGAGGTCCGTCTCTCTGTCTGGGGGTACCTATAGAAAAGGGACAGGTCTGTTTCTCTACTGAGGGAGGGTGTGGAGCGCCCGTGTCTCCGTACTGGGGCTACCTATATGGGGGGAGTTCTTTATACTGGGGGTACCTATACAGGGTGTCTGCCTCTACACCGGGGGTACCACCTGTTCAAAGGGAGGGGCCTGCCGCCACACTGGGGGCACCAACACAGGCAGCGGGTCTGTCTTTATACCGGGGGGCAGCTACGTGGGGTGGGAGAGGTCTGCCTCTATCCCGGCGTGCTACCGACGGCGGGGGGGGGGGGTGAGCTCTCTCTAACACTGGGGAACGCCTACACGGGGAGGGGGGGTCTGTCTCCCCCAGGGGAGCCCCCGAGCAAGGCCCACCCCCTCCGCCCCAGGAGCCCCTGCCCACGGCGGCTCCCCCAGGGCCCGGGCGGGCCAGCGCCCTCACCTCGTCGCTGAAGACCTGGTGGAGGGAGGGCCCGGTCCTGCCCAGGGTGCCGAGGAGGGCGAGCCAGAGCCCGAGCGAGCTGTAGTAGCCCGCCTGCAGCAGCACCATCTGCGCCACGATCAGCGCCGGGTCCCACACGTAGCTGCGGAACTGCGCCGCCATCGCCCGCCCGCCACAGCGCGCCGGAAGTGGCGGCGGCCGCCGCCGGGCGGCAGCGCCCCCTAGCGCGGCGGAGGCCGCGGCGCTGCCTCTCGGGACCGCGGGCTTGGCCTCTGACCCCGACCCCCGCCCTCTGACCCCGCGCTGGCCGCGACATGGCGGGCGGCGGGCCCGGGCTTACTGCTGCTTTCCGCCCCCGCTGCAAGGCAGGTAAGCGCCCGGCTGCGGGCCGCAGGTCGGCCCTGGGGAGCGGAGCCCGCCGGTTAACGCGGCCCGGCTCCGGCTCCGTGCAGGGCCGGTGGTAGCGCCCGGGAGCACTCGGGCCTTGGGCGAGGGCTGAGGTATCGCCCCTGAGCGCAGACCGGGCGGCCGGCGGAGGGGAAGCGGTCACCCCGGGAGGCCACAACCAAATATTTGGTGATTTATACGGGAGAGGTTTGTCGGCAGTGGGTTTGGGCTGTGCGCCGTCTGCCCGGGGACCAGCACCCGGCCCCTTCTCATGCTGGCGTGCTTTGGGCTTTCCCCATCTCCTGCACGGTGCCGATCGGGGTCTGTTTCCATGGATTCAATAATTTGGCTGGGCAGCCCTTGCTAAAAAGACACAGATACCAAACATAAAAGAAATTACTGTCTTGGGATATTTCCTTTCATCTTTAGGCCAATTCCCATAGGCGCCGAGACTGTCGGTAGCTGCTGCCCAGCTGTACTCACTTTAGCTTTAGGCCATAGGGCACCAAGATGTCGTTATGCATCCTGGTATGCCCTGGCAGCACCTTTCCGTTACAGGGCTGGGTGTGTGTAGGGCTTGGTTTCTTTTGGGAGGTTTCTTCTAGTACATGGTAGTTTCTTTTTATGCTTCGTGAAACAGCCAGGTGCCACAGTCCCTCATGTTCAGCCTCTGTGACCTGCTCATGGCTGCTGGAGCTCGTTTTAGTGGCCTCAGTGAGCTGTCCTGCCTGTTTGGCTTCAGATACAAGAATTGTCGCTATCTGAATACTAAAATCCCCAAGGCTGCGTGGGACAACAGAACATTTTGGAGATATGTTCTCTGCTGGAAAAAGGAGAGGAGGTACCCCCGGGCTGTGCCGGTGGACAGGGGAGTTGTCCCAGAGCTCTTGTCACCTGGAAAAGAGAGGAGGAGGACAAAAGGGGAACACAGCTTTTATGGGAGGTGGTAGACTCACATCGGTCGTGGGTGTGGATTATTTCTTGCTATCGGAACTCAGATTATGATCTCTGACATTCTCGCATGACGTTTTTTCCATGTCCCCACAGGGGAAGTTCCCTGTGTAGCTTTGCTGCATGTTTTCCCTTCCTCGTTCTGTGGATGTTACTGCGCCGAGGCAGGTTTGACACATTTTCCTCCTTGTACCTGAACCTGCCGTTCCTAGAAAGGATTGTGGGCCACCGCTGCTGAGTTCTGACTTGGGCCTTTGGAGAATTTATCTTTGCAGAAGCTTATCAGCCTTAGCCAGTGCAGAAATAAACACAGGAAAATCCCAGCCTTATCAGGGCTCTCTGCTGCTAGCACATTGCTAAGCATAAATTGTGAGACTCAACACTTCCTCTGTTAACTCTTGGTAGAAATTGGTTTCCTTTCCCGAAATCTGCTGTGCTTGGCTCTCTGAGACGTGCAAGCCACTGCTTAGATATTAATTTTCACTTCCCTCTTTCCTTTTCAAGCTTTATAGGACTGACTTTCCTTCGCCAGCAAAAATTTTGGTTGTTTAGTCATAGCCAGCTAAAACTCCAAGCTAGTGTAAGGCAGGACTGTTGGTATAATTGCTGGGTGTCTTTCCACAGCCAAAGTCATCAGCAACAATATTTCTGATTTAACCAATAGTCCCTGGGATCACAAGATATGAACTGGTGTGTTGGGAAGTGCCGACTCGAATTCCTTCTGAATTTGAGACTCCTCCCTGCTTGATTGCTGCCCCATAATTGAAGGCATCGGCATGGCAGCAGTTGCATCAGACATGTGAGTGGAGGCTCCCTCCCGCCTTGGGCAGGCAGTGTAGCAGTACAGACGCAGTGAAGCGCTGTGGCACAAAGACATTTGTGCTGCAACTGAGCAGCAGCCCGGTTTGTGAATTCATTTCCTGGCTGACTTCGCGACGGCATGTTGCATGGTCACGTCTGTTCATCTGCGGTCCTGAATTCGGCTCTCCCTCCTCTCCAGGCTGCTCCAGCTTAGGGGACCGTGTCCTTCTCCTGGAAGAGAGGGTATTCTCCCCATGGGGAGCCTTGCCCCACACCTCTTCTGTGTGGGAAGAGTTTAAAGTGGACCTGGAAAGCAAACATTATTGGGGAATTAAGTGGCATTCTCAGTTTTCCTTTTCTTCTTCTTTAGTTCAAATGAAAGTCAGAGACGGCTGTGAAGGAAAGAGGCGTTAAAGAGGAAAAGGATGTCGAAACACAGAGATTGTGCTTTCCAGCATGCTGCTCGCCTGGCTTCTGGTTAGAATGTCCTTTTTTAACCAGTTGACTGTTTT
This sequence comes from Haliaeetus albicilla, assembly GCF_947461875.1. NCBI lineage: Eukaryota > Metazoa > Chordata > Aves > Accipitriformes > Accipitridae > Haliaeetus > Haliaeetus albicilla. Next base: position 12,112,394 of record NC_091484.1, on the reverse strand, counting down.
GTACATGACACCTGCATGTTGTGAAGAGCAACAGGTGGAAGAAGAAGTGGCTATATGCCCAGGACATAGCAGATGCCCTGAGAATGTACCTAAATCACATGCCGCTATCGTGGTCGCTTCTTTATCAGGAACGTGGAAAAAGAATGCCCTATTTAGCCAGTGATTCTTTGCATAAGAAATAGCTGTTTAGGGTGGTATTGTTTTTCCTTCTCAGGAACCACTGCCTAAAACAGGAAGCTGTTTATTTAGGTGATCCATATTTTACCAGCTGGTGTACAAAGGGCAGTGCTATCTGAACTGACCTTTGCTGGGGTTTGTTTCCCTCTTGCCAGGCAGGTAGGATTTGTGCTAAGGTGACCTTTGCTAAAGGGACAGTAAGGCTAAGTTTATACATTTCCAGAATAACTCAGCATTAGGTAGCTCAGAATGTGGGATGAGAGTTTTCAGTCGCTCCTCTTCCTCTACCCATCCAGTGTGCAGGTGTGTTTTTCCAAAGAGCTCAGTGTACTGAACTGACTTTGGGAGTTGAGATTTTTTAAAACTCTACTTAAGGGTTCTTTGTGCTTGAGAATACTGCTCTAAGCTTGTTTTGAAATCTGCCTGTAGGAACTGTGCTGAGCTTGGCTGAAGAATCTCTTCTCCTGGCCAGTGCAGTAACATTTATGATCTAGAATTGTCTAAAGGGCTCTGTATGTGGCCTTCTCAAGATTATCTAGACATTTCTTGACATGTCACATAGAAATGTGATTCCCCTCACCCTCCAAATGCATTGTATTTGGATGCTCCATTCCACTTCCAGCATGTTTGTGTCGTGTATTTGGAACTGGCAGCTGATTATTTTTATTTTCAATGCAAGAGTTAGGTAACTGTTCACTGTTGAACACTGGGTTAGGAACAATGGTGGCCAGCCTATGTTATTTCTCTGCCAAATGTAATTTTTAAATGGAGAAGGGAACTGACACACTTTGAATATGAGAATTTATTGCCCAGAACAAATGTGTGGCTCAAGATGTGTTTTATTTTTCTTCTGCTTCTCTCACTTGTAGTGAGCTTTTGGGAAAGTGTATTTCAGTTGCACATTTTTTCTCTCTGGGCCCGTTTGTCCTGTCACTCTCAGTGAGTGTCATACACCCAATGCATTTCTGCATTATTCCAGAGAAAGGAGAATGTCAACATTTTGAGATGAGACATTTGAAGGGCAAAATTAAGCAGGCTATTTTATGTCATGGGTTTACAGAACCATATTATGATTTTTGTGGCTGTATTTCCTCTCATATGAATTGTCTTGAGATACGGTCACAGAAAGTGTGTGTGTGTGTGAGGGAAGTGGATCTACACAATGCACTTTGAGAATGTCATTGGTAAAGTTACGTAAATTTGTTCTCAAGGTTGGAAAATACATTAGGGTTGAGTTTCATTTTCTCTTATGTTTCCAGAACCCCAAGATTTCTTTCAGTTTGCTTGAAGGATTGTGTGTGCAGGTGCGTCTTTGATGGACAATGCGTGTGGTCCCTGGGCCAGGTAGGCAGACTGGCTCCTCTCCATTCTGTCAAAGCAGAACTTCCCTAGGAGGGAAAATGGTGCCCTGTGCCATGCAGGGGTACTTTCTTGGTGGAGGGGATGTGTGTTGAGGGGTATGACAACCAGGAAGAGTATGGTGTATTGTGCTTGTTTGAAGAGGAAGTTAACAGGCAAGTTAGCAGTGTTTGTAGCCACAATACAGACAGCTGGTTTTGAAGGCATCTTTGTGGTGGCTGCTTTACCTGGAAGGAGGTGTAGAGGGGTCATGGCCACAGGCACACAAATACAGGTGCCATTTAGAGGGTTAGGGAGGATTGGAGTGCTTCTGGCCACCTTGGGCTGCTGAGGCTGTCTCCTGTCTGGCAGGTGTTGTCATGATGTAGACCAGTCTTTGCACATTCAACCCAGCCCATGTGCTCTTGTTCCTCTCCATCTTCCGCTGCACACCTCTGCTGGGTGTCCAGAGCTGGAGACTCACTGGAGCTGGGCTCCCTGGCTGCACCAGGAGTGACTTTCATCAGCTCCTCTGTGACGAAGTAAGGGTAATAAGGAAGGATAGTAACCCAGCACACAACGCAGATCCCTCCCTCGCATCCTTGGTGGCCTTGGATGCTGAGGTGAACTAGAGGGTTAGTGATAAATCACTGTCCTGGGCACAGAGGGTCACGTGCTACAGGAAACTCCACCACAGCCTCCTCCAGGCTGGTTCCTACCCTTACCTGGATGTATGCTGTCTTCAGATCTTATTTTTTTAAACTCCAAGCAGTGCTCCTTGTTACTTCATGTTATGCCAACCAGATCCACAGCCAGTTCAGCACGGTGTTGCCAGGAGATTCTCCTGCTAGTGGTCATGTGTGCAAGCACGGTCCTGACAAACATTGCAGAGACCTCGACCTCAGCTCACACCCTCTGTACCTATTTATTCCCAAAGGAACAGCCAGTTGGGAAGGCTGCTTCACCTTAGTGATCTTTTTGGTTTGAGGGTTAGCGTGCTAAGGTGGGACAGGGGAAGGCTACACGTTCTCTCGGTGTGACTTTGTAGTGCTGGAGTGGGCCAAGAACCAGATCTAGCAGTTTGCATCCATACCTGGCAGATGGGATCATGGTACGCATGCTTTGTAGTCTGTGCATTGCTTCCCCATTAAGAAAATATTATTCTCTGCAAACTAAAGCCCAAGCACAGACTGATGTAACTGCACTGTGAATGAGGGACTGACACAGAGGGTGTACCGGTATGGTAGCTCAGGTGCACCTTGGGTTGTTAAGGGGCTGAAACAGATGCTTTTAAGCAAATTCTCATGGTCAGGCAAAGTTATTAATGAGAGAATTAAAACTGAACTAGTTAAACTGTGCTGTTGGCATTTTTCCCTTATTAATTTGTGTGGGTTTCTTGTGCTTGCCACTTAGAGATAAAACAGAAGAAGTGGTTTCGTTTTCCATCTCCAACAAGAACTGTGATGTAACACCCTGCCTGATAACCGCAGCGATGACATACTGCGAGAGAGTCGTTCTGTTTTCTGTAAATGTGAGACTGTCACTTGTGGAATGCCGCGAAAGCGGATGCTGCATGCCTGCTCCCCCAACTTTCCCTTCCCCCCCTTTTTCTCCCCCTTCTCCCCCCCCTTTTTCTCCCCCTTCTCCCCCCCCTTTTTCTCCCCCTTCTCCCCCCCCTTTTTCTCCCCCTTCTCCCCCCCCTTTTTCTCCCCCTTCTCCCCCCCCTTTTTCTCCCCCTTCTCCCCCCCCTTTTTCTCCCCCTTCTCCCCCCGCTTTTTCTCCCCCTTCTCCCCCCGCTTTTTCTCCCCTCCTTCCCTTTCCCTACAAGTTAGTGGCTGTCGCCACGCCGGCTGGAAGCAGGGGGACACACAAGCCGCGCAGAGCAGGCTCCGCACCCGCACAGTCACAGCCGGCCCCTCCCGGGTTTCGCAGCAGGGCTGAAGTGCTTCCGAACCGCCGCCCCCGGCAGTGTCCCCAGGTGCCTCCCGCCTCCGCCAGCCGAGCCGCTCGGTGCCCGGGCTCCCGCGGCGAGGCCGGCGCCGCCCGCCCGGGGATGCCCGGTGCCGGTGCGGGGCAGCCCCCGCCGGGGCTCCGGTGCCGGGGATGCGGGGCGGAGGCCGCGGGCATTCCCGGCGGGGCGGGCGGCAGCGGCGCTCCGCCCCCGCGGGGGCTGCACCGTCCCTATAAGTTCGGCGGCGGCGGCGGGGAGCGGCCAGAGCTCCGTTCAGCTGCGCCGTGCCTAGCCCAGCCCAGCCATGCCGCTGCCCCGCGTCCCGCCGGTGCTCCGCGCCGCCCTGCTGCTCGGCCTCCTCCTGCAAGCCGTCGCCGCCGAGTCGGTGAGTCCTGCCGGGCCGTGGGAGAGGAGAGGGGAGGGTCTCCCCCGCCTGCGAGCCCCGGGAGGGAAGGGTGCTCCCGGTGCCGGGGGGCAGGTGACCCGGCTGCTCCCTGCCGCGCCGGGCCGGGGCTCTCGGCCGGGGCTGCGCTTGGCGGCAGGTCCCGCTCGCCGGTAGCCTGAGAGCTAATGCCGCCGCTGCCCGCCCGGGGATCTGTCCGCAGCCATTTGTCCTTCTCCGGGGAAGCGGGGGCCAAAATGAGTTAATGGCAATAGGGCAGCTCCCAGTCCTTCCTCCGGTTCCCCTGCCTCCTTCCGGGCTTGCACGCCTCCGTCTGGTGCCAAAGCAGCGTTGTCCCGGCCCAGTCGTGCCAGGACTCCTGCCCTGTCAGCTACCAGTCCCTTTCTCTCCGCTACGCAGTGGTGAGCCTCGTCTTGCTCTTCTGTAATCGGGGCTGGTGGAATTGGAGCAGTACAGGGTAAAAGGGTATGTGATAGAAATGAGTGGCTCTCCATTACAGCTTTGATCTCCAACTGCTGGTCATGGACTTAAATCCTTTAATCCCTCTTTTATTGTGTGTGTGTGATGGGTTAGATACGTGCAATGCATTACAGCACCTGGGTAGACTTTCCAGTCTTACCTGAGTTTGGTTGTGCCCGTACCTGGTGTCCTTCTCTGTGTATCAAACCTTCCTCGCTTCCACATGGGAGTGAAAAATGATGTATTTCCATGGAAAGTTTAAGAGTCTCTTAACTATATAATGAGGTGAAACAGTTTGGATGCTTCAAGCTGGGCACACATGGGATCTTCATGGTGAAGCAGAGATTTTGGAATTCTGCCTTCCCTTCTGTTTGTTTGTTTTCGTTTGTGTGTGCCTGTCTTGCTGATAGTGCAGTCAGGACAGATTCCTCTGCTAGTCTGAAAGAGCTGCTGAGATTAAAGTAACTGCAGGAGATCAGGGGTTCTCAAAACGAGGTTTAATCATCCACACTGCTTCCTTCTGGACTGAAGGCTGGGTGGGCAGATCAGAACTGATAAGGCTCTGCTGCTCCCTCTAATAGGGACACAGGGTTGGGGGGGTTGCTGGTTGTAGAGTAGGAAACTGCCACAGAGAGCATCTGTAGTAATTGTCAGCTACTCTGTGCTAAGACCCACCAGCCCAAATCCACTTTACTCTAATCTGGTGTCTTTATCCCTTCTATTAAGCACGTGAATTGCTCATTTGAGAACTGGCCCAAACTAGTAGGGCAAAACTTTGGGGCAGATAGCATCTGGAAGTTGCATTGACTGTGTTTGGTATGAAATGTAACTTGGTGTCCCTGGGGAACCGAGTGGTCTGCAAGCATCGGATTTCTGCAAAGACAACAAATTTTGCACAGATGTATTCTGTTATTCTGTAAATCCTTATATAGAACTTGTACGGAGTATTTGTCCGTATCTTTTAAGCTACTTAAGGTGGAGTGTATGCTTGAGAAGTAACACTGCCCTACTATAAAGCCTTATCCAAACAAATTGTTTGGGTTACAGGTTGCTGGGGAGGAGATGAGGATGACACACTGTTTGGGAGAGCTCTGCTGGTGCTCCTCCCATATTTTTTTTATTTTTTTTTTAATAGTACTGCCAAAACGTGCAGAGCTGCACAGTACATGGCTCTTAGTTTTTCTGTGCAGGCAGGGTGAAGACAGGTAGCTGTTTCTTAACAAGACGGGGATTGTATTTCTTGCGCTTATGTAAGAGCATGGCTTTTGAGAGTGATTCGGTGCTTGAATATTTCCCTGAGCCTGTACAAACAAAAATGCCTTGGCTCCTTTCCCCTTGCGTGGCTTTCTGGTGTAGATGAGACTTCTCCACGTGAAGCAATCTTGGATGTGTAACAGAGTGGGGAATATTACTGAAGTGCTGAAGTGTGATGTTGGTGCTTAGGCTGTGAGTGGGTTGTGTTACAACAGCCCAGCAGCCTTATGTGAGAACATCATCTTGTTCCTGGGGGTGGAGGGGTGGAGGTTGGAGCTGAAGCCTGACATCTCCCAGTGGTCCCCAGCCCTCTCTGGTTGAGTGCTTTAGAAAGCAAAGGCTGTGCAGGCAGGGTGCTCCCCTCTGCTTGGGCTGTGCGAGGATGGGGTTGCTGCAGAAGATCCTTTAGGGGCCTGCTGCTGGGGACGAGCAGAAAGCCACCAATGCAGCCAAGACATGGGATCAGTGGAGTTGACGAAGGACTTGAGGTCTGCCTTGCTTGGGCAGAGTAGCATTATTGCACTCTCCCTGTGTTTTTAGCATCTAGAAGTGCCCCTGGCAGCACAGGAGGGAAGCAGGGGGTATTCCCCTGCAGCAGAGGTATCTGCCTGCTGCAGGCTTGGGCTGCTCTTATGTTTGACTAAGCTGCAAGAAGGCTCTGAGTGCCCTGAGCTCAGCAGGGCCCTAGCAGTGCTAATGGGCTTCAAGGTCATTGCAGCCGTCCTACTTTTCTGCCTTGCAGTACGCAGAAAAAGTCTCTGTGCAGCACAGCGTTGTGTTTGTGTGTTCCTAGCAGTATAGACAAGCAGAAATCCCGATGCAGAAGCTGCTGGGAGAGGGGGGAGGCTTCGTGCTGTTTGTGGTCTCTGTTTGCTGGTTTAAAGCAATCATGCTTGGAGGCCTCCTGATTGGCAAAGCTGGTGTCTTGTTGATGATAGCTGTGTTTGGAAAGTAGTGCAGCATTATTAATGTTAAAACCGGTTTGGCTTGTCCTGCTGCCATTGATCCCCGAGGCCTGTTCTTTCAGCTCTTTGCCCAGTTTCTCATCTGTCCCTCCCAATCAAATCAAGACATTGCTATCTGCACGTTTTACTTTATTTTACCTTCTGACTTGGCAAACACATGGGGCAGCTGAACATGTGGAGCAAATCCTTGCTTTGCTTCAGCCTCCCTAAAACACAGAGCAGCAAAATTACAGTGTCTAAGGTGATGTCCCTTAGTCCTGAAAGGAAGGAGCCCATGACTTCTAGTAGCTGAACCTAGAGCTGGCTGTGGGTATGAAAGGCCTGTAATGTGTAGAAAGAAATAGCCTCTCTAGTAGCTTGCACCTTGTCGAACTGCATGCACAGTTCCTGGGGTGGGAGTTCAGGGGTGCGGGGTCCCTCTGCAGCCCAGGACCTTGTCTATACTAGACATGGAGGTACCCACATGGGTGGGAGCAGTCGCCCCTGCAGTGCTTGGGGCACAGTCAGGGAAACAGCCCTGCTGCCCAGTTCTCATCCGTCTTAAGTGCCTGCCAGCTCCCATGCTGGAGAGCACTTCCTTGGGGTTCAGTTTTCCAAACAGCTTATGCAAGAGGCAAATCGCAGCTGAACTTGGTACTTTCCAGACTCACGATACCAGAGACTCATTCACTCTAGGAAGTTAAGGCTGTTAGCCAGCATGATTGCTCTCTTCCCTGCCCCTCCTGTTGTTGTCTCCCAAAGCTTTGGCACTTTGAGGTCCTGCAAAAGCCTAGATCCAGTCCAACAACAGTGAAAATGTTTTTCCCTGTATGTCTTCCCCTCTCCCCTCCAAGCCTCTGTTAATGGCTTTACCATTGCTTTGAGCTCTCTGAATGGTAGGGGTGGGGAGGCCATTTGCTGGTCTCAGATGCCTGAAGTGGAGCCTAATGGGGCCTTGTCATGGTTTCCTGTGGTGGCTTACTGCCTTCTTGATACACTTGTGTCCCACTTCTACCACAAGCTGGAAGCTGCTAACTTGACTTTCAGAGTGATGATGGAGAGGAGGGACTCTGGCTGGCTGCTTGGCATGCAGACATCAGCACAACTCCTGCAGCTACTTTTCCCTTCCCTCTGACTCCTGGTGTTGGGGAATGCTCCGTTGAAAACACGCTGGCTGCTTGAATCCACTTGGCTATAAGTTAACACTGCATTGTGTTGCATTTTGTGTGTGTTAAGTTCTCTCTCAAATGGACAGATTGATGGACCTTGTCTTTACAATCAACATTTTTTTTAATTCAGTGATAGTAACTGTACCAATAAAGGAGGCATGATAACTGTGGTTCTATGGTCTGCAATGTAAATTACTTAAGTTGACTCATAAGATTACTTGATTAAGTTACTGTGGCTCGCTGATGCCGCAGAGCTCCCCAGCTATTGCTTTCGCTAGACAGAACAGAGTGTCCATCCTTCAAAACACTTCCTTGCTCTTGAGTTAACATTTATCCTCTTCAGCCTGCTCTTAGATCCTTGCAGCTGCATTCTCCCCCTCCACTCATTACAGCTTGTTCCTTAATGCTCTGTAACAACAGCAGGGTTGTGCTGCTTTTGCAGCCTCAAACTAGAAGCTAATGCCGTTGAAGCACTACAAAACCAGTGGGGACAAACCCTGCGCATGCCTGACCTCCGGGCTGCTGTTGCAGAGCATATGTGGCTGTTTGTTTGAGACTTGGTGGAATGCAAATGCTTTAAATTAAGGATTCAGATGATTTGCACTAGAATGAGACTCATGTGATGAGACTGGGCTTGGTGGCTCTGAATAGACAGGGCAGCCTAGTTAAAGAATTTAACTTATAATAAGCTACTGCTCTGAGGGGCTATAAAAGATCCTACATTAATGAACTATTAGGGCTGCACTTCTGGATTAGTTCAGACTTCTTTTTTTTTTTTTTTTTTTTTCTTTAAGTGTGTGCCTGAATGGTCGTCCAGCAAATGCTTCTGCTTCTGACCAGCTCTGCTGTGTGTCACCATCAGCCCTGACTCGCAGCAGTCATGCTCTCTTGACTCAGGGTTTCTGGCACTTGCATGGCCTCGCAGCTCCCGGACACTCTGCTGTCACCCTCTGAGTAACAGCCCTGGCCCCTTACCCAAAGCAATGACTCAGACTTCCGAGGTGCTGCAGCACAGAGGTGGATCTCTTCTTACGGGGTTAGAAGAGGGGTGACAAGCAAAACTAGTGCTGCTTGGCAGACGATCTGTGCTGCCCTCAGCACTGAGCACCTTCGCTGCTGCCTCTTGTCTAATCTGCCTCACATTGTGGCTATGGTGGGCAAAAAAGCTATTGGGGCTCTGACATATGACTGCTGCCAGTAGCTGAGCTAGTGTTGGCACAGGCAGATCAGAAAATGGCCTTGTCTTGAGCAACCACTAACTTGCTCTGGCAGCTCTGTGGTTGCTGCGTTTTCAGACAGATAAAGTTGGAAACCAGAGTTGCATGGGGGAGAGGGGAAGGCAGTAGTATTATCTGAAATGACTGAAAGCATTCAGAGCAAGCTGAAGGAGTGGAAAGTCTCAAAAGAGAGGGTTAAATACTTAATCCTGAATCTGGAGAAAATGTCAGTGTAGGAGGGGAAAACACGCAAGATGTAGCCACGTCCCTCTCAGTTTCTGAAGGCTGGCTCACTTCAAAAATACACTTCTTGTAAAAGTCTTATTTTTGCTGGAAATATGCACTCTTGTCAGTTTTATTCTTAAATCCTTTGAGGCTGAGACTCTGCTTATAAAATGCCAAGAGGCTGCTGTTAGACAAATTATTGGGATAACTTAAAAATCAAAGCAGTTAATTAAAATCTTAGAGAGACACTCCTTGGGGTGGGAAGGAGACTGGGAGACCCATAGCACTGTTACCCAAGCAGCTAGTGTCATGTCAAACAAAAACAAGGTTTCTTCTTGCTTAAACAAATTGTGTTCTGTCAGGGAAAGCAGAGCCGGCTATGGGAAGGATTCCTCTCTTCTGATGTTGTTCTGCCTTAGCTGCTGAAGGGGAAAAGGTGTCTCTACCACAGTTCAGCTAAAACTGTGCTGCTGTCTGCTGTAAAACTTGAATACAAAGTGATGCGGCCTTGTCCCGTTTACCTTGCTGCTTGCTGCGAGGCTAACCCTGTCTCCTGCCCTTTAGCTGCCATTACAGTCAAACTGTAGCAATAAAAAGAAATGTTAACGTGCATTAGTGGCTGTGAAAGTGCCTGCCTTGGACTTGCACCAAAATGGCCTGCATGGCACAGTAGCCAGATATCTCGGTGCTTAAGGTGAGGTGACTGAGGGGAGCATGGCTGGAAGGAGGATGCCTGGCATGATGGGGTGCTGCCAGGCTGGCTTGGAGAGGAGTGGGACCCATAGGTGGAGGGATGGATCCTGGCCAGCTTAGTGCCAGGAGGGTGGCAGAAGCTTCTTTTGTGGGCTAGTATGCCCCTTTAAAAACAGAGAAACTTCTCTTCCCCAAGTGGAAATACAGTCCGTAGTGATGTCAGAAGCTTTTGCTTGGAAGACGCTGTTCCCAGTAAGATAAATATTTATTGCAAATCCACAGTGTGCAGTGGAGCAGATTCTGGAGCCAGGATCTTGCAGGAGACTGTTTATGTGCGGGCTGTTCTTGGCGCTAATTCTAAATTTCCCGAGGCTGAGTATGAGGAGCTGGTCCTGCATGTTGGTTAGTAAACGACTTGCTAGTCCAGCCAAGCACAGGCTTTGCAGAGCCAAGGAAGGAGTGACCAAAACAATAGCTGGGTCCCTCTGCTCCTTGCTGTGACAGTGTGGGTGCAGAGATGTGGTCAGGGAGGGCTGGAAAACTGCTGCCAGCTGCTCACCCCCTGCTCGGAAAGGGGCGGAAGCCTGGCTGGGAGTCCAGAGCTCTCCAAGAGAGGAAAATGCTCCTGGGAGTGACAGGTTTCCCAAAGTACAGCTGCATGATCCCCAATAGCACACGCTGTGTCTGCTGCTTTCTGGGCCAAAGCCAAGGCAACCTCTGCACAAGTTGGGAATGTCTCTATTAAAAAACAAAACAAGAAAAAACCCCACGCACTGAAACCCTGTCTCTGCTGCTGTAGCTAACTAGGAAAATCCCTGTCGTTGAAATGCTTGTTTGTATAAATGCTTACATGGGTATAGCCTGATAGCAGAATGGTACAACTACGCTGTGTCAAGTGCTTTTGTGCTGATAACTTCCTCTGCTACAATTTTTTGCTGGTATCTTTGCCAACAGAGCAAAACTTTAATAGTGTAACTGTGCTGGCAGAGCTCAACTGCCTGGGCTAAGCCTGAAGCTTTGGGCTACTACTTCTGATTAGATTAAAACAGATTGTGGGAGGGGAGGCATTTGTAGGGTGCAGCATTGGGAATCTTGACTGTACAAACAAGCTGAGATTAGCTGCATGGTGAGCCCGCTAGGAAAGGCACCCTTTGAAGTTGGGTGTCTGCCTGGCTTAATTTTGCTAACACTCTGGCATGAGGGAGCATAAAGATCCCGCAAATGCATGTCATGCATTTGTTGCCAAGTGGAAATTCTCCTTCTGTGTGCGTCCAGGGAAATATTGGGGCGTAGCTGTATTCTAGGAAAGGGCAATGAGGGCAGGCCTATCCCCAGCGTGAGGGGGAAATATGATATATGAAATATCCCAAGCCTGAAGTATCAGCATGAGAAATCATCCTTGATGGAAAAGCTGCCTTGCTGGGGCCTTTATATCCTTGGTTTTTTCCACAGGCAAGGATGCAATAGGAGCCTCCTGGTATAGAGTGGGGCAACTCAGAGTGACTCATGAGCCAGAAAAACTTCCTTTTTTAACCTTGACTAGATTTCTCCAGCTTAGGAACTGAGCCCTGGGCAGTGAAGTATATGAAATACCTATGATCAGGTTTGTAAATACCATAAAAAATAGAATCTCTTCATGAACTAGGCGTGTATCACTGCCCATGACGTGGGGAACCTTTCAGGGGTGTGAAATGTCTCTGCTGCAGTTGTTTTCCTCCTGAGTCACATGAGAGCTCCTGCTTTTCCCTCCTGCAGTTTTCCTCTGAACCTTATCTTTATTTGCTTCAGGGCAAGTGATTGACCCGCAGCTATCTGCAACTGCCTGCTGAGCATTATCTCCTCTAGCTGAAAGCGGGAAGCAGTCATCTTCTTCCCGCTCTGGCTTTTGTAGGTCTCCCGGAGCTGGGCATTGACTATTTAGAGCAGCTGTTTTGCCACCGTTGCAATAAACAGATCCCAGCATGTGCCTGTCTGGTAAAGGACTCAATCTTTATGGCTTTGCTCTTGGTTGATAATCAGGCAAGAGCAGTTAAACAAGAATTCATTCCTTTGTAATCTCTACGTCCTCCTCCTGCTTGCTTCTATCGCATGGCCTGAAAGGCACACGCATACCGTGTGGTCTGAAGAGAGCAGACTGTGTGTAAGCAAACGCACACGAGTTAAAAGGTAACTGAGGTTTGACTTTGTAAGTGCAGGGAAGCCTATTTTGAGCAAGCAGAGCCTGGGAGGATTCATCCCTCCTGCAGGGAAGGCACCCGTGACAGCGAGTCGCTCTCCAGAGCCTGGGATTACGGTGTAATTGTCACGGGGATTATGCCTCTGCTGCCACATGAGCCCCCAGGAGAGCTGCTTGTGGCGACACAGCTTAAAGAATCACACAGGGAGTGGGGGCAAGTGGGGGAGTGACCCAGGCTGAGGCTGTGTTAGTGCTGGACGTGTGTTACTGCACTCTGCCACCACGTAGCACGTGGGCTGCTGAGTGTGAGCACACAGGACTGGTTATGTGGCTGCAGGGAGATGGATACCTGGTTGGACAGGGACTGGGGATGCTTCTCTTAAGTCACCTTGAATGAGTGACAGTTTTACCAGCTGAACAGCCTGTATGTTGCTCTTGCTCTGTCCTATTAAGCAAGACCCTGTTCCTTGCTTGTATTCCTGAGTACAATTCAAAAAATAAATACATTTTTTCCCTCTTTGGTAAGAGGCACAAAGAGACAGCATGCAACAACTGGTCTGGGGTACTGGAGATGCAGTGCTATCACCTGCTGCCAGCCAAGAACTGCCTGCAAGCCCTGATCTGTACTTCTGTCTTTGATTTCCCCCTTAGACCTCAGAGACATTGCAGATTTACCTTTATGGCTCACTGTGGTGCAATTGCACCTGTACAATGGCTGTTGGAGAGGACATGGGCAAGGCTGGCTTTGCCCAAAGCCACTGTGCCTGTGGTCCTGCTCTAGGACTGCTTGAAAAGTGTTGAGCAAAGGCACGGTAGTATTTAACCATGTCTGGAAGACTCGGGGTGAGCCTGTCATGCAACTAAATACACGTGTGCCTGGATGGGAGCTGTTCAACTTCTGTCCCTTGGTACAGAGGCCAGCGTGGGCCATGTGTGCTGCAAATTATGTGGGACAGACTGACCAGGAACAAAAGGTAAAATGGTACCCTCCAAGCATGGGCACAAGGAGCCGTCACAAGTGGATTTCATTTTTTTTTTTTTCACTGCGGCTGATGTGTTGAAGGAGTTAGGTGTGACCTAGATTGAAATACTGATATTTGCTTTCCTCTCAGGACAAAAGTGACTTTTGTTTTGGGTTGGGGTTTTTTTTTTCCCCCCTACATAGAGCTGGAGCATGGAGGGAGGGGAGAGGAGGGAGTAAAGGGTCTTTTGGGAGGAAATATAGACCCTTCCCTTACTAGTCTGGCAGGAGCTGCCTCTGCCGGAAGCTCATGTCGCTTCTAATAACTTTCTTTTAATGTTTATTAAGATGGGAAGATAGAGCTGTCTTTGCCTGTTACCTCACTGCACGCCTCCCTCCCTTGGAGGTCAGCTCTATTTGGCTGACTCTCACCGATCTGAGCCACCCCATTTCCAGCACTGTGTGGCTCTTCAGCTTTCCTGCTTTTGGGGAGCTGGCGTGCTTCAAGGGGATGAGCTCAGCTCCTAACCCCTGCTCCTTTGCATGCTTTGTGTGAGCTTTAAAACCTTCCTGGTTTGCGTGCTTCTGCAAGAGCTTGGTGGAAGTGAACCATATGGAAATCCCTTCTCTTGGGCTCGGTGGTTTACAGAGCTTTGCATCCTTGCACTGGAAAGGCCCCATTGGATTCGGTGCTCTTTGGTTCATGATGCAGGACAGCATGAGGGCCAGGGTGGTAGCTTTGCAAGAACGATCTCTTAATAACCAGGCTCCAAGGCTGGGGCATATGGCCTGTTGCTCGTGTCATCCAGGAGCCCTTTCTTGTTGAGCTGATTCAGATATGCATTGTGGTGGTGAGGTGACATCTGTCCGTGACAGCACAGGCCTGGGAAAGATATATTGTGTAATACTGCTCGCTGAAGTGAAATGAGGTGATCTGTACAACTGTCCCCTAGTACAGAGCACCTGAGAAAAGCCCCAGCAGCAGTTTACATTTATCTGTCCCTACAGACTACAAAGAGTTAACAGGTCTGCACCTCTGCCCTCTCTTCTGCCACCTCCCAGGCTGGCCCAGCTCCATGTGCTTTTGTCTAGGAAAGATTGACTTTCACCTTGCTCCTGTTTACTGCTAGACTTGTGTACACAGTGCTGGGGAGGGAGATGCAGGAGCGAGTGCTGGGTCTCTGTGCCAAAGTTATAAACTTGATAAAAAGCTCCCTGCACTTCGGATGCCTGAGTCTCTGCAGGTCTGACTTCCTTTGCAGCTTGCTGGCTGTGACCCTTCTAAGAAGATTTAATGAACTCTGTGTTTGATCAGAGAAAAGGACCAGCCGTAAAAGCCCGTTCCATGTCTGGAAACCTTTGTCTCTGCCCCCAAACATCGTTTTGGGTTTTTTTTAAGCGGTTTGCAAAGGCTGTGGTGAGGATGTGTGGGCTGTGGCAGGCGAGCTGCCTGTGTTTGTTATTTCCCAGAACTAGCCAGCGGCTGGGGAAATGCACACATCGAACAGAAACTTTGCTTGCTCCCTCAATAAATAGATGTTCTTGCTTTGAGAAGAGGCTAGTGGTATGCTGGAGCTGTAAGTGAAGGCCCCAGGAGCACAGAATGGAGCAGGGTGGGCTAGGGATGGAGCACAGCATAGCTGCAAGCCCCTGCCTGGGGTACCAGGGGTGTGATTCCTGTGCCTGAACTGAGCAAACAGTGTCTGGCTTCATCCAGTAGTGCAGCCAGTCTCAGGCTCAAACATGAGACCTCTGTGCCTGGCTTTTCCAGGAATGACGCTCATAGTTCACGTGCCTGACATGCTGGTTGTCTGGCGGGGAATAAACTTATTTTTTTGCCACTGGCAGGCAGGAAAAGCTTCTGCTCCCCAGCATGTTGGTTAATCCCCCTTGCTGCTTACTGGGGATAAAGCTGCTTAACACGAGGAAGAAATCCTGGAACTAGACTCCTGCAGAAAAGGTTGATTTTTGTACAGACCGCTCCTAGAGAGGAGCATATTAATAGTAGGGCTCGACTTCAGCTGCTGAGGTGAGGTGGGGCTGTGCAGCCTCCCAGTCCGACTCTGCCAGCAAGTCCCTGGCCTGGCTCCAGTGCTGAGATAACAGGTGGTGGAAAGGAGACTCCGAGCAGCGCTGGTGCCCTTCTCCAGCTGGCAGTTGCAGAAGGTGTTAAGCTGAATGTGGCCAGAGACGACTTGGCAAGGGCTGACCATCGTCCTGCGGCAGTTTCCTAGCTTTTTCCTCTTGGCTGCAGCCTGCCAGCTGAGAGGAAGCACAGGCACCTTCCATGGGGCCTGTTCACCTGGTAGCGGAGCTGTAGGGAGGCCTGAATCCTCTTGGAAAGAGGTGCACTTTTTAAGCAATACTCCAGCGAGCTCTTTATGTGGCACTTGGGAAGCCTGAAGCCCTTGCTTTTAAGTCTGTGAAAGTGCCTGTGTGCCTTCTCGCAGGTGTGTATGCGAGGAATGTGCCTGCTCCAGACCTGCCCCGTGAACACGGCACTCCAGTGTTAACTCTTCCTGGGCTGCCCGTGCCCCAGGTCCCAGTGGGAGCCTGCTCCTTAGGAGAGCATGTCTCGAAACCTGGACTGTAAGTGTGGAGGTGCCCAGCAGCCCTCTTACTTCCCTGGCAGATGAATCTGTAAAATGAGGCTCGCTGCCCACAAGAAAAGTTTCCAGTATGGTTTGAGAAGCTCTCATGGCTTCCAGGAACTTCCCTGTCCTTGCTCAAGAGGATGATGAAGAGCAAGTTCGGGGAACGCTCCCATATAATCTCCTTTAAGCTTGTGAGTCAGTAATTTCCTTGTTATGTCCTCTGGCCTGTAAACACTGTCTGTCCTGATTTAAATAGGTTTTTCTGATAGCCAAACCTGGTGCGTTCCACTGTATGTACTAATCACTGTGACTGTCTGCCACGGCTTTGCTCACGGCTGGGCTGATCTGATAAGGCCAGCCTGCTGTCCAGCCACTTGGTGGCTTAAACGCAGGTTTTCTTGAGCCGCCCTCATTAGGACATTAGCTAGCTGTGACTCATAACAAAGTACGGCATGAGCTGGCACAGGGGTGCGGCTCAGCGCAGTGCTTTTGCCAACATTGGTCTGCCCTGGCGCAGCCAAGTTATACAGATCTGCAGCAAACGTGTTCCCCAGCCCCAGTGCCCTATCTCGGGCAGATGGGAATTGGGCTCTTCCTGCCCCTTGATGAAATGGCCAGAAGCTGTCCTGGGAACAGCTACTGCATGCTGGCAGCAGTTTCCATAGCAGGTCTGGCTTTGGCTGGGTTTCACATATCTTGAAATGAATTTGCCTTGGAGCGAGTGATCCATAATGTTAGGAATGCCCGGTTCCAGGCTGGGAGGGGATTTCTTCCCAGCTGGCCTTCTTCCCCAGCCCCCTTCCCATCACCTAATGCCAAGCTCAAGCAGAGTGGAGACAGGGGGTCTAGGAGGAGAGCCGGCCTCAGCACTTCATGCCCTCTAGGCTGTTCATTTGGTTATCTTCCAGCAGAGTTGCTGGGGAAACCAAAGATGCCTCAATAAGCTAATGAAAAGCACATCTAGTAGCCACTGCTCCTTATGCAAAATAAGAAACATCTTGTCCTGACCACAAGGTCTTGTTTGTGGCAAAACCAGTATACTAATGGGCAGGGAAGTCTGGGCTGGAATCAGGGCTGGGGCTGTGGACAGAGGAAGCTGACACATGGGTTGTGGCTGATTGTTGGTCTTCGCTTGCAAGTGGATGTAATTCATCAGTCGGTGTCACTGCTGGGCTGTAGGATGGGCCACACCTGGGTGTGCAAGCAGGAAGGCTGGTGCCAGCTGCTCAGGGTCTCTCTGCTGCCCCAATGAAGCAGCAAGCGCTGGGGCTCCAGTGGTGCCACCCAGCTCTAACTGTCCCCACGAGTCTCTGATCCTCACCCCTGTGAGGCTGTAGCTCATGGTGAACCGGTACATTAAGAAGAGCCGTTGGATGTGCAGGACTATGGAGTAAAGGGATGTTTTAAAAATGCTCTCCTGGGTAGACAAGCCTTCAGAAAGACTTGCCAGTTTTTCTGTGGGGACAGCATGAAAAAATGTTGACAGCCTTGCCCCTAGCTATGGGACTTCTTGCCGTAGGGGAAGGGGTCAAGTTCCCCACACCCATGACTTCATGGATGTGGAAACATCTGGAGCTGCTGGAATCTGCAGGCTGGTGTTAAGCAACCTGAGAGCTCATACCTGTGGTGCCCTGACCAGGGCTGGCCCCAGGGCTGTGGGGCAAGGAGAAATAGTTCTGGGGAAATTGCATAACCTTGGTGAGGGCAGGAGGTTTGTGCTTGCGGCTCCTTGAAGGTCCAAGTGCAAACAAGCTCTGGTGTGTAAATTGCCATTGTGGCCAAACAGCTGATTCTCTGGGAGGCTTTCCTGCCATTTTGCTAAGGTGTGTCTGTAACTGATCTGGCCATAGGATCGTGGACTTCATTTTACAGACTTGTTTGTTTACATGCCTTTTAAGAAGTGAGGCAGGGCAAGCTCTTCCTTCAGGCAAGTCATTACCGATAGCAAGTGCTCTTGAATGTCATACTATATCGCACTGCAATTCAGCTGAACTGACAGACCAGTTTCTAACCCTTGGGTGATAAAATAGGTTTGTTCTCAGTACAAGAAGCAACGAATTGCCTCAGCATGAGGCTTTGGTGCTATGCAAAAAACTGACCTATAGGTGCCAGGCTTTTTCTCTGGGAGTAGCAAGTCCTTCCAAATCCCCACTTATCACAAACTGAAGGTATTGCTTTTCCAAATGCTTTTGCTGCAAACTCCTGACCAAGATCTTGTGTTATTTTCACCCTGTGTGTTCAAGCGAACCTCCTGAATCTGTAGCCATCGGGAAATTCCCCTCCCAGGCTGGCTCTCACTTCTGTTCTGAGAAACTCTAGGGGAATTTGGCTATTTCCAGGCTGGTGAAGATAATGCTCTTGGTGGAGAGGAAGTTCAGCTTTTAATGTTCTTCTGATGGAATTGATGTGCTCAGCACAGGCTCTGAACTCCTGACCTTTTGTGAAATGCTTCTGAGGAGTTGCCTGATACTTAACACTTTTCCACTCCCCTTTACAGGTGAGAGAAACAGAGACCATGGATGCCCGATGGCTTGACTACCCTGCCTCCGGAGACTTGCCAGATGATGAAGACATTGGCGAATTCAGGCCTCGCTTAACTTCTGATGGGTTAGATATAGATGAGGCATCTGGGTCTGGAGGTACGCAGGGAAGGGGGGGAAATGGATCTCCCTCAGTTGATGCTGTGAAATTTCTTCTGGCACCAGCCCATGAGTGATGGGCTAAGGGCAGAGCCAGAGCTCCAGAGGGAACTAGTGTCAGGTGCAGATGAGAAAGCCGTGTGAATCGTAGTCACTCACAGATGAGAACAGTGAAAGTGGTTGTACCATGATGTTGAATCACTCGGGGAGGACAGATGGAGTCCAGCCAGGCTTGTCTTGCTGCAAGTGAAGAGGCATTGCAGTGGCTGGATCTCTTTCCTATTGAACTCCAAAGAACTTCTGAGAAACTTTAAAAAAATTTAAAAATAATAATTAAAAACATATCTGTTGTTGAGGCAGTGTTAAAAGGCTTAAAGTTAGTATCTCAGCTGAGGCCAAACAAGGTAAAGGACTAACTGATGTTCAAGTGAACTCTGTGACATGCAAAGTTCCCTGCCCAAACCAGTTTCTGTAGCTCCGTGTCCCCTTTATGTGAACATTTGTTCTCTAAAGGGGAAAGAACAAGTGCTGAAATCGGTGCCCAACATGTTTAGGCAGATCCAGTAACTAGAGGTTTGGCGAACTATCCTTTAGGGATGGGTGGTGAGAGCATTGCCTTCCATTGGCATTAGCTTAGCGAGCTATAGCAGACCTGCTTTGCAGGGTAACTCCTGATGATCTGCAGCAGGGGCCAGTGGATCCAGCTGAAGACCCCTCCCATGCAAGAGGTGTTGGTTTTAAGATTATGTCTCATCATCTTGTTCAATCAAAGCCATTAAATGGCAAAAGTACTAGTAGGTAAGGGGGAACTGTAGTCAGCAGAGAATAAGAGTCTTTGTCTGCACTTGCTGGCATTGCGGGAATTGTCTGAATTCTGGAAAAATAATGAGACGAAAACTTAGTGTCCTCTTTTTTTTTTTTTCTTCCCCACCCCATGCAGACTACTCAGACTCTGAAGATGCCATATATCTGACCACCATGGATACTCCTGTGGTAGGTATTGCCTCTGCATGTTATAAGCAACACGTAGCTACTCTGGTCTGTCTGTGAAGCTTTCTGAATACCCTTCCCCCTGCAAGACGTGGCATCAAGATGAATCTACCTGCATGAGCAGGAACAGTGTACTTGTAATGCACTAATCAAACTTTCTTTTCCCTGCACACCTTCCTACTTTCAATTGTAGGTAGGCTGGGTGCTACTGGGTGCTACCACTGATGGGTGTGGTTTGTCTATATTCTGTAGGTATCTGACAACTATATCCCTGGAGATACTGAGAGAAAGATAGAAGGTGAGAAGAAAAATACAATGGTGGACAATGAAATCATTCCAGACGAAGCTGTACCTGTCAAAGAGAACCTGTCCAACAAGATCTCCATGGCAAGCACAGCCAACAGCAGCATTTTTGAAAGAACAGAAGTCCTTACAGGTAATACTCCACCTTGTCCTGATAAATCATTAATACTGTAAATCAAAATAGTTTCTATTGTTCCCTGTTTTTCTGAGGAGCAGTTCCCTGCTCACAAGGGGAGTGAGATGCATTACCTCTGTGAGTACCTGTAGCAAGGTCACTTTTGCCTTCTAGTCCTTAAATGGCAGAAGAGCCTACTGCTTGCCTTGCTGGGCTAAACAGATTGGTTTTGAGCCTGCCAGCTGGGTGTTGGCTTAAGTGCCACTTAAGTTATGTAGCAGCTGCTCTGCTCTCAGATACTACCTTAACAAGAGGTGTATCTAGCCATAAATCAATGACATCATAGACTTTCATATCAAATGGAGGCATTTGCCTTCTAACCTTTGCCCAAGTCCTGCCTTTTTGTGAGCCTTGCCAAGAACCAAACAACCCCTCTAAGGGATTTGAACACCTAGTCAACTGTTACAAATCTAAGTACCTCTGTCTAGAGCAAAACCAAGTGACTGGCTTCCCCTCAGCATGTGGGACAGATCTGTCTCAAGGCACGCTTCATCAAGTACTTGGCCTGATGGTCCAAGTACAAACCTTGGCACATCTTGCTGATCTGTAGCCATCCTTCCAGTTGGAGGAGTGACTGGAAGAGTGGATTGCAAAGCCACCTAACAGAGAAGCTGTTGGAGTGCAACGAGTAGGTGCACAGCAAAGGATAAACTTCACTGGAGTCTTGTGGCTACCCTTGGTGTGAGGAGAGAGAAAATCTTGGTGGGTTTTTGTGGGTTTGTGGTTTTTGGTTGTTAGAGTGTTCTTTGGAGGGAGGTGTGGTGGTAGTAGGATGTTGCTATTTAATTGAAATGCAGAGTCCCCAGAGTGTGCTCACACAGGTAGTTAACAAAGCATTCAGATCAGAGCTATACCATTTTCCTGGAGTTGATGCTGTTTGTGGGTTGTGGTGGGGCTTTTTTGGGTGGGTTTTTTTGCTTTGTCTCCACACAGGGAGGATGTCTTTTTGTCACAATTTTTCTTGCACTAAACCAGAAGATTAACATGAACTGTTTGATGTGGAACATGTGATTATTCTATGGTTGGATTGAAAGCAATTTATGGCATTTTCCAATAGCATCTGCTGTCACTGAAAATGCCAGCATGTATGGTGACAGACACAAGGGCAACGCTGACACTGGAGGCAGTTCTGGGGGCTGGTATCCTTAAGCAGATTTTGAGATGTAGCTGATTGTTTGGAGTTGTCCAGAAGTTTAGACTTATTCGTGCTCTTTTTTCCTCCTCAGCTCTCATTGCAGGAGGGGCGGTGGGCCTCCTGTTTGCTGTCTTCCTGATCCTCCTGTTAGTCTATCGCATGAAGAAAAAGGATGAAGGCAGTTACGACCTTGGGAAGAAACCGATCTACAAGAAAGCCCCTACAAATGAGTTCTATGCTTAAAGCTCAGCAGCACCTTGTGCCCATCAAGGGATGAACAGACTGTATGGAAACACTGTGCCCTCAGCTGAGATGTGCTGAACAAATGCTCTTTTGGGATTGAATATCAAAGCAACTGTGAGAAAAAACAAACTTCCTACGTGATCCTTCCCATCCTGCTCAGCTAACAAGGGCCCAATGAAATACAAAGAGTCTGAAAAAACCCTCAGTGTATTTTTTTCCTAAAGCTAGTGTGAAAAGAATAAAGATGCCAAATTTTCTGCTTGGTTTTATAGAGGGTATATAAACACAAAACAGACTGTATGGAAGCAAACACCATGTGTTTGCATCCAGTGTGCTGTGCTCAGATTGGCTGCTTCTATAGAAGATGGCTTTTTTTATAAACCTTGCTAATAGATGTCTTGCAGCAGGCTGTTGATGTGAAGCATTTTTGTGGAGAACTATTTATGTATCTCTTACACTACAGATAATGTTGCCTTATCAGGGAGTAAAAGGCCCATAGTGGCTCAAAATCCCTGAATGCCATAAAGGTCCTATGGGAATGTTTTCCCCAGGAGACTTCTGTCTCTTCCTGTCAGCCCCAGGCAAGGGTCGTTAGTCCATGAAATCGGGACAGCTAGTTTTGTTTGGCTACGATGACACCCTTTCCTTGCCTTCAGTCTCGTTAACTTTTTTGAGGATTGCTTGTAGGATATTTTTATAACAAAATTTTAAAGAAAATAGCCTAATGTTTATATAAAAGTTTGTAGAAATTGTTTTGAAAGAATAAAAAAAAATTACTTTTTTAATTTCCTCAGATTTATTTTTTCAATCCCTTTGTGTTTCCTTTGGCTGGGCATTTCTCTAGAGATGTTGTTTTATATGATTCATATTCTGAACTGAAGCAGAGTTAGCTACAGTGTGTTACAGGTTTCTTGTAGTTCTATAGCAGCTACTGTAGAGGATAAAGATATTTATGGTTTTCCCATAACTTTTTTAGGATTTGATTTTTTTAAAAATAGAATTATTTATAGTTTCTGAAATGGCTGCTCTTCTCATTTGGTAACTTCTATCCTTTTTATGTAAAACACTAATATAATGAGTCTCTGTGAAAACTATTTAAGCTTTATTCTGTGAATTTTAATTATAAATTCAAGGCAATAACTTCTAGGATTAATCTGTATGCAAAATTGGATTCATAATATGATTGAAGTAGGGAAAAGATGAGAGTATTTCTAGCCTGTAATATATTATAATCAGTACTATAGAGCTATATATTATATGTTTTACTGAGAAATATACAGTTAAGAGTGAGAAGGCTGGAGTTAATTCTTCAGCAGCTTTACAGTATGTAAGAGGCTTGATCTCGTTTGTACTGCTGTTTGTCCAGTGTCTTGTCTAGAGGACAGGTGGGCTTGTGCTAGGGAAGGCAGCTGGGAGCAGCCTGAGCCCTGCGGGCTCCGTTGCTGTGTCCCAGGCTGTGCCTGGAAGCAGGCTGCGGTCAGTGATGGGTTGGGTTTGATCCTCAGAGTTGGAGCAGAGATCCCTATCTGGAGTTGCTCTTTGAAGCAAGCATTGGAAGCTCCCAGTACAGAGAAAATAACTTTTTGTTTTGGGAGCTGGCTGCGCTGCAGAGTCCCCTGTGGTACTGTGCTGAGTACCTGCCTCTTGCAGAAGGCTGGCTTTGGTAGCTAGAAGTCTGTCTCAGTGGCATCTCCTACCTGGGAGCATTGAGCTTTCATAGATGGCTAGCTCTGAACCTCCTGCGGTGGGTCTTTCTTAATATATCATGTACATAGCTCCTACCTCTGCTGAGAGTTAGACCAATTCCCCCAGGGCTCCTAGAGTGAAGGGTAATGTGCGTGTCCAATGCCTCTGTTGCAGGAAGGTGTTACAGAACTACTTTGCACAAGTCATGTCCTCCTGCAGCTCTTTGAATCTGGTGTGGTTTAAGACAAAATCTGAGTGTGGGTCTCCAAATTAAGTAACTGGGTAGGCTGCACAAAACCAGATAGTTGCAAAGGTTCTTTAGAGAGCTTATTGACTCCCGAAGCCTCCTTACTGAGGCTTTGTTGTAGGCTTTAGGCCAAATTCAGAGGCTATAGAACAAAGAATTTCAGCTGCCACCAGCTGAACCTGCTTTTCAGAGCTAGGCAGGCGAAGTGGGGAACGCAGGGGAGCCGAGTATTGAGACATCAGTGCAAGAGGACTTTTCCCAAGGGTCCTCCTCCAGTTTGACTC
The DNA here is from genome assembly GCF_947461875.1 of Haliaeetus albicilla. Taxonomy (NCBI): domain Eukaryota; kingdom Metazoa; phylum Chordata; class Aves; order Accipitriformes; family Accipitridae; genus Haliaeetus; species Haliaeetus albicilla. The sequence goes on along the minus strand of NC_091484.1, from coordinate 12,089,131 downwards.
ACTTACTTGGTCACAGTACAAGCGTGTTTGGGGAAACTGTGGGCTCTGGGAGGCTCTAAAATCCACACAGAGTTCACCGTAGACTGGGAAGGAGAGTGAGAACTTTACTGGCTATGGACAGCATTACCAGAAAGGCAGGAGTGGTGCTGCTTCTCGGGATATTTAGATTCTCTTGTGTCATTGCTCTGGGGATTTTCCACTGTTACTGATTTTTATTTTATTTTTTTTCCTCAAATAAACTGGTACTTTCTAAAATTGGCTTTTTGGACTGTTTCTGATCTGAAATTACTTTTGGGAGCTGGGTAACAGGGAGCTCTGCAGCTCAAAGGAGCTTTGTCAGCTGCTCCCGAGCTGCCTTCAGCATCTGACCCACAAGTGACTCCTGTGGGACCAGCGTCACTGGGTTTCTGGAGCTACTGAAGCTCCTCCAGGCAAGTAAAGCAGATGCAGTATGGCACAATGAGGTGAGTCCATCCCTTCTCTGGTGATCAGTTTTGTGACAGCACTTTGAGAGGGCTGTCCCCTTGCAGCCGGAAGGCACAGAGGGAGGTAGAAATGAGCTTGTGCATGTCCCCTGATGACAGCAGCACGTTTTTCTGCCCTCAAACATAGGAGAGCAATGTGCAGAGAGTCTTGCTCAACCAAGTTTCAAGCCAACCCTGTTTAACTGATGTGGGTCTTCAAGTGGGTGTAGAGCTTTTTCAGCTTCTGTGGGATCAGCTGCTCTGGGAGCAAGTCCACAGGTGACTTCATGCCATTTTGGACTAAAGCAGCTCATCTCTTAAGCAAGACTTGGAGGAAGCTGCTGCTTCTCCATTCCAAGCCCCTCTGCTCTGACAGCTTGGTGCTCTTGAGGGATGGGACCCATCTCGTGTCTCCCCGGGCACATGGGAGAAGGCAGGCTGTGCAGAGAGCAGGGCTGCTTGCTGGGAAAAGTGCTGAGTCTCCTAGGAAGTGCTGTATTTAAATGGATTATTGTCCTTGAGAAGATCTAATTCCCTCCTCCCTGGTGGGAACTCCTACTCTGGGTGATTAGGATTAGCGGGGATGGAGGAAACAAATTAGGACTAGTACACAGGCTCCCTCAGGGGTGAGGGAGTAGCAAACACTTCTGCTCCTTGTTGCCTGGTTCGTCACTGGTGTGCTCTTGAAGGTCCTCTGAGAATCTGCTTCTAGTACCTAGTAAAGCAGAGCTGTGTGTTCCCAGGCCTGACCTTTGGTCTGTGGGAGCTGCTGTTTGTCAGTAAATTGGTGACGTATGCCTGTGATCTTCATGTTCGTGTGCCTCTTGCAGCTGTGACAGGTTCTTGGATGTGCTGCTTGGAACAACATATGTTTGTCTCTCTCTCTCTCTCTCTCTCTCCTCCAGGGCTTCATCTCTTGGTTGTAAGAATCCCGTGTACTTTCCAAAACTGCCCTCAGCGTAAAAGCGCCTTGTTTTTGCAATGCGATCTGGACAAGTACTCTGCGAATCCCCGGAGCGCAAGCCTGGCTGCCTGCCTGTCCTTGCAGAGCTGCGGTTCTGGGATGGAGTTGTCACCATTCCCTCCTTCGGCCTTTCTGCCTTCCCTGGCCAGCCTGCCTGTATCCGCTGTTAGCTGAGGGGCAACTCACACTAACACTTCACAAATTCCTGGTCTTCAGCTCTGACCCCTGAGATGATACTCAGTTGTTTTTCCTCCTAGTGCTGCTCTGGTTTTAAAATCAAGGAGGACCTGCTTCACCTGGCTTGAAAATAGCTGGAGCCTTCCCAGGTACTGACGTGATCGAGTGGCCACTGGCAGGTCTGCCCTTCCCAAATGCTCCCTGGCAGGAGGGGCTCAGGGGAACGAGTGGAGGAGCTGAAGGATGAAGTGTAACCTTGCTCATCCCCTTTATTTTATGGCTCCCAGGGGGGTTTTGAGGTGGAGTTCATGGGTGTTCGAGTCCCTTGTTTTGCAGGGTGAGCCATGGTGCGTGCCAGAGAGGTGCCGAAATGAGTCACAGAGATGGTGTGCAAGAGTGTTAGTGAGAGCGGTGCCTGTCCTTTCTACCTCTAACCCTCCAGAGGGGTGCAGGGCACCCACCTCTCTGAGCAGGACACCCAGGCACGCTCCCCACAGAGACCATGGGGTCAGGGGTGGGGGGCAATTCCTGCACCCTGGAGACATGGTGTTTCCCACAAGTATCCCCAGCCCCCCGGGTGCTGAGTGGGGTGCACAGCTGGGCTTCCCATGGCTGCAGTCAGGAGACAGGGAGAGCAGGGAGAGCCCAGCGGATGGGGGTCCTAGTACAGCCCTCCTCTGCCCACTGGGGCTGGAGGGCACCAGTGGGGGTCACTGGGCTCCCAGTTGGCCAGACGAGCCGGGACTGTGCAGGAGGTAACAGGACAGGTTGTCCTCGGGCCTGACAGGTGAAAAACTTCCTTTCTTGTTATTGCTGGGCACAGATGACCCTTCGCTGCAGGGATGGTCCGATCGTTGGGGCTAAAGCCTTTCAGCTCCTCCTTCACCCTCCTCTGTCCCATCTTGCTCGGTGCCAGCTCTGGTGCAGGCAATGCTGCCCAAAGGTTGGGTGTCTTTGGGGTGCCCAGTCTGTCGCGCGTACCAAAGTAGCTCCTCGAGGGTTGCGTTTCGGACAGACTCGGAGGAACAGGAGGGCTGGGATGCTCGCTGCCGTGTGATGGAGCAGCAGTGCCCACGCAGGCTAACAAGAAACACACCGTGGATGAGAAAGGTGGGTTTTGGTTTTGGTTTTTGGCTGGGGTTTTTTTTTGCACCAGCAGTTGCACCCTTGGGTGTAGCTGCGCTGTTCCGGGTTTCGGCTGCAAACTCTAGACTGCCGCTGCCTGCCTGGTTTCCCTGCCCGTGCCCCCCTGCCTGCCCACCGGTCCCGTTTTCCTGGGCGTCCCCGCGGAGCCCCGCGGCCGAGCACCCCGGGCCCACTCGTGACATCCCTCCCGGGGCCCGCTCCCTCCCGCTCGCCTTGTCTCTGCTGCCATCTCCCGGGCAAACCCCTCCCGGCACGGCCGGGCCCCTGCCCGCTGCTGCCACCGGGGAGCGGATTTTTTTTCTTTTGGGGGGGGTATCTCTACTAATTACAGGCTGTCCGGCCGTGGCACCCCGCCGCGGGTGGGAATTCCTCGGCAAGCAGCGGTCTCGGACACAGGACTGTGAATTGCAATCATGCTAATAGTAAATCCAGCTGGCTGGTAAGAGTTTCTCTCCTCCCCCGCCCTTTTTTTTTACCCCTTTCCCCCTCCCCTTTTTTCCCCTTTTTTTTTTTCCAGTGCATTGTAAGAGCCTCAATGCAGCTAAAGGCCCTGAGCCCTTGGCAGGCATGGGGAGGAGGGACTGAAACAGCTTCTCACCTGGAAGTACCACCAGCTTCTGAATTCTCAGATGGGAGCAAGCGCTTCCCAGGGTGCTCCCCAGCCCAAGTTTGTGCTCCTTACAGGGAGGATTCAGAGAAAGCCTTATTGAGGCTTAGCTACGTCGCTTTTTGTCACAGCTATTTCAGCCAAAGCTTGTGAGCAGCTTTACAGAGGTGGCCCGGGCTCTGATAGGCATCTGCGACCCACAGGGAAACATAATTTCCTTGCAAAATGTGTTAAAAGAGCCTTTGTGGGGCTTTGCTGTGGGGAGGAGCAGCACATGGCCAGACACCCCAGCAAACCAAGGATGGTCACCCATAGCGGCTGGTTAGCTGGGGAGGGTGGGGGATGCGGCGTGAGTCTGAGGAGAAGGGGAAACCCCCAGAGTGCCCGTGTGGCAAGAGGTGCTCAGGCTGAGCAAGGGCTGGTGAGGTGCTGACCTGGTTTCCCCATGCGTGTGTGGGCTGCGTGTTTCAGGCACTCAGGGCTGTGTCCTGGGATCTCACCCCATGCCTGAGTCACCGCTGAGCTGTGGTGGGTGAGCAGGGCTGGGAAAAGCTGCACCTCCCCAACAGCACCCACCTCACCCACCAATGTAAGGATCTGCTTCTTTTTGTGTCTGGAGACGATCAGACTGTGCTGTGCCTCATGCTGCAGCCTGCACAGGGAGAGCCCCCCAGCTCACCAGCACCTCCCTCCTACCCCAGTGACACGGGGATGGGGCCTTCCCCTCTGCCTTTCCCTGGCACAGCAGATGGAGACGCAGATCCCCTGGCCCCACATGGAAACCAGAAGGGGCAGGTATTTCTCCTGCCATCCTAAAATATTGGCGGCTTGGGAAAAGTGTGGGTGGGAAAAGGTATACTGATGCATTTGTCCTGGGAACAGATTAAACTTAATAACATGGGGTCACTGCGGTGAAGGTGTGTCCGATTGATGCAGTGAGATGAGGCAGAGCTCGATGATGGGTAACGGACCCTGAGGGAGCAGGTCCTGCATGTCTGGTCTGACCCCATGGTGCTGGGAGCTCACCTGAGAAAAATCCACCCACAGCTGTGCCAAGCATGGGGTGGCCAGGGCTGCCCTGCCCAGAGAGGGGCTTGGGGGTGCCAGCCAGTCTGCTTCATGGAGGAACCCACCACCCAGCATGGGGTTCCCCCTGGGACAGTGGGCGCCGGCAGCCCCAGCAGCATCCCCAAGCCCCCCGGGCTTGTCCTAGCCTGGGACCAGCACACTGCAATGAACTGCTGTGTCCGCAGAGACACCGGCAAGCCCAGACCTGCGAGGGCTGTGTCAAGCATTGCGGAGGGTGTGGTGGAGCCAGCCTGGCTCCCAGCGGCACCCCCAGCCTCGGGGCGGGGGGCGGTGGTGGCTCAGTGCAGAGCCCAAACTGCTGGGGATCTCTGGGGCAGGGATGCTGGCTCAGTTCAGCCTCCCCATCTCGTGCTTTGCCATGGGAGAGAAGCTGAGTGGGGCCATCCTGAGCCCTGTGGGTGCATCTCCACTCAGCTGCAGGGATGGGATGCTCGCCTGGGACTGGTGGCCCCTCGTCCCAGGTGCTCACCTGTGTGGCCAAGCCAACCAGATATGTGGGGTGCTGAGCGTCTGCCAGCAGCCTGTCCTTAGTCTGGGTGGTGCTTGTGCAGGATCTGACCACCAAGGCTACTGACGCTGTTGGGGTCATTGCAGGTTTGGTTTGCAAGTCCATCATTGGCAAAGGTGATCCAAAAACCCTGGTCCTCCTGTTGAGCCTTTCCTGGGATGACCAGGATGATGATGGCTGGAGCCATTTTGCGCATGTCTCCTTGCAGCAGGCTCAGGAAGAAGCACAGCCTGAAAGCAGAGCCAGAGCTTGGGGCTGCCTAATTTCGAAGGCAACCTGCCAGGACCAGCATGAGGGCCAGGCTGGCATGCTATCCTCTGCCACTGCCCCAGTGAGCAGCCATGCCACCAATGATCAGTTCATTGTTGAAAACCAGTTTGCTGCAGCCACGAGTCCATTGCTCCTCTGCATCCCAAGGGTGGGAGCGTTTCTGCATGGGTAGGGCAAGGACTGGGTGTCCCCGGATCTCCATGAGGTTTGGCAGAGGCAGGCATGGACACGAGTGTGGGTGTCCTCATGGCTCTGCCCAGCTGGCCTTGTATGAGGGCCTGGGGTTTTGGGGGTGCTCCCAGTGCCAAAAGGCACCATCTCACCTGCGGGCACTGCCTTTGCAGCGTCACCCTGCTGGCCCTGGCCACAGGGGAGGCTCAGGGCATTTTGCCCAGTATTGATGTTATGGAGGGAAAAGACCTGATTTTTAATCATGGGCCTGTTATTTCGGGAAAGTCGGGGGTGCAGGAGGTGGGACGTGGGCTGGCTGCCGCAGGCGTGTGGGAGGGAACAATGGGGCCAGTGTGCAGCTGAACGCCCCAGCTCCTGTCAGAAAGGTCCAGCGAGGGGTTTTCAGCACGTTTCTATTCCCCCGCTCGGGTATAATTACACAGGGGAACAAAGAGCCCTTCAAACCTGCCCGCTCTCCCCCAGCACAGCCCCGGGGGGCTGTGTGCACGCACACGTGTCAGCTCTTGGCAGGGTGCGAGGGGATGGTGACCGTGCCCCCCCGCAAAGGCAGCCCAGCGGGGCTGGTGACCCTGGGCAGTGGTGTGGGGACAAACCCTGGGTGCGTCCCCAGATTCCCTGGGAGCCGTGGCCAGGGTGGGGGGGCTCCTCTGCCAGAGCCACGCTCCCGGTTGTGCACGCCAGGGCAGAAAGCAAACCAGCAAATCTTGCCCTGCCTTCTCAGCACTGATCCTGCTCTTGTTGTTAATTTAGTTGTACGCTAGAGCGGGTTTAATAAAGTGCCTTTTCTTCTGCCCCTGTGGTGCCGCATTCTGTGCGTGGGAGACCCTGCAAGCTCCCTTGCTGGGTGCTGGTTTGGGGCTCGGCGGGGGGGCAGCGGCTGCTCCCTTTGCTCCCGTTCAGGCAGGCAGCTCCTGGCAGCCCCTCCGTGCAGGGTTGGGATGGAGAGCCCCCCACAAGCGGTGTGCCAGGGGCCTCACATCAACCCCACATGGGTCTGGCAGGCGAGGACCACGCTGAGCATCCCTGTGCGGAGTGGGTGTGTGAAGGGCTAAAGCCCCTGTGCTGCTCCCCTGCACCGTGTTGCCTGGCCCTGGCAGGGCTGAGCCCCTCTCACAGGGACCTGCTGCAGCCTGGCTCAGGCAGGGACTGTCAGGCAGCAGTGCAGGCAGGCAGGGTCTGGCTGGGGCAGGTAGCTCCGCTCACTCCTGGTCCCGCTCCCCAGGGACATTCCCAGGGCCAGCTCCCTCTCTGGGAATGGGTTTGTGCTGGATGGAGCTGTGCTCACACATCAAAACTGTAGCAATTCATTCCCCCTGACTTTTTTTTCCAGCCTGTGTCCGTCACGCAGCCCACACCCCAAAATCCCTGTGCTGGCCAGGGCTAGGTCCCTGTTTTGGTTGCAGGGAGCAAGGGCACATCACTGTGGGGTCGAAGCCCTCCAGCTGCTGCTTCTCCTTCCAGCCGCTCTCCTGGCAGAGCCTGGTGCCCATCTCAACATCCCTGTCTCTTCACAGAGACCAGTTGGAGCAGGCTGTCCTGGCCAGGCCTGATGCAGAGGTGAGGGGCACCAGTGGGGGAGTTTGGGCCTTCATTCCCAAGCTGTCCCAGCCCAAATCAGCCAGGGCAGGAGGCCAGATTTAACAGGGCAGGGGGCACTTGCAGCCAGCACGACCATGCAGCCAGGGTGCCAGCACATTCTGTGCACGGCGCTGCATGGTACTATAGTACTGTCTGCTCCCCGCGGTGCTCTGAGCAAAGCCATCCTGGGGTAGCACCCAGCCCGACAGCCCTGGGGCTGCGGACAAGCACCCAGGGGTGCTGCTCAGGTCCTCTGCTGACAGCTCCACAGACGCCATGTCCTTGCTGGTTTCACAGGGAGGGAACTGCACCCAGTCATTTCTTTCTCAGTGCTGATCTGTAACTGTCTGCCTATTTTGCATGCCTAATTACAGCAACGGTGCATGGAAATCAGGCCGGTGTTTTTCAAGCCCATTTGTTTATTTAAGCTGTTTAAAAATCTACTTTCCCTCCCCAGCAAACCCTGAGAAAACTACCCATGTGTTTCTTTTGAGAGTGGGATGAAAGCAGATTGCCAGTTCCCTCCATCTTGCCCCTGCTAGCGAGGCTCCCTGGACTCCCCAGCAGCACTGCAGCATGGGGTCAGTTGCGGGGAGCCATGTCCGGCACTAACCCCACACCCCTAATCCAGACACAAAGCCCCAGCTGCAGCCTTAAGGCAGTGGTCCAGCCCTGCATCCCAGAGGGATGCTGGCAGCCCCCATGCTCAGTCCTTCCCTTGGCTGCAGGGAGTCCAGAGCTTGCCAGGAGTAAGCTTGTTTTCAACTTGGTTTTCTTGGTTTAAAGAAAAAAAAAAAAAAAGGAAAAAAAAAAAGGAAACAATTTTTCACAGGCTTTTTGGCTGCATGGGCAGGGCTGAGTGCCCAGAGCTGTGGGCATAGAAATGTGGTAGTCTCTGCCCCCAAACAGCCCGTCTCGGGACAGAGGCTAATAATACCCGCTCCTGGCGTCATGGTGATGTGGGCACCCATGGGTGTCTCCAGCTCACTCTGTCCTTAATGCTATTTGGGGTTTTTTTAGAGTTTGGCCAGTGGGGCCACACACCTGGGCAGTTCCTAATGAGCTTGGAGTCTCTTGAGCAGGTAATTGTAATTCCTCAATGACCCAACTCAGCTTATTTTGGCCCCGATGTAGTTTTGCATGCCGCTGCCCAGCTGGGTTATTTATAGCTCTGTCAGAAAAAGGATAAAGTCAGCACAGGTTTTCTGGGCACTGCCCAAACCTGTGGCCCCGTGTGCTGGGCTGGGGCCAGTGGTGCCCTTGGAAGGATGCTTGGGGTAATGGGACTGCACTGGTGTCTGCAGGTAGGGCTGGGGCCAGTGCAGGGGCTTGGTAGGGAGGGGGATTTTTTTTTGGCTCATGATGCAGTAACAGGCCCCTTGGTTCAGTCTTGTTGGCTGAGCCCCATTCGTGCACTGCACCAGCCCTGGGTGTCAGTCCCAGGGGCACCACGTTTCCAAGAAAGGGATTTTTCTCTGCACCTTTCCTCTGGCTGGTGGGCAGACCAGCATCCCCACATCCCCCATTCTCGAGGGCCAGCGATACAGACATTGATACCAAGCAGCGTGGGCCATGGACCCACTGGACCACCTGGAGGCTCTGCCCAGGGGTACGAGGCAGGGACAGCCCCAGAGGAAGGGCTTAGGGCTGGGGGGACAGGCTGCTCTGGGGGGGGGGGGGTGGCCCCGCTTGCCTCGTGTCTCCAGCAATGGCTGCATCAGCTCGTCCTGACGCGGGGTCCCCAGCAATGCTTGCCTGCAGCCCCGTGCTCCTCTGCAGGGGACGGGCAGGGACCTGGGAGCGCTGCCACCACCCTGGTCCTTGGGGGAGCCGGGGGCCGCCAGGTCCCCTCAGGAGGGGTGAACCACCCCAGGTCAGAGACAGAGCGGGTCAAAACTCCTGTGCTGATCAGTAGTGGGATTGTGCCTGTGAACAGTCCCTGTAGCACAGCCTGGATGAGAGAGCAGGACCCAATTTCCTCTTTCCCTGACTTTCAGAGAGATAAATAGATAGATGTACACCCACACATAAATAGCATTCCCTTAGTCTATGGGCCATCCTTCTAACGTGTTCATCGATTTTATTCAATCCATGACTTTGGGGCTCCATCTGTCATAACAGTCCTTCAGGGGAGGAGAGATGGTGTGTGGCGTTGGATTGTTGTGTGCTGCCTCCGGAACTTGCAGCTGGTGTATTTGGCGCAACCCATGCCCATGGTCTGCGGGTTGAAGATGTCGATCTTGAGGAAATTGCTGGGTGTCAGTTCAAGTTCCATCACTGCTGCACTTTGCTCAGTTTCAAAGTCCATCCTTCAGTCATTTGGGTAATTCTTACTGTAATACCCTTGATATGGCACATAGCCACTGTAGATATAATGACATACAGTGGCAGGTTATTTAGCAATAAACATCAAACAGCCTAATTCACTGGCTATTCTCTCCCAAAATCAAATCTCCTTGAGGTACACATTGAACTTCCCAATCCTTCCGCATCACCCACTGGCTCGTGTCGCGGAGGTGACAAAGCCACAGCGCAGCAGAGGGACTTGCCCTGGGCTGCCCCTTGCCAAGGCAAACACCTCACTGGCACAGAACAGCCCCACTCCTTACAGCCCCCTGGCCAGCTTCCCCCCCTCTGCCCACTCCTCATGCTCAGGGAGGTGCAAAAACCCCCTTTAACCGGAGTTTTTCTGGCTTTTCTGCAGGTGTGGTTGCAAATTTCCCTACAAGCAAGCCAGCCCACCAGCCGCCTCAGTGCCAAGAACAGTGTCACCAGGCTGGATTTGGGGTGGGTGAGCAGGGAAGGGACATTCCCCTCACCCTCTGTGTGCCATGGCTGCCCCCCACTCTCTGAAAAAAACATTCAACCAACACATCTAGAAACCTGCTGTATGGTTTGGTGCAAAATGCAGTGCAATGGCTGTTTAAAAATACCAGGCAAACCCTCTGAGTTGGACAGAAAAATGTCCCCTGGGGATGGCCAGAGATGCCCAGGTGATCCCCAGCACTCAGTGCAGCTCCTGGGCTGGCCTGAGCCACTGCACAGCATGGGCACAGGCAGTGCGATGAGTGTCGCGGTGCTCAGCAGGCAGGGTGCTGGTGCCTGGGCTCACTAGATGGCAGTAAGTCTTCTTCCAAATGGCCAGGACAGTCCTGCACAGCCCAGGCAGAAAGGGAGGCAGACCAAGACCAGACTTCATGTTCCTCTGGGATATTTTTCATGGAGACAAAGCCAGGATTTTATTTTCTTCTTGATGTTTTTGAAGGTACACTCACCTCTGGGACCTGAAATGGCTTCTTGACATGGTGGGGCTCTGGGCAGCCCCAGCTGCACCCTGGCCTGGTGGGAGCAGGGGATCCCCATTGCCTTCAAGCCTCACCATTGCCCGGGGAGGCTCATGCAATGCCACAGCTGCACACAGCGTAAGTTATCCTGAGCATCCCTAAAGCATTTGATGCTTTTCCTAAATCCCCAGCTCTTGGAGTGATGTGAAGGTTTTTTCATGCTCCATTTTATACCCATGTTTCTGGCTGCCTTGGGGATGGGGCAAAGCTCCATGTACAATTCAGGAACACAGAAAAGAGCTGCCAGATGGGCTCCGCCAGGCAGCCCAGCTCTGAGCAGGCAGCCCAGCTCGCCAGAGCCGGGGGGACGGTCTGTGCGTATTTCCCGGACACGTGCTGGGTTATTGTACAATCTGGCGGAGACTGGCGCTGCCGACTCGCGAGAGAGTGAGAACATACAACTGGATGGCTGGCACCTGTCCGAGACATTTGTGTTAATTGGCGATTATGCAAATAAACAGCTCTGCCGATGCTACCAGCTCCTCCGCTGAGACATGGAGCATATGCTCCCTATGGCAGGGAAGTGTCCCCTCCAGAAGCTGCAAAGCTCCTCCTCTGCATTTGTGGGACCTGCTGTGAAACGCAGATTAAATGCAGCCTGTGGCTGGTCAGAGGAAGGCAGGAGCCCCTCGAGGCCCCCCCCAGCCCGCCTGCCGCCGCCTCTCCCCTTTCCCCATGTGGCTTGAATTACTGCGGCCGTTTGCTTAATCCAGCAGTCTTCAAGAATGAGCCACTCGGTGCTTTCTTGGCCTCTCCAGCAAAGTGCTGCGCCGTAAACATAACAAGGCAGGCTTGTTCCAAGCCCTTGAAGTCAATAAGCAGTGCTCCTCCTGCCCTTCGGGACCAGGCTGCTGCTAAATATAGCAGAGGGTGCTTTCCATTCATAAAAATGTGAATTATGCCTGGGCCTCCAAGGGAGGGGAGCGGGCTGAGAAGCCCCTGAGGTCCAGACACTCCTGTGTGGGATGCAGGCAGAAACTGAAAGGCTCGGCCCCATCCTTTCACTGCCCTTCAGCTCTTCCCCAAGGAGACAGGGGAGGAAATGCTTTTGGGGGAGATATGAGGGATCCTCTGTTCAGGTTGATTGAAGGATTTTCTTGCATCTTGCCCTCAGTTACATTAGGGCAGGGGTGGATTTTCTGGGGATGTGAGCATAAGGGATGGTAAGCATGGGCTGATGGGGTGGCCACGCAGGGTAAGCAGCTGTCACACAGGGGAGGCCCCCGTGGCCCCCAGCACCTGTACAAGATGCTCGAGCCTTTGCCAGGAACAGGAGCAGTAAGGTCTCGTACCAACTGCTCCTGACACCTAATGAGCACATCGGGACCTGCCTCCTGCTCGAGGGACTTGCTTCCTTTTGAAACCCCCTGCAGATCTCCACATGGTTACCCTTCCTCTGTTCTCCAGCCCTTTCCTCCACCAGCCCTTGGCTGTTGGCATGTGCCGTAATATTCTCCCCAAGTTTTTCTTCCAGCAGCTGCAGCTCCAGATGCACACAGATGTGTCTGCCAACAGCTTTTCACCTTCTCTGAGGTTCCTGTTTTGGGGAAGAAGGAATCCCATCTCCTGGTAGAGTTTAGGGAGGTGCTGCCCCGGGAAGCCCCGGGTTAGGACCCAGGAGACCCAAGCTCTTGTGCTCCCGTGGGAGCCAGGGCCATGCACAAGCTGCAGAGGGAGGAGGCCAAGATACCAGGCATCACTGTGCATCTCCATGCTGGGTGGTGTGAGGCTGTGAGCCCCTGCAGCCCCAAATTCAGCATCTGGAGCCACAGCATGGCAGGGAATGCACACAGCGAGGCCGAGGACGGGCTGCGTGCTGGTGCTGTCGGTCCGTGCAGTGCCGGCATCCAAAATGTGCTGGATCGCACAAAACATGCGGATAAGCCGGGTGATGAGCCAGTGATGGATGTCGATGTGCAGGGCCAGGCACCCCACGCTCCTGGGGTGCTGCGGGTCGTGGAGCACCATGCTTTCCCTGTTCCCCTGCCTGCTGCCGCCGAGTTCAGTGTGGGTTAAACACCTCCATAGGTTTGGCAGTTGCGTTGTTTCAAAACCCAGCTCAGGACTGCCAAACCAGCAGGTTTCCAGGTACACCATGGGCCTTTTGATGCTATGGAGAGCTGAAGACTAAATAAAGCTGTAATACCCACTCTGCGTAACGCTCGGGTCCAGCTCCAAGAAACCTGGCTTCTTTTTATGGCATATTTAGATCAGCAGTTTCCTGCTGATGCCAAGCACTGCAATTTCTGTGTGTATAAATGTGTAAAACAATGGAGCTCGGCAGAGCCACACCAGCTAGGAAAGGGCTGGGTTTTGCACTGAAGTTTTTTTCTCTCTTTTTTCCTTTTCCTTTTGAAATAACCCCATTTGGGCCTCCAGTAAAAAACCAAAACATCTGGTGCTGGGTATTTGGCTGCTGGAAATCAGCTCCTCATTACGGAAAAGCACAGAAGCAATGCAGGGATTCCTGGTATAGATCAATAGTACTTAAGGTCATGTTCATGCATCATCCCTGTCCCTCCTGGCCTTTGAATATATGGACTGAGGACATGAAGAGAGCTGTGATTCTCTGTGCCAGCACAGGAGGTAAATCGTGAACGTTAGTAAAGAAGCAATTGAATCAGTAAAGAAGTCCTTCAAGCCTGATTTATTGATGCTTTCATGTGAGATCTCAGCAGGGTGAGACGCTGCCGTGAAGAACAGACAAGTCAGCAAATCACAGTAACGTGGCGGGCATTCAATGTGCGGGGAGGACCCTTTGGCAGGGCCACCTTGAGCCCTGGATGGGGAACCCTGGGGCCAGGGGTGAGGCCAAGCCTCTGCCCACCCAGCTTGCTAGCTCTGCATGAAGAGGTGGAAGTTGGTCCTGGTGAACTCCTGATGGATGCTGTCAAGTAATTTGTCTGAGTCCTGGGGGACATCTGAGAGGACCTGCTGCCCTGGGATGGAGCTCTGCTCCGGGGTGTAGGTGAATGTGAACGAGCTGGAGTAGATGAGGCCATCGTCCCTGATCAGCAGGAGTGGGACTGTGATGGGGTATCGCAGCCACCTCCAGTCACTGCCAAAGGCAGAGACATCAGGGACGACACAAACGAGGGACTTGGGGCTCCTGGGAACAGGGCAGGAGAGGAAAACATGCATTAACAGATGAGGGTCCCATGCAGAAGCAGCTGGCAGCGAGTGCTGGCACATCTCCTCCAGCCTGGAGCTCAGCGTGAAGCCTCTGGCCAGTTTCCCCTCTCCTCGCTGGTGTTTCATTCCTCTCTGCCAGGGCTGCTTGCTTGTTTGCAGCCCCCTAAGTTCCCTGTTGTCTCCCACCCACTGCTATCCCCAGACTGCAGCCAGGGCAGAGAGCAGGCAGCAGCCAGACTCGTCCCTGCCTCTCCTTGCAATGCTCATACTTGGTCCCACAGAACGGGCAGTGCAAGTGCCCCCGTCCCCAAGGTCAGCAGCCACATCCCTCCCAGAGCTGCCCAGCACAGCCCAAACCCAGCTGCTGTTCCCTGCCTGCTCCCTGGTCCCCTCAGCTGTGTTACCTGTACATCGTCTCTGCTTCCACGTCTCCGAACCAGACCTTGAGGTGTGCGTGGAAATGCTCCCCCTGCACCTCCAGCATGGCCACATCCCCGCCACCCGTGAGCTGTGACGGGCAGAGTGCACGGCAGCGTGTGACGTGGTGGAATGAGCCCAACTCTTTCTCCCACAGGATGCTCTCCCTGCGCACCCCGTCCCCGCCGCAGCAGTCCAGACCCGGGCATTCCCACAGCATCCCAAAACGAGGAGATGCCGAGCGTGGGTGCAAGGGCTCAGGAGCAGGAGCCATGATGGAGGCAGGTGATGGAGAGGAGGGGGTGGCCCGCGGCCAGTGCTGTGCCTACCTGCAGGGCAGTGATGAGTGGCACGGGGCTGACAGGCTCGCGGACGCAGGCCAGGCTCTCGCTGAAGGTGTACTCCACCATTTCGGTGCCGATGATGGTCCAGCAGGAGCCGTCGTTCAGCAGCTCCCGGTTGGCTTCCTTCGGGCAGGGAGATGCCTGTGGAGAGTGTCACAGCTCCAGTAACACTGCAGCAGGGGCAGCAGGGGACTGGGGCCAGGACACCTGGCTTCTTCCCCTGGTGTCTTGGTTCCAGCAAGCAACTACTTCGCTCACTGGGAAACAGGGATCATGGTGCCTTTGCAAAGACCTCAGTGACAATGTTCCCACCGAAGCAGGCAAGCCACAGGCAGACGGCTTTGTAGCAATTCCGACCTTAATTTGGATGCTAGCCCCCTTCAGTGGAAGAAGAACATGTCACTCCTGGTGACATGTTCCCCAGCCAGAGGAGCTTGGAAAGAGGACAGGGAGCACCCCGGGGGTCCTCACCTCCTCCTCACACTGCCGTACCTGGAACTGGATCACTTTCTCCGTGGAGAGACACAGGTACATGCGGTCGCTGCCCTGGAACTGGAAGGCGCATTTGTGGAGCTGGGAGATGGGCTCGTCCACGTCCAGCATGGCATACTGCTTTGTCACCTTCCGGATGATCTGTGGGCAGCAGCAGCATCTCAGGGACAGCATCCATCGCTCAGAGCCACAGAGGAGCCAGGTCCCTCTGCCTGACACCCGCAGGGATGGAGGCTTACCAGGGGAGGCAGGGTGATGCCGGTGGCCGTGCAGACCAGCTGGACCACGGAGCCGTAGCGGATATACCCTTCCCGCAGGGGGAACTCGCTCCGGGTGCAGTGCTCATCGGCTTGCCAGGAAGGAGAGAGGCAAAGTCACCGCCCTGAGCAGCCAGGGAGCAGGTTAACCTGGGCTGCCTTGCTATGCACAGGTCTGGCTGTGCTCCCAGTGCTTTCTTACTGCCTTCTCTGCTCTGCAGGTGCTCACTGCTTGGAGAGACCACTGCTCCCTGGGAGCCCAGCATGGGAGAACGGGACTGGGATGTGGTACCTCGCAGGGACACTGCCAACAGAGATGCTGTTGGGCTGTGGCCTCTTCCAGGCAAGTTACTTGTTTGGATTTGTGAGCCTCCAGACCAGTACAGTTCTTGCTGTCCCGTTTGCAGCCTGTGTGCTCTCAGGGCATGATGCCAACCCTCAAGGCCAGTGGGAAACTGCCATCGGCTCCAGAGATACCACAGGAACACCAGGCAGAGGTGAGATCTGAGTCAGGTTCCCACATCCCCAGGCTAATTCCCACTCCTTTTGCCCCCCCAAAACTGGCTTTGCAGGAGGGGAGAGCCAGGGCTGAAGGTAGCCAGCCCTGGGCATGGCCAGCGTCAGTGGTCCCACAAGCTTCTTACCCAGGTGGAGGGTGAAGGCTGCCCACTGCCTGGCGCTGGCGATGAAGGCTCCCCCCTCGACAGAGAGGTAGCGGGTGCTGACGGTCTGGGAGCGCAGGCGGTTGAAGAGGGAGACTTTGGAGCCCGAGGAGATGCAGACTGCTGGGAGAGGTGGTTGTATTGTTAGCACTTGACAGGTCCACGTGTGGCTTGATCTATGGCTTTTGTCAAGCCAAGGGAGGACAAGTCCGGGTTACTGCTGTAACCAGCCCAGCAGGAAGCAGCACCCCCTCCAGCTGCCTTTCTCTGTATATGAGTGCCAGCCCAACTGGGCTTTTCAAAGGTGAAGCCCAGGGACTGGGCAGCGTGTTGGTATCAGGGCATTACACACTGTGGTGGCTGAACCCTTCAGAAAAGAGACATCGATATGCCCAGATACATTCCCTCTCTTTTGGGGATGCCCATGGGCTTTGGGTCCAGCCTGGACCACTTCGGAGCCAAGCCGTGAGCATTCAGAGAGCATCCCACCCTGGGCTTGCACCCGCTTTCCTCCCCACAGAGCCATCCCTGTACGCACGGTCCGTGTTCTTCAGTGACTGCTTCTTCTGAGAGGGCTTGGAGATGACTTTGATCAGCTTGCTGTGGAAGGTGCCAATCTCCTGCCCGTTGCTGAAGAAGAGCTTCAGGACCAGTCGGAAATGCTTGCGCTTGTCTGCGTCCGAGATGTACAGTGCCTTGGCACAGCCGAAGCCCTGCCAAGGCCAGAGAGAGGCTGCCAGCAGCTCCAGCCCAGCCCCACCAGCCTTCCTCACCACCCCGCAAGGACATAATAGTGCCCTTTCAAAGAGCCCCGGGTTCATTTAAAGGGGGAAACAACCAGAGATGTTATTACAGGTGGAATGAAGAGCTGGGGATCAGCAGAGGCTTTATTTACACTGGGGGCAGAGAATTCCTCATGGAAATGAATGTTCACATGTGATTTATCCCACATAACATGAGAAATCACCCTGGGTTTATGGTTTCCCCGCCGTCCTGGCTGATACACCGTGCCA
Source organism: Haliaeetus albicilla (assembly GCF_947461875.1). Taxonomy (NCBI): domain Eukaryota; kingdom Metazoa; phylum Chordata; class Aves; order Accipitriformes; family Accipitridae; genus Haliaeetus; species Haliaeetus albicilla. The sequence continues at coordinate 12,072,475 of NC_091484.1, read as the reverse complement.
TAGCAGCAACGCAAGCACTGCAGACAAAGGGTCTTTTTGTAAGGTTTCTGGCCCAACTCAGACCCCGTGCTCTTCAGGGACCCCAGATAATTCTTTTTCTTCTTTTTTCCCACTATCAAAAGATGCCAGAGCTCTGCTGAAGCTCTTGAACTTGGGTATTGACTGAGGGTTTTTTAGCTGTCTATCTGCAAATGAAAGACTGGGCTTTACATTTTGCAATAAGCAGCAGTGCTGCTCATCGGGAGAAGGTACCGGGGCTGAGGGAGCTGTGCAAATTTTGGCAGCTTGCCTGCCACAAGGCTGTCAACCTGAAAAGATGGTGCCGAAGAAAGATGGGGCTCTTTGCAAGGCAAGGGAGCCTGCCTGGCTGCCCAGGCTGCTGCATGTGCCACAACAGGGCAGCAGAGCAGGAGCGGGGAGCGATGGCTAGGACGGAAGGATGGCGACATCCCAAGGAAAGGGATGATGCAACATTCCAGGGTGTGGGGTGACACCGGGGGACAGGCCAGCCCCTGCATAAGCAGCTCCAGGGAGCAGCAGGCTTTACCTTTGCGTCTGGCTGCTCCTCGAAGCTGAGTTTCTGGGTCTCCATCAGGCTGCTGCCCATGCTGTCCAGCCCCATGTACCCGCACACCCGAAAACCCATCTCTCCGAGGTCTCTGTCTGGAAGAGACAGGGAGAAGCAGCCTCCAGCCCCCGCACAGGCACAGGCATGGGCTCGGCTCCTCCTGGCAGGGTGGGTTGCCCCAGGCTCCGGCCCTCCCCAGGTCCACACCACAGAGGGCTCAGCCTCAAGGGGGAAAGAAGAGTTTGGGGGTGCAAAGATAAAAAAATCTGGGTCACTCTCCCCTTTGCAGAAGTGGAGGGCAGCTCTCTGTGGCATGGAAAGGGAGGGAGGAGAGGTCCAGGGCTGCCGCCATATGCTTACCTTTTATCTGCTCCTGTTTTAACTTCCATCCTGGCCCGCTCAGGTAAACACAAGGTGGGGGGCAGAAAAACCTGCAGAGGCAAGAGGACATTTTCTTACTGCACTTCAGCATCCAGAAAAGATGCTCGGGGGTGATGGGATGGCTGCGCCGAGAGCACAGACCTTTGCCTGAGGCTCACCGGCACCGGGAGCAACCCTGCACCCTGGGAGGTACGTGGTGCTGCAGTGAGGGGCTGGGGACCCCCCCGGCTGGGGGGCACGGGCAGGGCTGGCCAGAGGAATCGGGCTCTGCTGAAGCAGCTGTCTCAGCCTCTCTGCCCTGCCCCGGCTGTCTCCAGCCGCAGTGTCCAGCCCCAGCCCAGGTGGCTGCCACATCTGTGGGTGCTGCTGATGGCCGCTAGCCCACTGGCCCCGGGATGGCCCCAGGAGGGGAGGACAGGGCGCCTCAGCCCGCCCGCCCTGCCCTGAGCCGAGGGGGGGATCGAGCCCCCCGCCTCTGCCTGCCTGCCATGTGGGAGTTTCGGCAGGTCGGGAACAGAGTTTGCATTCACAGCCAGATTCAGAGCCCAATGCAAATAAATCTATAGCCAGGGTTTTAGAAACCTATTTTCCTGTGTTTTATTTGGGTTTCCACTGTCTTTGCACTTGTCTGAATGGTGCAAATTCATCCTCTATTGATACTGGGTAAAGTGCTAGCAGAGAAAACACCAGTGCGGGGGGTTGGATATTTCAGAGCCCTAAAGTCCTGGGCATGGGTTTATTTAAACAAGTCATCCACAGCACAGGCCCCTGACTCCCACCATCAAGAAAAATGGCACCAGCACCTTTAAACTTTAACCTGGGAGCTCCGTGCTGGTTTTCTCTCCCTCTCCAGACCCAGCATCTGATTTTCACCTCTTGCATGGGGTCTGGAGCAGAGGAAAGAGGCTGTCCCAAAGGCTCAGTGATATGGGGCCTTCCCTCCTGGCTGGGAGACCCAGTCCCGAAATAAAACCTTTACGTGTGGACGAGCAGCCCCTGGCAGGAGACTGGATGCGATGAGGACTTTGTAGGCACAGCCAGCCCAGCTTAGAGCTGTCTCCTGGGGTCGCTGGGGTCTGGGTGGGTTATGCCTTACAGGTGGAGCTCGTTGCCTCATAGCTATTCCACACTTGATAATAACAGAGGATTATTTATATCACAAGGATTAATGGAGGATTAATTATATTACAGTGCCACAGTCTGACGTTACTGCCCAGGAGCAGCAATTTTGGAGATTCAAGCCAGAACCTCAAGGTTGCAGTGCGGGAAGGATTTTCAAAAATAGCAGCTTTTGGAGACCATGGGCATTGATGGAAACATCCCAGTCCCTGCTGTGGCTGTTCGGATTTTAAGACAAGATTTCCAGAGCACTTAAAACACTAACCTTTCCTCTTCTTCATTGTTGTAATTTCCTTCTTGGGGGGTAAGATTTGAATAGTATCTTTCCTTCCTTCACTTCATCTTTCTGCTCTCCAGTACTTCACAGGAGGAACCTAACCACTAGGAATGTCTAACTGGGATGGATGTGGAGCGGGGGGGGGGGGGGGGGGGTAATATCCTTCTTGTGTTATTCAGTTCACAAAGACTAAACAATGGGTTTGGATGCAAAGAGGTCATGAGTGGATGGAGAGAGGATACGTTAAATCATTTGCTTCACCAGCTGAGATCAGAGAAATCTAGCAAGGCTGAAATCAAGCTTTAGGTAGCTGGGTTTGGAAGCGGCTATAGGAGAAGCCGGAGCAATCTCCTACCTTTTTTCGTTGCCATATGACTTCTGTGCGACTTTGGCATGCAGTATCAGTACCGTCTGGTCTGCCGGCAGCTGCAGGTACCTCCGCACACCATCTCGAAGTGAGTTGGTTTGGTATGGGTTGGATCTACAAGACAGCAGTCCCCCAGCACTGTAACACCAGAACTGGGCTCCTCGCCTTGCCCTACCAGCTCTATGCTGAGCCAGGAGCCTGGAGCTCCCTCCGTGTCCAGCCCGATGGGGCGAGGAAGGTGGAGAGGCTTTCCCACCGGGGAGCACTGTAGCTCAGTTGCTCTAAGACTGGGGCTGGCATTGAAAAATATAAAGTTTGGATAACTGAATAACTGCTTCATCAGTTTTCCATCAAACACACACAGGGCACTATGTTAATAGCTCTGAAACACCCATTTCTAAGACTTCCAGTCCCACGCAATGGTGGCAGTGCTCTAATTGATTATTAATTTGGTTTTCCACCTGATGTGCTTGTTGCTGTATGGTTTTTTGGTGAGTTGGGAAACGATGCTGCTGAGCCGTGAGTGCAGCTGTCACGCAAGGAGAAGCTGCTCGTTGGCTTCTGCGAGAGCTGTTGGGTGAAAATAGCTGCATTCTTCTCCAAGACCTAAGAAGTGGGCGGTTTTGCCGATTCTTTCTGCTCTACTAACCAGAAGGAGTTCCCATGCACCCGGCATTTAACTCTGCTAACTTAGTAGGTTGGGCGTTAACCGGCTAGAGAGAGAGATGAGGTGGGTCCAAGCCCGAGGTGCCCTGCTCTGCCACGTGGGACTCGTGTGCAAGAACTGGGGGATGAGAGCAGGGAGAGTTATGGAGTGTCTACTGGGGAGGCCTTCTGTGGTGCTGACTTGCTTTCAGGGGAGGTGAGACCACCCATCTGAAGAACACCAGCTCCTGCCCTACTGAAAGCCCCTAGACCTCCTGAGTACCTTCGGCTGGATAAGAGGAAACAAGGAAACCAGAGGAGAGGGAAGGGCTGCTGCCTGGGCAGAAGTCCCTCCTTTGCACATCTGCCGATGTTTGGGATATGGCACCAGGGCACACTCAAGAAATTGCTCCTACCAAGGGGACCCAGCCTGGCTGGTTATGAAAAGGTCTTGACTTAAGCCTGAGCTCTATTATTCCATGGGCTGAGCTCCCTTGCCTTGCTGCAAAGGGGTGTTTGTGCCTGCTGGTAATTGGACAACGTCTCTGTGTTTCTGCTCTGCATGGTCAGGGGATGTTTTTGGACCCACCTGCATGAGCATCAGACCCAAACTAGATCCAGTATCCTCAGGAGAGAGAAAGCCATATGGAAACTGGCTTCAGGCTCTGGCTCTTGACCCTCCCAAGGCTGCTGGGGGTCACTCATGATCTCTCCACAGAGCAATGGCCTTGCATCAGAGACAGAGAGAAACAGCAGTGGCCAGAGAAGGCTGTGAACCACAGCTGCAAACACATGCTGAGTCACCAGGAGAAAGCGGCCGGGGACTGTGGGCAGTGCCAGGGGATTGCTCGGAGGAGAAGCAGTGAGGATGGGGGGCACCAGCCATGGCCACAGCCACCCACAGAAAATCTTGCAAGAGGTACACAGTGGAGCATCCCCATTAAAACCAGTTCCTATTCCTCTTAAATGGGCTAGAAATGGAGAATAATTGAGGGCATAAATGATCAGATGTGTGAAGAGAGGTAAATCTGGTCCTGCCAAGCACCCCAAGGCAGGCTATGGTGAGGCTCACCCCATGGTGAGCTCTTGCTGGGCTCAGAGGCCAGAGCAAGTTCCCAGGGAGAGAAGCAGCAAGCAGTCATCCCAAGCAGCCTTTTAGAAGAGTTCACCTGCCAATTCTGTTCTTCCCAGTGCAACATGTGCATTTTAAAAAGGCTGTGCCCTTTACAGCTTCTAGGACCCATGTTACAATTCACTTTTAAACGTATATCCCTTCACTTCCAGCTTTCCCACACTGTGGATGGAGTTGATGCTCTCCTGTTTGTATGTGGAAGATAAACACATCTCCCATACAAGCAAATATTTACCCAGCGTCTCCTCTGGGTAGTCCCACGGGGACCTGATGCTTTGCACTCCACAGATTCTCCCACCACTGCTCTGTTCAGTTATTAGATGGGCGATACAGTCTCCTGCCCTCTTTGTTCTCAATTCTTTATCCTAGATGTGTTAGCCAGATCACCAGCAAGCATAAATCAACAGAGCCCTGCCAAAATCAGATTTACGGCTGGTGCCAGTGTCACCCACAGCATTAGCTGCCGCTCTGTATCTGGGGAATGAATGTTTTATGGCCACGGCAAGCCCATTCCTGACTGCAGAGCACACACCGCAGCCGAGCTCCTCTCCCCGTGGCAGCCCCAGTGCTGCTGCCAGCACACGGCTCTGGGCTCAGCCACGGCTCGCCCCAGCCCACACTCAAGGCAAGGCAGAAGGAGCTCCTTTGCTAGATAGACCCTCAGATTGCCCTTAACAGCTCCCGTGCCCAGGCTGGATCTGTTCCCTCTGACCCTTGCCGGGCTGGGAGAGTCCAGCTCCAGCATGCTGAAGTTGAGCTTTATCAACCAGTATCCCACCAGTGCTCACTCCAGGGAGGGGTATTTAGTCTTGCTGAAAAGCTTCACTCCAGCCTTTCTCTCTCCTGAATGGTTTATATCTCTGCACAGCCAAAGAGATCCCATAAGAAAGTTATTTAATCTTTTTCCATAACGGCAATCTGCAGCTGTCTGACTCCTCAGCTGCCAAGCAATACTGATTTCAGCTTTGATCTGCCTTTGTTATTTTCCCCTTCACCTAAAAGCACCATTTGGGAATCTCTCTGCAAAAGTTTTGGGTTTTTTTTTTTACAGAACTACTGATTGTGATCAGGATAAGTGTGGAAACTGATCGAGGAAAAGGCTGTCCATTGGCCTGACACTGGATATTCTTTTACACTAATGCAACATCATGAAAAATGAGTACTAAACCTTGCTGGCTCCATTCAGTAGCATTTTGCCCTCAGTTTGTCAGAGACAACAGGCACAGAGCTGGGAAGAACCAGGCTGGGTGTGAGAATATTTCCCTGGTGAGTCTTATCATTCAGTATTCAGTGCAAAATGAGGAGGGTAGCTTTGGGTCCTTGCTCGTGTCTCAGCTGCAGAGACATATGCTCCATCCCTGTTAGTGTCACGCACCAGCACCGACACACTCACCAGCGCCCATCCATATACCATGGGGTCTGCCTGGGAAGCACCGCTCCCCATGGAACTGCTGGGCTGGGAGCTGCTGGAGGGAGCCTTTCCCATTAACCCATCGGCAGAGTAAGGAACAGTCTGGTACCGAAGCCAGGCAGCGGCAGGGAGTGTTCAGGAGCAAACTGCCAAAACCTGTGGATTAAGACGTGTGCTGACAGCATAGCCAGCAGCAACGCCGGCTCTGTAGAGCCTCCTGCGGCACCAGCTCGGGGCAGGGCCAGGCTTGTGCAGGTATCACTGCTCCCTGCCATCCGCACGTAATACCAGAGGCACGTGGGTTACTGCCTAGAGTTTATTAAAGAGCCTTCTGGAATAATTATCCACATGCTATTTACTGCTTAAAGTGGGAACGTGCATGCCAACGGCAGGTAAACAGACTGTAGTTCTTCAGATTTGATGTCTAGCTGGAAGAACGACTACCCAGAAACTTGTTTTTCTTTTCTTTGTCCATTCTCTGCAGCCATTGCCTTCCAAATTTTGGGGCTAAATTGTTTCAGTGACGCACTTCTGAACAGTGCTCACCATTCTGCCCACGGAGGCGACCACCCAGCATCCATCATCTGGTTTAAATTTACCTTCACAGAGTCAAAGGGCTATTGCTAAAGCAGCTCAATATACCCACTTGGCTCCTTCTGGCACCTACAGCCTCCTCAGGGTTACAGGGAATTATTCACTCCTTCTGACATTTATTATATTAAATTATTAAAATGCTTTGATTGTAGTGCAGTGTTAGTTCAGTGTCACGTTAGCAGCACCGCACGGGCCAGGCTCTTAGAACTCATGCTAAAAGCCTCCTTTTCAGAGCCTGAGGTCTCAGCTGGGACTTGAGTGCTCTCGCACACAGTTAGGCATTATGTGGAAGCAGGGGGGGGAGCAAGGGGGGAGCCACCACCTTTCTCCTACACTGATTTTTGTAAGCCTTTCCCCTTCCCTGCTCAGCCTGGCATCGCTTACCACCAAGGCTTTTCCCCGGCTTTAGGTCAGGATGTGCCTCCGGAGAGGCTGCGAGCGTGCTTTGAGGTGCATCTCTGGGGTGGCTCTGCCCTGGTGTTGGAGGTGGGAGAGACCCAGGGCACCCGTGGCTATTTGCAAGCCCTGGCCATGTTGCTGTGCCCTCTTCCATAGGAAATGAAGCAGAAAATGAGGAGTGCCCTGTGTGCTTTTCATAGGAGACACACGGCTGGACTGTCTGGTGCAGGGCTGTTTTATGTGGGCAAGCAGCGAACCCAGGCAGGTGCTGAGAGGCTTTGGTAGGGTCAGACCCTGCAGTCACATCACTGATTTTAGGAGAGCTGATGTTTAACACCACAGCTGAAACTTAGCCCTCGCCTTCCCAGCGGCGAGCGTGGGGGGCATCACTCAGCGCTTTGTCCTGCCTCCAGCTGGGAAACGCATCTTCTCCTTCCTTGGTCCCAGTGCGTCGGGCACGGCTGTGCATCCCCAGCGACCTCCCACGACAGAGCACTGCAGCTCAGCGCATCCTGCCTTCCCGCTCGGGCTGCCGCCCTGGGTGACCGCCCTGCCGCAGGCACGGCTCCTGCCTGTGTCACGAACAGGGGAGAACCCAACCAAGGGGCCTTTTCAGCTCAGCCTTCCCCTGCCGCCGGGTCGCACATCTCTGCTGAGACCGCCATGCTCATGGTGTGGGACGTATCCTGGTCTCCACACCACCTTCGGCTCTGCAAGGGCAGATCAGGCCGGGAATTCCCACAACACCCTGTGTGTCCACCCTTGGCCAACCGCAGGAGCAGAAAAAGCACTTTACGGGCACCGGGAGAAGCAAACTGCCTTCTGCACTGCTGCTTTCCAGTTCACCGACGTTCACCAGCTCAGTCTGCAGAGGAAGGCATCCAATTTTTTCAGTCCCCTGGGAATGAAAGTCCTGGGACTCAGGAGACCAAAATGCGATCCTGGCAGCTATTGTTTAGAAACTGGGTCTTCAAATCAACTCTTTATACAAGAACTTTAACTCATGGTAACAGTGTCCTCAAGTGCAGGTAACACTAAATTCAAGTGCAGAGGTTTAACTTGCTGCTTTTTCCCCACAAAAGAGCTGCCGTTTGCCTCACTCAGGAGATGGCTGCCCTGCAGCTCGCTAGGGACTTGCTGCCACAGAGGTCAATTGTTCTTTCCTCAGCTTGGGGAAACCAAAGGTTCTAATAAAAAATATCCATTTTAGAAGCCTGGGTTATATTTTGTACAGAGCAGGAGAGAAAATGCCTGCAGTGCTCTCGGGTATGGAGTCAATGCAATGTTTATGCAAAAGGAAAAGCCATTAGAAATCACAGAAATGAGAAGCCTGCAGTTTCTGGCTTCCCTCATTTTTCAATACCTCCTTTAATCCAGACCAACCCAACCCACAAGCCCTTGTATATGCATGTGTATTTATAAATCCTATATTTTCCTCGCTGCACACACAAGTGAAATTCAGCCTTTTCTGGGCTTGGGGGATTTATCGACCACACCAACGGCAAACACCAGCCAAGAACAGGAAGCACGAAAACCCTGCGGCGGTGAGCTCTGCGGGGGACCGGGGCCCAGCCGGAGCGGTCACCCCGGGCATGTTCCCAGCTGCCCTGCGCCTGCCCCTGCAGCACCAACACCCTCAAAATGCCTTAGTTTGGTAATGCAGTATTGGCTCGTCTGCTAGAAATTCAGATGATGTGGGTGATTTACCATAGTCTCCTTTCTCTCTTCCTCATGTAGGCATTGACGTTAGTGCAAAGAGGAAGGAAAGTGCTGTTAAAGCAGTAAAAGACAGTCCTATAAAGCACTAAAGGTGGTTCCTACCACCGCGACGTAGATCTAAGTGCTGAGAAGAGGTGGAGGGCTGGGAAGGTCTATTGCAGGGTGTCTCAGAAGACTCTGCTGATGTTCTCCATCACTACAGTCGAGCACATCGGTTGACCTTCTTGCTGGAAGCTCAGCCTGAGGCTCTACAGCTCTCAGAGCTCTGGTCGGCAGCTCCCTGGTTCAAACCCACCTCCCCACCCTGCAGCCACTGCCTGCAGAGCTTCCTAAACTCCCCCAGGGCACTGTAGCTCAAATGGCTATTAAGCTCGGACTCTCCTTTTTCCAGGACTTGCCGAGTCTATGGGGCTCCCAGGTGCACTCCCACAGCAGGGGAAGACGAAAGAAAAGAAAAAAAAAAGAAAAAAAAAACAACCTTCTCCCTGCCCGACGAGCTCCTGGCAGGCAAGGGCTGTGAGTAACCCCGGGCTGTGCCCGGCTCGATGCCGATGCCGCCGCACAGCTCTGGCGATCGCCGTTTCCACCTGCGCGCAGCTCCGCTCGCCCGTGGGCACCTGCACGGACGCGGGGCGGGGAGGTGGGAGCCCGCGGGCACCCCCCACACCGGGGCAGGCGGCTGGACACCCCCCCCCTCCTTCCCCCCTCCCCAAAGCGCTGCCCCGGGGCCGGGCCGGGGCGCGGCGGCCGCGCCCGCCCCGCCGTCCCCCTCCCCCGCTCCCCCCGCCCCGTTAAATGCCGCGCGGGGCCCCGCCGCCTCCCAGCGCCGCCGCCGCCGCCCCGCTCCGCGCCCCGAACCGCGCCGCTCCGCGCCCGCTGTACCTGACCCAGTAGCGCGGCGGGGAGCGGCTCCGCGGCCGGCACGGGTGAGTGAGGGGCTCCGCGGGCACTGCCGCCCCTGCGGGAAGGGAGAGGAGAGGAGCGGGGGTGAGGGTGAGCCCGGCCCCGGCCCCGGCCCGGCGGGGGCTGAGCCGCGGGGCTGTGCGCAGCGCCGAGCACTGCCGCGGGGGTTGGCAGCCCCCGGGGGGGGCTTTTCCTTGGAGGGGGGCTGGCAGGGAGGGGGAGCAGCGGTCCTGGGCATGAAGAGCAGCAAGCAAAGCCGGGGGGTGGGGGGAAGAGCAGAGCCTTTGACGTGGGTTTTATTCCCAAAAGCGGTGGGCTGGGGGGGGTGTTTGGTGGGGCCGTAAGAGGGCATGGTACCCCGCTCTGTCTGTCGGTGTCTCGGTGTCTGTGCACAGGACGTAAAACTCTTCTCCAGTGCCGGGATGGCACAGTTCGCAGTCTGCCTGCCTTGCTCACCTTTTGCCTAGCTTTTGGGCAGGTTCCTGCTTACACAATCAGGGATCTCTTTTAGCAGAGAATAATAAGGTCTGGTACACCTGGTTAAGGCGTACTGAGCAACAGGAGATCGAGATCCTGCAAAAAGATAAGCTTGAAAGTGTGCCCTAAGTTTGTTATGCACTGTTTCTGCACGACTGGAAAATTGGGTCTGTGCGTACTCATAAATACGTTTGCACAAGCAATCACCCACCTTTGGCTTATAATTCCAACCATTTCACAGGGAAAAATTAGCTTTGGGCACTTTTGTTCCAAGCAATTACGTGGGAAAACTTGTTTGGAAAATCAGATTATTCTGCACTCATCATATTTGTGCTAACATGCAGCCGTCTGAGATAAGTGGAGCTGAGCAGATACACAATGTGGTGGTGGTACGTGCTCTGCTGGGGTTTTCCCCCTCGTTCTGCGAGGACGGCCTTTGCTGTAGTGCAGAGAGCTGCCGAATCCATCCGGGAGGCAGGGCTGCAGAGAGGGAAGCGGTGTCGGTGAGGAGGCCAGCAGCGAAATGGGACTGTCTGGCTTCGAAGGAAGCCACCATGTGTGTGCGGTGGGACTGGGAGGGGGGAAAGAGGGCTCCAAGAGAGGAGCCTGTTCAGAGCCCTAACTCAGAGAAGGCACACAACTTTAGTTCTTCTGCTTAAAACCGTAGGATTTTTGCTTCAGTCAAGCCCAGATTATTGATAAAGTTACTATGAAGTCCTCCCTGTGGGACCCTCTGTAGTGTCTCTTGATAGTAGAGATTATTTTTTTTTCTTTTTCGAAAACCAGGAGCAATTAATCACGGGCAGTGAGCGTGCAGGTTCTCAGTAGCAAGTAGAAACTGCATTTCACAAGCAGATTCTTGTGATCTCTGCAGGGATTCACTGGATTGGCATTTGGTATCAGCAACGAGTGGGGGGGGGGGAAATCTAGTCTTGGATCTCTGCCCTGATCTTTGCCACCAGGATATAGATAAATTTGGCCTCATCCGAAATACAAATTCCTGTCTGGAAAGCATGCAGGAGATCTTGGTGTTTGTAGTAAAATGACACTTTCCATTGAAGCAGGCAGGGTATTGCTGCATCCAACTGGAAAAAGCTGTTGTTGATTTTTGTGGAAGTTTTAACTTTCTTTTTTCTTGAAGAATTAAAGAAATTTTATGTGATTAGTACAAGATGGGCTTGGAAGCTGCCCTTGTTGGCAATGGTAGTGAACAGAAAAGACGTAGCCAACAAGGCAGCCTGTTGTAGGCAATCTGTGGTCACAGAAGATGTTTGTGCTCCGATTGCTCATAACATAGCATTTCCCTTGAGGTTGGCATTAGGGGTTAAAGGTTTTCAAGAGAGGCCTTTGTTTAAACATCTTTAAAGTTTCCAATAGGGGCCCCTTTGTTCGCTTTTGGAGCAGTGTGCCTGCCTTGTTAAAAACTCAGCCCTCATAAAATGCCATTTATAAATGCTTGATGAATAGGGCTGAAACATGGCGGGGGAGATAAGTAGTGTTTGTATCTACACGCACATGTAAATTACAGACAAGCCCTACTGTGAGTGAATAAATGGGACCTAGAAAGAAACACACCAAAAAAAAAAAAGATTGAGTGGTGCTTATAAACAAACTTATAAAAATCAGCTATTCCCCCAGAACCAGTCAGTCCTTCTTGTGCCAGATGTCACACGCATCTCCTCCAGCCATGCCAGGAGGCTGAGCGGCTCCCGCCACTTGTCATTACCTCTCAGTAATCATGTTTTCTCCACTTTGGGCCCAAACAGTAGCAAACTGATCACTTGGGCTCCATTGGCTGGAAGGGAGCTCATGCAGCTGCCGTAAGGGCTCCGTTGAGCAGGTGGGCACGGGGACCTGGACTCGGTGCTTTCTGTTACGTGCTGCAGGCTAGCAAGAGTCACCCCTTTGTAGGTACTTGCAGCACAGATGTACCTTTAGGTATCAAGTAACATTTTTAGCACTTAAAAGACTTTGGTTCCCTCTCCTATCCTGGCTAAATATACAGAGTTTGAAAACAGGTCTGTTAAAGCAGGGGAGGGGATAGGCGTATGCTCAGGAGACTCCAGAGACTGGTGCACATCTATGGCAGTGTTTCCACGTGGGGTGCCCCTGGGCTGTCGTGCCTGATCCTGTGTCTGAAGGTTTTCTGGTCCTCAGGCAGCTTGTCCTTCCTGGTGTTTTTTACTGGAGGCCGGATCCATCTTCCCTAGTAACTTTCTGCCCTTGCTTGTGTCTCTGTCCGCAAACTTCTAATCTCTCGCCTTGCCAGCCCTTGGTTGCACACATGAACCCATCACCAACCTGGTCTCTCTGGTGCCCATCATGGAAATCTGTAGGGGTCAGCTGTGGTCCCTTACAGAGAGGTGGCAGTAACTTAGTTTCTTTCCAAACTTCAGCCTTCCCCTGTCTGGGCTGTGTCATGCTGCTTCACTGGTTGATTGCCAATGTATAAGTTTGGGAGTCTTTTGAGTTGTAGCCTGTGGACCCGTAGGAGTCCATGGTCTTCGGCAGGAATCAGTAGGAGCAGACCTGTTGACAGCAGAGGCAACCCACTACACAAGAGTCTGTGTCTTGGCTGGAAAATTAGCAGGGTCCACAAGCTGAAAAAGACGGAAAAACCCTTTGGGTATTCACAGCTCCTATGCTTGCAGCTGGACTTGGATGGCTTCCCCAGAGTGTCACGTTAGACATCCCCCTCGTTCTTTTTCTCTTTTCACAGCATCTTGCTTTGGCTTTAATAGTACCAGCCAGGATGAGTGTGACACAAAACATTTCAGTCTGTGCTCAAATGCCAGGCAGCAATCTCACTACTGCTCTTCCATTTCGTTCTCCCTGTCATCTGCTGAACCTCTCATGTCAAGTTGTTGAGGCAGATGATGCGCTGAGAGTGGCTGCCCTGTGCCCAGGTTTCCTAAAGCACGTCTGGGCTTTCCCTTGTCTGTCTGAAGTGCCCTAGTTTCACCCCAGCTGGGTCCGTGCCCTCATACTGGGATGCAGGTGGGAGAGCCAGCCCAGGTCCTGGCCCTGCCACAGGCTTGAGCAAGTGGCTTTGACTCTCTGGGTCTCTGGTTCCTCATGCCGTGATGTAGAACTCTCCTTGGAGAGCCTCATGAGGCCTGAAAGCCTCAGTGAAGCAACCTCAGGCTGTTCCCTCATTTCCCCTGGAAGCAAAGACCTTGTAGGCACATTTGGTGAGAACTTGGTAAGTGCAACAGAATTAGATGATTTCAACTAGTTGCTCACGAGTTGACCAGAAAGGGGTAATCCCACACAGGGGTGAGGTTGAAGTCAAGTGGTCCTCAGCCATGGCCTCAAATGCTGCTTTGAGTCCGTAGGGAGGCCTCGCAGGAGGTTTCCATGCAGCATCTGTGTGTGCTGACAATGACAGGATGATGCTGAGGCACAAGGGTCGCCAAGGCACCTGCTCTTCAGTGTGAGCAGGAGTGAGGCTACCAGCCACTGCGACGCTGGTGGAAGTTCTTTGCTGGTGCTTCTTGTACGGGCTGATGGCATCCCCGTCCTGGAACAGCAGTTTTCCTCTCATCCTGCTGTCAGAGGGATGTGGCAGCTGTGAAGTTAGGTGGGAACAGTTTCTCATGCTACCTTTGGGGTTCTCCCTGTGAAAGGTATTTAGACAAAGAGTTCAACCAGCTTGCTCTTCTGTCTTGAGGAGGGCTGAAAAGTCTCCGCATGCTTTTCTGCAGCTGCCAAACACTCCTTGCTTTCTGCTATTTCAATTAAACACATAGCAGGATGGGTAGGATAAAGTGGAGAGGCACAAGAATATTCTCCTGGCGTGTTTCCTTATGCCAACACATTGAGTCACGTCTCCAGAGTGAGAAATATGATATAAAGGTTTAGAGAAGGAGGTCAGGCAATGAATCTATGATTGTGGGGCTGAAATAGCAGGCATTCTCTGTGGTTGTCTGTGCCATGTAAGCTTGCTGGAGGTCAACTGGGGATATTGGTCCCAGCAGATTTGGGAGACAGATGTCCTGCTGCTAACTATCAATCTCATTGCTTAGAGATACTGGCTCTGCTGCATCAGGAGCTCAGCTGACAAACTCTGCACCAGGAGCTGCTCTGGGCCATTTCTCTTTCCTTTGTGGTTGAACATGCATATTTCTGGGGAAAAAAATGCTCTCTAACACCTTCCTCCCAGAACAAGAACTTGGGCAATGGATCGCTGCCTCAGCTTCTGGATGGCCCAGACCTCCTTCCCTCCAAAGTTGAAGTGTCTTGGCCCAGTTCAGCTGTCCTTCAGGGGCCCGTTTGCTGAAAAGCATTTGCTTTTTAAAGAGCCAGTAAGGTGGGTCTTTCCCCCATTCATCACTCTCCATCAAAATCTAAAAGTATTCCAAGATCCCTCCAGTTTTGCTTAAAATGCCAGTTAGGAGCAGGGCTGAGTTTGCCTGTCATGCAGCTCAGGGGACAAGTGCAGCCTCAGGTCTTGAGTGGGACAGAGAGGAACAGAGAAACGCCACCAGCAGTCCTGAAATAGGAGACATCTCTTGACATGATTGGTTGAACAAGGGGAATTGGCTGACCATGTTTTCCTCTTGGCTAGATCTTTAACACGCGCTTCGGAAGGCCATGTTTAATTTGCAAGTGAATATGGCATTTATTCTTGCCAGCTGTTGCTGCAGCAGCCCAGGTACAGCCTGTTTTAGTGCAGAGGCTGGCTGGACAAGAGGCTTTCCTCCTAGCTGAGTTGCAGAGCACTGGGAGATCTTTTAGAGATAGAGTGGTGGCAGAGAAAGACCCCACGTGCTGTCATGGAGAACATCTAAAAGGGGCTGCTCTGTCCGCTGCTACACCCAGCATTCCCCTCCCAAGGGGACTTCAAATGTCATCTCATAGTATAAGCCTGTCGGGACTTGTATGATGTTAAGTCCATGAGCTGTGAGACAAAGACGTTTGTCACTCAGCCTGCAAATGGACCTGGACAAGAAACCCATCTTCTTCCTGCCCTCCCTGTGAATATGCTAATCCTATTGAGTGCAGGAGCGGGCCCCATAAAACAGGGAATTGGCTTTTTGGGGGAGCGAGGGGAGAGAAAGAGAAGTCCCTTCTGCATCCAGCAAGGTTTTCCTGTTACAGCACTCCTGCCGATTCACTCCTGTTGGGTTTGGAGCCATGATGTGCTGTTCGAGAAATACAGCCTTGTTTTTCAAACTACATGTACTTCCAGGTGGCACTTGGCCCAGTAAAGCTGCCATAGTGTTGTAACCAGAGAGTACTGTGATGTCCTGGAAAGAGTCTGCTCTTGTTCTCCCACACGTGTGTTTGGGACAAACCAAGGGCACATCAGTCCTTAAAAAGGGGGGAAAAAACCATTTTTGGCTGGAAATTCATGCCACTTCCCTGGTTTTGACATGCCTGTGCTCCCTGACTCTTCCTTGCTCTGAAAACTGCATTGCTGTCCTCTCTTGTGGGATTTGCAACTTGTCACCCAGCTGCTGTGGAGGATGAGCATTGAGATGCTGGAGCTGTGATTGAGTGCAAGGTCAACACTGCCTGTAAAATGGTCCTGAGAGTGGATTCAGTGCTCACAGGCAGCAGACACACCACTGAGAGCTGTGCACCTTGGGAGAAATCAGCCTTTGGGCCACCCTCCAGGAGAGGGTGGGTCCAGTTCCAGGACTGTCCTGGGCTTCATCTGTTCACACGGCTTGAGGGTCTTGCAAACATATGAACAATGTGCCAGCGGTCCATCAGTTTCCACAGCAAAATCTGACATCAAGAGGTGCCTCCAGATTGATGTAAGTTGTCTGCATCTCTCCAGGTAGCTCTGTTTGCTTCATTGTCCCCTGTGCCTGGGGCAAGACACGGTCATCCTCTCTTGGGCCCACATGCACTGTTTGGGCAGCCTTTTCTTGGGCATGGACCTGAAGGATGACTTGCTGTCCTGCTGAGGACATGAAAATTTGTCTCCCCATCCTCTAGCCTGAGGCCAGCTCTTGCTGTCTTTCTGCTGTTGTCCTGGCAGGACTCTGGTGTCCTAAGCACAAGGAGTCTGTGTCCAGGCTCCTGAGCCTATTTGGGTGGGGTTTTTTGACACTTTCATCAAATAACACTGATGTGGGAGTTGAATGTCCTGCCAAAACTGCCTGGTTGGGTATCTGCAAAGAAAAGCTCTGCAGAACAAACAGGGTAGCTGGAGAGGTAGGCAAGGCAGGTGAGTCTCAGGAACATCATGTCTAGGGCTGCTCTACTGTTGGCCAAGGCTTCCAGCACAGAAATACGTGCTATTAGCTGGTAGCACATGCAGCATCAGTGCCATGCACCCCTGCCATGCATGCCCAGGCACACTGTGCATTCCTCCTCCCGCGCACCGGCATGCTGCATGGGTCAGCCCTCCGGCTTTGCTCGTGTTGGGCAACAGCGTGCTCGGTCAGAGGCTCTCGGCTGTTCCCCGCTCCTTGCAATGCATGGCAATCCCTTGTCCTGGCTTCTTGTGGGGTCAGAAGCCAGGGCAGAGCTGCCGCTGCTGCTCCCACAACGTGCCAACGTCTGCCAAGCCCAGGCAGATGGCTGGAGTTGTGTGCTTTTGCCATAAACAGAAATCTCAGCTAAAGGCTGATGTGCCCATATGTATGAAATCTTGCATGTGGTTGTACCCGAGACCTGGCTCGTGACTCCATAGCCATGGTCCACATCCTGCTTTCCTCCTCATGACTCTACAGCTGGGGCTTTTCCTGGGTTGTGAATGCACTGCCACCTCCTGAGCCTTTCACCCCTTCTTTCTCCATCTGCTTCATCCCCTCTACAATTCAATATATAAAGCCCCCACCCCTGTAACAACAAGGAGGGTAGGGAGCTGGCTGAATGCCTCACCCTGCTTCCTGCCATGCCCTGTCTTTTGGGCTTGCCCAAGGGAGGATGCTCCCAGGTCCAACCTGCGCAGATGAACCAGAAGGGTAATATTCAGAGCATTTCTGTTAACCTGTAGCCAGGAGAGAGCTGCCAAGGAGGCCGCGCTGAAACCTGAAGCGGCTGTTTTTCCCGAGACTCAGCACTTGGCAGGGAGAGCAGACGGACAAGTGGCGGAGCGGGGAGGGATGCAAGCGCCCTGAGGGGCAGGACTGCTGGTGCCTGGGGAAAGCATGCTGGCTTACCTATTTGCCTTTGGGGATTCATTTCCATGTCCGCCTTGTCCGAGATCATGAGGAGAGTCAAGAGGAGGCTGGGGTCATTGCCGACCCTTCTGTCCTTACATGTGGCTCTTCCCTTGGTCACACTCTCTGCGCCATGTACTGGGCATCTCCTTCAGCAGGGACAAGCAATGGCTGGTTTTCCCCTCGTGTTGGTCAGAAAGGTCAGGAGATAATCCAAGTGTCCCTCTCAGCTCGGCTGCTGTGGGGTTCAGCTGAGCCAGCCCAGCCGGCAGCGTTTGCCCCGCCTGGACCTTTTTTCCCTTTATAGCTCAGTGTTATCTCAAGGTCTGTGGCATTGCAGCCGGTGCCGTGTTTGCCTTGCCTCACAGCACCTGCCTGCCAGCCGGTCGCTTCCCACCCATCTCCCTCCTGCTCCTGCGTGGTAGCAAGTGGACTTGGGGGGGTGTGGGAGCCCTGAGGGTGGGGGAACCCCTGCACAGGGCTGCAAGTCAGCCCCAGTGCTGCCAGTCCCAAGGGAGTGAAGACACTGCATAGCAGGGAAGTTGCCCAGTGTGGGATGGTGGGAGAGATACTCGAGGGCATCTGTCCTCTCAGCTTTGCTTCCCTGCTTTTTTTTTTTGTGCAGGGCTGGGTATTGAATCAGGGACTGGGATGCTGTCCCAGCCTGGGTCTCTGCTGCCAGGACTGGTGCTGGATGTATGGCTGAGCTGCCATGCCGTGCCCTGTCCAGGCAGCATCAGCTCCTCCAGCCATGGGGAGTGCCAAGACTTCATCCAAAGCTGAGATGCTGTTAAAAATAGATCAGTCGTGAACTGGTTTTCTCCTCCTTGGTTCCTGGCCCAAGAGCTCATTCCTCTCTCTGAGCTGGCTTTGAAGCTATTTGGATGCTGTGAGACACAGGCTGCATGCCAGCCTGCCATTGCAGGGAGGCTTGGAGAGTGGAGAGCTGCAGAAGTGTTATAGGTGGCATAGCTGTCCCCAAAATATTTTGTGGTTAGTGAGTGCTTTCTCCCAAAAAAAAGCATCGCTGGAAAAAGAATCTGCTAAATAAAATGGGAAACGAAGCTGGGATAGGAGGGGCTGTTTGCTCCTCTGCTTGCACATGGTGCTCTTGTTGAGGAGACACAGGCACCCGAGCACTCCTGGCCACAAAGCGATGCTCGCCTCAGCCCCACAGCTTCCTAGAAAATGCCTGTCGGGCTGCTGCCTCCCCTTATCTCCGCAACCCACAGTGATCCCACCGGCCCCTCCACCTCATGGCTCTGCAGTAGCTCCTGACGCTTGCTGCAGAGCCCCCACGTCCTGGGCTGGCTGGGTTGCTCATGCTTTTGGGGAAAAGGCTGTGTCTCTCACTTTGAGATGGTATTCTGGATCCCAGTTTCCTCTTGTAGCCCTTTTCTGTCCTAGTTCTTCAATATCATTTTTCAGGTGTGAACACTGAGTCTGGAGACAATTTTAAGATGCAGCTGTGAAACCTATTATCAGCGTCCCTGCTATCAAATACATGAGGTTCAGGGCTGCACGTAACCACTGAGCAATTAAATGGCAGCCCTGGTGATGAATTACAACTGAGACCTCCTGGGGCTAAATAAATATTGGCTGATAACTACTGATAAAATGAATTTCCATGTGCACCCTTCCAGTATCTGTGCCCTTGTGGCGCTGCACGTCTCCTGGGGAAAGCCGCATTAACTGTGGCATTTCCTCCCACCCCCACCCAGCACCTTGGGTTTCCAACCAGAGCTGGAATAAAAATAAACCAAATAAATTCATGTCCCTGCAGGAGCCAGGCAAGGGCAGGGAAAGGCAAGGCAAGGCAACACAGAGGTAGGCATGGAGGGAGACAAGTGACAAGCTGAGCCTTTGGGTAACCGGTCTAAATATCTTTCCCCCAACTATCCCACCTCAAACGCATGAAAAAAAAACTGTCAGGGTGCAGAGCATCCCTCAGAAAAGCCAGCAGGATGGGGAGAGCTGCAAAGTGCTGGTGACAGTGCCATGGGGTCCCCTGGGGTGATGCCTCCCTGCAGAGGAGGAGAGCAGCAGGCTGGCAGTGCTTCACCCAGCACCTTGCCCAGGGGGAATGGGTGCAAGCCCATCTTGCACTGTTAACGCCTGGTGCCTGCCGAGGCATCTGCTCTTTGCTCTCCAAAGGTAGTTTGGAAAAAGTCAGAGAATCAGTTTATGGAGCTTCTTGGAAAAATGGTCTTTGCCAGTGACTTTGAGAGACTTCTGAGCAGGTTTTGTCTGTGCTGGCATTTCATCTTGGGGCTTCTCTTCCCATGCGGAGGGAGTGGCAGGAGGGCTGGTGGTCTGCGTCCCTGGGTGCAGCTTTCCCACTCTCCGGCTGGCTGTGGAGAGCAGCTGCACCGCCAGTGAAAAAGCATTTGGCTGAACATCCCATCCGCCTGGTTTGCAAGTGAAAATAAGGCTTGTCGGATGGCCAGCTCCACCCAGAGCAGAAAATCAGACCTTTTGGCAGATCGTTGCTACTGTAATGAAATTTAGCTGTGCTGAGACTGCCAGTCCTCAAATGGGAAAAGTCCCACATGGGTTCAGAGAAATTTGGGGATGGATCTGTCAAAACTGCTGCCTAGGGTTTTCAGCACTGCCTGGGGACACCCACTGCAGACGAGCATGGCCCCTTGGCTCAGCTCACCCTCAGCGCTAATTGCACATCATCTTCTCCCCGCAGCGAGTCCCCCCAGCCCCGGAGCTGTGTGGTCTCACAGAGCCATGATGAAGCTTCTGCCCGTTGCCCCCATCCTCCTGCTTCTCCTGACAACGCTGGAAGCCAGACCAAAACCTGCAGGTGAGCCCCGGCCGGTGGGGATTGCCTGGAGGAGAGAGAAGCAAGTGTGTCAGGGCAGTGAAGCCCTCAGAGGACGGCTTGCTGCTTGAGGTGGGGGGGACCTGATGCCTCTTCTTTGGAGACATCCCCAGGAGGATGGAGGATCCTCCTGGGTGCGGCACCCGAACTTCCCAGCGCTGCCCAGGGGAGCGGGAGCCTGAGCCTGGCCCCAGTATGGTGGGTCTGGTGCCACTCACTCCAGGCATGTCCTCAGCTTTGACACAGCCCAGCTCAGGGCTTATCACCCTCCTGCCCATGGGCTCCAACCTCGGCAGGAGGCACAGGCGTGAGGGGGAACCCCGTCCCTGCGTGGGTCTCCTGATAGCGGGGGAAAAAGCAAATCCAGAGGTACCAGCCTCTCTCCTCCAAGGGCAAAGGGGGCTGAATCAATTCCAGTTTAAAAACAGTGAAGGCACCGAATGGAGAAAGGAATGGGTATGTCTCAGAGACCTTCGGAGCAGTTGAGATGGCAGCCCAGGTCTGGGCATCATCCCAAGGGGACTCAAAAGTGTTTGCTTACCATTAGGGCCAAATTCTCCCAGGCTTGGGTATGCACAAGCCAAGCAAAATATGTTCATTGGCATTTTACTTGCTAAACACTCCCAGTTTGCACTGGAAGCAGCACCCATATGTCCAAGAGAGGCTCTTTGGCTCGATCCCCGCCATGTGTGTGCCCTGAGCTGTGCTTTTCACTGTCTCATTTTTTTGCCCTTAAAAAAGCCAACAACAAAGCAAGCCCTCATTTTTGGCAGAAACTGTCAAAATGCAGTAAAAACCGGGGGAAGCTGGAGCTGTGGGGGCAACAGAAGAATTGCCCAAAGCAGTATTTTCATGCTTCGCGCCACAGCAGTGGGAGCCCATGCAGAGCAGAGGTCTGGAGCAGGAGCTGCAGCTTGCGGAGGACAGCATGAGGCACTGGGCTATTTTACACTTTAATGCTCTGATTTGCTGCAGAGATGAAGATGCCACTGCCTAAACCTGTGCCTAAACCTTGCCAGGGCAGATGCTGACAGACAGACAGGTGTTTCTGCAGCCCCTGGGGCCATCGGGTGTGGAAATGCAGGGAGCAGGAGCTGGGTCTGGCTGCAGGGACAGTGTCAGGGAGGAGGGGACACTGCCACAGCCCCACGGCCAGGGCATGTCTCCACAGCCTGTCGCCCCTGCTCCCGTTCTGCCGGCACCCTTCTTGGGTTTATTTGGCAGTGGGAAGGTGCTGCTCTGTGGGGGCTGCCCAGACCTGCCCTCTCTATCCCCCACTGAGCACACCTCAAGCCACACAACAAGGATGTCTCCGCTCCCAGCCCTGCTTCCCACAGGCATCCATGAGGCTGAACCATCTCTTTGCCCCCTTCCAGCCCTGAAGTGCAGGACGGGTCCCTTGGACATCGTGTTTGTGATCGACAGCTCCCGCAGCGTGCGCCCCTTCGAGTTCGAGACCATGCGGCGGTTCATGATGGACATCATCGGCAGCCTGGACGTGGGCCCCAACGCCACGCGGGTGGGGGTGATCCAGTACTCCAGCCAGGTGCAGAATATCTTCTCCCTCAAGACCTTCTTCACACGGGCAGACATGGAGAAGGCCATCAACAGCATCGTGCCGCTGGCCCAGGGCACCATGACGGGGCTGGCCATCCAGTACGTCATGAATGTGGCCTTCACCACGCAGGAGGGCGCACGCCCTCTGCACAAGAGGATCCCCCGCATTGCCATCATCGTGACGGACGGACGGCCCCAGGACCGTGTCACCGAGGTGGCCACCCAGGCCCGGAATGCTGGCATCGAGATCTACGCCGTGGGCATCCAGCGGGCAGACATGAACTCACTGCGGGCCATGGCCTCACCACCGCTGGAGGAGCATGTCTTCCTGGTGGAGTCCTTCGAGCTCATCGAGCAGTTTGGGAAGCAGTTCCAGGACAAGCTCTGCGGTGGGTGAGAGCCGTGGCTGTGGGGGGGCAAGGGTTGCCCTGGTGCCTGCTCATCCAGGCTAGAAGATGACCTTCAGAGGGGTGTTTGGGGTGGCTGCCCTTGCTAGGAGCAGCGTGGACAGGGAAGCAACCTCCCCAGTGGGGTGCTGGGATAGGTGGCCTTTCCTCTTGCTCACCTTTCCTCTTGCTCACCTTTCCTCTTGCTCACCTTTCCTCTTGCTCACCTTTCCTCTGCTGGAGTGAGATAAGGAAAGCTTTGAAAGCATTGCAAGCAAGCACTTTTCTTCACCTGTGTCCGGTAGCTCTGCCCCAAGTGAGGATGTGGTAGCAGCAGTGATGGGAATATTAAAGAGCGGGAAATGTGGAGCTGGTTTCCCTGGGTGTAATGAGGGCGGGTGACATATCCCGGAGCCCCATATACATTTCGGCGTGGCTCTAGCAGGGTCTCCTCCTACACAGACACGTGCATGGCATCTGATGCACGCACATTTGTGTTTAATAAAACGCTGGCCCCATGGTGCTGCTCTGGAGCGTCCAGCCAGTCTCGGCTGGGAGCCGGGAGGCTGGTTTGCACCATGACCGTGCTGGCGCGGGTCAGGAGCTTGCAGACTGGGACCTGTCTGTCCCCTCCTGTGCTGGCGGGCTTTGCTGGAGACCCGGCACTGCAGTGGGCTGGCAAGACTTTGCTCCTGTGCTTCAGCATCTGTTGAAGGGCAGAACGCAGCTGCCAGCCTCTTTCAGGCAGCGTTTCCCAGCCAGGGGGACGTGCGTGCCTGCAGGGCTGCGTTAGTGCCATGGTGAGTCCCTGCTTGCTGGGGTGGGGGGTCCGGGCTGACCAGATATTGCCCGCTGGGGCCCTGATGTGCTCCTGTGCTTGATGCCTTTGCTTACAATGCCCTGCCCGTTGCCTGCCTGTCCTGCTGCCTGCTTCCCAGACAGCTCCACAGGCTCCTGGTGGCATGGACGCGCAGACCTGGCTCCTTCAGCACGTTCCAGCTGAGCTCAAGCTTTTGCTCATTCAGCTCAAGCTCTCAACAGTATCAATTAATATTGAGCATTGAGTTAGCACTCGAGTAGATCAGAAAGCTGAGGCAGTTCAGAAACGTGCCCTGCACAGTGTCTGTGTCTGTGCACTGGAAATTAGTGGGTGAGTGCTGGGGCTGTGTGGGTTGCCCTGGTGGCTTTTGCTGCAGGGACAAGGCATGTGCCGGAGCTGGGGTCCCTGTGCATCTGGCATGCCCGTGTGCCGCTCTGATGCTCGTTCTGTCTTGCAGGGGTGAACACGTGCATGGAGCAGGAGCATGGCTGCCAGCACAGCTGCATCAGCACCCCCAGCTCCTTCTACTGTGAATGCAACCCCGGCTACAGGCTCAACGTGGATGGAAAGACCTGTTCCCGTAAAAACCCTTTTTTTTATCCTAACTCTTGCAGAGGGCTTGTAGTTACATGTCTCATGGAGGGAAGCTGAAATGCAGCAGAGGACCCAGCGAGGCCAGCAGCAGCCTAGGTGCTCTGTTCACTGGGCCCACTGCCTGCCGGGTCTGTAATGACTGCGGACATTCAGCATTGCTAAATCCTGGTCACCTCTCTGGGATGGGACGCTTGGGGCTCATGTGGGCACAATCAGCTGCCTGTCACCTGAGGGGGCTCCGGGCAGTGGGTACCAGAGCATGCACATCCCAGCCACCAAAGTGCAGGGTGGTTTGGCCCTGTATGTTGGGTGCAAAGCTGTATTAGTTGGTCTGGCCACCACCCTGGGACTTTTCCTTCTTGTCTCCTGGTGCTGGGAGCTGCTTTGAAGCCCTGGAGGAGGCCCTGCTCAGCTGCTCCGGGGAGGCTGGGACAGGAGGATGACACGTGTCCTGTTCCCCCGCAGCCGTCAATGCGTGTGAAGACGGGAGGCACGGCTGTCAGCATCAGTGCGTCAGCACTCGTGGGTCGTACTTGTGCCACTGCCACGCGGGTTACTACCTCAACCAGGACAAGAGGAGCTGCTCTAGTAAGTGGCTGTCTCCCTTCCTGTCCCTTCTTCGTTTGCTTCTCGCTCTTTCTCTTCTTCTCTTGTCTTCCCCTTTCTGCCCACCCTTCTCCTTCTCTCACCAGTGATCGATTACTGCAGCTTCGGCAACCACAGCTGCCAGCACGAGTGCGTGAGCATCCCCAACGGGCACTACTGCCGCTGCCGCAGTGGGTTCACGCTGCAGCCTGACAGCAAGTCCTGCAGAGGTACGTGGCGGCACGGCACAGGCTGCGGTGTGTGGCAGATACCTTTATGTCCTGCCCAGTCGCCGGGGGAAGGGCTGTTCCCGGACCACCCTGCCTGGCCGGTGATAACCCTGTGCCCTTGGCTTGTCTTCCAGCCACCGACCTCTGCAACGGGGTGGATCACGGCTGTGAGTTCAAGTGCGTGAGCATGGAGGGTTCCTACCGCTGCGTGTGCCCCGAGGGCCAGCAGCTCCAGGCTGACGGCAAGGCGTGCAGCAGTGAGTACCGGGACGCAGCTCTTGGCATCTTCCTCATCTGGGCTCCGTGCTCCTGGCGAGGGCTTACCTGAAACTAGGCTGGGGGTCTAAGTGGGACTTTGTCTGAGCTGGGTTGGAAGGAGGATGGAGAGCTGGCTGGGCTTGGGGGAGCACCCCGGCTGTTGCAGGGATGGATTGTGGGCTCATGTCCTCAGAGACATGGTCCAGAAGATGCAGCAGGAGCTTTGAGAAAAGGTTCAGGAAAAGGGAGACCTAGGAAAGACTTTCAGGGGACACTGGGGTGGCAGTGGAGGATTATGGTCTGAGACTGCTGGGCACGCTTTGCCCTGCTTCCCGGCCTCACCTCGGCTGCAGGTCCAGGGGGTTCACACAGCATCCTGAAGCCCAGCAGCTCTGCCCCAGCCCTGGGCATCCTCACCCCGACAGTGCCCCTGGCCAAGCTGGTCCCTTCTCACCTTCCCCCTGTGCCCACAGAGTGCGGGGCTGGGCACGTTGACCTGGTGATGGTGATCGATGGCTCCAAGAGTGTCCGGCCCCAAAACTTTGAGCTGGTGAAGCAGTTTGTGAACCGCATCGTGGACCTGCTGGAGGTGTCACCCCATGGCACGCGGGTGGGGCTGGTGCAGTACTCCAGCCGCGTCCGCACCGAGTTCCCCCTCAACAAGTACCACAGCGCGGATGAGATCAAGAAGGCGGT